>NC_060140.1:191507870-192932870 GCF_021461385.2 Schistocerca piceifrons
ATACAAGGTCGCTCATTGCAGAAAATGTGTAGCGCAGTCAGTAGAGACGCTGAGTTATAAAACACTATGTAGCGGTTCAAATGGCTCTGAGCACTATGGGACTTAACATCTGAGGTCATCAGTCCCCTAGAGCTTAGAACTACTTAAACCTAACTAACCTAAGGACAACACACATCCATTCCCGAGGCAGGATTCGAACCTGCGACCGTAGCGGTGGCGCGGATCCAGACTGAAGCGCCTAGAACCGCTAGGCCACTCCGGCCGGCACACTATGTAGCGGTTCGCGCCCTATTGCACCTAGATTTTTCTTCACTTTCGCGTTTTCTAAAATATTATGGGACTTTCTTATTAAGTTAATAGAAATAATTTTTGTTTTACTCGTTGTGAACCATATTTCTTCGGGAAGAAACAAAAAATCACTATTATTGGAAATAATAATAACGATTATAATAACAATAGTGCATGGAAAATAGAGACATGAGCAGAAAACAGCAATGTAAATACCTAGATCAGATCACTATGGGGAACGGACAGGGGAAGGAAGTATTTAATAAACGAAAACGTAAATTTAATAAACGAAAACGTAAACTTGAAATAGCCTACCAAAGGTCACACCTAATCTATAACAGAACACGCCTTTCACAAAACAATAATACAATTTACTATGATACCCTTCTGAAGGCAGCTGTTACGAGAAATTACCCCTAAATGCCAATAAAGCCGTCCTCGAAGAAACGAAGAAAAAAGAGCCCAGAATCATTAGGGCAGTCATGAGATCGAATCATGAGAATTGCATCCACCAAAAAAGAACCAACAAGGAAGTCTGTGGAAAAACAGAGAAAATTACGGGAACGATTCGCGAAAGACGTGTACGATTTTACGGTCACCTCAAATGAATGGACAGGAATTGGTTGACGAAGGAAGATCTTCCACTTTTTGGATTCCATCCCCAAAACCACAATATCCTGGTTTGTAAATTCTAAAGAAGCCCTCGAATTCCTCAATATCAAACCCGAAGATGCGTGGGCAAAGATCTCTTTCGCAAGAAGATTGTGACGATCTACATCTACATCTACATCTATACTCCGCGAGCCACCTTACGGTGTGTGGCGGAGGGTACTTATTGTACCACTATCTGATCCCCCCTTCCCTGTTCCATTCACAAATTGTGCGTGGGAAGAACGACTGCTTGTAAGTCTCCGTATTTGCTCTAATTTCTCGGATCTTTTCGTTGTGATCATTACGCGAGATATATGTGGGCGGTAGTAATATGTTGCCCATCTCTTCCCGGAATGTGCTCTCTCGTAATTTCGATAATAAACCTCTCCGTATTGCGTAACGCCTTTCTTGAAGTGTCCGCCACTGGAGCTTGTTCAGCATCTCCGTAACGCTCTCGCGCTGACTAAATGTCCCCATGACGAATCGCGCTGCTTTTCGCTGGATCATGTCTATCTCTTCTATTAATCCAACCTGGTAAGGGTCCCATACTGATGAGCAATACCCAAGAATCGGACGAACAAGCGTTTTGTAAGCTACTTCTTTCGTCGATGAGTCACATTTTCTTAGAATTCTTCCTATGAATCTCAACCTGGCGCCTGCTTTTCCCACTATTTGTTTTATGTGATCATTCCACTTCAGATCGCTCCGGATAGTAACTCCTAAGTATTTTACGGTCGTTACCGCTTCCAATGATTTACCACCTATGGCATAATCGTACTGGAATGGATTTCTGCCCCTATGTATGCGCATTATATTACATTTATCTACGTTTAGGGAAAGCTGCCAGCTGTCGCACCATGCATTAATCCTCTGCAGGTCCTCCTGGAGTACGTACGAGTCTTCTGATGTTGCTACTTTCTTGTAGACAACCGTGTCATCTGCAAATAGCCTCACGGAGCTACCGATGTTGTCAACTAAGTCATTTATGTATATTGTAAACAATAAAGGTCCTATCACGCTTCCCTGCGGTACTCCCGAAATTACCTCTACATCTGCAGATTTTGAACCGTTAAGAATGACATGTTGTGTTCTTTCTTCTAGGAAATCCTGAATCCAATCACAAACCTGGTCCGATATTCCGTAAGCTCGTATTTTTTTCACTAAACGTAAGTGGGGAACCGTATCAAATGCCTTCCTGAAGTCCATATGGCTTCACTGAGACGAGCAACCAAAAAGAAAATGCGGTGTCCGATGTACGGAGGAGCGTAAGCAAGTCCACTCGCAAAGAATGAAGGAAATCTGGGCCTCAAAGAAAACAAATTTCACCGTCAAACGCAACGAGACTTTAAGTAGACCTCTACGGTCCCTTATAATAATAATCATTGTGATACATTCGTGGCAAGGTATAAATCAATCGTGATGAAATGATCATTTATTTATTGATTCATTCATCTGTCTCTCTGTGTGAAGTCATACCGGGCTATACTTTCTTTGAACAGTATGCACTGTTTTTGTGATGCACGTATGAATTTGTCAATAAATAAATATTCATTTCATCGTGGTTCTTTATTATACCTCGCCAAGGATTTATTGTAATGGTTACCAAAATTATTATTGTTTTTCCTGAAAAAAACATGATTCGTTGTAGCTATTGATGTGTTCGGTGTAGCATTAGACAAAAGAGAAAATGATGAGCTAATGCAGTAACTGCGGGCTTCCAGCTTGTCGCCGAAGGCGTTTGCGCTGACGCCTTTGCTAGACGACACGAAAGGCTCGTAAGAATTTGAACCTTGATTTCCCAGAAACACTTGGGAATCGCATCTTGCAAGTGCAGCATTTGTTATATTTGAGTACGCACCTTAAGTGTGCAGAAGACGACTAAAATCTGTGAGTGGTTGGGTGTGCGCTTTGTTTGTACTCGTAGTTGCAATACCACGGTATCTGACAACACAAAATCTACCTCCTCTCAGTCTCCGTGCTTTGTGTGATGAAGACGTAGATGAAGTTCGATCGTGGCCTGTAAAATGATCACAGATGTGATTCACGAACTTTCTTAAACTAACTATTAAACACTTATCTGCAAATACGTCACCGGAATTGGAAGATCAATTGAACGCAACGAATAGTATCTTGAATAATACTTGTAAGACAAAAACAGCATAACGAGAATAACAGTGTGAAGTCGAATCAAACCACATGTTGCTGAATGAATTAGATTAGGAAATGAGACACTGAAAATAATACACGATAGCCAAAGTAAAAGTATGTTGTTCTTGTAGTCTTCACTTCGAAGACTCGTTTGATGCAGCTCTCCACACTACTCTATCCTATGCAATCTCTTCATCTCCGAATAAGTACTAAAACCTATATCCTTCTGCATCTGCTTACTGTATCCATCTGTTGTTCTCCCTCTCGAATGTTTACGACCAACTCTTCCTTTCAATACTAACCTGGTGATCCCCTGACGTCTCGGAATGTATCTAATCACCCGATCTCGTCTTTTGGTTAAGCTGTGATTCAAATTTCTTTTCTCCCCAATTCTGTTACATGATCTACCCGTCTAATCTTCCTCATTCATCAGTAGCACCACATTTCAAAAGCTTCTACCCTCTTCTTATCTGAATTGTTTACCATTCAGGTTTCACATCCATACAAGGCTACACTCCAGACAAATAACTTCAGAAAATGCTAAAATCTATATTCGATGTTAACAAATTTCTCTTTTCTTCCATTGCCAGTATACACTCCTGGAAATTGAAATAAGAACACCGTGAATTCATTGTCCCAGGAAGGGGAAACTTTATTGACACATTCCTGGGGTCAGATACATCACATGATCACACTGACAGAACCACAGGCACATAGACACAGGCAACAGAGCATGCGCAATGTCGGCACTAGTACAGTGTATATCCACCTTTCGCAGCAATGCAGGCTGCTATTCTCCCATGGAGACGATCGTAGAGATGCTGGATGTAGTCCTGTGGAACGGCTTGCCATGCCATTTCCACCTGGCGCCTCAGTTGGACCAGCGTTCGTGCTGGACGTGCAGACCACGTGAGACGACGCTTCATTCAGTCCCAAACATGCTCAATGGGGGACAGATCCGGAGATCTTGCTGGCCAGGGTAGTTGACTTACATCCTCTAGAGCACGTTGGGTGGCACGGGATACATGCGGACGTGCATTGTCCTGTTGGAACAGCAAGTTCCCTTGCCGGTCTAGGAATGGTAGAACGATGGGTTCGATGACGGTTTGGATGTACAGTGCACTATTCAGTGTCCCCTCGACGATCACCAGTGATGTACGGCCAGTGTAGGAGATCGCTCCCCACACCATGATGCCGGGTGTTGGCCCTGTGTGCCTCGGTCGTATGCAGTCCTGATTGTGGCGCTCACCTGCACGGCGCCAAACACGCATACGACCATCATTGGCACCAAGGCAGAAGCGACTCTCATCGCTGAAGACGACACGTCTCCATTCGTCCCTCCATTCACGCCTGTCGCGACACCACTGGAGGCGGGCTGCACGATGTTGGGGCGTGAGCGGAAGACGGCCTAACGGTGTGCGGGACCGTAGCCCCGCTTCATGGAGACGGTTGCGAATGGTCCTCACCGATACCCCAGGAGCAACAGTGTCCCTAATTTGCTGGGAAGTGGCGGTGCGGTCCCCTACGGCACTGCGTAGTATCCTACGGTCTTGGCGTGCATCCGTGCGTCGCTGCGGTCCGGCCCCAGGTCGACGGGCACGTGAACCTTCCGCCGACCACTGGCGACAACATCGATGTACTGTGGAGACCTCACGCCCCACGTGTTGAGCAATTCGGCGGTACGTCCACCCGGCCTCCCGCATGCCCACTATACGCCCTCGCTCAAAGTCCGTCAACTGCACATACGGTTCACGTCCACGCTGTCGCGGCATGCTACCAGTGTTAAAGACTGCGATGGAGCTCCGTATGCCACGGCAAACTGGCTGACACTGACGGCGGCGGTGCACAAATGCTGCGCAGCTAGCGCCATTCGACGGCCAACACCGCGGTTCCTGGTGTGTCCGCTGTGCCGTGCGTGTGATCATTGCTTGTACAGCCCTCTCGCAGTGTCCGGAGCAAGTATGGTGGGTCTGACACACCGGTGTCAATGTGTTCTTTTTTCCATTTCCAGGAGTGTATATCCTATATCCTTTCTAATTCGGCCATCATCAGTTATTTTACTGTCCAAATAACAAAACGCACCTACTACTGTTTAGAGTCTCGTTTCCTAACCTAATTTCTCAGCATCGCCTGATTTAATTCGACCACATTGCATTAGCCTTGTTTTAATTTTGTTGATCTTCTTCTTAGATCCTCCTTTCAATACAATGTCCAGTCCATGCAACTGCTCATTCAAGGTCTTTGTTGTATATGGCAGAATTGCAATATCATCGCTAAACCTCAAAGCTTTTATTTCTTCTTCTTAAGCTTCAATTCCTGCTCCGAATGTTTGTTTGATTTCCTTTACTGCTTCCTCAATATACAGATTGAATAACACTGAGGATAGGCTAAATCCTGTCTCACTCCCTTGTCAACCACAGCTTCCCTGTCATATCCCTCGACTCTTATAACTGTTGTCTGGTTTCTGTGCAAGATGTAAACAGCCTTTTGCTCCCCGTATTTTACCCCTGCTGCCTTCAGAGTTTGAAAGAGAGTATTCCAGCCAACGTTGTCAGAAGCTTTCTCTAAGTCTACAAATTTGCTGTGAACGTGTTTGCTTTTCCTTAGCCTATATCCTAAGAGAAGTCGTAGGGTCAGTGTAGCCTCACATGTTCCTACATTCAAAGAGTGTATTCCAGTCAACTTTCTCAAAAGCTTTCTCTATATGTGCAAATGGAATAAGCGTAATTCTGCCTTTCCTTAACCTATATTCTAAGAAAAGTCGTAGAGTCAGTACTGCATCGCACCCTACGTCTCTCTGAAATCCAAACTGATCGTCGCCGAGGTTGGCTTCTACCAGCTTTTCCGTTCTTCTGCAGAGAATTGGTGTAAGTAATTTGCAACCATGACTTATTAAAAAACAGATTTTTAATATTCATCCCAGCCAGCACCTTCTTTCTTTGTAATTGGAATTATTACAATCTTCTTCAAGTCTGAGAGTATTTCGCCTGTCTCATACATGTTGCACACCAGGTGGAACAGTATTGTCATGGCTTTCTCTCCCAACAATATTAGTAGTTCTCATGGGATGTCGTTTACTGGAGGGGCATTGTTTCAGCTTAGATCTTTCAATGCACAGTCAAAATCTTCAAGCAGTATCATAACTGCCGTTTCACCTTCCCCGACGTCCACTTCCCTTTCTACAATAATGGCTGCAAGTTCCTTGTACAGCTCCTCTATATACTCCTTCCACTTTCAGTTTTCCCTTGTTTGTATTAATATTATATATTAAAGTCCATTCTGCCTTCTTCTGTCTGTTTGTAAAGGCTAATCTCGGGAACAACTGTACGCATTTTGATACCGTTTTCAGTAACAGACAGAGTTATTCACTAGGAAGATTTGTGTATACAATTTATTACGGTTACGCCGGCCGTAAGTATCGGGTGGTTATAAACAAAGTACAACTACTACAGAGGTCCAGTGTGGCCTGTATTTATCGTATGGCAACGAAACTTTGTAGATACGCTAATGCATTAAAACAGAATGGGTTACACTGGAAAAAATTACTTCTCGTTTTTGGCCACCATGAGCAAATATGGCACTGTGAATGGAAGAAAGACCGTATATAATGTGAAAGTCCGTATATAATGTATCAGGACTGGGACGCGGGGCGGGCAGGAAAGATCAAACAAGTGAGAAAGGCACAATACTGATTTTATTATTAACCGCCGCTTACACGATTTGTTCAATATGAACACCGGAGACGTCGCCGAGATACTGCATCCCTAAAACGACGTGCTCAACAGTTTCTAGTAGCAGTTCCGGTGGGATCTGAGCTACGTGTTTCTGTACACTGGCTTTCAGACTAGTTAGAGACCGAACGTGTCCCTGATAAACGCTTTTTTTAGATATCCACAGAGCCAAAATTCATGTGGATTCTGATAAGATGGTATTGCAGGCCATGTATCTGGAAAACCTCTGGAGATAACGCATTCGCGGAAGATTGCATTAAGTAAATCTTTCACTGGGTGGGCGACATGAGGTGTTACCCCAACATGCATGAAAACGTTGGTTTCCACACAGCTGTGCTCCTCCAAAGCAGGAATCATATGCTATACAGGGAGGTCTTGACAACTTGAGGACATCGTTGTACACCTGACAGGTCCTCTGGGTGTATTCTTTTCAAAAAAGAACGGACCGAGAAAAAAGGTACGGTACTTGTAAGTCCGCACTGCAGAGTCACATACACATACGGTGAGTGCAGTGGCTCTTGGCGCACAACATGCAATTTAACAGTACCCCAAATTTGGCAGTGCCGTGTATTCACTCCTACCTGTACTATAAAATGTGCCTCGTCACTCTATGGAATACTGCCCGGCCACATGTCATCAACCTCGATCCGTGCTAGAAATCGATGAGCACATTCAGAACGTTGTTGCGGATCATGAGGTTTAAGTTGCAGCACCATCTGGATCTTGTACCTAACCCAGTGCAAAACCGACTGCAAAACTTTCCGCACTGTTGACCATGAAATGGACAATTCTCGTGACACAGCACGAGCACTAACATACCCGAGGCACACGCAACATAGTCAGTTACAGCAACACCTACCTCATCGGTAACTTCCATCGGGACAGGATGCCTTCCTCTTTCAGGTGGCACATCAAGCTCATCCGGGCTTTCCGGTTTTATTATTGTCTTCTTTAAACCATTTAATGACATCGGGCCTATCCTCAGACCTTCCAGTTGGCGATACTCTCTCAATGCAGCACTATAACTGCTGTCGTTCACATAAAGCAGTCTCACAAACAGTACACGGTCTCTCTTCTTATAACCACATTGTTCACTCACGTTAAGGATTGTCAAATGACAGCGTGGATGTCATACCGCCATACAAAAAGTCTACAGCGTCAGAACTGCACCTGGTGGCCAAAACTGGAACGATTTATTTTTTCAGTGTAAATAGCTTTCGCATTAACGGATTATCGTATCTATCAAGTTGCGCTGCAATGCGATAATTACAGCCCGTACTGGATCTCCGTAAAGAGCTGCGCTTTAATTAAACCGCCCGGCCAAGACGTTGGAATCGCAGATATACTTCAGACTTGGTACACCTTTAGTACGCCATTGAAACAACATAATGTGCAAGCAGTAAGGTGCACCACTCTGGAAGTTCTGAGAAGATCGCAAGTGAAGTTTTACGCGTCTATGCTGCGTAGGTTTCTGGGCGTACAGTTCATGGTGGTCAAGTGGTTAGCGTTCGAGCTACGTCGTCGGCACGGAGCTGAGCGTTTTCGGTCAGAAGGCTAGCTGCCCTCTGTAATAAGAGAACTGAATGGATGGATTAACGACGAACTTGAACAAGTGTTAAGGGACGTCAGCTCTGAACAAATACAATGAACAACAACGAACAAAATGAGATCAACACAAAAAAGAAAACTACTTAAGACGAAGGGGTATGATGCGACAGTTCGACTCCCACTCAAACATAACTGTTAATCTATACTTTTTTCATCACTGGCCTTATTATTTAATTTACATGACTTTTGAGAGGTAATATAATTTTAAAAAATATAATTTTAAAAAATACGTATATTTGTATGGAGTGTTAGTGAATTTCATGTTATTCGATTACTTACCATTTTTAATGAAATTTAATTATTAGAACAAACATATTTATAACTATCCACAAGTAAACGCAGAAACGCAAGAAACGCATGGAGTCTTCCTGAAAATGTATGCCTCTAGCGATACAAACCCCTTATAGCTTGCATGGAACCTGGTACGGTACCCGGAACTACTTTGCACCTCAAAACTTCGAACTCCAGACGGAGCCAGGACCCATTTGGCAGTTAACCCGCGTAGCGGTGAGACGTTGCTAATGTAGAAAGAACGAATAGTGTAGGTGCAATTTTTTTAATATCACAGAATTTACTCTTGTACTATAACAATGAAGGTGACTCCCTGCTCATCGACCAGTGCAGATATAATGAATGTCATGACGATTCGAAATGTCGCCTCGTCCACGACCCACTTGCAAAGCGCGACCGCTAACCACTTTTTTGTGTTGGTCTCATTTTGTTCGTTATTGGTCGTTGTATTTGTTCGGGGCGGGCGTCCCATGACACCCGTCCGAGTTCATCGTTGATCCATTCACTCAGTATTTTTTTTATATTGATATTATTGAGGGCAGCTAACCCTCTGACCGAACACGCTAAGCTACTTGACCACACTGAGTTCTTACGGCTGGCATCTTCGTACAGATACATCAGTTACATAATAGAGGCGTAAAACTTCCCTTACGATTTTCTCGGAACTGCCAGAGTAGTACTCCTTACTACTTGCACATTATATTGTTTTAATGGCCTATTAAAGTTGTACAAAGTTTAAAGTAAGTCCGTGATCTCAACTTCGTGGCCTCCCTTTGTTAGTGCCATCCGTGTGAAGCCATAGCGTGTCACTAACAGGGTATAAATTGCAGACTAGCAGTAACAAGAAAAACATTTCTGAAAAAGAGAAACTTATTAAAAGGGATTGTGAATTTAAATGTTAGGAAGTATTTTCCGATGGTATGTGTCTGGAGCGTAGCGTTGTATGGAAGTGAAACCTGAACAGTAAATTGTTCAGACAAGAGGGGAATATAAGCCTTTGAAACGTGGTGCTCCAAAATAAAACAATATTATAATGGTAGATAGGGTTACTAATGAGGAGGCATTGACTGGAATTGTGGAGAAAAGAAATTTATGTTGCAACATGACTAAAATGTTTTTGCAGATGGAGGGAAGTCCATGTGTGGGGGGGAGGGGACCGGGAGGGAGAGGATAAAAACTGTAGAGGGAGACCAAGGATTGACTACAGTAAGAAGGTTCAGATGCTGAACGTAAGTTACAGTAGCTACGCGGAGATGAGGAAGCTTGCACAGGATACATAGTGAAGAGATCATTGCGAGATGGTATTCGAAAATCGAAGAACGGTGGAATAACAAACCGGCAATGTCTTTAATGTTAGTTTTGAAAGTGACAGTATAGCTTCGAGTTAGTGACGTCATTGAATGTGATGGCAAGAAAAGAAGTTCGGCTGCAGGTCATCTTGTGACACAGATGACTACCGGTGCTTACAGGGTACATACGTCTCACTTTATTTTGAATTTCAAATTACGAAAATGCGAAAGTCTAAAATATACTGCAGCATTTGTGACGGTAATGCAGTGACATTCGTGGTAATGGTGGTGTTTTCTCTGTACCAAAACTCCAAAGCAACACGCTAAAGTAATTAAGTGGTAACACCACAGTAGAATTTTCAAAAAATTATTTTTAGTAGCTTAAAAGACGCTTTGAACCTTCTGAAATACGAGGCAAACAGTGTAACCCCTGAATAAGAAAATAGTTCTATGGAATTCCGAGCTACCCCTCAAACGCCTCGGCCTACCTGCGCCAACTCGATACCCCCTGTAGCGTCTGGGAGTAGTTAGAAGCATTTCAAAACAACAGTACGTTAGCTTAGCGTCAGTACGTGTGCAGAAAAAACAATATTTTCGCTTCGAATCTTGATTTTTGTTTGTGGTACTGACTTTTGATAGTTTATTTGTGATATTATAGTATAAATTTTTACCTGTCAAGGAAGAATCAGTGTTAAGAAAGTGTACACTGGCCAAAAAGGTACGTCACAAAGCGTCCAAAGAATAGATATGAGCCTGAGAGCAATTCGGAAGGAGTCAGTGCCTCTGCTAAGAAATTGAAAGACAGTGACTAGGATTTTGATGCGAACCACGGAGAGAGCTATAGTATTATAAATTTTCTTGCCACTTTCTCTCTTATTTCTCAATACGTGCCCTACCAGTCAGGTTCCTCTCAGAGTATGCCGATAAAATAGCTACATATTTAACAATTATATACAACCACTCGCTCACAGAAAGATCCATACCTAAAGACTGGAAAATTGCTCAAGTCACACCAATATCCACAAAGGGAAGTAGGAGTAATCCGCTGAATTACAGGCCTATATCACTAACGTCGATTTGCAGTAGGGTTTTGGAACATATACTGTATTCGAACGTTATGAAGTACCTCGAAGAAAACGATTTATTGACACATAGTCAACACGGTTTCAGAAAATATCGTTCTTGTGAAACACAACTAGCTCTTTATACTCATGAAGTAGTAAGTGCTATTGACAGGGGATGTCAAATTGATTCCATATTTTTAGATTTCCAGAAGGCTTTCGACATCGTTCCTCACAAGCATCTCCTTACCAAACTGCGTGCCTACGGAGTATCACCTCAGCTGTGCGACTGGATTCGTGATTTCCTGTCAGAAAGGTCACAGTTCGTAGTAATAGACGGAAAGTTATCGAGTAAAACAGAAGTAATATCAGGCGTTCCCCAAGGAAGTGTTATAGGCCTTCTATTGTTCCTGATCTATATTAACGACATAGGAGACAATATGAGTAGCTTTCTTAGATTGTTTGCAGATGATGCTGTCATTTACTGTCTTGTAAAGTCATCAGATGATCAAAACGACTTGCAAAATGATTTAGATAAGATATCTGTATGGTGCCAGAAGTGGCAATTGACCTCGAATAAGGAAAAGCGTGAAGTTATTCACATGAGTACTAAAAGAAATCAGCTAAATTTCGATTACGCGATACGTCACACAAATCTGAAGCCTGTAAATTCAGCTAAATACTTAGGGATTACAATTACAAATAACCTACACTGGAACGATCACGTAGATAATATTGTGGGTAGAGCAAGCCAAAGACTGCGATTCATTGGCAGAACACTTAGAAGGTGCAACAGGTCGACTAAAGAGACTGCTTACACCACGCTTGTCCGCCCTATTCTGGAGTATTGCTGTGCGGTGTGGGATCCGCATCAGGTGGGACTGACGGATGACATCGAAAATGTACAAAGAAGGGCAGTCGTTTTGTATTATCGCGAAATAGGGGAGATAGTGTCACAGACATGATACGTGATTTGGAGTGGCAATCATTAAAACAAAGGCGTTTTTCGTTGCGACGGGATCTTCTCATGAAATATCAATCACCAGTTTTCTCCTCCGATTGCAAAAACATTCTGTTGGCACCCACCTACATAGGGAGAAATGATCATAACGATATTATAAGAGAAATCAGGGCTAGCACAGAAAAATTTAAGTGATCGTTTTTCCCGCGTGCCGTTCGAGAGTGGAACGGTAGAGAGAGACAGCTTGAAGGTGGTCCATTGAACCCTCTGCCAGGCACTTTATTGTGAATAGCAGAGTAATGACGTAGATGTAGATGTATATGTAGATGTAGACAGACATCACGTTGCAAGAACGAAGCCCTAGAGGCTTAAGCTTCACAATAATTAACGCTTGTCCCCTACGTAGTTCACTAGCTACACTCACGTAGATTACACAGACTTTTCTTCTTTTTTCCACTCTCAAACTGGCACCAGTTAGAGTGCGTGTCGCAGATCGCCTCAAGTTTCAGCGTACCTCGAGAGAATTGCTGCAGTGTCGTCACTATGTAAAGTTTTCCGACAAAAATTTTTACAATTAACTTAAATATATGCTCGATCACTACTCCAAATATTAATTATCTATCACCTTTCCTTCCACCCAAAAGAATTGTCAAGAAAACGCTTCTTTTAGGCCATTTCGGTGATGATACCCCTTAAAGTGAAACACGTGTCTAGTGAGTGGATAGTGTACGTGAATCTGACTACTTAACGAGCGGTCGCGTGGTTTGCTTACGCGAGTTGCCGTGACACTCTGCGGTCCCCGGCGGCACAACAGAATCCGACTGCGCCGTCACAACTAGACACCCTCCACAGTTCAGTACCCTCTCGTTAGCGGCCTCAGAAGCCGGTAAACAAGCATTGCAGACTCAACACTATGTACTCCCTGACTTGCAGCACTCCCGGTAAGAAAATGGATCGCTACCAATTAGAAGATTCACTACTCTCTAGAATAAGTGGAAAACACAATTCAGGACATCATAAAGTATGTTTCGAACAGAGTCACAAACGAAAAAATACCGAAAGAAACCCTAGAATAGACCAAAGACAGATCTGATGTATGCAGACGTCAACAGGCGCCAATCGATGGACAAATTTGTGGAATTCACCTCAAAACTTGTAAACTACCTTCACAACTGAATAAAAATGTCATTGCCAGCACTTGAAACCAAAATAAAATTGCTTGAAGATTAAAATGATAGGTTCAAAGACGTAAACGAAAAACTTATAGTGTAAGTTGCAAGACAAGCTGTGCTCCCATTCATTAATTGCTACCTCAGGTGGGAACAATTTTGCAAACACTGTTTCGAGCAAAATTACAAAATGTAAATAACACAAACACTATGTTCATATTTACAATAGACAACAAGGATGCCAAGGTTGTGAGCGAAAGTTACCAAATCAATTAACCCTATGATGGACAATCTCAAAATTACCCCCATTAGATCGGCACAGAAAACAATAATCTTAGAAACCGAAAACAAAATAGGCTACGAAAATACTGTCGGTTAAGTTAAAACGATCGCGCATATTAAATGCGAACTGCCAACAAAAAAAAGTGGTTCTGCTGGAAACAAACGATGAAGAAATATTGGAAAACCTCTACGAATTGAATGCAAAAAGACAAAGTAGTGAAATATGTTTACTGGGAAGAGATAAAATTACAGCGCCATCAATCACAAAGCCAAAAAAAGTGGTCCAACTAAAACATTCATATTTCTTTGCGTACTGCACGAATATGTAACAAAAAATGGGGGTTCCTATTAAAAAAAAAAAAACGCAGTTGACATCCGTTTGACCTATGGCAGCGCCATCTAGCGGGCCAACCATAGCGCCATCTGGTTTCCCCCATCAAGCTAGACGAGTTTCGTTCTTTGTAGTTTTTTCGTTTGACGCTTATTTCGTGAGATATTTCGCCCAGTCACGATCAGTGGATCACCCTGTATAATATATATATATATATATATATATATATATATATATATATATATATATATATATATATATATATATATATATATATATATTCACTTTTTTGTAGTCGAAATGCAACAGAAACCGAGTATTCGCTGCACATTTCTGAGGGACTGATTCCTGACTAGAAATGGAGAAATTCCTATAAACATGCGCACGGGAATGGACTCTTGCCACGCTAGTTGGTGCTGGCGAATGAAAATTCCTCTGCTCAGGTGCCGAGTGTTCCTTGTGTGTTGAATGTTGCGACGGACGCAACTTATTGTAAACACCAGAATGCTGTGGCATTCATGTCGGGAACAAACCAAGACGGTGTTTTTGTACAGCCAGGCAGCACGGCTATACCCTCACAGACACCAACCATAACATTTCAAGCCCTTTTTGTGTGTTTGTGTGATATAATAATAATATAATAATGGCGTGTGACGAGGGCCTCCCATCGGGTAGACCACTCGTCTGGTGTAAGTCTTTCGATTTGACGCCACTTCGGCGACTTGCGCGTCTATGGGGATGAAATACTGGTGATTAGGACAACACAATACCCAGTCCCTGAGCGGAAAAAATCTCCGACCCAGCCGGGAATCGAACCCAGGCCCTTAGGATTGACAGTCCGTCGCGCTGACCACTTTTTTTTTCTCTCTGTTACAACGCGTATATTTATTTATAACGTAGTCGTACTTTACACGTATTATCTACACCGAGCGGATACCACAAAGCAATTAATGAAGGATTATTCGTCTTCTGGAGCTGCATATTTGTCTTTTATGTGATCCCACAGTTTGCCTCTGTTGATGTAATCGAACGTCCAGGCTGATGCAAGTTCGAATACCACTCAGCTACCGGGTGCGGGCTTGTTTGTGTGATCATGGGTCCTTTCAGACGGACGACCGTGCAGGGAGGTGCGAACTGTGCGTACACCGGGTTTGGAGGAATGGGTTCTGCAGGATATTGAGACGAATCCTAGTACAAGCTCCAACAAGTGTAAGCCAAAGGACGATTTCGTGTGTCTTGGATGACAGCCGGTACAATCCGTATCATCTGCAATTCCATGGAGGCCATTTTGAACATCTATTGTGACATGGAGGCGATGCAGCTGTATAGTGTATTCCGGGGCGATTTGTCGTCGTTGCACGCACACCATCCATTTCCAGACACATGTTCATATGACTTTTTTCCACCATGTCCAGTCAGGAGCCCGTCTCTGCAGTTTGTCGGTTTTATTAATGTTCACTCTGTATTTGTGCGGTACCCCGATCACAAAAAACCGTATTCTGAAGAAGAAAAAAAAACAGGGATCGGGCAACTACGCGTGTGATAAAAACTCGTTGATAACAGCAGATACAAATGCGAAAAGTGCTCTCTGCTTTAGCAGACGGGCCGATGATAAAGGTCAGAAAGTTTTAGACATTATTCAAGAACATTTCTTGTTGGTGGCGAATCGTCTGGGACAAACTGAGACATACCATAACAGAGCCAGCGCTGCTACTAACATAGACATTACACTAAAAAACAAGCTGTAAATGAAGTTTCCGCGTAGACAGTCCATTCTGCATTGATCAGATCACAATATAATTACACTCACAATCAACAATAAAAATAATACCGATCAAAGCCTAGTAATGGCAGAAAGTTTTGACTTACAGAAAGCAAATCAGAACACGCTACTTGAATCCGTATGCAGTGTCAATATCCAATACCAGCGGAAAAATCCTCCCGCCGGAGCACAAAAAAGACGAAAATGTTCCTCTTTAAAAGATTCTGACAGGAACCTGGGGAACCAGTTACGTCAATTCTCATTCCGCCTCCCTCTACAAAAAATTTTGGAATGCGAATATATTCGCGCTCATTAACACAAACATTCAAAATCATTTTACCCACTCTTCCTTTGTAGTCAAGACTTCCTACTCAGCATTTCCGTCTCACTTTCACGCGTAAATGGGTCTGTACAGTCACTTGAGACATGTACACAATTTGAAGTGAGTTTAATGAGAGGGAAAACGCACACATTCCGAAATGAGTAATAGTCGACAACGACGCAATCGACTCCGAATAACGTGGCGTATGACTTGCAAAAATTTACGGCTCTCAGGTCACTAAGGAAGCGCCATCGGGATTATCGCTATGATGTGGAAAGAGTCAATTTCAAATTGTATCATAATTCCTCAGTGAAAAATATACCAACATGCTGACCATTTACATAACTGTGTTTTAGAGTACTCTTAAGCTAACTTTAAAGTTTTTATGTCTAGTGATCTGTACTTCAATATTTTCAATCTCTTTCCATATCTCTCTGTCCTAAACATTCAAGATAAACTCTATGAATATAAAGAATTGTCAAGCAAACGTGATTTCAGTTTGTACTTGAAGTTAATTTTGTAATCCTTTAGATTCCTGACATCACTGCGTAAATGGTCAAACATTTTATGGCTGACCATCTCACCTTTCTCTATCCCACAAAAAACTCAGTGTTGATTAATGAAAGTCATTTCTCACTCTAATGTTATATTTATGAATGTTACTGTTTTCAAATATGACTGTTACAGTTTTCGAAATGCGATTGATTGTTGATGATAAATTCAATAAATGAATGGATGTGTTATGAAGCTATTGTCAGTATGAGCAGCTATTTAATGAGTTACCTATAAGAGGCTCTAGACTGGACGCCATACTCTTCTGCGCGAACACTTTCTTCTTCAATGAAGAATTGCAACAAAATATATAATAGTGTAAGTTATTAGTGAGTGAAATGGGAAAGGTAAGTTAACTTTTTGACATTTTCATCTCTGCTGTTACTCATATTGCAAAAGTTCGGTAATGCGTGACTTCCAGTTCAGGTTCTTCTTAACGCAAACTCGTCAGAATTTTGTGTCTTCTGTTAGAATTACTTATTTTTCCCCATAAATTTTTCTAACGGTTTGGTCAGGCCTTGTGAAGTGCGTAACTGCATGTTCTTTGTTTTACCTAATTTCAGAGGCAGTTATTTGCAGAACGCCAGTTATTCATTTTCAGAAAAATTCATTTACCTCTTCAAGTATAGACCAACGACGTTGTCGCAGTGGTAACCCCGGTTCCCGCCAGATCGCCGAAGTTAAGCTCTGTTGGGCTTGACTAACATCTGGATGACCGTCATGTCTACCGAGCGCTGTTGGCAAGCGGGGTGCACTCAGCCCTTGTGAGGCAAACGGAGGAGCTACTTGACAGAGATGTAGCGGCTCCGGTCACGAAAACTGGCAACAGCTGGGAGAGCAGTGTGCTGACCACATGCCCCTCCATATCTGCTTCCAGTGACGCCTATAGGCTGATGAGGATGACACGGCGGTCGGTCACTACCGTTGGGCCTTCCGTGACCTGCTCGGACGGAGTTTAGTCTTAGAGAAGAGGTAAATGTATCAATTCGAGGTAAGAAACCCAGGTGCAGAAATGGGCGAGTTGATAGTTATAAGTGAAAATCTTTCTGATACCTGAGACAGTGGGCCACTTCTGCTGCAGGCCCTTAGCTTTCCATATTTGGGACGATGTAGTGTCGAAAAAAACAAGCATAATTGTCTAGTAAACATGGCCTCTAAAATGCATACCGAAGGAGCTTTAAGTACTTGTGCATCTTTGCTGCTGTGAACGAAGTCTCTTCTACTGAATAAGTGCTCCTAGCTCTTTAAGTATGTCCATGTTTATTGCACCTTTTTTTTCCTTTTTTGTGGACCATACTACCACCTCTCAAAATATGGAAAGCAAAGAAAATGCATTTGAAGAGATCAACTGTCAGAGATATCAGAACGATTTTCGCTCGTAACTTTAGACTCCCTTACCCCGAATTGATACATTTACCCTTCTCCATCATCCCTGAAAGTTTGTAATACTATCAAGGAAACACACAGTGTATAGGAACAAGCCTTTTTACAACAGCCATCATTCGACACATATATTGTACACACCTCTCTTGGTCCTTTCTGCCACCGAGCGAGGTGGCGCAGTGGTTAGCACGCTGGACTCGCATTCGGGAGGACGACGGTTCAATCCCGTCTCCGGCTATCCTGATTTAGGTTTTCCGTGATTTCCCTAAATCGCTTCAGGCAAATGCCGGGATGGTTCCTTTGAAAGGGCACGGCCGATTTCCTTCCCGATCCTTCCCTAACCCTAGCTTGCGCTCCATCTCTAATGACCTCGTTGTCGACGGGACGTTAAACACTAATATCCTTCTCCTTTCTGCCCATTCCCTCCTGCCCTTCTCTCTGTAAACCTCCTCCTCCCCGCCCTCTCTATGTCCATCACCTCTTCCGTCCCCTCTCTATCGATCTAGTCATCTTCCCCCGTCTGTCCCTGCCCATCTCCTTGTGCAGTGGCAGATGGGTTGGTTCAAATGGCTCTGAGCACTATGGAACTTAACATCTGAGGTGATCAGTCCCTTAGAACTTAGAACTACTTAAACCTAACTAACCTAAGGACATCACACACATCCATGCCCGAGGCAGGATTCGAACCTGCGACCGTTGCGGTCGCGCGGGTCCAGACTGAAGGGCCTTTAACCGCTTGGCCACACCGGCCGGCGCTGTGTCAGATGCGCAATTTGTAGGTTGCCTTCCTCTTGCTTGGCATCTTGTTATTAATACATTTTGAAACAAGTGTTATGTGTGGATATTTACATGTGTGATAACATACGTTTGTTGTATATATTGTAGTAGCAGTGCAGTGAGATGATCGCAGCCAGTACCAGCCGAAGGAGGGAGCGGTCAGGGATCGTACAAGACTGGGTCACCGGCTGCTGCAGGTGCAAGCGTGAGAGCTGGCCACCATCGAGAACCATGACGGCTTCTCAGGAGAAAAATCCTATTGTTACGTTTGTTTGTAGAACGGTTCCTTCCTTGAAGGTTTCATATGAGGCACATGCGCAGTTGATTATTGTGTCTTGGTCTGTCAAGTTGCGTGTCAGGCCTTGACCAAGTGGGTCTATAGCGTGTCGGATCGCGAGCTGTAAGCAGTCAATTTCAGTCGGGGAATCCGTGTACGAGATTCTGAGCAGGATCGCGAAGTGCCATTTTCGATATTAACCTGAAGTTTAAGGCTGTTGAGCAAGCGTCGAATGTCGTGAATGTAAATATACTTGTCCAATCTAGTGAGTTCGTATTGTGTTAAGTAAGTAGTTGGTATTTGGAAAACTATTTGAGTGAGAATTATTTAGTGGGCTGTGAATTCTCGGCAGAAATCGCTGATTTCTGCTCACCGGTACTTATTGTAGAAATGTTGTTGGACAATTATCGGTATTAGATTGATCCATTATCTATTGTAAATAGTAATCTGTTTCTGTTTTACTGAAATTGGTAGCGGGAAGCATACTGAGTGGTTAGCCTGTTACTAGATGAGTGATTGCAATTTGTTGCGTTAACACTGCATGCACTGAGGTAATAGCGCCGCTGCAGAATATGTACTGATTACTAATTAATTGTTGGTGAGCAGCAAGCTCACTCTATTAATAGAAAAGGATCTCGATAATTGTTAAACAGGAAGGTAGTGAACCAGACTCTTACATCGAAATAAGCCCGAAAGAGATGAAGACTGGATTTAGCGGTAAACACTAAACATTGTAAGAACCATTCTGCAGACATCCTTGTAGGTAGGGCAACCATAGAAATGAGTAGCCATCTTGGGTATTAATAAACTGTTTCAGATGTATTTAGTCCTTTATTATTAGATCACTACCGGTTTCGTGGCTTTTAGTGCCACGAAAGCGGCAGTAATCCAATAATAAAGGACTAAATACGGATAGAGCGGTTTATTAATGCCCAGGACATTCTAGTAAAGTTAAATCAAAGAGAGACCACGCTACTACTCCCTTGTGTTTACGTGACGAGTGACCATTTTTCTTCAGATGGGGATTACAGCGGGTTCCCGATACGTCAGCAACTGAAGAAGCATAATTTTTGTTATTCATTTAAATTAAGGATGTAAGAGGTCCATGATTAAGAAATCAATCACTATCAAAAATGGATTGCTCACGCGCTGCCTGCGATATGAAAGGTATAAGAGAATCTCAGACCAGAGTGTAGTGTTGTATGCAGTAGGAACTGTGTAGCTGTAGCAGTAAGTTGTTTCTAGCGAGCAGTCTGGTGTATCGTGTTGGCTGGGCCGGTCGTGGTGCAGCGATGGCGGAGCCTGAGCGTTATAGTATAAGGTAAAAGCAGCCTCGCGCATATCTAGTAATGTTATGTGAACTCCCATGTAAATCTTTTAAAAATGTCCTAATAATAATCTTTGTCATATAAAGTAATTTCTAACAATCATTCATTTCAATTTAAAGAATTTACTAATTTCTCCAATCCATGATCATTCCGATTGTTGCAAAAGAAAAATCAGTTGCTTCCTTTCATAAATGACAAATCTATGGGCCAGCATTGTACACAGCTGTGCCGGAAAAAAAGCTATTGTAAGAGCAGATAGTTGGCGACTTTATTGAGGTAAGATTTTTTGCTTTTTATTCAGAATGATCTTACAGGGCCATGACGCAGCACTGCTGTCGTCCAAAATTTACCAGGTTACTGAATTTATTTTTTTATTACGAGGTTTAGGAATTTTTCTGTTTCGAGCTTACATTAAATGAGAAAAGAATTTTGTGGGTACATTAAATGAGAAACAAATTTTGTGTGGAGGTTAAATGTGAATGAATTTATGTAGGGAGGTTACACTAAATTAGAATCACATTCATTATTCATATTATTAATTATTAATTTTTTGTGGGGAGGTTACAAGGATCAAAGTAGTGACGTCACTTAGGACATATTTTGTGTTGTGAGATGCGAGAAGACACGATAGACATAATGTACCTGGCGTGCATGTATGCATGTCAGTAGGTGCGACGTTATGACGGTTCTGTTCAGTTACTGTGCTCAATGGATTATCATGCTTTGTTGATTAATTTGTGTATATTGCACATAAACTGTTTAAGTTGGGGTCAGGTGTCATTGTGATGTAAATTATTGTGGTGACGTTGGCCTTTGTTGTCTCTTCCTTCGTGTCAGATCAGGTCATTGAGCGACATCATTGATAATTAAGCTCTTTCTGATTGATTGCAGAGCTATTTTCTGAAACACAGCTTTGAAATTAGGACCTACAAATTTCCTCATTACATCCCTCCTATCACAGTACATTCTCCTCCATCCTTCACTCGCCACCCATCTCGTCCTCATCATCACCCTGTCCATCTCTTCCTTGCCCTCTCTGTTTTCGTCCATTTCCTCCTCCCTCTCTCTCTGCCATCCCATCCTTTCCCTATCTGTCCATCCCCTCCTCTCCCCATATCTCTTCATCTCCTACTGTCCCCTCTCTCTCTTTCAATACCCTCCTGCTCCTCTCTCTTACACATACTCTCCTGCCCCCATCTCCCTGTCAATCCCCTTCTCCGTTGGTCTCATCTGCTCCCATCTTTTCCCACCCATCTGTGCAGCCCCTGCAGAACAGACTAATAAGGCAGACCAATACTATTACAACGCAACACACCTGACATACAGGATGGTATACAGGTAGGGGTCTGGAAACCGTTTCTTCCCCTCGATATGTAGAGTACCCTGAAAGGTATGTTGATAGAGCACTCTGATACCACATTCATACAATATTCCTGTCATGCAGGGCAGCCTATACACCATGGGCTGGAAACACGTTTTTCCCCTCATCACCACTCCTAATAGAGCTAGGAGGTTATAAACCATACAACATTACTACTCATGAGGCCTGCAGTTTCTGTGCCAAATGTGGTTGAAATTGAGGCATAGATTTGAGAAGGTATCCCCGACATACATCTTCCTCTTCTTCTTCTTCTTGCATTACGGCCTCTGTAGGACCATGGGTAGCCTCTTTGTGGACTGCATCTTCCTCTTCTTCTCCCAAGACCTCTTCATTCTTTCTCTTCTTCTCTTCTGCTCTTCTTCCGAGATCTTCAGTGTCCTTTTCTCCTGTCGGCTCCACTGGTGCAACTCTAATTTTTTCCTGTATTCTTCTCTGTCGCTGATCTGCGGCATATTGGTCGGTGTATATTTGTTCCTCCAATTTTCCTTTCCTTCGACCTTGATCTCCAATTCCAGCCAGTCCTTCTGAAGTTCAACAACCCACTTGGTTCTTGTCTTTCCCTATGTCCTCCCTGTTGTTTCCCACACTCTCTTCATTATTCTGTCCATACTCATCCTTATTACATGTTCAGCAAACCGTGCCCTATTGAGTCTGATTTCATCTACATCTACGTTTATACTCCGCAAGCCACCCAACGATGTTTGGCGGAGGGCACTTTACGTGCCACTGTTATTACCTCCCTTTCCTGTTCGTGTATGGTTCGCGAGAAGAACGACTGCCGGAAAGCCTCCGTGCGCGCTCGAAACTCTCTAATTTTACATTCGTCATCTCCTCGGGAGGTATAAGTAGGGGGAACCAATATATTCGATACCTCATCCAGAAACGCACCCTCTCGAAACCTGGACAGCAAGCTACACCGTGATGCAGAGCGCCTCTCTTGCAGAGTCTGCCACTTGAGTCTGCTAAATATCTCCGTAACGCTATCACGCTTACCAAATAACCCTGTGACGAAATGCGCCGCTCTTCTTTGGTTCTTCTCTATCTCCTCTGTCAACCCGACCTAGCTCGGATCCCACACTGATGAGCAATACTCAAGTACAGGTCGAACGAGTGTTTTGTAAGCCACCTCCTTTGTTGATGGACTACATTTTCTAAGGACTCTCCCAATGAATCTCAACCTGGCACCCGCCTTACCAACAATTAATTTTATATGATCATTCCACTTCAAATCGTTCCGCACGCATACTCCCAGATATTTTACAGAAGTAACTGCTACCAGTGTTTGTTCCGCTATCATATAATCATACAATAAAGGATCCTTCTTTCTATGTATTCGCAGTACATTACATTTGTCTATGTTAAGGGTCAGTTGCCACTCCCTGCACCAAGTGCCTATCCGCTGCAGATCTTCTGCATTTCGCTGCAATTTTCTAATGCTGCAACTTGTCTGTATACTACAGCATCATCCGCAAAAAGCCGCATGGAACTTCCGACACTATTTACTTGGTCATTTATATATACTGTGAAAAGCAATGGTCCCATAACACTCCCCTGTGGCACGCCAGAGGTTACTTTAACGTCTGTAGACGTCTCTTCATTTGATATCAACATGCTGTGTTCTGTTTGCTAAAAACTCTTCAATCCAGCCATACAGCTGGTCTGATATTCCATAGGCTCTTACTTTGTTTATCAGGCGACAGTGCGGAACTGTATCGAACGCCTTCCGAAAGTCAAGGAAAATGGCAGCTACCTGGGAGCCTGTATCTAATATTTTCTGGGTCTCATGAACAAATAAAGCGAGTTGGGTCTCACACGATCGCTGTTTCCGGAATCCATGTTCATTCCTACAGAGTCGATTCTGAGTTTCCAGAAATGAGATGATACGCGAGTAAAAAACATGTTCTAAAATTCTACGACAGATCGACGTCAGAGATATAGGTCTATAGTTTTGCGCATCTGCTCGACGACCCTTCTTGAAAACTAGAACTACCTGTGCTCTTTTCCAATCATTTGGAACCTTCCGTTCCTCTAGAGACTTGCGGTACACGGCTGTTAGAAGGGGGGCAAGTTCTTTCGCGTACTCTGTGTAGAATCGAATTGGTATCCCGTCAGGTCCAGTGGACTTTCCTCTGTTGAGTGATTTCAGTTGCTTTTCTATTCCTTGGATACTTATTTAGATGTCAGCCATTTTTTCGTTCGTGCGAGGATTTAGAGAAGGAACTGCAGTGCGGTCTCCCCCTGTGAAACAGCTTTGGAAAAAGGTGTTTAGTATTTCAGCTTTACGCGTGTCATCCTCTGTTTCAGTGCCATCATCATCCCAGAGTGTCTGGATATGCTGTTTCGATCCACTTACTGATTTAACGTAAGACCAGAACTTCCTAGGATTTTCTGTTAAGTCGGTACATAGAATTTTCTTTCGAATTCACTGAACGCTTCACGCATAGTCCTCCTTACGCCAACTTTGACATAGTTAGCTTCCGTTTGCCTGAGAGGTTTTGGCTGCGTTTAAATTTGCAGTGAAGCTCTCTTTGCTTTCGCAGTAGTTTCCTAAGTTTGTTGTTGAACCACGGTGGGTTTTTCACAGCTTTACTCGGCACATACCTGTCTAAAACGCATTTTACGATTGCCTTGAACTTTTTCCATAAACACTCAACGTTGTCAGTGTAAATCTGCCTCCTATTACTCTTGCTAAACAGATAAACCTTCCTCCCTTTTTTATATTCCTATTTGCTTCCATATTCAGGGATGCTGCAACGGCCTTATGATCACTGATTCCCTGTTCTGCGCTTACAGATTCCAGAAGTTCGGGTCTGTTCGTTATAAGTAGGTCCAAGATGTTATCTCCACGAGTCGGTTCTCTGTTTAATTGCTCGAGGTAATTTTCGGATAGTGCACTCAGTATAATGTCACTCGATGCTCTGTCCATACCACCCGTCCTAAACATCTGAGTGTCCCAGTCTATATCTGGTGAATATAAGTCTCCACCTAAGACTATAACATGCTGAGGAAATTTATGTGAAATGTATTCCAGATTTTCTCTCAGTTGTTCTGCCACTAATGTTGCTGAGTCGGGAGGTCGGTAAAAGGAGCCAATGCTTAACCTAGCTCGGTTGTTGAGTATAACCTCCACCTATAATAATTCGCAGGAACTATCCACTTCTATTTCACTACAGGATAAATTACTACTAACAGCGACAAACACGCCACCACCGGTTGCATGTAATCTATCCTTTCTAAACACCGTCTGTGCCTTTGTAAAAATTTCGGCAGAATTTATCTGTGGCTTCAGCCAGCTTTCCGTACCTATAACGATTTCAGCTTCGGTGCTTTCTATCAGGGCTTGAAGTTCCAGTACTTTACCAACACAGCTTCGACAGTTTACAATTACAATACGGATTGCTGCTTGGTACCCGTATGTCCTGACTTTGCCCCACACCCTTTGAGGCTGTTGCCCTTTCTGTACTTTCCCGAGGCCATCTAACCGAAGAAACCGCCTAGTCCACGCCACGCAACCCCTGCTACCCGTGTAGCCGCCTGCTGTGTGTAGTGGACTCCTGACCTATCCAGCGGAACCCGAAACCCCGTCACCCTATGGCGCAAGTCGAGGAATCTGCAGCCCACACGGTCGCAGAACCGTCTCAGCCTCTGATTCAGACCCTCCACTCGGCTCTGTACCAAAGGTCCGCAGTCAGTCCTGTCGACGATGCTGCTTTCATTCCGCTAGCGAGACTGACAGTCTTCACCAAATCAGATAGCCGCAGGATGCCGGATATTGTTCTCATGTTCCGGTACAGTTCTTCCCTAGGTCTTCACATCTATCTCTCTCCACCTGTTTTGGGACATAGTATTTTTCTCTCTTCTTCCTCTAGTTATTCTGCCCCATTTCTTCCTAGTGTCATCATCACAGCGGCATATAGTACTGCATTCCTC
This sequence comes from Schistocerca piceifrons, assembly GCF_021461385.2. Classification (NCBI taxonomy): domain Eukaryota; kingdom Metazoa; phylum Arthropoda; class Insecta; order Orthoptera; family Acrididae; genus Schistocerca; species Schistocerca piceifrons. Next base: position 191,533,393 of record NC_060140.1, read on the forward strand.
ACCGTGGCCTTGTAGTGGCTTATCTTTGCCTCTGTGGATATATTCTTTTTATTGTGTATCTCTCTCGTCATACAGAAGGCCAACCTCATCTTCTTCATCCCCTCTGTTAATTCCTCCTTGCTCTTGTTCCTCCCTGTTATAAATTCTCCCAGGTATTTAAATGTGTCCACCATCTGCACAGTGCCAAGTTGTCGAATTGTGTCTTTGCGTCTTCTTCCGTCTCACTCACTCTGCAAAGGCTAGGCAGTCCACTGGAGCCCTGTTGTCCTTATTGTCCCCTACATGCCCCAGACATACATACAAACACACATATGGTCTGTGTATAAAAGACCAGACCTAATATCGATCCCTATAGTACATCTGCAGATATTATTCCCAAATCTGTTCCCTTGTGTACAGCCCTTGGGCTTCTTAATTTGACAGTCTTTATTCTATTCCACAAGATTTGTTCAAGTCAACAACCGAAATCCTAAATGAGAATAATCAGAGAAGGTTCAGACCCAACATACATATTCTAAACTCAAACATTTTCATGTTCCTGGAGGAAAATAAACTTCTCTCAGTGAATCAGCATCTAAATATGGATTTAGGAAAAACCACTTGTGTTGACACACAGTTCACTTTATTCACACACCGAATCTCACAAACAGCAGATGCAGGTGAATGGAAAGGTTCCCTTATCCTAGATCAGGGCGTTTAACACTATAGCACAACGGAAACTGCTAACCAATGTATGATCTTGCAGAGTATCTCTACAAATATGCGCTTGACTTGAGGAAGATTACCGAAGACGTCGTACTGGAGAGTGAATGTCCCACAATAGCGAAAGTAACATCTGCTGTGCGTCAGGGATGCGTAATAGTACCTTTAATGTTTGCAGTATACATAAAGAAATTATGAGGAGGATCAGCAGCGCTATAAGATCGTTTGTTAACGATGCTGTTGTGTACAGGAAGGTACCATCATTAGCTACTCATAAGGAATTGCAGAAAGACTTGGACCAAATTTCCGCTAGATGTACTGAATGACAGCTCTCTTTTTATATGTGGATCACGGTAGCTGATTACAATATTAATGGTGAACATGTTAAGCATGTCCCATCATATATGTATTTAGGGGTCATACTAACAAGGGAAGAGCTTAACCTCAAACGCTCGGAATCGCTCGAAAATGTGCTTGTAATATAAATCGCTCATCCTGGAAACAGTCGTATCACCCATTCGCATGTAAAACGTAGCTGTTGTCTGTTAGCGTCATCCGACGATGGTAACATTGTACTATGTTAGAAGAAAGTTTCCCAAACAAGGATGTTAGGTTAAAGATATTGTCACCAAAGACATTTATAACCAACCTCTTGATGTGTAAGCAATATAAACTCTCCACGAGAAGGATCGTTGATTTTCTAGGACTACAATGTGCACAATCGTAAGTAAAGCAACAAGCTCGTCATTTCATCACTCGATTTATTTCTGTTCCATACAGTGAGCTTTCTGTATAGAAGTACAAGCCTGTGTTACAGCATTCTTGACAAAAGGCAGGTTATGACAATGACATGTCAATATCATTGTTTGAAAGTGTAAATAGCGTGCCGTGTGATACTGGACTGCTTCAGCTCAGGAGCTCTGTTGACTGTGGCAAAGTGGCTTTAGTCAGATGTGCACAGTGTTCACTTTGCTTTGACCGCTTAATGAGAACCTCACACCTGTACTTCGAAGGCTGAATATCTGTGCGACACTATCACCGTACACAAGCGATAAGAAATGGGAATATCACGTAAAATAAATATTAGGGAAAGGAATGAAAGATTTAAATGTGTTGGAATGGTTCTGCAGCAATGCAATGCATCTAAAAATGAAATTTACATCTACATACACACTCTGCTAGCCACCATATGGTGCGTGGCGAAGTGTACCGAGTACCACTGCTAGTTATTTCCTTTCCGTTCCAGTCGCAAACAGAAAGACGAAAATCGATTGTCTATATGTCTTCGCACAAGCCCTAATGTCTCTAATCTCCCCTTCGTGGTCCTTACGCGAAATGTACGTTGCTGGCGGTAGCATCGTTCTACAGTCAGATTCAACTGCCGGTTCTCTACACTTTCTCAATAGTGTTCCTCGAAAAGAACGTTGCCTTACCTGGGAGGATTCCTATTTGAGTTCCCCAAGCATCTCCGTAATACTTGCGTGAAATAGGATACAATACGGAAGTAGATCCAATTCTAGAGTGTTGTTCCAGTGTCCTTATCAAGTAGACATGACAACAGACCTTGAACGAATTCCGAGATTCGCTGCTAGGATCGTAACAGATCGGTGTAGCCCATACGAAAGTGTAATAGTAATGTTCGATGCACTTAAAAGGGATGTTTTGGAAGGAAGACGACAAAGTTCTTACGAGACCCTGTTGAGTTAATTTGGATCACCTGTATTCGAAAAAGACTGTGCGACCATCATGCTCTCACAATCGTATGCCTCGCGCACGATATTAGTAATAAGAGAAGAGAGATTAGGGCACACGCAGAGCCATATGGACAGCGATTTTCCCTCTAAAGTATGAGGGGCATTCAAAAGAACAAGCCGGGGGCTGCCTACGAAGAAGGTGTGGTCCGTTTAAGAGCGCTGAGGCACCAAACTCGCTGCTAGAGAGACACGAGCGCACACACAACCGTGACAACGGAGCGAGCACGTGCGTTTCTTACAGTGGGCGGAGTGCGGGGAACGGAAATTCATCAAAGACTGGCACTAGTGTGCGAAGACCAGTTTTATGTCCGTTGCAGGGGTCAAGCCGTGGCACAAGCGGTTCAAGGAAAGACGAATGTCGTTGGCCGATGACGTACCATTGTCCAGCATGTGGATGCCGCCATTATTGAAGACCAGCGAGTTACGGTATCAGCCACTGTTGGATTGAGCGCCGGAACTGCAACTGACATGCAGTGCTCTTCGTACACTTGTGCCGTTCTATGATGAATTTCTGTTCCTAGCACTTGTTGCGCTGTAAGGAAACGCGATACACCCCGTGGCTCTTCTTTTGAAGCCTCCATACCTCTGTTTTCAGCACGACTAAGTGCAAAGGGCGGTCGATGCGCTCACGTGTTCGCTCTGTCATCACGTGGGTGTGCCCCGTGTCCCTCTAGCGGCTATTTTCGATCTTCAGCGGTCTTATAGGCACCGCATCTTCTTCCGTAGGCTAAAATGGTTCAAATGGCTCTGAGCATTATGGGACTCAACTGCTGAGGTCATTAGTCCCCTAGAACTTAGAACTAGTTAAAGCTAACTAACCTAAGGACATCACAAACATCCATGCCCAAGGCAGGATTCGAACCTGCGACCGTAGCGGTCTTGCGGTTCCAGACTGCAGCGCCTTTAACCGCACGGCCACTTCGGCCGGCCTTCCGTAGGCGATGACATTGCTGTGCCTTCATCGGTTTCCATTTTACAACTTACGGCTCGTTTTTAGGTCCTGTGCATCAATTGGTAAGAAACCCTTATAGGATCACTTTCTCGTCCGTCTGTCTGTCCGACTGTTTTAAGACCTCTTTTTCTCAGAAAAAAGTAGAGGTATCAAGTTGAAATTTATGTCACATACTAAGTTCTATGGTCCTTTCGCGATATAAAAGATATAACCTTCTAACTCGATGGTTGGTTGGTTGGTTGAGGGGGAGGGGGGGGGGCATCGGTACCGTCGGGTTAGGGAAGGATGTGGAAGGAAGTCAGCCGTGCCCTTTCAAAGGAATTTGCCTATTTAGGAAAATCACAGAAAACCTAAACCAGGATGGCCGGACACGGGTTTCAACCGTCGTCCTCCCGAATGCGAGTCCAGTGTGCTAGCCACTGCGCTATCTCGCTCGATGTAAGTCAATCCAGTCAAAAGGTATGGCCATTTATCTTACATGCCAACGGCCTTGTCGCAGTGGTAAGAACGGTTCCCGTCAGATCACCGAAGCTAAACGCTGTCGGGCTGGGGTAGCACTTGGGTGGGTGACGATCCGGTCTGCCGAGCGATGTCGGCGAATGGGCTACACTCAGTCCTTGTGAGGCAAACTGAGGAGCTACTTGACTGAGAAGTAGCGGCTCCGGTCTCGGAAACCGACATACGGCCGGGAGAGCGGTGTGCTGACCACATGACCCTCCATATCAGCATCCAGTGACGCCTGTGGGCTGAGGATGACACAGCGGCCGGTCAGTACCGTTGGGCCTTCATGGCCTGTTCGGGAGGAGTTTTTATATACATAATTAAGTTGGTACGGACCACTCAGAGTGCCAATCCTGATCACACCTGTCCGGTTTATTTTTTATTATTATTTTTTTTAGTGCCTCCTCTACGAGGGCAATTGAGAAAATAACCGAATATTTTGAATTACGTGCCAACGGAGATATTCAGTGATAAGCGGTTTGCTGCGCTGTCTTTCACGCTACCTACTTTGTAAACAAATGTTTTTGAAGTCTTAGTATCTCGTTTAGTTTTCGTGACATTATTATTTCAGTGCAACGTGTTTGAATTTTAATGGCGATTTTTGAAGAGAGCATTTTCCTAGAGCAGTGAAGAAACTTAAAATTTTGCGTATAACTTGGAACACTTTTACAGAGCGATTTCAGCTTTTGAAGCAAGCTTCCCGAGATTATGGTCTGGGTCGTACGCGATGTTACAAGTGGTTTCTAAGATTTAAAAAATGATCTTCAAACAGTTCAAGATGATCCTCGACCTGAAGGGCTTTCCACTTAAACTGATGACTCGCAAGTTCAGAAAATCGATCTGGTGAGTCTGAATCATCGATTGACCGTCAGAGAAGCTGTAGAAAAGGTCATGCCTTGAAATTTTGACGACAAAACTGAACATACGTCGAGTTGCAGCAAAATTTGTTCCTTGTTTGAAGACAGAATAACAGAAAGAAAATCGAATGGACATTTCATCGGGAACTCCTTGAACAAGCTAATGACGATGAAAAAATTCATGCAACGGTTGGTTAGTTGTTTGGGGAAGGAGACCAGACAGCGAGGTCATCGGTCTCATCGGATTAAGAAAGGACGGGGAAGGAAGTCGGCCGTGCCGGCCGCAGTGGCCGAGCGGTTAAAGGCGCTACAGTCTGGAACCACACGACCGCTACGGTCGCAGGTTCGAATCCTGCCTCGGGCATGGATGTGTGTGATGTCCTTAGGTTAGTTAGGTTTAAGTAGTTCTAAGTTCTAGGGGACTTATGACCACAGCAGTTGAGTCCCATAGTGCTCAGAGCCATTTGAACCATTTTTTGAAGTCGGCCGTGCCCTTACACAGGAACCATCCCGGCATTTGCCTGGAGCGATTTAGGGAAATCACGGAAAACCTAAATCAGGATGGCCGGACGCAGGATTTCATGCAAAGGATCGTAGTGCGAGGCGATAGCTGAGATTACGATTACAGTATTGAGAGAAAAGTTCAGTCACCACAATGCACAAAGAGTCCCCATGCCCCAAAAAACCACGCCAGCGTCGAACCAATGTCAAAATGATACCTACTTTTTTTTCGTCAATGGAATTGTGCAATTCGATTTCTTCACTCAAGATGGAAGAGTGAATCCTATGCACTATCAAGGCATTTTGCAACGGTTATGTGAAAAAAAAAAATTCGCAAAAGGATACCAGAATTGTGGCGAGACAACACATGATTCTTGCACCACTGCAAAGCGCCTGCACACTCGGCTCTTTCTGTTCGTCAGTTTTGTACCAAAAATAGGACGATCGCTCTCCCACAGTCTCCTTACTGGCCAGACCTAGTTCCTTGCGACTTCTTCGTATTTCTGAAATTAAAATCGGGAGTAAAAGGACGTTGTTTTCAGAGTATTGATGACATCAAAGCAAACTCCTCACTGGCCTTAAAGGCCATTTAAAATGTACCTGTCCTGACTGCTTCGGGAAATGGAAACACCATCAAGAGAAGGGAGTGACTAGGGAATGTAGCTACTTTGTAGGAGACAAGGACCAATAATATGTAAAATTAATACACTGATGGGAAAAAATTGCAACACCAAGCACCAGTTGTGCGACATAAACGAACGTCGGTAGGCATGCCTCTACAATCTTAGACATGATGTTTCAAATTCCGCGCCAGTCGCGTAACAGCGGCGCTAATAGCGCTAATTTGAGGATGCAGATCTCGTTTGCTTTAAATACACGCTGCAACGGTCGTGAGATTTACATGTGGCGAGTTGATATTAGTCAAGAATGCGGTAAGGCGACAAAGAGTCTTTATCAACACCTCACTGAGTCTGAACGAGGTCGTACATTAGGGCTACGAGAAGCCGCGTTTTTCTTCTGCGATATTGCACAAATACTTGGCAGGGACGCAGCCACTGTACGTGATTGCTGGAAGCTGTGGTGACGAAAATGTACGGTCGCAAGAAGACTGGGCTTCGGCTACGTGGCACTACCGAGAGCGAAGACCATCGTGTTTGCGTGCGGCTCTGGTGGATTGTACTGCAGCAATTTGAGCAGCAGTTGGCACCATAGTGACGCAACTGTCACAAATCGATTACTTTAAGGACAGCTCCGAACCAGACGCCCTGTGGCGTGTATTCCACCGACCAAAAAACCACCGCCATTTGTGACTTCAACAGTGTCAAGCAAGAGATCTTTGGAGGCAGGGTGGAGATCTGTCGTGTTTTCCTGATGAAAGTTGGTTCTGTCTTGGTGCCAGTGATAGCGATGTTTTGGTTAGGTGGATGCCAGTTGAAAGCCTGAAACCAGCCTGTCTGTGACCGGGCCAAATATCTCACGAAATAAGCACCAAACGAAAATACTACAAAGAACGAAACTCGTCTAGCATGAAGGGGGAAACCAGATGGCACTATGGTTGGCCCGCTAGATGCGCTGCCGTAGGTCAAACGGATATCAACTGCGTTTTTTAAATAGGAACCCCCATTTTTTATTACATATTCGTGTAGTACGTAAAGAAATATGGTTCAAAAATGGTTCAAATGGTTCTGAGGTCATCAGTCGCTAAAGAACTTAGAACTACTTAAAACTAACTAACCTAAGGACATCACAAACATCCATGTCCGAGGCAGGATTCGAACCTGCGACCGTAGCGGTCGCTCGGCTCCAGACTGTAGCGCCTAGAACCGCTCAGCCACTCCGGCCGGCAAAAGAAATATGAATGTTTTAGTTGGACCACTTACATATTTGCTTCGTGATCCATTACCCGTGTTAAAATGGACCGTTTACCAATTGCTGGAAAGGTCGATTTCGTGTTGATGTATTGCTATTGTGATCAAAATGCCCAACTGGCGTGTGCTATGTATCCTGCTCGGTATCCTGGACGACATCATACAAGTGTCCGGACCGTTCGCCGGATAGTTATGTTATTTAAGGAAACAGGAAGTGTTCAGCCAGATGTGAAACGTCAATCACGACCTGCAACAAATGATGATGCCCAAGTAGGTGTTTTAGCTGCTGTCGCGGCTAATCCGCACATCAGTAGCAGACAAATTGCGCGAGAATCGGTAATCCCAAAAACGTCGGTGTTGAGAATGCTACATCAACATCGGTTGCACCCGTACCATATTTCTATGCACCAGGAATTCCATGACGACGACTTTGAACGTCGTGTACAGTTCTGTCACTGGGCACAAGAGAAATTACGGGACGATGACAGATTTTTTGCACGCGTTCTATTTAGCGACGAAGCGTCATTCACCAACAGCGGCAACGTAAACCGGCATAATATGCACTATTGGGCAACGGAAAATTCACGATGGCTGCGACAAGTGGGACATCAGCGACCTTGGCGGGTTAATGTATGGTGCGGCATTATGGGAGGAAGGATAACTGGCCCCCATTTTATCGATGGCAATCTAAATGGTGCAATGTATACTATTTTCCTACGTAATGTTCTACCGGTGTTACTACAAGATGTTTCACTGCATGACAGAATGGCGATGTACTTCCAACATGATGGATGTCCGGCACATAGCTCGCGTGCGGTTGAAGCGGTATTGAATAGCATATTTCATGACAGATGGATTGGTCGTCGAAGCACCATTCCATGGCCCGCACGTCCACCGGATCTGACGCCCCCGGGTTTCTTTCTGTGGTGAAAGTTGAAGTATATTTGCTATCGTGATCCACCGACAACGCCTGACAACATGCGTCAGCGCATTGTCAATGCATGTGCCAAAAGTTACGGAAGGCGAACTACTCGCTGTTGAGAGGAATGTCGTTACACGTACTGCCAAATGCATAGATGTTGGCGGACATCATTTTGAGCATGTATTGCATTAATGTGGTATTTACAGGTAATCACGCTGTAACAGCATGCGTTCTCAGAAATGACAAGTTCACAAAGGTACATGTATCACATTGGAGCAACCGAAATAAAATGTTCAAACGTACCTACGTTCTACGTTTTTTTTAAAAAACCTACCTGTTACCAACTGTTCGTCTAAAATTGTGACTATTACAGCGCCATCTATCACAAAGCGAAAAAAGTGGCCCAACTAAAACATTCATATTTCTTTACGTACTACACGAATATGTAATAAAAAATGGGGGTTCCTATTTTTAAAAACGCAGTTGATATCCGGTTGACCTATGGCAGCGCCATCTAGCGGGCCAACCATGGCGCCATCTGGTTTCCCCCTTCAAGTTAGACGAGTTTCGTTCTTTGTAGTTTTTTCGTTTGACGCTTATTTCGTGAGATATTTGGCCCGGTCACTGTCGATGGACCACCTCGTATATCTGGAGTTCTGGTCTGGGATGTAATTTCGTATGACAGCAGGAGCACTTTCGTGGTTATTCCACGCACTCTGACTGCAGATTTGTACGTCAATCTGGTGACCTGGCCTCTGTGCTGCCATTCATGTACAGCATTCCAGAGTGTGTTTTCCAACAAAATAACACTCGCCCTGAAACCGCTGTTGTAACCGAACTTGCTCTACAGAGTGTCGCCATATTTGTCCTGGACTGCTCGATCACCATATCTGTCTCCAATCGACCACATATCTGACGTCAGCGGAGGCCAACTCCAGCATCATCTGGAACCAGCATTAACTGTTCCTGTGTAGACCGACCAAGTGCAACAGGCAGGGAACACCATCTCACAAACTGATATCAGGCACCTGCTGAACATAATTCACGTTGCACGCTTGTATTCAACATTCTGGCCGTTACATCGGTTATGAATTTACCAGCATTTCACATTTGTAATGGCATATCTCGCGCTTACATCAACCTATGATCTTGCAGTTTTAATCACTTAAATATGTTACCTACTGGGTGATCAAAAAGTCAGTATAAATTTGAAAACTGAATAAATCACGGAATAATGTAGATAGAGAGGTATAAATTGATACACATGCTTGGAATGACATGGGGTTTTATTAGAACCAAAAAAATACAAAAGTTCAAAAAATGTCCGACAGATGGCGCTTCATCTGATCAGAATAGCAATAATTAGCATAACAAAGTAAGACAAAGCAAAGATGATGTTCTTTACAGGAAATGCTCAATATGTCCACCATCATTCCTCAACAATAGCTGTAGTCGAGGAATGATGTTGTGAACAGCACTGTAAAGCATGTCCGGAGTTATGGTGAGGCATTGGCGTCGGATGTTGTCTTTCCATCCCTAGAGATGTCTGTCGATCACGATACATTTGCGACTTCAGGTAACCCCAAAGCCAATAATCGCACAGACTGAGGTCTGGGGACCTGGGAGGCCAAGCATGACGAAAGTGGCGGCTGAGCACACGATCATCACCAAATGACGCGCGCAAGAGATCTGTCGGACATTTTGTGAACTTCGTTTGTTTTTTCTTTGTTCTGATAAAACCCCATGTCATTCCAAGCAGGTGTGTCAATTTTTACCTCTCTATCTACATTAGTCCGTGGTTTATTAAGTTTTCAAATTTATACTGACTTTTTGATCACCCAGTAGACAAATGCACTCCCGAATTTTCATTACTGTAAATATTTTTGGTGTTGCGATTTTTTCCGTCAGTATAATAAAGATTAAAAAATAAAGTTCGGTTATTTTGTGGACAGACCTCGTATGCTGATGCAGGCCACTCTGCAGTACGGGTCGACTGTCTCACTACTGTGGCTCCTCGTTGGTGGCTAAAGAACGGCTTGGGGAACACAAATGCGGAGTCGTGTACTCGGACATGCAGTACCTGCGTGGCTGGAGTGGAGAGGTGTGGTGATGTGTGGAGTGGTGCGCTCCCGCCGGCCGCTGCAGACGCACTGACGGCTGCTGCCCGCTGCCCACTGGACACTGGCCAGAGGCTCTTCCGGCCTCCACAATGGAGCAGCCTCCAGCCCTTCTGCCGCCACGCCCGCGCCGCCACGCTGACCTCACGCTACCAGATAACTACTGCCTGCTGCTCCTCCACAGGTCGGTCGACGACGCGTACGTGGCCGCCTTTGTCGGACAGTGACGCAAGGGTTCACTACACTGCCGGTTCCACACGCCGGCAGGAAACACTGGGTTGGCTTTTGTGCGCCGAAAAACTGCGTGGTAATCTACTGAAGACTCGGATGATGAGCTTCATCCACTGATGGTGCACCATTAGGAGACTCGACGCTACGGTCTTGACAATGCCTTGTTGGAGAGATACTTGCTATTCTCTCGTCAGTCTTCAGACTGTTTTGATGGGGCACGCCTCGACTTTCTGTCCCGTGTCACCTCTTCATCTCAGATAAGTATTTAAACCCAATGTCGCCGGCCGTTGTGGCCGAGCGGTTCTAGGCGCTTCAGTCCGGAACCACACTGCTGCTGCGGTCGCAGGTTCGAATCCTGCCTCGGGCATGGATGTGTGTGATGTGCTTAGGTTAGTTAGGTTAAAATAGTTCTAAGTCTAGGGGACTGATGACCTCAAGATGTTAAGTCCCATAGTGCTTAGAGCCATTTGAACCAAACCCAATGTCCTCGATAACTTGTCTCGTATACTCCAACAAACCCAATGTCCTCGATAACTTGTCTCGTATACTCCAACCTTTGCCTTCCCATACAGTTTTTCTCCTCTACAGCTAATTCTGGTACCATCGCAGTTATTCTCCGATGTCTTAACACGTGTCTTATCATTATGTACCTTCTTCTAGCCAACATTTCCAGCATACACCGACCGTCCAAAATATTCCGAGACCGATTTCATTCCAGACGTATAAGCGACGCCAGAGCTGTAATTGCGTTGGCAGCGTGAACTACAAACTATAAACAAACATATGAGCATTCATATGAAACGTCCTGGCAGATAAAAATTGTGTACCGGAACGAGACTCGAGCTCGGGACCTTTGCCTTTCGCGGGAAAGTGCTCTACTAACTGAGCTATCCAAGCACGACTCACGACCCGTCCTCACAGCTTCAATTCTGCCAGCACCTCGTCTCCCAGAGCACTTGCCCGCGAAAGGCAAAGGTCCCGAGTTCGAGTCTCGGTCAGGCACACAGTTTTAGTCTGCCAGGAAGTTTCATATCAGCGCACACTCCACTGCAGACTGAAAATCTCATTCTGGAGACATCAGCATTCGTTCAGTCGTGAGCAATCAGTGTGAAGTAGTGGGCGTGCATCCGTAGTATATCAACGTTGTTGTGCCACAAATCGTAATGGAACAACATATGTAAATCAAGTGTTCAAGACACTCTGCAGAATGTTTTGAAGGGGAGAAAAAGTGTATGCAATGTTTGTCCTGCGCAGCTTGACTCCCGAACGCAAACAACAATTCGGGGGCGCCTGCCACCACATGATCGAAATGCAAAACGCGGGCAATTCTTTGCTATAAAAAAAGAGTCACAGGCGATGAGACTGCGTCTGTCGCCAAAATGTTGTACAGGAACATGGGCTCAACATCTCGGCAGAATACTAGAAAGCACATCATTAATCAATCACGCCAATAAAACCTGCGATATTAATCGTACAACATTGTTACCATGTAGTCGCATTTCGCAAATAGTTTCAACAGTATTATATTCAGATTTTTCCTTGTATATTGCATATCGTCGAGCAGGCTCCTGTTGGATAACTGTATGGGAACTGAAATGAAGAACCCATGCTTCGTCGACACTTAGAACTACAGAAAAAGACGAGGGGTGTCACTATTGAAACATCAAAGTGAACTATCTCATCAAAAGTGTCCACACAGCTATTAGTGGAAATTAATATGGTGTCTGTCCAACTTTCGTCTTCACGACAGCTTGAACTCTGCTGGAAACACTTTTAATCAGGTATCTCAATGTCTGTGGAGGGATGGTGGTCCATTGTTCTTCAGGGGCCTAAACAAGAGACGCTGGTGTTTGGAGCGAACACGAAGTGCTAATTCCTCCCAAAGGTGTTCCATTGGGTACAGGTCGGCTTTCTGTGTAGGCCAGTGATTCATTCCGCTGATCTCATGCGATTTTTACACTCACCTTCCTTAATGCTCAATGCTCCATTTTCGTCTGTACATGAAGTCTGCTTGGTTTTGGTTTGGCCGTGGTAGTTCCTTCGCGTTTCCACTTGACAATTACAGCACCGACAGTGGATCTGGGCAGATTTAGGAGGATTGAAATATCCCTGATGGGTCTATTACTGAGGTGACATCCAATGAGCAGCCCACGTTCGAAGTCGCTTAGCTCTCCTGACCGCCTATTCTCCCGTTATTGCTATCCTTCTGATAACACAAGACTCCCCGCCTCCTTCTATACTTGCAGGTTCGTCTCTCGTGACATCTAGTGGCCAATTCAGCATTACACAGGGGTGTTCGGGTACTTTTCAGCAGATGGTGTATTCCATATTATCAGTCCACTAGCATATCCTCCCACGCTTTCCAGCATTACTTACAAGGGAACCTCCCCATCGCACCCCCCCTCAGATTTAGTTATAAGCTGGCACAGTGGATAGGCCTTGAAACACTGAACACAGATCAGTCGAGAAAACAGGAAGAAGTTGCGTGGAACTATGAAAAAAATAAGCAAAATATACAAACTGAGTAATCCATGCTTAGGATATCCAACATCAAGGATAACGTCAGCTCAAGAGCGCCGTGGTCCTGTGGTTAGCGTGAGCAGCTGCGGAACGAGAGGTCCTTGGTTCAAGTCGTCCCTCGAGTGCAAATTTTAATTTTTTATTTTCAGACAATTATGAAAGTTCAGGAACTTACACATAATCAACTTCACTTTCCAAAATTCCAGGATATGTTCAGATTTGCTTGGACATATGCAGGATTTAACGGTCTTCACACGGAAAAATTTGAAAACGTTAAAAACATATGTTTTGACAGAGCACGGTGAAAACTGTGTGACTGTGAAACTGTTGCATTCATTTGTTGCAGTTTATGTGACAAACTCTTATGTTTTCATCACTTTTTTGGGAGTGATTATCACATCCACAAGAAAACCTAAATCGGGCAAGGTAGAAGAATCTTTTTACCCATTCGTCAAGTGTACAAGTTAGGTGGGTCGACAACATATTCCCGTCATGTGACGCACATGCCGTCACCAGTGTCTTATAGAATATATCAGACGTGTTTTCCTGTGGAGGAATCGTAAGACCTTGCAATTAAATGTTTTCGGTTCCCATTGGAGAGGCACGTCCTTTCGTCTACTAATCGCACGGTTTTGCGGTGCGGTCGCAAAACACAGACACTAAACTTATTTCAGTGAACAGAGACGTCAATGAACGAACGGACAGCCGGCCGCGGTGGTCTCGCGGTTAAGGCGCTCAGTCCGGAACCGCGCGACTGCTACGGTCGCAGGTTCGAATCCTGCCTCGGACATGGATGTGTGTGATGTCCTTAGGTTAGTTAGGTTTAAGTAGTTCTAAGTTCTAGGGGACTGATGACCACAGATGTTAAGTCCCATAGTGCTCAGAGCCATTTGAACCATTTGAACGAACGGACAGATCATAACTTTGCGAAAATAAAAAATTAAACTTTTCACCCCAGGGAAGACTTGAACCAAGGATCTCTAGTTCCGCAGCTACTCACGCTAACCACGGGACCACGGCGCTCCTGCTCTCGCACTATATATGATGATGGATATGTTGCGCATGGACTACTCAGTTTGTATATTTTACTTATTTTTTTCATAGTTCCACACAACTTCTTCCTGTTTTCTCGATTGATCTGTGTTCAGTGTTTCAAGGCCTATCCACTGTGCCAACTTATAACTAAATCTGAGGGGGGTGCGATGGGGAGGTTTCCTTGTTAGCAGTCCACTCACTGAAATTTATCGAATACCATGGCAACCGAGCAACACTTAGAGAGCAGTTTTTTCTTATGTTACTTGGATGTCTGGCAGCGTTGTATTGTGCAGAGCGCCAAGTTTTCTTCATACAAAGCATCTTCCTTCATCTTCGAAACCTGTTCAGCACTTACAAGGTCAGAGAAGCATTTCACAACCGCTTCACGAGATGCGGTAAATTTTCAGCGACTATGAGATCGACATGAGCGGATGGTTTGTTCCATTCTGGCGGAACAGAAGTCAAATGTTTGTCATTACGAGCTACTCGAGCCCGTTTATAAGCGCTGTTCCTGCTTTTATGGGACCACTCTTAAGGTCAGAGCCAGCAAACCCAGAGAGTAGAGTAGAGGCCATCCGCTTCCCTCTTGCAATGCGTTACGGTAGTGAGCGTCACCGTTGTTTTTTGGTCAAGACAATCGGTTGCTATTCTTCGTCAAAATATAAAAAAGTCTCGGAAATAAGTTGGAATATTTTGTTTTTCTCACAGATATTTTGTAGCATTCTCTCGATATTGTGGACGTTCTGCAGCTGTTGCAGAGTCTACAATGTGGGCGATTTCCCTAAATGTCCATTTATATATCCGACATGTCAAGGCATATTTTCCCAGTACTCTGTCAAGAGGTCTGCACCACCTACGGGTGTAGCAGCTTTTTACTACATTGGGCCGCGGAGAGGCAACGTACGGTCGATCTGTCTTGGATCAACGCCTTTACTCTTCAACTGGTTCAGCACCATAATGTAAAGACAGAAAGTAAACAGGTTTATTATCGTACCTGGAAAGTTTCCTGATCACGACTGTCCAAGAGAGTTACTGACGTAAAATATACAGACTTAAAGACAGACTCCTGTTGGTATTCAAGTCATCTTGTTTCAAGACTACACGGCCTCCATTGTCTAAAGTGTCTAATTTCTCTGGCGTCGGCACTTTTTCTGCTTCTATCTCTCTCTCTTTCCGTCGTACAACACAATTCAGCTGATAGGGATTTGGTAAGGCGCGCATCTTTGACAATATTGAGTAATGTACACGCTTTCAAGTTAATGTCCTTCACATGCTGCGCTTTGACAACATTATTATCTTATCTTTCCGAATGGAAGGTAACTTGATGAACATTATTATGGACAAGCTTCAAGTTATTCCGAAGAAAATAAAATATAATTTTATTTTCTGTAATGGATAGCGAATTGTTCTCTAACAGCTCACTCTTAAACTAGGAAATCACAAGAGTGCAATAGCTATACTGGTGCCCCAGAACTTTCTTATTTCAGTTCCAGTAACGTTCATTGACTTTTGTGTTTTAGCAATACTCCTCACATTAGGAAACCTAGCCGTATTGTCCAATAACAAAGGATTTAGGTACTTACAAAAGATTCAAAGTCCATCACAATAGAGATTCCAGCTGATTGAGTAGAAGCTACTCCACGAGGAACACGTGCTGGAAACCTTTAAAAAGAAAAAGAAAGAGAAAAATGACATTCGTTATTTTTGCCTACACATATTCACCAAGCTACAACCCTAATAAAAACTAATAAGCTTACTCATTTGCATGTTTCCAAGTACTTCCTCTTTTCTGAATTGTTGCAAGTGGTACAGAATCATACTCTGGTTTTGAGCCGTCATCTATCGTTGGAATATCTCGCTGGACTGTGACTTTATCATCATCTTCAAGATCGGGAAGATCTGAGTCAATGGTCTTGATAAGTTCCATGATTTCAGCATCACTCAAAACTAAAAAGTAATACACCAACTTAAATTTTTAATCTCCCTTTCATCAGCAACTAATGTGAATACCCCATATCATTATTTAAAATATTAATCAATGTTAATACTACGTATGTTAGAAAATAACTGAAACATGTGCAATACTTAGAAGACTCAAAGTTGGACACACAAAAAAAATTATGAAAACAGTGCCACCGGATTGTAAAAATATTGGTTGTTGCCGAATTTACATCCAGTGCTATATAAAAAAAATGTGTCCCTCTATTGCAGTAATTAAATTAACAATTACTTTTTCGATGATGTAGATTACATTAGCATATTACAGCATATTCTGAAAACAGTCAAATTCAGAATTACTAAAAATAAACTGAAATTATCTTTATTTCTCGAAGCCACGCTGGCACTGCGATAAATTAGCTTTGCTCAAGCAGATGCTGCCACCTACAGGGAACATGCAAAAATGAAAACAGGTGGTGCACAGGAAGCGCATGGCGCGACGTATACGCTACAGTCAGGCATATCGAGTTTAATTTATTCCCTGAGTCACAAAAAAGTGAGATGGATGTAGCACAAATGCTATAAAAGAGCTGCGGAGGGTACATAGGCATGGTCTTTTATTTTATTCAAGGTTGAAAGGAATCTAGTGAGCGCGAACAGTCAGCGGCATTCAAAACAGTTCAGGAGAGTCATTGGATGTGGAACAGAAGGGGGGGCTCTGACACCATTATAGAGGGCGAAACTTTCCTTCGCGTGTCCTACGTTGTGATGTGGGGTTGCACTGAGTCCGAGGCGAATTCTCATTTCAGAATACGCCTGCTCCAAGTGATATGCGATACTCGATGTGTGAGACAAATTATGCGACTTCTCATACCTTTTAATTAGTCATTATCGTATAAAATTAACACGAATTATCTACAGAAGGGCTGAATGACTGATACACTTCGATAAGAAAAACGAAGTGACACAAAGCTGTTTAAAGGACAGTTACCACAGCAAAAAAAAATACTAGAGCGGAACTGGAAAGTGACCTCAAAACTGCACGTTAATGGGGAACGTATGAGCGTACGAATGGAGCTCTACAACTACTGCTATCGGAACCATATT
Organism: Schistocerca piceifrons; assembly: GCF_021461385.2. NCBI lineage: Eukaryota > Metazoa > Arthropoda > Insecta > Orthoptera > Acrididae > Schistocerca > Schistocerca piceifrons. The sequence goes on from NC_060140.1 coordinate 191,550,398, forward strand.
TCCTTTGCGCGAACGGCGAACCGTCAACGTTTCCTCTGCCACTCTCAGCTGTTGACGCTTCTGGTCCAGATAATAAAAGATGGCGTGGGAGGTAATCAGTTTGGATTCCGGAAAAGCAGTATTGGTCTTTGCTTGAAGAATGGCAAACCCACAATTACGGTATTTTTAGATTTAGTAAAGCTTTTGACAATATTGACCAAATTCTTTAGTAGTACACTGAACGAAACATTACCTACCATTCACACAGAAATCAGAGTGCAGTTCTAACAATGTGATTGGAACGTCATGGAATGGGGGAGGGGGCACAAATTGAGAGGGGAGTGAAGAGGGTTGTAGTCTATACCCATTTTATTCAATCTGTGCATTTAGCAAGCAGTAACGCAAACTAAGCAGAAATTTTGAAACACAATTTACGTTGAGCGAGAAGATAAAAACTTAATGTTTGCCGAAGACATTGTATTTCCATCAGAAATAGCAAAGGAATGAGAAGAACAGGTGAACTGAATGCTTAGAATATTCAAAAGTGGTTATTAGAAGAAACATCAATAAAAGTAAAACAAAGATAACTGAGGGTAATTAAGTTAAGCCAGGGGATGCTGTAAAGATATATCCTACAAGATACGTCAATTAACTTCGACCGCCATCCAAAGAAAAAGTCGCTGAAGTGGGCCATCAGTCCAGAGTTACTTATAGTAGATCCCTCAGTAACAGCAGAAATTTTACATCCACTCCTGGCGAACATATGTATGAATGAGAAAGTACCAAATGATGGAACAGAGGCTTGCTCATCAAGCTCCCCAAGAAAGGAGACCTACTCGTTTGTGATAATTGGAGAGGCATCACCCTGCTGTCAATCTCAAGCAAGATTCTCTCGCGAATGATCCTAAATAGGATAAAAGTATACGTAGACAAGAAAATAAGAAGAGAACAAGCAGGACTCAGGAAAGGTCGCTCTTGCATTAACCAGACAAACACCTTGAGAATAATAGCTGAGTATTCATATGAATATCAGTCACCGCTTTACATGCTGTTTGTAGACTTTGAAAAGGCCTTCGACAGTATAATTAGAACAAAAATATGGAGCTCACTGCAAACTTTTGGAATTCCCTAGAAAACAACTGCTCTTGGCAAGTGCATGCATGAAAATGCACGTGCCAGGTTCAACATCAAGGCCTGCTTTCAGATCCATTAGCTGTGAAAACAGGAGTTAAGCAAGGCTGCATGTTCTCACCGATACCATTTAACAGTGTACTGAATCTTTTAATGGCCCAAGCAATGGATAAAGTGAGAGGAATGAAATGGAGCAATGGAACACATTTTTTCCTTCTGTCCCACAGTCTCAACGGCACAACAGAGAAACTAGAAGGTGTGAAATCTGCTGCGAAGACAGTCGTTTTAAAAATTAATGCCCAAAAAACAAAAGATATGAAGGCAAATGATAACAACACCGCAGAGCTTAAGCTTGGGAGCCAGATAATCGAAAGGGTGGATAAGTTTTGCTACCTTGGAAGCATGGTGGTGCAACAGAGGACATTAACAGCCGCATCAACAAAGTCAAAGGCGCTTTTACAACTCTCCGCTCTATCTGGGAATCAAAGGAAATAACATTGAGGATCAAACTGCGGATAATTGAAAGTAATGTAAAATCTATGCTTCTATATGGATGTGAAATAGGGAAAGTGACACAGCAGCTAATCCATGAGATGCAGACATTCAGCGACAGATGTCTGAGGAGCACCCTAGGGGTACGGTGGCCAAATGTCATCTGTAACGCACACTCTGGCAAAGAATCAGCCAGAAGCCAATTGAGCTCCAAATAAGAAGTAGGAAGTGGAAATGGTTAGAATATCCACTTAGGGGACCAAATGAACATAATGCGAAGGAAGCACTTTATTGGGTCCCACAGGGACGACAGAGATGGGGCAGGCCCAAAATGACGGCGAGACGATCAGTTGAAGCAGGTCAACAGCAAGGAACAGGACGGGAAGAAGTGAAAATACTAGCAGGAGACGGAACGAGATAGCCATCCTTTGTTGCAGCCCTATGTTCCACATAAGGAGTTAAAGGGATTAATAAATATAAATAATAATAAGGCTGTAAAGTCTTTTAGACTTGGCTATAGCAGAGTGCGTGCAAGAATTGTTTTGGAGATGCGTACAAGAGATAAAAAAAATTATCGAAAAGAAATATGAAGTCGAAACTGACACTTTTCGGACAATCATCATCGTCGTACACGAGACATGGTGTCATCACTGTAAGATGGAATCCAAAAAAAAAAAAGGTCCATGGAGTGAAGACATGTGAAGTCTTAAAAACTTAAAGAGAAGTAGCCATCTGCAGGAAAAGTCTTCTCAGACAGGTAGAGTGTGGATCTTTGGATGTCTTGGAGCCTAAAGCAACTGACGATTCAAACGCTACAAGACAACACCAACTAGGATTAAGATTCCAATTTCCCGAACCAGGCTGGAAAATAAACAAATCACCGCTCTCAGTACGATAACGTCAGAGCCTGTAACAGTGGAACTCCTTTCCTGAAATCATTAAACATACACCATACAGTCCTGATTTGGCACTACCATCTCTTTGAGGCTATGAAAAATAGACATAGTGAAAAACATTTTACAGACTCATATGTTGCCGTCAAAGCTGTGAGATAATGGATAACCACAAGAAAGGAAAGCAAAGCTCCGCCGCTCTGGCTACGGACGAGCCAACCGAGACCTACCGACCGCCATGTCATCCTCAACCAAATGCGTCGTTTGGATGCGGTGCGGAGCGGTTTGGGGTCTGCAGAGCGCTGTGGCTACCTTTGTCGGATTTGAAGACCTTGAAACCGCTACTTCTCATTCACGTAGCTCCTCATTCAGCACCCACCCACCAAGGAAAAATCCCTGGCAGTATTGGGAATTGAACCCGGGCCTTCCACTTGGCAGCCATCTATGCTGAACGATCTTTTAGTTCGGGTTTGTACCATCGCAGCATGCAGTCTCCTGTTCATTTTTATAAAAGTACGCAGCGAATAGTATTAACTATGTGAAAAAACAGTATGTAGTTGAAATTTTGCGATATTTAAGTCCTGATTATGCTTTATGTACCTGTTAATATCCATGAAAATAAATGGGAGGCATTAGTTCCGAAATGTCCCTTGTACGTCACATTGATCATTATACTCTTAGATCATTTTTATATGGTTCTTTCTCTTATTAAATTGTTCATTTGCGTGAGCGTAGTGTTCGCAATTGCTTTACAGATATTTAAGGTATTTAAATCCTGTCTGTCAGTGACCATGATATGCGGATTTAGATCACCCCCGCATTTGTCAATGGTGCCATTATATGTTCTATTTACGCTACATCAGGACGTGCCGTCTGCTTGCACATTTTTGAGATATTCCTTCGTTTGACATTTATGTTTCTTGCTTACCCTCATGTTTCTTAGACAGAGATGAAATGCCACCACTGACGATGTTTGTATCACTAAAAGGAAGAGCGTGCGATGATATAAATGAGCATTTTCTGGCAGTCTCTCTCATTTGTCTTTGCCCTACGGAATCTTTGTGATTGTGGTCACATGTTAATAAATGTTCAAGTAAGGTATCCCTGTCACTCTGCCCGTTCACGTACTCTGCTGCTTCAAGGCTCTGGAAACTCCTCACCAAGGCTCTCCGTCTTCGCTGATAAAACCCTTGGGCTCTGCGGAAGGACATTGTCAAAATGGTTCAAATGGCTCTGAGCGCTATGCGACCTAACTTCTGAGGTCATCAGTCCCCTAGAACTTAGAACTACTTAAACCTAACTAACCTAAGGACATCACACACATCCCTGCCCGAGGCAGGTTTCGAACCTGCGACCGTAGCGGTCGCGCGGTTCCAGACTGTAGCGCCTAGAACCGCTCGGCCACTCCGGCCGGCATAGTCTTGTCATCTGACGGCTATTCTGTTCGGAGCACATCGATACTGAAAACATTTTGAATATATCCCACATTGGTCCGGACTCATCATTTGTACAGGACAAGTTCTACGAATTTGAGCGTCACCGATGCGTAATATGTGACGGTTAACTGGTAAATAATCGTCATTAGGCTACAAATAAAATACTGATATAGTTAAAGCAAATTTATAAGAACAATCTTAAAACTACCTCTTTGCATTACTACTGTACATACTCATCATTCAGATTAAAGAATTTATCACCTCTCTTAAGGAGCTGATAAATTCCCTCTGCATAAAATTCTGTTGCTTGAGACTGCAGTTAGTGCTGACTATATTTTGAAGTAATTTAAGCGTTGGCAGCAAGCAACGTCTTCATTTGCATGAAAAGAGAGTTATCACTTGGAGTCAAGTCTGGACTGCGAATGACGAATGTTCAAAAACGTCCCATTTGAGCTGACACAGTTCTTGTGTTTGTTGGGCAGTGTTGCTGAGCTGTGATGTACAAACAGCTTAAATATCGTTAGAGATCATGCACATGAACATTAATTTTTTCCAGTTGGTCATCTACTAAAACACAAACTAATGCAGGAAGAAAATTCCTCCAGACAAGTTCAAGCCAAATCGTAGAACTCGAAATTGACAGCTGTGACCTGCAAATATGAAAGCAGTATAATTCTTTGAATCTTTCTCTAAAGCAGTCCGCCAGTACGACGAAGTTAAATCAATACTTGTCAAATATTTCATACTATAAAACATTTGTATTTGTCCTATGATCTTTGGTCTAGTATACTGGGATCAAAATCCTGTTAAATGGTCATGTATCTAACACAAGTGTGACTGGCCTAAAGAGTTATTCGCTGCTAGCAGTATATTGTTACTTTCTTCAATAATGCTTCATTACTACATCTGGCGGATTTCCTTAGTTACGGAAACTCGTCTGTTGTAATAAATCAGATAGGTTGGCATGTCATAAGGTTCGTAGGGTTTAATTTGAAGTTTACACTCATACCGTCGTGTGACACCTGGTTTGCTGTGAAACAGATCTGCATACTATAAGCGAATGGTTTCAAGCTCTTCTTGGTTTATTTCATCTAAGTAATTAGATTCTCGCATCTTATCAATAACTGCTTTTATGGCGTCTGCAGTCGACTCATGCCTCCATACAAAGTGACACGGACGGTGGCCTGCCATTGGTAACTGCCTTTCTATCATTCACTGATTCATAACCAGCTGGCTAGTAAATACACTAAACGAGCTAAAGCATCCGGACACCGCTATGTAACGCGGAACCGACCACTAGATGTCACGAGAGACGGACCCGTCAATATACACTACTGGCAATTAAAATTGCAGATGAGAAACGGGTATTCACTGGACAAATATATTATACTAGAACTGACATGTGATTACATTTTCACGCAATTTGGGTACATAGATCCTGAGAAATCAGTACCCAGAACAACCACCTCTGGCCGTAATAATGGCCTTGACACGCCTAGGCATTGACTCAAACAGAGCTTGGATGGTGTGTACAGGTACAGCTGCCCATGCAGCTTCAACACGATACCACAGTTCATCAAGAGTAGTGACTGGCGTATTGTGACGAGCCAGTTGCTCGGCCACCATTCACCAGACGTTTTCAATTGGTGAGAGATCTGGGGAATGTGCTGGCCAGGGCAGCAGTCGAACATTTTCTGTATCCAGAAAGGCCCGTACAGGACCTGCAACATGCGGTCGTGCATTGTCCTGCTCAAATGTAGGGTTTCGCAGGGATCGAATGAAGGGTAGAGCCACGGGTCGTAACACATCTGAAATGTAACGTCCACTGTTCAAAGTGCCGTCAATGCGAACAAGACGTGACCGAGACGTGTAACCAATGGCACCCCATACCATCACAACGGGTGATATGCCAGTACGGCGATGACGAATACACGCTTCCAATGTGCGTTCGCCGCGATATCGCCAAACACGGATGCGACCATCATGATGCTGTAAATAGAACCTAGATTCATCCGAAAAAGTATCGTTTTGCCCTTCGTGCACCCATGTTCGTCGCTGAGTACACCATCGCAGGCGCTCCTGTCTGTGATGCAGCGTCATGGGTAACTGCAGCCACGGTCTCCGAGCTGATAGTCCATACTGCTGCAAACGTCGTCGAACTGTTCGTGCAGATGGTTGTTGTCTTGCAAACGTCCCCATCTCGTGACTCACGGATCGAGACGCGGCTGCACGATGCGTTACAACCATGTGGATAAGATGCCTGTCATCTCGACTGCTAGTGATACGAGGCCGTTGGGATCCAGCACGGCGTACCGTATTACCCTCCCGAAACCACCGATTCCATATTCCGCTAACAGTCATTGGATCTCGACCAACGCGAGCAGCAATGTCGCGATACGATAAACCGCAATCGCGATAGGCTACAATCCGACCTTTATCAAAGTCGGAAACATGTTGGTACGCATTTCTCCTCCTTACACGAGGCATCACAACAACGTTTCACCAGGCAACGCTGGTCAAATGCTGTTTGTGTATGAGAAATCAGTTGGAAACTTTCCTCATGTCAGCACGTTGTAGGTGTCGCCAACAGCGCTGATCTTGTGTGAAAGCTCTGAAAAGCTAATCATTTGCATATCACAGCATCTTCTTCTTGTCAGTTAAATTTCGCGTCTGTAGCACGTCATCTTCGTGGTGTAGCAATTTTAATGGCCAGTAGTGTAAAAGGAAGCGCGGTGTGTTGCTTTGTCAGTAGAGAAGTAATAATAGCAGAACATATCGGTCAGGAAAGTTCGTTCACTTCGAATGTGGACTAGTAAGTAAAAGTGATCTGAGTAACAAATCCATCAGGAACATCTGAAACCATCTAAAGGTGCCCAATTGGACTGTTGCTGAGGTGACTGTGAAATGCGAACCACAGGTAAACCAGGACCGGGCGGACCTCAAACGTGGTTGTAAAAACTCGCATGAAATTAAGACAAGGAATCACTTGTGAGCTCCAAAGTGCTACCAGCCGTCCAGCTAGGGCAGTTACCGTGTGTAAGGAGAAAACGGCAATGTGATATAATGGATCCACACATTTCATCAGTCAACGCTAATCTTCACTTGAGGTGATGTAAAGAGCGACGCTACTGAACGGAGGGTGTCTTAGAAACTAGCGATTTTCTGCAACTACATCTACATCCATATTCCGGAAGCCATCTGACGGTGTGTTTCGGAGGGTACCTTGAGTACATCTATCGGTTCTCCCTTCTATTCCAGTCTCGTATTGTTCGTGGAAAGGAAGATTGTCGGTATGCGTCTGTGTGGGCTCTGATCTCTCTGATTTTATCCTCGTGGTCTCCTTGCGAGATATACGTAGGAGGGTGCAATACACTGTTCTCGAAACTTCAACAAAAGTCCGTACCGAGCTACTGAGCGTCTCTCTTGCAGAGTCTTCCACTGGAGTTTATCTGTCATCTCCGTAACGCTTTCGTGATTACTAAATGATCCTGTAACGAAGCGCGCTGCTCCCCGTTGGATCTTCTTTATCTCTTCTATCAACCCTATCTGGTACGGATCCCACACCGGTGAGCAGTATTCAAGCAGTGGGCGAACAAGTGTACTGCAACCTACTTCCGTTGTTTTCGGACTGCATTTCCTTAGGTTTCTTCCAATGAATCTCAGACTGGCATCTGCTTTGCTGTCGATTAATTTTATATGGTCATTCCATTTCAGGTCACTCCTAATGCCTACTCCCAGATAATTTATGGAATTAACTGCTTCCAGTTGCTGACCTGCTATACTGTAGCTAAATGATAAAGGATCTTACTTTCTATGTATCAGCAGCCCATTACACTTGTCTACATTGAGATTCAATTGCCATTCCCTGCACCAGGCGTCAACTCGTTGCAGATCCTCCTAAATTTCAGTACAATTTTCCATTGTTGCAACCTCTCAATATACCACAGCATCATCCGCAAAAAGCCTCAGTGAACTTCCGATGTTATCCACAAGGTCATTTATATATATATTGTGAATAGCAACGGTCCTACAACACTCCCCTGCGGCACACCTGAAATCACTCTTACTTCGGAAGACTTGTCTCCATTGAGAATGAAATGCTGCGTTCTGTTATCTAGTGATAAATAACGCTCTACTCTGTGTTGAATCCGCTGAAAGCGTTTGGGTTTAACAGATTCCTGGAGAACTTTAGCTGCTATTAAGTACAATGTCCACAGTGAAGTACAGAGGAAGTGCTGTTACGATATGAAAGGTTTTTCGTGGTTAGAGTGCGGTCCCCTCATTGCGCTTAAGAAAATTCTAAACGCGGAAGAATATAACCACTTTTTACAGCATTGTGAACTGCATACAATAGAAGAAGATTTCAGAAAGCATAAGTGTTCGTATCAACATAACACTGAACCCCGTCATAAAGCAACATCTGTATGACAAAGTTTTATGAACAATAACAGTCCTGAAAAGGACTGACCTGCCCAGAGTCTCGGCCAGACATCAGTAGATCACCTTTGCGATGTGTTAGAACGTAGTCTTCGCTCCAGATCCCAACGTCCAACGTCACTACCTTCTCTGGTTTCAACTCTTGAGCGAGAATAATGGGTTGCCATTCCTCCACAGACATACAGGCATCTCACTGAAAGTGTTCCCAGCAAGAGCTCAAGCCATCATAAAGTCTAAGAATGGACAGATCCCATATTAATGTACACTAACAGATGTGCGGATACTTTTGTCGTGATAGTGTATGTAGACTGAACCGCTTGTCTGTTCGAAAGGTACCACCAGCAGGCGCAGATGGTCTGTGTAAACGCGGCATCGCAGCGTGCCTGTCCGGTTGGCAATCTAAACTCTGAAGGACGCGGAATGAAGTAATTGACGTGTGGGCGCCAAACGGGCAGCGCTGCGGAGGCTCTTTGGAGGTTGATTGCCATCTCGGCAGAGTCTCTCTCCCACGCCGGGGACGCCACCTCTCGAGCCGCTGGAAGGAAAGCAGCTGGCCATTGCTGAACCATGTTTACTGCTCCAAAATAGGGAACAGGAAAAGGAGACCCTCACACGTTCAATAATATTGTCCAACTGCCAATATACTGGCCGTCTGAGGGCGAGTACTTGGCAAAGTCATTACTAGAAATATTGAGGAACAGAACTGATGGCTCTCAAATCATTCAGACAAGGGGGGACCACGACTTTCGGATCACGGATTCACTTCAGACCTTGTACACTTCTAGTAGTCCATTAGTACAAAATAATGTGCTGACAGTAAGGCGTACTACTTAAGCGATTTGGAGAAGATCGCAAGAGAAGTTTTACGCGTCATTGATGAACCGGTGCGTTGCGACCTTGAGCACGAGATGTCGGCTCTCATAGGATTAGTGTTGAAGCTCCGTGATCAGTAGATCGCTGGATCGAGCCCTACTCACGCTTTTTCTAAATTTATGTTTTTTCCACTGCTAGTCACATTATTTTGTACATATAACATTTCAAAAGTAATATGATGAAAGAACACGTGTATTTGCTTGAACTTTTATTGTACACTGAAGCGCCAAAGAAACTGGTATTGGCGTGCGTATTCAAATACAGAGATATGTAAACAGACAGGCTACGGCGCTGCGGTCGGCAACGCCTATATAAAACAACAAGTGTCTCATGCAGTTGTTAGATCCGTTACTGCTGCTACAATGGTAGGTTATCAAGATTTAAGTGAGTTTGAACGCCGTGTTATAGTCAGCACACGAGCGACGGGACACATCCACGAGGTAGCGATGAAGTAATTTTCCCGTACGACCATTTCGCGAGTGTACCGTCGATATCAGGAATCCGGTAAAACACTAACTCTCCGACATCGCTGCGGTCGGATAAAGATCCTGCTAGAACGGGACCAACGACGACTGAAGAGAATCGTTCAACGTGACAGAAGTGCAACCCTTCCGCAAATTGCTGCAGATTTCAATGCTGAGCCATCAACAAGTTCAGCGTGCGGACTGTTCAACGAAACATTATCGATACGGGCTTTCGGAGCCGAAGGCCCACTCGTGTGCCCTTGATGACTGCATGACACAAAGCTTTACGCCTCGCCTGGGCCCGTCAAACGCCGCAATTAGACTGTTGATGAATGGAAACATGTTGCCTGGTCGGACGAGTCTCCACATTGTATCGAGTGAATGGACGTGTACGGGTATGGAGGCAGCCTCATGAATCCATGGACACTGCATGTCTGCTGGGCATTGTTCAAGCTGGTGGAGGCTCTGTAATGGTGTGTGGCGTGTGCAGTTGGAGTGATATGGTACCCATGATACGTCTAGATACGATTCTGACAGGTGACACGTACGTAGGCATTCTGTATGATCGCCTGCATCAATTCATGTCAATTGTGTATTCCAATTCCAAAGAAAGCAGGTGTTGACAGATGTGAAAATTATCGAACTATCAGTTTAATAAGTCAAGGATGCAAAATACTAACACGAATTCTTTACAGACGAATGGAAAAACTGGCAGAAGCCGACCTCGGGGAAAATCAGTTTGGATTCCATAGAAATGTTGGAACATGTAAGGCAATACTGACCCTACCACTTATCTTAGAAGATGGATTAAGGAAAGGCAAAGACTTAGAGAAGGCTTTTGACAATGTTGACTGGAATACTCTCTTTCAAATTCTGGAGGTGGCAGGGGTAAAATACAGGGAGCGAAAGACTATTTACAATTTGTTCAGAAACCAGATGGCAGTTATGAGTCGAGGGGCATGAAAGGGAAGCAGTGGTTGGTAAGGAAGTGAGACAGGGTTGTAGCCTATCGCCGATGTTATTCAATCTGTATATTGAACTAGTAGTAAAGGAAACAAAAGAAAACTTTGGAGTAGGAATTGAAATCCATGGAGAAGAAATAAAAACTTTGAGGTTTGCCGATGACATTGTAATTCTGTCATAGACAGCAAAGGACCTGGAAGAGCAGTTGAACAGAATGGACAGTGTCTTGAAAGGAGGATATAAAATGAACAGCAACAAAAGCAATACGAGGATAATGGAATGTAGTCGAATTAAATTGAGTGATGCTGAGGGAATTAGATTAGGAAATGAGACACTTAAAGTAGTAAAGGAGTTTTGATATTTGGGGAGCAAAATAACTTACAATAGTCGAACAAGAGGGGATATAAAATGTAGACTGGCAATGGCAAGGAAAGCGTTTCTGAAGAAGAGAAATTTGTTAACATTGAGTATTGATTTAAGTGTCATGAAGTCGTTCCTCAAAGTATTTGTATGGAGTGTAGCCATCTATGGAAGTGAATGTGGACGATAAATAGTTTAGACAAGAAGAGAATAGAAGCTTTCGAATTGTGGTGCTACAGAAGAATGTTGAAGATTAGGTGGGTAGATCACATAACTAATGAGGAGGTATTGAACATAATTGGGAAGAAGAGAAATTTGTGGCACAACTTGGCTAGAAGAAGGGATCGGTTGGCTGGACATGTTCTGAGGCATCAAAGGATCACCAATTTAGTATTGGAGGGTAGCGTGGAGGGTAAAAATCGTAGAGGGAGACCAAGAGATGAATACGCTAAGCAGATTCAGAAGAATGTAGGTTGCAGTAGGTACTGGGAGATGAAGAAGCTTTCACATGATGGAGTAGCAAGGAGAGCTGCATCAAACCAGTCTCTGGACTGAAGACCAGAACAACAACAACAAACTAAAAAGTAAAATGTCTCGTGGTATTGATGGAATTGCAGACAAAGTAATCAAACATATTTCTATCAGAATAGATACTCACCTATCTGACATTATTAATACTTCTTTCAGAACAGGGGTGTTCCCATTAAAACTAAAACTCTCCATAATAAAGCCACTTCACAAAAAGGATAGTACAGCTGACATAAATAATTACAGGCCAGTGTCATTATTGTCAGGTTTCTCTAAAGTAATTGAAAGAGTGATGTATGAAAGGCTAGCTGACTTCCTGAGTAAAAATAAAATGCTGACTAATGCTGAAAATGGGTTTAGAAAGAACAGACCCACAGAAACGGCAGTCTTCCAATTCACGAAAATGGTCCTAAATGCCTTGGACAAGAACGAATTAAGCTGCGGGATATTCTTAGGTTTATCTAAAGCGTTTGATCTAATCAGCCATGACGTATTGCGTATAAAGCTAGAATTTTATGGGGTCTGGAGACTTGCCTTCAAATGGTTCAAGTCTTATCTCTCTGACAGACAACAGAAAGTACAAATATGTCATGAAGGGAAAGAGTATCTTTCAGATTTCAAAAAAAATTGCTTTAGAGTGCCCCAGGATTCTGTGCTAGGCCCTCTGTTGTTCTTGGTATATATAAACGATTTGCCAAACCATCTGACAGTTGCAGAAACGGTGAAGTTCGCTGATGGCACTAGCATTTATATAAAAGGATATTTAGTGTTTCGAGATATTTGCAAACATCCCAACACACCATTGGAAAGCTGTCGACAGGAGATGCTCATAAGTAAGGTGAATAAGGATGAATGCAGTGCGAAAGGGAAACTGTATGTCTTCCTTTCTCGTATGCAGTGGTGGAGCTGCCGAGAAGGGGACCAGTAAAAATGGTCATTTTGGGACATGGTGCAGCAAGTGCCTGAATACGAGAGCCATGGAGTAAATGACGCACCAACAAGGGCGTAATGAACATTTGAACAGCAATAGTTTTTTATCTGTGTTTTGTTGGCTCTCTCAGGTCCTAAAGTATGCATGTATGGACGTTTTTGAACGTACTCAAGGGAGTGGTATTTCCATAGCAATTGTTTGATGTGCTGTTAAAAGAAATAGTGAAAATTTTGGGCAAAATATACCCCTGTTTGTGAAAAGTGTAGCTATTTATTTAGTAGCGTAGTAGAGAGAACTTGCGGAAACATTCCAGGAATCTTCACCACAGTTGGATCGACAGGGAGGTGGCACGGAAGGATCCAGACCAGCAAACAACTACTTTGAGAGGAGAGGATAAAGGTAATACTACTTTCATCTGGCGGTGTATTAGGGTCGGCAAAATATTGCGCAGTTATATCGGCCAGGGACGCAACTTCCCACTAGTGTTGGTATAAGACCCACCACAAACCCCACAAAATATACATCTGCAGGAGAAGAGGGGAAAATACACCCCAGATACACTGAGGATAATTCACAACAGAGTGTCTCTAGGACAATAAATGAGACAGGAAGATGGTTTAGCGATAATTCTTTGGTCATAAATAAGGATAAAACGGTATTAATGAATTTCAGTAATATTAAAAATAAAGCTATAAGAAGAGTGAAAGCTGAGTTAGGAAACTATGTTATTGCACAAGCTCTATACACAAAATTCCTAGATATATGGGTGGATGAACACTTGAAATGGAAAAGCATCTAGAGGTTTTGAGTAAAAAACTAGGTAAATACTTCTAAGAATGCTTCAGGAATGTTGCAACGCTGAATCATTGCCGTGTGCCTCTTATGCTTATATGAACAGTTTGCTTAGATATGGTGTGACAGGTATGGCAAAACAAACTTTCAAACTTCAAAAAAGGGATATTAGAATAATGAAAGGGATTCTACATCTACATCTACATCCATACTCCTGACGGTGTGTGGCGGAGGGTACCCTGAGTACCTCTATCGGTTATCCCTTCTATTGCAGTCTCGTATTGTTCGTGGAAAGAAGGATTGTCGGTATGCTTCTGTGTGGGCTAAAATCTCTCTGATTTTATCCTCATCGTCTCTTCGCGAGATATACGTAGGAGGCAGTAATATACTGCTTGACTCTTCGGTGAAGGTATGTTCTCGAAACTTTAACAAATGCCCGCACCGAGCTACTGAGCGTCTCTCCTGCAGAGTCTTCCATTGGAGTTTATCTGTCATCTCCGTAACACTTTCGCGATTACTAAATGATCCTATAACGAAGCGCGCTGCTCTCCGTTGGATCTTCTCTATCTCTTCTATCAACCCTATCTGGTACGGATCCCACACCGGTGAGCAGTATCAAGCAGTGGGCGAACAAGTGTACTGCAACCTACTTCCTTTGTTTTCGGACTGCATTTCCTTAGGTTTCTTCCAATGAATCTCAGATTGGCATCTGCTTTGCTGACGATTAATTTTGTATGGTCATTCCATTTTAGATCACTCCTAATGCCTACTCCCAGATAATTTATGGAATTAACTGCTTCCAGTTGCTGACCTGCTATATTGTAGCTAAATGATAAAGGATCTTACTTTCTATGTATTCGCAGCACATTACACTTGTCTACATTGAAATTCAGTTGCCATTCGCTGCACCATGCGTCAATTCGCTGCAGATCCTCCTGTATTTCAGTACAATTTTCCATTGTTACAACCTCTCGATACACCACAGCATCATCTGCAAAAAGCCTCAGTGAACTTCCGATGTCATCCACAAGGTCATTTATGCATATTGTGAATAGCAACGGTCCTATGACACTCCCCTGCGGCACACCTGAAATCACTCTCACTTCGGAAGACTTCTCTCCATTGAGAATGACATGCTGCGTTCTGTTATCTAGGAACTCTTCAATCCAATCACACAATTGGTCTGATAGTCCATATGCTCTTACTTTGTTCATTAAACGACTGTGTGGAACTGTATCGAACGCCTTGCGGAAGTCAAGAGACACGGCATCTACCTGTGAACCCTTGTCTATGGCCCTCGGAGTCTCGTGGACGAATAGCGCGAGCTGGGTTTCACACGACCGTCTTTTTCGAAACCCATGCTGATTCCTACAGAGTAGATTTCTAGTCTCCAGAAAAGTCATTATACTCGAACATAATACGTGTTCCAAAATTCTACAACTGATCGACGTTAGAGATATAGATCTATAGTTCTGTACATCTGTTCGACGTCCCTTCTTGAAAACGAGGATGACCTGTGCCCTTCTCCAATCCTTTGGAACGCTACGCTCTTCTAGAGACCTACGGTACACCGCTGCAAGTAGGGGGTTAAGTTCCTTCGCGTACTCTGTGTAAAATCGAACTGTTGTCCCATCAGGTCCAGCGGCCTTTCCTCTTTTGAGCGATTTTAATTGTATTTCTATCCCTCTGTCGTCTATTTCGATATCTACCATTTTGTCAATAAAGAAAATTAAAGAACTTCATAAATTCAAGGGAGATCTTAAACAATTTTTACTAAGACACAGTTTTTATAACATTGAAGAATATCTGAATATGGAAAAGTAATATTATTTATATATACTGATATGAAATATTTATATTTATTATCCAAATTTTTGTAACAAATGTAAGAAATCATATTGTAATTGACTACATCTGTACAATGTATATTGTTAATGGATGAATAAAGAGATTGAATTGAATTAGATGCTTGAAACTTTAAGTACACATTGTTGTTGTTGTGGTCTTCAGTCCTGAGACTGGTTTGATGCAGCTCTCCATGCTACTCTATCCTCTGCAAGGTTCTTCATCTCCCAGTACCTGCTGCAACCTACATCCTTCTGAATCTGTTTAGTGTAGTCATCTCTTGGCCTCCCTCTACGATTTTTACCCTCCACGCTGCCCTCCAATACTAAATTGGTGATCCCTTGATGCCTCAGAACATGTCCTACCAACCGATCCCTTCTTAAGTGCACATTAACAACATGTTTATCTAATAATGTCGTTTCAGCCACAAGCTTTTATTCTAGAAATATTTACATCTGATCATCAAAATTAAGATTACTTTTATAATTAATGTATTTTCCTTCCTGTTGCTAGTACATTAGTGTCTGTAGTCTACGTTTCTCCAAATAATAATATCCTAAACATCTCAAAATATTTCATACCTCGAGCTCAAATAGGTTTTTCGTGCTTGAAACAAACATGTCATAAATGGAGAAATTGAATTCAAAGCTACATTTTATCTATGATCACCTCTTTTGTTTGTCAAACACTCCAGTTACATAATCTTCTTGGTTTACATGTTCCTTAACTCATTCTCCCTTTCCTTGTTTATTCTTTCTATTCTGGCGTGCTTAGTTGCCTCAAGCGCCCACTTTTCAGCTTCAGCCACTCTCACGGAATCAATTCCCTACAGTAATCGTCTCATATTACATCGAGGACGTATTCAAAGCAACTCTAGAACTTCACACCTGCTAACTATCGCACATAAAAACAAATTACAGGCATAATACGGTAATTTTCGAGAACAACAAAATAGCAGCAACTCAAAGTACAGAAAAGTTCATAAAACAATCAACACTCGAAAACCAAATATATTCAAGGGAAACATAAGGGCATCAACAGTATATCTTCCAACACAGCTGTCAACTTGAATAACAGGTGTATAATATATCTTTCGCAAACAGGAGTCTAAGGATAACACTGATGTGTGAAGGCAAAGGAAACATGGGTGCAGATGCACACCCCATCTTTCAGTTGATTTTTAAACGCGTTTCTGATGTCCAATTCAGCTCTTTTAACCACATTTTGTTCAAAAAGACTCTGTTGTTGTTGTGGTCTTCAGTCCTGAGACTGGTTTGATGCAGCTCTCCATGCTACTCTATCCTGTGCAAGCTTCTTCATCTCCCAGTACCTACTGCAATCTACACCCTTCTGAATCTGCTTAGTGTATTCATCTCTTGGTCTCCCTCTACGATTTTTACCCTCCACGCTGCCCTCCAATACTTAATTGGTGATCCCTTGATGCCTCAGAACATGTCCTACCAACCGATCCCGTCTTCTGGTCAAGTTGTGCCACAAACTTCTCTTCTCCCCAATCCTATTCAATACTTCCTCATTAGTTATGTGATCTACCCATCTAATCTTCAGCATTCTTCTGTAGCACCACATTTCGAATGCTTCTATTCTCTTCTTGTCTAAACTATTTGTCGTCCATGTTTCACTTCCATACATGGCTACACCCAATACAAATGCTTTCAGAAATGATTTCCTGACACTTAAATCTATACTCGATGTTAACAAATTTTTCTTCTTCAGAAAAGCTTTCCTTGCCATTGCCAGTCTACATTTTATATCCTCTCTACTTCGACCATCATCAGTTATTTTGCACCCCAAATAGAAAAACTCCTTTACTACTTTAAGTGTCTCATTTCCTAATCTAATTCCCTCAGCGTCACCCGGCTTAATTCGACTACATTCCATTATCTTCGTTTTGCTTTTGTTGATGTTCATCTTATATCCTCCTTTCAAGACACTGTCCATTCCATTCAACTGCTCTTCCAAGTCCTTTGCTGTCTCTGACAGAATTACAATGTCATCGGCGAACCTCAAAGTTTTTATTTCTTCTCCATGGATTTTAATTCCTACTCCGAATTTTTCTTTTGTTTCCTTTACTGCTTGCTCAATATACAGATTGAACAACATCGGGGAGAGGCTACAACCCTGTCTCACTCCCTTCCCAACCACTGCTTCCCTTTCATACCCCTCGACTCTTATAACTGCCATCTGGTTTCTGTACAAATTGTAAATAGCCTTTTGCTCCCTGTATTTTACCCCTGCCACCTTTAGAATTTGAAAGAGAGTATTCCAATCAACATTGTCAAAAGCTTTCTCTAAGTCTACAAATGCTAGAAACGTAGGTTTGCCTTTCCTTAATCTTTCTTCTAAGATAAGTCGTAAGGTCAGTATTGCCTCACGTGTTCCAGTGTTTCTACGGAATCCAAACTGATCTTCCCCGAGGTTGGCTTCTACTAGTTTTTCCATTCGTCTGTAAAGAATTCGTGTTAGTATTTTGCAGCTGTGACTTATTAAACTGATAGTTCGGTAGTTTTCACATCTGTCAACACCTGCTTTCTTTGGGATTGGAATTATTATATTCTTCTTGAAGTCTGAGGGTATTTCGCCTGTTTCATACATCTTGCTCACCAGATGGTAGAGGTTTGTCAGGACTGGCTCTCCCAAGGCTGTCAGTAGTTCCAATGGAATGTTGTCTACTCCGGGGGCCTTGTTTCGACTCAGGTCTTTCAGTGCTCTGTCAAACTCTTCACACAGTATCGCATCTCCCATTTCATCTTCATCTACATCCTCTTCCATTTCCATAATATTGTCCTCAAGCACATCGCCCTTGTATAGACCCTCTATATACTCCTTCCACCTTTCTGCTTTCCCTTCTTCGCTTAGAACTGGGTTTCCATCTGAGCTCTTGATATTCATACAAGTCGTTCTCTTATCTCCAAAGGTCTCTTTAATTTTCCTGTAGGCAGTATCTATCTTACCCCTAGTGAGATAACCCTCTACATCCTTACATTTGTCCTCTAGCCATCCCTGCTTAGCCATTTTGCACTTCCTGTCGATCTCATTTTTGAGACGTTTGTATTCCTTTTTGCCTGCTTCATTTTTATATTTTCTCCTTTCATCAATTAAATTCAATATTTCTTCTGTTACCCAAGGATTTCTACTAACCCTCGTCTTTTTACCTACTTGATCCTCTGCTGCCTTCACTACTTCATCCCTCAAAGCTACCCATTCTTCTTCTACTGTATTTCTTTCCCCCATTCCTGTCAATTGCTCCCTTATGCTCTCCCTGAAACTCTGTACAACCTCTGGGTCTTTCAGTTTTTCCAGGTCCCATCTCCTTAAATTCCCACCTTTTTGCAGTTTCTTCAGTTTTAATCTACAGGTCATAACCAATAGATTGTGGTCCGAGTCCACATCTGCCCCTGGAAATGTCTTACAATTTAAAACCTGGTTCCTAAATCTCTGTCTTACCATTATATAATCTATCTGACACCTTTTAGTATCTCCAGGGTTCTTCCATGTATACAACCTTCTTACATGATTCTTAAACCAAGTGTTAGCTATGATTATGTTGTGCTCTGTGCAAAATTCTACCAGGCGGCTTCCTCTTTCATTTCTTAGCCCCAATCCATATTCACCGACTATGTTTCCTTCTCTTCCTTTTCCTACACTCGAATTCCAGTCACCCATGACTATTAAATGTTCGTCTCCCTTCACTATCTGAATAATTTCTTGTATTTCATCATACATTTCTTTAATTTCATCGTCATCTGCAGAGCTAGTTGGCATATAAACTTGTACTACTGTAGTAGGTGTGGGCTTCGTATCTATCTTGGCCACAATAATGCGTTCACTGTGCTTTTTGTAGTAGCTTACCCGCATTCCTATTTTCCTATTCATTATTAAACCTACTCCTGCATTACCCCTATTTGATTTTGTGTTTATAGCCCTGTAGTCACCTGACCAGAAATCTTGTTCCTCCTGCCACCGAACTTCACTAATTCCCACTATATCTAACTTCAACCTATCCCTTTCTCTTTTTAAATTTTCTAACCTACCTGCCCGATTAAGGGATCTGACATTCCACGCTCCGATCCGTAGAACGCCAGTTTTCTTTCTCCTGCTAACGACATCCTCTTGAGTAGTCCCCGCCCGGAGATCCGAATGGGGGACTATTTTACCTCCGGAATATTTTACCCAAGAGGACGCCAAACATGGACTTAAGGCGAAAAATACATCGATTTTTTTAATCATATTCACCGGCTAGTTACCTTCATTTTTTTTAACCAACAGTTCATCATTTACTAACAATTAGCGAATGAAGGAATTAAAAATCTTAAAATGCTGTCCAATAAACAGAATCACAAGCAAAAGTGTGGAATGTCACTAATCCTAATCTTCATTGTTAGCATCTGATGAGCCCACAATTCCTCCGCTCAGTATGGTATTTTTTTGTTGTTACATATCAGTAAAAAAAGTTAAAATTGTGCAAAACTGATTCAAATTGATGTTGCTTAAGAATAACAGCTGCTACCTACTGTCAGCAAACCTTTCCCTCACGTGACTTGCATTTCTGTCTGAAACTCGCTGTTTGCAGAGCTGTTACTCTTCCTTCTCATAGGCATGGCCAGTCTACAAACTGGGCCACTTACATCTGAAATGTCTCAAGTCAATTCTTCATCTAAAGTAAAGTTGCCATATGAGGACCTGTATAGTAACACTTTTTTTGCGTCAATTTCTTCTACGTAATTTTCGTTCACTACCTGCAGTTTTCATGTCAAAGGAAACGCAGGTAACTCCTTGCATCAGACAAATGAAATATAACTGAAATGTTTTTAAACTATGTAACAGTGTGCGATTTGCAGGGGGGGATGGGGGGGATTCCCCCCCCCCCCCCCCCCCCCTCCTCTGCATCAGACCATTCCCTCCTCTGGTTTTAGTTTATGCATCCCAACCTGGGATGTTTATTTCCCACGCACTGGAGTAAAACTTTACATATAATTTAAATTTGTGGATCCGAGCACTGAAAGTTTTTAATACAGTCTTACTATCACTATGTTTGCTTATTAATTTTGAAAAACTGTTATGTAGTAGTTAAGCATTTCAAAACATTTAGAACTAAATCATCATTCTCATGTTGTCATTGTTGCTTTCGTCTAAGGTGTGTCATCCGTTTACTTGCGAGGGAAGTAGTGTGGCAGTCATACTACAGCAGTCACCAGAGTTGGGTGATCTGGGGGCTGAAATTCCCACCCCGGGCCCTGACACAGGGTGGTGACCGGCCCGGTACCTGTGCGAACATTTACTGTTAGGCCATCTTTTGGCAACGGCATGGCGCGGACTAACGCACCTGGGACGAAAGCACCAAGTAGTGCGAAGTGAGCAACGGTACCTACCAGATGGGATCGGACAGCTAGCCGCGAACCGCGTGGGTAAAGCTTAACACAGGCTCGCCAGCATCGCGTACTCCAAATTAATTGGTGCCGTTCGTTTGTTGCCTCGCGTCCGCCAAACACACGGCGATCTTCACACGTTCCCGCTTCAGTAGCTTCATTAGCGAGTTGAGCGTGTCCGAGCCTGTAAGAACTACGGAATTTCAGGATGTCATTCAAACAAAGCAAAATTTCTGATTTCCTTAAGAGCGGTGCATTACCTGATACGTGTACAAACTCTGACAGTCAGGATACCAACAGTTGTGCTAAAAGAGTTAAAATAGACAGTTAATGTAAAAAATAAAACGGTAATGATGGCGCTAATACAGGGGGAAGAGACTGAATCTCCGTGAAAACGATGACACGCCTCAAAGTAGGAATGGGAGTAGCAGTACTCTTGAGATTGTAGTAGGAAATTGTGTTGCCTTATCACGTTTTCAAAACTGGCAAAAGACTAAGCCGTGGCTGTCCGTAAATGACAAAAACTTAGTAATATGCACAGTGTGTTCACAAGTTCGTGAACTTAATGTGGAAAGCAATGAACGTGTGCGTTTCGATAACGCGTTTTTAGGTAGTGTTTCTGTTAATAACGCCAAAAACCTAAATGATAAAATCGGGGATCATGCAAAGTGCAAATCACACATAAAGTGCGTAGAAATCATGAGTATAAAAGAAAAGAAAAGTTTAGAAAAACGCGTGAGTGAAAGTGAAAAGCTGTGGGGAAAGCAGCATCAAGAAAAAGTAATCGCAACTGCTTCGTTGTTCAGATCTGCATATGTAATAGCTAAACGGAAATTATCATTCAAATCGTATCCTGCAGTAATCGAACTACAAAAGCTTAATGGTTTATCAGTCGGTAATATGCTTCATTCTGACCATGCATGCCGAAATATCATTATGTTTGTAGGAGAAGAAATGAAAAAGAATCTTGCTCACTTCCTTGTAGAATCGGGTACAAACTTTAGTATCATGATGGACGAAAGTACAACGGTTTCCAATAAAACTTGTTTAATAATATATTTACGTTTCTCCTTTGAGGGAGTTACTTGCAATTATTTTTTTGACATTGTTGAATTAGAAAGTGGGACAGGAGAATGCATTTTCAGCACACTGTTAGCAGCTCTTGAAAAGTATGGCATTACAAATGATGTACTAAAAAACCACCTTGTAGGTTTCGCAACAAATGGTGCCTCAACAATGCTTGCACCTTACAAAGGCGTAGCCGCTCTACTGCCTAGTCATACATAAGGATTTAGCTGTCGTTCATTGTATGAACCACAAAATGGAATTAGCTGTCCACGATGTTATGAATAATGTAGCAGATGTATACCATATACAGGCTTTTTAGATTCCTTGCATTCTGCGTTTTCTGGAAGCCCCAAAAATCAGACTACTACAAATGTTTCACAAGAATTATCCTCGCAGCTATTAAAACTAGGCCGCATTTTTCGTGTATGTTGGGTTGCTTCCTCATTTAATGTTGTTCGAAGACCACAGTTCTCTTGCCCATCTTTTTGAAAAACTGAGACATGATGGTTCCCGATCAACTCAGGAGAGATCTAAATTTGAAGGTTTACTAAAACATCTTACAAAGTGGTTGCTTGTAATGAAATTAGTAATGCTTTATGAGGCCCTAGAAGTTCTGCAAGTATTACCATTCTTTAAGCAGAACAGAAATTGTTAAGTCCTTAAAGCAAACCAGGAAACTGACGTGGCTATAAGAACTCTTGAAACACTAAAAACAAATGACTCACCACGAATTAGGACGATAGTACAAGAGTTGGAGGAAAAGCGCACATTCAAAGGGGTGTTAATTGAAGAACCATCTTGTGATGAATATAACAGATTTCAGACATTTCGGAGAAATTTTTTCAGTCTTTGGTAGACAATATAAAAAACCGCTTTGAGGACCTGGATTTCTTTTCGGATGGCCGTATTAAATTCAGATACATGGCCTTCAGATGATTATGAACGTGTGTTTTATGGTTACATGTCAATTTCTCGCTTGTGTAATAAGGTGGATTTTAAATTACGTGAAAGCACATGTGAGTCACTAGTTAAAGATTTTCGAATCTATAAAGAAAATCCTCAACACATGCCCAATTCTGTGAAGGAACTTGTGAAAACAGTCGAAGTTATACATACATCAACGGCTGGATGTGAACGCTGAATTGGTGCCATGAATTTAACACTGACTGATCAGAGAAATCACTTACAAATTCCGACACTTTCAAATCTACTTTTCATTTCATAAAATGGACCTCCACTGCAGTGCTTCGATGCAGAAAAATTTGCAGCAAGGTGGATCAAGTCTCAGCACCATAGCGCCCTTGACAAACCAACAGGCAAACACTCGAATCTTCAGGAGCAGTCTCATTCATCTCGTCTCTTCAACTAAACACTGTAAGTTAAAATGACAATTATATACTGTAGTACTAGCTGAACCGGCCACACTTTGCTGTGGCTTTGTCATTATACGATGATTTAACAAATTAACATTCACTTATAATTTCAGAGTGTTAAAATTAAGCACAAAACAACACAAAAATTTTAATTTTATATTTTATTCATCTCATATTTTAGTATAGGTCTAGTTTGAGTATCGTATAGCCGGCCGCTGTGGCCGTGCAGTTCTAGGCGCTCCAGTCCGGAGCCGCGCTGCTGCTATGGTCGCAGGTTCGAATGCTGCCTCAGGCATGGGTGTGTGTGATGTCCTTAGGTTAGTTAAGTTTAAGTAGTTCTACGTTCTAGGGGACTGATGACCATAGCAGTTGAGTCCCATAGTGCTCAGAGCCATTTGAACCATTTTGTAGTATCGTATATTACATGAATCATTTACAAAGTTTTTAATTAACAACACATGAAGATTTATTAATTTTATAAATGAGGTAAATAAACTCAGCATTGCCCAGATGTCTCTACCTTCCCCTTATGTCCATCTCCTTTTCCCACTCCCCATCTTCTCCTGCCCTTCTCTCTGTACATCTGCTTCTCTCCTCTATCACCTCCTACCCCCTCCGTCACTCTCCCCTTCACTAAGGTCAATTTCTCTCCCGCTCTAAGTCAATCTCCTCCTCCTCTCTCTTTCTGTCCCTGTGACATCCAACATTTACATATTGAAAGCATTAATTTGCGTCTACAACTGCCATAAGGACATTGCGGAATGTTTTTTTGTAGTTGATGTATTCACTTCCAGTATTCGGAGGACACATAATTTGCACATGTTTGCCGTATATGACCCCCATGCAGTGAGGGAAATTCTACTTCACTTCCAAATTTCTTGCTACCTTCTGCCATTCTTCAGTATCCTCTGGAATCTGCAAAGTAAAACACACTCATTACTTTCCCTATTTTTTCAGAAGGATGACACAGTATCAAAAGATGACGGTGATGTAGCTCTCGAACAACATGTACCTCCCACGTATGTCAAGCACGTATTTTCAAATGTTCTTTTTAAAGCGGCCTTGAGGGAGTATGAACAGCAAACTCCATGCATCGAAACATTGGTTGCAAAACCTAGCTGTGAAGTTGTATGTGTGGACAATAATAATTGTGACGACTTTGTTCAAACAGAAACAGAAGAACTCGAATTAATTCGATTTTAGAAATAAGTATTTTTAACAGTTCTTTAATATCCATTTTAATTTGCTTAAAAATATCAATAAAACATTACTTAAATGAGGTCAGCATTGAATGTTGCATGCTTACCTTTATGTAATTCTTCAACACCAATGAATTAGCTTCACATACTGCTAGCACTATGAGGGAAATAGCAGAATATGATACTTTAAATAAGTACATTAGTGACTTGTATGAATCGCCAATGGCTAAAAATCGTAATGTGATGGCCCATCGAATTCTTGGTGAAATACTGTCTTGGCAGTTGTTATTTTTCTTTACAATAAGAGGTGTAGTCTTCAGTCAACATTCTCGTAAAATTACTAAATAACACACCATCGTCTGCTTCTAGTTGCTAGGATACTATTTCGTGGACCATCTTTAAATACTCTTCTCTTCCACCATCATTTTCTTTTCCTTTGGTTTTCATTTCCGTTGTTAGCTGCATGTGCAAGTACCAAGTAGGCCGCCGCTGCAATCACTTTATCATCCATTATACTGCAAGGCCGACACACATGTGGCACAAATTCTGTTGCTGCCGCATGCAACATACACCGCATGCAACATACGCCGCAAGATGTTGCCTGTTGTAGCGTGCTACAAGGCAACGCATGCCACATTTCCGTAGCATGCCACAATGTTGCAAGACGTCGCCCCAGCGTAAAAGAGGCTTTAGAGCCAGGTCTGTATTGTATGGTGGATGTGATGTGTTGTGTACGAAACTAAAACCTGCAATCAGATCCAAATGTCGTGGAAAACTGTGAAGAGGTGTCATCCTGTAGCAAGATAACGCTCGCCCACATTCTGCCAAACAGACAGCCGACGCAATAAAAGTGTTATGTCCGCACTATAACACCACAAATATTCCGTGATAACCAAATTTATTTGACCTTCTGTCACTCAAAACAAAACTTAAGTTCGACTACACAACACTTCGCTGGCTGTAGCGCCAAGGAGAAATCAGAGTCACTAGTAGAGAATACAAGTCCAAACCACTGCCAACCAGTCGATACCGACGCGTCACAAGTTTCCAGCCAGGGAGGTCACAGTACAGTTCGGTCGTCGTGAATCCAGCAGCCGGGTAGTAACACAGTCATCGGCGAAGATTGAACTGGTTAAACGGGCTCAGGGAGCTCGCTTAAATCCGCAGGTCTGGATAATCAGAGTGTTGGTAGATGTCGCCCTTACACGGTTGCTCACTCTGGTGGCAAGGGCAACGCCGCCCGGGTAATCCGTATCGATAGTGGTGTGTACGCTGCCACTAACCCCACGACGATGCGTTCACTTGCACCAGTTGTTGACATTGTGTGCGGCGTCAGTGGTACTCGCTGTGTGCCTCGCGTGTTGTAGCGCGCCGCGCCGAGTTGACGGCTGCTGTGCGGCGACCGATGCGACAAAAAGAGTTGAGATTCGAGGTGCTGGAACATCCACCATACAGTCCAGACCTGGCTCCAAGCGATTTTCACATGTTTGGACCCTTAACGGAAGCACTACAGGGAGGAAGATTTGAAAGTGATGAAGACATCATTGCTGCGGTGCAAAATTTTTCTGATGAAATAAAACAAAAAACTCTTAAGGGTATACGGAACGCCCTATGTTTACAATGTTAAGTTGAGCTAAAAGTTGGGAACATTTTCTCATTTGTTATTTGGACGATACTCTTGATTTCTTCACAGAACGCAGAGATATGTTCTGCTTTTATGCTGAATTATTAATTTTGAAAAAATAATGTATGGTTTTTCAGATTTTTATTTTTTGTGAATGTTAAAAAGTTATACATTTTAACAAGTATTTTAAAATTTACATCCATTAATACAAAATAATTCCACATATCTTTTAATTCAGATATATTAGAAGGTCTTAAGGAACAACTACAGAAAATTTCATCTTTCTATTATAAATAGGCCCTGAGAAAATGTACCTTATACACAAAAAAACTAAAGTTATGGGAAATTAGCTTCAAAGTTTTTACTTCAGTACAAGCCTGCTCCATAGCTTGTATCATCATAATCGTCCAACAGCTTCCTCTTGATGGCTCTGCTATGCTGACAAGCCATCTTTGAATACACTTTTATGGCATTATCTGAAGACCTGAGCCGTTCCTTGTCCAAACAAAGCATAGCTGCGGCAGTTTGTAGTCCTACACAGAGCCGCAACTTCTGCAGAACTTTGCACTTTGTTATATTGCCCTGATTGAATGATGAAACAGCATCATAAACCCCAAAGTGAGGTGTGTTTATACCCACAAACACAGTTTTAGGTAGTCTATTCCATATCACATGGTTCACACACTCATTTGGATTTTGAGTCTGGCCATGAAGACATTTCTTTAGTAGACTAATATCTCCGAGGTCTCGGAATATTGGTTTTCTTTCATCCATTATGGCAGGTGGCAGGTGATGACGGTGATTGTATTGTTTCTTAGTTACCTTGCTACTGTTGTACTTGCACCAACTATCGTCTCCTTTTGGACACAGCCCATGTTGGGGATTCTCATTGTTTGAAGCTGTATGAAAAAACAGAGCCCAGACTGCTCTTCTCATTAATTCTGCATCTGCTGTATTCTGTCTTATTGCTAGGCCATAGCACTTCTGAATATGATCTATTGTAGCATCTGTCAGACTATTTTTCCCATCTAAAGTTTTTCCATCGCTCAATTTCTTGCCTTTCATGCTAGCCTTGAGCCGTCGAAGTCTTGATCCCATCCTTTTCTGAACATGGCCAACACATTCCAATTTGGAAATTTTCACATCGTTTCCATAGGGTCTCAGTTCCTCAATTTCTTTGAAAGGCTTTGAGTCACCATCTCCAAGATAATTTATGTATCTAACGTTGTACCATTTTACTGGGGGTTGATAAATACTTCTTACACCAGCAACTTCCATACCACCACTTGACCCATAGTAATTTGCCATGCACTCCTCTTCATGTTTATTTTTCATTTTCTCCTTGCATCTGAAATGCTTGGAAAGTATTGCCACATCAACTACCTTACCATTGTCCACACTTGTAGCTGTTACTACACCATTCAGAGATGTTTGGCCTCTCTTCTGCCAGCTTCCATCAAATGCTATGGACAAGTCTCTGCTATTATTATTTTCAACAACTGCCTCCTCAACAGCATCTTTTACGTTTTCCTGTGCCACATCTTCTACAGCAGAGCCTATTGCAATTATGTGTTTGTTAAATTTTGAAGGTGGAGGAGGGAGGTTCATCACACCACACAACATGGCACCTGCAGCCCTGCCCTTTCCTATACACCGTAATCCATAAATCAGTCTAATGTTTATATCGTACAGTTTACCTGTATCTGCAGTAACATGTGAGGAACTGAAGAAAGTAACACTGTGTTTGCAATAACTGCACATCAACTCTATTCACAAGTAAGTCCTACATGTAAGTTTGTTTTCAATGAAACACCACATTTTCCACATTGTTTGCAGCACACATTGTTCTCCAAAACGTCTGATAATAAAGAGACGTTAATTACCTCATATTTTATAGTCCCAGCATTTAGTTTCTTGTATTCTTCTTCAAATTCCAGCTAGTTTTCTTCTTGAAGCACTTTCCAGTGTAGTGGCAGCAGCATCACTCAATGTATCACTACCAGTGTTGAGGTTAGTCGCTACTGGGACATCAGATACTGATGAAGATGAATCAGATGAATTTTTAGTACACTTTACTTTCTTGCGCCAATGTACACGCTTTCTAAATACCTTCAGACTAGGTCTTGGCATGTTGAAGGAAAGAAAACTCAATGACTTCTCCACATACGACTTTCACAGCAATGACATGGATGTACTCACAAAGGAAACAATACAAATGGTGCAGAATCTATTGTCAACTGTCTAGCAGTGTAGCCAACAGAAAAGCTAACTCTCTTGTGCTCAATTATTTCTCTGGCAAGGCTGTCTATATCGGGTATATTTCGTGTCTCATATACAAGGTGTGGAACATCATGTGTCGAAATTATTTTAAAAAATTATTTGAAATAGTTCTATTCACGTCATCCAAATATTTTATACATGGTATTAAACGGGAGAGTTTAAATTTTTCGAAAATGCATTTACCCAAAAATCGATTTTTTCATCGAAAAACTCATTCCGTATACCCTTAAACCGTCGGGAAAATTGCATTGAAGTCCAGGGAGGTTACGTAGAAAAATAACGCATGTTTCAGTTTTCTATCAACAGAATAAGTACAGCTTTTCACAAATGTGCCTTTACTTCTTGAATTCCCCTCGTATACCCGTATGTAGATGATTTTGTAAATAAGCTTTACCTTTAATGTACTATTAAAGATATAACAAGGGATGGATTTTCTGATAGGGCATGCGCGTGAATAGTGAGTTTCGGCATTAACATCTATTTATAAATAACTGTTTAACCTTGGGTAACGCCACGGTCCAAGCTAATAACATATATAATTATACTAACCCCCTAAGACATCCCCCCCCCCCCTCCCCCACTGGTAAAAGCACAAATCGCATACTGCTATGTAAGTAAAGAGGAAGTAGTAGTTAAAATGATGCTGTAACATGTTTCAAGCCACAACAAGCGATAAGTGGCGGAGAGAGGGGGACGATTTGTGACAATGGAATTATGGAGGACTCAATAAAGAGATCATAGAGTGAAGATCCCCCCCATGAACCATGGACCTTGCCGTTGGTGGGGAGGCTTGCGTGCCTCAGCGATACAGATAGCCGTACCGTAGGTGCAACCACAACGGAGGGGTATCTGTTGAGAGGCCAGACAAACGTGTGGTTCCTGAAGAGGGGCAGCAGCCTTTTCAGTAGTTGCAAGGGCAACAGTCTGGATGATTGACTGATCTGGCCTTGTAACAATAACCAAAACGGCCTTGCTGTGCTGGTACTGCGAACGGCTGAAAGCAAGGGGAAACTACAGCCGTAATTTTTCCCGAGGGCATGCAGCCTTACTGTATGATTACATGATGATGGCGTCCTCTTGGGTAAAATATTCCGGAGGTAAAATAGTCCCCCATTCGGATCTCCGGGCGGGGACTACTCAAGAGGATGTCGTTATCAGGAGAAAGAAAACTGGCGTTCTACAGATCGGAGCGTGGAATGTCAGATCCCTTAATCGGGCAGGTAGGTCAGAAAATTTAAAAAGGGAAATGGATAGGTTGACGTTAGATATAGTGGGAATTAGTGAAGTTCGGTGGCAGGAGGAACAAGACTTCTGGTCAGGTGACTACAGGGTTATAAACACAAAATCAAATAGGGGTAATGCAGGAGTAGGTTTAATAATGAATAGGAAAATAGGAATGCGGGTAAGCTACTACAAACAGCATA
Source organism: Schistocerca piceifrons (assembly GCF_021461385.2). Classification (NCBI taxonomy): domain Eukaryota; kingdom Metazoa; phylum Arthropoda; class Insecta; order Orthoptera; family Acrididae; genus Schistocerca; species Schistocerca piceifrons. Next base: position 191,579,877 of record NC_060140.1, read on the forward strand.
GTGAACGCATTATTGTGGCCAAGATAGATACGAAGCCCACGCCTACTACAGTAGTACAAGTTTATATGCCAACTAGCTCTGCAGATGACAAAGAAATTGAAGAAATGTATGATGAAATAAAAGAAATTATTCAGATTGTGAAGGGAGACGAAAATTTAATAGTCATGGGTGACTGGAATTCGAGTGTAGGAAGAGGGAGAGAAGGAAACATAGTAGGTGAATATGGACTGGGGGACAGAAATGAAAGAGGAAGCCGCCTGGTAGAATTTTGCACAGAGCACAATATAATCATAACTAACACTTGGTTTAAGAATCATGAAAGAAGGTTGTATACATGGAAGAACCCTGGAGATACTAAAAGGTATCAGATAGATTATATAATGGTAAGACAGAGATTTAGGAACCAGGTTTTAAATTGTAAGACATTTCCAGGGGCAGATGTGGACTCTGACCACAATCTATTGGTTATGACCTGTAGATTAAAACTGAAGAAACTGCAAAAAGGTGGGAATTTAAGGAGATGGGACCTGGATAAACTAAAAGAACCAGAGGTTGTACAGAGATTCAGGGAGAGCATAAGGGAGCAATTGACAGGAATGGGGGAAATAAATACAGTAGAAGAAGAATGGGTAGCTTTGAGGGATGAAGTAGTGAAGGCAGCAGAGGATCAAGTAGGTAAAAAGACGAGGGCTAGTAGAAATCCTTGGGTAACAGAAGAAATATTGAATTTAATTGATGAAAGGAGAAAATATAAAAATGCAGTAAGTGAAACAGGAAAAAAGGAATACAAACGTCTCAAAAATGAGATCGACAGGAAGTGCAAAATGGCTAAGCAGGGATGGCTAGAGGATAAATGTAAGGATGTAGAGGCCTATCTCACTAGGGGTAAGATAGATACCGCCTACAGGAAAATTAAAGAGACCTTTGGAGATAAGAGAACGACTTGTATGAATATCAAGAGCTTAGATGGAAACCCAGTTCTAAGCAAAGAAGGGAAAGCAGAAAGGTGGAAGGAGTATATAGAGGGTCTATACAAGGGCAATGTACTTGAGGACAATATTATGGAAATGGAAGAGGATGTAGATGAAGATGAAATGGGAGATTTGATACTGCGTGAAGAGTTTGACAGAGCACTGAAAGACCTGAGTCGAAACAAGGCCCCCGGAGTAGACAATGTTCCACTGGAACTACTGACGGCCGTGGGAGAGCCAGTCCTGAGAAAACTCTACCATCTGGTGAGCAAGATGTATGAAACACGCGAAATACCCTCAGACTTCAAGAAGAATATAATAATTCCAATCCCAAAGAAAGCAGGTGTTGACAGATGTGAAAATTACCGAACTATCAGCTTAATAAGTCACAGCTGCAAAATACTAACACGAATTCTTTACAGACGAATGGAAAAACTAGTAGAAGCCAACCTCGGGGAAGATCAGTTTGGATTCCGTAGAAACACTGGAACACGTGAGGCAATACTGACCTTACGACTTATCTTAGAAGAAAGATTAAGGAAAGGCAAACCTACGTTTCTAGCATTTGTAGACTTAGAGAAAGCTTTTGACAATGTTGACTGGAATACTCTCTTTCAAATTCTAAAGGTGGCAGGGGTAAAATACAGGGAGCGAAAGGCTATTTACAATTTGTACAGAAACCAGATGGCAATTATAAGAGTCGAGGGACATGAAAGGGAAGCAGTGGTTGGGAAGGGAGTAAGACAGGGTTGTAGCCTCTCCCCGATGTTGTTCAATCTGTATATTGAGCAAGCAGTAAAAGAAACAAAAGAAAAATTCGGAGTAGGTATTAAAATTCATGGAGAAGAAATAAAAACTTTGAGGTTCGCCGATGACATTGTAATTCTGTCAGAGACAGCAAAGGACTTGGAAGAGCAGTTGAATGGAATGGACAGTGTCTTGAAAGGAGGATATAAGATGAACATCAACAAAAGCAAAACAAGGATAATGGAATGTAGTCTCATTAAGTCGGGTGATGCTGAGGGAATTAGATTAGGAAATGAGGCACTTAAAGTAGTAAAGGAGTTTTGCTATTTGGGGAGCAAAATAACTAATGATGGTCGAAGTAGAGAGGATATAAAATGTAGGCTGGCAATGGCAAGGAAAGCGTTTCTGAAGAAGAGAAATTTGTTAACATCCAGTATTGATTTAAGTGTCAGGAAGTCATTTCTGAAAGTATTCGTATGGAGTGTAGCCATGTATGGAAGTGAAACATGGACGATAAATAGTTTGGACAAGAAGAGAATAGCAGCTTTCGAAATGTGGTGCTACAGAAGAATGCTGAAGATTAGATGGGTAGATCACATAACTAATGAGGAAGTATTGAATAGGATTGGGGAGAAGAGAAGTTTGTGGCACAACTTGACCAGAAGAAGGGATCGGTTGGTAGGACATGTTCTGAGGCATCAAGGGATCACCAATTTAGTATTGGAGGGCAGCGTGGAGGGTAAAAATCATAGAGGGAGACCAAGAGATGAATACTCTAAGCAGATTCAGAAGGATGTAGGTTGCAGTAGGTACTGGGAGATGAAAAAGCTTGCACAGGATAGAGTAGCATGGAGAGCTGCATCAAACCAGTCTCAGGACTGAAGACCACAACAACAACAGAGTGAAGATGAGAGTGACATCTGTGAGCGATTGTGCAACACAAAGTGGAAGTGGTCCATATAGTAGTGATTTCTACTCTATGAACTGATCCAGCGAGTTTTTTCAAATGAGCAGCATATATGTAATTATAAAAATGATTTTTATTCCTTTATGTTCCTGTATAATAAAAACTCGTTATTAATTATGTTTAAAGATTTCGTCTATAGGTTTTGTCGAGTGGTATTTCAAGAGTGTTGCTGTTGGTGTTACGTGAGTAACTGCAAATCAGAGCAAATTGTACGTATGTGGGAACCGAATACATTTTTTTTTTTTCAGAAAGCAGTGTTGCCTGTCGTCTGTTCACGAAGTTTTACTTCAATTGCGGTAGTGGCGATTTATTGTTGGAAATTCTGGCCTCCTAGCATGTGAAATGGAAGATGCAAAAGTTGTTCTTCAAAAATTTTTATATTTCTTGGTTTTTTACAATCTGCAGACTGCAGCTTCTCGCATTATAAAGCTGCGACGAAGCATTCAGTACAAAAATATATATTTATTGTAAAACACAAAGCTTAACTTCATTGTTCCTTACCTTTCGAACAGCAAATTCGTTTCATTTACTTTGGATACAGGTGGTATCCTGGTGATCGACGTTAAATATTTCGTACATAATATACAGGGTGAGCACAAAGTCTTGCCCTTATTATAAAATTTTATAACAGAATAACAGTTTGACATAATAAGTTACATTTGATGCCGTTACATAGGTTAGTGTTACTAGTTTTTTTTTTAAGACTACTTACGTTAGTAAACCTCAACATGTGCTCCCTTGGTAGCTCAGAGAATGTCGAGGCAGTATTCCAGTTCCCGCCAGATGTTTTGTAACATGTGTTCTGTCACAGTACCCACAGCAGCTTGTATCCCAGCCATAAGTTCGTCGACGTCAGCAGCTTGTGTGACGAAGACTCTGTCCTTGATATAGCCCCAGAAGAAAAGTCAAGGGACGTAATGTCTGGAGAGCAGGATGGCCAAGGTGTTGGACCACTCCTTCCAATCCACCGATTCAGACATTACGCCCTTTGACTTTTTTTCTGGGACTATATCATGGACGGAGTCTTCGTCACACAAGTTGCAGACGTAGAGGAACTGAAGGCTAGGATACAAGCTGCTGTGGTCATTGTGACAGAACACATGTTACAAAACACCTGGCAGCAACTGGAATACCACTCAACATTCTCCGAGCTACCAACAGCGCACACGTTTACTAACATAAGTGATCTTAAAAAAAACTAATAACACTAACCTATGTAACGGTATCAATTGTAAATTATTATGTCAAACGGTTATTCTGCAATAAATTGTTATAATCAGGGGAAGACTTTGTGCTCATCCTGTACTTTGTTTGCCTCATGGACAAAGTCCAGTAACATCTGGCTCATTTATCCACTTGTAGACTTGTAATGCACTTACAAGGATAAAGCTTCCAGTAACATACAGACAATCTGTGTACCGTTAGGTAGGGTGGATTTAATAACCTACCATATTAACATAAACATATTTATAACTGGCTCCTAAACATCCATGTTGTAGTTCACTTTCCAGATGAACATGGAGTTGAACATCATAAAAAATTTGTAACTGACATGCATATCATTTGCAAAGACACACATATTGCAAGCAGACTTAGTGTCTTTGCTGTTATGTATACAACATTTATGTTGTAGATGTCAGTGTACATAAAACTGTTTGTTGTCCTCTGTATCAGGTACCACTAACAATGGGTTATCCACCCTAATAATTGTTTGCCTATTAAACATTTTATGTGCAGTTCAAGGTGTTTAGAAGATGTTCTTTAACAAAAATATACAAGCTGCAGAACACCAGGCAAGATGTGTGGATCAAAAGTAGAATCACTACCTGCGAGAGAGTTACATAATGGAAAGAGTAAGACCAGACAACAGACGCATCCCATTAAATATGTTGTTAAGTAAAACATGAGTACTGTAACCTGGAAAGTTATAAGAGTACAGTACCCATAGATGGGCATGATATATTGACAGTATGTTTACTGTGCAGAAACAGTATTCATATTCATTCATCAATAATATACTGTTGATAAAATGATCATAAATTCTGAGAACATCTGGCACACAACATTGTATGAATACGAAACAGCAGGAAAAAAGTGAATCAAAGCATCTGAGATGCGTGTTACACAAGTACTAATAAGACAAAAAATGATAAGGTTCCCAGAATTGAGATTGGCAGGAGTAGGTAGAAAACTTTAAGAAGCGACAGGATGATATGATGGATTAAGAGAGTACGAAATAACCTCCGATGTACTAGAGGGAAACAGAGAAAGCAAAAACTGTACAAGAGAACAGAGACTGGAATACAGATGTATTTATTTCTGATGTCTGTAAATAACTGATGAGTGAAGGAGACTGTTCACCGAATAGCAGAAGTGTTGAGTTGTCGACAGGCACACACAAAAGAGAAAGAAACTTGCTATCTTTCGGAAAAGCTCCATTAATGAGACACAGTATAAATACTCACACACACAAACACCTGTGCCCTTGTATTAGCCAGGTAAACAAACGACGTTGAGATTGCATTTCAGCAGGTGGATTAGGGTGGTGTGGGGATTGAATTGGGTCGGGAGGGTACAGGAGAGAGAGGTGGGAGGAGGAAGAGAGGTTGGGGATGAATAGCTGGTTCCTCCTTCTTCCAATCTACACTTCCATGTTACCTTCACCATGCGCCACACCTCATGCTCTTAGCCAATGCACCTGCCACTCCTCCCTCCCACAATCGTAGCCAGCAAACCTGCTGCCTCCCTCTGGGTGACTAGCTACCTATCCGCAACCCCTCTTCGTGCCTCCCACCCCTCTACACCTCTACCCACCCTACCCCACCCTGGTACATCTGTTGAAATGCATTTGCAGCTTCGTGTGTCCATCCATCACAATGTTGGGGCACAGATGTGTGTGTGTGTGTGTGTGTGTGTGTGTGTGTGTGTGTGTGCATGTATTTGTGCTCTAGTTTCTCAAAGCATTTAATTTGAAAGCTAGGAACTTCTCTTTCTCTTTTGCGTGTGCCTGTAGAGGACCCAATGGTTCTGCTATTTGGTGAGTGGTCTCTTTCACTCCCAAATTATTTACATTCTGCCAGAACTTTCCTTATTATATCTGTGATGGTTAGTGTGTTACTGAGCGTGACAGGCAGAAGAGTGACTTAAAAAATAAATAAATAAAAAGGTCTTTGTCTATTGTTTCAGCTCCTAGTTGGTAATGTGCATTTACTCAAGGTTTTTCCGTCTTCTGACACATGGTACATACGTGAACAAAAAAATTCCTGAATTTCCCAATTAAAAATACACTTTTTCTGGGTGAAAATGCACATTTTTCCATGTGAAAATACACTGCAGCCCAGGTGAAAGTACATTTTTCCACGTTAAGTGACAATATACTTTCCCTCAGAGTTGAAAACTTATCAATCCTTTGAATGGTAAAGGTTTTATACACCGGTGTAGAACCTCCTAGCATGCCAGCAAAACACATTTTGGAATGATCTTTTAATGCATGGCAATATATACCAGGGTGTATACACAGATAAGGAAAAAATTCCCAGTTTTTTCGCCGTTAAAAATACACTTATACTTTCCCTCGGGGCTGTAAAACATATTAATTCTAGGTTTTCTACACGGGCTTAGAACTTTGCAGGACTTTAGAAAACCAGAAATATGGTTTGGAAAATTCTTTGACATGCAGCAATATGTATGCTGCATATTTTCGTATTGCAAAAGTTAAATTCGAATTCCACCAAACACAGCACAAGTTATCAAAGTATTGAAATCAAGATTGCGATATACTTTTGTAAGTCAATCATAACTCATGTCATGTGATCTCGCAAGTCGATGACAGCACATATTCAGAGCATAGGACACATGATGTAGTCAGCCAATAGCAACATCACTCTTAAGTAGTACGAACAAACAAATAGCAAAAGTTAATGGTTTAAATTAATATCATAGTGTCACTACAAGAAAAGCAGATTTTTCACATGTGATATTGGTCTTTGCATGTGTTACACATTGAGATCATTGCACAAATGTGCCAGTAAAATTTTAAATAATGACATAAATGTCTGGTCTTCTGGGCTCGAAATTCTTCTAAGTGGCTGTTCCTCAAAGTGTTAAGCTTTAGATGAAAGTCAAACACTCTCTTATTTAAGAAATTCATCCAACATTCTCACATGTAAGATAATTCATCTTGTGTAAAAGAAAATTTACATTGAAAGTAATGCTTTTCAAACTACCATTAGCAATATTTTCCTGTGACCTGTTAGAAACAAGTTTCTTTCAGCAGTTGCCAGAGAGCATCAGAAAACAGCTGTTACTGTGCAGTGTTGCCATGTCCTCCAGATTTTCAGAAGATCTGCCGATTTTAGGAATTATTCCGGAAAATATGAAAAAATGTGTACATGTTCTGAAATTTTCCGATCATCATAAAATTTTGAGTTAATCTTCCAAACTTTTCCGATCTTCCCTTGTGGGTAGCATATGCGTCATATGTTGTTTCATATTTTTATTTATTAGCCTGCTAGACAACACAAGTAGTAGGTGGGAACGCAGTTTGTTAGTGCTGGTAGTGTACATTCAGGGGCAAACATACATTCAGGGGCAAACCTTTTTCCCTCTTTTGATTGACAGGTCCTTAACCCATTTGGGTTATGACCCTCTGGGGATGATCCATCCTTCCACGAAACGCCCACCCACTTTTGATATCAATTTGATTGACTAATTAATCAACTCGCTAAATTAATTAATCCCAGCCTCTCCAGGAACCCCCCCAGCCTTCCCTCCAACATTTGGAAATTGGCAGAAAAAGACTAAGTTGGCTGGCCATTTGGCAGGAAATTGGATGCAGTGTGTGGAATATTGTCTAAACTATTTATGGTAGACAAGGCATATTGTTTATTTAAACAGTTTATGGGATACAAGGCAGTGTTTGGAGTATAGTTTATTTATTTAGTTAATGAGTTTGCCAGGGTATTGACTGCAGTATATGGAACACTGTCTATTTAAACAATTTGTGGGTGACAAGCCAATATGGATTATTTAAACAATTGTGGCACTTTTTTATTCTGATTGTGCATGGAAATGCTGAGTGGGCTTAGTTTATATTTGCTGCTGCAGTCAGGGATGTTAAGGCACTTATTTTTTGTTTTCCTCAACTTTCGAAGCACACTAGTGTCTAACCACAGAAAGGAAAATCAGAACAATTATATATCCAAATGTTCATGACATATTTAGAAACCCACAGCAGATCGTAGGAGTCAGGGATGTTAATGCACTTATTTTTTGTTTTCCTCACTTTTCTAAGCACGCTGCTGTCTAAGCACTGAAAGGAAAATCAGATGACATATTTCGAAACCTGCAATAGATCACGAAGGAAAAAAAGTGCGTAAACAGAATTTGAAGCGCTGTCCTACAGATGAGAAAAAGGTCTGAGTTTTTTGATGTCCTACAAATGCTGGTCTAGAGATAAAACATATTTCCGATGTTTGAGTATCACACGCAAACTTTATGTAAATCAAGTAATGAAATTTCCAATACAAATAGATAATAGCACTAAATATGTCCAAGGTCTTGCATGCATCGATGTTTGAGAGCACAAACGCCCTCTTCTACCACAACATTTCTACTAAACATACCAGGTGCAAAAAATCCAACTGATCACAATTCCGTGATCAAGAAGACTGCGCCGACTGCCAGGAGATGCAGTTGCACCATCCGCTGCTGGCAGGGGCACCACACCATCTCGTGAATGCCACTGAGGAGAGACCCCACACACATACCGTTACACCAGAAGCTGCAGGCCCAATCCCCGGCATCCACACACCTGCTATACCAAATGCTCAGAGGTCAGAGAGAGACTTTCACCAAGCAGTCAACCAATCAAGTTACATGGGTGGAATAATCATCCAGAACAAACACCCGTCATTTTGAATCTTCTCATGCAACACACACAACTGCTTCTATCACCACTCACCCAGCACACTGTCACTTCGGTAGCCCCCACATCTGGTAGCTCAAATGGGAATCCCTGGAGGAAAGACTATGTTCTTTTCAAGAAACATAATTGAGAACTGATATTTGTAGATGATCGCAGAAGGATTCAACTGCTGGCAAAATACATTTTGCGTAAGGACCACACTATTAAAAACACGATCACAACGACTATGTTACTGTCACCCTGTATAAAAAAGTGGTCTTGGTTCTACAGGCACACACAAGAGTCACTGTTAATGTTATGCTCTCTAGTAGAAATGCTGTCTGCAATTTGAAATTAAGTCTATCCATTCAACCACACATACTTGCGCTGGATCCTATTGAGATAACTTCTAATGATTACAGCCACTGGTGAATCATATTTGTGCCACTCTCATATCTTGAAATAAGTTATCTTTCTGGAACCTATCTGCTAAGGATCCCATACGGAAAAACACCAGCGTCGTTTTTTAAATCTCTCTGTATCTTGTAACTGTTCCTCAGTCTCTGATGTGCCCTCCCTGCAGCTTTGTCCTTATGATCATTCCAATTTAAATTGGAACTGAATGAAAGTCAGACAGTACTATATCTAGGACGTCCTGCATCATGTGGTGAGACAGGGTGAGCTGAGTTAATGCAACAGGACTGTGTATTGACCACTTGGTGGAAATGGGAACACGTTGTTGTAGCTCCGACAACTGTGTACAGTGTGTAAGGCAACAAGAGGTAGTAGAAAAGACAGTATGAGCAGCTATAAAATTAGGAAGACTCCACATCATACAGGAACTGGAAGAAGTACAAGGATTTTGCTACTGCATTGTTGTGCATCTCCACACTACCTACAGGTACTGCAATCCAAAGGATATCCACATCTCTCAGGGTGCATTTGTGTCTGTCACCCAAACATTCTCTCCCTCCTCATTACTTTGTACCACTCAACTCTGTTAATGCCACCCAGTAGAGAACTCGATAAGATATTACTCCATCCCTGTCTTCTGATATACCAAAAAGAAATACTGTCTGCATGCTGGCATCGAGCACATGTTGCGATCCTATTAAATACACAGGTATTGGTCCATTGGATCAGGTGGCTTGTGATCAAAGTCACTACCACTCACCTGAACTGTAGGAGGACCATATCCAACAGACTATCAATCGCAAGAGAGGATCCACGTGCTGTTCTTTCATAAGCAGCTTGACGCAATTTGTTTTCTACTGTAACACATCCAGGCAATGTACGAGTACAGCTATGTACACCACCATTATTTTGTTTTTTCCACCATGACTTCGAGGTCTGTGTCAGGCACCAAACGATATCAACATGTCTCAATCCATTGGCTCTCACTGAAAGCTGGGCATCACAAGGTGTAAATTATGCTGCTCCCGCAACACACAAGATGATTGAAATAAAAGACAGAGACAGTGTTTCTTATTGACAAAATTGTGGAAGACATCGCGACATGTGGAAACTGGAAGAGAGTGTGGAATTATGGGGCATTTCCAAACAGATGCTTGAAGGTGATCGATGACTTGTACATTCAAACTCATCTTCCACAGTGACGTAGTAGCAGATGTCTAGGTGTTCTGTTTCGATTGATTCCTTATATTGCAGTCATGTACACAATCACTATTTTGTGCAAGTTATCCCCAGAAGGTGCTGCTCCCACCAAGAATCTCTCCATCCCGTACATGTAGTGTCAGTCAGTTATTATGTGCTAATCAACAGCGTACCAGAGGATGGATGGGATGGAAGAGACACTGTTGCTGTACTTGTTGTATTGCGATCAATTTTACTAGTTCTTCCATAATTTCAACGCCAACTAGTGACATGACAGCATGCTTTCCAATTTCTGTCTCATCGCTAAACCATCCCTCCCCTGCTTTCAAGTACCATATACTAGATTGCGAATGTAGATAGATGACTCTGCATTATGTCCATTCATGGTTGATTCTCAAACATATACACCGAAGTATACCAATACAGTTAGGTTATCTACATATTTCTAGCACTTCGATCATAGTGCGTAAATTATGATTCTTATTTGGATGGGAGTCACAGAACATTCTCGCATTCTTAGGGTAAAGTTGGAGATTGAAAGCTCTCCCTGCATTGTCTTTACCAATCCTCCCAACAACACTGTCACCAATTTAATTTGCAGCGTATCAAAAGTAGGAGGATACTGTCTCCACACCAATTTTATTCATGGCCCCCATCCCTGTGCACATGATCTCTCCAGATGTGTGCATTTCAAGGAGGTTAGCACCCCTTATCGGTGTATTGTATCTATAGGGGTGTGTTGTGATGATATAACAGACAGTTAAGAAGAAACGTGTGCTTTATGCAAGGTAGAGCTCTAGACAGATGTAGTTTAAAACATTTAATGTAAATCAACTGTGCTACCAATTTTGAAGTATTGTTATGGTATTTGGCATCTATACCAAGAAGATATCAGAAAGTGAGATAATAATGGAACATAAACATATTCCAAAGGCTACTCAGTTGTGCATGTAAACAAGCTGTAATGCTAGAGCAGGCAGTTTCCGACCTATTAGTCTTGTGGAATGCAACACTGTTAATATTACTATGTAAGAAATATATTTCCAGCCCATGACAAAGTTCTCCCTGCAAGTTTCTCTACATCAAAATATGGTGAAAACACTAAAGTGATAACTACTACCACCTTTCACACCAAAGGAAACTTTGAGCCTTTTTAAAACAAACACTACATAGGTTTCCAGAGGTGTATGATACCTGCTGTTTATGAGGTTCAAGCCCAATTATGGTTCAGAAGTTATGTGTTGACAACAGTTCTATAACATGATCATTGGCAGCCAAAAATCAATATGAAGAAACAGTGATATCTTAGGAGTAAATGAGCACCACAATCAGTAGCCAGAGGAAATGTAACAGTCTTATCACAGTTTATCACCACCACTGGTAACTTTCCTCTTGTACACAGGGGTCATGGTGCGATATTAGGTTGTATTGATCATGTGCGTGATAATGTTGCTGCTTCACCTTGACTTGTATCAGTCTGTTCGCCTCCTCCAGAACACAAAGTTTTTATTGATTTTGTTCAGTATTCATTTCATGGTATTTTTCTCTAATTTTATGTATTCTCAGTCAGTTTCCGTAATTTTACCATATTTCATGATTTTACATATTTCATTATATTCCCTCAATTTTTATGTATTTCTCATAAATTTTTCATGATTATATCAGGTTTTCCTCGAATTTTACCGATTCTATGTCACTTTTTGTATTTTTTCCATAGTTTTCCATATGTATATGGTCAGTTGCTGGCATACCCATGTGCTGTTTGATTTTTCTATGAGAATATTCACACATCTTATGCACCAACTGGCACACGGAGTGGCTTTGTGGTGTGAGGTGTCATGTCATGGATTGCATGACTCCTCCAGCCTGAGGTTCGAATCCTCCTTTGGGCATGGGTGTGTGTGTAGTTCTTAGCATAAATAAGTCTAAGCAGTGAGTTTGGTCTCTTAGGAATTCACACACGTTTTTTATACACCAACCTACTAAAAAATCCTAAGATTTGCCCTCTCCCTGATGATCCACGTGATTGCATTTTCGATAGAATGAACATGAGAAGTATAGTAACAGTCGCTTTGTACCTATATGAAACTGAAGCCTCAATTTATATCCAAGATGTGACAGAGAAATGCTGTACTTCACATACATCGTTCGTCTAGAGGAGGGTATTGAAATAGGTTTTCCATCAATGCACATGATTCATCACACATGCATTAGATACCCTCTGCTGACAGCAGTGTGCAGACATTTGCTGTTAACAATTGCAAGTAGGTAGTGCTCTAAGTCACACACAGAAGATGCTGTTGTATACAAGATGATCACAAATTATACCACACAACTGTGGCACCCCGAGGGAACAATGGAAAAAAAAGGTTAAATGCAGGACAAATGACCTGCAGCAACATCTCCCTGTCTCTAGAATACATCATCAGTCTACCATAATATCATACCTCATTACAACCCCCTCTCAACCGATCACTCCATCTACTTTCTATCATCCTTTCATGCACATCCATGTCAATTTAGAGGTAGATGGTTCTCTTTTCCAGAAAAGCATCAATAGACGTTCAGGAGAATGTTGTTAAAAACTATAGTGCAACTGTTCTGTAAGGTATTTGTTAGCTGACACTACATGGTTGTGATTGGTGGAGAATAGAGAGAAGCACGTTGCAAATACTGATTGTTAGGGCTTAAAACACCCGAACAGTCTTTCACAGGGCCAAACACGCGAGCCATTCTGTAGTTGTACATTGCAGTCGCCTGAGCTGGTAATACAATGCTCTTTAAGTCAGGACACTTTATAAAAATTCGTAAGGCATTTGCTAATAACTTTGGGGTGACACCTGGGCCTGTGATCGGACGTATATAAATTTATTACTCTGTATGCGGTGGTCATCCACATTAAACATTCTATTCCAACTGTCTTATCGTTGTCAACAAGAAATGACAGTTTCCCTGGTTTCCAGTGCTCTCATGTCAACTTTTTCTCGGATTCCTCTTGCTATGTCACATATTCTTCCCATACACAAGAATGTTCCAGCACCAAACAGAACACATGCAAGTACTCCCTCATTCCCCCTCAATTTCCCCCACATTTTCCCTCATTTTTCGTAATTTTATCGATCTTATGTCACTTCTGTCCTTGTGATCATGACATCTCTTCTTGCCAAATATTCTAAAATTGCCTGTAAATGTAGTACAGCTGTCAACACCTAGTGCAAATGCACTGTTTTTCTGGTCGGATGGTATAGTACAGCACCATACTCGTATGCATCCAGCACAGTTTTTTTCCCCATGATCTGTTGTGGGTTTCAAAATACGTCATGAACTCTTATATATGTAACTGCTCCGATTTTCCATTCTATTCTTAGACAGCACTGTGCTTTGAAAAGTGAGAAAAATAAAAAATACATGCCTTATCATCCCCGACTCCAGCAGCAAATATAAATTAAGCCCATCAACATATCCATGTGCAATCAGAACAAAAAAGTGCTGCAATTGTTTAAATATTCCATGCTGCCTTGTCACCCACAAACTGTTTAAAAAAATGGTATTCCACACACTGCAGTCAATTTCCCAACAAATTCTTTAACTAAATGAATAAATATATTTCAAACACTGCCTTCTATCCCATAAATTGTTTAAATAAACAATATTGCACACATTGCCTTGTCTACCAGAAACTGTTTAGACTATATTCCATACACTGCAATCTATTTCCCGCCATATGGCCAATCAACAGACTCTTTCTCCCGCCAATTTCAGGGTGGGGGTAGGACAACTTGGGAGTTTCACAGAAAGGGAGGGGTTAATTAATTGATTGAGTTAATTAATTAGACAATCAAATTGATATCAAAAGTGTGCTTGTATCAGCGAGGAATTTCCAGAGGGGTGGGGGAGGAGGAGAGGAGGGGTGGGGGCTTTCTTGGAAGGGCGGATTATCCGCAGGGGTTCATAATACAGAACAGTAGACTAAGGACCTGTCAATCAAAAGAGAACAAAAGGTTTGCTCCTGAATGTATGCTTACCTCAGAATGTATATAACCCGAACTAACAATCAATGCTCGTGCCAGCCTTGCCCTACTACTAACACACACCTATCAATTCGAACACGACAAAACATCGCGTTGACAATTATTACTGCTGTACAATTACAGTATTGTTGGGACACGAGGGCCAGCAGAACCATGAAAAACAAACGCTGCTCATTTGATGTATTGAAAGTTTTGCCATTTGAACAAAGGAGCATATGGGCAAAGTGTGTGCAAGGGACTGGGCAGTTTGTGACACTGTAAGCTTGTGCAAAGTACTGGAGTGCTGCACTTATTTAGACATGATGTCAAAGTCGAATTCTGAATCTGTGGTGATAGTGCCCAAAAATGTATAATATGCTACAAAATATAATCCCCAGTGGGAAAAAGAAACAGTAGAATGAAGGCTATCATGACCAGATGACTCAGCTGCTGGTAAACTTTTCGGGATGTGAGGTTGTGGTCCAAGAAACTCTTCTGTTCCTGATGTTTCGTCCAGGAATGTGCTGGACATCTTCAAAGGCGCTCCTCTGCTGAGTCTTGTCGATTGACTGGTCGGACATCCAAGTGTGACATATATACTGTAGGAAAGGGGGCATGGTCAAAGTAACACGTGATGAACAAGGATAATCCTTGTCAAAGGTAAAACTTAACTATTGATTGTCGTCTTGTCAAAGATAAAATTGTCTAGCGATTCTGCAGAGCTACTGTCCATATGTTGCTAAGTTTCACTGCCTCCTGTTTTCTATTAAAATTATCCTGATGCTTATAAATTTCAATGGCTTCTCTACTTAGCCTTGGATAATAATTTGATGTTGTAGATAAAATTTCTGTTTCAGAAAACTTCACTTTGTGGTTTTCTAAAAGAGCATGCTCTGCTACAGCTGATTTCTCTTTTTTTCCTGTTCAGCAAACACTTTAGTGCTCTTTTAGCTGTGAAGGATAAATGCCCTCCTCTGTCGACATATGGTGTATACAAAATTCCATGTACGTGTCGTAAAGTCTATATTGGAACTACCAAGAGAAGCATAAATACACAGCTACTATGATAAAATTGACAGTGACAGCAGCAGAAAGAAAAAACCAAGTACAATAACGTACTGCAACAAAACAACAGGTGGTATAGATGCCATTGATGCTGCATCTGGTTAATACACTGTTGCTAGAGGACCAACACGGTGGCCTCTCAGTCTCTTTTTTTTAATTGTTGAACTTAGAGCAAACAGAAACGTTCCAGTTAGAAGAGAATACCTCAGAACCCTAGGAAAATGCCTCATAACACCATATCTGACAATGCGTGCAATCCATCTCCTGCGTGAAATTCGCAGGCTTGCTTCTGACCCCTCTCTGGCACCCAGGAACAAAGAATAGCTGAAGATCCACAACCAGGAAAAAGGGGAAGATGCACAAGATGCAAAGACAGCAAAACTAAATACTTTGTAAGGTGTGGCTATGCCTGGCGCATGCTGAAATGGTTTGTGGTAACTGTTTATAAAAATGATGATTTTAGAGGATAGTATCTCTCAAATTATTCATTATAGTCATAATTTCTATTTATATAACAAAAATTCCACATTTTTGCTTCTTAATTCTACAACTTATTCACATTTATGTTTGTATTTCAAGCTAATTTACTTGTATTTCCAGTTTACTTACATTTGGCACTGCAATGAAGTATGTTTTCAGCATTTTTTTACAATTATATCATTCAAAAAGTTAAAATAATGTCACTATAGCATTTAGTACTACCTGAACAAAATAAAAATTTGCCATTTGAAGTAAATATACTGCCTGTCACTTAATATAAGTGTTTTATTTATTGGGTCCCACAGACCCAGCCCGAATGTACTTGAAACTATTTTTCAGCTGACCGTTCTAGGTTTAAGAATAAAAGCATTAAGAGATCTTACATTAAGCCATAAAATAAACAAGATATCAGAGACTACTGCAAGAGCATTGTAATTTCATAAACCACACTAAAATGCATAATTTGGCTTAAAGTGCTCATTTGTATACCCAAATTCACAATGAAGTAGCCCCCAAGCTGATATTAAGCTTTTCAGTGTGGTTCTCAGGATGTAAATTTTCTTGAGTGCCAGTTCCGTATTTATTACGGCATAATGCCACACATGCCAGAAGATGAAAACATGCTCTTGAAGTTCAGTGAACAGTTGAAACTAGCAAACAGTGTGGAATGAAACACTTCATTTCAAATAAATTGACTGCCTCAGTGGAAAAGATTAATAAAAGTCAAATTTCTTTAGCAAACTGGCAAAAATAACTTCATTGTTCTGCAAGGTGATTAATGCTGACTTCCAAAAACAAGGAACTAGAGTAAAATCAGAAAACTTAAAATAGTAGCATACTTTATCGTTCCATAATTATGTGAATTTATTTTAATTCACTTGATAGCTCCCAACAATGGAAATCTGTTTTGTGAGAGTTTGAAATGAGGAGGAAAGAGCAAAATCACTAAATATTACAATGGGTCACAGGAGACTTCCTCCCTCCCCACTCCAACGCAGACTGCTCTATGCATGCACGAATCTGCCAGCTTCGGCACGCCAGAAAAATTTTCTGGGTAGCATCTGGCTGCTTGCTGCTACTGGTGATCTAGCTAACAGCTACGCTTCAAGTAGTCTGAAGCGGGAGAAGATACTGCTCGTACATGACTCAGCTGTGCATGCACCTGCTGGCAACTGCTCAAACTTACAATTGTGACTTCACGCTCATTAGAAGCAGTTTGTTGTTTTGAAGTATTGCATAGTCTTCGTCCCGGAGAAGGTACTGCTCATACATAACTCAACTGCACGTGTGGCCTTTGAGCACAGCTTAAATTGCAGTAGCTGAATATTTCTGACAAGCACGATTGTAAATTTCACAACTGTGCACTGAACATTTCGTGGGTTACCTGGCTGAATACAGCAACACTTCAACTGTTTCATAGAAAAGCCAATTACACCCGAAAATGCTCAAGAACTCAACTTGCACTTTTTTTTAAATTATACTTATTGCCATCACTATTGTATAATTTTTAATCTTGACAGCACTAAAATAAATATGAAAAATTAACCTTGAAGATTGGTCCTTTTTAGTGTGTGCCAGTAAAATTTTAAATGATGGCAGAAATGGCTGGTCTTTTGGGCCCTAAATTTTTCTCCAAGTGGGTGGTCCTCAAAATGTTAACTTTTGAAAGAGTCAGATGCTTCTCGATTTAAGAAATTCATTGCACAGTTTCACAAGTAAACGTAATTCATCTCGTGTAAAAGAAAATTTGCATTGAAAGTAACCCTTCTAAAACCACAATTCACAATATTTTTCAGTGACCCGTTAGAAATGTAAACAGTTGTGACATCATGCTCATCAAAAACAGTTTGTTGTTATGAAGTACTGCATAGTCTTCATCCTAAAGCCTTTGACACATTTTGCTGTTAGCAGACTTTCGTATGTGCACTGCATTTTGTTGTTCGAAATAGCACATTTTCTGTGCAACTATAGTTTTATTTTGCTGTTATTCTCTCTATTACGTTCTATTGCTGCAGTATTATTAAGCAGTAGCTGTTAAAAGTTAAATTCTAAGTATTGGTTCTTACCAGTCAAAATTACAGAAATGTAACTGAAAACTAAAATAATGAAATATTCCTGCAATCCTTTTTAAAAATAAAAAAAAAAAAAAAAAAAAAAAAAGAAAAAAGAAAATCCTGGATATTTCTCAGATGAAAAAATTCCTGGGTTTTTCCTCAATTTCCCAGCTGTCTCAGGATGTATACACCATTACATACTCAAAATCACACCATGAAAATGGTCTGAGAAGTAATAATGAAAGAGTAAATTTAAAATCGTTTTTTCTTTCCAAATACAAGCTTGACAAATAGAAATACGTGTTCCTCCATGGATAACCCAATGACATCATGCCAGTCCTGAAACAGTTTCCAAAGAGATGTGCAAAACGTGGCATGCTCATTTCAGACTATGGTCTTTATCAGATCATTCTCATAAATCACAGATTAATAAATATTAACAATCACAAGTAAAATTTGTTGTGAAATGACATAAAATTTATTAGACACTGTACATGTACAACATTCACAAAGAATACTAATGGGAGAAATGATGCCATCCAAATTTTACATTTTAAAAGTGTACATTTAAGAATCAAATAGAAGAATGATATGGATGATACACTGTTCCTTTCTGTTACATAACAATAATTTTTAAAGCTATCTGTATCTTAATGTATGGCTTTAACTCAGCATTGTAAATGCAAGTAGAATTTACTGAGCTAGAGTATTTAATAGAGGACACAGTTCTATTTTGATAAATGTAATTCTCATAAATAGAAAATCTTTTACTAAACACATTCACTGTAAAGCTGTCATAAAAACATACTTATTTCCATAAGAAATACGTCAAGTAAAGCACAGACATGGCATGTACAGAAGGGTAAAATGGATATTATCAAACAATGATTTGATGATTGTGGAGTGAACATGCAGTTCTCAGTAAAGGTGAATCAACCTTATAATACATTTTATCACAGACTTGAAAATTATTTTCAAGGTTTGTACATAGTCCCGAGTATTTGCTAGGGATATATAAATTGATGGCTTCTAGAACAGTCATGTATATGAATTTCATCAAATACAGGAATCCAGTGAATATATTAAATACAAAAAGTACTTTTAATATCGCAAACTTTATCCAAAATACAGATCTGAAAACTTGTACACAATTGCTACGTGACCAGAAAATCATAACAGCTGAAATAAAAAATTTTGGTATATTATTAAGAATTTATATAGTGATGTGTATGGCATACTGGGAAAAGATCTCAGGTTACACCAATCAGGTCTTATCTGACGCAGGCACCTAATATCTAAATGACATCCCAAAGTTATATCTGTACTAAAATGCTTTTCTAAAATACAAATACTTCTTTGCATGGATGCATAAAGATTTTACTTTCGATCTTTGCTTCTTGTATGATGACAGACACACAGCAACAGAACAGAAAAAAAAGAGAGCAGTGCTGAAATCTACTCGAAAATTATAAGGCATATCTGACATTGAAGAGTGAAAAGACCCAACACTATCTCATAAGCCTATACATAAAGTCAAGCCAAGGGTAGTTACTAACAATAATATACGCTGAAAAAAAAAAGTGTGAGTCATAGCTGAATTGAGAGGAAGGTGTGGATTTAAGGGAATCACATCAGTCACTATTTCAGCGAAACACAGAAAAACAAGCCAATTATGATGATGACACTGATTATAAGTTCGTCATTTCAGCTACATTGTGTCTGTTAGAAAGTACAAAATGGGCACCAATGTGAAATACACTGATACCATCAGCACAGGAGAAAGAGCATGTTACACAACATAGGAGCTGATGCTCCAGGCACTAATATTTAACCTGTACAAACCACTGTCATGTTTATTGCCTGATTAGCAAACAGCAGTTGTATCCCAGTGCAGAGTTCTGTACAATTCCATATTCATGGGTTCAGTTACATAAGATCCTTATCCATTAAAAATAACAAAGGCATTCAGAAACAAAAAAGAAATCATTGTTTTGTATTAATAGGGAGGAAAGATGTGCGAAATAAACAAAGGCATCTACAAAACAGGTATTTGTCTTCATAACTTTACTCATGAATTGTTCGAGGAGAGAAGGGTGAATCACATATGTCTCAACTTCCCCATTTTAAGATTTGGGTAGACTGTGCAAATTCATTTCAGTTTTTCATATTAATATGACATATGCATGCATTTCTGTCTGGATCACTACACTGAGCCACAAAAAGAGTAATCAAAGACCCAAACATTATTAATCATTTATCTGAATAGTCTCATATAGAGGTCGGTTCCACTTCACATTCATTTCTTACATGAGAGTAGGAAGTGCCACAAGTCAACAAGCTTACATTTTAGTTTACAGAAATTAACCACACATTCACAGTAAACTTATTTAATTAGTTACAACAAAAAGGCTTCAAATGTTTATTGGGATACGAGACACTCAATTTCTGTTGTGGATTATTACAAAGAAATAAAAAATACATCAATTACAATTTGTTGTGCGTATCAACTGTCAGTTCATCAATATAAAAATATCAAACTAATTAACAATCTTCCATGTCATATGTTGGCTGTCTGAAATTTACAATGAAGCATTTTATTCTATGTACGGACCCTGATTCAATGTTTTCAAAGAAAGCTTTTTTTGTGGCATTCTGAAATTAGGAGTGTATAAGTGAATAGCACACTAAAGAACCAAATTAGCTTTGAGAACACATCATGCACCACATTTCACAATGCAATCATAATATCAAGAGAAATACGCAAATTTTTTGTTGATGTTAGAATATTCCCTGCGTATCAAAATAATTTTGTTCAGTCCATTTGACTATACAAATGTATCACTACTCTTTAATTTAACTCAGTGGTCCCACTTTCAGAAAAAGCTGTACTGTCAATAGTAACTCAGATTCTTTGTTGCATCTTGGGCAAACAGTATGAGGGCATATCAGAATTTTGAATTTTTTTCAGTGCTCATGATATCAGTTTTTACCTCACTAACTTTAAAAAAACCTACTAGTGGTCATATGTAAGTAGAGTTATACTGCTACAAGTAATTTAATTCTGTAGGATGCCATACACATCAGTGTCATTTCAAAAAGGCTCTTATCACAAAAAACAAATGTAGACACATACCATAGACACACAGAGAGCCACAGCAGCCTGACACTGGGAATTTTAAAATATAAAGATAATTACTGAAAGAAGCCAGGATACATAGAGAAAGCACTCATTCTATGAGGAGGGGGAGAATCAGACAGACCCCCAGACTCATAGTTTTATCTCTGTATTCGAGTAACACTTCCCATGGTAATGTATTAGAGTTGTCTATTAAGGAACCTGGAGAACTTGAAAATTTCAGTGGTTGTCCACTGTCCTCATCTCTTATAAGAGATTGCCAGGGGCAGCAACCTGAAATCAACCAACAACTTAAAACTTCTTAAAGAGATTCTTACTTGACTTTCAAATCTACCAAATCAAGTGCTAATATTAGCTGGCAATTTAAAAGCAAAAGCACCCAGAAATAGTTCATTTTGACATTATTATTTGCCAAATAGTTGGTCATTTTTGTTTAATGAGTATCAGCATGAATGCACATTTTTTGAGTAATGCAAACGAAACTACTATTGTGAAAGACATCATCTACTCACTGAAAGAGTAATAATATTCACAAAAGTAATCATTGTTGTCATGTAGTAGGAACTAACAACAGAGTATAATAAAAAAATTTCACATTGGTAACTAGAATATAAACATCAATTCTTGTTTACTCAGTTACAACATATACATAAATTTAATTTTCACAGTAATTTCTATGTTTCAGACCTGTCCACATCAGGCATAACTGCCAGCTGCATGTAAAATATGACAGGCCATAAACATATACATATCAGGTACACAATGACTTCAAAACTACTTCACAGTCATTTCCTCATATAAGAAGAATTAAGGGGCCTCTCTGCATAGTGAGAAGGAACTGTCTGAGATGAGATCCACATTATATGGACTAGCAGTAGGCAGACATTTACACTTCAAAGGCCCTTCATTGTCCAATATCCTTTGTGATCGAATTTTCCAGCACAATATCAAATTCATCAAGTGAATGAAGAATCTGAGTGAGGAAGGTCCTGTACTGTGGGTTCCGTAGGAAAGACTGCTCTTCATACATATCCAGTGTAGTGCGTGTTAATGACAGTGGCTGCAGCATGCGGCTTAGAAGGTGTTCCCTGTAACACCAGCAATTATACAGAATATGGATAAGCAAATATTTACACAAGTCAGGTAATATTTAAAGGTAAATTTAACCTGTATGTCAGGATGGAAATGGTTTTGCAATCTCTCAGTGGCTAGATGTTTTCTTATAAATAAATTAAAAATTAAAAATAAACAAAATCATTAGGTAATGTTAAAAGCACAATTTTAATATATACTGATTGTTTTTCATCAGTTCAAGTCTTCAAGGAAGCCATAGTATCTTTTGTAGTTTTTATTTCCAAAAACTCAAAGAGAATTCCATTGAGGTGATCAACATTCATTGGCTTGAGCAATTTCCTGGCAGCTTTTATTCACTACATGATTTGAAGCTGACAAAGTGGATCACTTCAGAGGGCACTTCTTGATCATACCTAACAAGAAACAGTTACTTCAACACATCAGGTAACTTGCCCAGACTCCCTGATGTAAGGGAATGAAGAATTATAATCAATTAAAAGCAAACAACCCATTGCAGATAAAGTGAAGTCCACTAATAGAGTAATGTCATTATTCAGAGGAAGAACCCATCAAGGACAAACTGGTTATCTGAGCTGAATAAAACTTTTTACTTACCACAGTAAGGAAATATATCCCATTCCACACAGAAAGATAATTTTGGTCTCATATTGCTCTTTATTAGCACCAAAATTATTATACATACAATGTAAATTTCTACACACAAACACAACAGTTTGTTACTATATGAATTCATATACATAAAGTATAATTTACAATCAACACTGTCCTTTGGGTCATACAAAGTACATACGTAAGCCATCTCCCCACTTTCTTAATCACTTACTGCTAGTACTTTCAATCTGGATTCCTCCATATTATTTTTTGGGGTGATACTATTTCCCCAAATGTAATGTATTTTTAGAATAACAAAGAACAGGCTGCAAAAGACAGATACTGAAAGCTGTTAAAGATCACAAAATGTCTCAAAAACAGGCATCATTCATTGCTTTTCTGATTTTTTTCCAGTAGCGTGTGTA
Source organism: Schistocerca piceifrons (assembly GCF_021461385.2). NCBI lineage: Eukaryota > Metazoa > Arthropoda > Insecta > Orthoptera > Acrididae > Schistocerca > Schistocerca piceifrons. The sequence continues at coordinate 191,602,937 of NC_060140.1, forward strand.
TTCAACAGTGAAATATCCTTACCCTTTATTATTTTATGCTGTAGCAATGTTTTTACTGTGCATGATGCATTTTGTTTATCATGTTGCATCAATTAGTACAGCAACTGCTTTAATGATGGGAGTGCCTATATGAGATTGCAATACCAGGCATAAATAAGATTTTTTTGTTTTACTCACCTTGCACACAGACATATAAAAAGCTGAAACTTTCCATCCTTGCCAAGAGACTGACTGGAGTTATCTACTTGGTCCACAAGGTTGCAGTAACACAGAACTGTCTCATCTCCTAAATGAACTTGTTCTTGGAGGTTCTCTCTTGCTCTTACTGCAATTAAAAAGTAATTTATCGTCATTTACCATTTTCATGAGCACATGCAAGTTTGGCAAATGTTCGAGAAAGATTTCCATACTAATATACCATTTTAATTGCAAATAACACAGTCAAGTACATTGGGCATGTGAACATAGTTCCAGTATCAGAATTACTAAAAGGTTTGCCTTCTTTAAACTAAAGGAATCATGATTTTATATTTGTAGAGGTGGAACAAATTTGTATCAGAGTCCAGAAACAAAGGAATAAATGAAAATTTTGTGTATAAAAAAAGTAGTTTGCACTTCTGTAGTATATACATCATGGGAGTTCTTTTGGAAGTGATTTCTTTAATGTATGAATATTAAGGGAAAACAATAGTTTTTACATTAAATTACTTTGATTGCTTTATTTCAAATGCATTCAGTTAGCAGTTTAACATTTCTGTTTAACTTATCTCCATTTTTTGTATGACATAGGAGTGCAACATTCCTACATTGTTTGTCATTTTCCATTACATATGTCGCAACCTGTCACTTCAGTTGGTGAGGAGTGTTGCCTTTCAGTATGATCAAACTATAACTGAAAATCTTAAACATTCATTTAAGCACATCATAAAGAGTCAAAACTAAAAATTTAAAAAGTTTGCTGATCATTTGCATTCCAAAGAACACAATGAAGAAATATTATGATTTAACTGTCCTGTCACTATCGAAGCCATCAGCGACAGAGCACACCCTTAGACTGGGAAAGAAAATTTGGCACATTGTTTCAGACAAATAATCCAGTCATTCACTCTAAATGATTAAGGAAAATCACAGACAATCTAAATATGGGTGGCCAGATGGGGATTTGAACCACTGTCCTCCTGAACATGAATCTAGTGTTTTGCCAGTTTACTGCCTCACTCAGCCCAATTTTAAATAGCTAGAATTGTTAATTATGTAAACATAAGTTTCGGCACCACCAACAACCTAAACAAGATGCTTATTCATAATATAAAACTATTGTATACAGATCCAGATGCATCTGGCATTTACAAAATTATCTGCAGCCATTGCAACAAATATTATATAGATCAAGCAGGCAGAAATTTCAGATCTCTATGTAAAGAGCATATGTATTGCTGCAACTAGGGAATGTAGCAAATCACATTATAAACACAGGCCACTCTTTGAAAGTCAAAAACAACTTTGAAATTTTGCATAAAATCAGAAAAGCATAATAATGCATATAATGAAAGTAATGGAAATATTCATTCACGATACAGAAATGGAGATAATGTTCTTAATGCTATAACTTATTTTAAAAACTCAAAATTCTTCGGCAGCCTTAAGCCAGTTCTAAGGCAACAGAATCCAGATGTGCCAGTGTTAAACAAAGGACTACAAGACTGTCAGTATAACAAATATCACTGTAAAGAAGCTATAGTTGATACTCATCCACACACAATGTTTGACCAGTGAAAAATGTCTAAATCAATGTCAGATTAAGCAGTGTAATAGTGTAATGTCACATAACAGCTCTGCCAGTGTACCAACAATGCAGACGGCACTTTGGGATGACAAAATAATAAGTTAACAACTGACATACAAAAAATGCCATAAACATTTGAGGCAAGGCTCCAGGCCAGCAGAAGACAACAGTGGACATCAATTTCTAGCCATCCACTGGTCCCTCTCACCCAAATTTGAGCCACTTCAGTAGCACAATAATGAACAAACACCTCTATGTCAATTTAGATTAAGACGTTTTATCTTTAAGTAACATCTGCCTGACTAAATGGCTGACAATGAGCAAAAAATGCTTGAAACGTGGCAGTATGGCAAATTATAAATAAAATAAACAAATGTCACTGGTAGCAGAAAAAACACAAACAATTTTTCCACATAATCACAGTGCCTAAACTTAGCCAACATGACCACAATTTATTCACTAGAATTGTGTTCTTTTACTCTTTTCAGGGTCATTAAATTTTTTCCTATTCTTGGAACAGTAGGAAAAGGTAACACACTTATTTTAAATAAAAGTTTTAGAATAAGACACACAAAATTTTAATTCTGTCTCTAAGATTTACGATGTCATATTCACCAAACATGCAAGTTCCAAATGTGAAAATAACCACGACACAATAGTAAACTAAGAGAAAACACTGACACTTAGCAATGAGGACTATCAAGTTCACAGCTAACTGACATTTTTCAGATCAATACAATTGCATTTAATAGGCATACATTTGGAAAGAAAATTCTAAATTCCAGGAAAATATTTCTTACCAAAGTAGTCCCAGAGATACAAGTTCCTTCCAAACAAGCGAACTGATCTGAAACCCACTAAAAATGCTTGTTCAAGGCAATAAACAAGACCCATCTCTCCACACAACAGCAGAGTTAGCCTACCACGGTCTTTCTCATATCTGCGGCGGTAGTAATACTTCACTATGCTGTTCACTGCATCACCTGCAAAACCCAGATCTATTGTATAGTCTCAAAGACAGACAGACATGAAAGGCAAAATTCTTCTCTAACTACATCTACAAACCAGCAGAAAAGCTTCAAAAAGCACTCTGTAACAATGATGAAAACTCTAAGATAGGCCAATTGAAACCCACTCAGATGTCTCAGGTTTGTTGCACGTACAATAGTTGAAAAATACTTTTTTTTTACATCTTTAGTGTAGCTGTCAATGACATAAGTTTATAGTAGCTCTAAGGGATGTTACTAAACAAAATACACACATATAACATATTAAAATTTGAACCTTCCATCAGGAAATTAATTATGTAAATAAAAGCTTAAACCTCACAATACTGGAAAAGGTGGATTGTAAGCAATGTAATAAATAAAGGCAAAGTGGAGGAGGTATTCAGCAGCGAGTAAGCACATGAACAAGAAGTTGAACACTGCAATGCAGACTCCAAGCTTGCAAGAAGTACTGGGTGTGAAAGAACCAATGACAAAGAAAACACAGGGAAAGAAATTAATTGACAAGAGAGAAAGATGGGCTTTACAAACAATAGTAGATGACACATGATGGAACAGCACCATATCACAATATTAACACTATAGTGTGTGGAATACAAATAATATAAAGCTAAGCAACAATACTGAATTATCTTTACTGTACAGTACATTATGAAACATACTGGCAGATTACAATAGTGTAAAGGATCCAGAGATAAACCTAAAATATTGCCTTTCATAGGTAATGCTCTTAAGGACCAGGATATCCAGACATGACTCACAACTCCTCCTCATAGCTTGACTTTCGACAGTCCCATTCTCCTAATTTCTAAACTTAACAGAAACTCTCCTGTTTATGTTGCTGGACAAGGAAACAAACCAATATGCTCTGGCTAAACCATTTCTCTGTAACATATTTTCTTCCAGGAGGGCTAGGCCAGCAAAGTACGCTAGTACAGTCTTAATCTGAAAAGAAAGATTCTAACGTACAATGCTCTATTTTTTGTAGATCTGGTTATCAAACGCCAAACACCTCTACTGGTCAGTGGGTCTCTACAGCCTATTCTCAATAGTTTTTGCAATAAAGCTAGTTGAAAAAGTCAGGAAAAGGAATGATACAGGTCATCAATAGATTGTTACTTGCATTCTATTTGCAATTTCCCCTTCATATTTGGGTTTTATTACAAGTTTCTCTTTATGAGACTTGCTCAAACATGCCACTGATCCTAACCCACTAACAGTGTTTCAAAGCCCTTTTGGAACAACACATCACCTTCTTGAATTGTAAATAATAGATTTCAGCTATCAGTTGTCCTTTTTAAATTTTATTGGCAGATCTAGATTTCAGGTAGAAACTAGCCATTCTCAATGCACTATCATTTTTTATCAATACATGTAATGCCTGTTGGTCGGGTTCCAGTTCATTGAACTGCGGATGTAGCCTGACCAACAGGCATTACATGCATTGATCAAAAATCTGCCACTATAGCCCTAACAATACGACTATCCTCGCAGGCGTCTGTGCTGCGTGGACATCCAGAACCTCATCTACAGGCGTGAGAAGGTTCACATGACCACTAATACCATCATCATTGCAAAACTGATGCCGCACATCCAACTCATGGAGCAATTCTTCAAAAGGGACCATCCTGCTACTCAGACGGCTGCAATTTGACCCCTTTCAAACTCACTCAATTGGCTACAGCAAGCACGAATGTGTTGTCTCTGTGGTGTGATTGCCTGCTGCTTCACACAGTTGCACTGCACTGAGCCTTATGGTTGTGAGCATTCCTTACTAAAGAATAGACACAGATGGTACTCTACTAGCTATGCCAGTATGCTGTCTGTTGGTGGATGACGCTGACAACATTCATCTAGTTGAGCGCCCCACAAACCAAACATCATCATCATCATCATCATCATCATCATCATCATCATCATCTACTATCGGCCAGGTGGCATATGCTGTCATTGGATCAAAACTGATGTCATCTTTCCTGGTGTACTATTCCTCCCCTTCACCCAGCAGTGTATTTTGTGAAGGTCAGCCAAAACTGGTTGTTGCTGCAAGAAACATCACTGCTGTGTGCACTATGATTGAGGAGGATTGATATGTGACCTACAGTGAGGTGTTGACTTCCTTAGGCATACTAAAGACAGCAGTACACTTATTATTTCAAGAATATTAAGCTGTGACAGATATTTAGTCTCAATTCCTCACAATCTGAGGCATGTCTCAAATGGTGCAAGGAAATACTCATACATGCTGCAAACTAGGAAGCAATCAACTACCGTATTTGCTCAGTTATAAGATTTTTTTTCCAAATTCATCATTTGAAAAACACAGGGTTGTCTTATATTCACAGATTAATCTACTGCTGTTGAGGTTAACGTTTTTATGTTGTTTAATAGAGAATATGAAGGTCATCTTCACATTTACAGATGAAATTTGGCTATTGAGATCACATGCAGATTTATTTTGAAGAATTCGAAAGGACAGGACAGGACAAATGATATTCACTTTCAACCAAACTCAAGATTTCCTAATAGGCCAAAATGCTCAATACATTATCGACATAGCTTGAAGAATTATGTAACATTTGACTCGCCCGACACTAGTGCTAGGGAAGGAAAAGCTGGAATTAACTACACTTATTTTTCCTTCCTTTAAAATCTTATTTAAAGAATAGATCTTTTTAAAACTTTTATTTGAGAATCTGGAAGGAAACAGATGTAAAAGCTACAGGCACTTTCATTTTTGCATTATCTCTCACAAATTTCACAGAACTGGAGAAGAACTTTGACCCTGCTTTGGGATCATTTAACCCCAGTGACTGTGTTAACTGGAGAGTAAGTCAGGGTTACCTGGACCTCTCAGGTAAATAAATTAATTGCAGGACACTAAATAAAAAATTTATTGCAACAACATTAGTAACAATGATAAACACATCTTTGTAAAGACGTTAATGAAAGAAGTCATGGAAATAACAAAACAAGTGCACAATGAATTTAGTGGCATCAGTCTAGAACCAAATGTTGCTTTCATAGTGAGCCCTAGTGCCATGTATCGGATTACGTAGTTTGGCAATTATTTAATTTAAAGCATCAAAGGCATCATCTTCTGCAGCTTCAAATTTTAGAGTAGAAACAACTCCAGTGAAACATTTTACTTCAAAGCAATCACTGTACATTTTAAAGATTTTAGCAACATAACAGTGATCTCTCATCGCAGTTTTCCCTTCTACTCTGACTACAATGAAGTTCCCTTCTTTACCGTTTCAACATTTCATAACCACTTGTCTACAAGTAATTATTAGAGGAATCAATGTACTAGACATAATCAGCAGGCAGCAAATTACGTCACATTGCCAATCATGGGAATTTGTACCGCATGCTACGGCATTTTGGAATATCTACTATGTTTAAACTGCAACTTGTCTGTATCCATTTGCAACTGGAATCGAAATTACTTTTAAATTGGACAAATACTCAACAATAGTATTCATTTCTGCAGGAGATGGTTAAAGCCTAGATAGGGACCAGTGGTGTTCTTGCGCTTCATGCTGCAATGCTGTCAACGCTCACTGGGACATAATGGGAACAAAGGGGGAGTGGGGGCTGGGGGGGTGGAGGGTGTCAGCTGCTGGTCCTAATCAGCGAATGGGAGAGCAGCAGGCAGACAATATTTCTGGAAGCAAGAGACACTGTAACATTCTCATGTCAGTATAGAAGAAAATCTAATATACATTTGGATAAAAAAATGTTTTTTTTTGTTGTTTTTTTTCAGGTCCCATGGTAACCACAACTTCAGAAATTGCAACATATTTGGAAAAAACAGCCCAGTATTTATGACAACACAGACATAAATTTCACAATTCTGCTATTAGGGTGATAATGAAAAATAGTGATACCACAGCGATAAACCTTGAAAGGAAAATGGTCTGCAAATTAAGTAAACCATTTCTTTTCATTGATTTATTTCACCTTGTATTATCAAAATGCAGACAATTAATAAAAGACATAAATTTAGAATAGGTGTTATGTTATGTTATGTTATGTTATGTTAACCGGGGACCTAGAAATGAGGGAGAGGCTCTGTCCACGCCGCAGCTGCAGTGGTCCGCAACCCGACGATGACTACCGCAGTCCACTCTTCACCCCTCCGCCGCCTCACACTGAACCCAGGGTTATTGTGTGGTTCGGTCCCCAGTGGACCCCCCAGGGAACGTCTCACACCAGACGAGTGTAACCCCTATGCATGCATGGTAGAGCAATGGTGGTGTATGCGTACGTGGAGAACTTGTTTGCACAGCAATTGCGATTTAGTATAACTGAGGTGGAATAAGGGGAACCAGCCTGCATTTGCCAAGGCAGATGGAAAACTGCTTAAAAACCATCCACAGACTGGCCAACTCACCAGACCTCAACACAAATCCGCCAGGCGGATTCGTGTCGGGGACTGGCACTCCTTCCCACCCGGAAAGCCAAACGTTAGACCGCACGGCCAACCGGGCGGGCCTGGTATAACGTTAACTTTTGGGGCAGATACTTTATGTCAATAAAACAGTTTGTAATTCTGATTAGTCAAAATATATTTTTCTCATGAAGGGTTTTGAAAAAAATGGGGTCATTTTACAATCAGGGTCATCTTATACGTGGGTGAATATGGTATTTGGGTGTTCCAAGACAAGCCAAAATCAACAAAGTGGTTCGTACATGAAGCACTTCCAAGTAAATGATCACTCATTTCTTTGGTCCCATTGAACAGGCAGCAACCACCGCTTTGTACTTCACGCTTTAGACCAGGCATGGGTGATCACTGGCGACACATGGACCTGATTCACATACTTACTTAAACTCATGGGCTGCCCCATCATGACATGCCAGGAACCCCCCTAGCATGTAAAGTCGACTATAGCCCCCATGACGTTAATGCTGATGACGTAACGCACAGATATGAATGGTTTTCCTTTCCCGATGTGCTGTGCCAACAAATTATGCCTCACAACACGTTTTTGAGAGACAAGCAAACACTTGATTTTCAATGGAAGACAACAATTTCTTTGCCAGGTGATCAGTGAAATCAGGAAAAAAACTGAAATTGTTACAATACCGTATTTACTTGAATCTAAGCCGCACTCGAATCTAAGCCGCACCTGAAAAATGAGACTCGAAATAAAGGGAAAAAAAAAAAAATTTCCCGAATCTAAGCCGCACCTGAAATTTGAGACTCGAAATTCAAGGGGAGAGAAAAGTTTTAGGCCGCACCTCCAAATCGAATCAAAGGTGATCCATTGTAATATGAGACACAATAGGTCGAATGAATGACGATACAGCTACAGTAGTTCGGTTTGAGTCGTAAGCTTAGCAGTTAAGCTATACCAGGTAGCCATTGCTATGCGTCAGGCACTCCGTCCGTATTTATACGGGTACCCTTCCTTTTTCACGTGCTTCGTCTGATGATAGAGGATGTTCTGAATGAGAGTTTAGCGAAAAATTTTCTCCGTTTGAAAATCTTTGTGGCCGCTTCTTTAGTACATCAAATTCTGCACAGAAATTAGTCATCTTAGATTTAAAAATCTAGTCAGTTGCTGTGCTTCATTTCTGACAGTATCACTATTGCGCATAAGAATAATACGAATATAAACATGACACTATACGTATATTCTTCCACGTTTGCTGTTGTCTCACTCTAGTTTCGTAGTTTATTGGGCAGACAGGATTTAAATAAGATAGCAGCAAACACGAAAGAATACATGGCAAAATGTTCATATTCGTATTATTCTTATGGTGATGGTGATTCACATTTCATCAGGTTCCTATTAGCAACCACCTCTTCTCACAGGTAGGAAAAAATTCAGAACGTAGAGTTGGCCATATTGACAAACATCCCAAACAGTCTTACCAGTCGGATTTTCATAGTACATTGAAATTCTGCTACATTCGAAGATGATCAATACAAAATTTGTATTTACTTCGTTGGATAATGTATGAAAATGCAGTGGTCGAAACTCGGGGCGGAGAAAAAAAAGCTCGTCTTCTACCTTTTTTTTTAATTTATTTACTGACGCAGAGGTTTTGGCGCCAGTATTTATCTTTGTGCCTACAAAGCATGCCTGTGTAGCGCTACATACATTTGACGGCAGAAGTTAGTTGTGGCGGCACCTACCAACATTTTTAAGAACTTCCGCTTGCTTTGCACTCGATTGTAAGCCGCAGGCGGTTTTTTGGATTACAAAAACCGGAAAAAAAGTGTGGCTTGGATTCGAGTAAATACAGTCAACATCATTAAAATACCAGCTATTGCATAGCACATCAAATTACTGTATCATGGTTCACATTTACCTGATTTATCGCCTAATGAATTATTTTTGTTCCTGTAGATCAAACAAAAAATACATTGACAGTAAGTTTCATTGCCACGAGAAATTGTTGAATTCTTCCATTTTTGAGGCATTGACATCACAGTATGTCCAGAAATGGTTCAAGCACTTTTAAAAATGTGTAACTTATAAAGCAAAATGATTTTAACTACAATAAATCAATTTGCACAAAAAAGTTTGTGACAATTTAGGGAAGTGGTCTTTGTATGACAGATGTGGAAGAATGTTGCGGCCTCAAAAGGGACTTACATTACTTTCATCATCGCTTAATGCCTATTATTTAAGTATCAGTAAGCAGTTAACAAATTAAAATTTTCCACTCCATACTTGCAGTATAAACTACAACACTATGTAATTACAAAATTATAACTAATTCTTTGACACTACCTCAATGAGTATATTTGCTTACCAAGCATCTGTTGTATATCTTCTGGAGAGGGCCGCGTTTCTGATGGACGCCTTGGCACTGAAGGACTACGGCATCGAGGCGGTGTCCGGCAGGTCTCTGCCAGTTGCTCACTCCCTACATGACGGGGAACCAGTTCTCCTACCAATAATCTTTCTGTTGAGCCATCATCAATGCCACGACCGAGCCATCGACCACATGGAAACCTTCACATTACAGAAGAAGAATCTCATTAGCAAAATACAAAGACTGCAATCATACTACTGCTTTTCAATGACTGAACTAAACAGGAGTTAATATTACACAAGGAATAAACTAAAATCAAAATCAATTTAATTCATCAGCAAAAAAGTCCATGGGCATCATGCACACACCCTCTGTGCACAGCTATAATAAAATGAGAGAAAACAACTGAGGCTGCCTGCATTACTCAAAAACATAAAAGCACCACTTTATTTACATAAATAAGCCAAGACACACGATCTACAGGAGCATGTTGAGGAACTGTGGCTCAAGCTTAAAAGAATAGCTGACCATGCACTGGATAGTAGTACAGTTCATGATAGGAGGGAAATTCCATGGTATACAGTCACTGTAGAGAGTCATCCACACCTACATCAACATTTGTACTCTGTAAACCACTATGAAGTGCATGATAGAGGTTAGATCCCATTGCACCAGTTATAAGGGTTTTTTCCTGTTCTATTCATGTATGGAGTGTGAGAACAATGACTATTTAAATGCCTTGTGTGTGTTGTTAATCTAATCTTGTCCCCACGACACCTCTGGGAGTGATACGCAAAGGGTTGTATTATAGTACTAGTGTCATTGCAATACTACAAAATGGATAGATTGCTACGCATCATATATAGCAGATATTGATTCACAGAGAGACACACCAAAAAGTCTGCTAAACATGTGACCTTTCGGCCAAAAGACATTCTCCTTAAGGAGACAAAACACACACACACACACACACACACACACACACACACACATTAATTCAAGCACACACATTGGGTTATGTGTGCGTGAACTGTGTGTGTGTGTGTGTGTGTGTGTGTGTGTGTGTGTGTTATTTTAAAACAAGGCCTTTTGGCCGAAAGCTCTCATGTTTGGCAGTCTTTTGTGTGCTTGACGAGGACTCAACATCTCCTCTCTCCTCTATATGGCGACTAGCAATCTATCCATTTCATAATACTATCATTATTCCATCCTGGATTTTCCTTTTTTTTATTACTAGATTCATCATTTAAAATTGGTTATTGAAACTTTGTAAGTACGCATTCTCAGGACAGTTATGTTATCTACCTTCAAACTGTCTGCCAGTTTACTTCTTTCAGCATCTCTGTGACATTCTCCTGCAGATCAAACAAACCTGTGATCATACATGTTGCCCTTCTCTGCGTATGATCGATATCCACTGTTTACCCTATTTGGTAGGGGTCCCACACACTTGAGCGATATTCTAGGAGAGGTCGCACAAGTGATTTGTAAGCAATCTCTATTGTAGATCAATTCTATTTCACTATTATTCTACCAATAAACAAAATTCTGCAGCCTGTTGTACCCATGAGTGAGCTATTTAATCATTACATTTCATGTCCCTACAAAATGTTGCAACCAGGTATTTCTATGAGTTTAGTGATCCCAACTGTAACTCATTTATAGTGTAAAACATGGGATCCTACATTTTTCATTTTGTAAAGTGCACAATTTTACATTTCTGAACATTTAAAACTAGTTGCCAGTCTGTGCACCACTTTGAAATCTTGTCATGATCCGACTGAATATTTGTTCAGCTTCTCTCACTCTGTACTTCATTGTAGATAACTGCATATATGCGAAAAGATTGAGGTTACTGTTTGTATCATCTGCAAGGTCATTAATACGCAACAAGAGCAGCAAGCATCCCAACACACTTCCCTGGGGTACACTCGAAGTTACATCTACATCTTTTGACTCTACATCCAAGATAATATGCTGCATCCTCCCTATCAAAATATTTTCAACCCAGTGAAAAAGTTCACTTGATACCCCATATGATCATACTTTTGATAATAAGCATGAGTGTGGTCTTGAGTTAAATTCTTTTTGGAAATCAAGAAATAATGCATCTACCTGGCTGCCTCGATCTGTGGGTTTCAGTATGTCACGTAAGAAAAGTGTGGGCTGGATTTCACATGGCCCATGTTTCCAGAATCCATGCTGTTTAGCATGGAAAGGACATTCTATTTTAGATACCTCTTTATGTTTGAGCGCAGAACATGTTTTAAGATTCTGTGACAAGTGCACGTCAACGATATTGGACGGTACTTCTGTGAGTCACATTTGCTACCCTTCTTGCAGGTGGGTGTGACATATGCTTTCCTCCATCTACTGGGCATAGTTTTCTTGTCTGACAGATCTGCAATACATTATAGTTAATAGAGGGGCTAACTCAGCTGCAAATTGGGTATACAATTTGATCAGGAGTCCATTGGGCTCTGAGGTTTTGTTCAGTTTTAACAATTTCTGCTATTTCTCAATGCCACTGACACTAATATCTATTTCACTCATCTATTCAGTGATATGGGAATTAAACTGAGGCAATACCCCTGGGTTTTTCTTTGCAAAGAACTTTTAAAAATAGAGTTAAGCATTTCTGCTTTCTAAATAAATGGAACAGATGTAATAGATGTAACACAAAGCAAAAGGTTAGGGACAGGGAGAGGCCAAATGAAATGTGTTTGCATGTCAAGAGGGCAATGTGTGAAACCTTCAATGACATCTGTAGCACAATATTATCAAAAGATCTCTCACAAAACCCTTAAAAAATTCTGGCTGTATGTAAAGGCTGTTAGTGGCATCGGAGTCAGTGTCCATATACTCATGGATGAGACGTGAACTACAACTGAGGGAAGCAAATCAAAAGCAGATATGCTTAACTTCATTTTCAAATGTTTCTTTACAAAGGAAAACCCAACACCATTGCCCCAATTTAATTCTTGTACCACTATAAAAATGAGTAAAGTAGTTATTAGAGTCAGTGGCATTGAGAAACAGCTGGAATCTTTGTAACTAAAGTTAGTTCTGGGACTTGATGGGCTCCCTGACAGATTCTATACCACAACTGCAACTGAGTTAGCCTATTTTAACCATTATATACCAAAGATCACTCAAACAAAAAACTGCAAGTAGTTTGAAAAAAGCACAGGTCACATTCATCTACAAGGACAGCAGAAGTGATCCAAAGCACTACAGTCCACTATCTTTGAGATCAGTAGATCTCAATGTAATCAGGTATCTCTAACAGAATTACAACCCCTATGCCAACCAGAATCGGTAAAATGACAATAGGTAAGGCAATCAGAATCAGTGTTTCTTGACTTCTGAAAGGCATTTCACGCAATGTTACACATGCGCTTTTTATCAAAAGAGTGATCATATGGGGATAGCAAGCAACATTTGTGACTGGATTGGTAATTTCTTGACAGGCAGAACACAGCATGTTATCTTGAATGGAAAGTCTTCAACAGATGTAGAAGTAAATTTGGATGTGCTCCAGAGAAGTGAGAGGTGCCCCTTGCTGCTGATGTTGCAGACAATATTAATAATAACCTCCAGCTCTTTGCAGATGATGCAGTTATCTATATAAAGAAGTGAGGCCTACTACATGAAACAAGCTGCACAAATATTCAGTCTGATCTTCAGACATTTCAAGGAGGTGCAAAGACTGGCAGTTTGCTTTAAATGTTTAGAAATGTAAAGCTATGACTTCACAAAACAAAAAAATGTAGTGTCCTATGACTGTAATATCAGCGAGTAACAGTTGGAGTAAACTCGTACAGATAGCTGGGTGTGACAATTTGTAGGAATAGGAAACAGAAGAACACATAGGGTCTGTGATACAAAAAGCAATGGCAAGCTGTTGTTCTGTGGTAGAACAGTACAGAAATGCAATCATTCTGCAAAGATGATTGCACCTGAAACACTTTCGTGACCCATCCTACAATACTGCTCAAGTGTGTGGGACTGGTACCAAATAGGGCTTATGGGGGATATTGAACGTACACAAGGAAGAGCAGCACTTCCTACATGGCAGGAAAGCACTATTGCTGTGCATGGGATTTTTAGATTTTTATGGGTTCCATTAGCTGACTGGTATTTCTTGTTGTTCTATCATTTTCAAAGAGCTTTTTCTTCCTCCCTGTCTGAAAATGTATGTTATGTGTTTCTGAGTGTGTTTTTAACATACGTATGAAATCTGTTTTTTGGGTTTGTTGTTAACTTGTGTATGTTGTTTTCGGTGATGAATTCCTCTGGCTTTTTTCTATGCATTCTTGTGTCTCCATTAGCACTACAGTACTGATTTCGTTAGCTTCTGTTATAACACGTTATTTTCTGCTTACAGTCTTTTCCTTTTAAATTTTTATTCATATTAGTTACTTATTGAGTTTATTGTTTCTTTTTACATCTGTATTTCATATTATATAGTTATCTCTATATTTATATTATTGTGGTTGTTTCTTTCTCCTGCAGTGAGAATGTATTTAGAACCTATAATGAGATATCTGGTAACAAAATACACATTTTATTGTAGTTGCACTAACAGATTTGAAATACCACTAACAGTTATAAAGAAACTACACACAATAAGAACACACAAATGAAAAGTTTCTTCTCTTCTTTTGTTACTTAGTGAAAGCTCCCTGAAACATCTGTATAGTAATAACAGCTTACCTAATATGGGAAATTTAGAGTGTGAAGCAAATTTGTGAATTTCTTTCCATTTTCATATATTATGTGCTACCAGTACTGTTCAGTATGTCGCTAATTTTACAAGTCTGTCTTTATTTTCACACTTTGATTAACTTCTCCTGTCTCTATCTTCCTTTAGAGTATTTCACTGGCCCAGAGCAATAAACATTAGACATTCATTCTTCCTTGTATCAACATTATTTTAACAATATCTGTTCTGCCCCCCCCCCCCCCCCCACACACACACACCTTTTTTTTAAGGGAAATATATTAAAGTTGTATTTTTCTTGAGTTACTAAAGTCACTTCTGACAACTGGTTGCCATTTTGAAAAATATTAATATGTAGTAATTTTATACTCGCCAGCTATAATCTCCGAAGTAGTCAAGATTTATGTTACATTTTATTTTGTATGTGTTGCTGTGTGATCCTCACTTAATCTCAAGTTATCTCTTTGCACTCTATGTGCAGGTATAAAAAAAAACAGTTATTTAATTAGTGAGATAAAAGATCTACTCATCAAGCAATGGCAAACCACACACATAAAAGACTGTTGTGATTGTCAAGCTGCAAGACTTGCCCTATACACCCTACTGCCATCACCTGTAATAGCCCCGTAACTGGCAAAACATATACTATCAAAAGGAGAGCCACCCGCGAAATGACACAGCATATACCAGCTATCATGTAAACACTGTTCAGCCTTCTACAATGGCATGACTACCACCAAATTACCAATTAGGATTAATGGGCATAGACAGAGGGTATATACTGGCAACTTGCAATATCCTGTTGCAGAGCATGCTCTGCAACATGACATTCGTGACCTCGGCGTCTGTTTCACCACACGTGCCATCTGGATTCTTCACCCAGATACCAGTTTCTCAGAACTCCACAAGTGGGAACTAGCACTACAACATGTACTTGGTTCTCACCAACCACCTGGGCTTAATTTACATTAATTTCTTCCATCTCAGCTTTTCTTCACTGTAACTGCTCTTTTCCTCACTACATTTTAGTTTTCTACCTCTTTCATAGTATTTGTATAGAGTGTAGCCATGTATGGAAGTGAAACATGGACGGTAAATACTTTGGACAAGAAGAGAATAGAAGCTTTTGAAATGTGGTGCTACAGAAGAATGCTAAAGATTAGATGGGTAGATCACATAACTAATGAGGAAGTATTGAATAGGATTGGGGAGAAGAGAAGTTTGTGGCACAACTTGACCAGAAGAAGGGATCGGTTGGTAGGACATGTTCTGAGGCATCAAGGGATCACCAATTTAGTATTGGAGGGCAGCGTGGAGGGTAAAAATCATAGGGGGAGACCAAGAGATGAATACACTAAGCAGATTCAGAAGGATGTAGGTTGCAGTAGGTACTGGGAGATGAAGAAGCTTGCACAGGATAGAGTAGCATGGAGAACTGCATCAAACCAGTCTCAGGACTGAAGACCACAACAACAACAACCTCTTTCATTGTGTTTCCCGTCTATTTTTCACCACCCCCTCCCAACTCTGTTATATACAATGTACTTAGCTTCTCACTCATATTAATTCATGTATGATGTTTTAGTAGTAATCTTTGTCTTGCATATTACCCTGTTTCCCAACTTAAGCTCTCAAGTTTTCAAATCTCATCCGATGGAGTCCCCAACAATCAGTCTTTCCTTCTCATCCTGTACAGTAAGTTTCCCCTGATCCGCAGTTCTGGGTGACTTTCCCAAAATCTAACCCTTTTCCTAGACCTCTCCAGTCCTTTTCCTTCACCCTTCTTCTTTCCCCTCCAACCCTTCTGCCTGAAGAAGGAGCCACTGGCTCTGAAAGCTTGCCATTCACAACAGTCTTTTATGTGTGTGTTCTGCCGCTGCTTGGTGAGTAGATTTTTTATCTATCCAATTAAATAATTTATCAATAATTGATTGTTTTTGTTGTTATATAAAAAGTGTTACATTCAATTATCATTACAAAATAGGTAACTTACATCAAACATAAATATCTCACACACTAAGGTAATTTTGGAAATTAAACGTAAGATTAAGGATGCATAGTAAACAAATGTCATAGTGCCAGTAAAATAAAAATATGTTCTGGAGAACTTACTTATATGTATGGCCTGCAATTTCATTCCTGACTACTACATGTTCTATCATCCATCTTGGTGATGGACCACTGTTGTCATGCCCAATACGAAGTGTTGTCAGTAGGCCCAGGTTCTTGTGCTGCATTGGCAATAAAACATAATTTTAATCCTCTGTAGCTGTAATGATTATTTACAAAGTAAAATGACCCTATACTCAATGTAAATACTTTTTCATTTCTATCAGATATTATCATGCAATAAAGAGAGATTGTGCCGGTCAGGAGTATTATACATCCTGACAAACACAGTGTGAGCCTTAACTAAGAATAGTGCATTTTTTAAGTTAAGTTTTGCCACATGATGCATGCAGCCAGTTGTGTTGAACAATTACAACACTGTACCAACAACAGAACAAGGAACAAAGCAGCAAATCATTAGTAATTAAATAATTATTGCTGAATACCTGTTTTTTGTCTTTCTATCAATAAAACATGATCTTCGGTGTTCTCAAGATGTCCATGCATCATGTACAGTTGTAATATCTCATTGTAAAGGGGGGCTGTGACTGTGAAAATTCTCACTCTTGTTGTGTTTTTCATTAGCACTGATTATATGAATAAATCCCCATATTTTTTTTCCAAAACACAACATGAGATAGTACTGCCATGCACAAACTTTGCTGGGCTATGCCATACCCAGTATGAAAATACTATTTTTGCTTTATTTACTTTCCAATAAAGCAATGTGTTGCCATCTGTCATAGTGAAGGTGCATAGTAATATGATGTTTACAATTGTTTACCATAAATTCTCTGTTACATGAAATCAAGGAACAGTTTTAACAACTGCTGCAAACAGTAGAATATTGCTCATGGTGTGAAGAAGAAGGAAAAGAATATTGTTTTCAAGTATGAATCCACAGCGTTTGGTATTTGCTGATATTATTAAAATGTTACCATAGCTTTTAAATGGTTGCTTCATTATTATGAAGGAATCAACAGCTAATCATAGTGTGTTTATGCAATAAAACAATAAAATAACATATACCGTGCTGTCCTAAAGTTTAGAAAGTAAACAGTGTTCAAAAATTAAGTTTAACTTAGTTTACAATGCTTACATGAAAAACAAACTCCAAGGAACCTCGTGGTACAGGAACATGTGATGTTTCTCCAAGCGTCCCAGAGACTGCTACCCATACGTTGGCTGTAGTAGTGGAAGCACTAGCTTTACGAGATGGGAATATCACCACACGGTATGGCATTTCTGGAAACAACATTAAATGCAAAACACTCAACTATACTGTCATGTAGAGGTGTAATTAGGTGTAATTAGATGTAATTTGGTGTAATTAGATGAATGGTGAAAACTAACTTCACTTCACGAAGGTTTATTCAGAACTTGCACATACAGGAGTGCGGATCAAACTGCCTCTGGCCAGAACACATACAGTATATATACAGCTACAGAACATGCCAGTACAATGATTCTTGACATTTGTGGATACTTCTAGAATGCACTCAAACCAAATATAGAAATTAAAATTGTACAGTCCAGCTGAGTTTTGAACTCATGATCCTCCATGCAACAGTTTAGTATCATAACCAATACACCACAGTGCTACTCAGCATCGTCTGCAAACATTGCTCCCTCCTTAAGGGAACAGCATCTTGGTGTTACGTCCTCCTAGTCTGGGGACGAGTCATCAGTCCTGCATACTCCGATTCCTGATGACTGATTCTCGCCCTGGCAGTGATCTTCTTAGAACTTCTTTTGCTGCTACACTCTTCGTCACCTTTCTATTTGCTGCCTGTCGCTGGAGCTTCGAATTTACCCTGGGTTGCAGGATCCTTGTAGGGCTTCATTCAAAGGACGTGGACCATATCTCTGATCGTTCGTCGTCTTGCGTCGGGGTCGAAATCTTCAACGTTTTAAGTAACATCAGACAACTGTCTTACAACCTTATAAGGCCCAAAGTAGCACCTGAGGAGCTTCTCTTAGAGACCAACCTTCCGAACAGGAGTGAAGATCCAGACAGAGTCACAAGGCTTGTAGACAACAGAGCGGTGGCTTGTGTCATATCTTCGGCGATTGTTTTCTTGAGCATGCAGCCTGCGGAGTCGAGCTAACTGCTGAGCTTTCTGAGCTCTGGTTAACACCTGGCCGATGTAGTCGTCGTCCACGTAATCAGGATGTAACAGAAACACAGTGTCCATTGTCGTAGTCACCTCACACCAATGCACCAGGAAAAATGGCGTAAATCCTGTGGTGTCTTGTTTGTCGGTGTTGTAAGCAAACATCACGAAAGGTAGCACCTCATGCCAGTTGCTCTGCTCAACATTGATGAACATTGAGAGCACGTCAGCCAAGGTCTTATTAAGGCGTTCAGTAAGCCCATTAGTTTGCGGATGGTGTGCAGTCACCATGTAATGAGTAATGTTGCACCGACAGTTTAACTCTGTCATAAGATTCGACTGAAAAACATTCCCTCAATCCATAATTAACAACCTTGGGGCATTGTGTTTTAATACAATGAATTTGACTACCTCGAAAGCTTCAGCTGTTTTCAAGTCTTTGTAATTGCATAGCGTGTCACATGATCAGTGCAAACAATAATCCATCTATTGCCACTAGCAGATGTTGAAAATCGTCTGAGGAGGTCAATCCCAACATGCTGGAAATGCGTTTCGGCTGGTGGAATTGGTATGAGTTGGTCAAGTGGTTTCTGAGGAACTGCCTATCTCCTCTGGCACTCTCGACAGTGCAACAGATGGTGGCGGACATACCTAAATAAACCCGGCCAGAAAAATCTCTTGCAGATCCTATCGCTGTAGAGCATCTAGGCATATGTGTTTAGGAATCACAGGTTGCCACCTCTTTACAAATGGATCAAAGTTTTTCTTGCAAAGTAATCCATTAACTACCTACAATCACATCCTCTGATCAATTTACGGCAAGCATAATTTGAGATATCTTGGTGTCCTCCTTCTGCTCAGCAGAGAGACCCTGGAGCGCAGCAAGACAGTCACTATCTTCATCGAAATCTTGATGGTCTTGCACAGCATTTCTTTGGAGACAGTCTGCACCTTGGTGTTGTCTTCCACTTTTGTACACTATGGTAATGTCATACCCTTGAAGACTTAGTGCCCACCTGGTGAGTTGTCCTGTTGGATCCTTAAGACCTGTCAACCAATAAAGTGAATGATGGTCTGTCACAACTGTGAATGGCCTTTCCATAGAGATACTGTTGAAATTTGCACATTGCCCAGATCACAGCACGACATTCTCTTTCTGTAGTTGAGTAGTTTCTCTCAGCTTTTGTAAGTGTCTTAGAAGCATAGGCTATAACCTTCTCTTTTCCATCCAAAATTTGCACCAGAACAGCACCAATCCCATACCCACTGGCATCTGTGAGTAGTTCTGTAGGTGCTCTCTCATAATACAGACCAAGTACTGGGTCAGTCGTCAGAGCTTATCACAGCAGATCGAAAGAATCTTGTTGAGCACCACCAGATAAATTTAGCATCGGCTTTTAACCACTCTTGGAGTGACCTGGCTTTGATACAAAAGTCTTTGATAAAACGACAGTAATAAGAACATAATCTGAGGAAGCTTCCCACATCTCTAATACTTTTAGGAATAGGAAATTCCATTATAGATCTCACCTTTTGTGGGTCTAGCCGCACATCTTCGTTTGACACAAAGTATCCAAGTATTTTGATTTCTTTTGCTCCAAAGAGACACTTTATTGGATTAAGTGTCAGTCTGCCTTGTTGGAGACACTTAAGAATGGCCCTCAGTCTTTTTATGTGTTCATCAGATGTCTCTGAGAACACTATAATGTCATCTAAATAACAAAGACATATCGTCCACTTCAGGTGCCTTAGAACATTATCCATCATCTGTTCAAAAGTTGCTGGTGCATTACACAAACCAAACGGCATTACCTTAAACTCATAAAGACCCTTAGTGGTGATGAATGCAGTTTTCTCATGATCAGCCTCATCTCCTCTGATTTGCCAGTATCCCAAGTACATGTCCATGGTTGAGAAAAACTTAGCCCCCTTCAGACAATCTAGTGTATCGTCAGTTCGTGGAAGAGGGTAAATGTCCTTTTTAGTTATCTTATTAAGCTTCCTGTAATCAACACAAAAGCATCAACTGCCACCCTTCTTCCTAACGAGAACCACTGGTGATGACCATGGGCTCTGCGAAGGCTGAATGATGTCATTCTTCATCATTTTCTCTACCTCGTCGTGAATTATTCGACGTTCCGTTGCTGACACACAGTATGCTCTCTGGCTTACTAGTTGATAGTGCTAATCCCGTGCTTCACCGTCCATTTGTTTAATTTGCCCTTCACCTGTGAACAGAAGCATTCAGAGAACTCTTGAAGAATGACAAGTAGCTTCTTCTGTTGTTACTTAGTGAGATCTTGTGGTAGTCGAGCTAGAAGATCTTGTCTCATAGTGGTAGTGCTAATTTCACCCACAGACTCGGCATAGGAGGTTTCTATGAGACTCAGTTGTTCTTCAATTAACAGCTCTGTGTTTGCTATGCACATGCATCTTGGAAGGATCTGTGGTTCTTGGCGACAGTTAACTATCCACAATTCACCAAATCCATTCTTAAACGAGACGACAGAGGCTGGGGTGACCAAATTATTCTTCAGCTCCTCTTAAAGATCCGTGGGTTGATGCATGGCACGACACGTGACAGTTACCTTTCTAGCGCTGACTGCAGAAATGATCACTTCATCCAGCACACAGTCTCCACACACTCTGATGCCCATCTTCCTGTCCACAGTATCTCATCTCATCTAGCATAATCTTCGATCGACCACAATCTATAATTGCCTGAGAAGCTATCAAAAAGTCCCATCTGAGAATGACGTCATGACTACACTCTTGTAATATGATGAATTCTAAAGGCTGTGTATGGCCACTTATACCCACATGAATGACACATCTTCCTGTACCTTTTACATATTTCCCATTAGCAGTCTTCAGCAGATAAGTTTTGTTGTCGACGAATACGGTTTTCTGCAACTGGCGACAGTACTTCTCTGAAATGACTGAATATGATGCTCCAGAGTCCACAAGAGCTTGGGCTGGTCGGCCATCCATGAGGATATCAACATAGTTTCCTATCACTTTTGTAGTGATCGACAGCGGAGGATTTTTCTCTTCAGCGGCCTCACCTCCAAGGTAGGTCGCACCCTTTAGTTTTCCATGTTGCAGCGGCTAGGTGATCGGCTGGAGCTTCTAAACGGCGATGGAGATCTTGATCGGCATGCTGGGGAGTGTCCTCTCGAGTGGCTAGCTTGCGGCAATGGTGACCTACATCGTCCTGCACCCACATCTTCTAGTTCATCTTCGGCATCCTGGAGTTGGTGTCTGTTAAGATTGGACTGCTGTCTTCTGGCACGGGCGTCACCAAATATCTGCCACCTTTCTCAACAATAGCACACCACATGCCTGGTCATCCACAGTGGAAACATACTGGTTGATTCACATGGGTTCTCCCGACGTCAGTCTTCCTTGATGCCCAAACAGGTTCCTCAAGCAGCATTGTAGGAATGTAGCTTCGCCTGGGTCTCGACTTTTCACTGTTTTAAAGGGAAATGAAGGACGAGAGATTGGGTTCGATGTCTGTTCCAATTCCTCCCTCATGACCTCATGAAGCGTCTCAGTTTTTTGCTCACCGTGCAATCCAAGTGCCTTTTGAACTTCCTCTCTCACTATCTGATGAAGAACACTTGTGACATCAGTTCCTTCCTCCATCACAGACATTGATACAATGTTTGGAAGCTGTTCAAACTTCTTAAGTGTAATTCCTTTTTGATGCATCGTCTCGATATACTGGCACCATTTCATGAAGTCGTCTGCTGTCGAAACCTTCAGGAGTAAGGCTTGATACATGTCCTCAGCAACATCCTTCAAGAGATGTGCAACCTTATCTTCCTCCTTCATTCTAGGATCCACTATTTTACACAGCTCCAAGACATCTTGAATGTAGGATGGTGTAGTTTCTCCTGCACACTGGGCCATGCACTTTAATTTATCTTCAGCCTTGCACTTCTGTCATCGTGTGTCGCCGAAATACTTGCACAGTTCCGCCTGGAATACTTCCCAGCTTGTGAACTTCTCCTCGCTGTTCATATACTATTGCTTTCCAGTGCCTTCCAAGTAGAAAAATATGTTAGCCAAACCCACTGTGTCCCATTTGTTAAATTTGGCTATACGGTCATATACCTTCAGCTACTTGTTTGGATCTCGGCCATCATCACCAGAGAACCAGGAAGGATGTCTCGTGGTGGCACACAGATGCTGACATTGTAATGTCTTCTTCTTCTTCTGTCTTCGATAGATTGTGACCTGTTGAATACGGCTCGAACTTGGGTTTCTTGCCACGTAAATGGCAGCTCCGTCGTGGCCGGATGGGAGCCACTGTGTCGTCGATAATGTGCACTATCACAAGTTCCAATACCCGGCGCCTCCACCAGAATAATGTGACATAGAAGAAGGTGTAATTAGGTGAATGATGAACACTAACTTCACTTTACAAAGGTTTATTCAGCACTTGCACATACAAGAATGTGGATCAAACTGCCTATTCTTAACATTTGTGGATACTTCTAGAATGTACTCAAACTAAATATAGAAATTAAAATTGTACAATCCAGGTGAGTTTTGAACTCATGACCCTCCATGCAACAGTTTAGTATCATAACCATTACACCATGGTGCTACTCAGCTTCTTCTGTGACAATACCAATGCTATAAACTTCACTAGCAATTGAAGTACAGTGCAAAACTAGGAAAATTAGTACCATATTTACTGGATTAGAAGACAAAGTTTTTTTCCCAAATTTGTCATTCAAAATCTATGGAGTTGTCTTATATTCACATATTAAACTATTGCTGCTGAGGTCAATGTTTTTACATTATTTAATAGATTGACATTTAAAAATGAAACTTGGGATATTGAGGTCGTGTGCAGATTTATTTTGAAGAATTCAGGAGGGTAGGAAGGACAAATGATACTCGCACTCTGACAGGTTCGAGATTTCCTTACATACTGAAGTGCTCGATGCAGTATTGACCTTGCTCAAACAATCATGTGGCATTTGACTAACATGGTACTCATGCAAGGGATAAGCGAGAAACTATGAACTACTCACAACAACAATCTATTGCTCTGCTTAAAATTTGTTAATTTTCTGGAACATAGAAGGACATAGAATTTAATGCTATCATCTTACAAATTCTTGTTGTATTTGAACAGGTATGCAATAAAACTTCACATGTATTATGGATACTGTATACTTGTGGTACTTTTTAAGTGAAGTGTACATTGAAAGGCAAAAATGTTATCCTTCAAAAACAGTACTTGAACCTGAATGAAAGTCAATAATTTTTGTGATTATTGAGATCTGTAATGATTTACCAACTGGGTTTCAAATCAGAAATTCGGTCACTGTTCACATATTAGAGTACTGGATAAAAACGTCACCACCTTTTAATCACTTTTAGAACATGATGGTGACATTCAAACGAATCAAGAAAGAAAATCAATCCCCAGAATCCATAATGTCTAAAAAATTAAATAAAACACCTTAAACTGGCTGTAACTGTTATCACAAGAATAAAATACAGCAGCAAGACCCACTGTGGAAGTAGTACCAACAGTCGTCACTAGACCGCGGGATGAACGAATGTTTGAGAATTTCACTGAACTGTGGTTGCAATCTTTTATTTACGTAGCAGTTGATGTTGTTGCATACGACCTGCATGGTAGAAGATATTGCGGCCTGTATGCCACAGTTGCTCAAGCACAGCATTATGGATAGGGTGGAGGGGGAACAGTGAAACCAGCTTGGCTGAGAACTACGATAAGTGCAGGGAGGGCAGTAGTGAGCAGG
This sequence comes from Schistocerca piceifrons, assembly GCF_021461385.2. Classification (NCBI taxonomy): domain Eukaryota; kingdom Metazoa; phylum Arthropoda; class Insecta; order Orthoptera; family Acrididae; genus Schistocerca; species Schistocerca piceifrons. Next base: position 191,627,239 of record NC_060140.1, read on the forward strand.
CAGCAAATTATGTCGTGCTGCCAACCATGGCAACCTATACCATGTACTTTGGCTTTTTATGGACATCTACCATGTTTAAACTGCAGTTTGTCTAAATCCATTTGAATTGGCTTTAAAATTGGACAGATACACAACACTGGTATACATTTCTGCAGGAAACAGTAATTTTGTTGACGTTCACTGTGACATATGACAGGAATGAAGGGTATGTGTCAGCTGATGGTACTGTGCAGCCAATGAGAGACCTGTGGGCAAACAATATGTTTGGCTCATTCAGTATAGAATTGAAATCCAATATGAAGTCGGTAGAAAACGGCAGTGTCCTCAGATTCCACCACAATCACAATATTACATATTGTAATGTATCTGAAAGAAATAGCAAAATATTTTTGACAGCGAAGGTACAAATTTCACAGTTATGCTTTTAGGACGATGAGTAAAAACAGTGATACGACAGAAAATAGGCTTAGTAAGCAAAATAGGTATTGAAGACAAAAATTAATATAAATCACTTTTTTCCCCCTTGTATTATTAAAATTTAGGCAATCAATAAATTACATAAGTTTAAAATAGGTATAATTCTGATCTTTTTGGCAGGCACTTAACGTCAATAAAACAGTGTGTAGTTCTGATTAGGATGTTAAAAATAAATTTTTCTTAAGGACTCTCTTAAAAAAGGAGACTGTCTTATATTCAAGGTCATCTCATACTCAGTAAACATGGTAAGATATTTTAAGGGTAGTAATAGTGTTTGCCAACGTTATAATTTATTTAGAACAAATGCAAAGATAAAGCAAATTAGGTGTTATATTCCCATACAATTTTAATGTTCCCTCTCAATAATATGGGTGGCTACCATACTAGCTATTTTGTAAAATTAAAGATTTAAGTGGATTTCTTTGCAATACGTGCAGTGTTCATGATAGGAAAATGCTTATCGGGAATGATTTGTACGGATCCAAGGTCAATTTATGTAAGTGTGACTCAGATAGAGATCTTGATTATGTTCCTGAATACAAATGTACTTCCAAAGTTGTTGCTAATAAGGAAAATATGAGTAACTACGTAAGGAAATAAACGATGTCAGGTTGTGTTCCTTGCCATACTGCATGCGATTTTATGCAACGCTGTTATGGCAGGAATATTAATAGTCATCTTGAACATTGCTCATGTGCCGTAGTAAGGTGACAATAAAACTAATTTTATATTGCACTAAGTCATAGATTAATTTTTGAGGTTGTTATACTTTATTATTGCAAAAATTGGTGACGCAGATCTTAGTATCATAAACTGAAACAATTCGGATCTTTTAAGTTTGTTAAGACTGAGAGGTTTCACATTACTGTTTCACTAACTTGCCCAGTAAGTAAACAGTGGTAAGTCAATGCTAACCCATGTTAGGTGAACTCTGTTTGTAAGTGAATAATGTTAAGTACCACTGACATATTTTCACAAATGAAATTTTGGATGGAATGTCATTACTGTAGAAATTTTTGTAAACAATAACTCGACTTAACCAAGTAATAACAATGGATGGAGTCAGAATATGTTATCTATGAAATTTTACTGAAAATTTACTGCACAACTTTTCAAAACAACCGACCAGATAAGAAAAAGAAGGGGAAAGAAAAGACTATGAAAATAAGATTGAAAAACAACATTAAAAATGCTCTCAAGTAACCTCTTTTTTTATTTTTTTTATTTTTTAAGAGAGAGAGTGTGTTGTAGATTTTTTTGTGTTGTTGTCTGTAGTTTCAAAGTGTGTGCTTTAGTATTTAACTGATTAAAATGGGTTTACATAACAATGAAAATGGAGTACAGAACTTACTATAGATCATAATGCGACAATAAAGTATACTAACAATGCATTAACTAATCCTGCCACACTGCAACCAGTCAGTCTTATCCCAAAACTCCAACTTTTAAGTATCCTCTTTGCAGTGATGTTACAGCCAAATCACTTCACTGACGCTTACACCATATCAGGGTTGCAATAAGGACTCTGTTCGACTGCTCAAATGCTATTACAAATAAATAAATTAATTTTTAAACTAATAAAAGTAAACAAAAATTAAATGACTGTTGTTTCCAAATACATGGCAAGAGTCTCCCAGCAGTTATCTATTATACCAAACCATTTCAATACAGCTATAATGATCCTCTTGCTTATACACAAATATAAACTGAAAAATTTAAAGGAGTAACTCTAAAAATTATATAAAACAGGAAGTATTTTGTGAAACATATAGAACGACAACCTGTATTGTCATAATTAACTTACTAGTATTCGTATATGTATTTGTGAAGCAGAAATAGTCCACTGCATTCAGAGTTAGGAGGTGACATAGGAACTGTTCCTTCTCATCTTCACAACGAAGAAATGCATATCTCTTGTAAAGGCTCCTATAAACAGAAAAGAAGAGCAGTTACATAGTCATACAAATCGATAAAGCTTTCTAAAATTCAAAGTACAAAACACACAATACTGTCACTGTAACATACATTTTTCATCTATCTTCAGGAAAGATCAAGTTAATAAAAATGAGAGATATATTAATCATTTTTTTAAAAAATCACACATCTCATACTCAACTGTCATCACAGTGTTTAAATGTACATCAAGAAAACAGTACTGTAATGAAACAGAATATCTGCATCTGGCTACATACACAGTAACTAATATCTTGAATGTGTATGACACTGACCTCAGAAGAGCAGTATCTGACAAGAGAGTTCGCAAGTGACGTGAGAGCAGCTTCTTCTCCAGAGACAGTCGCACCCATGCTCTTGCATAGCCAATATGTGTTTTTACATCTGACATGGCTTGCACATTTCTGTGGAAACACAAAAAATAATTTCAAATATCATCAAAAGAAATTTATACATGGTACAATTATTATTTACTTAAACTTTTCTGGAAGAACTAAGCAAGAAAATTTATTGTGATGTCAGTTTCTCTGTACTTGCCAACTCTTTTAGCACTAAAAATTATAATATTTCACTTGGGTAACTAAAAAATTATAGCATTAATAACATACCCAATGCAGGTGAAGCTTTGCCTATATTCATCAACTGCAGGTTTTAACCAGGAATTGGCAAATGTAGGGCTAAACTTGGAACCTAAAATATAGCATCCCAAAAGGCTCTTGTCCTGTTATTGACCTTTCTATGCTTGCAATCTACATGTGAACACTAGAAAAGCACAAGCAGTTCACAGACCAGACCAAAATCAAGGTGAACTGTGATGACTCCATGAAGCCTGCTCCATCTTTTCACATCCACTACAGGACAATAAATGGATGTTTTTCTGAAAGGATCTGCAGAACATCACTACATTTGAGCTTAACATCAAGTCTCTGAGCAACCAAGTGACAACATTATGCTGAACAACATATCTAAAAAGCCTTCTGAAGCTATACAGAAATGTACGTAGGGTTAGGTCCAATTAAGAAGCCACCAAACTCAGAGAAGTGGTCATAAAAGCTCTCATAGGAGGAGTTCCTTGGATCACGGCCATCTAGTTGCACTGGGAAGGACTGGATGTTAGCAGTTTCCATGATGCACCCATAAAAGCACTTAACTGAACAAACAAGAACAAGTTGCCAGACAATGATATTTATCATTGTGGAAACAGCTCAGGAGGACACTCCAGATGGTGACATCTACAAGATGGAGACATTACTTCTCTGTAAGAACTGATCCTCTCCCTACTGATCTGGGCACTGAGTTAAGAGTGCTTCATGTGCCAGAGTCTGGCAACATAGAAAAGTACTGCCACCTGCTACCAACATGTGGCAGAGAACCATGACTTGTACACCTATGACAAGAAAGACGACCCTTCCATGTGTGTGGGCTGTGGTGGACCACACATGGCACACTGGTTTCAGATCACATACATACCATGAATAAGGCAAATGACAGGAAAATGTCAAGAAAAATTTGATAACAGTCCCAGAAGAGTCTGCTAGGGAGTTAAGTGCACCAACGTTGTTGCATCTCAGCTGAACAGACAGGATGAAGGCATGCAGGCAGCCAGTTGTCTGCTCCACAAGTTAACAGCGGAATCTGCCATTGGTTGCAGTGTGGGAAATTGCATGTGAGCACTGCAGGAGTCAGTGTCTGGCAGCTTACAGTGCAAAACACTACCAGCAGTGGTACGATTGCCACACAAGTGGCTGGCCAAATTTGCCAGTGGCAGTGGTGGTGGTGGAACACATGAGTGAGTTAGGTGGCAGTCTTCACTGGCACACTGATCAGGTAAGACCAAATAGGCAGGCAATGAGGATGACTTGACATGGTCACCCCAGCCATCTCACATCTGATTAAACAGATATCGCATGCCATATGTACCACTATGTTGAATGCACTTCAGGCAGACCAAGTAAGAGTATGCCAGCAGCTCCAGCTAAGGTTCTGGAGGTTTTCCTTGGAAGTAAAGTGAATTCTAGAGATGTTCTCATGTCTACAAAATTCCTAGTCAGAAGATGTAAAACTAAGCTCATTCCCCAATTCTAAATAAACTGTGATAAAATAATAGAACAATAACTTTTGTTGTTATAGAGTGGATGTCTCAATGTCTCACCCTCTCCCATCCAGAGAGGAGTGGGGCCAGGAAGCAGCATATCATTGTATTCAACAAAAATTTTAACAGCTCAACAGCCCTAATTAGTTTAATAACCTTACAAAACCACAAAATATCCAATAACAAAGTGCTGGGTACCTTTGGTGAAGTGGTATTAAACAGCAATAATCATTAACATGGGTTAGGGTTTTATATGCCACCAATGTCATGATCATTAGATGGGGGCACCATGTCAATTAGCCTACAATAGAGGAAGTAACTGAAATTATTGAATAAACTCTCTGGTGCGCTCTTGAAATGATTTAATGAATCAGTTGAAAGGATAGGGGTTTACCTCATACATTCCAAACGCAAGAGCACTGTTTTACCAATATGCTAAACCTCGTAGATTAAATACTCGCAGATGGAGTGGCTCTTACATGTTTACATTGTGGTGCGGTTGAGCCTAGATCATGTCATACAGTGGGGGTGTTTCTTACTACTCACATTGTAACCAGTGCATGTGTCTTTCAAACATCAGGGTCACCAATAAATGCTAGGTCTTATAAAAAGACTCTTATTTCCCACATTTAAAGAATGTAGGATACAGAAAAATGTGAAAGAGTGATACCTCTAGATACACAAAGCAACAAGGAAAAACAAATAATAAACACATTAGTGGTCACGTGAACACCGAACGAAATGTATTGCACGTCTCTGGCTTGGAACACTATGCTGCACGATAATTTTCACTATGTGCACTTGTCACAACCAAAAAATCACTTTCCCACTTGTACATGAATATTTATGCTAGCAAGGGGGTAAGAGTGAGCCCACTGCCTTATCATCTGTTTGCTTATAATAGCTTCTTTGAAAGCAGAAATACACTCAAAGACAAAAAAATTACCCATCACAAGGGAATCATAAAAACGGGACAGAAATCAATAGATGCACAGAACATGTACAGAGAAACAGAGGATTACAGTCGCAGAAAAATTGGACGATTTATTCAAGAGAAAAAACTTCACAAATTCAGCAAATCAATAGCACATTGGTCCACCTCTAGCACTTATGCAAGCAGTTACAACACCATGGCATTGATTGATAAGGTTATTGGATGACCTTGTTTGGGTATCATGCCAAATCCTGTCCAATTGTAAAATCATCAAAATCCAAGATGGTTGGAGGGCCCTGCACATAATGCTCCAAACATTCTACTTGGGGAGGGATCTAAAAACTTTGCTGTTCAAGGTAGGGTTTGGCAAGCATGAAGACAAGCAGCAGAAAATCTCACTGTGTGGGCAGGCACTAACTTGCTGAAATGTAAGCACAGGATGGCTTGCCATGAGTGGAGACAAATCAGGGTTGGTTGGTTTGTTGGTTTAAAAGAGGAGGAAAGTGACCAAACTATGAAGGCATCGGTCCCTTCTTCCTAATAAAACAATGCCACAAGTGTGAGAATAAAACAGACGAGACCCATAACACAAAATGGAAGAAAGGAAAGACCACAAGAATGAAGGAAAGGCAACGAACACTTAAACAAACAGAAGAGGACAAGAAAAACAACAGAGAGGTGCAAGAAACAGAAGAAGCAGATTACAATGGCTGGCCGACTACGAAAATAAAAGGAAAAGCCAGCCACCCTGCCTCCACCCTAAAAGGACTAGAGTGGAAGACAGAGGGAAAAAGGACATGCGCTAAAACTTAGATCAAAAGATAAAACCCACCCTTACGAATAAAACGTAAAACTAAATCAGCAAACGAGGCGTTGTCAGATAAAATGGGCGACAACGAGTCTGGTAACCCAAGATTTCTTCGCTGGGTAGCCAAAGTGGGACAGTGCACCAGAATATGGGCCCTGTCAACCAGGCGCTGGACCGACACTGAAGTGGGTCTTCACAGCACAGGAGGTAGCCGTGGGTCACCCAGGCACGGCCAATGAGGAGCCAGCAGAGAACCACGGAATCCCTGCGAGAGGCCCTCATCGAGGACTTCTACACATTCATGGTCCCCTTAATGCCTTGCAGTTTGTTGTGCATACTGAGATTTTGCCATTCCATCTTCCAAATCTGAAAAACCTTGTGGCGTAATAACATATGCAAGTCAGTTGTGGGGATGCCCATCTCCAGAAGCGGTTTCCGTGTAGCCTGTTTGGCTAGCCTGTCAGCAAATTCAATTCCTGGGATTCCGACGTGAACAGGGGTCCAGACGAACACCACTGAATGACTGGACTGACCCAGGGCATAGATGGACTCCTGGATGGACACTACCAAAGGATGACAAGGGTAGCACTAGTCAATAGTTTTCAGGCTGCTTAAGGAGTCAGTACATAAAAGAAAAGACTTCACAGGGCATGAACGGAGATACTGAAGTGCACGAGAAATGGCCACCAGTTCTGCAATGAATACACTGCAGCCATTGGGTAAGGAATGTTGTTCAATATGGTCACCGCGAATGTTGGCGAAGCCAACGCAACCATCAGCCATCGAGCCATCGGTGTAAACCACTTCAGAGCCCCGGAACACGTCAAGAATTGAGAGGAAGTGACAGCGGAGAGCCGCAGGGTGAATGGAGTCCTTATGGTCACATGAAAGGTGCAGACGAAGCTGTCGCTGAGGTGTACACCATGGAGGTGTACGTGAACGGACCGCAAGTACAGGCGGTAAAGGGAAGGACTCCAGTTTGGAGAGAAAGGACCGCAAGCGAACTGCAATCGTTAGCCCTGACCTGCGCCGATGATGTGGGAGGTTGACTGCCACGGGCGGGAAAAGGAGATGGTAATTCAGATGTTCAGGGGAACTATGAATGTGCACTCCGTAACTGGCAAGCAGTTGTGCACATCTGATCTGCAATGGAGGGACACCAGACTCCACCAGTACGCTGGTCCTAGAAGCTCCTGTCGCTAGTCGAACCCCACAGTGGTGCACAGGGTCGAGTAAATACAGCACTGAGGGTGCTGCCGAACCATAAACCACACCCCCATAGTCAATTTGGGATTGGACAAGGGCTCTGTAGAGCTGCAGCAGCGTAGTGTGATCTGCGTGCCAATTGGTGTTGCTCAGGCAATGGAGGGAATTGAGGTGCTGCCAGCACTTCTGCTTAAGCTGACAAAGATGAGGAAGCCAAGTCAATTGAGCATCGAAAACCAGTCCTAAGAATAGATATGTCTCCACTACAGTGAGTGGATCGTCATTAAGATAAAGTTCTGGGTGCGGATGAACGGTATGACACTGACAGAAGTGCATAACACATGACTTTGCGGCCGAAAACTGGAAGCTGTGGGCTAGAGCCCCTGTCTACACCTCGTGGATGGCTCCCTGTAGGCAACACTCAGCAACACCAGTACTGATGGAGCAGTATGAAATGCAGAAGTTGTCTGCATACAGAGAGGGTGAGACAGACGGCCCTACAGCTGCTGCTAGATCGTTAATGGCCACCAAAAATAGAGAGAGACTCAATACAGAGCCCTGCGGGACTCCATCCTCCTCAATATGGATGGAACTATGGGAGGGACCAACTTCTTTACATAAGTCAAAAATGACAGAACCAGATGTTGCCTTCTGGAAAAGGCTGTTCGGATGGCAGACTCGAGGGACACAAGATTATCAGTGGTAGAGCGGCCCTGGTGGAAGCCACCCAGAGATGGAGCAAGTAGGTCATGTGACTCCAGGACCCGACCCAACCCAACCGCCAACATACCATACGTTCCAGCAGCTTACAAAGAAAGCTTAGCTATCCACATCAAGCGGGTTTTTACCGGGTTTGAGAACCGGAATGATGGTGCTCTCTCGCCATTGCAATGGAAAGACCATCGCACCAGATCCGGTTGAAGATAATGAGGAGATGTCGCTTGTAGTCAAGTGAGAGATGTTTAATCATCTGACTGTGGATCTGATCTGGCCGTGGGCAATGTGCAAAGGCACTGAGGAACTCCCACTCTGTAACTGGGGCGTTATAGATTCACTGTGGTGTGTAGTGAATGAGAGGACATTCCCTTCCAGCAGCCGTTTGAGAGTGCAAAAGCTGGAGGTTAATTCTCCAACGCAGAGGCTTGAGCAAAGTATTCAGCAAAGTGCTCAGCGATTGTGTTTGCATCGGTAGATAATGCGCCATTTATGTTAACACCAGGAACACTTGTTGGGGTCTGGTACCCAAAAAGAAGTTTGATCTTTGCCCAGACTTGGGAAGGTGACGCATGGCACCCAATGGTCGAGACGTATCTCCCCCAACACTCCTGCTTCCATCGTTTGATAAGTTGGTGAATGAGAGCACAGAGCCGTTTAAAGTCTATGAGGTGCTCCAGGGAAGGGTGCTGCTTATGCTGCTATAGAGCTCACCGACACTCCTTAACTACTTCAGCATTTTCCAGTGACCACGGAGGGACTGCCTTACACCTCAGGCACCCTAAAGAGTGAGGGATTGCGTTTTCTGCCACAGAAACAATTTTTGTAGTCACCTGCTCAACCATCACATTGATGTTATCATGTGGGGGAGATTCAACGGTGACAGCAGAGGTAAAAGTTTCCCAGTCAGCTTTGTTTAAAGCCCATCTAGGCAGGTGCCCATGGGCCTGACACTGGGACAGTGACAGGAAGATGGGGAAGTGGTCACTACCACACAGGTCATCATGTGCTCTCCAATAGATAGATGGGAGAAGTCTTGGGCTGCAGATTGATCAATCAATGGCCGAGTAACTACCGTGAGCCACACTAAAATGTGTGGCGGCCCCAGGATTTAAGGGGCAGAGGTCGAACTGAGACAGTAAAGTTTTGACATCTCTGCCTCGGCCAGTAAGCACAGTGGCCCCCAACAAGGGGTTATGGGTGTTAAAATCTCCCAAAAGTACAAAAGGTTTAGGGAGTTGATCAATCAGAGCAGCTAATACATTCAGGGGTACTGCACCATCTGGAGGAAGACATACATTGCAGACAGTTATTTCCTGCGTCGTCCTTATTCTGACAGCCACAGCTTCAAGAGGGGTTTGAAGGGGCACAGGTTCACTACAGACTGAGTTTAGGACATAAACTCAAACCCCACCTGACACTCGATTATAGTCGCTATGGTTCCTATAATATCCTTTATAGTCACGGAGGGTAGTGGTCCGCATTGCAGGGAACCAGGTTTCCTGAAGGGCAATGCAGATAGCTGGTGTAAAGATTAACAGTTGGCATAGCACAGCCAGGTGACGGAAAAACCCGCCACAATTCCACTGGAGGATGACGTCATCGTGAAACTGGGAAGGCATGGAAGATTCAACGAGGTAGTTTACGCCTCATGGTCACCTGCTGCCACTGACTTATTGCTTGAGCAGTTTATATCCATTGCGTCTGAGGGTCTGGTGAGATCTATGTCCTCAGTGGATGCCAGAATCTCCACTCCATCCTCAGACGCAGAGCTTGTAGGTAGCGGCGGTGTGGGTGCCACCGCAATTTCCTTGGTCTTAGGGGTTTTCTTTTTGTATTTCTCTCGCTGCTCCTTGGGTTTCCCTGACTGGGAGGACTTCATTGGCTCAGTCTCTAGAACTGGGGATGAGTGTGAAGCCCTATGACCAGCAGCTTTTGGGCTCTTCAGCCACTGGCGGGTGTTATCTTTCCCACTAGCAGAAACCTTGGAAGGGAGTGACCCAAGGAACCCCTTCCTAGCGAGAGAAGCTGCTTCTCTGGCTTAGAAGTGGGGATGGAAGTCCCCAATGGTTGGAAGGGGGGGAGGGGGGGGGGGTTGTTGCTCCCAAAGTAGGTGGTGTAGGAGCAACAGGGAGGGAAATAACCCCCCCCCCCCCCCCCACTATCAAGGGGGCAGGTGTAGTCTTCCAGCTCTGTGAGGTGACTGGGGCTGGCGGAGTTGATGGTGCCAGAACTGTTGTAGCAGCAGCATAAGACGATGTCATCTGCACAGGATGCAGGTGTTCAATTTTTTTCTTAGCCTCAGTGTGTTCAGTCGGTCTAGGGTCTTGTACTCCATGATTTTCCTTTCTTTCTAGAGAATCCTGCAGTCTGGCGAGCGAGGCGAATGGTGCTCTCTGCAGTTGATGCAGATGGGAGGCAGGACACATGGAGTATTGGAATATGATGGGTGTCCACAATCTCAACATGTGATGCTGGAAGTACAGCGGGAAGACATATGGCCCAACTTCCAGCACTACAAAACAGGGCATAGCACACCATCAACGTACTACTGTGCTATAAGTGTGCCAAAGATGACAACCAAAGCAGTCTTGCTATGAAACGAAATAGCACACCAGACCATTGCTCCTGGTTGCAGGCCGTGTAGCAGGAGTGGTGGTCTGGGATGCCATTTCTTTTCATAGCAGGGACCCTTTGGTTGTCATCTTCAGCACACTGATAGCAAAAAGTACATCGACAATATTCTACAACCTATTTTGTTGCCTTTCATGGCAAGCCAACCCAGCAATATAATGCTTATCTGCACATGGTGAGAGTTTCTACTGCTTGTCTTCATGATTGGCAAACCCTGCCTTCAACAGTAAGGTCACTGGAACTCTCCCCAACTGAGAATGTTTGGAGCATTATGGGCAAGACCCACCAAGCAGCTCGCAGCTCCAGATTTTGATGATCTACTTGACCTGCTGCACAGAATCTGGCATGATATCCCTCATGAGGACACCTAACAACTGTATCAATCAATGCCGAGCTGAAAAACAACTTGCATAAGAGCCAGAGGTGAACCAATACATTATTGACTTGCACAATTTGTGAATCTCTTTCTCTTGACTAAATCATCCAATTTTTCTGAAATTCTAATAATTTGTTTGTCTGTAAATATACAATACATCTGCTGATTTCTGTACCATTTGGATAATTCCTTCACAGTGTGCCTTTCTTTCTTTCTTTTTTGTGTAATTTTGATTTAAACAACATTATACTGTATTAACTATGCTCAACTGTTTTTCTGGATTTATGTTGTGCAAATACACGAACTGTGACACAATATCCTTACCAGTAATTCTCAAGAAGAGCTGTGTGTGTCAAAAGATACTAATTTTGCACTTTTTGGGATCCTAACATGTGTCAACTTGTTTACCAAATCTTAACTGTTCTTATTAGTATATTTCCCTTTAAAGTTCAGTTTTTTCTTCATGATGTTGTTGATCCTTTTGACTCTACTGTGTTGCATATACTGCTGGTTAGGTTGACACTTCTGGTTTGTGGAGTTTGGGTAAGTGTAGTGCCCTAGGTTTCAGTTTAAAATTACACTTAAAAACTTACTACTCATGTTGTACCCAGCTCAGGTATCAGGGTCACAAATTGTCAGCTTTCATGGGAAGCCATTCTGGGCTTACATATCAGCAAGATAATGCTTATCCGCACATGGCAAGAGTTTGTACTGCTTGCCTTCATGATTGACAACCCTACCTTCAACAGTAAGATCGCTGGATCTCTCCCCACCTGAGAATGTTTATCTATTCGCTGTATATGGAAAGGTTCCATTAGATAGCTCCTCAATTTCTTGGAAAATATGAACCAGTAACATACTGAAATAAAGGTCAGTGTGGAGATAGGGGTTTCCACCATCAATTTCCTATACATCAGCTTAGAGATAGTAGATAGGAATCATAAATTTAAAATTTTCTGGAGAAGTTCCTTTAGTGACACATTCATCCCAGCTTCTTCTCAACATCTGACAGCCTACAAACACGCAGTATTCCAGCACATGTCCATTGTCTCCTTTCTATTCCCATGTCCCAAGAAGGCTATGATGAGGAACTTAATGCAATGAAAACTACAGCTACAAACGATGAATCTGAATGCAACATTATTGACAACATTTTCAATAACAAACTGAAGAAGCAAGCCAGAATCCTACTGTACCCAGTGTGTGTGTGTGTGTGTGTGTGTGTGTGTGTGTGTGTGTGTGAGATTGTTTTTTTTATGTGCCACAGACATTAGGCAAATGTTTCAGCCATATCTGTATACATACTCTGCAAGCCACTATACGATGTATGGCATATGGTACCATGTACCACTGCTAGTCACTTCCTTTCGTATACCACTCGCAAATGGAGCAAGAGAAAAATGAATATTTATATGCCTCTGTAAGAGCCCTAATTTTTCTTATCTTAGCAACCCTTAAGTGAAATGCTTGTTGGTGGCAGCAGGATCTTTCAGCAGTCAGCTTCAGATGCCACTTCTCTAAACTTTCTCAATAGAGTTTCAAGAAAAGAACACTGATTTCCCTCCAGACTTTCTCTTTTAAGTTCATGAAGCACCTCCATAACACTTGCTTGTTGATTGAACCTGTCAGTAAGTCAAGCAGCCTTCTTTAATTCGACCTAGTGGGGATCTCAAACACTTTAACAGTAATCAAGAATGTGTTGCACATGTGTTCTATATGTGTACTCCTTTCTAAATGAGCTACACTTTCCTAAAACTCTCCCAATAAGCTGGAGTCTATGAATCACCTTCCCTACTACCGTCCTTATGTGCTCATTCCATTTCACATTGCTTTGCAACATATTTAATCAACGTGACTGCATCAAGCAGCTCATCACTAATACTTCATTTGATCATTACATGATTGTTTTTCCAACTTACCGGCATTAACTTACATTTTTCTGCATTTACAACAAGCTGCTGTTCATCACAGCACACATAAATTCTAAGTCACACTATATCCTTCTACATTCACTCAACGACAATACTTCCCCATACACTATAGTGTTGTCAACAAAGAGTTGCAGATTGCTACTCACCTTATCTTTCAGACCATTTATATATATCTAAAAACAAAGATGATGTGACTTCCCAAACGAAAGTGCTGGCAGGTCGATAGACAACAAACAAACACACAAAATTCAAGCTTTCACAACAAACGGTTGCTTCATCATGAAAGAGGGGAGGAGAGGGAAAGACGAAAGGATGCGGGTTTTAAGGGAGAGGGTAAGGAGTCATTCCAGTCCCGGGAGTGGAAAGACTTAACTTAGGGGGAAAAAAGGACAGGTATACACTCGCACACACACACACATATCCATCCGCACATACACAGACACAAGCAGACATTAGTAAAGGCAAAGAGTTTGGGCAGAGATGTCAGTCGAGGCGGAAGTAAAGAGGCAAAGATGTTGTTGAAAGACACGTGAGGTATGAGCAGCGGCAAATTGAAATTAGCGGAGATTGAGGCCTGGCGGATAACGAGAAGAGAGGATATACTGAAGGGCAAGTTCCCATCTCAGGAGTTCTGACAGGTTGGTGTTAGTGGGAAGTATCCAGATAACCCGAACAGTGTTGACACTATGCCAAGATGTGCTGGCCGTGCACCAAGGCATGTTTAGCCACAGGGTGATCCTCATTACCAACAAACACTGTCTGCCTGTGTCCACTCATGCGAATGGACAGTTTGTTGCTGGTCATTCCCACATAGAAAGGTTCACAGTGTAGGCAGGTCAGTTGGTAAATCACGTGGGTGCTTTCACATGTGGCTCTGCTTTTGATCGTGTACACCTTCCGGGTTACAGGACTGGAGTAAGTGGTGGTGGGAGGGTGCATGGGACAGGTTTTACACCGGGGGCAGTTACAAGGGTAGGAGCCAGAGGGTAGGGAAGGTGGTTTGGGGATTTCATAGGGATGAACTAAGAGGTTACGAAGGTTAGGTGGATGGCGGAAAGACGCTCTTGGTGGAGTGGGGAGGATTTCATGAAGGATGGATCTCATTTCAGGGCAGGATTTGAGGAAGTTGTATCCCTGCTGGAGAGCCACATTCAGAGTCTGATCCAGTCCAGGAAAGTATCCTGTCACAAGTGGGGCACTTTTGTGTTTCTTCTGTGGGGGGTTCTGGGTTTGAGAGGATGAGGAAGTGTCTCTGGTTATTTGCTTCTGTACCAGGTCGGGAGGGTAGTTGCGGGATGCAAAAGCTGTTTTCAGGTTGTTGGTGTAATGGTTCAGGGATTCCGGACTGGAGCAGATTCGTTTGCCACGAAGACCTAGGCTGTAGGGAAGGGACCGTCTGATGTGGAATGGGTGGCAGCTGTCATAATGGAGGTACTGCTGCTTGTTGGTGGGTTTGATGTGGACGGACGTGTGAAGATGGCCATTGGACAGGTGGAGGTCAACGTCAAGGAAAGTGGCATGGGATTTGGAGTAGGACCAGGTGAATCTGATGGAACCAAAGGAGTTGAGGTTGGAGAGGAAATTCTGGAGTTGTTCTTCACTGTGAGCCCAGATCATGAAGATGTCATCAATAAATCAGTACCAAACTTTGGGTTGGCAGGCCTGGGTAACTAAGAAGGCTTCCTCTAAGCGACCCATGAATAGGTTGGCGTATGAGGGGGCCATCCTGGTACCCATGGCTGTTCCCAGGGCGGATATTTGTGTATAAGGAAGTGGCATCAGTGGTTACAAGGATGGTTTCCGGGGGTAACTGACTGGGTAAGGATTCCAGGCATTCGAGAAAGTGGTTGGTGTCTTTGATGAAGGATGGGAGACTGCATGTAATGGGTTGAAGGTGTTGATCTACGTAGGCAGACATACATTCTGTGGGGGCTTGGTAACCAGCTACAATGGGACGGCCGGGATGATTGGGTTTGTGAATTTTAGGAAGAAGGTAGAAGGTAGGGGTGCGGGGTGTTGGTGGGGTCAGGAGGTTGATGGAGTCAGGTGATGGTTTTGTAGGGGGCCTAAGCTTCTGAGGATTCCTTGAAGCTCCGCCTGGACATCAGGAATGGGATTACCTTGGCAAACTTTGTATGTAGTGTTGTCTGAAAGCTGACATAGTCCCTCAGCCACATACTTCCGACGATCAAGTACCGCGGTCGTGGAACCCTTGTCCGCCGGAAGAATGACGATGGATCGGTCAGCCTTCAGATCACGGATAGCCTGGGCTTCAGCAGTGGTGATGTTGGGAGTAGGATTAAGGTTTTTTAAGAAGGATTGAGAGGCAAGGCTGGAAGTCAAAAATTCCTGGAAAGTTTGGAGAGGGTGATTTTGAGGAAGAGGAGGTGGGTCCCGCTGTGACTGACGACAGAACTGTTCCAGGCAGGGTTCAATTTGGATAGTGTCTTGGGGAGTTGGATCATTAGGAGTAGGATTAGGATCATTTTTCTTCATGGCAAAGTGATATTTCCAGCAGAGAGTACGAGTGTAGGACAGTAAATCTTTGACAAGGGCTGTTTGGTTGAATCTGGGAGTGGGGCTGAAGGTGAGGCCTTTGGATAGGACAGAGGTTTCTGATTGGGAGAGAGGTTTGGAGGAAAGGTTAACTACTGAATTAGGGCGTTGTGGTTCCAGATTGTGTTGATTGGAATTTTGAGGTTTTGGAGGGAGTGGAGCTGGAAGTGGGAGATTGAGTAGATGGGAGAGACTGGGTCTGTGTGCAATCATTAATTTGAGACCATTTATATATAGAGAGAACAAGAACAGTCCTATGACACTTCCCTGGGGCAGTCCTGACAATACCATCATCTCCAATGAGTACTCACCGTCGAGGACAATGCACTAGGATCTTTTCCTTAAGAAGTCTTCAAGCCACTAACATATCTGGGAACCTATTCCTTATTCTTAAACATTCATTACCCATCTACAGTGGGGCACCATGCCAAACACTTTCTGGAAATCTACTAATACGGAATCTGCCTATTGCAGATTCACATGATACTGTGCAAGAAATGGGCAAGCTCGAATTCACATGAGTGATGCTTTCTGCTGATTTGTGAACAGAAGCTATTCTATCTCAATGAAATTTATAACATTCATACTCAGAATACGTTCAAGAATCCTGAAGCATACCTATGTTATGGATATGGGTCTGTAATTTTGCAGGTCTGTTCTTTTGCCTTTCATATATACATTCTGTGAACTCATACAGGAATCTGTGTGATGGTCACACAGTGGTGTAGCTGTATGGTCACTCAACATGAATTACTTTTTTAAATGTGAAATTTAAAAATTTATCTTCTGGTTTGCTGTCTTCTAGTGACGCATAAGACTAGTCAAGGAATGACTGGGTAGCAGCTTTTGAATTGCTTAGTGATTTTATGAATGAACATAATGATGGAAGCTGTTGGATGCTTTACACATATACCTTTTAATGGACACACAAATTTCTACCAACTTGTCAACATTTTCACATTCATTTTTTTACCCAAGAATGCAACAATCTCTGGTTCCTCAGAAATTTACCAAATTTTGTAAGTAAACCACAATGGGTCTTTTCTGTCCTTATCCACTTACTTGGCACATACTACTACAGAGCACAATTTACAATTAGTTTACAATTTGTCCATAACTTGTCCATCATACTGGGGATAAATGACGTATATTCATCGTTTAAGTAGAATGCTAACAACTCCTTATCTGCTCTTTCCGACATAAATACTCTCCTAGCCTTCTTGATGGATTTGTAATCTTTATTAACCATCGTCACAATGATGACCTCATGATCAATAATGCCTCTCTCTACATTGACACTGTTGATTAAGTAAAGTCTGCTTGTAGCTAAAATGTCTCAGATATTTCTACTGCATGTGTGTTGTCAAATTAGCTGCTCAAGGTTTTCCTCAAATCAAAAGATAAACAACCAGCTGGACATACAGGTATCATGCATAGTGAAGTATGTTCAAATGGAACTCAAAGTTATGAGATGTATATGAAATACAAATTATTCCAGAAGTCAGATGCATACACTGTCATGTAACAGTCACAAAATTATTTTTATTCTTATAGTCTTTAAAATATGATTTTTCTAATTCTTAGTCTTAGTTAAGTTAAAACTGTTGCCTAAGCATGTACTTTAAACAAAACAAATATTTTTTTTGTTCAGCTACATGTGACTTATTTTACTGCTGTGTCAAAAGGAGTGAGCAAAATTCATAATAATGATCAGGCATACCTCATATCAAATGTGAGGGATATAGGGAGAGGTTTTAACATTGGTTGCTCCAATATCTTCCTTTCACTAGGTGACGCTGGCTCAGATGTTTTATGTCGATCTCGACTTCGGGTCTGGGGTGGAGTCAGATCTGTTTCCAGTGCCATAGATGATAAGTCTGTTTATGGAAGACAATTTCAAAATAGTTTATTAATAACTATAATAAATACACTTACATAATAAGTTACTGCTAAAGATTTAAGCACAGCAAAGACAAATGTAGCAACCTATTCTTAAAGTGTTAGTTGCCTAAAAATATATACACAATGATAACATTACTTTTTAATTCAATTTCAACAGCCAACAGATTTCAATCCACAACATTTTTCTCACAAAGTTATTTAAGTTGATAATATGATCTTTGCTACTACATTTAGAATGAAAAAACTCACATTTGCATTTACAAATGAAAAGCAACAACAGGAAATAGTTCTACACTAACGCACATAGATATACTACAGTTTTTATTTTACTAAATGACAACAACATGGGTCTACTTAAAAAAAACATAAAACATTTAATAGAGACAGAATATCTAAACAATGTACAAACCAATCCTACAAAGGAGTTCCAGATGTTAAAAAGTGCAACAAACAATGTATAAGTATTTTTCTTTTAGTTATGTACAAAGTAAAGGGTCAAAAATATTATGAAAAGAATAGACTGTTACTAACTGAAACGGCCTGTTGCAGACAGGCACAATGAAAATACCCTTACAAAATGAGCTTGCAGCCAAAGCCTTCTTCACACATACACGCCCGAAGTCTTTCTGCTATTAAACACTAGCTCTCTTAGCATCCTGCAGACTCCAAGTGCTCAAGCTCATTCAATATACAGGTTACCAACTTTATCTTAACACACTACTACTTACCATTTGAAGGGAAGGTATACAAATAGCACACCCTTGGGCACCCGCATGTCGCCTTTCTATGCCAACCTTTCTATGAGACATCTAGAGGAAGCTTGTATAGCCTCCCAAAATCCCAAACCTCTGGTCTCATTTAGTTTCGTTTATGATATTTTCATGATCTGGACTCAAGTCCAAGACAACATATCCTCATTCCTATATAGCCTCAACACCTTTTCTCCCATAAACTTCAACTGGTCCTCCTCAACAAAGCATGCCACCTTCCTGGACATTTACCTCATCCTCCCTGATGTCTCCATCCGTACCTCTGTCCACATCAAACTCACCGATCACCAACAGTACCTGCATTTCAACAGCTGCCATCCCTTCCCCACCAAAAAATCCCTCTCATACATTCCTGGCCACCCAGGGACAGTTTGTGTGCAGTGGCAATAGCTCCTTCGTCCAGTCTGCTGAAGGTATGACAAAGGCCTTCACAGACAGGCAGCACACACCAGAAACAGTCCGCAAACAGATTTCCATGCCATACCCCCACACATCCCCAATTCTCCCACTGCATCCAAGAAGAAGCTACAAAGAAGACCCTCTTTGTGACCTAACACCACCCCGGATTGCAACAACTGAACCAAATGCTCTGTCAGGTCTTTGATTATCTATCATCAATCAATGAAATGAAGGACATCCTGATCCAGATCCTTCCCACCCAAGCTCTACAACATTGTAGTCCATCCTTATGCCCCTCACATCCCATCCCCTTGCCATAGGGATCATATCCCCGTGGAAGACCTAGGTGCAAGACCTGTCCAGTCCACCAACGCAACACTTCCTATTCCAGTCCTATCACAAGCTTATCCTACCCCATCAGAGGGCGGGCGACCTGTGCAAGCAGCCACGTCATTTAACAGCTCTGCTGAAATCATTGCACAGCTTTTTATATTGGTATGACTATCAATCAGCTGTCCACAAAGATAAAGGTCACCGTAAAACTGGCCAAATGCAAAGTGGACTCACCTGTGGCACAATATATGGCTGAACATAATATAATTGATTTCAACGGCTGCTTCACAATCGAGGCCTTATGGATCCTCCCCACTACCACCAACTTTTCTGAACTGTGCAGATGAGACACATTATCTGCTTCCAAAATCATGCCAGCCTCAACTACACCTTCCACCCAACAGTTTCTGCTCCCTCTGTCCTTTCATCTCCCCCACATTCACGTCCCCTCACCCCCATTGTGCGCCTCTCTCTGCCAACACATCCGTCAGTTTTTCCCCCTTCTCTGCTCTTCTCCTTTTTCCCCTCCTGATTCCCCCTCCCTCTCCCACAGCTGCCTGATGCTGCACCTGGCAGCCTCATCCTGCCACCATCTTGTCCCTTCATGCTTTGCTAGGCAGCACTGACTTCTCTCCCCCCACCTGTATTCTGCTAACCATCCCCCTTCCCCATTCCAACCTAGATTGCTGCTTTCATTCAACGTGACACATCGTAGTCTGGCTTTAGTGGCAGGAGATAATGGTCATGTGTGTGTGAGGTGTGCATGCTTGTGTGTGTGTGTGTGTGTGTGTGTGTGTGTGTGTGTGTGTGTTTTCCTTTCCTCTCTGAAGAAGGCTTTGGCCAAAAGCTCGATGTGGAACAGTTTTTTCGTTGTGCCTGTCTACAACTCAGTGTGTCATCTTTATGACGAGTACCAATCTGTCCTTGTCATAATATTGTTTATATTCCAACTTGGGCTTTCCAAAGTAAAGGTTCACTTTCCCAAATTCATTAAATGAGGCTCCATGTCCACTTCAAAACTCACCCAGAGTAATACTAATTTGGAGGAATTGGATGGGAAGGCAGAGGGGATACTTCATAATTAAATGTGGTGACATATATTATATACATATATTGGACAACATTGATGCAGAATGGCTGTTAGTATACCCAATTATGGCACACAGAGATTTATTTTAAAAAACTCAGAGATACATCGTTCACGAGAAAGATTCATAAGAATTACACCGAAAAGAACGGCCAAGAAAGATAAAAGTTCAGTACGATCTGAAATAGCATGTTTATCAATTGTTTATTTAAACATGAGCCAAACTCAACTCATCATAACTGTTTAGTGGATAGTAATAAGAGAAGCTGAAGAATGAAGTAAAAAGAGTTAGATAAGTTTTGTTTCGAAAATAAAGGACAATGGACAGAATCATGGCAAAGTTAACACTACCATCTCATAAAATATTAAAAAAACCATGCGAGAAAGGACACCTAGAGGCTCATATAGGTTCCAATCATCAGTCCTGACACTGTATCATTGATGTACACGGTGAGATTGCTGGATAGTGGTTACTATGCTTTGGGTGTTTTAGCAAATATTTTAAAATTTTACTCACTGATACACTATCGTGCTTGACATTGATACATAAGTCATGCAAAATGACACATACAATGGCTACGCACAATTAAAATAAACAAAAACAACTCTTACATAAAGTTTATTGGAAGGTCATACTTCTCATTCACAATACATCAAAATACTTTTATTCATAGCATATCAAAACAGCTGTCACTAAATTTTAGTTGTAGGTACTTCAAATGTGCTTTATACACGTGCATCAAAATTTTCTATTTGCCGTGCAATGAATTGCAGGGGAAAGCAATAATGACATCTCTGTGGGTAGCATAACTGAACGTACAATCAATCCGTTTCCGAAGGGCACACCAGGCCAATGCTGCATGGTAAGAAGACAAAACTTTGCATAAATTCTAAAGCACCCACAGACTGCTGTAAATAAATGTGAAAAGGAGTAGTCTATAACCACAGGTTATTTTAATAAAATACATATTTGCATATGTCATGCAAAATTACATTAACTGTTATTTCTAAAACTTTGAATAATTTGGTACAGAAATTTCTGCCAAAATGTAAATAATTTAGGAGTAAAAGAAACAACTGATCAAATAGTATAAGAGTTTAGCTGCTGACAAACAAAATATCATGAAAATTTTGTTAGCTTATTATCACAAACTCATATATAAAAAGTGGAGCAACTTCGTATTCTTCAGTCACTCAAAACCTGGCTAGAAGTGACAGTAATATTATGGTCTTCTATTAAATTATGCAACACTACATTTCTCGAGTCCAAGAAGAAATGAGTCTCACTTTGAAATTTTGTTTTCTTTCCCTCTCAGAAATGAATTTTATACCTCTCAAGCTGTCGTTACCAATAATACTTACAGCAGTTTCCACTACAGAGAGTAGATTGTTACTGTTCAGTCAAACCTGCTACTACCTATACCATTAAAAAATTTCCTGTCCTCTTGAATCTTACCCTCTAAAATATAAAGGAAATGATTCTTGCCACTTTCCATACTGTTTTCTGCTAGGAAGGTTACATTTACTAGGAAGGTTACATTTCTAAAGTTTCTCTTCCTTGGACAAATGTAGGCCTTGTTCATGATTATACAGTACTTCATGAATTTAACATCTAGATTTTAACAATAAGTTAGCTGAACTAACAAACCATACTAATCTCTTAGTGAGTCCCAGATACACATTTTATCTTTTTCTCCATAAGTCTTTGTTCCTACCAAATTTGCACAAACCTCCCTCCCTGCTCTACATCACAACAAACATTATGTGACAAAAAAACACAGCTTGTTTCCTTGTGCTGAAATACAGTGCTTATCAGTCAGTGGCACACATTGAGAAATTATTAAGAGATATAATGATTGAGCATTTTCATTGGAAGTGTAATAGAGCAAATTGGTTATCACCTTTCAAGCTCTCTCAACATCTAACAGTTAATTCTTGTTTTAAGAGAGTAACGAAGATAACCAACAATATATTACAAAATACTAGGAAATTATAGCATTAGTTTTTAAGTTCTTGAAGATTACACCTAAAACATTTTTTCATGTAGTAAATCATATTCCATTCCTGTTCTTGTGGACCTAGCCATACCCTTTCTGTAGTTGTATTCGCTACTCTGTCCTGTGCAAGCCTCTTAATCTCCAAATAATTATTGCAACCCACATGCATCTGAACCTAATTATTGAACTCATCCCTTGGTTTTTCTCTATAATTTTAAACCCCAATACTTCCCTCCAGTACTAAACTGACGATGCTCGAGTCTGCATTTCATATGCTCTCTATCTCAGCTATCATCAAACATTTTGTTTCTGAAATAGCAAAACTCCTCTACTACTTTCAGTGTCTTGTTTCCTAATCTAATTCCCTCAGCACTGTCCGATTTCATTGAACTACGTTCCATTACCCCTGTTTTTTATTTTGTTGATGTTCATTTTATATTCTCCTTTCAAGACATTGTCCATTCCGTTCAAATGCACTTCGAAGTCCTTTGCTGTCTGACAGAATTACGTCATTGGCAAACCTCCAAGTTTTTATTTCTTCTCCTTGAATTTTAATTCCAACTGCAAATTTTTCTTTGGCTTCTTTTAAATGCTTGCTCACTGTACAGATTGAATAACATCGATGTTCTGTACATAGTTCTGCATAGTCAGCACGTACACAACTTCCCCACTAGAGCGTTTAGAGCGTGCCCCGCTAAGCACAACAGCGCAGGCGCAGCGCTCGTCCATCTCCGCACTACGAGATGGCGCTGTCTTAGAGATGGACCAAATTCTGCTTCCGTCGATACGCGTATTAATATGTAACGCAGCCAATGAGATTGCTGCTAACGTAGAACCTTTTCTCCTCATGGATCACATTCGCGCAGTGATACCTGAACGCGTGAGGTATTATAACAAGTGTACAGACCTCTGATTAGTCAGTCTGTATTGGTCTGTACCAGTCTATAGTCAAGTTTCAGTCTGCGCCTAATAAGATTATCATATTCCTGTACATAGCCATGAAGAGAAATGTATAGACACTTTGTCAAGTATCAGAGATATGTGAGAATAAAGTTAACATACCAAGACCAAAGGAACTTCAGATTGTCAATTGTAAACAGCATCCAGAATCAAGTTACGTAATATCTATGTCTTTTATTATTTTAATAAATATGTGTGAAAATTAATCCAGTTCTGTTTAAAGTTGGTCATCGTGAATCTGCTACTCTAAGCGTGCAAGTGGCATTTCTATCGTCTGACCTAACGGCAGAAGATAAACACACCATGATAAGACGACGAGACATATAGCTGACACTCGCCTACTTCGTTAGAGCGACAAGTCAAATAATCTGATGGTGTGTGTACCGAAGGTCTTACAGTACGCACACCACAATCGGCGATAGGCTACAACCTTGTCTCACTCTGTTCTCACCCACAGCTTCCCTTTCATGCCTATCAACTCTTTTAATTGTCATCTGGTTTCTGTACAAGTCGTAAATAGCCTTTTACTTCCTGTATTTTACCTCTGTTACTTTAAGACTTTCAATGAGTGTATTCCCATCAACACTGTCAAAAGCTTTCTCTAAGTCTGCAATTGCTATAAACATAGGTCTGCCGTTCTTTAACTCATCTTCTTAGAGAAGTCATAATGTCACTATTACATTGCTTATTCCTACATTTCTCCGGAACCCTAACTGACCTTCCCCAAGATCAGTTTTTCCATTCTTCTGTAAATAATTAAATTGATAGTTCGGTAATAATCACACCTGTCAGCATCTGCTCTCTCTGGAATCAGAATTATTACATTCTTCTTGAAGTCTGAGGGGCTTTTTTTTCCACCTGTCTCATACATATTGCACATATGATGGAGCAGTTCTGTCATGGCTGGCTCTCCCAATGATATCTGCAGTTCTGAGGAAATGTTTTCTACTCCAAGGGTCTTGTTTTGAATTACGTCTTTCAGTGCTCTGTCAAATTCTTCTCACAGTATCATATCTCACATCTCATTTTCATTTACTTCCTCTTCCCTTTCTATAGCATTACCTTCAAGTTCACTTCCCATGTACAGTCCCTCTACAGATTCCTTCCACCTTTCCCATCTTTGCTCAGTGCCAGTTTTTCATGTGAGCTTGCGATATTCTTACATCTGCTTCTCTTTTCTCCGAAGGCCTCTTTAATTTTCCCCTTAGGCATTTTTCCCCTGGATATACATGCTGCTTCTCTTTGACAACTCCTATTCCAAGGAAGGCAAGGGGGAAAAAAAAAACTCACCAGACTTACAAATGTCCTCTGGCCAATCCTGTTAAGCCATTTTGCATTTTCTGTCTCAGTTTTTAGATGTTTGTATTTCTGTAGTACATAGTTTAATTGCACACATACATTCTAAATTTTAAAAATTCCATTTATGACCATCTCAATTAATGTTTTTGAAACAGATTGTACATACAGATTATAACTAATAAACATTTGAAAATACTAACTCACAATACTCACCTGGTGTGAGGAAATTGGGATCAATTGGCTTTGATGTATCGTTGCATTCCTCCAACTCCTGGTAATTTGTGAGATGCGACCAAAGGGCAGACTTCCCCTATATAAACACACAAACATGAATCTTTGTAAAAGCCTCTTTACATTTACTCATTGATTAAAAGTACAACAGCAAAATGCTAACAACAATGTAATGACAGGTACAGTTGCTACAAAATGTTGTTACAATTTTGCAATACCAGTAGCTCGAAGATATAATAATCAGTCCATTGCTTTCAAAACTGCATCTTTAGAAAATAGAAACAAAAAGGCACAAGTGAATATTGTCGAAAAATATCCACATGGAGCACAGAAAGAACAAATCACTAAGAATGCAGAGTTAACAGAGAGATATGATGCATTTAAAAAAATCGAACAATAGCTTCTCCTTTTTTTCCACTCTAACACTTATCATTTAAAAGACATTCAACCTTGAGGGCTATCTGATAGATTAGTCATTCAATTTGCTCTCCTTTAATATCATATCTTTAAGTATACAAGACATTCCATGAGGAATGCTCAATATTCAGTGATATGACTAGAACGATCATTCGGAGCAAAAAAATCTAGTAAAAATAGGCTCTGAAATGGATACCTTAGGAGTTATGAGGATTTGCTCAGTAGAAGAGATTGGTTTCACAGTAGCGGAGATGAAGAAGAGCTTGTAGCTCTTAAGGTAACTACTTTAGAGCCCATGTCTACTGGACTTTTCAGCTTCAGAAGATTATTCTTGTCATAACCCTAAATACTGAGCATTCTGCACCTACATCTACACACGTAATCTGAAATCCAACGTACGGTGCATGGTGGAGGGTATCCCGTGTCACTACTAGTAATTTCTTTACCTGTTTCACTCACAAAGAGAGTGATGGAAAAATGATTGTCTATATGCCTCCATACAAGCCCTAATTTCTCTTATCTTCATGGTCCTTACACGGAATCAACTTTCTTTTCCCACAGTTGGAGCTTGTAATTCAGGTAGGTTTCTTATGAAGCATACTCTATTACTAAATAAATCTACTTGATTCACATCCAATTATTTAAAGTTATAAGTAGATCTGTGACCTACCTGAAGCATTTGACTGTGTAAATCAGAATATTCTCCTAGATAAATTGAGGTTTTACGGAATTGTTGGTATAGCCAACCAACGGACATTGTATCTGATGAAACAGATCCAGAAAGTTGTATCTAATAATCAACCAGTGTAAACAGGTAGTGAGAAATCATTTATGCGGCTCCACATAGCTCAGTCTTACACCCACTACTGTTTCTCATGTATGTAAGTGATCTGCTGTCTAATAGACATCAAGCAGAATTTGTTCCCTTTGTAGAGGATACTAGTATTGTAATCAATTCAAACATACATACAGTAACAGTAGAAATGCTTATTAATGTTAAGAAAAGTATTAGTGAGTGGTTTAGTGTGAATGGTCTCACTGTCAGATTCAAAAATATACAAAATTCATTTCTGCACACCTAGATGTTCCACACAAATGGTATGTGTAACACATTGTAAGGAAATACCAACTAGTGTTGAAACTTCAAAAACTTTATGTCCATATTGATGGGAATTCAAACTAGAAAAACACATTTTAGAACCACTAAAACTATTTAATTCATAATCTTGGAGAGAAACAAATCAGTAAGTTGACACATTCTGCAAATTTTCATTCAACAATACCATATGGAGTAATGTTCTGAGGTTAGTTAAAGATAGAAAGTCTTTATTGCTCAAAAATATGCTGTAAGAATAATATGTGGTGGTTGTCCACAATCATCTCTTAGCCATTTATGTCCTCATGAAGTTTGTTGTAAATAATCACTGCAGTTCAAACAGAATGATGCACATTTTTACAATACCAGAAAAATACGATGTTGGTTACTTCACATTAAGGTTGTCTTAGCACAAAACAGGGTGCACAAAATTTTTCATCTGCTACCTAATGATATAAAACGTCTAACCACCAAACTAAATTTGGAAACAAACTGAAGAAGTGTGTACTTAACAACTCCTTTTAATCTGTAGAAGAATTTCTACTTTTATTATGTGTAAAAGGTGATAGGTAGGAATTAATAATCACATCTGTATTCTGAAAAAAAAAAACACTTGTAAATGGTCAGTATGTAGCCATATTTACATATCAGTGGATAATGTGAATGTAAAATTACCAGTCCTACATCACTATGATTAATTGTGAAAACAAAACATGGAACATGAAACTAAGAAAATGACCAGAACAATGTGTATATTTTGAAGAGAGTCACTTTGTCACTTTGATTTTTCATTTTCAGAAATATATTGTCTAGTCAACAGATGCTGCACTGTCAAAGAAACTACACCGGTTGTCAGTTGCTAGGTAACAGTCAACTTTCAGCATTCACTGATGCATTGAAGTTTTGTATCAGAACGAAGTTCCTTCCACAAATCACTGATAAGCAGGCTGCCTCGATGGTACAAGAACTGTGCTGTCAGAGCATACCAACCAGGGTAAATCCGTTACCTTTAGAAACAGGACACAATCCCAGAAAACTGTCTTAAGTGCAAGCAAAATGTTTTAGAGTGAAATTACTGTATAAATTGAATAATATTATTGAGACATGACTCGAAGGTGTTATCTATGTAGTTATGGTCATGGTAGGATAGTAGTATTGTATTTTTAATGGTTCTCTTGCCTATAAATGAAACTAATGCATAAGACATTGGATATGTTAAACTATATAATAAACTTGATACATTTAAATACTTATGTAATGCACTTTATACATGTAAACATTTTTCAATAGAGAAAAAGCAGTGATGCTGTAAATATGACTTTTTAAGATTTTCCAAAGGGTTTTGGCCCTCAGTATTTGCTTTTATGTTTTCGGAAAGTTTGTTATAACTTTTCACTCCTACATGGAAAGTACCTTTATGACACAGAAATGTGCTGATTCAGATAAAATATAAGCTTTTTTTGTCTAATATAGTGATCATGAATATTATTTTTTTTAGCAATCTACTATTCTAATCCAATAAATTTATTTTGAAGAATATATGTTGGATGGAATATCAGATTTCTTAAATGGTGCTTTACAAAATTCCATAGGCTTGCATTCAAATATAATGTTAATGTTTTCTTTAATCCCATTTTAAACTGCTTTGTAACCATAATCTTCAGAATTTGGTTCTGTGCTGTTAACAAGTGGTTCATAGTTGATAAGAGACAGATAAGATGTAATAGAGACAGATAAGATAATCATATCCTTACATAGAGCATTATATGTTTTTAACTGTTCATCAATTATTCTGTGTCCAGTTGCGAAGTTGTTTTGTGACATTATTTATTGAGTATTGTAATTCTTCTACATGGCACATTAAAATTGTGTGCCGGACTGAGACTTGAACTCAGGACCTTTGCCTTTCGCAGGCAAGTGCATTTGGTAGAGCACTTGCCTGCAAAAGGCAAAGGTCCCGAGTTCGAGTCTCGGTCCGGCACACAGTTTTAATCTGCCAAGAAGTTTCATATCACGGCACACTCCGCTGCAGAGTGAAAATCTCATTCTGGAATTCTTCTTCACTTTTCTCTCTTTAAGGGAATATTGGTAACCTCTGACAATAGGATGTTTAAGCTTAGACCATTATTGTACAAAAGGACCATAAGTGTCTCCATTACCAATCCTTGACAAGCACTATATTAAATTAGATTATACTCTGATAGGTTAAGTGTTCAGAAACAGTTTTAAGAATGATTAGTGTGTTCAATGCTTACTGCTCGTTTACATTTACTCAGTAAGGAAGTGACCCATGATGTCAAAAGCTTGCAGTAGGTGGCAAATACTAATGTTATTCATTGTTTCACATCTGCCAGGCTTAGTATGCAATTAACACACTCAATAAGTGGCAATTACTGTTGAACTCTTACTTCTGAATGTGTGCTGTTCATTGTACTGTATTTTAATTTACAAATTCTGAAGTCAGTCATATATAATTTTTTTCTAGTATTTCTGAAAGGTAACGGGAAATTATAATGGGTCTATAGTTTTTTACATTATCTGTCCCATCTTTCTTTTTTATCAGTTGGAATTGTCTAAGACATTTTCAGTAAGTCAGCGAAAGAACCTACTTGAAGCGAGCAGTCACGTAAGTATGTAAGTGGTGCAATTAAATTTAAAGCACTATTCTGCAAGATTTTGCAGGAACATTGTTAATGCCTGTAGAGTAGGTGTTTCTTAGTCCTTTTGTTGCTTTTGCTATTTCATCTTGTGTTACAGTGCTGATGTTCACCGACTAACTCAAAGTGCTTATTTGCGTTTTCACACATAATCTGCAATGCCTATGAAAAAGTTGTTAAATGAGCCAGCTGTTTCTAAATGGTTTGTTACTTTTTAATTTTCTTGCAAAATGTTATATTTTCACACAATGCTCTATTTTTACCAGTTTTTTTTTTTTTTTTTTATAACAGCTCACATTCTCTTTGCCTTACTTGTTGCATCATATATGTTTCATCATTATGCCTTTCTGCTACTCTGATTACTTTTATTCATATTTAGGAATATTTTTATAATACATGTGTAATTGAGATGAGGAATTACACAAATTACATATTTTACATGGTAGTCTGTTTTCCTTGCATGAAACCCTGATTCCTCTCGTGATCCACCTTTTCACTGTACAAGTGTTGTTTATGGTTGTAGTTTCCTGCGGAAATGGAATTTGAAAGTAATGTGTTCACACAGCTAAGAAGTTAAATTTCTCATTTACATAATTTAGGTTATAAACATGTGACCATCTTTCTTTGAATGGTAAGCTGTTGAAATACACTGGGCAAAAAGATGAAGAATCACTCTTTTAAAACACTGTTATTTTCACCCACTGTGAGATAGACATGTGAAATGTGGCTCAAAGATGCCTACAGCCTTCTACAGTAATAGTGCAAAAGTGTGGCATCCAGTGATGTCACCCTCAGGCTTGGTGACACTTCAAACAATAAGATGTCAACACATGGGGCGAGCCAGAACTCAAAAGGCCATGAGAGTTTTAAGGTGGGTTACCGATGTCACATTGGCACAAAATTTCATCACAATTCTGTCCACCACCATCACAGACGTATCACCCCCTCCCCCCTTTACCCACACATCACCCCTTTCCTTGGTGCCTGTGACGGAGGTCACAACCGTGATGCCTAGTATTTAAATCATCGAGTTTACTTATGGGTGACAAAGGAAAACATTTCAGACACATCACTGCTCATATCTAACACGAAAAAGCCTCAGGAGGTGACATAAGAGGCATCAACAACAACACCCTTCCCCCTGGCTCTTTCATTTACACACTTTTCATGCTCGAGAATAAAAGTTTGCAATGAAGTGTGCAATAGAATAATGTTCTTGATAATCCACCATCCAGATGATTTAAGCATTCACTAAGGACATTGTAGGGCTGCAAGGCTGTTGAACATGATCTGATCAATCCGGAGTGGAATGTGACCGAAAGTTTTGCTTAGGAACACAGGGTGAAACCATTCAAAATCATTCAATGAAATCTGACTGTGATCCAAAGCAGCAAAGGGTGTTTATGCTTTTTCAGGCCTCTTGTTTCATTCCCTCCTGTCGTGCGATCGTAGAGGGTGGACGGGGGTCAGGGGTGGGGGGGATTTGAGGGGGAAGCAACACTGACACATGCGTGAGTAAAATGTCAAACTCCTTCTAAGATGCCCCTGATCAGCAACAGCTTTGGTGCCACCTGTGCACCTTTGATGAGCACTTTAAAAATGAACCTGGAGAGAGACAACCCTTGACTGATTCCTAGGCATCCAAAGGCAAGCAAACTCTTCAACTACAGTACTGCTTTAGCGCCTGCTTTCAATCATGTGGAATCTGAGGGGTGTCAAAGAGGTTGCACTCCTCTCCCTCCCATGATCACACCACAGAAGTGCTAAAAAATCATTAGACCTCTTTGCTGCTTCAGATCGCATTAAAATTTCATTGAATGGTTTTGAATGGTCCCTTCTGGTTACAACTTGTGTACCAGAGAAAAATTGTGGTTGTGCTACACTCCAAAGGTACCATATCATGTTCAGTGGGATTGCAGCCCCATGATATCCTTAGAGAAGAGCTGAATCATCCGGGGTACATCATCAGTGTCAAAGGTTATCAAGGACATCATTCTCTTGCACATCATACTGCAGACTCGTTTTTGGGCTGCGAAATGTGTGTAAATGGACAACCCAAGGGAAGGGATAGTGTCAATGATGCCCTTTACATTGTGATAGGAACAACTGAAACAAAACAATCAATACAGTCGATTGCTGGAAATCAACAGACTCATATGGTTGTAGATTTACATATTGTCTGCATTATTCATTCATTCTTTTGAGTGAAGCCAGTCTATGGGAGCAACTGAATGGACAATTGAATCAGTTGGCTGTAGTTTTACATATCTGTTTGATTATTACTCATTCATTTCTTATGCATGAAAACAGTCTCTGCAAGCAACTGAATGAAAACAGTTGACACAATCTGGTAGTGTTTTGTGTACTGACTGGGTCATTCATTCTTTCTTTACAAGTGACACCAGTCTTTTGTATTTCTGTCAGCTGAAGCATGTATTCATTCATTCAATGAATTGAAAACACTGTTTAGTGGTGTAGTTGACTGAGTTATCAATTATTCTTCTGAGTGAAACTAGTCTGTAGTGCTTTCGTTAGTTTAAGAAAAACAGTGGTATACAATACAAACTGGGGTATATACAGGGTGCTCTATTGATTGTGACCGGGCCAAATATCTCACGAAATAAGCGTTAAACAAAAAAACTACAAAGAACGAAACTTGTCTAGTTTGAAGGGAGAAACCAGATGGCGCTATGGTTGGCCCGGTAGATGGCACTGCCATAGGTCAAACGGATATCAACTGTGTTTTTTTAAAATAGGAACCCCCATTTTTTATTACATATTTGTGTAGTACGTAATAAAATATGAATGTTTTAGTTGGATTACTTTTTTCGATTTGTTACAGATGGTGCTGTAACACAATTTTAGAAACACAGTTGGTAACAAGTAGGTTTTTTAAATTAAAATACAGAACATAGGTACGTTTGAACATATTATTTCGGTTGTTCCAATGTGATACATGTACCTTTGTGAGCTTATCATTTCTGAGAACGCATGCTGTTACAGCGTGATTACCTGTAAATACCACATTAATACAAAAAATGCTCAAAATGATATCTGTCAAACCTCAATGCATTTGACAATACATGTAACGACATTCCTCTCAACAGCGAGTAGTTCGCCTTCTGTAATGTTCGCACATGCATCGACAATGGGCTGACGTATGTTGTCAGGCATTGTCGGTGGATCACGATAGCAAATATCCTTCAACTTTCCCCACAGAAAGAAATCTGGGGACGTCAGATCCGGTGAACGTGCGGGCCATGGTATGGTGCTTCGACAACCACTCCACCTGTCATGAAATATGGTATGCAATATCACTTCAACCGCACGCGAGCTATGTGCCGGACATCCATTATGTTGGAAGTACATCGCCATTCTGTCATGAGGTGAAACATCTTGTAGTAACATCGGTAAAACATTATGTAGGAAATCAGCATACATTACACCATTTAGATTGCCATCGATAAAATGGGGATCCTTCCTCCCATAATGCCGCACCAGACATTAACCCGCCAGGGTCGCTGATGTTCCACTTGTCGCAGCCATCGTGGACTTTCTGTTGCCCAATAGTGCATATTATGCCGATTTACATTACCACTGTTGGTGAATGACGCATCGTCGCTTAATAGAATGCATACAAAAAATCTGTTATCCCGTAATTTCACTTGTGCCCAGTGGCAGAACTGTACACGATGTTCAAAGTTGTCACTATGCAATTCCTGTTGCATAGAAATATTGTATGTGTGTAATCGATGTTGATGTAGCATTCTCAACACCGATGTTTTTGAGATTCCCAATTCTTGCGCAATTTGTCTGCTACCAATGTGCAGATTAGCCACGACAGCAGCTAAAACACCTACTTGGGCATCATCATTTGTTGCAGGTCATGTTTGACATTTCACATGTGACTGAACACTTGCTGTTTCCTTAAATAATGCAACTATCTGGCGAATGGTCTGGACACTTGGATGATGTCATCCAGAATGCCGAGCAGCAAACATTACACACGCCCGTTGGGCATTTTGATCACAATAGCCATCATCAACACGACATCGACCTTTTGCGCAATTGGTAAACGGTCCATTTTAACATGGGTAATGTATCATGAAGCAAATACCGTCCGCACTGGCGGAATGTTATGTGATACCACGTACTTATACGCTTGTGACTATTACACCGCCATCTATCACAAAGCGAAAAAAGTGGTCCAAATAAAACATTCATATTTCTTTACGTACTACATGAATATGTAATAAAAGATGGGGGTTCCGACTTAAAAAAATGCAGTTGATATCCGTTTGACCTATGGCAGCGCCATCTAGTGGGCCAACCATAGCACCATCTGGTTCCCCCCTTCAAGATAGACGAGTTTCATTCTTTATAGTTTTTTCATTTGACGCTTTTTTTCGTGAGATATTTGGTCTGGTCACTATCAATGGACCACCCTGTATATCTCCAGACCCCCAGAGGGTAGCTCCACCATCAGGCATACGCGAAGATCGCAGTGGGTGCGGCAAAGTTAAAACAAGTAATATACATACTTGTATATTTGTTTGATTGTGTACTGAAAGACTAATTCTTTGTTTCATTATTTAAAACTGATGAATAGATAGCTGTGCATTAAACCATTGCAGGTGCAATTAACACATAACTAATAAAGTGCTTTGTTGGGAGTACTAAGTTGAGCAAGCACAGAAGGGTAAGGGGAAAAATAAGGAACATGGCAAATTTTTGTGAATGTTTTCATTTTGTTTGTGTGATGATGTCCATTAATTAAAACCAGTTTAATCTAACTCTAAGGTTGCATCTGCATCCAGTACACTCCACATCAGTGTCAGTGTCCTTCTGCTGTTGCCAAAGGCAGGGCCAGAATGGCAGGTGACAGGAGGAGATGGTGAGTCACAGGTAGTGCAGGTTCTGCCAGTGATGTTCCCATGCTGGCCACCATGTCACCTCCTCACACCAGCTGCAACCCTGGCCCTGGCAGCAGCAGGAGGAGGCTATAGCAGTGGCACCATGTGCACACCCTAAAGACCATCGCCCCTCATAGGAAAGGGTGAGAAAGTATGTAAGTGGACTCACTCAGATGCAGAAACAGAGTGAAAACATTCGTATAACAGACAAGACTGACAGATACTTGTGCCAAAATGATTAGTGGAAAATCTCATATAAGATGTGAAACAAATACTAACAAAGAGATAGAGGGGCTGGCCAGTACTTACCTCAGCTCAGTACAGCTGATAGATACACATAAAACAGAACTGAAAATTTACATTCCTAGCTTTCGGAACTTTGTTCCTTCATCAGGGAGGAGAGAGGGGAAAAAAGGGAAGAAGGGGAAGTGGATTCAGTTACTCACAACCCAGGTTTTCACTGAAGAAGAGAAAGTGTTAAGATGACAGACGTAAGTGATAGCTAACAAAAGGGACAAAACAATGAAGGATGTGGACCATATAGGTGATCTAAATGATTAGTGGAAAATCTCATATAAGATGTGAAACAAATACTAACAAAGAGATAGAGGGGCTTTCACTGAAGAAGAGAAAGTGTTAAGATGACAGACGTAAGTGATAGCTAACAAAAGGGACAAAACAATGAAGGATGTGGACCATATAGGTGATCTAAATGATTAGTGGAAAATCTCATATAAGATGTGAAACAAATACTAACAAAGAGATAGAGGGGCTTTCACTGAAGAAGAGAAAGTGTTAAGATGACAGACGTAAGTGATAGCTAACAAAAGGGACAAAACAATGAAGGATGTGGACCATATAGGTGATCTAAATGATTAGTGGTTGTGAGTAACTGAATCCACTTTCCCTTCTTCCCTTTTTTCCCCTCCTCCTCCCTGATGAAGGAACAAAGTTCCGAAAGCTAGGAATGTAAATTTTCAGTTCTGTTTTATGTGTATCTATCGGCTGTACTGAGCTGAGGTAAGTACTGGCCAGCCCCTCTATCTCTTTGTTAGTATTTGTTTCAGATACTTGTGTCAGCCAGTTGTCTCACATTAACTGAAACCACTCAAACCTGGAGAGTAACTTGGCTGCAAACCCATTTCATTCAGTTGTTTCATTGTACTGCAAAATCTGACTGGACCAAAAAGCAACTGACTGGCCAATTAGTTGTTGAAAACAGTCTGTTGTCCCATCCTTACCTTTATGCCTCCTCCTGAGGTGTTTTTGCATTCAATTCTGAGTGGGAGTGAAATGTTTTCCTCGGCCACCCATAAGACAACCACCTAATTTCAACACTGGGCCTCTGTCCCACTGTATGAAACATCCTGTTGGACACAATTTTGACAAAATTTGGTACCAACGTGACATCACTAATGCATCATATACCTCACATGAACTTCTGGACTATGACCTTTTTTTTTTTTTTTTTTTTTTTTTTTTTGCACGAGTTGACACCTTGCTGTTTGAAAAGTCACCAAGCCAAAGGGTGACACTGCAACGTACCACACTTTTGCACCATTACAGAAGTAGGTTGTAGATACCTTTGAACCAAATTTCACATTTCTGTGTAGAAATGGGGAAAATGACAGGATTGCAAGAAAGTGACCCTTTCAATTTTTTTGCACAGTGTACTTTATGTTATCCTAATTATTGCATCTGCAAGTGGTTCTTAAAAGTATATTGTTCCCAGTTCTGTCTTTTCCTTTGAACTTAGTATTTGAACTAGATGTTTATTAAAGCCTGTATCAGTGAAGTGATGCATACACCCTCCTTGATTAGCAACTGATCTAAAGCTGTTTCG
Source organism: Schistocerca piceifrons (assembly GCF_021461385.2). Classification (NCBI taxonomy): domain Eukaryota; kingdom Metazoa; phylum Arthropoda; class Insecta; order Orthoptera; family Acrididae; genus Schistocerca; species Schistocerca piceifrons. The sequence continues at coordinate 191,662,824 of NC_060140.1, forward strand.
CAAGTGTCTATTACTCAGGTAGCACAGCATTTACATTGTAGGATGTACCAAGGTTCAATCAGTCCTCTCAGTTTCTGGTTCTTGTAAGAAAGTCAATGTTAAAGTCTCCACAAATTATCAAAGCCGACTCCATTTTTTTCTCCAAAAAATAAAAATAAAAAATAAAAAAACCATGAAGGAATTATCTGAATGAGACACAAATTAGAAGACATGATGTACACGTACAGACAAACACATGACTACAATTCCAGTAAAATTGGATGATTTATTCAAGAGGAAAAGCTTCACGAATTGAGCAAGTGCATAATGTGTCGGTCCACCTCTAGCCCTTACACAAGCCATTATCTGGTTGGCATTTATTAATAAGAGTTGTTGGATGTTCTGAGGGATATTGGTCAAATTCTGTCCAACTGGTGCATTATACTGTCAAAATCCTAAGGCGGCTGGAGGGCCCTGCCCGTTATGCTCCAAACATTCTCAACTGGGGAGATATCCAGTGATCTTGTACGCCAAGGCAGTGTTTGGCAATCACAAAGAGAATTAGTAGAAACTCTCACTGTGTACAGGAGGCCATTATCTTGCTGAAATGTAAGCCCAGGATAGCTTGCATGAATTGCAACAAAACAGTGCCTAGAATATCTCCGACATACCACTGTGTTGTAACGGTGTCACAAATGATACCCAAAGAGGTCCTGCTAGGAAAAGAAATGGCAAGCCAGACCAGCACTCCTGGTTGTCTTGCCGTATGATGGGTGACAGCCAGGTTAGAATCTCACAACTGTTCAGGGCATCTCCAGATACATCTTTGGCTTGGAATACCATTGATGGAAGTAGAATTATCTTCATTCACGAGTCCTGCTTTGAACTGACCCTCGATGAGGTGAAGACTTGGTTGGAGATAGCAAAGGGCAGCAATGATATACCAATCTGACTGTCATTCGCCATATGGCTCAATGCTGAGGAGTGTTGGTCTGGGGTGCCATTTCTTTTCATAGCAGGAACCCTTTGGTTCTATCTGCAACACCCTTGCAGAACACCAGTACTTCAATACATTGTGAGCAGATGATTCTTCATTCACATTAGTGTATACCATGGTGAAATCATAATGCTTAGTTATAACATTATAAAGTGTGAGCTAATAAGCAGCTAAGAAAAGGAAAGTAATAATTAATTGGAAACACAAATACTTTAGGACTAAAGCAGACCACTTATCGAACAATAGAAGTATTGAGTTCTCAACAGGTACAAAAAAAAAAAAAAAAAGAATAACAACTTGATAGCTTTCAGTTGAATCATTTTATTAGGTAGAGTACAAATTGTGTGTGTGTGCATGGGGTAAGTGTGAGGGGGGGCAGAAGGGGAGCATGCATGCACACTGCATATATAAGTGGACTCAGCTTGTTAAAAGAATCATCCAAAAACTAGCAAGACTGCATTCTTTTTTGTGTGCCTGTTGATGACTCAATGCTTCTACTGTTCGGTGAGTGATCTCCTTTACTCCCAACTTAATTACATTCTGCCAGAACTTTCCCTTGCCATATTAACTGGAAATGTACTAGCTATATGGCCATCAGTTCACCACATTACATATCACAAGCAAGCATCAACATATTCATTCAAGAAATACTATTAATACCAAGCAATTCTTCTCACCTGTTTATTCTGTAAGCCATGTGACCATATTCGTTCTAGCAAGTCACACAGGCTAGCAATGAGCGTGTTTTCTTCAACACCTACAAGTGAGACCTCACCGTGACCAAGTTCAACAGCTTCTGTTCCCATCTTCTCCACCAACATGCGCTTTGTCTTGCTTTTACAATCCTGAAACATTTTTGATGTGATTGAAGACTGACACATCTGTTTTGTTTAAAAAATAAAATTAGCTTACAATAAACTATCGTATTAACTGTTATCTGGTTAAATAACTGCTTAAATTTCTATTTGACAGAAAGAAAGTCTGATAAAAATGTTTGTTTAATGAAATAACAATTTACAACATGTGTAGTAGAAAACTGAAGACAACTAATCATACAGCTGAAAAAGTAATGAAAGGAAAGGCAAGCTATGAAGGATAACACAGACAAAGATTAAAATAGGTAAATTAATATAGGTAAACAAGTATACAGTCATTCTTATACAGTGTAATTATAAAATCCATGAAACATTTTTTAAAATTCATAAAGATAAATGGAGAAGAACATCACAAATGATACAGTATGTGAATGCCAAGTTTTTTTAAACAGTGTTTATAAAGTTCTGTGTGTCCACCATTTGTTACTCGGCAAGCATCTAATCGGTAATCCAATTCTACCCATACTCCTCCCTATGAGTCAGGAGCGATAGTAAGAATAGCTGCTGTTATATAGTGTTGCAAGTCTTCAAGGTTTTGTGGTAAAGGTCGAACATAAACACTATCCCTGATATAACTCCAAAAGGAAAAAAATCTTAAGGCATCAAGTCCACCAACTGTGGTGGCCACTTGGGTAGTGCCAGGTCAGTGGCCACAACATATCAACGACAGTTTGTGGTGCCCCTGTCAGGAATTTTCCAAACTAATTTGTCAGCATCACACTCGAAAAAATTTTTACAGTTTGCCGTTCACATACTGTATCATTTTTTATATTATGTTATATTTAGCAACTGCCCTTGTTAGTTCCGTCTAGTATGCACCCCACACATTTTAGCAATTGTCTGTCATTTTGTGTGCAGTCTCCTTTGTAGACTGATTGCATTTCACTAGTATTTTACAATGTAGTGAAGTCTGCCACCTGCTTTACCTACACCTGAGCCAATGTGATCACTCCACTTCATGCAGCTGAAAATAGTAACGTGCAAGTATCTGTAAGAGTTGACTTTTTCAACTGTGACTCATTGATACTGTAGTCGTAAGATACACCGGTTTTTTGTTTTGTTAAGTGAAAAGTTTTATCCTGGCCTAACCGAATATTTCTGCAACTTTTTTGGACGTTAGTTCATTATAGATAACTGCATCATTCAAAAATCAGAGGATACCATTAATATTGTCTACTAGATCATCAAAACAAAACATGAACAGCAAGGCTCCCAACACACTTTGCTGGAGCACAGCTGAAATTATTTCTACATCTGTCAATGACATTCCAACCAAGATAACATGCTGTCCTCCTCACCAAGAAATCCTCAATCCAGTCACAAATCTTTGATGTTATTTCACACGATCATATTTTAAATAATAATCATATGTGTGATACTCAGTCTGAAAGTCAAGAAATACTGCATCTATCTCATTGCCTTGATCCATAGCTTCCAGGATGTCATGTGACAAAAGTGCGAGTTAGGTTTCACTTGACCGTTGTACCCAGAATTCATGCTGGTTGGCATGGAAGGGGTAATTCTGCATTCTAAGATTTTAAAACTAATGGATGTCAAGGATATTGGACAGTAATTTTGTTGATCTCTTCTGCTGCCCTTCCTGTAGGCACGTGTGACTTACTATTTCTTCCCGCCACTGGGCATAAGATTTTGTTCAAGGGATATCTTCATAATATTATGGTTAAAAGGAGGGCTACCTCAACCACAAATTTGGTACAGAATCTGATAGTAATTCCATCACGCCATGCAGCCTTATTCAATAATGATTTCAGGTGTTTCTCAATGACACTTGCATTATGATTTCACTCATCTTTGCACTGGTATGAGAACGACATTGGGACTATACTGCTGGGTTTTCCTTTTTAAAGAAACAGCTGAAAACATAGTTAAGAATTTCTGTTTTTGTTCTGCTACCCTTAATTTTAGTTCCAGTCTTGTCGATGAGAGTCAAGATGCCCTCTTTTTAACCATTTACGTTCCTATTTGTGTTTGCCATCTGAGTTATCGGCCGTTTTACCAAACGACACTCAGGCTGTCGACTGCGTTTTACTTTTTATCCATCATAGCAATATGGCGTACGCCATTTAATTTTTAGTTTCGGACCTCTGTTTCTCTATGGTGCATTTTATAGACCTTTCTCCATGTCACTGTTTTGGGATTAACTTCTTGTTTGGGATTAACTTGTTGTTTTTAATTCCTCTCTTTGTCTTTGTGTTCTACAGTTTTGACATGGGCGTATATCACCCTAGTTGTTTTTGAGACCTAAAACAAAGCAAAACAAACACTGATTTTGGATCTAATATTTTGCAATGATAGACTTCGAAGGCTTCATAAATTGCCTCCTTTACACCCACACTATATATGCTTTGTTTTATACTTATTATGTGCATCTGTTTCCTTAGGAGTTTCTTTACACTGACTATATATCATGGAGAGTCCCTCCCATCATGAACTGTACATGTCTATCCAGTGTATGGAATAATGAAACATACCAAGATTAACTAATAATAGTACACAACATACCTTTCTTACACACTTCATGATAAACTGTGACTTCACTGCATGTACACATATTTGCGATTATGTCATTTTCAATTTATGCTAATCAATGTGTAATGAAACTAGGAATAAGAACTGACCTCCAGAATACAATATGTTGACTGAAATTTCTTAAATTGAGGAGAAAATATGAACATCATGCAGACAAATGTTAAGTCTATAGTATTAAGCATGCAATGGAGTACCTTTATCTACATGAAATGAAAGGAACTGGAGTTTGAGGTTAGTGCTCTTGTAGATAATTAGGATGGTAATTTATTTGTGATTAAATCTTACATATTTTTATACAAACAGTTAAAAGAACTTATTTTACTCAGTTTATTACAGAAAAACTTTTTAAGTAATATTTTTGTCAGTTACAAACACAATATACTTCTTCTTGAGCTTTTGTCAAATGTGAAATTATTTATATTAGTCTTTTTTCACTGTAAATGTAATGAAACTCTAACTGATTAAAGTATGACTTGTTTTCAAAATTTTATTTAAGACTTGATGTTAGGACAATGTAGTTACTTACATAACCTGGAAGTTGAAGTTTATTTGAGAAAATATGTAACCTCTTCCACATCATGCACATAATTAACAAACAAAAAATCTAGGTATTTTGCTCTGTGAAGCATTAATTTACTGAGAACTTACATTTCCTATTTCAAAATTCTTACGATATTGGAAAAAATCTGAGAAAATATAATCTTGTACTAAAATACCTTTTTTATGTCAATGCTCATAAATTTAAATGAAGCAGGAGCATCAACCATTCTTTTAAGCTTCAGTCATAATCTCTCAGTTAAAAATTTCAAGTTCCTCATTGAGATTCCTGTGTCTTCAGAGCATGACTATGTTTCACAGTGCTGCTTCAAAGTTACTGTAAGTGTTAGAAGCTTAAATTTGTGATAGATATTTTGTTAGTGCAGTCTGTGTCTGGAGAATGTAAATGTAACACATGCAAACTTGCAGATAAAATATTGTATTTAATATATGTTGTAAAATGCTGAACCCAGACAGATTGATATAATACCATTAAATTTATGAAAGAGTGAGATCACAGGTGCACAATAATTGAAGTAAGAAAGAAAAGATGGGTTTATGTGAGAGTGACTCCTATACTCAATGATCGGAATATTGGACACATGATAAGTTAGGCATGAAGAATTCAAGAGCTAACAGTTATTGCAAAGGATTATATACATGACATAGTAATAAAATGTAATTAGCAAGTCAGCAATTTTTAGTAAATTATAAATACTAGAACTTTCAGAGTATTCCTACACACACTGCTCCAAATCTATTTGTTCTCTATGGAAAAAATGTTTGAATCAAAACAATTTGTTGCTTAAGAATAAGAATAATACGATTTGGTATGTATTCATTTAAAGTAAAGAAAGACTTCTGCTGTATTAGTAGTATCAGAAAATTAAATGGAGAGATACAAACAGCAGCCATATCATCCTGGTCAACATAAGGTTGAGGAGTCTAAATCTACATCTAACATCAACATGAAATATTGCTTTTTTGAATAATTAAGAGAATATGCCCCAATCTTTTAATTAAACGTAAAATACATTAAGAATAAATTTTCCCCTGCATGTAAATCTGCAAAGTAAGGACAAAAGGTCACAATTTAATGTAAGGAATGTATTTTTTTGCTGTTCTGGTACAGGAAGATCAAGAGAAATGTTTATGTATCGAAACTGTAAAGCAAGTTGAAGGCAGTCGCTGTAATTTGTTTTTGGATTACTGGTATATAAAAGCAGGAGCTGTGAGCGCTCTCTCTCTCTCTCTCTCTCTCTCTCTCTCTCGTTTTTTTTACAATGGCTGTTTCAAAAATGTGTCACTCTGTAATGTTTGGCAAATAATTATGCTAATTTAATTTCAAAAGCCATGTTTTAATTAAGATTGTACTTTCCTTTTTCATTAATTCCACATATCAAATTATTATGCTACATTTTAGAAATTTTTCAGGCTACAGCGAAGGAGAGTTGTCGACGATTTGTTTGGTGGCCACAGCCGAATGCTACTAGTGTTCAGTTGGCTATTACTTTAGAAAACTTTTATTTCAGTGTCCCTGAGATCTCTTTTACGGGTCTCTTCTATCAGTAACCAGGCAATGTAATTACAGAAACTGCCTTTTTTTTTTTAACATCGGCCACTGGCCTCTGAACAATGCCATGAGCCTACATTCTCGTCGGTCTGATGGGAATCTGATGCTGGTTGGTGGAATATATAATTTCATCATCAACAAGTAAAAAATTTTTTACGCACCATTTCATCATTTCGGAAGTATTGCCACCAGCAAAATCAATAAATTTAGTATTAAATTATACATTTTTTTTAACAAACCAGTTGTATTAAATACACCTACATCTACATGGATACTCTGCAAATCACATCAAATGCCTGGCAGAGGGTTCATCAAACCACCTGTGAACCATACATCTTTGTAACAGAATATGCAAATAGGATATGACTGCATGTAATAAAAAGTGACAAATTGTAGCATAGTGGACAAAATGGAATTAATTATCAAAGATAAATTACTGCAACAGCACTTAAACTTGCTTTACCCAAATGAACAAATTGTGAAGGCAGGGAATGGTTATACTTGCAGTTGCTTATAGTAAGTTGAAGTTCATATTTCAAAGGCAGTTTCACAGCTTTGTGTATTTTGAAAGGATATTTACCATTATCAAATAACAATGCATCAATATTTATGAGTGTCACCAAAATTTTTATAGTTGTTGGTGATAAACAAATAACTGATAGTTGTACAGCCACAAAGAGCCTGTCATAACTGGTTTTCTGTAAACATTCATATTAAGAGGGATATCTGTTTACATTTAAAGACACAACAAAGATATTTAATTGCTGTTCCTGCATATGTAGCACCTACTTTCATGTGTTTTATAGTTGCAAGGTTGCTTTGCATTACACGAGTGAGTCTGGGTGCACTGAATGATTGGTTTTGAGTCAAATGTACACATAACAGCACATTAATTGCAAATCATCTGTGCCTCTTAAATCATGTTAATACTCATCTGCATTGCTTATTTCCTTTTTAAATATTAGCACGAATTAGGAGAGCAATGGTTTTTCTATAATAGTGTTTTATTATGTGCCATACATTCTTAATCTACAATCCAACTACATAACTATCGTTAACTATAATTTTAGTATTTATGTTGGCCTGCTAAATGTGATTCTTTTATGAGGTTACATTCTTACTTATGTTTTCTATACAACAGCTGTAGTACCTTAAGAAGTTTTTCAACAAAGGTCCAGTTCGTTTGAGCAATAAGAGCAGGACTTAAATCTGTGCCAAATCTTGGTGGTCGCATGCTGTCCATGGATTGATCCCCATCAATCGATAGCTGCCGTTCCTTCTGGTGCCATCTAGGTGTGTTAGTTATTCGTTTGCGTAACCTACAAAACAAAATGTCATGACTATATTCTATTTTCTAAAAATTACTTAAGGAACTACGCACTACAAATTTTCGAGACATACAGTACAAGGAAAGAGCGCTAAAATGTCACAGTATTCATGAATAATTATTTGCACAAATTTGTGTCTTTCTTTGATTCTAGTGGGATTATCAGGATGGGTATAGGTGTAGCTGCCACCATGGAGTCTAGTGGATGCACCAAAAGCAGCACCAGTTTCGATTAATACACAGTATTTCGTTTCTGTCCTCACGTGCTTTTTTGTTGTGAAGAAGTGAACTGTATCTGTGTACTTTACTGCATTGACTAGTGTATACTAACTTTTGCACATATAGCAGTATTTAAATTGCATCCAGCAACTGCTTGAGTAAACATTATGGTATTGCTGCTATCACAACACCTATTGATTAGCTCATCCTGGCCATTCAACACATAAATCTCTGGGTGGAAGATTAATTTGACACATGATTGTCACATTACACCTTACAAACATGTTTGAGGTATGAATGAGATTTTCACTCTGCAGCAGAGTGTGCGGTGATATGAAACTTCCTGGCATGTTAAAACTGTGTGCTGGACCAAGACTCAAACTCGCGACCTTTGCCTTTCACGGGCAAGTGCTCTACCATCTGAGCTACCAAAGCACGACTCACGCTCTGTCCTCACAGCTTTGCTTCCACCAGTACCTTGTCTCCTACCTTCCAAACTTTACAGAAGATCTCCTGCGAACCTGCAGAACTAGCACTCCTGAAAGAAAGGATATTGCGGAGACATGGCTCAGCCACAGCCTGTGGGATGTTTCCAGAATGAGATTTTCACTCTGCAGTGGAGCGTGCGCTGATATGAAACTTCCTGGCAGAATAAAACTGTGTGCCAGACCGAGACTCGAACTCGGGACCTTTGCCTTTCGCGGGCAAGTGCTATACCATCTGAGCTACCCAAGCATGAGGTAGGCAGGTGGAAGGTAGGAGACGAGGTACTGGGGGAAAGCTGTGAGGACAGGGCATGAGTCGTGTTCGGGTAGCTCAGATGGTAGAGCACTTGCCTGCAGAAGGCAAAGGTCCCAAGTCCGAGTCTCGGTCCGGCACACAGTTTTAATCTACCGGGAAGTTTCATGTTTGAGGTATTTGCCATTGCTGAATGTACATTTAAGCCAGCATAGGATGCACCATCTGCTGAGACTGAGGCTTATCTTCCTAAAATGTCCGGACAAGTGCATAGGGTGGGACTGCTTGTCACTCCAATGCAAGACAGATGATTGAGTCCTTAGGGAAATAGAGGGCAGGTCAGGAAGGATGGAAGGTCAGTATCTACTTTGTTTGCTTGCCAGAGGTAGTGTCCAACATGTTGAGGGGACTCTGCCGGCCTGGACTGCGCACACTGGGTGAACCTGGATGCAAACGCTGGCTCGTATCAGCACAAATAACATCTGTCACCTGGGTTCAAAGGCCATTATTGGTTCCTACATGTGACTGGATGCTTCGATGAATACTAGCCTCACACATGGGGTGGAAGCTCAGCTAGCTCTCTGCAGCATCATTGCCAGAAGTAACTGTAGTGCTCTGACTTGGAGCTGAATAGAAGTCTTGCACCTGAAACTCAGATGATTCTGTGATGAATGTGGATTTCTCTACCTTTGCTATTATGTAGAGAGTTGTAGGAAACCCCCTGCCAAATACGCCAGGCACAGACTACACAAAGGAAGCGGCTATCCTCATTAATTAAAGAGAGTAACATTTGTCATAGAAGACTGGAGAAAGAAAATGTTAAAATTAGTTAACTGCAGGAGTGTCTATGGAGAGGTCCCAGAACTAGTCTCTCTTACAAACAGTGACACTGCCCACATTCTACTCAGGACAGCGAGTGGCTGAGATCTGATGCTGACAGCAATAAAATTTTTAATTCTGAAAGGAATGTGTATCACAAATACAGCCTGACTGCCAGTGACAGAGCTGTAAGGAGCATGATAATATCTAGTGAGGTTGTACAGGTGCCAAATGCAAAATAACTTTGATCAAAGTAAGTGTTAAAGATGGACCAAACATGATCATCAGATGATTTTATAAAGCCTCTGACACAGTAGCAGTAGTGACAGAGCATTTGAGGAGATTAGAGAAGATTTCACATAAATTTCCTGGTCATTTTCTGGCATTAGGTAGAGATTTCATCTCACCAGCTATATGCTGAGAGACTCAAAATTATTAAGGGGAATACTAAAGACATGGAATCTTGTTCAGTTCTTCTAAATTCATTATCCGAAAATTACTTTCAGCATCCAGTCAGCGAACCAACTCTGAAGGTAACATATTAGATCTTCTGCGCAATGACAGTCCTGAACATGTTGACTCAGCACAGAACACAAAACCATGATAATGAAGCCACTATAGTATCACTGAATATAGTTGTAAATATACACAGTTACAAAGCTATTTCTGCTTACCAAGAGTGAACAAAAGAAAATTCAGATTACTTGAGAAGTCAACATGAGGAACTCACCTCCAGGAGCAAAACTGACAAGCATCAATGGAGAAAGTTAAAGAGTACTGTACAAAATGCCTTAGACAGGTATGTGCCAAGCAAGTTGTGAGGTGTTGGAAAAGCCCACTGTGGTTCAACAGCCATTTTAGATAGCTGCTACAGAAGCAAAGAGAGCTTTACTTTAAATTTAAATGTAGCCAAAGCCTCACAGACAAACGAAAACTGAAAATCAGTGTGGAGAGCCACACATGAAGCATTCAAAAAATTCTAAAGTAAAATTTTATCTATCAGCTTAACAGAAAATCCTAATAAGTACTGGTCTTATGTTAAATCAGTAAATTGATGGAAGCCATCTGTCCACTCTGTGACCATCATGTCATACAAGCAGAGGATGACGGACAGCAGGCAGACACACTGAATGCCTCTTTCCAAAACTGCTTCAATGAGGACGATTGTACTATGCTACTTTCTTTAAACTGTCACGTGGATATCAAAATGAGAGGTATCAAAATAAGTGACCATAGGATTGAAAAGCTACTGAAATCACCCAACAGAAGACTGGTCACTGGACCTGATGAGATAACAATACAATTCTACATAGAGTATGCAGCAGTAGTGTACTGTATGCCACTGGATAAGTGAAGCATTTCTAGTAATTGGAAGAAAGAGCAGTAATTCCCACTTTCAAGAAGGGTCATGAAATACATGTACAAAACTACAGGGTTATATCTCTGACATAGGTCTGTTGTACAATTTTGGAACACATTTCACACTCATTTATTATGACCTTTCTGAAGGCTGAAAATATCTTCTTTAGGAATAAACATCATTCTTGAAAAGAATAATTGTATGAAACCCAGCTCACTCAGTTCATGCACAAGACCCAGCAAGCAGTAGGTACAGGTGTCCAGGTTGATGCTGTGTACTTTGACTTCCACGACACATTCTATACAGTTCTGCACTGCTGCCTAATGAACAAAATAAGACTGACTGGAGTATCAGACCAGCTGCATGATTATACAATTATACAATTGCAAAACGACGACTGGAACCAGTTACCTCCAAAAATTATCTAGATGTATGAGCATGGAGTGATTTTGAGAACAATCATATAAAACTAACTGCAGGAAAGGTAGTCAATAGACAGATTCATTGGAAATTTAGTCCAACAACAAAGGAAGTAGCTTACAAAACCCCTCTTTGACCAATATTTTAATATTGCTCATCAGTTTGTGATCCACACCAGATAGGATCAACAGATGACATAGAAAAGATCCAAAGAAGAGCAGTATGTTTCATTGCAGGTTAATTTAGTTAAGTGCATAAGCATAATGGAGGTGCTCAGTCAACATCAGTGGTAGACACAGTGAGAGAGGTGTTTTGTATCATGGTGTGGTTTACTGTTATAATTTTGAGAGCTCTTCCTACTATGTACATCTTGTGAAAAGACCATGAACATAAAATCAGAGAGATCTGAGTTCACACAGAGACTTACCAACAATGGCTAGAACAGGAAGGGCAGGAAGTGACATCTATACACAAAGTGTTCTCTGCTGCACACTAACGGGGTCTGCAGAGTCTAGATATTTCATTCCTGAATTAGCTCCCAAAGACAGGAAGTATGTGTAAATAGTGTAACATGATGCAGCCTAACATCCTAGAAGATAATATCTTTACATATAACAGGTTCACACCTAGATGTGACAGCCTTTTAACTGAAATTGCATATGTTCATTGCCAGGGCAGGCTGATGTTCAGTTACCATGTTTAGAATACTTGATTTTTACCAATCATCTGTGATTTAGAATTGCTATTAGGTATGACTTTCTGTCTTTTCTAATAAGGTATGTACTGACTCTTGGGATTAAAGCACAATTACAGACAAATATAATTAAGCTCCTTCTCCCTATGATTTAGTTGAGTTCTTCAAGGCTATGGTACAGTGAGTACATAGCAAGATTTAGAATAGATGCATCTGAAATTGTACTGCCAATCTCTACATTTGAGAAAGATCCCCTGGACTCAACCATATAGCCCAGTCACAGAAGACCAAAAAATGTTGATCAGAAAAAAATTGTGTAGTCACAAATTTTTGCTTAGTGTTGTGAGGGGGTGTCCCAAACAACATACAAGCAATCCTGACCAGTAATATTTTCCAGTAGAAAATTAAATTACATTAAATTTCCTACAAAAAATGTTTTCTCTGCAACTACCAGTTTCTGCATTGCACGGAAAGGAAAAAAATTGCTGATCAGTGAAAATACTGATGAAAATGAAATTCCAACATTAATCACAGTTGGGTGTTGAAATAAATTCAATGGCAACAAATGAAAATTTGTACTGGATCAGGACTCAAATCATGTAATTGAGGCAGGACTTTTATGGCAGGCCGATATTCACGTATTGGGATCTGGATAACTGCCTAAAAACTATATCCAGGCTGGCCAGCACACCGACCCTTGTCATTAATCCGCCAGATGGATTCGATCCAAGGCCAGTACACCTCCCCATCCCAGAAGTGGTGCATTGACATGTGTGACTATCCAGGCAGGTCACATGGAGTCCATAATTGAGGAAACCATTTTCTTTTATTGTAGAAGTGTAACAAAAAATCTATTTTCAATCAACTATTATACCCAATACCAACATCAGTAGCAAAGATACGATTTCAGTACTACGGAGAAGCATAATGCCCAATAATGTATACCCATGAATATACAAACCTGTGAGGTGGCTCTTTGAGCACCGAAGCATCCAAGAGTGGAAAACCACCAGTATTTCTGCTCGGAATCACACGCGAAGTTACAATTTCCTGGGGTGGAGAGACCACTACATCAACATTTGCTAGGCGCTTCTCTAGAAGTAGTTGAGAGTCCTGTATCGTAGTGCAGTGCTCATAGTCTGGTGTTCTCACAAAACCTTCTCCAAACCTTTTCCTGATAAAGAAAGACATGCTAGTTTTCTTTTCACCTAAACAACACAGCACACATGTAATTCACATTATTTTTGGATGAACTGAATGAATCACAACATATCATCTGATGGGCAGAGACATTTGCTTTCATTTTACTATTTGTTACTATGTGATGTGAACTATGTGACCAAAGAAATTAAATAGCACACATTATAGCTCAACATGAAAGAACTGAATAGACTCCTCACACTATTTTAACAGTTTTAGTTATTGTATTAATTTAATTTTTATTTTTCAAACAATGGAATATCCAGGGTGGAGTGTAACAATATTCCGAAAAGGAAAGTTCCCACTCACTATATAGCAGAGATGTTGAGTTGCAGATAGGCACAATAAAAAGACTGTCACAAATCAAGCTTTCAGCTAGGAAGGCCTTCGTCAAAAATAGACACACAGGTACACACTCACGCAAACGCAGCTCACACACACACGACTGCCATCTCAGGCAACTGCTAGCAGCAGCACCAGTGCATAATGGGATTGGTGACTGGATGGGGGTAAGGAGGAGGCTGGGGTGGGGAGGTTCAAAAATGGTTCTATGGCTCTGAGCACTATGGGACTTAACATCTATGGTCATCAGTCCCCTAGAACTTAGAACTACTTAAACCTAACTAACCTAAGGACAGCACACAACACCCAGTCATCACGAGGCAGAGAAAATCCCTGACCCCACCGGGAATCGAACCCGGGAACCCGGGCGTGGGAAGGTGGGGAGGAGGAGGGATAGTAGGGTAGTGGTGGTGGATAGTGATGTGCTGCTGGGGAGTGGGCAGGGATGAGATAGAGAGGGGTAGGGCAGCTATGTGCAGTCAGGAGGTTAGATCGAGAGCAGCGGGTGGGGGGGGGGGGGGGAGGGGGGTTAGCAGAAAAGGAGAGAAGTAAAAAGACTGTGTGCAATGGTGGAATGAGAGCTGTGTAGTACTGGAATGGGAACAGAGAAGGGACTGGATAGGAGAGGACAATGGCTAATGAAGGTTGAGGCCAGGAGGGTTACAGGAACATAGGATATATTGCAGGGGCAGTTCACACCTGAGCAATTCAGAAAATCTGGTGTTGGTGGGAAGGATCCATATGGCACAGGCTGTGAAGCAGTTATTGAAATTAAGGAGGTCATGTTTGACAGCATGCTCAGCAAAAGGGTGGTCTACTTGTCTCTTGGCCACAGTTTGTCAGTGGCCACTCATATGGATGGACAGCTTGTTGGTTGTCACGCCCGCAGAGAATGCAGCACAGTGGTTGCAAGTTAGCTTGTAGATCACATGACTGGTTTCACAGGTAGCCCTGCCTTTGATGGGATAGGTGATGTTTGTGACTGGACTGGTGTAGGTGATGGTGGGAGGATGTATGGGACAGGTCTTGCATCTAAGTCTATTAGAGGGGTATGAGCCATGAAGTAAGGAGTTGGAAACAGGGCTTGTGTAGGGATGCACACATATATTGTGTAGGTTCGGTGGATGGTGGACTACAAATGTGGGAGGGGTGGGAAGGACAGTGGGCAGGACATTTCTCATCTCAGTCGAAACCCTGGCGGAGAATGTAATTCAGTTGCTCCTATCCTGGGTGTTACTGACTTACGAGGGGAATGCTCCGCTGTGCCCAGACTGTGGGACTTTGGAAGGTGGTGGGAGACTGGAAAGATAAGGCACGTGAGATTTGTTTTTGTACAAGGTTGGAATGATAATTACAGTTTGTGAAGGCCTCAGTGAGGCCCTCGATATATTTTACTGCTTGTTACTGCAGATGTTACAACCACGAGTGGTGCTAGGCTGTACTGAATGGACTTCTTGGTATGGAATAGGTGGCTGCAATCAAATTGGAGGTATTGCTGGTGGTTAGTAGGTTTGATATGGACAGAGGTCCTGATGTAGCCATCTTTGAGGTGGAGATCAATATCTAGGAAGGTGGCTTGTTGGGTTGAGTATGACCAGGTGAAGCAAATGGGGGAGAAGTTGTATAGGTCCAGGAGGAATGTGGATAGGATGTCCTCACCCTGACTCCAGATCACAAAGATGTCATCAATGCATATGAACCAGGTTAGGGGTTTAGGATTCTAGGTGTTTAGGAAGGATGCCTCTAGATGGCCCATGAATAGGTTGGCACAGGATGGTGCCATGCGGGTGCCTGTAGTTGTACCCTGCATTTGTTTGTAGGTAATGCCTTCAAAGGAGAAGTAATTGTGGGTGAGGATATAGTTGGTCATGGTGACTAGGAAGGAGGTTTTTGGTTTGGAATTCATTGGGTGTTGGGAAAGGTAGTGTTCAATTTCAAAATTTCAACCCTATTTACTATCTCTCCACCATGTGTCATACTTATCACTGTTGTAGTACCCCTACATTTGCAGAGCTGAATATGTTGTGTCATTTTAAAATTGAGGGTGAGATCATTCGCAGAAAATTAGTCAATGATACTTTTAAGGATCTTATTTACCAGTTCTTCTGTTGCTGTATGTATGCTTGGACTGGTTACAATACTTTTGCCACCTACAAAAATAACTAATACTGCTTGTTGTATTTTACATGGAAGATCATTTACATATATGACTCACAGTCTTGGAGAACCCCATAAATGATTGCCCCCAGTTACAATAATGTCCATGGATTATACTGGTTGAATTATGAAGTACGACTTTCTGCATGTCATATCTAGCCAAATATGACATTATCCATTGGATGGCTATACCATCAATCACATAAAACTTCAGTTTACTTAGAAGATGAACTGTTTGTGTCAAACAATCACACTGAGGAAACATGTAAATAGCATTCGCAGTAGAGCAACTCTTCAAAATCCAAACTGTGATTTGCTAAGGATTTATCATTGCACATGTGTGATATTTTTCTCAACTACATCACCTTCACAATAATTTTGGAAAATGATATCAGTAGTGAAATGGTTTAGTATTTATTCACATCTCTCCTATCACCTTTCTTAAAGAGGGGTTTAACAATGGCATATTTTAGTCTCTGGAAAAATGCCTTGAGTTACTGATGCATTACATATTTCAGATACGACAGGGCTTATTATACGGGAACAGATATTTAATTCCCTATTGGAAACACCATCAAATCCAGACCCGCTTTGATTTTTGAGAGAATATATAAGTTTCTTAATAAAGAAGGAAAAGCTGATGATACGTTCATATGTCTGAATCTTATGAGAGTTGCTTTTTCACTGTACTCCCATGATTTTTCTTTTAATTGTTTGTCCCTATACTTACTACTATACTTACTAAATGATTATTTAATGTATTTATTACCAGCGACTCATCATTTACAGGCCTTCCATTCAGTTCGATATTGATGTTATGCTGTCTGTGGCTGGTCATCCTGCCTCTTATTTCAGTACATTCCATACAGCCTTAATTCTGTTGTCAGAATTACTGATTTCTGACATTATGTGGATGTTCCTTGTTTTTTTTAATAAACTTTCTTAGTAATTTTGAGTAGTTCTTGTAAAGCCCAACTACTGCAGGATTTCTTAATTGTTCTTGCCAACAGATACATTTCCATTTTCCATTCACAAGATAGTGGTAAGTGGTTTTCATGTGATTGTTTCATGTCCTTTTTGATAAGCTTATGTGAAAAGCTATTTTCAAATAATTATACGAATTTAGCATGGAGTAGATTAAATTATATGCCAGCATTTGGTTCATTATAAATTTCATTCCAGGTCATCTCTTGTAAGCTATTCTTAAAAACACCTGTCCAGGGCTCATTAATTATTCTAACTGGTTTCAACTGAAGAATATCCATCCCTCAGGCACTAACCTAAGTAACTATGCATCATGATCATAGAGAGAGCATTTGACACTCCATAAACAGTTATTTCTTGCTTTGAGCTTCACCAAAGAAAACATTATTAATTCTGGTCCTATTGTCTTTATCCATGCATGTTGGAAAAGATAATTACCTTCACCGAACTGTAGGATCCAAATAAACTTTCCAGATCATTTTTCCAATCAGAATCCTTTAGAAGATCTACACAGGAGTCACCAAGACTACTAACTACTTGCTGCTTTCTAACAGAAAGCATAGTAAGGAATCAGGCATAGTAAGGAATCCATATTCCTCATGAACAGTTCAAAATTTTACAGTGGGAATCGATATACTGTTACAATTAAAAGTGAACTATTTTTCAGTGTTCATTCACAAGCATACACTTTTGTTTACTGATCACTACAAAATTTAGGCGCGCAGTCCGGAACCGCGCGACTGCTACGGTCGCAGGTTCAAATCCTGCCTCGGGCATGGATGTGTGTGATGTCATTAGGTTAATTAGGTTTACGTAGTTCTAAGTTCTAGGGGACTGATGACCACAGATGTTAAGTCCCATAGTGCTCAGAGCCATTTGAACCATTTTGAACTACAAAATTTACTTGTCTCAATGTTTCTGAACTTCCTTCCTGTTTAGATATAATATATGTAACAACTCCTTTTCCCACATCAACTTTGCATGAATAAGATGCTAGAGCATAATCTGTTATATGTAACTTATCTAAGACTGTGCTTATGTGGTGCTCAGATATGCACAGGATGTCTATCTTTTCAGAGTTCTCTGCATTTTCCAAACAGACAAAAGCTAATCTACCTTATTACTCAATACTCTAACATTTTGATTAAATACGGAACTTCACTTTTCTGTGTGTCGTAGGCACTTTGTGGGGCTCTTCTATTATTTTGACTTCTTTCAGAACAAAGCACCTGAACCCTTGATTCTAACCTAAAAAAGATACCTCCCTGCCACTAGTAATCACAGGGGCTTGAAGCTCAGCCAACCTATCTTTCCACTTTTTATTCAGATGTAGGCCATGTCTAGTATATTCGCATCTCCCAATGGCAGCAACAGCACTACAGCAATATCGTCTACTACGATTACCAGCAATTCATGTACAAGGTCAACTGCTCCTTTGGACTGTGTGTTCCCACCTAATTTGCTAAAGAGTGATCCATTGTAACACCCCATTAACAATATACATTCGAAGAAATTTTTATTTATTACCTTAAAATTCTCTGCTTCTGATTGCAAGGAAGTTGCTACAATGCCTGATTCTGAAGTGATAACAAATAGAACACTTGTTCACCAAGAAAAGATGGCAGAGGCTTTGAGCAAGAACTATTTTGGCAGTGGCCTAAAGTGGTTAAGGAAAACCACAGAAAATCTAAATCTGGGAGGCACTGCAGGGATTTCACACCCACTCATTCTGAATACAAACCCGTGGCACTTCATTTCAAGTCTACACTTTTAAATTTTTGCTATTCAAGGAAACTAGTTTCATAATTAAGTATTCAGGAACGTGGATATCTTTCAGTGGTGAAAACACTCCATGCTACCGGAAACTGCCAGGTGTACATGTAATGATTTAGGAGAAAGTCTGCAAATAGTAATAAAACAGTGTTCTGTTTTTGCAACTATATTTATAAGCAGCATGTGATTTACTAAATCTCCTACCGTACCAAACAACAACATGCAGCTTTTTCTACACTTGTTGTTCTTTTATCTTACATACAGTGCACTTCTAGCACCAATTTATTTCCTCCTCACTTCATGTTTCCAAAATCTGTGATGTAATATCACACATATTTTTTTTTTATTTTAATTTTTTAGGATAACATGCTCTTTTAAATAATTTACAATCCAACATTCAGCCATACTGCAAAATTTCACCAGCATGAGAAGAAACATACCTGAGAAGCCTTATTCGTCTATCAAATACTCTAAGATTGGTGTCCACTTCACTCCAAGTGGTCATGATCTTGTTGTCAATTAACGTAGCAAACATCTGGCTTTCTATGAAACGTGAAAGAAAGGGCAAATGTTGTTCAGGCTGATCAACCAGGAAAGTAGCTTTGTCAAAGTTTTGCATGGAATCCCTGTCACTTAACCACTGTTCCTTATCCTGCAACAATTAATGTCAGGTTTTCAAGTACATATAAGTGTAACATACATGGGGAAGTATCTATTCAATTGCCTTCCAAACAGTATCAGCAAAATAAAGAACATTAATACCTTTAAGTGTACCCTCAGAGAAATACTGGAGAAAAATCCATTTTATTGTGTAAATGAATTCACTGATTATTGCAAGAAAAACACAAAAATGTGATAAGAAGTTGCCATCATTCAATTCAAAAAACAATATACATGCATGTATGTAAATTTGAATGTAAGGGAAAAATTCACACTATGAAAAAGAACTGAATACACTGTGCAATATCATAAATGTGTTATGCTGTACTCTGTGCTATAAATGCAATAAGTTACAGAAAATTACTGTACAATTAAAATGTCAAGGCCTATATATAATCACACAGCTTGTGTCAACTGAAATACATCAAATGGCTAAATAAATAAAGGAATGTTCAGATGAAACTGTTATAAAAATTTACATATACAAGCTTATCATTTTTTTCACAGAAAAAATATTTAAATTGGATCTGCTGAGAAATACTGAAAATTTGTGATCTGGAGAGTACTTTATTTAAAATATTTCCTCAATGAGGATTGTATCTTTTGCTCACTATCAACATTCACAGACATAAAATTCAAAATTGTTTTCTTCTACAATACTTACCTGATTTGGTGGAATAACAAAATGTTCATACGCCGAAAAAATGTTTACAAAGCGATTCAGAAAAATTTCTCTGACTGCATTGTTAAACCGCAAGTCTTCAACATACTGTTGATGTTCATTTAGTTCATAATCTGGATCACGGCAGTCATTATTAAGGTTTCCATCAACAATATCATCCACTCCCACACCTGGAGAATTATTGAACAACATCAAATGAATCCCTTGGGACATTCTATATATGTTCCTTCTATAAGATAGAACATATAGAGATGAACATAATGCAGTTTAAATTTATCATCACCACCACCACACACAATCACAGCTACTTGTATTCATCTTGATAAATACGGAGCAATTCAAAATTAAAATAGCAATTACAAACAGATATAACCATTTAAAGCTTAGCAGCAAATCAATAATAATCACAGAGAATGTAAAAGGAAGTTCAAAACTTCGATCATTGTGCGAGCGCAGTGAATCTGAAGCTCATGCATGAAGAGTGGCACTTAAGTGAAAGTTCCATGTTATAAGTGAATATGGCAGATCCCATACAACAGGCATTATGCATGTTAGAATTTAATAATTTTCATTTCAGCATCACAATGCAGAAGTTCTGTCAACAATATAAACAAGGAGCTCCAAATACCAACAACATCTGCAGTACGGATCAGCAATTCAAAGAAACAGGATGTTTGCGCAAAAGAAAAATACTGACTGGCCTCATGTACCACCACAAAAGAGTGAACGAATTTGCCTTTCATTTAACCGTAATCCATAGAAGTCTATGTAAAAAGAGAGCAGGGAGCTACAAACGCAACAAACAATAGTTTGAATTCTATCCAGAATGAAGCTGAAAATGAAACTGTAGTTATTTCATACATTAGAGGAACTGAAACAGGTACAGTAAATTAAATATGTGAATCAGTCTAAAGCAATGCTGGAAGCTATGAAGAAAACAGCATTCACTAAATATCTTATTTTCAACAATGAGATAACTTCCACAAAAGTGGCAAGCTCAACTGGCCCAACATTCAATTATGGGGTACAGAGAAGCCTTTGTGTGTAGCTGAACATCAATGTGACTCACCAAATGTTAGTGTGTTCTATGCAATGTTGGTGCAAAAATTGTATGTTCCATTTTTCTTCAGTGAGCTAAGTGTTTCAACATATCTATAACAGCACCTGCTTGAGCAATAGCTGAGTCTCATCTTAATATGGATTCCACGGATTACATCTTTCAGCAAGATGGAGCACCTTCACATAGGATTCTAGATGTTTTAACATTTTCAAATCTGCATCTTCTAAACTGCTGGATCAATCTATTGGACATGACAACACTGTGCTCTGCTCTTGATCACCTACATATCCAGACTTCATATTTCTTTTTATGGGGTTATGTGAAAGATTTAGTATATTTGTGCCTCCATTGACAAAAACAATTTCAGAATTCAGAATGAACATAACTAATGCGCTCGTGTTGAGGACTCTACATATGCTCCAGAATGTATGGCATGAAATGGATTATTGCTTAGATGTAGCCCATGTGTCCAAGAAGAGCCATATGAAACACCTATAAAACACATTTAAAAACTGAGCTCTTTTTTTAATCTATACATTCTCTGCAATTCTTATCAATGTATCATTCTTACCAATGTTGTCACTATGATTAAATACTTACAATCAATTTCGATCATTATATTTGAACTGTAACATTTTAATAGCAGTGGGGTCATAGCCATGATAAATTTATTGAAATGACATCAGTTTGACACATTGGCTGTTATTGTTAGGATGAAACAATTGTTTTATTTTATATAGTTCACTACTATGTAATTTTTGCTGTGTTGCTTTTCTCAAGTGTAAAATATATCTTGATAAAAACACAAACTTGGCTAACAGTCAATGTATTTGTCTATGTGAAATTTTAGAAGCAGAGTGTGGCTGGCAGGAATTTTCAAGTCATAGACATGACACCAGGTGCAACAAAAAAGGTAGTTGCACTTATATGAAACTATGCTTAATGTAACATCTAAAGTCCAGCCAACCATGCTCTGCTTCTAATATTGTGTGATATACACAAGTACACTTCCTGAACCCAAATATGGGTTTAATTGTTTATTCACAGCTGAAACTATATAGTGATGAATAATATAAAATGCTGGTTTAATCCGAACAATAACAGTCAGTGTGGCAAACTTATATCATTCAAGATATTTTGAACTGCCCTGCATAATTCATTTAACAAAACCAAACAATACTGTAATTAAATATTGATTTTCATTAAACATTATGTTTGGACCAACAACAACACATGATGACCAATGACACACACAAAAATTTTATTTTAATATGTATTTTTAGGTAACAGTTTTTACTGAAAATTCTAAGTAAAAGAAACCTTTAATTTAGGAAAGGTATTGAGACAAACCAAACCTTATTTTAAAATGTTCAAGAGACACAGGAAATTCTTTTCTGATAAAAACACCAGTGTGTGTGTGTGTGTGTGTGTGTGTGTGTGTGTGTGTGTGTGTGAGAGAGAGAGAGAGACAGAGAGAGAGAGAGAGAGAGAGAGAGAGAGAGAGAGAGAGAGAGAGAGAGGAGAGGGGGGGGTGGGAAGGGAGGGGGGGGGGGGGTAAGCTGCCTGCTTTGTAGAGGAAAAACATTGCCCCAGCAGAAAGTACAGACCTGTTGATGTCCCATTTGAAATCTATGGTTATGGAGGTGGGTTAAATCATCATATCTTCACGCTTACAATAAATGCAACAACCATTCTCATTAAAAAACAGTTATAACATACTGGTTGCGCAGACCTCGTGACAGTCAGCCTATCAAGTTGTGGATGGTATTTCATGATCCAACAGCAGAAGTTGATGATCATTCTCCTGTTGTTATGAAGCCAACCCAGATGCCAGTTGTCATAGAACACATGTAACTAAAAATTACAATACCCACTTGCAGAAGTAAGAGTTTAGATTTATTTAATCAAAGTTGCAGCAATAGCCACAATAATCCAGACTGGAGTTCCCACATGCTGAGCAACTGTATAAGCTATTTGATGGATTTTCTTCGTCTGGTTCCCCACCCCTCCTTCCTTTTTTGTGACACTATAATAGTAGAATCTCTATGTTACTGGGGTGAAATGGTGGTGGAAAATAATTACCAAGAATGCTTTTAATTTATTTCCTTCAGCATCACCTGAGGTAATCGGTATTTGTCAGATCATAAGCAGGGATAGCACTATGTTGTATGTATGTATTTACTCTCTAAAGCATATTTCTTTGTTTTAATAACTGTATTCTGTAACACAAGTTGGTTAATGCACTGAACCATAAATAGTGAACTCTATGAAACAACGGTCTTCAAATGATAGTGCCAAGTGGACTAAATAGTGCCACATGGTCTGTGTAATGGTTAATTGGGTGGCATAATTAGAGAGGTATGTGGTGTCTGCCAATCTGCAACCCATTAATATCAGCATCAAAGCTCGTAGTCACTACTTCTTTTCAAATAGCTCCTCAGTCGCATGATGACACTGAGCTGACCTGGTTCTGTCTGCCCCACCAAGGATAAATCATGGGAAACATCAAAGCCTGAATGAGGGGCTTCTGTGTGGTACTTTGTGGTAGCCAGTCATATTGACAGCTCAGCCAAAGGAGTTGACTAGTCTGTTAAAAACAATACTAAATAAACAAAACATACACAAGTACTATGATAAAACACGTACCGGAAATGAGTTGCAAAATACTGATTCAATAAAATTACTAAAATAAACATAGATGAGTCAATAACAAATTAAAATAAGAGATATGCAAGTTGAGATGCTAAGTTGTACCTTTGCTCCGTACAATTGCAACAATTCTCTGGAGTGCATCAGACTGAGGTGAACCTGATGATGAGTGTGACCCATCAGATACACCAGAATCTGAATCATGAGACCAAGAGTGCTTGCGGCGTGGCTGGATTTGTGACTGAGATGGAAGGATGCAGCTTGATGTCATGATATCACCCTGACCACCAGACACATTGGCTAAATCTAATGTCCCTGCTGACACTCTGAATTGTTTCAGCACTTCCACTAATTCCACTATAAACTCTTGCCTTTGTGGAAAGCTTGGAAGTTCCTCAGGCAGCTGCACCTTCCTCTGATCAATATCGACAAAGCATAGATTGCCCTGTTGCTGCAACATCCACATTACACTAAGCAAATAATACATATAATTTCAGATGTTTCTCATCTAATCAGAAACATTTACAAAACAAACTTGCACTACTAAGCACAAAAACTGTTGTTAAAGCAATCAAAATAATAATAGTAATTGTTGCTCTTATATGTAACAGAATACAATCACATATTCAGATTGTATAGGTAGGCTTCCTCCAAAAAAGCCTGACCACAATGTTCACTCTTCTTTCTCGTATCAGTGCATCAACCATCAATCACACACATTTGATGAGCATTTGCATAAACAAAACTGCATTGGTGGTGCTTTGCTGCTACAAAACATATGAATGTTTCCATTTTATTTGTACCTCAAAATGTTCTGATGAAGTTTTGTCATCCTCAGTGTGTAATCTTTATTCAACTGCCTTATATTATAACATAAAGCATTGTAGTACATAAGAGGCACTCTGTTGTGACTACCTTCATATATCTTTGGATTACAGCAAGCCACCGAGTGATTATAATTAAAGTGCAGTTGTTCACAGAGGTCCAGTGTAGGCTGTAATTATCATATGCCAGTGAAACTTTGTAGATATGCTAATGCATTAATGTGGACCTAATTTAACCTGGAAAACACATTAATTCCAATTTTGGCCACCAGATGCAGATCTGATTCTGTAAATTATAGAAGATGTATAAGGTTTCCATATGAATGGATTAGGAAAGAGGAAGGCACAAAGAAGGTCAAATAAGTAAAAAAGGCATAATGTTAACTTTATTATTAATCACTGCTTAAAATATTTGTTCAATATGTTTAATATCAACATCGGAGAAGTCGACAAGATACTGCATCCACAAAACGATGTGATCAACATTAGCCTGCGGCTGTTCCAGTGGAATTTGAACAATGTGTTCCTGTATACTGGCAGACTCAATAAGTCCCTGTTAAACACGTTCTTTTAGATAGGCCAGAGTCACGAGTCACATGGATTCAGATCAGGTGATCTTGCAGACCACGTATCTAGAAAACCTCTGCAGATAACTCGTTAGTGGAAGGTTGCATTAGGCAGATCTTTCACTGTGTGAGTGACATGAGGTTTTGCCACCCCCCCCCCTCCCCCCATCTTGCATGAAAACAGGGGTTTCCAAACAGTTGCACTCTTCCAAAGCAGGTATAACATGCAGACATCACGGTACACCTGACAGGCCCTATGAGTATATTCTCCCCAAAGAAGAACGGAGCGAGAATAAAAGTGCTCACGAATCCACACACCACAGTCGCATATGATACATGCAGTGGCTCTTCATGCATACCAAGTGATTTAACAGGACCCAAATTCGACAGGTCTGTGTATTCACTATAACCTGCAGTGTAACATGTGTGTTGTCCATCCGTGCTAGAAACAGAAAAGGAAATTTATTAAGTTATCGTGGATGATGAGGTTTCAGCTGCTGCACCGTCTGGCTCTTGTACAGTAGCAGTGTAAAATATACCACAAAACTTCCCATACTGTTGACCATTGGATGGACTATTCTTGTGACACTGCACTACCACTACCTGTGGCATGTGCTGCATGGTCACTTACAGCAACAGCAACCTCATCAATAACTTCCACGAGGCCAGGATGCCATCTCCTTCCAGGTGCCATACCAAGCTCACCCATGTTTTCGAATTTTATTATCACTTTCGGGCCTGTCCTCAAACCTTTCGGTGATACTTTAATTGCTGCTGTCTACAAAAAAACAGTTTAACTAACTGCTCATGGTCTCTCTTCTTGATTGTCATATAGTGCACTCATGTTAAGCTAGTAAAATGACAAAATGGATGTCATACAATGCACAGTGCCAGATCACCACTTGGCAGTGAAAATCAGAACCATTTTTTTCCCCAGCATATATAATTCCACATTAAGGCATTACCGTCTCTATCAAGTTTCACTGTCATATAATAATTACAGCCTGCACTGAACCTCTGTGAGTAGCTGCACTTTAATTATAACCACCTGGTATAACACATTAAGTGAAAAAAGGTGCAGAGGATTCTCCAGTGACAGAGGACACTATCTGACAGAAAATACTGTTTCTCTGTTTGTTTCACAGTATCTCATATTTTCATTTTTAGAATAACAGAGATGTACTGTAAAAGTGTTGTGTATATTGTAGACTTATGCAATAATTTCTTTATACACAGGAGAAATAAAACATTAAAAATGGTCTATATAGGAAACTGGTTACAATGACATCAATGTATGTGTAAGAATCAAAAGAACAAAATTGACAATCAGAAACAACAGTGCCCAAATGTACTCCCTCCTCAGTATGAAGATACAGATCCCCAACATGATATACCATAAAACCGTTGAAATTAACTTTGATTTTACCCTAAACAGGCTTTGGGATTTACTACAAAGAAGAATTGACAAAAGGACAGCACAATTCATGAACGTAAGTGTTACATAAATGTTTGAGCTGTTCACCAGTAGTCTATGAGCTTTAATGCATTTTAGCAGTTTTCACCGACATAAACTCATGCTGCAGTGTTCTTCTTCAGTACGCCAGTGTAGAAGTCGGCACAGAATCAGCTAAGTGAAAATTCTATGCAATACATACTTTTGCATAATTTTTCCTTGATTTTATCAATGCCAATTTGTACTGCGATATATTGTGAAATTTCGAAAATTCCTAAGTGTTGCAATAAACTCGTACTGTTATCGTCAATTATAGGCTTGCTGTGCTCTTAAATTTTTTGAGAACAGTAGCCCTTTCCTCATTCAAAACAATCATTCATTAATTTCATTGTACAATTATGTGAGAAGTTGGTTATTTTGAGAATTTTCAGACACTTGCAAAACAATACTTTTGTAAGTTACTGGTACATGTGTTTTAGATACATAATTTATTTTGTAGCAGATCAGCACTTTTGGTTCACAGTTTTGCCAAGAGTATATCATCCCAGAATTACATTGTATATCAACACAAACAAACATGCATTTTTGGAAATTTTCAGAAGCTACCATTGTCTTGCATAATCCACAAGGAATTTTAGTAAATCGACATTTGTGATTTTGTTACTGCATCAGATATTCTAACCAATATATTCTGTTACATCCAGTTTTCCCTTATAGAGAAGTAGCACTACATATTATCTGCATTTACTGTAAATAACTCTGCATCTGAATTCGCAAACAACTACAATTAATCTCAAAACATTTTAGAAAATTATAATTTTTACCTTAAGTTTTTGTGTTGCATTAATAGAAATCTTTGCTTCAGTTCTTATAGGGAATTAGCAACTTTTTAACTCAACAGATTAAAAGATTATCAGTGGGCTTAATTTAAAGTTACTTTTTCACTGCCTTTAATACATTGCACCAGCCAAAATGCAGCCCCACTGTGAACACAGCTTGAATTGGTGAACTTTTGTAAGCAGCTGGAAATCGCCCTAACTACTGACAAATGATAGGCAGCTGCTGTGAGTCGATGTGCTGGAAGAGCTCCCGAGAGTCGTGTACCTCAAGTACTATCCTCTCCTATGGATCCTGTCTCCTCTGCAGAAGGTACAGGATCTGGCAATACTTGTCCACTTGATTGCAAGTGGTGTGTCCATGGTAGAACTAGGTTTCCTGTATTGGGTGAATTGGGACCAAGGAGAACTCTGGGTATTGTGCCAATTGCTCTAAGCAACAAGTTTGAGGTGCTCTCTCTCAACAAAACAAACTGAGACAGTGGGACTCATGTCACCTGTTTTGGGGAAACCTGTTTCGTCCAGTGTCAAGAGGAGACAAACACAAAAAGGTAGGCACCTATTATTCGTTGGCAGTTCAAACATACAGTGAATGATGGTACCACTTAGGGAAATGGCAGCAAGGGACAGGAAAGGACACCAGGTGCACTCAGGGTGTATGCCTGGTGAGCCTCATTCAACATGCTGAAGAGACTATTCTAGCAGCCACTGAGGGAACAGAGTGCAACCAACTACAGATTGTGGCACACATTGGAACAAATTATGCCTGTCATCTGGGCACCGAGGTCATACTTGGTTCATTCCAGTGACTGGCAAAGAAGGTTGAGAAGACCAGCTTTGTGCATGGTGTTTTGATGAAGCTCGCAATTTGCAGCATGGTACCCAGAACTGATCATGGCCCTGTGGTTCTGATGAGTTGAAGGACTGAACCAGAGATTTTGAAGGTTCTGTGACAAGCTAGGCTGTGACTTCCTGGACTTGCGCCATAGGGCTGAGAGCTGTAGGTTTACCCTAAATGGGTCAGGTGTGCACTACACAACAGAGGGTGCTACTCAGGCAGTTGACTGTGTGCCGACTCTCCATCCAATCCAGATAACTATAGCTGTAGGAAACCCAAAAGTATCAGTGTAAGATCAAAAGAAATACCTCCCACAGCAGAGAGTATTAAAATCCTGACGGTAAACTGCCAAAGCATTTGAAACAAAGTGCCAGAGTTTGAAGCACTCATGAAAAGCAGTGAAGCTCACATAATACTAGGTACAGAAAGGTGGTTGAACACGTAAGTTGAAAGCAGTGAGATTTGTGGGGAAAATTTAAGTGTATATCGACAGTACAGGCAAACGGGAAATGGAGGTGGCATATTTGTCATAGTAGACAAGAAACTCAACTCTGCCGAGATCAAAACTGAAGCCCCATGTGAAATTGTTTGGGCAAGAACCAGTACCAGGGGCAGTCAAAAATGATAAATGGATCCTTCTATCACCCACCAGATTTGTCTCATGATGTAATGAAAAACTTTAGAGAAAACCTCAGTAGAGGAACTATGGCTCAAGTTTAAAAGAATAGTTGACCACACACTACACAGATATGTATCCAGTAGAATAGTCCATAATGGGAGGGAAACTCCATGGTAGATAGTCACAGTACAATAGGTGTAAAACAAAGCTTAGGGCCGTAGATAGAGAGATGCTGAATGAAACACATTTGACTGTCAAGAGACCAATGTGTTGATACATTCAAAGATTACCGTAGCAGAATATTGTCAAATGATCTATCACAGAACCCACAGAAATTCTGGTTGTATGTAAAGGCTGTTAGTGGCATCAAAGTTAGTGTCCAGTCCCTAGCAAATGAGACAGGAACTGAATTTAAGGGAAGCAGAGCAAAAGCTGAAATGCTAAACTCCATTTCAACTGTTCCTTTATAAACGAAAACCCAGGAGAACTGCCCCAATTTAATCTTTGCACTGCTGAAAAGATGAATGAAATAAATATTAGTGTCATTATGAATGTTGAGAAACAGTTGAAATCGTTAAAACAGACCAAACCTCCAGGCCACGATGGAATCCCTGTCAGATTCTATACTGAATTTGCAGTTGAGTTAGCCCCTCTTCTAACTTTATCACAGATTCCTCAAGCCAAAACCCATGCCCAATTCTTGGAAAAAGGCAAGGGTCACACCCGTGCACAAGAAGGGTAGTACAAGTGATCCACAAAGCTACCATTCAATATCCTTGACATCAATTTGCTGTAGAATCTTAGAACATAGTTTGAAACGAAATGAGGTATCTTGAACAGAATGACCTCCTCAATGCCAACCATCACTGGTTCCATAAATACCTATCACGTGAAACCCAACTTTCACTTTTCTCACATGACATACTGAAATCTTTGGATGAAGGCAATCAGGTAGATGCACTATTTCTTGATTTCCAGAAAGAAGCATTTGCCTCAGAACCACAGTTATGGTTATTGTCACATGGGGCATCAAGTGAACTTTGAGGCTGGATTGAAAGACTTTTTGATAGGCAACGCCTTCTGATCTATAGATGAATATCTTAACAGAGACTGTTACGCCAGCTTAAGTAAAAATATCTGTTAAATTTCAGTTTTGACAGCACTTTTTGTCACAACAGTCAACATTAGGTATTTTGTGTATGATAAATTTATTAAAAATGCATAACAATGTTTCATTCTGAGAACGTATTAATTCTGTATTTGTTTGCTGTTCAGGTTTACTGTATTGTATTCATGTAGTTTGACAATATCCTGACAAACAATCAGGGTAGTAAGTATTATATTCAAATGTTTTATGTTTTTTATGTTATACTTTCTGACATGTTCTGCACCCATGAGAATCATCTCATTTTTTGGGTCTATGGAACGAAAACCGAATCTAATCTAATGTAATCTAATCTGAGGACTTTTTGGTAGTGAGGACACGGCATGTTATCTTGGATGGACAGTCATTTTCAGATGTAGAAGTAATTTCGTGTGTACCCCAGGGAAGTGTGTTAGGATCCTTGCTGTTCATGTTGTACGTTAATGACCTAGCGGACAATATTAATAGTAATATCAGGCTTTTTGCAGATGATGCAGTTATCTATAATGAAATACTATCTGAAAGCAGATCTTGATAAGATTTCAAAGTGGTGTAAAGATTGGCAACTTGCTTTAAATGTTCAGAAATGCAAAATTGTGCACTTCAAAAAAATGAAAAAAAATATACGAGGGGCATTTGAAAAGTCCCTGCGAAGTCCGAGAGATGGCACCACCGGCACATATGTCATGTTTAGTTAGGAGCTTCTTTGGAAAGAATGCGTTTCAAGTTTCAGCCATATAGGTGTATTTCTTTGTGTTTGGCATTCATGTGAATCAAGGAAGTCGAGTGATTGTCAAAAAATGGCTGAAAAAGAATTTCGTGTGGTGATTAAACATTAGTTTATGAAAGGCAAAATGCCTCAGGAGACTAAAGAGAAGCTTGATAAACATGACGGTGATTCTGCACCTTCAATTAGAACAGTTTATAAATGGTTTCAAAATTTTTGAAGTGGCCATATGGGCACAAGTGATGCTGACCATTCTGGATGCCCTGTGGAGGTTACAACTCCAGAAATCATTGATAAAATCCATGATATGGTGATGGATGACAGAAGAGTTAAGGTGCACGAGATTGTTAGTGCTGTGGGCATCTCGAATGAACAGGTACATAATATTTTGCAAAAACATTTGGACATGAGAAAGCTATCGGCAACATGGGTTCTGCGATTGCTCACACTTGACCAAAAACGGAATCGTGTGAAGTGTTGCAAGGATGGTTTGCAGCTGTCCAGGAAGAATACCCAGGACTTCAAGTGTCGTTTCGTCACTGTGGATGAAACATGGATACATTACTATACTCCTGAGACCAAACTTCAATCTAAACAATGGGTTACCAAGGGAGAATTTGCACCAAAAAAGGTGAAGACCATTCCTTTGGCTGGAAACGTTATGGCAAATGTCTTTTGGGATTCACAAGGGATAATCCTCATCGACTATCTCAAAAAGGGTAAAACTATTACAGGTGAATATTATTCATCGTTATTGGACCATTTGAAAACAGAGCTGCAAGAAAAACGCTGGCGATTGGACCGCAAAAAGTCCTTTTCCATCACGACACTGCACCAGCACAAATTAATGTAAATAGGATTCCAACTCTATTCACATTCCCCCTATTCTCCAGACTTGGCTCCCTCAGACTACTATTTGTTCCCCAATTTGAAGAAATGGCTGGTGGAACAAAGATTTTATTCAAACGAGGAGGTAATTGCAGCAACTAATAGCTATTTTGCAGACTTAGACAATTCCTATTATTTGGAAGGGATCAACAAATTACAACAGCATTGGATGAGGTATGTAAGCCTCAAAGGAGACTATGTTGAAAAATAAAAACAGGCATACTCCAAACACGTAAGTAGTTTTTATTTTTGCATGTACTTTTCAAACGCCCATCGTAGTACCCTATGACCATAATATCAGTGAGTTACTGTTGGTACTAGCCAACTCATACAAATTCAACTCATACAAATTCCAGAGTGTAACACACTGTAGGAATGAAATGATCACGTAGGCTTAGTCAATGGTTAAAGCAGGTGGTAGACTTTTGGTTTATTGGTAGAATATTGGGGAAGTGGAATCAGGCAACCAGTTCTAGAATATTGCTTAAATGTGTGGGACCCATGCCAAATAGGACTAATAGGGGATACTGAATGAATACAAGAAGGGCAGCACGAATGGTCACAGGTTTGTTTAATCCATGGGAGAGCATCACAGAGATACTGTGGAACTGAAATGGAAAACTCTTGAAGATAGACGTAAACTATCCTGAGAAAGTCGATTAACAAAGTTTCAAGAATCAGCTTTAAATGGTGATTCTAGGAATACACTACAATCTCCTATGTATTGTTCACATAGGAATCAAGAGAATAAGATTACAATAATTACTGAATACACAAAGGCATTCAAACAATCATTCTTCCCATGCTCCATAAGTGAATAGAACAGGAACAAACTCCAATTACTGGTACAATAGGACATACCCTCTGGCATCACGTGACAGTGATTTACAGAGTATAGATGTAGATGTTGATGTAGGTGTAGAATATAAAAGCAATTCTGACAATATTTAGAACTATTTTCTCGATTTTAATAATTTTTAAGTTAGAAGTGTTTATTACGTGATCACTTGGACTTTTGAGAAGCTGTTACATCCTGACTGCTTATTTAATCCACAATCCCATCATTAATTAATTAAAACATTCATTCATCCATCTATCCATTCTGTCCCGTAGATCCTAATAAGAAGGAACACCTTCAGGGATATGGAACAAGTCAAGGTATACATTAACGAAAAACAAGAAAATCATTTCATAATTACAAAGAACGCTGTTACTTTTAAAAAATCTGCTGTTGTTTATGTGTTAGTGATAGCATTTACTTGATTATCATTTCTTCAAAGAAAATATTTACTAACATCTGTAAATACTAAATCCTACCTACAGTACATTGCTGCTTATCATAAAACAACAAACACTGTCATGTAACTAACACAACTATTCAAATTCTCAATCTACATTGTCAGCAGCAAAAAATTGACATCACTATGAGAATTTGAAAATTCCAGTACATGCAACATTTTGATTATGCAAAAATACAGTTGTTATTTACTGTTTAATTACTAATAAATTATGGGGACACAGATCTCAGTATTATAATGGTGGCAGTTTGATCTCTGCAACATGAAATCAAAGAAAAATACAGTTTCAGTCAGCTCCACCAGTTATAATGTAAGAATATCTGCAGTGTTTTAAGATTTCATTGTGCAAAAGTACAGAGCTATAACTCTTTGACACTAAACTTGCAAATGGCATTCTCTCTGCATTAGAGTAGAAAATAAAATGCTGTTGCATATGATGATTAACTGTAACCATAGCAGTCTGTAAAATAAAATTAACCCATTCAAATTCTTCCTACCAGGATAACTACAACTTACAGATATAAGCTGTAAGCATAACTCTGGATAGTAAATAATAATGATTCCTGCAACCATCATGTAGGGGCAAAACTTGCCTGTACATTTTTCTTTTATTCAAAACTCATAACAAGTATCCTTCTGTTTTTATGAGCCATTTTCTATTTGACTTGCACCTTATAAAGTACTATACTGTACATTTCTATAGTTAACATTTTAAAAATTTCGAATAAAAAATTTTGGGCCCAAGGGCACATTCTGTCCTGGGTTAGTACTACACGTGACCATAATTTTATTGTCTTCCCAACTACCACCAAGATTGGACAAAAATTGCCCGTACATTTTTCCTTTATTAAATTTCATTTGGCAACATCAACTGTGCTTTACAGTATCTAGTTGAGAGTCTAATAATTGAGTTTGATTGTAATTGTTGATTACTAGCAATTATTATTATCAGTCTGTCACAATAGAGCCAACACATTTCTTGTAAGATACAGAATTTTTGCTAAACTTTTAGTAGGTGACAAATTAACAGATTTAAGTGATTTTGAGTCAGATCATACAGAAGTGGAAGAGAATTCAAATAAAAAAATGGAGGACAATGAAGAAACAAACCATGAAGGCAATGCTCCAAATAAATAAGTCGTAAGTTCTGGTAGAGAGCATTGCAGAAGGGGTTTTGCCAACATAGTCCATGGATCAGCAAATAACTACTGCTAGGGAAGTAACAAGTATATGTGAATTATTTAAGAAATTTTTCACTCCTGAAACAGTACAGAAAATTGTTGACCATACAAATGAAGAAGCTGAAAGAAAAAAAACACGTCTCCTGCTAGCATTTCTGAAATATATGCTTTGATGGGAATTTTAATTCTAATGGGAATTAACCAGGACACCAATATTTCGTTATCTGATTTATGGTCAAAATTCATCCACTGACAACCTTGCGCTAATGTCTTTGCAGAAAACAGAAAATGTTCAAGTGGAGCAACAACTTAGCTTCAAATTTCTAGTGAAAGTGGAGAAAACTGGTACAGGAGCTCATAGCATGTTAAAGCAAGTATATGGAAGTAACTGTTTGTTGTGAAAACAAGTTTTTGAGTGGTGCAAAAGATTTAATGAGGGACATAAAACGACTGAAGTTGATCCATGCTCTGAACAACACTGACCATAAAAAACAGAAGACAACATCAAGAAAATAAGTAAATTTATCAGTGAAAATCATTGTGTTTTTCAAGGTTCTGATTGACATTCCTGAACAAGTGAGGCAATGAAGATCCCCTTTGTGTAACAGGAATTCCTGAACGCTTCACCAAGACAATGCGCCACCCCATTCCACCTAGCCTGTAAACACTTTATTTGCAAAATACCGGTCAAAACAATATTACCAAAAGATGAAAAAAAAACACACTGTTATAAACCAACATGGAAGAAAGGAAGCACACAGTTGAAAAAAATTAAATCGATAAATACAGAAAAATTTCAAAACTGAATTAGGCATAGTAATGGCATAATTTTGACCTTTTACATGAACCCCTGAAACATGTTTCAGCAAAAGACAAATATCGCCACGTGTATAAGCAGCCTAAATCACAAGGATTCAGCTAAAGCCAATATATGCATTCTTTGAGTTATAGCAAAAGCCGACAAATGCAATAAAATTACTCTCAAGTGTCTTCACCCTCTTTCCATAGCAAGCAGTTGGCAATAATGTACTAGATTGGCATGTCGGGATGCTATATGCAATGTTCTTCATTATTGCAACAGTACTTGTTGGAGGGAATAGTGTTATAACCAGTTGTTTTCAGAGCACCTACAGCTATTTTAGAAAAGTATTCATTTGATGTTACTGTGTTAGTCCACAAAGAAGTACTGCAAGTTAAAGCAGAATAGATGATAATTACTGCGATTCTGAAAATGGCATACAGGTCAAAGAATGTTCCGGTGGCAGGAAATGCCTATGTAGCAAGCAGGTTCCACGAAAGAGGAAGGTTGCTAAATAAATGGAGAGGTGGCGACAGAACAGGAAAGGATCATGAGGACCTAACTATTGCCATTAAGAGTGCTATAAGGAAATATAAATGCAGAGAGAGAGAGGGAGCAACCATGGCAGGGCGAAACCCACAAGAGGTTATTTGCCTTCAGGTCTCACAGTCAGTAATATGTTCCAGGGATTTTGTGAAGAAAGAAAAAGTTTAAGACTGAAACAATGCTCCTTATAAAAATACAAGAACTATTTTACAAACATTTCAATATATAATTCAGGACTCCTCACACCAACAAACTGCTCCACTTGCAAAGTTGGTCTACTGGAAATGCAAGCAGAAACATGTCTGGAGAAGAAGAATGAACTGCAAAGTATACACATTGTTATATAAAATTCATGCAAAGTGGTTTAATGTTAATTAAGGGAGATAATCCAACTGTCATTAAGATTTTCTTTGACATACAGCTAAACCAGCCTATTCCAAAACTATCAATCAGTGAGATTTTCTATGCCAGACAAGTATGGTTATATAATCTGTGCATCATGATCCATACTAAGGAGCAAAAAAAGGAAAGCATTGTTTTCTACTCCTGGTTGGAGACAGAATCTTCACAAGGAAAATCTTAGCTATCATTTTAAAATGAATTACTAGTGCGTCATCTCATACAAGAAAGGAAAGAAATTTGTTAATGTGTCAGCAATACATACTTTGGAGATCCAGTACAAGTTGGCATCCTGAGAATAAAGAAACCATGCATCCAACAGTACTAGCATCCACCCTTTTACAAAAACAAAATATGGTTGGCAAAGGAAGTACTTTGAAGTTTGAGACGATGCAAAGGAGTTTTATACTAGATGAACAATTTATAAATGTAAGAGAGAAAACTTGACAATAACAATGTACCTGTAACAAGTAATACTTTCCATACTTTATGAAGTATTGATAATAATGACATAAACTAGACAGTTATCTTAAAACAGTTATCACTGTTATTACTGTATTATACCACTATGTTTCTGTTGCTACTGTTTGTGTATTCTCAATTAAGATAAAAACTATAAATTTAAAAATGGAATATATAAGAATGTATGCCAAAATATGCATTGTATAACAATGTAGGCATACAATAAACACTAAAACACATTAAAAAATTAGTTGCAAAAAAATTAAAACGTTATGAAGAGCTAAAACAGACAACTGATACCAGCTGTAATTAAATGCATTTATCGAGTTTTTAAGAAAAAATACTGCTATAAAAATAAAATTTTAATATATTTCATCATAGTGCTTCATTAATGTCGGTGACATCCAGTAATCTTGTAAAAATTAAAATTTTTGAACATATCTACCTATGTGAAAAACATTAATACTCATTTTATGGAAAACTGTATCCGTTACATTTATCAAGTTTTGAAAAAACACTCTTCAATTGCAGTGGGTGCTTCTGGAAGTATAAATCTGTAAACCATTTAAAGACATGATTTCTTTTTCAACTGATATTATAAATAATAGAGTGAAAACAATCTGAACATATTTCTTGGTTCAAATGGTTCAAATGGCTCTGAGCACTATGGGACTCAACTGCTGAGGTCATTAGTCCCCTAGAACTTAGAACTAGTTAAACCTAACTAACCTAAGGACATCACAAACAGCCATGCCCGAGGCAGGATTCGAACCTGCGACCGTAGCGGTCCATATTTCTTGTACAACTAAATAATTTTCCTATTAAAACATTAGTATCAAAAACATTACATACTTCTGATACAATTCGTTGTTGTGCTTCACCACTATGTAATCCCATCACAAACGGAACTGGAGCATCCAAGAAATGCTGCAGGGATGCAGGTAGAATTGGCACATAGACATGCTGCCAGGTGAATGGAAACAGCAGACATGTTACAGATTCCGCTACCACCATAAGCCTCTGATAATCTGCAAAGTTCAATTGATACTACTTATACATCCCACTCTGACAACTGAACACTGGTACCTTCTTTATTAGATAGTTTGGTGTTTTTTTCTACGACAAGCCTTTATTACTACTTGCTTAAAAGCCAATGAAACTTTACACTTTTATGAGAGACAGTGAAAATATCATTTAATAGCAGACAACACTGAAATAAAGATAACAATAACCAGGTGAATAATAAAATTATCCAGCCCCTCCACATCAGGTTTGATCTACATTAGCAGTTTACAACAGATTTTCACAGCAGCATAAAGCACTCTTTCCTCCTTGTGTGATTGTGTGTATCACTGAAGGGCAGGGGAAAGAATCAGCCATAACTTTATTAAAGGAAGCATCCACACATTTGCTTAGGTTTAGGAAATCTTCAGCACACCTAACTTTGGATAGCTGTAAATGGATTTGAGCCCTGCATTCTGGAGTATTAGGTGCACACCTGTGCCCCCCCCCCCCCCCCTCCCTCCTCACACGCACGCGCGCGCACACACACACACACACACACACACACACACACACACACACACACACACACAACATTTTATTAACAAATATTTGACAGTTATAATCACATACATGACCTTGTATCAACTTTACATTTAACTGCTGAAGGTAGTGAAGCCTAAAAGCAAACTGTAATAGCTACTACACTATGTCTTTCAACATCTGTTGGTAAGGAAGGGAAGCAAATAACATTTTAATATCCCATCAACATCGAGGTCATTAAAACTGGGTTGTTCATGTCAAAGCTGGACACTAGTAACTGGCCTCTATTGATATTCTTGTTACAGTAATTCAAGATTACAATAACATAACCTAGTGAATACATGAAAACAACAAAATTGAAAATATTTACATTAGCAGCTGATACACTGTTAATACTTTTAGTTTACAGGTTTTGATTATCACTGTAATTCACTATGTGAACTCAGAGTAAGCTAGTCTGATAAGTAATCATAAGATATTTACTGACAGTTACAGTAAAGCACAGAGAATAATTAGTATTTCCCGTGATAATGGACTGACAGAGTTGTCTGAGGATATTGTGGAGATGGCAAAGGAGCATACTCAGTTACCGTTACTACTGCAAACACTAATGATCCCTCATGTTATATAACATAGTCATTAAATTTCCACTAAGTGAATTTCACACCATGATAGTTTGGGGTTGCTCTATCAATCTGACGTACTAAATTATGCATTGGACATCATTTTGTTTGTAATGAGACTCAAAATGACATGATGTTCTATCTAGGAACACAAGGAAACATGTTCATAGAAAAGATACAATTTGTTGGGTCACAGACTGAATTAACAAGATTACAATGAAAGTAGTTTACACACATCTAACACATTTAACAACTGATGGACCTGAGGCCCACTGTGCTGCTATAAACGTGCCATCCACATCAGGTACTGCTGTTACAGCGCTGTGTGTGCAAAGTGGACCTGTGAAGGCAGTCAGTCAACAGACTGCCCCTGGCGGCCTTCACAGATAGTTGCAGGCATGCTGTTGGAATGTCGAGACCCAGTACACTTGTTGTAGTGGCCCGACTTACATCCCCTGTGGTGGTAGTGCAGTAACTGATGGGTTACTACATTTCTCCTTCCTTGCAGGGAAGGAAAGGCCAAGCATCGCTGTCCACAATGCTCTCACTATCTGTGGCAGTGCCAAGGGCAGCAGCCAAAAGTGTGAGAATTTCCCAATCTGTCCCAACCAGTGCTGACTGACTAAAGTGAGTCAGATCAGGGCACTGTCATCACCCATGAATCCCAGGGCAAGCAGTGGACAGGATTTGCAACAGGTGAGGTGGGAGACATCTGGATGTCTGAGTCCACAAAAAGGGATGCTGGTACGGGCAACAATCGCAGCAGACTGAAGAGGAGAGGCTCTGGCAACAGAAACCAAGCTTTCATCCCTGCTGCTCACTGACATGGGAGGTGTCAGCACCTGCAGCAGGAAGCAAACTTGCCGTCGGTGCTGGCAAAGCCCTGACCACCAGGGTATGTAGGCACAACCGGGCCTGCTCATCTCCAATAGGGGGCTTTGCACCCATCCTGGGACACAAATGGTTCTGGTGGCATGCTACAAGTCGATCTTCAGTGTGAACCACGAAGACATGGTGACCGTGCTGGATGTGGACAACAGCTGGGATCCAGTCAGGGCACCATCCAAATGCTGTGGTCCAGACTGGTGTGCTGGGCAAGAACACCAACAAAACTGGTGCATCCACAGCTATTGGCCACACAAGAGCTCTGCCACAATTGGCATCATTCTGTAACAGCTTACAAAAATGTGAGAGCCTCCTCGGTCACGAAACATCCTATGTGCTTGTACAGCTGCATCTTAAACATTCAGAAAAGGTTTTCCATGTCACTGTTTGGCTGCAGATGGAGGGCAGGTGCCGTGTTGTGGACAATGTCATTGTGTGTAGTAAGGTCCTTCAAAGACTGCACCATGAACTGAGGACCATTGTCCAGGTGCCGTGTTGTGGACAATGTCATTGTGTGTAGTAAGGTCCTTCAAAGATTGCACCATGAACTGAGGACCATTGTCCAAATTCAGTGTGCAAGGCAAGCCTTCTATGGACAATACCTTCATCAGGGACTTGACAGTCATGTCTGCTGTTACAGACAGACAAAAAACAACACAAAAAGGAGGAAAACCATCAAGTACCAATAACCAGAAAGTGTCTAGAAGAAGACCAACGAAATCACTAGGGACTATTTCCCAAGGCTGTGTAGGTTGTGTGTGCAAGATCCCCCAGTAAACCTGATGTAAAAGCAGAGGACCTCCCACCATGGAGCCAGTGGAACCACAATGCCGGGAGTAAACTCTTCCATCAACAACAAAAAATGCCATCCAAGAGGGAGAGGTAATTGTGTAATTCATAATAATTCTCAAGTGGGTGCAACACCTGGTCCAGTGGACAGTTGGGCCAACCATGTTGCATCATGCATCTGACCTGACAGAGCACTAGATCCACCACTACAGCAGAGGCAATAAGGGAATGGGTGACGAGGAAGCTGCTCACTGTGTGCTTCACCAACATGTCCAGTTGGAAACAAAGCAGTTCCTCCCGGTCAAACGAGGTGTCAGGACCCACGAGGAGTTGGGACAGAACATCCTTGTTTACATGTTGCGGCACAGGATGAAAATGGATCTCATAATTGTACTGAGACAAGGACAGATATCAATGCTGAAGATGATGAACAGCTTTGTCCAGTAAGGATATCATGGGCTAAACAGAGAAACCAAGAGTTTGTGGTTGGTAATAAAATGAAATTTTGCACCATAGAAAAACAGACAATTTTTTTTAAGGCATAGACAATAGCAAGGGCATCTCTTTTCACCTGAGAATAATTTTTCTGACCCAAGATGAGAGTGTTTTCGACACAAAGGCAATAAGCTGTTCGGAGCCTTCTGAATGGCGATGGGCCAGGACCGGCCCCATCCCACATTGGGATGCATCCATTGCCAGGACCAAATGCTTCCCAGGTTGAAATGTGGCAGGACACAGCATGGAGTGAAGGCTACAGGATAAGCTGCACAAAAACATGCTCACAGGCTGCAGACCAAACAAAAGGAGCACTTTCCAAAGCAAAATATGCAAGAGCTGGGCGGTACTAGCCATCTGGGAATACACTTGCAATATTACACCACTTTGCTCCGGAATGCCTGGTGTTCCTGTAGCTTACATGAATAGGGCAAAGTCATAAAAGTGGCAAATGTTGTTCCATGGTGTGCACAGCCTGCCAGGAAATTTCATGGCACAAACAACCAGTGGAAGCCTGGAAAAAAGTGAGACTTAGCAAGATTACATTTGAAGCCCATGGCCTGTAGAACAGTAAGCAAAGCACAGAGGTTACATAGGTGATCCTTCATATTAGCATCTGTCAGAATGATGTCATTGAGATAGTTAATCCAATGAGAGAAAACTGTCATAACCTGTTCTAAAAAAAGTTGGTATGATTGGTGCACTCGAAAACCCAAACATTAATACTGATAGAGGCTGAAAGGCATACTATCAACAAACAACTGTTCTGATGCCTTGTCCAATAGTATCTGAAGTTAGGCATCGGTCAAGTCGATTTTTGAAAAAAACTGACCCCCTACCAACTTTGTGACTAACTCCTCTAGTTGAGGTTGGGGGTAACTGTCTATGACTACCTGAACATTAAGAGTGACCTTGAAGTTGTCAAAAAGAAGATGTTGATCAAACGGCTTCTTTACGACCAGTAGCAAAGGCATCTACCCAAACAAATTTTCAGTACTCACAACATAACCACCAAGTACATAATTAAAAGACACCTGACTTGTATACTGTGTTTTCCATGAATTGGCAGAGAAAAGAAACATGCTGTCTGTTACAACTTACCAATAGCTGCTCGACATGTGCCAATGCTGGGGACCCTAGCTTGGCATACATCTGCGAGTTGAGTAGGCACACAGTGGCCCTCCATTGTGACTTATTTTATTTTATTTATTTTTAATTTACAGCAAGAGACCCACCACTTGGGGCAGGCTGCCTGCTCATGCTGTACGAAACAAGAGGGGCATGAAGGAAAGGGTATTCACTGTTCCTGCCGCCGAAGATGTGTTTGTCTGTGACGGCCCGGTTGCTTCTGCAGTTACCTTCTCTTCCCCCAGCATGCTAGGCTCCGTTTGGCAGGGTTGTAAGCTGTTAACAACAGCGACTTAGCTCCTAGCCCTTATAAAGACGCTATCCGCATTGGGTGGCACTTGTGTAGTGTTGCGTGCACACGGCAAATCTGCTGACAGCCATCCGTACTGGGCTGCCCATGGTGAACTTACATCCACTGTGTGGGTTACTACACACTATGGATCACATATAAGACCCACGGCAAACATAATGAGATATTGGGGAAAACCATGTCTTAAGTCAATGTATCATATCATAAACCTTAATGCACTCAGTGGAGTACAGATACACCTACCCTTTAAACTATTTAGTGAACCTTGCAGCCCTTGAGGACTCATAATGTAACTTAATGACATTTACCAAAT
Organism: Schistocerca piceifrons; assembly: GCF_021461385.2. Lineage (NCBI taxonomy): Eukaryota > Metazoa > Arthropoda > Insecta > Orthoptera > Acrididae > Schistocerca > Schistocerca piceifrons. The sequence continues at coordinate 191,705,087 of NC_060140.1, forward strand.
TAAATGAATTGGAAGCTAATGCTTTTCTGTGGTATTGGTACTGGATCAGAGGTAAATAATCTTATTTCTTACAAATCAAATAAAATTTTACTCTAAGACACAGAACTGCAGCATGTGCAAATGTCTTTTTGCCACTCACCTGAGGAACATAAAAGCACCTGGTTTTCCAGCAACACACAAGTGAAAAGCTGAACAGCACCTTCAACTCCCAGAAGTTCAAAGAGCTGTCGAATTGGCAGGTCAAACAGAGGCAACTCCTCAATAGAGCTCGGTCGTTGTACTATAATGGGGTCACCACTGTATGGGCAGGAGAAACGCAAACTACGACCAGGCTGTGGTAATGGAGTCTCAAATAGAAGGTTGTGCACATGGCTCTCTAGGCTCACACTACAAGCATTTGGTTCCACAGCACATCTGCAAATAATAAATAATCTTGCATAAGTATTTTAAAGAGGACACAACAACACTGTTTGATAAAGCTGCCTGCTTAACAATAAAACTACCACATACAAGCCAGAGTGATATTTTCCTCTGTTTTAAGTTTCCAATCCGTGAATGAGAATTTGGCAGCAGTAACTGATTGAAAGAAACATCTGTTACATACTACAACTGGATACTTAACTGAAATTAAAACTCAGATCTCAGCTGAGATAAATATCCACATTTGAAATCCAATATGATACACTGAAAACCTACACTGTAACAATCGTACCGCAATTTGAAAACAGTATATTTCCTTCCTGCTCATGGTTATTCCCTATAATGTTGCTTCTCCATTAACTCTGTATTCTTAATTGAAAGTAACATTCTTGAAGAGTTCTCCTCCAATGTTTCACAATCTCATGAAAATATCAATCAGATTTTAAGAATGCTTGTATCATATTCTACACAGATACAGGGCAGCAGTACTCAATTTAATCTAATGTCGGAAATTTATAGAATATGTGAATACTGGTGAAAAGACCTTCATTAAAGAAAGAAATACTGAGTGGTTTAATTACACTTCGAATTAAATGTGGTAACTTACATACACACCATATATAAAAAAAAGTCTTGTTATTCCAATTAATTAATTACATAGCAAAAAAACAATTTTAAGAATGAGAATATGTCACTTTGTTTCAAAACAAGAAATCTCCTATGATTAAATGAAGGTTTATTAGGCTACTAATACCTACAGACAGCTACAAACCTGTACAGTCCTTCCAGAAAAAGTTTTGTAGCACGAACATATGGTAACTGAGAGATGATAGCTATGCTTTTTGATGCATACAGTGTGTCCTTTGCGGCTTCATAGTAGCTCTGGGCTGCTGCAGGATGGTGCATTGAAAGTTTGAAGTGTCTTGGAAGAGAACGAGTATTGTGTGAGCCATCAGCAGCTAGCCTACCCTGTCTTCTTGAGCGAGATTGTGGAATACGATGACTGCTTGATAATTCTGTTAAGTGCATTGCCTTGAAAGAACAAAACAGCACTATTAAGAGAATTTTGTTCACATAATATTTTATTTTTTATGAGTATATAAAATACATTTCACAGGAAGCACAAGAAAGTATAAACCGGATGCTGTTTATTCTAAGATTATATCTGTAGAAGCAAATTGTCAGGCAAGACGAAATTTCTTATTTTTATAGTAGCAATAACTCGGGAAACAACAAAAGCTTACAATGGAAAGTCAATGTTTGTGCAAGCAAAAATAGTGAGAAAGTTGTTAGTATTCATCCACTGGCACGATCTCTCTCTCTCTCTCTCTCTCTCTCTCTCTCTCTCTCTCTCTCTCACACACACACACACACACACACACACACACACACACACACACACACACACACACACACACTTGTGAAATGCTACTGTAGTTACAAGTGATAAGCTGAAACTCTAAGTCAGCCAGTATGGGAGAACTACCGAGCAACTGGCCATGTGCTATCCGCATATATACCAGTACTTAACAAGCATATGAAGAAACGAGACTTAAGAACCTTCAACAATGTGAGGTATATATTGGTTGGTTCATATCTCGTAGCCTTTTATCTCTGTAAAATCGATAGCCTTTCTATTTTAGAGGCAGATTTTGCTGCTGAGGGAATGATGTTTGTTTTTCGAGCTACACTGAAGCATTCCCACAAGAGTCACAAAACTGCATCACATCTCTAACAGTAACTTTTGTGTCTGTCTTCTTCAACACATAAACTTGCACATAATTAATCAGTCATGAGCCACTGAATTTTCTACACATTTTCACATGAGTAAATGAAAAGTTCTTGTACACTGTGAGATAGATTTGTGAGGCTTTTTTTCTGCTTATACATGTATGTCCACATTAAAAATTGATCACTCTGGGTAACATGGAACACATTAAACAACTGGTATGTTTGTTTAACCCACAGACTTTCAGAAGTGACTCGCACTGCCAATGTGCATAGAAAGAAATGTTCTGTTACTGGCTTTGTACCATATTTGTTGTGTTGACAAAAAATTATGATAATACATTTTCTTTTGGTGTGTCTCATAGTGTGCAAAACTTGAAAACACAAAGCAGCTAGTAGTTCTATCAGAAAAATGCAAAGAATTTAGCAATATTATTTGTGAATGTCAGGGCACTGTTAACATTTAAGTTCTTCACTACATGAAGAGTGCATCTGAGAGAAGCCTCTGTGTTGGCCTCCAAATTTTATTATATGAAGTACACAACACATACCATTTGCTAACAGATACTGGTATCACAGCAAGGTTCAAATCTGTGTGAAGTATCTTTATAGACAGCAGACACAATTCCAACCAGCAACTGCTCAATTTCTTTAGTGTTGAAAACTGCTAGGAATTTGCACAAGAAGTCAAACACTTAGTGAAATACTTCTTCAATACTTTCATTTAATATATATATATCAATTTTTTGTACTCACAACAATTATGACTTTCCTACCTGCAATGTTTGCATGGCACTACATATTTTTCGATTGCGAACTTCCTCATAAAATATATAACTACAGCCATAGCTGTGACTCCCATCTTCTCTTGTGATAATGAAGCTGTGAAAGCGTGGCTCAATGCAGTGTTTCTGTGTGCGGAACTGGAGACCGTGTGGCAGGCACAACTGGAAAAAGAAAATTAACAAAAGTTCAGTATAGTATGTATCCAAGAAAGAAGTCTTCTTGTTTTATAAAGCATATTTTTATTGCAAGCATTAAAAGTAAACTTCACTTTTAGAATTATAATTTTTAATTTTATATAAAAATGAATGCCATGACAGAGAGTGGTCATGGTGGTCTAGAAGGCAGAGCACTAAACTCTAGCTGTAGAGGCCCCAGGTTCAACCTGGATAGGATCTGGGAATTTTCGTCATTCCAGTCCCTCCAGGTGCACTCTGCCTGCTATCAAATGTGTACTGGTGATCTTTACCAGTAGTAAAAGTAACTGATGTGATGAATCCGGCACAGCGAAGAAAGGCTGCACTCTAACTCTAGTCAGACCAATATCCAATCACGAGATTGTGCCACAGACTTCAGAATTCACTTGTTTATTATTCAGTGTAGCTTCTTCATGTACAGTATAGCAGTACAAATGGATAGAACAACAATAAAATCTTAAATTCAAATTACACGTAAACATTCTTAGAAGAAAACAAAAGTGCACAAGTACACACAAGTAAACAAAGGAAGTGTTTAAGTATGTGCATATAATAAGAAAATTAAACCCGAGAAAATGCAAATAAAAATTTAGATAAGTGATGGTAATCACATTTTTGTGAGTGCAAGGATTATTAAGGATGACACTATGAAATAACTATTTGCTAGACACAAAACATGGACATCTTGTAAAAATCCTCAGTTTCACATGAGCTTTCCATGTATATTAAATATTGTCACAGTGCAGCTAAGGGAAAATTAGGAGAAAAAGGAATTCATACAAAAGAACTCTAACGAATCTTTATTCATCACTAAAGTTTGCTGCCAGACGGATAACATGGAAGCAGCTAATATAAAAATGTGGGCAGTGATGAGTCTATAGTGGTAATCAAGAAAGTGGGTAATCCACAACGTGCATCGAATCATTACTACTTGGCTGTTGTAGACATCACACTGTCCCTATTTCTCCTCTATCAAAATGTACAAATGTTGTACTGTAAGGTAGGACAAGTCAAACAAACAATACTGCAAACATATAAATACAAGGTATACAAAATTACATTAATAGTTTCCATAAAAATACAATACTGCAGACAATACACATACAGGATACTGTATACAATATGACATACATTAGCGTACAACTGTACACTCAAAAGAAACTGAATTAGATACAACTGCTATGTTAGAGAGTGAGCACTCCTGTTGCTACAGCACATCATATTGCTGAGATGCTGTCACACCTTGTTCCAGTCATCAGCAGAACAGCATGGCATAAAATCACCAAGATGCATGATCTCAAAGCATTTGAGTGTAGTGAAAACATGGTTGCTTGACCCATAGGACACTACATCATGTTACTATCATCATCAGGAAAGAAGTGAGCAACAAACTCTGTGATGGTGACAAAAATGAAATCGGATGAACAAGCAGATCTAAAATTTTTGTGTATCAGTTCAGTATCAGTGCCAATTTTCTCTCAACAAATGTTTTATATTAAAAGCCAATAAAACCTCAAATACACAGAAGTCACACTGTAGATGTGAGAAGTACATATTTGGTAGGAAGTGGGTGGAAAGTTCAACACTTTCTTGTCAATTCCTCGTCAGCAGCTAAATAAACTAAACATGGCTGTGACTATTAATAAAGTCCCTATACTTATTATCCCATGGATAGAAAATAAGAATACAATCCAGAATTAATTTCTTTTCAAGGTGTTGATCTTTCTTTTCAAGGTGTTGATCAAGGGAAAGATTCAAGAGTATTATGATTTGAATGCAACAGTCACAAGAAACTTGTTCATGGATGAGATTTACTGGTTAGTTGTAGGTATGAATCCAATGGGGAGACTGTAACAAGACAGATGTGTTGCACACCAATAACGGAGCTCCATCAAAGTGACTTAATGGCATAAAAGTGACAGTTATCAAATTGTATATTGCTTTACAACATATAGGAACATAACCATGCTCTAGGTGTATGGAAAATCAAAAGTACAGAAATTGATACGAAATGAATGATAAAAACAACATACATTCAATCTGAGAAAGGCAACCAATTTATTGGTGTAAACTGCAAAAAGTTCAGTGAACAAGTAGGCGAAGTATCAGAAGCTTTACCCAACTTTTACTACTATCTATTCATTTAACTTTACATATGTAGTTTTTGGGTTACATGACTGTCATACCTACTGGCCCTATTGTTGTTGTTCTGATCTTCAGTTCAAAGATGTATTGGATGGAGCTTTTCACTCTGCTGTATGCAATGCAAGACTCTACTTGTTCAAATAGGTACTGGAACCCACACCCATTTGAACCTCCTCACTCTATTTATCTCTTGGTCTCCGTTTCTTATCCCTCACATTTCCCTCAATACTAGACTGATGATTCCTTGATATCTCAGATTGTGTCCTATCAAAAGATCCCTTCTTTTAGTCAAGTCATGCCGCAAATTTCTTTTCTCCCATATTTTATTCAGTACCACCTCATTAGTTATCGGTGTACGATTTACCCATCTGATCTTCGCCATTCTTCTGTAGCACCATATTTCAAAAGTTTCTATTGCCTTCTTGTTCTAGTGGTTCCCGTGAAGGTCCAAACTGGAAAGCACAAGGGATCTGTTTGTCTGTAGAGTCCTCAGTCCTTGTGTCAATCTTACGGTGTCTGAAATGGAATAAGCTCTTCCTGTCAAAGTATGCAGAATCCCTGTGCATTGGAACAATGGATGACAGCACGATGAACAAAGGGAACGGTCCGTGTGTGTGTGTGTGTGTGTGTGTGTGTGTGTGTGTGTGTGTGTGTGTGTGTGTGTGTGTGCTTTCGATAAACACTGTGTCCCAGTGCCCCATTATCATTTCTGTAAACCAAGACATCTAGAAACGGAAGCTTTCCATCCCTTTCAACCCCCATTGTGAACTTGATGCTAGGATGAAGTTAAAAAGATCTAGGACACAGTTAAGAGTGTCTTTCCGTTATGTCCTATCATGAACGTATTGTCTATGTGCCTCCAAAAACAAGTAGGTTTTAAAAACGCCTACCTCAGAGACGTGTCTTCAAAATCTTCTATAAATAAATTGACGCCTACTGGGGACCAGTGTGGAAACCGCAGTTGTGATACTTATTATGCAAACTGAAGGTCGAGTGGGAGAAACAAATGGGCAGGAAATTTTGATGTCAGTTGGATGGGGACTTCAAATGAGTGAAAATGTCTGGTGGACCTAGGTTCGATCCCTGGATCTCCTGCTTACAAGGCAGTTGCCTTAACCACTGCACCACCCGACACAGGGTTTATCAGAGTTGTGCGGTCTATCTCGGCATGCCTCCAGGCCAACTCACATCTTAGTAATGGAAAGACAATACGACAGCGTACTGAAGATGATTTTCATGTCAGTAACGACGATACGAACGTAAGGACAAAACAACACCCAGTCCCAGAGCGGAGAAGATCTCCGAACCGGCCGGGAATCGAACCGGGGCCCCGGCCACTGTGGCCAAGCGGTTCTCGACGCTTCAGTCCGGAACCGCGCAACCGCTACGGTCGCAGGTTCGAATCCTGCCTTGGGCATGGATGTGTGTGATGTCGTTAGGTTAATTAGGTTTAAGTAGTTCTAGGGGACTGATGACCTAAGATGTTAAGTCCCATCGTGCTCAGAGCCATTTGAACCGGGGCCCGTTTGGTTAGTAGTGTCTGCAAGTTTCATCACAGGGTACGATTTCGTTTGGTTAGTCCTGATCGATGTTAGTGCTTTATGGTTTATGCCATGAAATGTACTCCCCAAAACTGAATATGCTTCATTATCAGGTTTTGAGGTGATAAAGTAGCAGATACAGCTGCCAGCCAGTTGAAACAAACAAATCTGTTATTAGCATCACCTATCCGCATTCCCCGTTCTTGTCCTCCACGCTCATTGCTTTGAGATTCCCGCAGAATGTCGAAAATAATAGTGCAGCCGCAATGAATGTGGTGGACCCATGGCCCATCGAGGCGAATGCGTGGTATCTGTTCTTTCGGACATGTCGGGCGATCTGGGCGGCCAAATCATTCGCTCGAACTGTCCAGAATATTCTTCAAACCACTCGCGAACAATTGTGGCCCGGTGATATGGCGCATTATCATTCATAAAAATTCCATCGTTGTTTGCGAACATGAACACCATGAATGGCTGCAAATGGCCTTCAAGTAGCCGAACATAACCATATCCAGCCAATAATTGGTTTAATTTGACCAGAGGACCCAGTCCATTCCACATAAACACAGCCCACACCATTATGAAGCCGCCACAATCTTACACGCTGCCTTCTTGATAACTTGGGTCCATAGCTTCGTGGGGTCTGCGCCAAATTCGCACCCTACCATCACCTCCTACCAACTGAAATCGAGACTCATCTGACCACGCCACGCTTCTCCAGTCTTCTAAGGTCCAACCGGTATCGTCACTAGCGCAAGAGAAGCGCTACAGGCGATGTGCTGTTAGCAAAGGCACTCGCGTCGGTCGTCTGCTGCCCCAGCCCTAGCCAAATTTCGCCGCGCTATTCTAAAGGTTACGACACTGATTTCTGCTGTTATTTCACGCAGTGTTGCTTCTGTTAGCATTGACAACTATACGCAAATGCCGCTGCTTTCGCTCGTTAAATGAAAGCCGTCGGACACTGCGTTGTCCGTGGTGAGAGGTAATGCCTGAAATTTGGTATTTTCGGCACACTCTTGACACTGCGAATCTCGGGATATTACATTTCCAAACGATTTACGAACTAGAATGTCATATGCGTCTAGCTCCAACTACCATTCCGCGTTCAGAGCCTATTAATTCCTGTCGTGCGGCAATAATCACGTTCAGCACATTTTCACAAGGATCATCTGAGCACAAATGACAGCTCCGCCAATGCACTGCACTTACACGCCTTGTGTGCGCGAAACTACCGCCTTCTGTACATGTGCATATCGCTATCCCAGTGTATATCATAAAGACATTCAAAGCCTGCAGTTGATTACGGATCCAGGTATGTATTGTATTAATTGTATCGCTTCTACTTGTGTTGCCGGCCGGAGTGGCCGAGCGGTTCTAGGCGCTACAGCCTGGAACCGCGCGACCGCTACGGTCGCAGGTTCGAATCCTGCCTCGGGCATGGATGTGTGTGATGTCCTTAGGCTGGTTAGGTTTAAGTAGTTCTAAGTTCTAGGGGACTGATGACTTCAGAAGTTAAGTCCCATAGTGCTCAGAGCCATTTGAACCATCTACTTGTGTTTTCAGTCTGCTGTGTAAGGAGAATTGGGCACTTCTGTAATGGGCTAGTATAATTCGTCACATGTCAGTAAAGGAATACGTCGTAAGACGGCATAGACCTTCGGGAAATTACTTTTAATGGGCACGTCGATGTTCCGAATTGATCAACAACCAGGCCATCGTATAAGGAGAAACAGCTTTACAAATCCCACGAGTCAATGATGAGCGGAAACGGCTACATTTTTACGTAAGGCCACAAACCTTAGTCCAAAAACTGATAACAGATTTCTTTGTTTCAATTGGCCGGCAGCTGTAAATGTAACTTTCTCGCCTGAAAACGTGATAATTGAGCATATTCAGTTTTCGGGAGTACATTTCATAACAAAACCATAAACGACCAGAACTAACCAGACAGAATCGGACCCGGTGACGAAACTTGCAGACATTGCTAACCAAAGGGGTCCCAGTTCGATTCCTCCCCGGGTCGGAGATTTTCTCCGCTCGCGGACTGCGTGTTGTGTTGTTCTTACGTTCCTATCGTCGTAACTGACATGAAAATCGTCTTCAATACGCTATCGTATTGTCTTTCCATTGCTAAGATGGCTTAATGGGCACGACCGGAAAGGCATTAAATAAATAAATAAATAAAAAGAAAGAAAGAAAATACTGCAGATATGATTTTCGTGTATGGGCAAGGAAATAGAACCGGCACAGAAGTGGAAAGATTGTACAGGACCAAATATCCGAGTAGAAGGCATCCGGCTCACATCATGTTTTCAAGCCAGTTCCAGCGATTAGGTGAAACAATGCAATTGGTACAACAGAACAACGACCGAGAAGGACGACGAACTATAAGGAACGTTCAATAAATAACGCAAAACTTTTTTCTGGAAGCAGATTGGTTTTATTCAGGATTCCAGTGTACTCCATATTATTTCCCACTCCTTTGGTTACAAACCCAATTTTTCAACATGATCTCCTTCCAATCCGACTGCCTTACGCCACCTTAATGGGAGGTCCTGTGTGCCCGCTGGTACCACCCTACTGGTCGACGTCAGAGCCAACGTCTTGCTGCATCAATAACCCCTCAGTCATCCATGCTCTGTTTCCCGCGGCCGAAAAGATGGAAGTCGGAAGGTGCGAGATCCGGGCTATAGGGTGGATGAGGAAGAACAGCCCAACGACGTTTAGTGAGCTCCTCTCGGGTGCGCAGACTTGTGTGCGGCCTTACACTGTCACGGAGAAGTTCGTTTGCATTTTTCTGGCGACGAACTCACTGAAGCCGTTTCCTCAATTTCGTGAGGAAGCACAATACACTACAGAGTTGGTTGTTGCACTGTAAGGCAGAACATCAAACAAAATAACCCCCTCAGAGTCCGTTTCAAAACGACTTTGCCGGCTGAGAGTAGACTTCGAATTTTTTTTCGTTAGAATCAAATGATAATTAAATGAACACCCTTAGCTGCAAACAGGCGTTGATATGCTTCATTGGGCACATGTTGAAAATGTGTGCCCCGACCGGGACTCGAACCCGGGATCTCCTGCTTACACGGCAGACGCGCTATCCATCTTTTTTTCCCTCTCTTTTTGGTCTACATTGTTCGTTGAATTTGTTCGGGGCGGACGTCCGATGGCACCCGTTCAGGTTCTTCGTTGATCCGTTCACTCAGTTTCTTTGTTACAGAGGGCATCTAACCCTCTGACCGAGCACGCTGAGCTACCGTGCCGGCTGTCCATCTGAGCCACCGAGGGCACAGAGGATAGTGCGCCTGCAGGGACTATCCCTTGCACGCTCCCCGTGAGACTCACATTCCCGACATGTCCACACCACTACATTCGTAGTGTGCCTAATAGACTTACGACTACTTGGTACATTAATCTGCCACGAGTAATGAGTATGATGGGCAAACATCAATTAGGTGCACTACGAATGTAGTGGTGTGGATGGATAGAGCGTCTGCCATGTAAGCAGGAGATCCCGGGTTCGAGTCCCGGTCGGGGCACACATTTTCAACATGTCCCCAATGAAGTATATCAACGCCTGTTTGCAGCTAGGGTGTCCATTTAATTATCATTTCGATCGCCATTCTGTTTCCGATTCGTAGTGATGAAACCGTGTTTCATCGTCTGTGATGATATTCGACAAAAACTTGTACCGATCAACCTCGTAGCACGCACGCAGTTCCGCACAGGTGATCCTTAGTTGTTCTTCATGGTCTTCTGTTAGGCGGCAAGGACCTAGAGGGCACACATCTTTGAGTGCCCCAACTGGTGGACGAGTGTGTCAGTACTACCAACAGATACGTCCGGGTGTTTGGTTCAAATGGCTCTGAGCACCGCGGGACTTAACATCTGAGGTCATCAGTCCCCTAAAACTTAGAACTACTTAAACCGAACTAACCTAAGGACATCACAAACATCCATGCCGGAGGCAGGATTCGAGCCTGCGACGGTAGTGGTCTGAAGCGTCTAGAACCGCTCGGTCACACCGGCCGGCAGCGAGGTGTTTGTTTGTGATCTGTCGATAATCTCGAATGAGAGTGTCCGCACGTTCCAAAATGCCAGGAGTCACAACTGTGTGCGGTTGGTCAGCACGCAGGAAATCGAAGAGGTTTACGCGGCCTTATTGCAATGACGACAGACGCCTCGCCCAACGACTCATCGTGCTTTTGTTCACTGACAGGTCTCCGTGGACATTCTGCAAGCGCCTATGAATATCTGCGACGCCCTGATTTTTCTCCAAGTGCAACTGAATGGCAGTTCGCTGCTTGGAACGCATGTCTGTTACAGGCGCCATTTTGAAGGCTACATAAATTCCGTCACCTATCGGAACTTCATGCAACTGTAGAAGCTGAAGCGGGAATTTTCTAAGATCTCCTATAACAGATTCCGCCTTTCTTTTTCAGCGTAAAATGGAAGAGGGAGAAAAGATACTGCATTACTTACTGAAAGCCTCCCGACTTCGAAGAAGCAGTGCTTTCAGAGCGGATGAGGCGTCTGCAATCACCACTCGATCAATTGCATGTGAAATGAACGTTTCACAAACTACTGTGTTGTATTACGAGAAATGCACCCATGCCCCCACCATACACAGAAAGTGCTTGCTTTGACTCCTGCTGCCTTCCGAGCTTCTGTTGTGTTCATCCAGTGGTTCTTGTAGCTCGTGACAGTCGATTCCCACTTTCCTGCATATGTACGAGTACTTTTCACGGATGAAGCCTCTTTCATCAAAGACGGAATGCTTAAATAGTTGCAATAGTTATTTTTGGGCCGATGAGAATTCCCACGCTACAGTTATGAAGAGCCATCGACATAGATTATCTGCCAACGTGTGGACAGGCATAGTCAGTGGTTATGTACTAGGCTCGTTTCTTTAGCTCCCCACTTAAATGCACCACTGTACACAATGTTGATCAGAGACACACTACTCAGGTTTCTGGAACATACCCCACTGTTATTCGTCAACTAATGTGGTTTCGTCATGATGGAGCCCAACCTCGCTTTTGACTGAGGGATTGTAAACACCTGGACCAGACTTACCCTGAGAAGTGGATAGGTATAGGAATTCATGTCCAGAGGCCAGCACGTTCACCTGATCTCACCCAATTGATTACTTCTTGTGGGGCCATGAGAAAAGATGGGTATACGAGACGTCTGTCGAGACTAAAGACGATCTCCTGACACGAATTCTCGCTCCTGCGACACTGTTGAAACGACACCGGGGATATTGGAACGGGTGCGACAGAACTTTGTACGACGCTACCGTGCCTGCACTGTCGCTGGGGGACATCATTTGGAACAACTGTCGTAAATGTATCAGCTTGAGAAAAATGTGCAAGTAAATGGATTGATTGGTTGGTTGGTTTGGCTCTGAGCACTATGGGACTCAACTGCTGTGGTCATAAGTCCCCTAGAACTTAGAACTACTTAAACCTAACTAACCTAAGGACAGCACACAACACCCAGCCATCACGAGGCAGAGAAAATCCCCGACCCCGCCGGGAATCGAACCCGGGAACCCGGGCGTGGGAAGCGAGAACGCTACCGCACGACCACGAGATGCGGGCGGTTGGTTGGTTTAAAGGCGGGAGAAGGGACCAAACTACGAGGTCATCGGTCCCTCGTTCCTAATGAAACAATGCCACAAGTGTGAGAATAAAAGGTACGAAACATATAACACAAAGCGGAAAGAAAGGAAAAGCCACAAGAACGAAGGGAAGGCAACGAACACTAAAAGGAACAAAAGAGGACAAGAAAACAACAGAGAGATGCTAGAAACAGAAGAGAGTAAAACATGAAAGCAGATTACAGTGGCTGTCCAACCTCGAGAATAAAAATGGGAAGTCCGTCACTCTGCAACACATTAAAACCTCCACCCTAAAAGCACTAGGGTGGAGGACACAGAGGGACAAAAGGACATGCGCTAAAACCTACATAGAAGTATAAAACCCACTCTCACGGACAAAACGTGAAACTAAAGCTGCTGTGGAGGCATTATCGTCCAACACCGAAGGCAGGGTGCTGGGGTTGTTAAAAGTCTGCCGCAGAGCGGCTAAAGTGGGCAGTCCAGCAAGAGGTGGACGACTGTCATTTGGGAGCCACAGCGACACTGAGGTGGGTCCTCGCTACGGAGTAGGTGACCATGCGTTAGCCAAGTAAGGCCAATGAGGAGCCGGCAGAGGATAACTGATTCCCTGCGAGAGGCCTGCATGGAAGACTTCCATACATTCATAGTCTCCTTAATGACACGCAGTTTGTTGTGCGTGCTGTTGTGCCATTCCGTCTCTCAAAGCTGGAAAACCCTGCGGTGTAAGACAGAACGCAGGTCAGCTTCGGAGATGCCTGTCTTCAGAAGCGGTTTCCGCGTCGCCTGTTTGGCCAGTCTGTCGGCAAGTTTGTTGCCGGGGATTCCGACGTGTCCTAGGGTCCACACAAACACCACGGAACGGCGGGACTGTTCCAGGGCATAGATGGACTCCTGAATGGACGCTACCAGAGGGTGGCAAGAGTAGCAGTGGTAAAAATGTGGAACGCTTCACGATTTTGCGTGTCATGTAAATGGAATTCACAATTACTGTACCATGGACTTAGGACTTTCAGTCTCTCTCTGACATCAAGTTAAATGCGCCGTTACTAGTCTATCAACAGGAGAAATCATCTCAGGGTATTGGGGAATATTCAATGAGAATTCTTAAGTCATGATGAGGGTTCAGAAGTTGGGGCCCTCATTTTGAGCACTGTGCGAGGCTAGGGCGTACCTAGAGTAGATTTTTGCTAATACCTTTCGACTTGGTCGTTTCCGGACTTTCGACTTGGTCGTTTCCGGACTAGCGTCCCTGACAATTTGTAACATCAAGGAATCACCCTATCTTAATCGACAACCAGTTGCGAGAGTATTATCATCCTTTGGGCGACATAGTGAAGTCATACTGGTTTGCTATGCTTATTCTGAGATCACAGTCTGCCACTCCTTTTGAAACTAAACCAGTATGTGTATAAATAATGAACCTGGTTTATGCCATGAACACACACTCACTTATTACATTCGACTTCGTCGTTTCTGTACCAGGGTCCATTACCTAACATTGATACATTTACCCTTTTCCATCATCCCTGAAAGTCTGTAACACCATCACGGAATTAATAAGTGTGGTAATGGTCCTATTATATTTCGCTGATGCACACAATATAGTACCTCTCAATTCGTGGATTACTCTCCACTTTGCATAAAGTACTGTTTGCACCCTGTCAATAAATTTTCAATCCAGTTGCAAACCTAGTTAAATATACCTTATGAATCCTTTTTGTTTGGTAGAATCTAAAGCTCTTCAAAAGTCTAGGCACACATAATCTAGCTATTTGCGTTTACATATGACAGTTAGGATATCAAGAGAGGATTATCAATGTTTTAGGCATTGATGCTGGTTTCCATGGAATTTCAAAGTATATACTGGGAGATGAAGAAGCTTGCACAGGATAGAGTAGCATGGAGAGCTGCATCAAACCAGTCTCAGGACTGAAGACCACAACAACAACAACAACAATACTTTAACTCAAAATATCTTCTATACGTCTGCTGCAAATATATGAGAATGACATATAATGGTAGTTCTATTGATCAACTATGCTGCCAGTTTTATAGATGGTTGTAACCTTCCAATCCCAGAGAACAGTTCTGCGCCCAAGGGTTCTTTGGTAAATTATTGTCAAGAGTGGGACTATTGTCTTGGCCTGCTCGATCAACAGATCTGTCTGGAATTGAGTACACATGGGACATCATCGGACGATATCATCCAAAAACACCATTAAGGGGAGGTTTACCATCTTTGGCCCGAAAAAAGCATGTTCTTTGAGAATTTTTTTTCTCGGGGTGTGTTCTAGATATCAATGTCAAATTTGGTCAAAATGTTTATTGATATTTCCTCTACAAACTGGAGTTTTTTCGACCGGGAATTTCGAAGAGCAAAGGCGGAAGTGCCGTCGGAACGAAACAAAATTTCGAAATACCGGGTGATCAAAAAGTCAGTATAAATTTGAAAACTGAATAAATCACGGAATAATGTAGATAGAGAGGTATAAATTGACACACATGCTTGGAATGACATGGGGTTTTCTTAGAACCAAAAAGAGACAAAAGTTAAAAAAATGTCCGACAGATGGCGCTTCATCTGATCAGAATAGCAATAATTAGCATAACAAAGTGAGACAAAGGAAAGATGATGTTCTTTACAGGAAATGCTCAATATGTCCACCATCATTCCTCAACAATAGCTGTAGTCGAAGAATAATGTTGTGAACAGCACTGTAAAGCATGTCCGGAGTTATGGTGAGGCATTGACGTCGGATGTTGTCTTTCAGCATCCCTAGAGATGTCGGGCGATCACGATACACTTGCGACTTCAGGTAACCCCAAAGTCAATAATCGCACGGACTGAGGTCTGGGGACCTGGGAGGCCAAGCATATCGAAAGTGGCGGCTGAGCACGCGATCATCACCAAACGACGCGCGCAAGAGATCTTTCACGCGTCTAGCAATATGGGGTGGTGCGCCATCCTGCATAAACATCGTACGTTCCAGCAGGCGTTTATCAGCCAGGCTGGGGATGATGCGATTCTGTAACACGATTGTCAAGCGCAGTCACTGACGTTTTGCTGTCCAGTGCCATCTGTCGGACATTTTGTGAACTTTTTTGTTCTAAAAAAATCCCATGTCATTTCAAGCGTGTGTGTCAATTTTTACCTCTCTATCTACATTATTCCGTGGTTTATTAAGTTTTTAAACTTGTACTGACTTTTTGATCACCCGGTATAACATGAAATGCAAATACACTAACGGAAAAAACGAACAACAAATAACAATTAAAGAAATGAAATTTTGGGAATATATTTTTCTAGGCAATATTTAAGTGATAATACTGCAAGATAACGAGTTGACGTAATCGCGGGATAATCCAACGCAAATGTGAAACGTTGGTACATTAATAACCGGTGTAACCGCCAGACCGTTGAATGCAAGCGTGCAAACGTGTACGCGTTATGTTGTACGGGTGCCGGTTGTCTGTTTGTGGCATGGAGTTCCTTGCCTGTTGCACTTCGTCGGTCAGTACAGGGACAGTTAATGCTGTTTGTGGATAACTCTGGAAATGTCCTCTGATGATGACCCATATGAACTCAAGTGGAGACAGATCTGGTGGTCGAGCCACGTTGGGTTACAACGGTGGTACGTGGGCGAGCACACTCCCTGTAATACTGTTCATGAATGGCAGCACGTCAGGTCGAATCGCCAGACTGATATACAACTTTGCATTCAGAGGGCGTGGGATAACAACGAGAGTGGCCCTACTGGCACACGAAATCGTGCCCCGGACAATAACTGCAGGTGTAGGTCCAGTGTGTCTAGCATGCAGACAGGTTGGTTGCAGGCCCTAAACTGGCCTCATCGTAACGGAAACACAGTCATCACTGCACCGAGGCACAACTAGCTTTTATCAGCAAACACGACAGACCTCCAGCCTCCCCTCCAATGACGTCACGCTTGACGCCAGTGAAATCGCAATTGGCGGTGGTTCCGAGTCGCTGGAATGCACGCTACAGCGCGTCTGGCTCGGAGCTGCCCTTGAAGTAACCGATTTGTAACAGTTCGTTATGTCACTGTGGTGCCAACCGCTGCTCGAGTTGCTCGCTGCTGCAGATGCGGTACGATGCGCCAGAACCATACGCCGCACACGATGGTCTTCCGTCTCGGTCGTGCCACGTGGCCACCCACAGCCTGTTCTTATGGCCGCACACAGGGCCGGCCTTAGCCATCCAGGTGCCCCGGGCGAGTCGTCCAGTTGGCGCCCTTTATTGTATAAATAGCGAACCTGGCAGTGCTTTGCAACACGGTATTTGACTGTTTTCTAGAAATCGTCTTAAGTGGTTAATGGCGTCATCTTATGATCATAACATGGTCTCTTCCATCGTAAATTTGAGTATTTTATTTTTTTAAATGGAAATGAAACCCAAATAATCTGAAAGCCCGCTAAGACGCTCCATGTGAGTCTTGTGTAGCCTGTGACGTCAGTCCAGCATGCTGCTGTCGCTGCCGTAACAGTCAGTATAGCAGTGATATATTGTTTGGGCATTCACGTTTTGGGAAATTGTCTAAAAATATTGCGTAGTACTGCACTGTACATCTACAACAACTCCAGAAAATTGTTTTTGCGTGTTCCAAACAAAGAAAAGATGCGTAAAATGTGGTTGAAACAGCCTCGTATATCCCAAATATTTCTTTTCTTTTCTGAAGCACCCCTGTACTAAAGCGAACAAAACAAAACAAAAATTATTCAAATTGGTCAAGCCATTTCTTTGTTTTGGTGAGACTAACACACAACAATTGATTTTTATATATAGGAGGTAATATGTGTAACGAAAAAACACTAATTTTGAATTGGGTGCCATATTTTTATTGAATTTAATATAACTGTAAGCCATAAACCTATACTTTCTGTCAGTCATCTGAACACAAAACATATTATGCCTAATGAAAAACAATTATAAACGACTAAAATTTTACTTTTCTCGCTTTTCTGACGGCAAAGTCTCTGATCAGATTAGCAAAGTCCAGGTTTTCTGCAACTTCATTTTCAATGGACAGTGAGGCCAAACTGGTTAGTCTTGTTTGAGACATTGTAGACCGCAAGTACGTTTTTATCAACTTCAGTTTGGAAAAACTGCGTTCGCCGCTTGCGACAGTCACTGGTATTGTTAGCAAAATACGTAACGTTATCCAGATGTTGAGATATAACTCTTGAAGATTATGCTTTTTTATGAAGTTTAAGGCTTCAATAGGGGTCGCCTGGCTGTCTTCGAGATAGTGTTGCAGGCCTAAAATTTCGTCGCACAGCAAATTTCCATCAATATCCGACTTCATGTTGACAGTTAACTTTTCTTGTAATTTAGAACAGCATTGTATTAGTTCTTCTTTATTTTGATTTTTTTTAATGTCAAACAAGAAACTCCACGTCGCAGAAAATTCTTGCATCTGTTCAAATCTTTCTTTCATGGATATGTGCACGGTGTCCAACAGTGCATTGAAAAACTCTACTTTAAACTTCTTTTTTGGGTTAGTTATTTGATCATCAAAGCCTCTTCACCCGGCCTGCGTTTAATACGTCTTAATCGCATTTGTGGTTTAAATAATGGCTGCGTATCAAGATTCGAAGCCAGTTCAGTTGCTGTTACAATAGCTTGTTCGAAACCTGTTTGTCTATATGTTTCCAAATAAAACATTTGTCAAGGATTCCCATAAACTCGACAAAGTTGATTGTGGGTGACTGACTTGCTTTACTCACAACGTTAATTTGAAACAGAACATCATACCATGTCACGAGAGAAACAATGAAGCTGAAGTCTTTTAATTGTTCTCCTAGTGTTGTCGCTTCGTGTGACACCGCAGCATCGCTTTGTTCAGTAGCATCGGCCAAGGAAACCAAAGCGTCATGCATTTCGCATAATTGATAACGAACCGCTTTGACGCTATCAATTCGAGCTTCCCAGCGTGTGTCACTTACATTTTTCAGGGTGTATATCTTCAAATGGTCGGTCAAAATTTTCCATCTATTTACCGATCCAGCAAATAGATTAAACATTTTTTGTACCATTCCGAACAGTGTCACGGATTTTACTGATGATTTTGCCGCATCACACAATACCAAATTATAACTATGGCATCCACATGGCACAAAAAAAGCTAGTGGATTTAACTTCTTAATTCTGTTCTGGACGCCTTTATTTTTCCCCTTCATGTTCGCGCCGTTATCGTAGCCCTGTCCTCTGCAGTCATTAATGTTAAGGTCAAGATCACTCAATGTTTTTAAAATGCTTTCTGTGAGGCCTTCACCGGTTGTATCATCTATTTGCAGAAATGAGATGAAATGTTCTTTTACACTTACGCCATCCTCTGTTATGTCGGCGCATCTTAAAGTTATCGAAAGTTGTTCTTTGTGGCTTATATCTGGAGTACAGTCAGCTATGATTGCATAATACTTTGAACCCTTTATGCGGGATACGATTGTAGACATAACGTGTGATGCCATGAGTTCTATTAATTCATTTTGTATATTTTTGCCGCAATAATGGTCAGCCAAATCACCATTCAATGCCAGTCTGACGTGCTCTTCCATGATTGGATCAAACTTTGCCAATAACTGTACAAGACCTAAGAATTTTCCATTATCTGGGGTAAATAATTTATCTGATAACCCTCTGAATGCCATATTATTTTCAGCCAAATACAAAGTAATGTGCATCAATCTTTGAAGCACATTGCTCCATCGTAAACTTTCTTTAGAAATTAGCTTTTGTTCTTCCTTGTCAATAGTTAATCCAGCTTTAAACCTGATTTCAGCTTCAGTCCATTGAGTAAATGCTTTTTTGTGGTTAGGACTATTTTCATGCAGTTTCAGAGCTCCACTTAAATGTTTCCAATTTCTGAAACCCACAGTGGTAGTCAAATTAGTAGTTGACTTTAAATCAAACAGTCGACAACAAAAGCAAAGGACACTGTCGTTTGATACAGAATAAACTAGCCACCGTCGTCTGATAGTTTCTTCGTTTGATAGTTTTCTTGTGTAATGAGTTGAAGAGAAATGACGCCCATTTTCATCTTTTGGAAAGTTATTTAGACATACTTGTGAGGGTCCACATATTATAATGCGATCTATATCTCTAGCATTAAGTACTTTTGGCCACGTACCTACATCAGAAACATTGTATTCTTTTATTGCAAGAACGTTGATACTTTCATCGACCACAGATGTCATGTGTTGATTTTGACTTGGAGAAATATCAGAGGATTCATGCAAAGATGTACTGCGCTGGTCAATTTGATCACCTTCAATAGGTGATTGTATATTTTTTGTGTATAATTGTTCACAGTCTGAGGAAATATTTGCTGATACATGGACTTTTGATTCAATATCTGAAGTATTTGCCTTAGAATTTCCTTTAAGGTACTTATAAATATTCATGTGCTTTTTAGTTTCTTCAAGAACTTTTTCTATTTCAGCTTTTCTTTTCCGATTTTCTGAACCAGAAAGCTTTTTTTTTAATCATTTCCTTCTCTTCTGGCATGATTTAATAATTTGACAAATTATTGCTTGGACACTGCTCTATTTCGCGACCACAATATTCGATCTATAACAAATAAAGAAATTCACCTATCAGTAGACGTAACTAGAAAAAAACCTGAACTGAAAGATAAAAATGTTTTTCGCACCTACCAGAAAATTAAAATGTTGACACAGTCACGACACTCGTTTCACTCGCAATTATTCAGCCACGAAAACATGACCGCTGCCTCCGACTCTTACTGACAATTACTGACATGCGGGTGCAAATCGTAGCGCTGCCAACATATGCAGTCTAACAAACATTGTGTGGCGCTGTATTATTTCAGTAAGTTCGGGGAGAATTCTCTATGAATGCAGTGCACGCATTGCATGATCTATTAATTAATGTACATGAGTCATTAAGTCACAAATATTCGATATAAATACATTCGTATTAATTAAATCATAATGTAATGTATATTTCACAGTCTGTATTTTCTTTTATTTGGAGCGACCTGTAGTTTCTGTTGTAAACGAGAGATGGTGCGGCTGCATGGGCTCTTCCTTGTTGCAGTTCTTGAAACAAATAAGAGAGGCGCTTTGGTAGAGCCCGTGCTAGCCCGCTTCAAACATGGATGGTTGCAGACAATACGAAGATTGCATTCAGCATGATCTCTCTTCTGCTACCCCGAATTCATCGCGCATTCGTGAGATTAGCAACGTATGTTGAATGAGACTGAATAATATTTTAGTTTCGCGAAATGGGTGATTGAAAATTGTAATTTTTTTTTTTACATGCGTTTAGTACGTGGCGCCCCTTCGGCCCCGGCGCCCTGGGCGACCGCCCGAGTCGCCCCACCCTAAAGCCGGCGCTGGCCGCACATTCTCGTCACCAGCGCTGCCACCAATCATGTACGAGTACAGTGGCTACATTCCTGCCAAATCTTTCGGTGTGCGGACATTTGCCACGACTTTACCTCCTCTGAAGGGTTGGGTTCCTTGTCTCCCCCTCCTCCTCCTCCTCCACCTCCTCCTCACCCGCCGGTCGACCCGCAGTAAAGATACTTACTGAGCCTTTCCGCTGGTTTACTTAACATAAGACCAGAATCTCTATGGATTTTCCGCCACATTTCTAGAGAGAGAGTTTCATTGTGAAAACTATTAAATGCATCTCCCATTGAAATCCGGACCAAATTTCGAGCCTCAGTAAAACTTCGCCAGACTTGGAGATTTTGCATTCGTCTAAATTATACGTGCCTTTTTCGGTGCTCTTGCAGCAGCTTTCTGTCGTGTTTTTTTGTGTATCATGGGGGTCAGTGCCGTCTGTTATTAATTTACTAATGTTTCGCCGCAAGGCTATCGGATTTTAGAAAGTAAATTAATATGGAGTACGTCGTTCTTCTTTTTCAAACATTTACGTACCCATTTCTTCTTTCCTTACTGTCTTTTGAGCATGCAGTTGTAGTAATTAAAGTTGGCACAAACGCAGTGATCAAAAAGAAATGATTAACGTACATTCGCATTCTCTTTACATCGTTCCTTTTTTGTTGCTCTCATGGCGATGGACTGTTTCTATCGCAATCAGTAAGCGTGAAAGGAAGGTACCGTACAGACAGAGGGATCTATATTTATACTTGGCAGAACTAATTACATACTGACACAATCGTCGGAATTGCTTTCGTTTCCCAAAAGTTATAAATATTTCGATTTGGAAAAGAAGCTCTGTATTTCGCCAAGATGTCGAAGAAGAAGGTCCCTTACGTACTGGTTGTATCGAGTAAGATATGGAGACGGCGGTTCGAAAGCGGACAGAAGTACGAGGAAAGGCGTCCCTTACCTGAGGGATCGCTACTCAAGCTACTGGCGAAGTGGCGTCCGGCATTCAAATCTTTCAGCAGAATCGCAGGAGGAACTTCCGGCTTCTTGTAGTCCTATTAGACGACTTCCGTCAAACTCAGCGCGGTGCTGATAGTGGCGTCTTCGTCGCCTTAAGGGCGTTATTGACAAACATCAGTACACCACGTCCTATCTCAAAGATAACCAACAATCACGACCGTTACAGGGTGTATTTAAAGCAAAGCTGATTTGTATCCTCATAGTGGCACTGCAAACCTCACTCTTAATGCGACTGGGGCAAATTTGTAAAGATATCATCTTTCAAATGTAGAAACACGCCTACCAACTGTCATTTATGTCGCACAGCTCCTTCTTGGTGCTGCGATTTTTTTTTTCAGTTAGTGCATTTTATGTTAAGGCTTGACCATGTCTGTTATGAATATCAACTAAAACTACGAACTACCATAACCAGTCATAGTAACCGATAACTGGCTACATTAATTTATAGTTTCAAAAGAACATTAAATAAAATTTCAAAAGGTCTTTAAAATATATTATCATCATTGTTGTTGGCATCATCACTGTTTCATGCCGTATGAAAGCCTGTTCCCAGAGTAACGCATTTGTACTGGGCCCTTGCTGACAATACGAATAGAAACTTTGCTTTAGTCGCAGGGTACTATGAAATTGTGCTTTCACTGTTCTAGGAAACCGTTCAAATGTATCGTATGTTCACGTAGCTGGATGGAAATACATACTTCGAAAAATTATTTATAAAAACTTGTGCAGTGTCTACACGTATAATGAGGGCACGCCACAACGTCTGATTGGACGCTCATTAAGAGAGGGATGTCAGTAAAAATAATGGCATAAACCACTGTGATAAAATAACAGGTATTCAAGTCCGCAAGTTGGGTCTCGAGTATCTTTTATTTTATCGCAGTGATATATGCCACTATTTTTACTGAGATTCCTCTCTTAAATGAGCGTCTACGCTGGCGTTGTGGGTTAACCGCATTCTATGAAGTAACACTAGATATGTTTTTATAATCCATGAGAAGATGGCTGTGAAATCAGCTGAAACTAGTCATAACTTGATATTCACTTGCAATCTTGACTATTAAGAGATTTTATTAAGAAACTTTTTTTAACTTTATGTAGAACTTGTACATCGCTTTTCTCCATCTTCGCCAACTCATTGGTCAACAATTCTAAACTGTGTAAAACAGATTCAGTTACCATATGTACAGTGTCTGCAAAATTTTAATTTATGAACCAGTGATTTCTAAATAGGTAGGAAATTCTTACCATGCAAACAGCATTTTCATCAAATGGATTCCAAGGAACATTGTCTGGGTAATGAGCAAGTACTTGTGCTTTGTACGAACGATCCAAAGGCGTAGTTTGCAAGTTGTCTCCTGAAAGAAAAAGATAAATGCTGCTTTAAATTTACAAGCAAATTAACAAGTACAGTTAATGAAGATATTCAACAGATTGTGGGGATACCTGCTTCTTTTGTACACAGTACCTTGTAATTCTATATGAATAATTAGAGAGTATTTTATACTTTTCTGGAAAATGTATTTTTTACTCGAGATCCACAAGGAAAGAGCAAAAGCAGAACAGGATGGAATGGATAGAAAAATAAGCAAATGTGAAAACAGAGCTTTTAAAACACACTTAACGTAGACATTTGTTCTTTCAGTTCCAATGAACAAGTCGCTCAGATTCCAAACTCTAGATAAAAGCACAATAACTGGCTTTATAGAATAATAATTGTAGGTAACATAGTTCATTAAGTTAGGACAGCGATTCAATCTCTTACGGCCAATTAAGTAACAACAGAGATGGCCAACAAGTAGCATCACTGAAATATATTCTTAGAATTCAATTTCTGTGCCACTGTGCGTGAATATAGGCGTGGTAGCTGATAGTGCAGTTTTCATAAACGTTTCTAAGGCAGCAGATGCAAGATAATATGCAGATTATTTCGAAGTCTTTGCATCAAACATCTAGGGTTAATAGATCGCAGCATAGGGAACAACTTTTGTTAGAGACAAAATGTTCGCTGAGGCTTCTCGGTGACGGCATCCTTTAATATTCGCCGACCCTGGGACCTTCGAGCCAATGACTGACTGATCCACTAATTGACATACGGTAACAACGTTACAGCAAGAAAGTCTTCCAGAATATCTGTCACGATCGCTATGTTGACTCTGATCATGTGGGAATTGTAGAGAACAGTTTATCTGTTACTGCTGTGATACCAGTGGAGTGTATACCTGCCTTACGTTACGAACATGTGGAACCAACAATGCGAAGGAAGATTAGTGTTTAGCATCCTATTGGCGACAAGGTCGTTAGAAACACAGGATAACTCAAAAAAAAAAAAAAAAAAAAAAAAAAAAAAAAAAAAAAAAAAAACAAGAGGGGAGAAGAAAACCAGCCATGTCACTTTCCAAAGGAACGTTCCTAGCATTCATCTCAAAAGATTTATGGAATTACGGAAACTATGAATCAGTGTTGCCAATTTAGCGACTTTGTCGCTAGAAATGGCGACTTTTGCCTTCGTCTTAGCGACAAAAAAAACTTTTTAGCGACAAAAATTATTTAGCGACTTATCTGGCGACTTTTGGAGTACTGTCGACTTTTGGAGTACAAATCAAAACTATTTTGGGCCAGTATTTTCATTAACAAAACTAAGATTTTTAATTATAGAATGGGCACTACACTGACATTGTTCTAGATTTACTAAGTTAAATTACATTCTTAGCAGATCATGTAGCATTGTTTAGCATTTAGTAAACCTGAATGTGGGAATTGCCTACAGAGTAAGAGAACCTTGACTATAGAACAATTCATTATTCATTACCCACTAGCCTGTTATCGTCGATAGCGTATCGATCTATAATTCTTCAATTTTTGAACTCCCTTTATTTTTCGAATTTCGGTCAAATTATTACCACATGCGCAGTGGTAACGCAAGAACAATTCGGTGGGGGTATCTCAGACATTATTACGTTTTAAACAATGAACAATAGGACTGATATCGAGATACCGAGTGAGTAGATTGTTTCATGACCTATAGTTCGCCTCAGTTTTAATGCATTTTCATTGATTATAACTTGGTGAAACTTATGTTGTGGTGGCTTACATAATGGATTTACCGCAGAAGAAGAAGCAGAACGCTCAAAAATATCGGGATGCGTGGGAAGCAGAACCTGAATTCAATGGGTGGCTGAAACCAGTCGTTGGATACTTATCCAAGGCAAGATGTCAAGCATGTGCAACAGAGTTTTATGCTAAATTGTGTGATATTAGAAATCATTCGAAAACTATTAGGCATAAACAAAAAATTGATTTAAAAAAAAAACACAAATCACCTTACCTGTGAAAATTGTTCCGAAAACTACAGTTAGAATAGCAAGCAGAGCAGAAGACGCCCTTTCTTTATTTATTGCTGAACATTGTTCTATTTTAGCTGTAGATCATTTAGGAATACTGTGCAAGAAGGTGTTTTCCGGTGATGAGGGCGCTAAAAACATGCTATTACATCGTAAAAAGTGCACTAACATTATAACTGAAGTTTTGGCTCCATATTTTACACCATCATTGGTTGAAGATAATGGTAACCAAAAATACAGTGTACTAATAGATGAATCCACAGATATATCAATATTTAAAATGCTAGGTACCGTTATACGGCACTATAGTGTAAACAGCCAAACCATTAGATCAGCATTTCTCAAACTCGCTGTAGTAGAAACTGCAGATGCAAGAAATCTGGCTGCTGTTCTTGTGAATTCTTTGAAAGATCTCAAACTTCCAATCGCTAATATGGTAGGAATTGGCACAGATAATGCTTCTGCAATGGTTGGAATAAACAATGGGCTTTTCGAACAACTCAAGAGAGAATATGGTCTGAAGCTCCTTTTTTTTTTTTTTTTTTTTTTTTTTTTTTGATCCGTTGCATTTGTCACTCTCTTCAGCTTGCAGTTTCGCACGCCTCAGTGAATACCATACCTAGAAACATAGAGTTTCTTGTACGTGAAACCTACAATTGGTTCTCCATTTCACCCAAAAGACAAGAGGAATATAAAAGGATTATCAGACAATAAATTGTGGAAAACAGCCACTAAAATTTGGAAGGTCTGTGCAACACGTTGGCTTTCAATTGAACCAGCAATACGAAGAATTCTGGAGCAGTGGGAAGAACTAAAGCTACATTTTTCACTTGTCATGGTCCAAGACAATTGTTACACTGCCGATCTTTTGTAAAAGATATATTGTGACGACTCAAATTATCTTTACATGTTTTGCCTTAAACATGCTTTAAAAGACGTACAAACAGCAATAAAAGCTTTTGAAGAAGAAGACAATGACCCCACTAAATTACTAGATACACTTGTATTTCTCATGCAGTCACTCGGACAAACAGTTTTTCCAACTGTTGATTTGTTGACAACACCAGTTCCAAGTGAATGTATGTACGCAAATCCGAACCTTGGCTTTATGTTTGAACAGAAATTGTCTGAGTCAAGTTTGAAGAAATAAAGTTTATTTGAAGAAGAAATGCATTCAGTTTAGTCCGAAAATCATAAAGAAATTCAACAAAGACTGCCAAGTAACATCACGATCCTGAAAAAAAATGTCAGTGCTGAGTGTTGAACAAACACTCAAAGTGAATAAAAATAATGCTGTAGCCAACAAATTGGGTTTTAGTGGCGATTTCATAGACGGTATGCTGCAAGAATGGCATAATATCAACTTCATTAGGTGGAATAACACTACTAACATTGTTCGATTTTGGAGTGAGGTTTTTCAGTATAAAAATGCCGCAGGGGAGAATCCTTTGTCTTTGATTTCACAGCTAGGAATGACTGTTCTATGTCTGCCGCATTCAAATGCAGAAGTGGAAAGAATATTCAGTAGTATGAACATTATAAAAACTAAACGACGTAACAGATTATCGTTAAAGACAATTAATGCTTTGATCATATTGAGAGACCAGCTGAAGATACAAAATAAAGATTGTGCATCTTTTGACATACCGTCAGACATATTGGAGCTTATTGCAACGAACAAAAGTTACTCTTTTGCGACAAAACCAGTCGAACTGGAACATCATCTTTTGAGCGACGTTCAACCCACTACATCAACTACAGTTCTGTCAGAGCATGAAACAGAAGAGTTATTCGATCTTCTGAGTGACGACGATGAATAGCTCACATATCGGTATGTATATATTTTGTAACCTAATTTGAGTTCTTGCTTTCTTTTGTTACAAATATAGTTGTATATTTCTAGTATATTTGACTACTGTGATTGAAACAACAATTTGTGTTGCGTCAATTATGATAACATGTTTAATTAAACGTTAGCGCATTTTATATGTATGTTGTTGCAAGCGATGTGTCATTTAATTAAGACATAGCAATTGCGTATGAGACAATTTTTATTAATATTTTATTACCCCCCGCCCCACTGGCATATTGCACCATTCACAGCACGACATTTTCAGTAAACCCCTAGTAAAATCAGTTTTAGCGACTTTCTAGCGACTTTTGATATTGAATCTAGCGACTCGGGTTTTTTAGAGTTGGCAACACTGCTATGAATCTGACTGATACAAGCCACGAACAAAGGCGTTCAGTTAAGATGCTATAGCTTTTCCTAAAATGTGGAGTACAATTATTTAGTTGTTCAAATTCCAGGCTTGTCAGCCGTAAGTTTTCCATCAATTCTGTAGGCATTTTTGGTATTTTAACTCCGCACACACCTTTACAAATGCTGAAATGCATTGCTTAGATAGGTACTGGAGGGCCAGATAAAAGTAAAAAGTTAACATTTTTGTTTAGCCTATATCAATTTCGAAATTTCGCAGATAACTTTTCGGAGAATAAATGGTGTGAAAACGAAGAGCCCCAAAAACGGAAACAGTTCTACAAATTACAAGCTACGTTTAATAGAAGTTGGTTGTGTGAGGCTCTGCCCACGTGTACAGAATGTTAAGCTAAAGTGATTTGTGTAAACAAATTATTACTATTGTATCAAAAAATTTTGTTATTATTATTATTATTATTATTATTATTATTATTACCACGAAAATCGTAGGCACTTCAAGGTGAACACGCACGCACACACACACACACACACACACACACACACACACAGGATCCAGGATCCACGCCTGCCGATGGCTGCCATTCTACTTATTTTTCACTGTCACTTCATCAGCCCCTGTGCCGGTAATTACGACCGACACTGTATGAACACAACGAATATCATTTAAATAACGAATATCATTTAAATAAACAGACATCCGAAAGAAACGACAGTTTTAAATACCAGCGAAGCATCTCTGTTTAACATATTTATAACAGCTGTGAAATCGAAATTACGAGTAGCCTGTCAGCAGCTAAGAGCATATTTTAGCAACAAAACACCAACTGCTCGGATGACGGAAGGACAACAATCAAGTCTCTATGATACGAGGCTACAGAAAACATTGGTAACTGGAGGAGGAAATATTACGGGTTAATGGACCGTCGACGACAAGATAATTGTGGACGAAGCTCAAGATCAAATTTGGGAAGACGGGTAAGGAAAAGCAGCAGTTCCAGTTTTTGCCTTAAGCGTCTTCCAGAAACAGTGAAAAATCTAAATCTAGCTGACTAGACGCAGACCACTAGCCCAGTGGAAAGTCCACTGCGCAATCTCAGTCGACAATAATGGCATGGAGCAGATCCAAGGGCGAGCTTTGAAGTTAAGGTAAATGACGCAGAAGAAATGAAAAGAGGAAATTTACTTATTTATTTATTACATTATAGCCTATTACCTATGATTTAAACACAAGTTGTATTCATTCTTATACAAATTATTACTATCGATAGTAATTTTTTCTATGCATCAGCAATTAATTGTACAATCATTATATTAATACGTGAGCGTCAAAAACCGAAGTATCGATATTTAATATCAATTATAAGAGGACAATGAAACTTATGTAATTCTAAAGGTACTTTGCCATACACGTGAACAAAAAAACAACGTGTGTGCGCGTTTAGCGGTTGAGAGAGACAAAAAGAAATAGATATAGACATATGAAAAAAGTTTTCCTGTGTCTCTCACAAAGGTACTAATTTCTATACCGAGTACCGATCACGTACTATGGTAGAAAAGACACAGGGAACTAAAAACGTTTCGTGAAATCGCATTCTGGGAAGTTCATGCTCAAATATAGCAGATGATTAATTTGTTGTACACACGTTCACAGGGCAGTTGACAATGTCCCAATTGCTAAGTCGTTGATGTTGTCCGTAGTGGAAAACAAAACATCGTAGTAACGAAGACACCGGGGGAACATAGACTGAACGTTGTCTATGGCCGTCGTTTCACTTACTTTTGTCTAAAGGGTAAGCGGAACTAACTTCGTCTTCATTTGCCATCGTTACCACAAAATCTGAAGTTAAGTTCCTAATTTTCGATTTCTTCATTTTGAATAGCTACGACTTCCTTTATTGTACGCAAACATCATCTGTTTTAGGCAATGCATCGAAGAAGAACACTAACGACTCGGACTGAAAGAAAAAGTGCTACAGAGACAATTTGACAATTTTTGCATATATAAAGTAACAGGAATATCGTGGACACTAATAATGATAATTCTAATGTTGTTTTGAAAGACACGACATTTAAATGTGGAATGAATGTAATTCAAAATAATTTTGAGAGTTATAATTGCGGTTTGATGAGTTAATAGAAGAGATCTTGTAATGCAAAACATTTCGCATCTGAGGTTCCTTTACGTGATACAACGGCATTCACATTGTGCTGTCATAAGAGGAAGTTAATTTGCGGCCGTTAACACAAAATTTATATTACAACGCACTGTATAAGGGGATCACTTCAAATGATCGAACAATTAAAGAGAAATCAAAGAACTATTTCAATAATATTCGGAGCTACAATGGAGCATTTGCTATGGTCAGTTCTGAGGCCAAAATTTCAGACACAGTTTTACGTGGAGTCTGTATCAGTTTAGAACATACAACAAAAGCAAAACGAGGATAATGGAATGTAGTCGAATTAAGTCGGGTGATGCTGAGGGAATGACATTAGGAAATGAGACACTTAAAGTAGTAAAGGAGTTTTGCTATTTGGGGAGCAAAATAACTGATGACGGTCGAAGTAGAGAAGATATAAAATGTAGACTGGCAATGGCAAGGAAACCGTTTCTGAAGAAGAAAAATTTGTTAACATCGAGTATAGATTTAAGTGTCAGGAAGTCGTTTCTGAAAGTATTTGTATGGAGTGTAGCCATGTATGGAAGTGAAACATGGACGATAAATAGTTTGGACAAGAAGAGAATAGAAGCTTTCGAAATGTGGTGCTACAGAAGAATGCTGAACATTAGATGGGTAGATCACATAACTAATGAGGAGGTATTGAATAGAATTGGGGAGAAGAGGAGTTTGTGGCACAACTTGACAAGAAGAAGGGACTGGTTGGTAGGACATGTTCTGAGGCATCAAGGGATCACAAATTTAGCATTGGAGCGCAGTGTGGAGGGTAAAAATCATAGAGGGAGACCAAGAGATGAATACACTAAGCAGATTCAGAAGGACGTAGGTTGCAGCAAGTACTGCGAGATGAAGAAGCTTGCACAGGATAGAGTAGCATGGAGAGCTGCATCAAACCAGTCTCAGGACTGAAGACCACAGCAACAACAACAACAACAACACTTTTTACCGTAGATCAAGTCCAATGACTCCCACGTACGGTCGTTCACCATGTTATGCGCAGTTATTAATTTAATTTCGGCCACAGGCGATATTAATCAATCCAACGTAATGCTACTTACCATAACAATACCTAATTCTACCATTAATAAAAGCTACACGTGTACATAATCTAACTACGTCTACTATTATTAAACCAACGTCAATTCTTGTCTGGCTCATTCTCTAATGCACTCCATCGCTCCTCGGTCCGTAGGATCCAGTTCCTTGGGCGCTGCGCAGTCCGCTATGTTTGCATCTGGCTCTTCCTTTGTCTGTCGCCTCTGTGCTTGCAGGGGACAACTTCCCTGGTCTGAGGGAGCATCGATGCTTCCGGTGAAGTGTGGCCGCACGCCCGCCCACTTCACCCGGGTTCTTGCTCCTTGGTTGGAAAGATACGGTACACGGCCGCGTTTCCACTCTTGTGGTGGTGTTACGATCCCCATTTATGCGTCGTTGCTGTTCGTCTGCCGTAACTGTTGACCACAGTTGTCTTCACTGCATTGTTTCTTGATCTTATGTCACAACATCCTGCAGTGCAGCAGAGGGCAGGGCATTTGATTGATAAGAAAATGCACTTCCCAAACTTTCCTTGAAATATCGCCAGGACCTGCTGTTCTGTCTCGTGACGCAGTATCTCCTTGAGGTCGAGTCTTCCATAGGAAAGAGCATTCTCTTGTCGTAAGAGGATGAACAATATCAGTGCTCCGGTTCCCCAACTCCGCCAGGTTCCACAGAGGAAAACTGGTACTCCGGCAAGTAGTAGAGGGACTCACAGGTGCTTCGGGTATCCACTCACATCAACATATAATGTAATTTGTCACCAAAAAGTGCATTTTCGCATTTTCCGTTATTCGGGAATCCACTACTGATCCTGCTTTGCACCACTGCAGTCCACTCCAGCGTTTAGTTCCGTTAATACTTCATACTTCTGTTACTCCGGGACGGCCACAAAGTGACTTAAATCACCACTTGTGCCGCAAGCAAAGAATGGACAAACAGCTTACTTGGGCAAATATGGAGCAAAAAACCGGTTGCGAGATGTTTGAAAGAACTGTCTCGGCTGTTGCACGCAGTGATCTAGTGAAAACCATGAAAACGCAAATCAGGATGACTGGACCAGGATTTGAACCCCGGCTTAATCAGATACCGGATCTACGTATCAATTCGCACCTCACTCGTTTTCGCACATACAAATTCGTTACAATTAACCATACAGCGTCTTAGTTCCCAAATCTGCATCATTTCCCTGTCCTGTTAGCTAATGTCCTACGCACTGCACTATGTAAGCATTTCCTCTGAGCTAAAGCAGACTATCTGTCTTACGTGTCCGCATGCTTAGCTAATTGGTTACGTGCTTGTCTACCATTCAACAGGCCTGAGTTCGATTCCCGCCCAGCTTGGAGATTTTCTCCGCTCCTGGACTGGGTGTTGTGTTGTCATCATCATTTTCATCCTTATCACCGACATGCGGCGTCGACTAAAATAAGATTTGCACTCGGCAGCCGAACTTCCCTGGGTGGGGCCGGGAGGCTAACAATGCCACACGATCATTTCATTTTTTTATTTGTCTTACATTTCAGAGTACATGAAAAACAAATTACGAGTCCATACATCCAAGTTTTCCTTACCTAATGCCGCGTACCCATCTTCCAATATACAGGACGTTTTAGATTTCCTTACATACGACATGATACCATATTGCAGTTCCTGTATTGTTCAGAAATACGATGCAATATTCCTTCGCACAAGCTTGCATGTTCGAAGGAACAGACACTGCGGCGA
The DNA here is from genome assembly GCF_021461385.2 of Schistocerca piceifrons. Taxonomy (NCBI): domain Eukaryota; kingdom Metazoa; phylum Arthropoda; class Insecta; order Orthoptera; family Acrididae; genus Schistocerca; species Schistocerca piceifrons. Next base: position 191,737,428 of record NC_060140.1, read on the forward strand.
CTACAGCCATTATGAAACATCTCACAGTACGGGCATATACATAATGAATGTGCGAATACTCGGAGCTAGACGCAAGACATTCCATTTCGAAAATTGTTAGGGAATTCAATATTCAGAGATCCATTATCAATTGCTATTTATCTTGTGATGCATGTACCGTCAGACCGATGTTCACCAATTATGGGTTAAAGTTAAGTATTCCAGCAGCTACGTACTTTTCTTGCTAGTATAACTCCTTTAACTGTTCCAGGCCTCACGCCAGCCTGCGTGAGCTTAAACGCGTGCCTTTCGGCTACCCGTCACTGTGGATTGGCTGTCTTGCCAGTACACAAAACGAACACATGCGAACGTGCAAGAGCAAACGAGACTTCTCTCTGTTGTAAACGCTAGACCCGCGTGAATAAACAGTATTCGACTGTGTTCGATAGACATTCGCTCGTGTTCCGCTGGTTGTCGGTCTTTCAGCGAACCATCAAAGGAAGTGCGTCCTATCCGCTTTCGCACTAGCAGAACAGAAAGCTTTTGTCTGTTATCTTGCCTACTCTTGCTGCTGTTGAGACGAGTTGCGTGAGCGATGGAGTGGTTCAAAGAGAATGTAATGTTGCTCATACAAGGGCACAGTACGAGGGTTGCCCAGAAAGTAAAGCAGCGCACTTTTTTTCTCAGCCGAAAACAATGCAACAAATGCGAAACGTTACATATCTATTATTTGAAGTCTCCTGAATGTGCGCGCCACGTTTCAGTCACTTCCGACAGATAGCGTAACTGCAGGGTAGTTTCAAAATGGCGTCCGCAGGTGATGTACGTTACAAGCAACGTGGCCCCATTTGAATTTATCACTGCAGAGAAAGAGACTGTGGCGAATATTTACAAACGCTTGCGCAAAGTCTACAGAGAATCTGTTGTCGACAGAAGTACAGTTAGTCGCTGGGCGCGGAGGGTGATGTCATCAGAAGGCGTTTCGGCGGAGCTCCACGATTTGCAGCGGTCGGGGAGACAATCCACATTTTGCAGCGAGCTGATGACATTCGCGAGGGCGGACGCATTACAACTCTGAAGCTGGCGCTGCATCTATCAATCAGCAAACGAATTTTGGATGCAATTAGACGCATTCTTGGATATTCAAAAGTGTGTGCAAGCAATATGGGTCCCGCGGTGTCTACCGGTGGATCACAAATCTCACAGAAAAACATTTGTCTTGATTTGTTGCAGCGTTTGTAAGCTGAGGGGGAGGCCTTCTTGTCCCCGAATGTGACAGGTGATGAAACCTGGGTTCATCATTTTGAGCCCGAAACAACACGACAGTCGATGGAATGGCGCCATTCCGCCTTCCCACAGAAGAAAAAATTCAAAGCAACTGCTTCCGCCGGTAAGGCCACGATAACCGTGTTTCGGGACTGTGATGGTGTGATTCTCATTGATGTGATGCCAAGAGGCGGTACCATTAATTCAGAAGCATATGTTAACACATTAACAAAATTCAAAACGCGCTATCGGCGACTTCGGCGCCACAGCAACCCAGGAGATAATACGCTGCAACACGATAACGCTCGGCCCCACACGTCTGAGGACTACTGAATAAATCGCAAAACAGGGTTGAACAGTGTTACCGCATCCACCCTACAGTCCTCACCTGGTCCCCTCGGTCTTCCACTTGTTTCGGCCTATAAAGGATGCCATTCCTGGAAGACATTTTGAGGACGATGAGGAGGTGATTCACACTGTGAAGCACTGGCTCCGGCACCAGGACAAGGACTGGTACCGACAGGGCATACACGCCCTTGTTTCGCGATGAAGGAATGCCATAGAACGGGATGGAGATTGCAAGGAAAAATAGGGTGTGTAGATAAAACACCATTCTTTCGTGTCTGTAATTCTCATTATATTCAATACAGAATTGTTGGAGAAAAAATGCGCATTACTTTCTGGGCAACCCTCGTATCATACTTGCTTCTGAGAGCCAAGAGATCAACAACACAAAATGGTTCAAATGGCTCTGAGCACTATGGGACTCAACTGCTGAGGTCATTAGTCCCCTAGAACTTAGAACTAGTTAAACCTAACTAACCGAAGGACATCACAAACATCCATGCCCGAGGCAGGATTCGAACCTGCGACCGTAGCGGTCCTGCGGTTCCAGACTGCAGCGCCTTTAACCGCACGGCCACTTCGGCTGGCCTCAACAACACAAATGCTGAAGGAAAAGAAATATAACTGGTAGAAAATTGCCGGGGCACTCAAAGCTCCTAATGAGGACATGAGGAAGACGATAATAAATTCATTAGTTGCTTGCATCTAATGGGAAAGAACTGAATAAGTACAATTTCGAACTTTCTTTACTAAAAAGGAAAAGTACAACGAATTTCCTTGAAAGTAAAAAATGCGAACATGTATCTACTATGCCGATTAAAACTGAAAATATACAAAAGAGCTGATCACAATCGTCGCTTATATTCATGGTATGTGTAATTACACAGATGATGTGTCACTTAGCCTTTTCAGATCCTCTGGTTACAATTGTGTACATTATGTTTTACTGTGTCTTAGCTGTAGCAGAAGTATTTACCCTCAATGAAAACCTACGGTACACATTTGTGAATGTTGAACCTTTTCCATCATGTGCAATTGCTGCTAACTGTTGGGGATCACTATGAAAATAGCAGCAAGTCAGTGTTGCAGTGCGCAGCAGCTCGTACACAGCAAAATACATGGATGTGGTTGATTCGCTCTATTCCACTGCATAATTGAATACTGTCATTGTTATTTTCCACAGTAATTATTGAATGATCATTTTATTTATTACAATAGAGAATATTTCATAATTAGTTATTTTAGTCCATAAAATGAAGCCAACTATACAAGGTACAGTTTGAAAATGGGTACATATTTTTGTATAAATCTTGCATCTAAAATCATTAAAAAATCATCTAAAGAGCACTACCACATAAAGAAAAATGTTTCTTCCTCCAGAAAAAGTTCAGATCTGAAAGCGTTAAGTTGCGAAGGGCCAAGCCACACACGATCTGACACCTCTCGTACTTTTACAAAGCAAACTCAATTAATCGTCGATTACTGTGGTGTTGCCGGCCGCTGTGGTCAAGCGGCTCTAGGCGTTTCAGTCCGGAACCACTCGGCTGCTACGGTCGCATCGGGCGTGGATGTGTGTGATATCCTTAGGTTAGTTAGGTTTAAGTCTAGGGGAGAGATGACATCAGATATTAAGTCCCATGGTGCTTAGAGCCATTTGAACCATTTTTTGAAAGTGGTGTTTAGACCAATCAGTTTATTTTTCATTCGAATTACGAGTTTAACAACAGCCATCTTTTAATCCTCATCTCTATATCCTAACTGGGTTTCTGTGAATGTAATGATAGATACTTCCCCGGTTGTCAGCAGAGGTCTTCGGAAGCCAGTAGTTAACGTCGCTCATTCACAGCCCGACCAGTGCACCGACTCGCTCGCCAACCCTTCCGACTGTGTGCGGACACCGGCGACTGCTTCTACCAGCCTGCGCAGGTTCGCGGCTAGCAGATAAGAGGTTCGCCGGTCAAGCCGACGCACCCGGACCACGGACCCGATCGACAACCCATCGCCCACACACAAGCGAACAGGTCGGACAGAATCAATCTGCAGACGACACGGCTTACTGGTCTGCCTGTGTATGGGGTAGGGGTGAGAGGCAATTTTAAGAAACAGGACGACAGGTGCGCCAGAGGCCTGCCTGCTCTGTGTCTCTGCTGAGTCGTTATGCAGTGTCGCATTGGAATGCGTAAGAACACTGCCCCCCCCCCCCCCCCCCCGTAGTGTGCGGCGGGCCTACGTGCGCTGTGTATAATTCTGACACCGAAACTTTATCTGCGAGATTTAGGTGCGCCCACCAATTCGAGACAATTCGTCTCAGTACTATCCAAACCACAAAAGAAAAAAAGAACGAGCTTGGAACAAATTCTAAAAGTTTTCGGAAGAAATCAATCGACTGGAAGAAAAAACAAACTGTGTGCTTAAGAAACGTTTTATTGTACTTAATGAGCACATGTACTTTGCAACTTAAGGGAATCATGTTTAACAAAACATTATGCAAATCTGTCTCTCACTGCAAGGACAGATCATTGTCTCCCTGAGTACCTAATGCATTCATTATTTGTTACAGAAGAGGAAGAGTCTCACGGCCTCTTTTGGTTGTGAACATAAGAGAGCAAGAACAAATCCAAGACGGATGCGCATGAAGGCGAACAAACAACCCTATTGCGTAAAGTCGCATTACGAGAAAAATTTAAAAGAGCAGAACGAAGACAACGTGACTGATCGGCAGCCAAAAGACAAAATTTTTTCATGTCTCTACTGAACCCACTTCGAAGTATTCCCCAAGAAATTAGAATCATGAGCGCCTAAAATGAAGCCCAGTTCCAAAAAAATGCTCCACCACATAATCACATTCAAACCACTTATAGCAACGCACTTTCAGGATAACGATCAGCTGCCTCAAAACCAGTTGCTGGTGTCGCATTCCAATCACAAGAACTTCACAACACAGACAAAGCACTTTACTATAGGAAATATGGGTTCGATACTCAGACGCGGCAGAATTCTTTTAAGAAATAAGACTTGCAAACAAATGGGACAGATATGCTACTTCTTGTCTCCAGTATTTGTATACAGAGTTTGATCTACAATACACAAATAATAAATAAAAACTGAAAAGTCGCTTCTATGTATACGTTACAGTTTTAGACAAAATTGTAAAAACCACTGCAAAAAAGCAAATAATTATCGATTAAATCCTAATGTGACAAAAATCTTTCCTTCCTGCTAGATGGCTCTCCTTAAAACAGTGTTCTTTCTCTTCAGTTAATCTCGGCAGATCTCAAATAACCCGTCGCATGTACGTACTGACATTCTCACGCGATCACAGTAATTTCTTTAATCATTGTACGATGTGTGAAATAACCCGTTATGTCGCAATCAGCAATAAACGAATGTACCCAGAACTACTACTTTTTCTGCATTCTCTCTTTATTTCGGCGTCGCACACACAGCTACCAGCACTTCTACGTCTACATCGATGCTGAGCCCAGGATGAACATATTTCTCTGGCGTCTCTGTTAGCGTCACGTACTGGAAGACCGGAGCAATGCCAGCAGGCATACCATGGCGCCCCAGTGAGGTGGGGCCCTAAGGTCACAAGTCGGCCGTTGTTATCGTAGTGATGCCAGTTAAATATGGCGATCCCACTGATCCGACATAGAACGTTTCTGGTGTTACTCGAAGCCGCATGTCCGAGCTTGGCTACTGTGACACGATTGTGCTTCAGATTCTAATTGGTTGATACTGAATCCAATAGGGGAGAAAATAAAGGAACAACTTGACTAAAAGAAGGAACAGGTTGATGTAGCAGATTCTGGAGCATCAACAAATAATCAAATTGTCTGGAGCCGAGCGACCGCTCCGGTCGCAGGATCGAATCCTGCCTCGGGCATGGCTGTGTGTGATGTCTTTAGGTTTAATTAGTTCTAAGTTCTAGGCGACTGATAACCTCAGAAGTTAAGTCGCATAGTGCTCAGAGCCAAATAATCAATTTGCTAATAGAAGGAAGGTCCGGGGGGGGGGGGGGGGAGGGAAGGAGAGACGGGGGAGATATTGTAAAGGGAAGTAGGTTTTAGTAATTATACCAGATGATCAAAAGGTCAGTATAAATTTGAAAACTTAGTAAACCACGGAATAATGCAGATAGAGAGGTAAAAATTGACACATGCTCGGAATGACATGGGGTTTTATTAGAACGAAAAAAAAACGAAGTTCACAAAATGTCCGACAGCTGGCGCTGGACAGCAAAACGTCAGTGACTGCGCATGACAATCGTGTATAAAAGGAGCTGTAATGAGAGAGAGAATCAGATGCGTCAGCAGTCGCAGCATGTTGACGTTACCTGAAAAGACGCTTTTAGTGAAGCTATATTATCAGAATGGGGAATGTGCTAGTTCAGCGTTAAGATCCTATCGCCATTGGAAGGGCATTCGAACGGGTAAAGGTCAGTTGACAAATGCAGCTGTGGCGAGAATGATTTCGAAGTTCGAAGCCACGGGTTGTTTAGACGATAGACCCCGTAGTGACTGACCGAGCACAAGGCGTAATGCTGCAGAGACAGTTCAGGGAGATATGGAGACTGTAGCGGGTTCGTCTATGCATGGGGAAGTCAGCGCTCGTGCAGTCGCACGAGCATTCCATACACTACTGTTTGGTTGGCACTTAGGCGTACCCCCCGATGCTATCCGTAGCAAATCCATCGGCATCATGAACTGTTACCTGGCGATTTAGTGAAGCGGAGGGCATTTGCGGTGTGGGCGTTTCAAAAGATGGCGGGAGATGGTGATTGGTTGAGTAACGTGTTGTGGACCGACGAAGCTCATTTCACACTCCGAGGGTCTGTCAACGCCCACAACTGCAGAATTTGGGCTACCGAAACTCCACTGCACGACGAGGAAGTCACTACATATACCGCTATCGGACCTTTTTTCTTCGAGGAAATGCGTGGTTCTGGTTTTGTAACTGCTACCGTGACGGGCGAGAGGTATGCCGATATGTTACAGAATCGCATCATCCCCAGCCTGGCTGATAAACGCCTGCTGGAACGTGCGATGTTTATGCAGGATGGCGCTCCACCCCATATTGCTAGACGCCTGAAAGATCGCTTGCGCGCGTCGTTTGGTGATGATCGTGTGCTCAGCCGCCACTTTCGTCATGCTTGGCCTCCCAGGTCCCCAGACCTCAGTCCGTGCGATTATTGGCTTTGGGGTTACCTGAAGTCGGAAGTGTATCGTGATCGACCGACATCTCTAGGGATGCTGAAAGACAACATCCGACGCCAGTGCCTCACCATAACTCCGGACATGCTTTACAGTGCTGTTCACAACATTATTCCTCGACTACAGCTATTGTTGAGGAATGATGGTGGACATATTGAACATTTCCTGTAAAGAACATCATCTTTGCTTTGTCTTACCTTGTTAAGCTAATTATTGCTATTCTGATCAGATGAAGCGCCATATGTCGGACATTTTTTGAAGGTTTGTATTATTTTGGTTCTAATAAAACCCCATGTCATTCCAAGCATGTGTGTCAATTTGTACCTATCTATCTACATTAATCCGTGATTTATTCAGTTTTCAAATTTATACTGACTTTTTGATCACCCGGTACGTATGTGAATAAAACTTACACACAGAAGGCTGGCACGTAGAGTTGCACCAAGCCAGACTTCAGACGACCAGGAAATAAAAAAAAGAGGAGTGGAATAAATAATAACTAGACAAGGATGTGTACTCATCTGGTTTACTCTAAATCACGACCAAACTGTGAGTCCCCAGCCCCACGCCTGTTTAAAGAAGAGTACAGACGTACAGCGTGTCAGTGAATCGCTCCGTACGGCAGGAATGCCGCCACGTGGCGAGTATTTCCTTGCAGCCCCGTGGGTCTGGCCTCACTCCTCTTCTCAAGCAGGCGCTTCGCGAACCGGTTTCGCTCGTCGCTTGCAAGATGCCGACCACTCAACGGTTTTGCCGAGTAATAAAAGTGCTCTAACTCTGCTCGCCGGGATTCCTCCAGCAACTATGTGTTTTTCGACCTTGAAACACATCTGCTGAATTATCGATAGTACTGCTGATCGACCTTGTAATCTGTAGTCTTCCCTCTCGCCTGACGCTCGTGGCACGTTTACATCGTCAACGGTCAAAGAATACAGAACCAGTGGAGGCAAATATTTACCTCTTCCATCAAGGATGGTACGAGAAGGAACGTTAATAGTATACTCATTCACACTACACGGACTTAACACTGTAGTTGAGAGAGGCATTTGCCGTGTGTCTGACTGCTGGATTGCAGTTCCTACGATCGATATTCGCTCGATATAAACGCACTAACGCAGTTGTGGTCGCGAATGTACGGTCAAGCTACTACTCGCTTTCCAAAATCTTGGTTACTGCAGAGGAAGTGATTTGCTGCCGCGTGAAGGAAAGGAACTGGTACTGGTACTGGGACGGACCTGACAGTTGTCAATTTTCTTCATTTATTGGAAGAGATACACGTTTTATCTTTATCAGATGACACATAACACATGAAATACACCGAACTAATAGTCAACAGTCATACAAAGGGCTTATTTCAATAGTGGTACAAGTCCATTTTTGTTCATTCTGAGATACAGAGTCCTATAAAGTTGAATGAGCGCTGAAAAATCTGCAGTTGAGATACCAGAAATATTTAAATATATATACTTGAATATTTCTGGTATCTCAACTGCAGATTTTTCAGAGCTCACTTAAATTTAGGACTCTGTATCTCAGAATGAACAAAAATGAAAATTGGACTTGTACCACTATTAAAATAAGCCCTTCAATACGATGGGTGTTCAGGAAAGTATAGGCAATTTCAATTTTTTGTAAATAATTTTATTTATTCGTCTACGTTAATGTTGCCTCCTTCAAAGTAGTCCCAGAGAGGTTTCTGCACTTGCTTCTTCCAACCCCCCCATACACTTCTGGAACTTTATCTTTGGGATAGCACTTAGCTGTCTCAGCGATGTGCTTTTAATCTCATTTATGCTTGTAAAACGACGGCTCTTTAAGATTTTCTTTGTTTTTGGAAACAGAAGTCACGCGGTACCATATCTGGTGAATATGAAGGCTGAGGCAGCGTTACACTGTCGCTTTTCGCCAAAATTCACGAACAAGCAATGAAGTGTGTACATGTACTTAATAGTGGTGCAAGGGCCATGAATTGTTTCGCCACAAATCTGGACACTGTTTTCGGATTGCTTCCAGCAAACGGCACTAAAGCTTTAGGTAATACTCCTTATTGATCCTTTGACCTTTTGGCAAAAATTCGTGATTCATTATGCCGTTAAAATCGAAGAAAACAGTGATCAGAACCTTCATATTCGAACGCATTTGCCGATCCAGAATGCGTGCACTGGGACGAGTGAGTCTTCGTATCGACGTCATACTCGCACGCCCATGCTTCGTCACCTGTTTTGACACACTTTAGTAGTCTTGCATCTTGTTGACTTCTTTTGTCAACTCCGGGCAACTTCCATTCGTCGCTGGCTCTGCTCGAATTTCAATACCTTTGGCACAAATTTTTCTGCCATACATTTCACACTCAAAACACCCGAAAAGATCTCATGGCATGATCCAACTGATATGCCAACACAGTCAACAGCTCCTCTGTGATTCGGCGATCTTTCGTAATCATTTCTTTCACTTTTTCCATGTTTTCATCGTTTGTTTCCATGTTTTCATCGTTTGTTGTTGTAGTGGGGTGTCCAGAACGTTCGTCATCTTCAACTTCTTGAAGGTCATCTTAGAAACGCTTATTCCACTCGTAAAACCCTGTTTTACTCATAGCAAACACACCAGAAGCAGTATTTAACATTGCTACTACTTTGTGACGTTTTATTCCCTTTTTATAGCAAAATTTAATGTAAATACTCTGATTTCATTTTTAAAACAAATCAATAATCGCCACTTGGAAGAAAACTTTGACAGGTGACGAAAGACTAAACATCCAATGTGACTACCACTGTACAGATACGTTTTGAGACATGTTTACCACAACAACAAAAAACCCCGCGAATCGGACTAAGACAATCCGCGAAACTACGTAATTGCCGATACTTTTTTAACAAACCTCGTATATTCTACTTAGCTGGCTAATTTGTAAGCTGTTTTACCCACACTCTTTTACACAATCAATGCCTCTTGACAAAACATTCGCTAGTTCAATATACAGGAATAATGATGTGTTTTTACTCATACCGAAGTTTTTTTAACCATTCCAACTCTCCAAAATGTTGGAGTGAAATTAGTGTTCCATGAGAGATAACTTCGTACTTCTTCTCAACGCACTAGCTCTACGTGAATTATAATAAATCAGTTTGGCATGCACTTACTGACATGGTTACAATTTTTTTAAACATATCTCTCGGTACCATTTCCGCCACCTCCTTGGTGGTTTATTTGCCTTCATGATGGAATCACATCTTTCTTTATCAAATGCACTGACGAGCCCAAACATTACGACCACTGCACACTGCGAGACCGAACGCCGCCTGGGGGCATTGCGGCTACGTGACGAGATAAGGAATGAGAAGTCATTCTAGCGACTTCAGGGGTCGCAAATTGGCCAAAAACCACTGACATAAGCGATCTAGACAACGACAGTTTGGTACGGCCCGGTGCCTGGGGACGAACATCACGGAAACGGCGAAGTTGGTCCAACTGTCGTCGGCATCTATGGAATGTGATTGAAGGACGGTGAAACCACGAGTTGGCCACGAGGGTAGGACGCCCACGCTTAAGGCCAGTTCGAGAACATTTTTCCACACAAGCTAATTTTCCTCCCTCGTAGACCCTCGTGCACGTTCACCCGTATCAGTTTTCGCTACTATATTTGTGATAGACAGTGCATACAAATCTTGCACTCGGCGCCCCAAGGTGCCGCTACTACAGGGTCCAGTCACATTAATGTGTCCACCACGTAAGTTAACAGCAATAATCACTCACACAAGGCTGGTGGCTGGACTCGCAGCAGATGGTATACACAGTTTTTGTGTGTGTGTGTGTGTGTGTGTGTGTGTGTGGGGTGGGGTGGGGGGGGGGGGGGGGGAACGCGACAAACAGTGCAGCCGTTGTCTTAATGCGGAAACGGAACGATTTATCTGACGTCCAAAAGAGCATGATCATTGGCTTTCGGACCACGGGTGGAAGCATTTACGAAACGGCTCAGTTTGTAAACTGTTCGCGTGCCACCGTGGTTAAAGTATGTCGTGCATGGCAAAATCGCGCTACCAAAAGCCGGCGCCCAGACAACTGTCGTGCACCAGGGGCCATAGATGACAGGGATGAAAGGCGGGTGCGGAGATGTGTGCGGCCGAATAGAGTGCAACTGCTGAGCAACCGCAGACCACATGAACCAAGGGGCTACCAGCAGCGTCACCTCGACGACCGTTCAGTGAACATTGCTGCGTATGGGCTTCTGCAACAGGCGCCTGGTTCATGCACCCTTGCTGACTGCTGTTCAATAGCGACAGATAACCTTTTAAGATGAATCCGGTTTTTTGCTCCATTGGACAGATGGCAGTTGGTGTGTACGGCGGGAAACATAAAGCAAACATCCTGCAACCAGAAGAGAGCGTTATGCACTAAGAAATGTTTCCGTGACATTCCCTGGGTGATCCTGTCATTCTGGAAGGCACAATGGACCAATACTATTGTCCGCAGCTCGTGGTCGTGCGGTAGCGTTCTCGCTTCCCGCGCCCGGGTTCCCGGGTTCGATTCCCGGCGGGGTCAGGGATTTTCTCTGCCTCGTGATGACTGGGTGTTGTGTGATATCCTTAGGTTAGTTAGGTTTAAGTAGTTCTAATTACTAGGGGACTGATGATCATAGATGTTAAGTCCCATAGTGCTCAGAGCCATTTGAACCATTTTTGATCAATACTACACTTGGAGTCACGAAAGATGGCTGTCGAGTTCAGACTTGTTCTGCGCATCTACGTCACCCATTCTCCGACAGCCAGTAGTGTTCTCAGTGCTTTGCTTTTATGTCGTAGCAAATGCAGCCACTAAATGTGATCTTGGCGAGTTATTTAGTGAATTTTTCTTCCATATGTGGTGATTTGTCACGGCTGATGTTGATGGTAAGCGACAAATTCTCCACAAGCAAGCGACAGACATAGTTTGAAGTATACACGCTTTCTTCAAGCGCAGAGCACATGTATGAGCTTACCGCAACCGCCGGCCTTTGTGACCGAGCGGTTCTAGGCGCTTCATTCCGGAACCGCGCTGCTGCTACGGTCGCAGATCCGAATCCTTCCTCGGGCATGGATGTTTGTGATGTCCTTATGTTAGTTAGGTTTAAGTAGTTATAAGTCTAGGGGACCGATGACCTCAGATGTTTAGTCGCATAGTGTTTAGAGCCATTTGAACCATTTTTTAATTTACCGCAACTGCCGCAACAAGGCATTCCCCCTCCGTGTCTTGAGCTGCGCAAACAGCCTTCGTTCGTGGATCGGACTACCGTATGCATCTATTCTTGGGTACCATGTCTATTACTATCAGAAGCTCGTTTTTGCTTGTTTTTCCTCAGCACGACGGCATCCACCAGCACGCCAATGCAACGCGTCACAAAGTTGGCAGTATGCATGCGTGGTTCAAAGAGCACCAGGGTCGGTTAAATCGTCTCCCCTGGCCACCAAACTTCCCAGTCCACTACACTCCCCGGATTTAAACCGAACCAAGAATGTGTGGAACAACATCGACTGGTCTGTTCGCGCCATGGATCCTCAACCGAGAATCCTAGAGCAGCTGTCCACAGCACCGAAGTCGATATGGCTCCACATCCTTGTTGGTACCTTCCAGAACCTCACTGACATTCGTTTCACTGTAAAAGTTGGTTAATCAGGCTTCTGACAAACAGTCACATAATTGTGACCGGACAGGGTAAAGTCCGTCTCAGTTTGGAGCTCCATGCGACGGCTTGTGTCGCTTGGGACTTAAATCAGCCCTGCCTACATCCCATCACCGAACTTTGAGGTCGGAGACTTGGCCTCTCTGTAAAGCAGAATAGGCAGCAATCTGGAGCAGGTCTGACAACAGAGCACAATGCTGGTACATGCCCAAGTGTTTCAGAGCAGACCGTTCAACGCTCCTTATTGAACGTAGGGCTTCGCAGCAAACAACCACTACTTGTTCCCATGTTGACCCAACGACGTCAGCAATTAGGATGCAGCGGGTACGGGGCCATCGAGGCTGGACCCTGTATCAGTGGAAAGGTGCCGGCGGGTCAGGTGAGTTACGTTTCTTGCTCCACCAGGTCGATGGTCACGTCCGGATACGTCACCCAGGTGAATAACTATTCGAAGTATCTATCGAACCACGGACGCAGACCGGTGGGGACAGTAGTGTGCTATATGCCACGTTCACTTGGACTTCCTAGGGACTTGTGCTAGTAACTGAAGACGCCAAGGAAGCTGCAGACTAACTGAACATCATTGTGGACCACCTGGGTTCTTTTATGCTTGATGTCTTCCTCGACGGCAGAAGTATCTTTCAACAGTACAACTGTCCCCGTCACAAGTTCAGAACTTCGTTAACTTTCGTTGATGTCACAGCTACCACGTTCACCTGATCTAAATCCGATGGACCACATCTGGGACGCCAGCTCCGCGCCCACGAAGCAACGGTCCGTAATTTACGGAAGTTGCATCATTTGTGCGTACAGATCTGGTGTCACATACCTCCGGAAAGTTACCAAGAATTTGACAAACCCATGCCACGCATATAAGCAGCTGTATTGCGTAAGGTTGACAAACAAGATATTTGCTCATCAGGATACATAACGTTCTTCGCGCTTGTCAATTTATAAAGCAATTCCGACGTTAGAAGGCGTAATACCCTGCATGTTTAGCGACCCACACACAAACAACAATTCAATTTCAATTACAGGGCACATTAAAGTGTGCGCTCGATCTATACGTCCGTCTTAATTCTACATGTGTTCCACGGAGTCCTATTTCTCTGCTGATAACATTAACGAGTTCTAATGATCGATTTGACTATGAATGTTTCCAGTGACGCAATGAAACTGCACATGTATAAGTTAGACTGAACTCATAGATAAATGCGTCATCTACTAAATGTATCAGGCCACTATCAATATTGGGTGCCAAGTCTTTAATATACAACATGAACAGAAAGAGTCCCAATACACTCCCCTGGAGCACGCCAGAAGTTACTTCTACCGGGCGTTTATAATTAACGCGCAGCAACTCACAGCTGTATTATCGTATGGCAGCTAAACTTGGTAGACATTCTGAAGCTTTAATGCAGGACCAATTTATGCTGAAAGAAAATTAGTTCCAGTTTTGGCAATGCCAGAAAGATTCCATACGTAATAGATTAGGAACGGGGCGTGAGCAGAAAAGGTCAAATAAGTGAGAAAGGCATAATGTTGATTTTATTATTAACTGTCACTTGCACAATTTGATCAGTATGGACACCGGTGACATCGACGAAATGATTTACAGCGCCAAATTTGCGCTTGGTGGCAAAAATTGGTACTCCTTTTTAAGAGTAAATCGGTTCCGCGTTAGCATCTCTGCCAAATTTCGCTGCCATACGACAATTACAGCCCCCACACTGGGTCTCCGTGAGTAGATGCACTTTAATTATAACCAATCGGTACCTAAGTATCTTCCTTGTTTTACCGAGTATCAATATGATACTGACGTTTACACTGCACGTCTGGAAAGAATACGGGAAAAGCGAGGGTGTGTAACAAATATTGTGTGGGTGACGGAACCATGTACGTGACACGCCCTCTGTGTGTTCGAGAGCGTGGCTGTGCGCTTGGCTGGAGCGGGCAGTAACGCCCTCAATTGCCCGCCTGCCTCGTGCTGCACGAGAGAGGAACACGCGACGTGCCTTCTGCGCCTCGCAGATATTCTGCCGCCTACACATGTCACGCCCACGGCTCGGAGCCGTCTACGTTAAGTGATAAGGCCGTCCGGCTTCTTCATCCGTCTCCCACTTCGAACGGCTATATTACTCCATAGTGGCCCGGTAGCTTTCTTCTTGTGGAGGGAAATGATCATACATCTGGAAAGTATAAAGTTCTCCTGATAGCCATGGAAAAAGAGAGAGAGACAGAGAGACAGACAGAGGCACAGAGAGAGAGAGAGAGAGAGAGAGAGAGAGAGAGAGAGAGAGAGAGAGAGAGAGATAGGGGGGGGGGGCAAAGTAGAGGATGCCAGGCCATGTTGACGAGGTTAGCAGAGTTAATAAATTTATATTTTTGCTAATTTGAAAGTTAATGCCAAACCCACATCTTGCAATGCTACTAACAGTGTAATACCAATTTAATTCTAAGAAACTACATTAATTAATTAAACACTGCTATGTATTTCTTACTATATAGTCTTTAACGAAGGGATTATTATGTTGACAATTAATATAACCCTAGATCACTCTTTTTCATTAACAAAAATCAGACACAAATTTTCCTCCTTCAAAGTGTTATCCCGCAGAATTATGTATTTAGCGTAGCCGGGTACGACTTAAGTCGCTTTTCCTCGTAACGCAAGAAGCGACAGAGGAATGATGGGCGACGACCTAGACGGAGGCACTGAACCGTCTGTCGCCAATGCAGCAGCAAAACGTCATACAGAGAGAGGTTTTGTCATGGTGACCAAGCACTAGTTACTAAGAAGACTTATTCAGACTGCAAATATGCTCATTTAGGAAGCTGACAAAGCGGAAGGAGCTAGCCAGTGCCATTTGAACCGTGAAGCTGTTTAATATTACAGCTCTGGTTAGTTTCCTTCAGGAGCTGACTGAACAAGAAGTGCAGAGCGAATGAAGCCACCGACAACGACTGGGTATAACCAGATGTTTTCTGGGGTAGGTGTGCTGCTGTTGGAAGGGTGCTGGCCAGCAGATTCAAAGAGATATTCCCAAATCAGACGCTCATTTTCAGTTTCGCTCAGATGTTCTCAGGGAGTCCAGGTATGTACGAGCTGTGTGAGAAAAGTGACGAGGCTGACAGCACTGCCAGCGATCTGGCAACGCAGTGTGTTCATGCCTTCCAGATGCCCAGTCCGAGTATTAGCTCTGTACAGCCATCAGGTGATTTTTGAGAGCGCCATCAATGAAGTCGTGTTTTTGTTGTGTGTTACGAAAATGGAACAGCGGAATTTATACGCAAAGTTATGCCATCAAGTTTGGGGATTCTCCAAGTGCGATCTTTGAAAAGTTGAAACATGGCTACGGCGAACATTTCTTATAAAAAAAAAAAAAATGTTCAAATGTGTGTGAAATCGTATGGGACGTAACTGCTAAGGTCATCAGTCCCTAAGCTTACACACTATTTAACCTAAATTATCCTAAGGACTCGAACATCCGCCGGGACCAGCCGCACAGTCCACGACTGTTTATCAACAGCCCAAGTTTTTCGCTGGAAAAAATTGCGTTTTTGACAGTAGGAGTATCGTGCGTTAGGAATTTGTTCCTCCAGGACAAACTGTCAACCCAGTGATTTACAAAGATGTCCCTGAAAACGTCACGAAATGAGGAATCCTGTGAGATCAGACATTGCAGAGAAGTGGATGCTGCATCATGACAACACTCTTTCTAATTAAATTACCAAATAAGCGGCAACCAGTCGCAAAATCATGTTTTCTTTATTTACTTTTGCAAATCGATTTCAACTGATTAACAGCCATCATCGTTGTTTTCTACGTATATGTTCCCTCGGGGAACATATATGTTGAAAGCACCGATGATGGCTGTTAATCAGTTGAAATCGATTTGCAAAAGTAAATAAAGAAAACATGATTTTGCGACTGGTTGCTGCTTATGTGGTAATTTTGTGGTTTACGGTCGCTGCACAACTTGGGAACCATATGGAGTCCACCATTCAGAACGCTCTATCTCACACCGCCACTTCCATCACGGCAGTTTTGACCTCAAAAGGCATTCCTGTTGTTCCACAGCCCCCCTGTTCACCTGATCTGAGTCCTTGTGATTTTTTTTCTTTTCCAGAAATTGAAATATATCTTAAAAAGAAGTCGTTTTGGGAGACTGGAGACCTTCAAAAGAATCTGACCGACGTGCTAAATGGTCCTACCAGTTTAAGCAAATACTACCAAGACTGGGAACGACTCCGCCAACGTATAGCTGCCGTAGGGGACTACTTTGTATGGGACAATACTGTCGTTTGAAAAAAATAAATACTTTGGTAGATAAACGATTAGTCTCATTATTTTTCTCACACACCTCTAACATGATACCGAGCCATGCCACCAGCGCCAGACTAACTCAAAATCGAAGACCGTTTGCATTATATGATGATCCAGCCAGTCGCCATCTCTGGACATAGGCTCCGGAAGATACAGACATCCGCCTGAACAGAAGTTTGCATGCGTCTTCAGGCCGCCGAGTCAGCTACTGGATGACATTCTGAGAACGTCCGCCTACCCGATGCGGCGTATATTCAGACCCGGACTGGTAGCTGCCTGGCTACGTTGCAGCTGCCCACCTTGTCGCTGATCAGCGCCCAGAGTCGGCAAGGCCTTGTACACACTACAAAGTCGAGCGATTTTTGTATCTAGACAGTGTCTATAGACAATCGACCGATTTTGTATATAGACAATTAAGAGACGTTTCTTGTCTATTAGACGCTGTTTTGCAACAAAATCGCAGAACTCGCATTTGAAATGGGAGACATGTGACAATTCTTAGACAGTGTTGTGCAACGTTTCGTAGTGTGGATGGCTTGGTAGACATGGCCTCCAGTTATTCACTTTGCACCGAGGAAAACACTACGTCGGTTTTTTATTATTATTGTTTTTTTATTGGTAAACATCACTTAATAAGAAGTTGGATATCAAAATGCTAGCGAAAAAATAATAAATATCAGTGAGTGACTTTCAAAAAAGCTGCTTCTACTTTCAAAGTAGAAACTAAATTACAGCCGAAACGAGGGCCTTCCGCAAACAGTTCACGTTTCAACCCTCGTCTCCTCTTTTCAGTTGTGTCACTATCCATCCCCCCCCCCCCCCCTCCCCAAGAACCATGGACCTTGCCGTTGGTGGGGAGGCTTGCGTGTCTCAACGATACAGATAGCCGTACCGTAGGTGCAACCACAACGGAGGGGTATCTGTTGAGAGGCCAGACAAACGTGTGGTTCCTGAAGAGGGGCAGCAGCCTTTTCAGTAGTTCCAGGGGCAACAGTCTGGATGATTGACTCATCTGGCCTTGTAACATTAACCAAAACGGCCTTGCTGTTGTGGTACTGCGAACGGCTGAAAGCAAGGGGAAACTACAGCTGTAATTTTTCCCGAGGGCATGCAGCTTTACTATATGGTTAAATGATGATGGCGTCCTCTTGGGTAAAATATTCCGGAGGTAAAATAGTCCCCCATTAGGATCTCCGGGCAGGGACTACTCAAGAGGATGTCGTTATCAGGAGAAAGAAAACTGGCATTCTACGGATTGGAGCGTGGAATGTCAGATCCCTTAATCGGGCAGGTAGGTTAGAAAATTTAAAAAGGGAAATGGATAGGTTAAAGTTAGATATAGTGGGAATTAGTGAAGTTCGGTGGCAGGAGGAACAAGAATTCTGGTCAGGTAAATACAGGGTTATAAATACAAAATCAAATAGTGGTAATGCAGGAGTAGGTTTAATAATGAATAAAAAAATAGGAGTGCGGGTAAGCTACTACAAACAGCATAGTGAACGTATTATAGTGGCCAAGATAGACACGAAGCCCCTGCCCACTACAGTAGTACAAGTTTATATGCCAACTAGCTCTGCAGATGACGAAGAAATGTATGATGAGATAAAAGAAATTATTCAGGTAGTGAAGGGAGACGAAAATTTAATAGTGATGGGTGACTGGAATTCGACAGTAGGAAAAGGGAGAGATGGAAACGTAGCAGGTGAATATGGATTGGGGCTAAGAAATGAAAGACAAAGCCGTCTGTTAGAATTTTGCACAGAGCATAACTTAATCATAGCTAACACTTGGTTCAAGAATCATAAAAGAAGGTTGTATACCTGGAAGAACCCTGGAGATACTAAAAGGTATCAGATAGATTAAATAATGGTAAGACAGAGATTTAGGAACCAGGTTTTAAATTGTTGGACATTTCCATGGGCAGATGTGGACTCTGACCACAATCTATTGGTTATGAACTGTAGATTAAAACTGAAGAAATTGCAAAAAGGTGGGAATTTAAGGAGATGGGACCTGGGTAAACTGACTAAACCAGAGGTTGTACAGAGTTTCAGGGAGGGCATTAGGGAACAACTGATAGGAATTGGGGGAAGAAATACAGTAGAAGACGAATCGGTAGCCCTGAGGGATGAAGTAGTGAAGGCAGCAGAGGATCAAGTAGGTAAAAAGACGAGGGCTAGTAAAAATCCTTGGGTAACAGAAGAAATATTGAATTTAATTGATGAAAGGAGAAAATATAAAAATGCAGTAAATGAAGCAGGCAAAAAGGAATACAAAGGCCTCAAAAATGAGATCGACAGGAAGTGCAAAATGGCTAAGCAGGGATGGCTAGAGGACAAATGTAAGGATGTAGAGGCTTATCTCACTAGGAGTAAGATAGATACTGCCTACAGGAAAATTAAAGAGACCTTTGGAGAAAAGAGAGCCACTTGTATGAATATCAAGAGCTCAGATGGAAACCCAGTTCTAAGCAAAGAGAGGAAAGCAGAAAGGTGGAAGGAGTATATAGAGGGTCTATACAAGGGCGATGTACTTAAGGACAATATTATTGAAATGGAAGAGGATGTAGATGAAGACAAAATGGGAGATACGATACTGCGTGAAGAGTTTGACAGAGCACTGAAAGACCTGAGTCGAAAGAAGGGCCCGAGAGTAGACAACATTCCATTAGAACTACTGACGGCCTTGGGAGAGCCAGTCCTGACAAAACTCTACCATCTGGTGAGCAAGATGTACGAGACAGGCGAAATACCCTCAGACTTCAAGAAGAATATAATAATTCCAATCCCAAAGAAAGCAGGTGTTGACAGATGCGAAAATTACCGAACTATCAGTTTACTAAGTCACAGCTGCAAAATACTAACACGAATTATTTACAGACGAATGGAAAAACTGGTAGAAGCCGACCTCGGGGAAGATCAGTTTGGATTCCGTAGAAATATTGGAACACATGAGGCAATACTGACCCTACGACTTATCTTAGAATTAAGATTAAGGAAAGGCAAACCTACGTTTCTAGCATTTGTAGACTTGGACAAAGCTTTTGACAATGTTGATTGGAATACAAATTCTGAAGGTGGCAGGGGTAAAATACAGGGAGCGAAAGGCTATTTACAATTTGTGCAGAAAGCAGATGGCAGTTATAAGAGTCGAGGGACATGAATGGGAAGCAGTGGTTGGGAAGGGATTGAGACAGGGTTGTAGCCTCTCCCAGATGTTATTCAATCTGTATATTGAGCAGACAGTAAAAGAAACAAAAGAAAAATTCGGAGTAGGTATTAAAATCCATGGAGAAGAAATAAAAACTTTGAGGTACCCCGATTACATCGTAATTCTGTCAGAGACAGCAAAGGACTTGGAAGAGCCATTGTACGGAATGGACAGTGTCCTGAAAGGAGGGTATAAGATGAACATCAACAAAAGCAAAACGAGGATAATGGAATGTAATCGAATTAAGTCGGGTGATGCTGAGGGAATTAGATTAGGAAATGAGACACTTAAAGTAGTGAAGGAGTTTTGCTATTTGGGGAGCAAAATAACTGATGATGGTCGAAGTAGAGAAGATATAAAATGTAGGCTGGCAATGGCAAGGAAACCGTTTCTGAAGAAGAAAAATTGTTAACATCGAGTATAGATTTAAATGTCAGGAATCCGTTTCTGAAAGTATTTGTATGGAGTGTAGCCATGTATGGAAGTGAAACGTGGACAGTAAATAGTTTAGACAAGAAGACAATAGAAGCTTTTGAAATGTGGTGCTATAGAAGATTGCTGAAGGTTAGATGGGTAGATCACATAACTAACGAGGAGGTATTGAATAGAATTGGGGAGAAGAGGAGCTTGTGGTACAACTGAACTAGAAGAAGGGATCGGTTGATAGGACATGTTCTGAGGCATCAAGGGATCACAAATTTAGTATTGGAGGGCAGCGTGGAGGGTAAAAAGCGTAGAAGGGGACCAAGAGATGAATACACTAAGCAGATTGAGAAGGATGTAGGCTGCAGTAGGTACTGGGAGATGAAGAAGCTTGCACAGGGTAGAGTAGCATGGAGAGCTGCATCAAACCAGTCTCAGGACTGAAGACCACAACAACAACACTATCCATTATTATCAATACACAACATCAGCCATATTTAGCAAAAATCGAGGAACAAGGCGTCAAAGCGTCTACAGGAGACAAAGTATCTAGACTGTCTGTATACATTGTGTAGCTAAAGTCTATTCACCGAGAGCTGGGACGAAACAAAGTGTCACGTGAGCGACTACGCTCGTTTCCAGAGAAAGCATTCGGTGTTCACGTGATACGTAGGGGTGTGGAAAATCCTAGGCGCGCGCTTTGCAGCTGGCGGCGTTCGGCTGGCTGCCGAGCTGTCTGTCACAGCGGACCGTGAGAAACCTGGGGAACAATGTACGAAATAAATTTAACAGTAATGTTAAACTGAGTTCATTCTGTCGAAGCAGATTTATTTTCATTCAGGTTGCTAACAAAACGCTCCATTCAAACACAATTAATTGTTAATTTTAATAACAATACCAGTAATAATAATGATAAAGGACGAAACAAGGTTCACTCTGTCTAACGTGAACTGTTTTCCTTGAGGTTTATAACAAACCGCTCCTCTCTCTCCTCTATAATGCAGTCTAATTTCCACGTTTGAGTTCCCACTTTTTCTACGACATGGAGGACGCACTTGTTCCAATCCTCTGCAGTCACTGTTCTTACTGCTTCTTCTAGCAGTACTTTAACTTCCGGCATGTTGTATGTTTTGTTTTGCGCTGCTACATAGCCTTTGATTCTGGCCCACACTAACTCGCGTTTAATTTCACAGTGGTACGGAGGAATTCTGAAAACTGTTTTCCCTGCATTCTTCGCCATTTCATGTATTGCGTATTCGTTGTGCGCTGTTCTGTGATTTTTAACTATATCTAAAAGCTCTTTCTTCAACATACCGTCTTCGAAATCGATGTTTTTAGATTTCAGCCACCCTGATATTTCGTGCTTATTGGAATTCGCGTTAGGAACTTTTTCTTTTCTCCGAGAATGGTACGGCGCCTTATCAAGAACTTTTCCTGAAGCTGAGGAAGAACATCTTGAAACCACTTCTCGAAGGTTTCGGCGCACATCTCCTCATGATAATCTCCTCATTTCTTGGATTCGAAAGTCCACAAACATCCTTCAACGAACTCTGCTTTGCTGCCAATGTGTGCGATAATCAGTCGTTTCTCTTTACCTGAGTGCTTCCGGTGGATAATCCGAACAGAAACGCTTGTTTTGAGAAATTTATAGTGTCATCTACCCAGACGTAACTTCGGGTATGTCCTGCGTTCACCCACGTCTCGTCCAAATAGTAAATGGGTCTGCCTTCATCTCCCAGTCGTTTAATGGTTCGAAGGTAACGCCGCCTTTATAAAATGATGTCATTATTATTAACATGCTATCGCGCCCACGCCGGACATATTTGAAATTCATTTCTCTCAATAACTTACAAAATGTAGTTCTCCGAAAATTGCCCAGATCTGCATCGTTTCGTTCACGACTGTAAGCACTTTGTCAATTGTTGCCAATTCGTTACGAAAAAAAAAATTCGGGTACTTTCCATCGTATCGCATTTCTATCGAAGTCATCAACACTTTCAGAAAGTTTCTGTCGTAATTTTCCTTTCTTGGGAGACTTCAAAGAGTGTGTGGCCTTGTACTCACTTATCACATGATACACTGAAGAACGTCCAACACCTGTAGCTGCGGCTGTTTCCGAAACAATTTCACTCATCGACTGCTCTGGATGTAACAGTTCCGTTTTATACACATTAAGCACCATGTGCTTTTCAGAAGAACTTAATGATTTCTTCTTTGCTCGCTTCTTTGGTGGACTCAGAACTGACACGTCGACCTCGCTCGCTGAATCCGTGGATGGCATAATGAGGACAGCCGTATGTGATGCTAATGAAATAAGTGAATGTAAAAAATAAGAAACCATGCGATGCTATTGGGTGCGCACATAAACAGTGAATGCTCAGCATGACTTACTCTAATAATCAACAACTAGTCTTTCAAGCGTCTTTACAGATGAACTTAAGATATCCTGAAATCGCCGCTGTACAACACCCACTAACGAGCTCACACCTGCAACAGACAGCCACACTGACTGAGCGCCGCGCCTGCGAACCGCACAATGCATCGCTCATAAAGGACAAACGGTTGCACCCATCGCATTCGAACAAACTACAAAATTAAATTCAAACCTTTCTGAAACTTTTCTCGCTTACACCCCCACCAAAAAATTTAAAGGGGAAAAGTTTGTCGCTTACTGTATTCCGGATGATTTGGTAAAACTTCTGCATCAGACGTGAGATTTTAATTTATTACTTCACTATTGCTGACTCTATTGGGCAGAAAATTTTCAGACGTCATCAACATATAGTACTGAAGGCAATTATAAAATTATTTTGCTGTGCGACACACAGTTTAGGAAATATGGCGTGATAAATATAGAGTAACGCGAAAAAACAACTTTTCCTGAAAGCTTAAATATTTCTCTTCTTCAGTGACAATAAATTTTAATGTAATGTAAAAAAAGGTGTCGAAAGGTAGTTCTCGGATCACTATCATGTTCAGGTGCCATATTATAAAAAAAACGACTTTCATTTTTTTAATTTCTGACGGCCCTGCCTTGTACACCCCTCGACGGCGGCGCTGTGGTCACGCGCCTTGCCGTGTTTACAGTACGTCTCTTGTTTCGGTGAATGGAGTATACACGTCTTTATGCTGTCCCTCTACAATGTCTATAGGCAATCGCTCGATTTTGTATACAAGTGTGTACTTACCTTAAGACCTTCGCACACGGAGCGATACAAATGAAGCCCACTGCCGACGCTAGTTGGTAACCGGTTGATCGCGAAACTACCTGTGTAGTTCAACAGGGCTCCGCAGAAAGCGCGACTGCAGAGTAATTCACTAGTAGATCGCTTGCAACGTGTAATCAACCAAATGTCATAGACTCGGCGTACGCGTTGCCAACGATACTAGCTCTGTGTTGGTTAATTTGAAGATAACAGGTTGTGAATATTAGCTTTGTACAAGAAGTCGAAAAACATCCCATTTTAAACAACTACAAGCTCCCTAGTATTACAGGAGGTTTGGTAGAGAGAGCATGGTTTGTAGTAGGAAAACACTTTCATATGATATGTGTAATGTAATGTACTGTGTAGCTGTTGTTTAAAACAAAATTATCGGTACACTAATGGAAGGAAATGTACAAAAAATTGCAAATAGTACCAAAAGTACGGTATTCTTTGGTGTGACTAGCAGCGTTTGTCGAGTGGAAAAGAACATTGAAAACGCAAAAAAGACAGAAAAGACGCAAATGTCCGATACGTGTAAACACAATGCTGTTCACACGCAAATGATTCAACCAACACAGACCACCATCACCACATTTCAATGTATATAAATCTCAAGTTACTTGGGTTTTCATAGTAAAACTAATGCTGTGTTATGGTGGAAGAAATCAACTGCGTTAAAACACTGTAGCACTGTTGCGTCGATCTATAAAAAAAAACTATGAAATTCTAAACTGTCAGTTACAGCTCTTAAGCTGCCTGCAGTTAAATTTCCTTGGATGTACGCATGAATCCAGAATTTTCTTTTCTTACACCTGTGTAATAATAATAGAGAACCACATTTTCCAATGAGCATGAACCTGTAGCCTACTCTACATGTCGAGTTTAAGTAAAAGATGCTCGGTGCGACAAACAACACTCCCTTTCCTCCATGCTCGTACACGGAAACTGCAGTTTCTCAGTCCTAAGTTTTGAGCCGTGTGCCAGCTAGTCGGCAACCAGTTGCCGATGTGGATTGCCTGCCTCTTGCGTTCCTTTTCAGTCGCTCAGTATGCGGACGGCCCAACAGCGATAGTCGCAGCGCGGAACACAAACCTTCGTACCATCGCCTGGCGAGGATCGGAGCGAGCAGCGATGGTGAAAGTTCAATGGACCGTCGAGCAGTGAGGTAGCGGCATAAACGCACCCTTAAGTTACGTTTCCTTAGTATCACAACCACGCCGCTGCCCAGGCGTACCTACCGACGCGTGACTACGGCTCCCCGGGCTCTGCAGCTCATTACGGCATCCCGGTGTCGACTGCTCTTCTCCAGCGGCGGCCATACCTC
Source organism: Schistocerca piceifrons (assembly GCF_021461385.2). NCBI lineage: Eukaryota > Metazoa > Arthropoda > Insecta > Orthoptera > Acrididae > Schistocerca > Schistocerca piceifrons. The sequence goes on from NC_060140.1 coordinate 191,762,377, forward strand.
TGTTTCCAACATTAATAAAAGTCTGATTAAACCAGAAACGTCTTACTAGCAGTTCGCTGCTCGATTCCGTTCACCACCACTTGCAAAACATAACCCGCCGAAGGAAATGGCGTTACTTCCTGATTTTCGCACATTAGTTTTCGTCAACCACAGTAGAGGTCGCGTCCGTGGCTTGCTTCCACTAAAGTTCGAGCACTTTCCATCCCACCATGTGTGGCATTTGTCTCTGCTGGTGAAGAGTGACAGTAGATTCACCACTTGCAAGACGCCACATTATGGCTTCTTTCCAATTTTTCCTTTGTTGTTTTCTGGAATTTTGTTTCACACTGTGTGCTTCCTTATCAATCAAATCGGTTTTTATACATGACCTTGTTAATTAAGATTTTCGCTTCGCGTATATGTGACTTATCTGCTTTGTCACCCATGTCCTTTCTTTAAACAATGGTAAAGAAACAAAGGAATTAATGGCATTAGCTATCCGTGGGCATCGCTTTATATCAATGGGGCAAGTTGAAAATTTGTCCCGCACCAGTATTCGAACCCTAGTCTCTCACTATAACCGTACGGACTACCCTTGCACGCCTCCCGTCTGGCACAAATTCCCAAATTATACCGTACATCACTCAAGCAGTGACCCTACTCATTAGCCTCATTATTCGCGGCATTTCGCCGATTCCCGTAAGAGTTCGAGCTTGCTGTGCATCTGCACTGAAGGGATCATTAGCAGTCATTGCCTTAATTATACAGGGTGGTCGATTGATAGTGACGGGGCCAAATATCTCACGAAATAAGCATCAAACGAAAAAACTACAAAGAACGAAACTCGTCTAGCTTGAAGGGGGCAGATGGCGCTATGGTTGGCCCGCTAGATGGCGCTGCCATAGGTCAAACGGATATCAACTGCGTTTTTTTTTTAAATAGGAACCCCCATTTTTTATTACACATTCGTGTAGTATGTAAAGAAATATGAATGTTTTAGTTGGGCCACTTTTTTCGCTTTGTGATAGATGGCGCTGTAATAATCACAAACATATGGCTCACAATTTTAGACGGACAGTTGGTAACAGGTAGGTTTTTTTAAAAATTAAAATACGGAACGTAGGTACGTTTGAACATATTATTTCGGTTATTCCAATGTGATACATGTACCTTTGTGAGCTTATCATTTCTGAGAACGCATGCTGTTACAGCGTGATTACCTGTAAATACCACATTAATAAAAAAAATGCTCAAAATGATGTCCGTCAACCTCAATGAATTTGGCAATACGTGTAACGAAATTCCTCTCAACAGCGAGTAGTTCGTCTTCCGTAATGTTCGCACGTGCTTTGAAATTGCGCTGACGCATGTTGTCAGGCGCTGTCGGTGGATCACGATAGCAAATATCCTTCAACTTTCCCCACAGCAAGAAATCCGGGGACGTCAGATCCGGTGAACGTGCAGGCCATCGTATGGTGCTTCCACGACCAATCCACCTGTCATGAAACATGCTATTCAATACCGCTTCAAGTACATCGCCATTCTGTCATGAAGTGAAACATCTTGAAGTAACATCGGTAGAACATTACTTAGGAAATCAGCATACATTGCACCATTTAGATTGTCATCGATGTGTGGTTTTCGCCGCAGCAAAATCATGTTCATTGAACACAAGGGGATCGTAAGGGTCGATCTCTCATTCTCTGAAACCAGTAGCTACATTGCCTACGGTAGCTGAGGTCATGAAGTTGCCACAATCAACAGTTCGTTAGGGGGCGCCCATTAATTACGTGAGGCGATTTTGGCCTTTTTACAACCCCTCCCTTCCCCCTAGGTGAGATGTCGTGAGATTTGGCTGACCCCCTCTTGCCTCCCACCTCCCTAAGTGTCACACGTATGGGTTGTACAGGATACGGAAGCCCATGCGCAGTGACCACTTTTCATCCAAGGGAGTTGGGCGAGTTCGCCGGCCGAAGTGGCCGCGCGGTTCTGGCGCTGCAGTCTGGAACCGCGAGACCGCTACGGTCGCGGGTTCGAATCCTGCCTCGGGCATGGATGTGTGTGATGTCCTTAGGTTAGTTAGGTTTAACTAGTTCTAAGTTCTAGGGGACTAATGACCTCAGCAGTTGAGTCCCATAGTGCTCAGAGCCATTTGAACCAAGTTGGGCGAGTTCGTTCACCAAGGGAGGCCGACAAGAGTTCGCCACCTGCAGTCTTTTTCAAACGATTTTACAGAACCCATTCGGTAAAGATATTACTTTTTTCTTTACTTGTAGCTTTATACGTCAGGTTGATTATGATGTGCCCATCATTTCGTTACGGGTCATAGTTATTGTGATATTTACGTGGAAGTGAGACACTGCGCGAAATTCAAAAAAGTTTACAATGAAAAATAGGGGTCGCTATGACTTTGAATCTCATGCATATTACATATTGCTGCGTGTGAAATTAAGCTAAGATACTGAATTTTTCTTTGGGTTGGTGGTCTCTATCTGTCACCAATCTCGAGATAATTAATTTGACGTAGCGCATTCATTGGCGATCGCACCGCGCCAGCGATGAAGCCACAGTGATATATCCACAACATTCCTCGTATTTCATAAATGTTTTGGGATATCGAAATGAGATTTTGGCAAATGGTAGCACACAAAGAGGAGAGTACTTTCCTGTACAGTTATTATACACAACTTCATTATCTACTGTGTTACTCCAAACTACAGACTTTTTCAATGAAAGAATATAATTTTTAAGAGCCATCGACCAGCTGGTGAAACGAGAAACACCACGTTTTGGAACATAAGTGAAGTCATTACATGTCTATTTTGTACCGAGGATGTGCTTTTTCGTAAGATGCTGACTTTACTTTTCCTCAGTTCCTCACTTATTAAACCACTATTTCAGAATTCTCTCGCAATTATGTCGGCACAACATCTTAGTGATGTGAGACACTGTAAACTCTGCTGAGTTTTGGAAAAAAAAATTTAATATGGCAACAAGAGAAATGTGTAGGTTTTACTCAAAATTCCCCAATCGTGACTTCCTAGGAAAAGTTACAAATAGTTAACGAACCAAGCGAAAATAAATCGCTGCATTTTCGGCGGAATTCTTTATAGACAATAACCAAAGAACAGGTACCGCAAGCTTTGGTTGAGAACGGCACTTCCCCTCCGGCGCTTGGCATTTCCCCTACAACGCTCTGAGCGATCACCCACCACTGCCGCTCTCCCCACATTTCCCCAGCCAACTGCAGATCTAGCGGCCGCGGCATTTTGCGCGCACTGTAATAATTAATGGACGCCCCCTTACGTTAAATTTCGTTTATTCATGTGTTACAGAAGCTGTCACGATGTGACGGATCTTAACACTGACGGGAATAGTTAACAATGCAGATAATGTATTTCCTGCTTTAACTTTCGCACTGTGCATCGAATGGTCCGAATGGCTCTGAGCACTATGGGTCTTAACTTTGAGTTCATCAGTCCCCTAAAACTTAGAACTACTTAAACCTAACTAACCTAAGGACATCACACACATCCATGCCAGAGGCAGGATTCGAACCTGCGACCGTAGTGGTCGCGCGGTTCCAGACTGTAGCGCCTAGAACCGCTCGGCCACAACGGCCGGCCACTGTGCATCAAGGAGAAAAATAAAACAATATGCTGGTCCAGGGAAATGACTGAAATTGAGAGATAAATATATACATGAAAAGAAACTGAAAGTGCACTAAAATACCACAATGCGGGAACATTACAACGTTCATGGAAGAACCGGAGAGCTTCGGGTTTTTTTCCACTCACTGCAATACCGTATACCTACTTTCTTCTTAGCGTTCATCTGCATAATATGCAGCTGGGAAAGACAGAACAGGTCTACCATTGTGGTAATCGCTGATGCTCTTTGCTTCTTATCCACATTGTGAAAGTAATTTCCACACGATACAGTTAGAAAAACTCGCTAAACATGCGCGGGCGCGGCGAAACATCAACACATACAACGTCCGACATCTTGTCACATCGTCCGTCGATCAAAATTTCTATCAAACATGTCAGATTCAGTCTATTTTTGCAAAAACGTCACACAGCTCCCAACTGCCAAATTACCTGACAGATTAGTGGAGTCTGACAAATTGTTTGATCGTTTACAGGGACCGTAACGCACACTGAACTGATGGCAGTTGATTCACTATGGAATTTTTTGTGTCTCGCCGAGTGGAGTGCTAGTAGCATCCGTATGACAGCATTACTTTTAAGTAATTAGTTATCTTATTCCACTTATCAATCTGCCCCTATATATTTTTCGTCTAGTCCCTATTTAGACCAACGCATTTTGACCAGCATTATTTTCCCAGGTCAAATTCGCACCCCCAATTAAAGGCCTTTGGTCTAGTGGACAGCAAAATGGTTCAAATGGCTCTGAGCGCTATGGGACTCAACATCGTAGGTCATAAGTCCACTAGAACTTAGAGCTACTGAAACCTAACTAACCTAAGGACATCACACACACCCATGCCCGAGGCAGGATTCGAACCTGCGACCGTAGCAGTCCCGCGGTTCCGGACTGCAGCGCCAGAACCGCATGGCCACCGCGGCCGGCGGTGGACAGCATGAGAGTGATTTTAAGAAGTTTCCCAAGCTTGTCTTGGCAACAGCTAGACTCTTTCCTCATCTTTTGTTCCACGGGCCTAACGCACGATCTATTAAGATAGGAACGAGTACAGAAAAAAAGCTGACCTATTCCACAAACATATGGCGTAAACAGCCTACTTCCTTCACTGCAGCTGACGATTTTTAGTACACAACCACAAAAATTATTACTTATTTCAATTTAATTTCCAAATCGTGGTGTAGCGATTTCCCATCATTTGCGGGCCCTGTAACAGACGCGTCTGGCATTCAAGAAAAACAAGGAGCTACAAATTGTTGCGACTTACGACCAGGTGATCAACTGGTGGCAACGCAATGGTCAAATTGTAGATGTACGAGGCATTTCATTATAATATTACGTATAGCTTTTGAATCATGAAACTAGGGAGGGAGACGCACAACAGCCGAGTGGATAGACGGAGGAGGTAGGGCAGTGCACACAATGAAACTAGTTCAGCATACAAGCTTGCCCTGATTATGCAGCAAGCAAAACCAGACCAGCCAAACGACCAAGAACCCTTCGGGTAACAAGGTTTCATTATTACCATTTACTCTTTCTAGCATTATTGACAACAATAACATTATAGGTCCTTTGTTCCTGCAAGTTTTACTGCTAAATTTGCATTTTACGAGAGGTGAGGACTGTACATACAGGGTTAACTGTTGTCCGGCTTTCAGTAATCCAGATTGTTCATCCAAGTCGTTTTCTTTAATTATTTTCGTAGTACTTTAACTGTACAATATCTGATACTCTAGATGCAACAGCGGCAACAATTGACGACGCCAATAATTAAATTTAAATTCAGCCAACCGTCCTAAATGGTTCCTGCACAGTATCAGTTACCATATTAAAAATGAGCTGCACACTACTGTTTTGCCCCTGCTTGTTGCTAGTGCAAAGCGACATCAAAGAGAAAGAAGGTGTTGTGTTCATAGACACATAATGTTCTGACGTAAGTGCTAATGACGTATGACTGGCTCCGAAATGACACTGGCTGACGTATGATTTCTGATGTAGAAATCATCGCCGTTTGTTCGTCTGCAGGCGGTGATGATAAATGGCTCAAGCAAGAACGCAGCTGAAATAAATAATAGTTTATTTGGATTGTTAGGCGGAAACAACTTCGGTCGAACTATAGTGCGTTTAAAATTAGTTGCGACTTTTGACAATTCAGTACTGAGCGAGTGGAGGCAAGCGTAGTTGCCAGCGTGAGCCGGGCGCTTCAGCAGTTGACGATAATGCCAGGCCTACACGGCTGCGTGAACAGGAAGATCGCCGATCTGCAATCTTTCTCAAACGACTCTAAAGAAACATTTGAGTCTTCCACATCTCATAGGCTAATTCGTCAGCTTCATGATGAACTGCCCGTCATTTCGTTAATGCTCATGTTATTGTAGAATTTCGATATTAGGTAAACTACTGCAAGAAATACTTAAAAGTTTGCAATGAAAATTAAGGCCGGCCGCAGTGGCCAAGCGGTTATAGGCGCTACAGTCCGGAACCGCGCGACTGCTACGGTCGCAGGTTCGAATCCTGCCTCGGGCATGCATGTGTGTGATGTCCTTAGGTTAGTTAGGTTTAAGTAGTTCTAAGTTCTAGGGGACTGATGACCTCAGATGTTAAGTCCCTTAGTGCTCAGAGCCATTTGAACCATTTTTTGAAAAATAAGGATCGCTATGAATTTGCGTTTGGTGCATGGTAGGTGATTTATTGATTCATATGGAATGTAGATAACATATTAAATTATTGTTTAAACTTGGAGGGATATCATTATCTGTCTTGAGTTCCGACAAAATTGTATCCAGTGGAGCATTTCTTTATATCCGCTTTCATCCACTGCATTGTTGTAGCTTTACCCATCACAACAGTGATTACTGTCGATTACGGAGGAATATTTTGCAACATAACATTATCTTCACTGCCAGTGAATGTGTTTCCGAACGACCATTTTTATTGCGGACCTTGTGTGTTCAGGCGCGATGCGCTGTTATTAATGGTACGCCTACACAAAACACTTTTTCACAATATCTGACGACGGCACAACATTTTAGCGTCAGAAAATACCACTCTATAACGAGAGATGAACATAGATGCAACGATTGCGTGACAGCACGTGGTAATGTTTATCCACGAGGGGCACCAGGGATGCTTTTACCAACCGAACCGCTGGTGTCGTAGTAGGGATACCCGGCTCGCAACTGGTGTTACTTGGGCAACGGCGTCACGTCCCTATCGGTGGCCCTAACGTCAAAACTAGTAACTAATTTTAAGCTAACTATAATGCTGATGAACAGCCTGCGTCAGCATACTGCACATAAACGACATGCGAATCTGGTCCAAAATAAACTTACTGGTTATTTCAGTGCAGAAAACTGTGTTTTTATTAGTATATGGGTAAAATTTACGAGAAAATAATGTATAAAATACGTGCTCACGTGAAAATAAATATAACGTGTGTATTTATGACATCCAACCAACGCCAATTTTTATCAATTTCCAGATTATCCACCCCTCTGGTACACTCGATCATCGATAATAAGAACTATAATACTTTATTTCAATGTATAAACACATTGTACAAACTAAAAACACCAACAAAATAAATATTTTCTCTCTCATATCATTAAGTACAACACAATATTTTTAGACTTTACTCTATTCAAAGTATCCAACCTTTGCCCTCAGAACAGGTGCACAAACTCTTGCAATTCTGGAGATAGGATTTTGCGTTGTTTTTGCAGATATTAATGTCCAACACGTCTGTGAATTACGGACCTTCATTAGGTAATTGCAGTTTCCTGACTTCCCTATCAAGGTCATCCCATAAAAGGTCAATGGGATTTAAGTCATGTGACTGACTTGGCCAAATCATGTTCATCAATTCCCTATATTTCTATTTTCTATTGACACACCCTCTGCACAATTTGGAAGCATATGTGGTATCACTGTTCTGCAGCAGAACAAACACAGCTTTATAAGTCTTGTCAGATGGAACTGCATTGCTGACCAGTATCCTGTGATGACATCCTTCCGTCTTTAATGTTCCATTAATTCTCACTAGATCGCCGACTTCATCACCCACAAAACATCCCCACACCAAGACCAACCCTCCACCCTGTTTCACCGTTGGCGTCACACGCTGACTCTTTACACGTTCTCCACAAAGTCGCCGAGCAACTATTGGACGATGGCTTCCAACTACTTGGACAACACCTTCGACCGCTGCTGCGCGCTCCAGTTTGTGTTTTCTGTTACGATTGCAATCAATTCACCTTATTTTGTCTGCATAATAAAGTTTTTTCCGCTATGCACCCTTTCAAACCTTGATTATAAAGACGGCGTTGCACTGTTGAGAGAAACTTTTCGTACTATTTACTTCCTCATGAATTTTAGCTGCAAATAGGAGTCCTCTGACGTTTAAATGGTTCAAATGGCTTTAAGCACTATGGAACTTAACATCTGAGGTCATCAGTCCCCTAGACTTAGAACTACTTAAACCTAACTAACCTAAGGACATCACACACATCCATGCCCGAGGCAAGATTCGAACCTGCGACCTCAGCAGCAGCGCGGTTCCGAACTGAAGCGCTTAGAACCGCTCGGCCACAGCGGTCGGCCTCTGGCGTTTACTCTGTACAATATGAACTGATCTTTCCTGTATGATGTAAACACTTGCATTGGCACCAGGTTGCTAGCATCGCTGCAATGTATACACCACTGTAGATTGTGCTTTTGTCCTACTAGAATTGCCTTCTCGATGCAGAGTTACAATTACAGCACGTTTCTCATTTCCAATCTCCTGTTTCCGTCCCACTGGGACATAATACGGTATGAACCTGATGGGGTATAACACACTGGTAGATGCACACAATGTACTGTAAACTACTGCGGACTGATAGCTAATCAAACAAAGTCTGAGGCCAACTCGAATGGAACTGTCTTTGGCACATCAGTGTTGTTGTGGATACTCATTAGCGCCTTTCTGTGCAAACAACCAGTCTAATACGCAACAGAGGCGCTTAGCCTTTTCATGTTTATACCCATTATTGGAACCGACGTATGACAGAATATTCAAAAAGATATCTCTGTTTCAACCACAGATCCATTGTTGTGGTGGGTGACTGAAAACTTTTGACCCATTGTGTAAGCGAGCACCTTTACTTCGGCCGAATTCAATATGTTAATTAAAATGAAGCACATCTTAAAACATTACTGCTGCAAGTATTTTTGTTTGTTACTGAGCAGGAAAGCTACACTCTTAAGAAAATCTTAACGTTGACATTTTTGGATTCCGCTAGATGGTACTACAGGGTGGCGCACGAAAATCCGGCCCCAAGTACGGAGGCTGGTCGTTGTCGCCCACCTACTGTCATCTAAAGTTTAGAAGCTGTTGCGACTATGTTTTACATTGTCAACACGAATTGCGACTAGGTTAAGACGTGGGAATTAAATACCTCAGCGAGATGTATCCTCTTCAAGAAAGAATCGCAACAGTGAAGGCGTACGTTTCTACCAGTTCATTAAAGGAAATGCAGGACTTCTTGCAAAGAAGTTTGCTGTCGCTTCCATACCAGCAAAGGGCAATATAAAGAGTTTGGTTACAAAGTGGGCTACTATACGGTCAGCTGCAAACTCAAACAAGCGAGTCTCGTCTGTTCGTACACCTGATGTGATCGCAGGTATTCGAGCATGAATGGTCCATAGTCGAAAGATGTCGGCAAGTAAACTGATGCAACAAGTTGACGTACAGCGTAGGTCTCGTCAACGTGTTTTATACCATATAGAGATGAAGCTCTACAAAATGTCATGGGTCAAAGAACGGAAGGAGGAAAATAAGGCAAAACGTGTGAATTACTATATGTGGCTGTATTACGTCAAATAGTCGAAAGAGAAATGCTGGATGCGCTGCTGTAATTCATGTGTGATGAAGCGTGGTTCCACCTGACAAGTCATGTGAACTCCCAAAACTCCAGATACTAGTGAACAACAATCCCTATGCGATTAATGAGAAACTTCTTCACAGTGAAAAAAATCGGAGTGTGCTGTGCCGTGTCAGCAAGTCGGATTGTGGGTCCCATATTTTTTAAACAACACCTAAACACTGCCGTGTATACGCGAATCTTTGAGGAATTTTACGTACAGTTGAACCCCCATGAATGTATTGCTGCCTTTCAACAGGATGCGCCGTCTAAAAGCAGCTGATGGCGGTAGTATCAGTCTCTTCTTCATATATTATCTGAAAATTTGGGCATGAGAAAACCGTGTGCCACGCCTGTGCCGAGTTTCCTCACACTTGAGCAAAAACAGTGTCGTATAAGACGTTTCAATTGAGTGTTTCGCGAAGTTTCGCGCAACAACGCTGATTTTTTTACGCTGATTTATAACCATGGATGAAACAAAGGTCCACTAGTTCACTCAAAAGAACAATCGAAACAATGGACACAAATTGGAGAACCGACTCCAAAGAAGGCGAAGACCGTTTCATCTGCAGCTAAGGTCATGGCGTCGGTTTTTGGGATGTGTGTGAGATAATTTTCATTGGCTACCTGAAACCGTTTGAGAGCATTAATGTTTCCCAAGTATAAACATTTTTAATAAATAAATACATCTTACATGCTACACACATCACTGATTACAAAATAAAATAGCTTTGGTCATTACGTGCCTAATTACAATTTCCGTGTATACTGACGTTGCATATATTTGCAACATGGTGACAACGAATTAAACATAGTGTTTCACACAAGTTTTCAAAATACAAGCCTGATTTTCATGGAACTTGACTTTCAGTTAGATTATCTTTCAGTTCAGGGACTACATCTCGCTGTAACACCGTTGGAAAAAATTTGACGATTTCAATGAGCACATTGCTTTTTGGAATTATGTTATTAGATGATAAAACTCACAACCGCTTCAGTTTCTCCGTCTCTCTTCAAACAATAATAATGTATGATCAAGCGACCACTGTCTTTTCTCCCTCACAAATCAGATTAATGAATAGGTTCTACAGTTAAACTAAGTATGCAAGTATTTGAGTTTAACTTTGCATCATAGGTTTATGAATCGGTGTTCTAATATACACAATCACATCCTCCCGTGAACCATGGGCCTTTGCTAAGATGGTGAGGCGTGCCTGTCTCAACGATACGCATGCACCCACGACGTAGAGGTAACTGAGCCAAATTAATCCGTGGTTCTTTGAAAGGAACAGCTGTCTTTTCATTAGTTATAGGGACAACAATCTGGATGACAGACTTATCTGGCCTTGTAACATTAGCCAACATAGTTTTGCTGGTACTGCGAGCGGCTGAAAGCAAGGGGAACCTACAGTCATTTTTTTCCCGAGGATATGGAGCTCAGATGGCAAGAAGGTAAGACGGAATTTGTAGACGATCTGTACAAGTGAAACAAATTTCAGGATAATACTGTATTGTAGAAGGAGAAGAGGAAGTAGATAAAGATACATATGATACTGTGAGAGGAATTTGACAGAGCATTGTTTAACAGATCTAACTCGATACGAGGCCCCTGGAGAACTATTGTGATCACTGGGAGAGCCAGCCATGACATAATTAGTCCACCTAGCCTGATGAAAGATATTTGAGAGGGGAGAAATACCGCCTGCTTATGGAAGAATGTAGTAATTCCAATTCCAAAGAAGGTTGGTGCTGAAAGGCGCGTTACAAAACTATCATTTTAATAAGTCATTCTTATAAATATTGCCAATTATTTACAGAAGAATAAGAAAATCTGGTAGAAGTCGACCTTGGGGAACGACAATTTGGATTCCGGAGAAATGGAGGAACACGCGAGGCAACACTCTCCTTTAAGACTTACGTATTGTAATATTTGTTGAAAGTCGATCACAAGTAACAGCTAATACAGTGACATTTACACCATGTGACATCGTAAAGGCCATTTCAATAACTGTCTTTCTCTACAGCAGAAACGCTATCAGTCATGTAATAACCCTATAATCTTCCACTTACACTGACTCTTACTGCCATAAGAACCGAAGTCTCCTTACACTCATTTCCCTCTAATACTGGTGAGGCAAGCACACATCAAAAATGAACATAACCCACTAATTCATTTCCATACTATTCAATACACTTAATTAACATTTCGTCGAACATTAATACACAAAACACGTCATGGGTTTATTCTCCTGCTTTTATACTTTCAAACCTTTCTCCTGCAATTCCCTGCAAACCTTCGATACTACTGTACCATTTGCGTAATGTACCTTCATGTTGGCCGGCCGGCCGGAGTGAGCGAGCGGTTCTAGGCGCTTCAGTCTGGAACCGCGCGACCGCTACGGTCGCAGGTTCGAATCCTGCCTCGGGCATGGTTGTGTGTGATGTCCGTATGTTAGCTAGGTTTAAGTAGTTCTAAGTTCTAGGGGACTGATGACCTTAGATGTTAAGTCCCATAGTGCTCAGAGTCATTTGAACCTTCATGTTGCAGTCATAAATGCACTGAAAACATACCTGTAAGCAGCTAGAGAACGAAAGCTGTTAATTTATCAGAATACTGTTGTTATCTGTTTCTGCTTCGATCTAATCATATCACTATAAGTACGGTTAATGAGCGATTATTTTATCATTCACTAAGTTTTTCACTTTGAGTACTTGTAGAATATTTTTTAACCGGCCTATCTTATGCGTCTCTCTAGTGAACTTATTTTTCACTGCCGTTAACTTATTTTTATGTGCACCATTTGGTCTACTTTCGTTTCCACAATTTTGTACTTTATTTTCCTCAACTGGCTTTGTCTTGATTGACGTAATAATTGTGATGCTGAATATAATTTTGACCACGCATTTCATTCTCACTTGTTTTGAACAGTCTCAGCTTGACTTCTCGGATAACGTGGTTTCTTCGTAACCTGGAAAAAAATACATGTAGGTCACCATATATACTGAGTTAGGTTGTTTAGACATATAATACGTGATTAACTGGATGCTGACTGCAGACTGAAGAGCACGCGGATGTGTCCCCACTCTAATCAAATACGTCACAAGTAGAACCTATACGTTTTCTGACAAGAGTAATTCAAGCCCTGCTCAGCGCACCTTTAAGATCAAGTGTGGCATAGTGCAAAAAAGAGTTTGTATTTTCACTAAATGCGTTACCAATATGCAGAATTCGGAAATTAGTTACCAGAAGACGCACATTAACTGAATCAATGTACAGTGCACTACACTGCTATACGGGAAACTGATTCTAAAGTTGTACTCTTTTTTATATGAGGTGGAAATGTAAATATTATGGGTTAAGCAAACTCCCTTTAGTCGACGCCCATTCGGATGATTTTCTTCGTAGCAACTTTCTTCAAAATGAGCTGAGCACACCAAATGATTTCTTGTAGGTCTAAATTATAGGGCTGGTGCTCGAGTTCAATGCTGGGATAACTTTATCGATTCCGGGATTGTAGAAATCACGTGGTTTTGAGGCGAAGAACTCGTCGACCCATGTTCGGCACGCGTTTTTATCCGGAAAGGAAGTTGTCCAATAGAGAGCGGAAAAGGTGAAAATATCAGGGCGCAAGATCAGATGAATAAGGTGGGTCGGAATGACTTCTCAACCCAACTCCTGTACAGTGTTTTTTATCTGTCTAGCAGAATGCAGGCGGGCGTTATCGTGGAATAGCATCACGTCACAATGTCTTCCTGGTCGTTGTTCTTGGATTGCGACTGCAAGACGTCTCAATTGTTGACAATAAACGTCAGCGCTGACCGTTATACATTGGAGAAGCAATTCGTAGTACGCCACACCGTCGCTCTTCCACCTGATGCATAACATTATCTTTCGTGGAAGCGCACAGGTCTCTGCACGGGGAACTGCTGTTTTTTTTGGGCTCAACCATTCCTTTTGTTTTCTTATGTTAGCATAAAGACACCATTTCAAGTGACCAGTATCAGATATGCATATATTGCCACCCGTTTTAGTGATTTTGGCGTGGAGCATGCGGCACCCATACACCCTATTTATGAACCCTCCCCATTGCATTCAAATGTCGCATGACGGTGGAAGGATCACAGTTTATCGCATTTGCCGTTGCCGTTTCCGAGTGCAGTGACGTGCACCATTCCGGATTGAAGCGTTTAAACGATCTCCATCAAATCCCGAAGGTCTTTCTGAATGTGGGGACCAATAATGTCAGAACGATCCACCTTAAAACGAAAAAACGTTTATCTTGCCTTGCCCTGTTCAATGGCATTATCCCCACACAAGGTGGAAATGCTTCTGCTTGCCTCTGCTGCTGTCTCTCCTGTACTGAACTCGGAAGAATATCTCGGAAATGTTACGATTTCTCCTCTTGGCATTCCATTTTCTTGCGTTCACACCTCCACTCACTGCCTCCAAATAACAAAACGACACTATGTGAATTACAAATAAAAAAGACAATCGATAAATAAACCCATAGCAATCTGAATACGAACATGCAAAACAAAAACGCTTCGTACTTATGCACCAACCTAATATCTCTGAGTCACAGCTATCCACTTCTTATTAAGTGAATAATTAGTTGCAACCTAAACGAACAAGAGTATACTTGTAGAGTCAGCTGAGTAACGTTAGACACACACATCTGACAGCTTTACAAGCATGCAGGATCAAAAGAATAGTGTCACAAGAATACGCGAATACTCTTAGCCTCCACAAAGATCAAGTTTGTGTTTGCAATATATGAAGTTTAGGCGAAGAGGATCTGCTCGTTTAGGTCAGATTTGACTTTGAGACGCAAAAAATGCGGAGGAGGAAACATATCATGTGGGATGACTTCATAATAAAACGGAGCACGTATCTCACATTAACTTACTCTAATTACTTCAGGATAAAAAAAAGAAACATGAGTGCATCTCTTACTACTCCCAAAATATTCGATTAAAAAGCAGGGTATAGTGACAGAAACTGTAATATCGCACGAAACACTGACCACGATGTCTTGCGAGCTGACGGAACAAATGGTAACACGCGCCGGATTAATAAATATCATATATCGCTGCTCGTTCTTGTAGCTGGAACTGAGAGAATTTATATTTTTAAATAATGACATGCCTGTTCCTGACACCATCAACTGTTTAGTGCATTTTTCAAAGTAAACTTTTCCTGCAATTTACGATTCATTTGCTTCACAGTGCTCGTGGGGCCGCTACGAAGATTTCCGCAAAACTGAAGATTCCTTGAATAAGTCTGGATGTTGTCAGCACAGATGTCAAGCATGCCCACTTCGGTATGCTTGCACAAGCTTGCGTGACTGAATATCGATCAAGCCTCCAGCCTCCTCGAACAGACCTACTGCTTGCACAAAATTACATCAAAGCCTCTGGTGACGATCAAACACGTCAAATTTTCAGTTTCTTATCCAGTGATCAGGCAAGAAAATGCGTGATCGTCCTAACGAAGTCTGTCAAATTTAATCACACGTTTGAAGCAGTCGTCACACTATCGCGAAGCATTTGTGCTGTGCGTAGAATACAGATCACCTTACCTTTCTTACGTCTTCCTGCGTAATATGTAGCTCGGATATCAATAATTTCATGTGGCTCAATGGCCTGGTGCAAGTCTTTCAATTGGACACCATCTGGCGACTTGGTGTGCCTAAACTCTCTCAGTTATCGAACCAGGGCCGGCCGGAGTGGGTGTGCAGTTCTAGGCGCTACAGTCTGGAGCCGAGCGACCGCTACGGTCGCAGGTTCGAATCCTGCCTCGGGCATGGATGTGTGTGATGTTCTTAGGTTAGTTAGGTTAAATTAGTTCTAAGTTCTAGGCGACTGATGACCTCAGAAGTTCAGTCGCATAGTGCTCAGAGCCATTTGAACCATTTTTTTTATCGAACCAGGGAATGGGAAACTGCAGCTGAACGTGGAATCCGAGCCACATGTCGTTTCTGCGACTCATCACATCGTTGACTGATGAGGGCTAGAGTAAAACGCAGACTGAAAGATCGTGGTCCGACCGGGATTCGAGTCCCACGACCTTTCTGTTCCCAGGCAACGCCTTAAACAACCAGGCTCGACATGTGGCTCAAGAGAAGGAACGCCTCTGCCGTTTATTATTATTATTATCACTCTTTCGATCGTAGTCTGCGCGATGATACAGTCGAAAAACTCTTGCTCGCTATATATGCGCAGCGAAACACCAAAGACAACGTCCGCCATCATATCAAATCAGTATGCTTGTGCAAAGTGCTTCAGCATGCATGCTTGTCAAGCTTGCAGTTGCATGTGATTTCTGAGGAAATATAATGCAAATATAATGCTATGAAGTACGAAATATACAGGAATAGCTGATCTGCCAACTGCAAGCAAGACACGAAGGAATCATGTTTACACAGATTCGCCCCTGTGCAACACGCGAACGCTACACTAGTCCCAGCGAGCTGTCTAGTTGGATTTATATTTAGCAGGTCTACGAGCGTGGAACGCGCCACGACGCAGAGCCGGCAGATGCGGCAACGTGGCGGTGGCGGCGCAGTCGGTGGCCGGCCGCGTCCGTCGGCTGGAAAGCGACGCCTGGGAGCGGCGCTGCGCGGCGGCAGGAAAACCACGGCCCGGCCGGCTGTGGCCACGGCCGCGCCAAAAGGAAGAAGGCGACGCTGCGGCGGCGGCGGCGGCACGGCAGCGTGATGGCGTCGCCGGCCGCGGGCGAGGCGAAGCGAGGGGAGCACGTGACGCAAGCCGGCGTTGCGTAGCGTGGCGCGCCGCGGCTGCCAGAGCCGGCCAGTGTGCGACGCATTGCCGACCATGGCGGCCGCCTCAGCCACGTCCACGCCGGCCGGCGCGGCCGCGCACCAGCCGCCCTTCACCGAGGAGCAGCTCATCGCGCAGGTGTACCAGCACAACATCCTCTACGACAAGACGTCGTTCCACTACAAGGACCCGCGGATGCGCATGGAGGCGTGGGAGGAGATCGGGCGCGCTCTCAAAGTGCCAGGTGAGCAGCCAGGGCGCCGGCGAGTGGGCGCGCATCGCAGCCGCCACCGCCGCCGCAGTCACGCGGCCCTAGCCGGCCGGCCGCCCAAGGCCAGCGCCGGCTGCTAGCAAGCCTCCGCCTTTGTTTCAGCTCCCTTTAAATCGCTCGCTCTCCGCGCACACGTGTCCTCTCGCTAGTGCAAACCACTTTTTGTAATTCGCATGCCTCGATCTCAACTGTACGCTTCATCAGAGGGTATGATTACGCCGCCTCCACGAGTGACAGTCACGTGCTAAAACACTCTACTGCCACTTCATCTGCGTACATACTCTGC
Organism: Schistocerca piceifrons; assembly: GCF_021461385.2. Classification (NCBI taxonomy): domain Eukaryota; kingdom Metazoa; phylum Arthropoda; class Insecta; order Orthoptera; family Acrididae; genus Schistocerca; species Schistocerca piceifrons. The sequence continues at coordinate 191,779,256 of NC_060140.1, forward strand.
AAATCACTGAAGTGCGTGGCAGAGGGCACCTAAAATCGCACAACGCGTTGTCTTCCGTTCAACTCGCTTATGGAACGAGGGAACACAGACTCCTTAGTGCTTCGTGCGTGCTGTAATTAGCCTAAGCTTGCCTTCACGGTTCCTACAGGGCTGAAGAATAACGCTACATTCTTCACGTAAGATTGATTCTTGAAACTCGAAGTAAGGTTCGGGACAATTGGCATCTGTCTTCATGTATGCGCCAATTCAGTTTCTTCAGCATTTCTGTGACCATTCGGTCACCAATTTCTGAATAACTTAACCCGCAACTCGCGTGTGTCTCAGACTGCGCGAAAATTTTCAAGCTCGCCCTCCAAGGTCAGTTCTAGCAGAATGCTGCTATACTCCCCCTACTTTCCTTATATTGCAAACCCTATAATGTCTTCTTGTTCGTTGCGGCATTATCCCCTTCTTTGTTTGTTGTTGACACTTGTAGCGGACCCCCTCGTGAATTACGTACCTGCTTCTTTCAGTATCGTATAAAATGTAACCTTAGGAACGTGTCAATTTAAACGTTACAGGGACATCGCTGTTTCTCCAATAAAGTACTTAAAGTGTTTGTTGAAATCAAATGTAATCTGAGAGGTGGTAAATGAAAATGTGATTCCTGCAATGAATGTCCATTTTGTGGACTTTCTTTTTGTACCTACAAGAGTTCAATCTTATGAAGACATTTAAACCCTTGCACGTACTTTTGTGTGTACATTTACTTGCTACTCAGATACTACAATGTTTCAAATGTGAAATTAAGTTCTCCAACAATTAGTTTTGTGTGTGTTGTTAAAAAAGGAAGCATGAAAGTATGTGATAAGATTGCAGGCATAACCAATATTTAGTGCAATAAAATCAGAAATGACTATTTAAAAGCGCATAAATAATTGTAAAATGACTGTCATATAACTTAAAAATTTCAGATGATTTTAAACATGGGGGTGCTAGAGATCGCACCTCGTAGTATGCGTTAACAAGTCACCTCGTGAGTTAAGAGGCCCCCTGTAATTCCCACACACATGAGCAATATTCTGAGGTGGCACGCACACGTGGTATGTGAACACACTCCTTCGTAGACCGACTCCCAGTACCCTACCAATTGTAACCATTCTTCTTCGTGGATGAACTGCATTTTCCGCGTATCCTGCCAATGCACTGAGGTCTCCTTTACCAACAACCATTACGAATCATATCCTTAAGAAATTGTTGGGCAAATATTTGTAGGAGTTGACTGATCCCTGTTGAAACTCACTGATGCAGTGCTGTGTCAACCTTTCAACACTTCGTGAAACCCACAATTTCGAATTTCTGAGCATTTAAAACAAGTTATGAGCATTTAAAACAAGGTATCAATGTTTGCACCGCTTTTAAATCAGTATCTGACTGGATATTTAAGTAGCATTTTTCTGATGGTACGTAATAATGGGCTAGATTTCGGCGTCATATGCGTGTAGCCTTACCGTCCAGCTTGGTGGATTAATGTGATGGTGGATGTGGTGTCAGGTCTTCAGTATAGCCTGAAGTTTGGGTTAGGTTGGGAAGTGACGGTTTGTTGACAGTAGGAAGGAAATAACGGTTGTTGTGATGCCGGACTAATCAGTGGCACAATCTAAGATCAAACTTTTCGCAAATAACTAAAACCACATGATGAATTCAGAAATGTGCCTTGCACGCTGCACAACAGACAAATCTCCGACGTGCGTTATTTTGTCAAACAATGACACTGTTAGATAGCTGTGGGTGTTGACAGTGTACAGCGGCCAGCTGCGACAATTTGATTTTTGGTGTTGTTTGAAGAAGCACCGTCACAGGGTTCGAATTTATATCGTAATCAACAGACGACTTAGATGCTTTTATCTACACCAACGTTAATGTGTCCTGATAGAAGCATGAAAGCCGTCTGAAGATGAATATGAATTCGGAACCAGTAACGGTGTTTCTGCAATAAGGCAAACGATGTTTCTCCAATAAAGCAAGCGAAAACCAAATATGCCTGCTGTACACTCAACGTCTTCAGAATATGTTGGTAACATACGTCGTATATAAATCTACTTAACTCGTATTCTGGACGCAGTAACCTGTGCACTGTTGTATTGTTTAATGTGAAAATATCACAGTGCTTAATCAGCACTTTGCGCTTTGGTGTATGGTTAACTGTCAAGCTTACCACGGGGATACATCTTTCCTGTACCAATAACTAACCCGTGAAGTTCATATAAATACTGACGTCCCGCGATCTGAAAGCTTTTTGGTGTCTAAGATTGAATCTTATGAGTCTTAAATGTCGTGTTATGCGAGCCCGTTCTCTCTAAGCTGTTTGTGAACGTTGAAGTGCAAGAAAGGACATCTGCATGCTAGATTTGCTGCACTGAGAATAAGCATTATGACGGTGTTGTTGTCGTCAGACTAGTTCGATGCTGCCCTCCGCGCTAGTCTATTTTGTGCGTACACCTCTTCATGCCTGCATAACGCCATTTCAACCTTTGTCTCCCTCTACAACTTTTACCCGCCAAACTTACTTCCTCAGGATCAACTTGTGCCACTTCTTTCCCCCAATCCGATTCAGAACTTCATTAAATGTATCCATATCTAATCTTCAGCATTACTCTTAGCGGCATATTTCAAGAGCTGTTTTAACATTACGATTATTACTTAGTAAGAAGTCTTTGTCATTCTTAACTGTCCTTGGATAACATTAAAAGATCAGAAGCTCAGAGTGTGGAAGATGTCATTTTCAAAGGAACCACCTTGGAGTCCCCTTAAATGATTTAGGCATACCTTGATCCTTCTAATTATTGTGGTTAACAAACCCTCTTAATTTAGGCATACATTGATCCTTCTAATTATTGTGGTTAACAAATCCTCTTAATGTCAACAAATCTATTCCGATTTCTGAACCAGAGCTGAAGTCTTAGGGGTTTGATGGCCATAATGTCAATACGTTATGTTTTCCTTTAGTTAACAAGTAGGAAACGTACCATGTAACTTAACAATACTGGAAACAATGCCATAGGCATTCCAAGATCGCAACATATTTAGCACCACTGCTTCAATTATCACAAAGATTTCCACCTACTTCCCAGTGGCTAATAGTCTCAACATGTCAGGTACGATTTCACAAGAAAGCTGCAGATCTCCACATATAACAGCTGTCCTCTCAACACGTAATCCCGGCTCTGAAAACATATAATCGCACAGTAAACCAATATTACCACGTAACTGAGGAATTTGTGACATACCTATCTAAGATTATCTGTTGGTCAACTTTTGCTACTCAGTTTATTCAAGTGATCTCCATTTAAGTTGCTTTTTTATATCCTAGAAGCAAATTATTTCAACACAAGGAAGAGACTTCTCCATATTTTTCATAATATTTAAGGGCCACGTACGAGGTTTTGATTGTCGATTTCATATTCCAGTGCCATTTATGCGCAAATGGACATGGAACCGAAAACCTTCGTTATGGGCAACAAAAGTTTGTGAGGCATACGCCAAAGTGTGTATTTTTGTAAATACTACGCTTGTCCCGCCCATTAGGGCAAAACTGGGTTCCTCTGAAAGGGCAAGGTCGTTTTCGTTTCCGAATCAGAGTTGATTTCGTGTAATTTTGCGCGTCCCCAGAATTTTTTCAGACGTAGGGGTGGCAGAATTTTTTTAGACGTAGGGGTGGCGGTGTAAGACACTTAATATTGCCCTTGGAGATAGAAATGAGCTGGGCAGTTTCGTGACGTGTCATGCCACAACTAAGTTTCATAGGTAACACGAAAAACATATTATACACCTCCTGAGAATGGATGGATACACACTCAATATATTATACATAGAGTTTATAATTTATTTATTTACTCGTTCGGCATTTTGAAATGAATAGAAACACTGTACTCCATATTCCAGCAGGGAGGTTTGTCAGTGCCTCTTCTTGTCACCGCCCCTCCTCTCCCCCTTTGGGGATGCCTATGGACAGATATTATCTCTGTGTGTCACCACTGAGATTGCAATGACTCAGCCGGCCAGAGTGGCCGAGCGGTTCTAGGCGCTTCAGTCTGGAACCGCGCGACCGCTACGGTAGGTTCGAATCCTGCCTCGGGTGGATGTGTGTGATGTCCTTAGGTTAGTTAGGTTTAAGTAGTTCTAAGCTCTAGGGGACTGATGACCTAAGATGTTAAGTCCCATAGCGCTCAGAGCCATTTTTTGCAATGACTCATCAGCTCTAGGCGCACAGATGGAGTTTCAAAAGAAGCATTTCTTACAACCAAATTACAATTTACTGTTGCCAGACAGTATTCGTGCGTCGCAAAGTACAATGCAAACTTCTAAACAGGTTCTTCCTACGCAATTATAGGTTCTTTAAACTTGGCATGTAACCTTCAACGAGAGGGACGCCCTCTGCCGGTTTGCGGCGCACGCTATTAGCGTTAACGCCTCGCGTGGAGTGGCTGCAGTTTACATAATCATTGCTGTCGTTTTCCGAAACTGAAGACATGCGTGATATTAAGTTGTACTCATGGCAACATCTCTCCTATCACAGGCAAGGAAATGGGTGTTACGAAAAGAAATTGCATGTAGATACAACAATGGTACATTTTTTTCACGGGAGCAGTTAAATCATATAGCTCACTGTCGAAACCGTCAAAGATTGGAGCGCACCACTTTTGTGTTGCTCCCTTTCTATGGAGGTAAAGAAGTCGATAGCGATTTAACAGACTACATAGCACGATATTACTCGAACACTGCCTCCTGTCTGTCAATATATTTTCTTTGTTCAGCTCGAAAGCTATTTGTGAAATCATGAATTAAATGCTTGAGGTCGGTATATTAGTCTGGTCTCACGTAACTTCCGTCATTCTACAACAATGATGGTATTACGTTGTCCATTCCCCGTGATTATTTACACATTAAGTTGTCGTTCTTTGCAACAGGGCGGGAGTACTTTTTATACCAACAATCTAGTTCCGTGTATGCGCTCTTGCTCTATTAATAAACAGGAAGGATGAATCGTGTCTCAACTGTTTCCTATTAGGCTTAACTGGCCTACGATACGAACAGTATTCGCAGAGGCTGCGTAGGCAAGATGTTTTTGGATATGTGGATGGGCAATGCGTCGCATTATGGTGGATGTGACACACTTAAAACAAAAATATATCAGGATTTGTTGTTCTTCCAACAACGTATTTTAAAACTTTTAGCCATTATGGTTGGAGATCACTGTGACTGTGATGAATAAAGGTTTCTTGGAATTAATGCAACCAGTCGCATTTCCTTTGCTTCTTTAATTTTTATAATGGTATTAACGGTTTCGAACCGGCTATCGATTCAGCATTTGATGATAAATGTTAATAAATATGTACCATCTGATGATGAATCGCTAAGCGGTTCTAAAAACAAAAGACGACTGGTTGCAGTAATTTCAAGAAACCTCTAACGTATTTTAACTCGACTTATCGTAAACCATTAGCCCAGTCCATTGGAAATGCAGCTAACATTTTATAACTGCGATCTGAAACTGACTGGATTATATGCACCACACAAGACCACAACAATTATGGCGCGCTCAAAGGAATTTAAAAAATCATTGTTACCGCCCTCCATACATGACTGTAACGGAAGGAAGATCTAATGAATGGTACAACGGGAAATACTCTGTGCAATGCACTTCGCTGTGGCTTGGAGGGATTAGATATAAATCGTAAGCAATGTATGATGTGATAGAGAAATGTCTGAATAATAGAATCCAGTACTTCATCCAGAGCGCATTCAGGATCTGAGATGGAGGGCGGGGAACTAATAATAGCTTCGTGGAACGGGGCCGTGTCCCGCTATTCCGAAAATCCGCCTACTCCCAACTGAGTTCAGAAGATATACTGTTTTTTTTTAACTTAAAAACAAGAGAAATTCAAGACACTCGAAACAAAACGTACATTTAATATTATACAAAGAAGTTGAATAGAGGTATGCATAGAGCCTAAGCTTGATGCAAACTCCTGAAACCATACTGGAATGCAAGCTGGTTACAGTACATACAATACATGTCGTCGGCTCAATTTATACAGTCCCGTAGAATCATTTTAAACACTGCTAAACACAAAAATAACCAATTTACACACACTTATAAATAAAGACAGTTTTTTTTTCTTTTTTTTTTTCGGAGAGCACGGAATCGACTTGAGGATGCAATGTCCCGCCATCGCCGCATTTGGTGTTGATGGAGTCGACATAGTGTTAAAACGAGGTGAAGAGCATCTGCCGCGTCTGTGTGAAGTATGAGTTCAGTTCGAGTCGATTTGCGCTGATGAGCCCTACACCATTGCTACGATGGCTTCGTCTCCGTACTCTTGGTGGCCATTGTCGTCACAACAGTCCACCCTCCTCAACACTACTGTCTCTTCACAGACAGGGATTTTCTTGACTAGTGAAAGTAGTTCAGTCTTTCACTGGTGTAAAAGTTGTTTCAACAAATTCCAATGGAAGCCTGAGATTTTTCCAAGATTGTAATGGCCTTCAGTGGTGTTATATCCAATGCTTCAGCCAACCGGTAAATCACATTATTTATGGTAATTTTCTTTGCAGGATTGCAATTTCATTAAGGTGCGAAGCAGGATTTTTTTGTATTTTTGTTTAATGGCCTGCAACGTACCTTAGTCCATACGCTGTCCAGTGGCAGAAAAATTGCTTTGATATCTCCCCAAACAAGTTTCGTCTGAGAGGTACGGAGCATTGTATATAGACAGCGGAGCACGATTAGGTAATCCATTTTCTTTACTGAACGCGGTCACTTTCGGGATAAATTGGTGCTCGAACCATTCCTTGAACAAGTCATGCCCCATCCAAGCATTATTTCGCTTCTTATAATTCACAGGAAGTGAGTTGATGTCAATGTTTTTGAACAATCGTGGTTTCGCCGATTTGCCTACTACCATCAGCGAAAGTTCGACATTGTTTGTCCATTTTAAATCCGGAGACAGATTTATTTTCTTGCGAAGCAGTACTTTTGATACGCAAGACCTTAAAGTATCAGCCTATTCCGAATTCCCGGTTAAACCGAACAGTGTTCAGTCCCAACTAGTTCGGAATAGAGGGACTATACTGTATATATAAACGATTTATAAGACTGAATCTGCAGCAAATTTGAATTCTCGTAGGCGATCTTGTCTAGAACATTGATAGTAACATCGCTGAATGGATGCTGTGATGCTCCCTTCAAATGTGGATGAATACCATATAAATCCCACAAGTAAGAGAAAGAAATCTTAGTCTGATAACAAAATCAGTGGTTAACTGCAGACTCTGTCACGTCGTTGAATGTGTTGGTAATGCATGCTAAGAAGTGATATGAAACTGGGCAAGCTCGTAAAACCAGTAGGCCTACTACTGAAAGCGAATGGAAAATCATGGAGGATTATGAGAAAAGTGCGGTGCGTCTATGAAGAAAACTACACACGAGATGCTAGTCCAAATTCTAGAGAAGTGCTACACCGTTTTGAGCCCTAATAAAGCAAGCATGACAACAGACATCGAACAAATTTCGATACACAGCCCTAGGATAGAAACGCACCACAGTCCATACGAAAGAGTTACACGTATGCTCAGGGAGCCTTTGGAAATCTTCGCCAGAAAGGCGTGACCTAACTCATAAAACCAGTATCTGAAGAAGGGTGGAAGCAACATATGTACAGCATCCGTTGTGTATTGCGACTATAATGTCTAATCGAAGCACATCGACTGTCATTTCTCTCTCGTTCACAACGCAATTCGAAGAGGACAGAAAAATCGTTAATGAAGGTACAGAGTACCCTTCGCTATTGACTGTACAGACTACTGTGGCTTGCAGAGTATATGTAGACAGAATGGGCTATGTGGGTGGGGGTGGGGTGGTTTGGGGAAGGAGACCAGACAGCGAGGTCAGCGGTCTCATCGGATTAGGGAATGACGGGGAAGGAAGTCGGCTGTGCCCTTTAAAAGGAACCATCCCGGCATTTACGTGGAGCGATTTAGGGAAATCACGGAAAACCTAAATCAGGATGGCCGGACGCGGGATTGAACCGTCGTCCTCCCGAATGCGAGTCCAGTGTCTAACCACTGCGCCACCTCGCTCGGTGAGAATGGGCTATGTGGCAGATGATGTACGCATAACGTTCAGCTTAATGGATTCATCACAATACCTATATCTAATTGTCATATTTTTGGTTCATTAAGCTGATAAAAAATCTTTGGCGGTATTTAATGGCAACATTGAGGAGATGTTAGAGGAGTTACTTATTTAGTAACGTGGTTAACAACCCCCAACGTGCGTGGACGCGATTTCATGACGCCAGCAACAGACTGTACCATTCCCATAAACTCCCCACAGACTAATAAACAATTTTCTGATATCACGAGGATTCTAAATGTTCCGTATGTGACCCCGATGCCTAATCAGCATTTCGTGACGATATAAGCACACTGTCCAAGTTCCCCCGGTCCTTGTTAATGGAGAGACCCTCGTGAACCTCATACTGTAGTAAGAAAGTTAACGATCGACCGTCTTCGGACAGAAGTCGTCTGCCATGTTTCTTTGCGAGTGGTTAATGGAGGAGGGACGCTGCATTGCATTGCGTCCGAATGAGAGAAGCGGTTAAGACAGCCGTTCATGAGAAGCGGGTAAAGCCGGGTTCAAGTCACAGCTCGGCACAAATTTTTAACTCACCAAGATTTAGCCACCCATCCTTTCCCCATCTTCTATTTCATATCAATCGGTATTAAACTGAAAATTGCAAAATAATGAAAGATGTCGTCTCGTATCACTCGTAAATCGGATTTATAAAAAGTCAGCGGAAAGCTCGTCGCATCGAAAGGAATCCAAAAAGCCTTAGCACTCCAGTGCCGAGCGAATACTAGAGCTACAACAACGTCGAAGAGGAAACGAAAAAACGGCGCAAATCGATTACGTACAGGGCGTACAGCGGCCAGCGAGGACACAAACAAGTAACTTACCTATTCTGTAACCATTATACTACTGTGTAACCACTGTATTAAAGAAGTTGATAATTAATTGCATTGTAATACAAATACTTATAAGTTTATACTGGGGTTTCCACGAAGAACTGTGCACGCAAAATGTTTTGTGCTTTTGCGTCTTCTTAATTTTATTGCTTGTAGAGTTTCCGTACCACACTGCGAAGGTTGAGGACTTGATAATTTTCGCATTAATATCAAAATGCAAAAATTACTTATAGAGCCCGCATGTGTACAGACTTTTTTTTTTAACATTTGTACACACTTTTCCCTGCTGTTTGTTTCCAACAGTTGGAAAATTTACCATACGATCTTTGTGAAGAGCGAAAACTTTGCTTTGCTCGTTAATAAACTCTACTATAACTTCTAGCTGATAACCGTTGATTCTATGCTCAGTCTTCTTTAAGACAGCCGGTGCCTCGTAATCTCACCACCACAGTTCAATATGGATGTCAGTGACGATTAAGGTATTTGATATTCCGCCTAGTGTCAACATAAGCATGATTTGAAGGCGCCGTTCCGTGCAATGTCAGCTACAACGTGGAACGGACTTTGTAACGTGCGAACGGTACCTATCAAAGTGACTCCGCAGTGTCCTCTACCCAGCAGCCGATGAAGGGGAGGGGGCGGGACCAGCATCACCCCTTCAGCAGTAACGGACCACGTGGTCGTGTATTGGCATCACGCACATCCCGCGCCATGACTAATACACTCACCCCCGGGTAGGCTGTTGCCAAATACTGCTACACACTAGGACATCCACGTTGTAGTTCACTGGCTCCGAAACACGTTAGCTTTGACTGGCAATTAGTGTCCGATTTCGCCCACCTTTTTTCACACGAGCCGTCTAACCACGCAAGTAATTAAAGGACATGAGTAGACTTGGCCACTGTTTCTATGTTTCGATACAGTGTACCGATACGTGGAACTGTTTCAGTGTTTCGGAACGGCTGTGGTTAACTGTTTCGAAACAGTGGTGTTTCATTCCGCCCCTGTCTCGGGTAACCGGACCAAATTCGATCTCGAGCCAGACACAGAAACTGTATCGTTGTTTCAAAATAAGGCTGTTTCAGTCCACCTCTGCTTGGAACCGACTAATTGTATCGAAACAGTGATGTTTCATTCCGCGCTGTGTCGGACGAGATTCTGGCTCGGCATAGGTACTGAAACACAACATACCACTTCGTGAAACACTTTCAAGAGTGTAGAAATCTTTTTGACAAGCAATAGCATGAAGCTTAAGATATCCGAAAATAAAGCCTCGTTTCTATCTGACTGTCCTATTCTGAAATGGCGTAACATCTGCTTTATAAACACTAACCAAACAATAACACAACGCATACTATTCACATTCAAAATAATAAATATGTGAAAATCATTTACTTTTTTTTTACAACATACGTTTCTCTGGTCATGTACAGTAATCATATTAAGAAACGCAAGTAGGCCTACAACATTTTGAATAAAAAAGCGTAAAGTGACAGTTATTAGACTTATACTTAAATTTGATGTAGGTGTAATTGCAAGCAATCTGTTTGACGTATCACTGATAGTGTAATGGTGAACGGGAAGGGCTGGGAAGCATAGTGAATTTCTAGTAACGGTTCGAAACACCTTAAAAGACAACATTTTTTCTGTTATATTTCGTTATTTATTTGAATTATTTGGCATTATTTGTGAGTCTATAGTCACGGTGCCTATTATCCACAATGATTCCCTCTGTGTGCATGGAAATTAGCAAGATGGGTATATTACCCATACTCACGGAATGTGGGAATCCCAGTAGCATATCCGTTGTTTCTACAGTTTGCTCCCACCTCCAGTTCCGTTAGTGGTGGTTCTTCTGTCTTCAGCTATGGCTGTCCTCAGCCAATTGAAAAGTATGATAGTCACACGACACGAAAGCAGCGCATTTGCTTCAGGAGATACGAAACTGCCAAGGCGCCTAAAGTGATAGTTTCATACTTCCTGCGATATGATTAGCGCTCTCGCACCTCATTTATGTTTATATGGACATACTTATACAGTAGACATTCAAGATGATAAAATGTGTAGGTTTATTAGATTACAAAACACAAACTGTTTCACTGTTTCGAGACATCGTATCGAAACATTACATTGTACTGTTTCATTTCTTTCGAAACAGTTACGTGTTTGTTTGCCCATCTCTAGACATGAGAAAAAAGATTTATTGTTTCACGCCCACGACCTGTCGACTGCGAATATCGAACTTGTGGTGGGACTGATTGAGATGTCGAGCAGTAATACTGAACACATCAAAAACTTTCGAGCTATATCGCGATGCCTGGAAATAATATGCCATCCGCGGGCAGTATTGACAACATCCTTGCCAGTCTCTCGTGTGTTACGGTCATCTTTGTGTTCGCTTTTTTTTATTATGTGTTCAAAGCAAGACGAAAAAGCATTCTTATCAGAGTGCATCTACATTTATAAATCATTTCTGGCATTGAGAGATGTTAGGGCCAACAACAGTGTGCGAAAACAGAAATCTTAAGAGTGAGAGTTTTCTTGTCGACAAGACACAGCGAACGGTATCCTACAACTCTGAAGGAAGATTTTTTTAAAATAATTAATGCCAAGTTATGAATAATAGTGTACACATAGTATACACATGGATATTTATGGGAGTATTTACATTAACTACCCATATATAATCTTTCAATGCATATATTATTGCATGGAGCAGGTCGGATTGGCCGAGCGGTTCTAGGCGCTTCAGTCTGGAACTGCGCGACCGCTACGGTCGCAGGTTCGAATCCTGCCTAGGGCATGGATGTTGTGATGTCCTTGGGTTGGTTAGGTTTAAGTAGTTCTAGGGGACTGATAACCTCAGATGTTAAGTCCCATAGTGCTCAGAGCCATTTTTATTATTGCATGACACGTCTCTGTTCTACACTTGTACATTTAAAGGCTTCGAAAGGATTGCCATTAGCAAGGTATCGTAGTGTAACAGATACACTCTGAGTCGGTAGAATTGCGTCTCTCACTGCAGACAACTCAGACAACTGGGTAAAACCATTTCTAACAATGTATCAAATGTTGGGCATCAACACTTACGTTCAACATCAAATCTCTCAACACGTTTTCGTCACTGAATCTTCGATGCTTCTTATACAATTTTTCACCCACCTTATCTGCTTGCCACAAAGTAGAGCAATTATTACAACAGCGTTGTGATCATCCAACTATCCGAACGAGATTAAATATTGCTAATTTTTCTGCTAGGTCAAGGAAGAACTTCAGTAATATTACACACTAAATGAAGATCAGGGGAGGGGGGGGGGGGGGGGCACTTAGGGAAAAGACATGTATGATGGATCGGACAAAGATGAGAGGAAATCTGCGGGCGTCCCCCTTAAAAGAAAAGTCGATCGCCGAAGGGAAGCGGCGGAAAACAAATTTCGATGGCCGGACAGGGATTAATTCCGCAGCCCTCTCAAATGCTAGTCCAGTAGCTGGCTACTTGCGCGACATCTACAGTATACCGCGCGGTGTTACTCCGTAAACCGTAAATTGGTCATCGTCGACCATGTAATACAATGTCTAACGGCTTTCGGTGAAGTATCTGTTAATTTGCGTCTACTGTTGCTGCAGTGCCTACAGGATATCTACCGCTGGAATGTTTTTGTCGCAAGCACCTATCAGTCAGCTTACATGATCAATAACCGATTGCTGTCGTGCTGGACCGCCTGCAGCGTAATTATGCATTCGGCGATTCACGCTGCTTTACATGTAGTCAATTTTAAATCATGCAAGCTTGTGTAAGCATGTTTGAGCGCGTGTGCCTACAATGTGCAGGTTTGTACAAGCAAACGTCAGTTCTGAGGCAAGCTTCATAGGGTCACTGTGTGCAACAACATCTGGCAAATGATGCGCAAATTGCTGGAAACGTTTAATTAATTACACGAAAGATAGCCTTGACGATGAAACAGACTCTGTCACAAACAACCAGTTATTAAAGGCTCCTAGAACCAACTGCAGGAGAGGAGAAAAATTAATCTGGCTGAGAAAGAGTTGAAGTTTTACGCCAGCACTCGTGTATTACAGATGTGAATAGAATAGTATCTGAAGTCTTCATAGCCCCCTCACACGACAAATGGTAACATTGTTTCAGTCTTTAATGTATGACAATATCATACTTTCTACTCGAAGATGTGGGGAGTAATAAGGGGTTCAAATACGTTCCCCTACAGACGCATTTCACAGGCCAATCTTTACCTCAAGAACCATGTTTCTTCTTTTTTATTCCGCGTCACGGTTGCAAGCCGGTCAAAATTAACATTTACTCATCGTGCGAACTCTACATATTCGAAGCACGAGCTGACGTTTGTATGCAAGCATGCTTGAGCTATGTGCCTGCTTGCAAAAAAGCTTGATAAAGCAGTATGCGTCCCCCTTGACGCCGTTTTAATAGCAACTCACTTGTCTCAATCGACTAGTCGTAAGTCAAATCTCACTTGTCTCAATCGATTACTCGTAAGTCTACTGCAGCGCCCCTGGCTTTTTATTCCTGCAATCTCTCTTCTGTCACAAGTGGCAGTTCCGTTTACACAACACCGCCAAAAGTGTGCGTGTTGTTTATGCATAATGTAGGCTTCTTCTTCATCCAGGTACTAAAAAACATAAGCATCTTTTACCTTTCTGATGTTCTGTCACTCTTGTGGATGAACTACTAGTAGGAAAAATAACAGGTCATCGAGTAACCTTCGCAATATGTCACAAAAACAAAGTAAACATCAGAATAAAGATTAAGAAGGCACAAAAGCCATTATTGTGACAGGAGTGAGTTCCAATACAATAGGGTAATTCCCTATGTTACCAAACGAAGTCACAGTTGCCTGTTTCCGCTCATGCGCAGTCTGCAGCACAATCAAGAATTCAGATCTCCACAATCGGCACAGTCAGCTAATCACTTACGTCACTGAAATCCATTCGCGAAGCAGTTGGCGGCTGATTTACGCACACGACGCGCACCTAAAACGTGTAGTCTATTTTGGCGAGAAAGTCGGGGTATATGTGCAGTACAAGGCACTACACAGGAACGACGGGTCCCAGCGATCCTTCACATACGATATCGCTCCAGTCGGTCAGTCGCATCGAGCCCGCCACACACGAGGGATTTGCCAAGCAATCTCCACCAGCGTTGCTAACGCCGCTATGTCTAGATTCAGCTATGGAAAATTAACTATGTTATGGAGCAATGGTAATTAATCTCCGTAGCTCTACGAGTACTTAAAAACGGGGGAGGGGAGGGGGAGACTATTGTAGTTAGTGAAGCTTGTTTTGAAACTCTTTTCTTGGGAACTGTAAGTTACTTCTCAGAATACATAAATCTTTTCACTAAAGCCAAGAGGGTTGTTTAGATGTTTCGCGTGCTAATACAATTCTTTTTTCGGTTATTACTCCTCCGTTCCTTTCTTATACATCACGCCTGTAGCTAAACTGCGAGTATTTTCTTAATTTATTTTGTTAGCTCGATGTGTGTATACGACTGTAAATAGCAGCACTGCTGATTACACCATTTTCTTGCTATAAATTATATGGAGGAGGGTAGGATTGTATGAAAATGGAACTGAAAATATCTGTATAATATATTTGTCCTGAACATTTACTGTCCACGTAATATTACCGTACGTCATTCTGTTTTTTAAAGTTAAAAACTTTAATAATGCGTGTAATTGTTGTATCAATAAACCGGAATCACGAAATGGGAGCCCAGTATATTGTGACTATTGCTGTGAACACCCCAACAAATCTACTTCTACGACAGAACCTTCAAAATGCTTATCAATGCAAAATTGTAGGTATATTTCGTATTACTTCTCAATATAAATGGCAACTTGGCCTCTACTTCACCTCAAGAGTCGGTCGTGGTCCCTGAATAACTTAGAATTCTAACGCAAAGTTCTAACAAGGTGAGCAAGGCGAAACGAAACAAAACAATACTACCAAAAGACGATTAATAACTAGACAAACGGGTCGTAACCAGACTGCCGAACATCGCACGTGATTCATCAGATTGCAAGGGATTTCCACGCGATTAACGATCCGCACCACACACATGCGATCTATAAGGAAGTGATAAGTCATGGGATAGCGATATGCACGTATATTCGTACAGATGGCGGCAGTAACGCATACATAAGATTTAAAAGGACAGTGCATTGACGGAGCTCCCATTCATACTCATGAGCTCCATGTGAAAAGATTTCCGATGTGCTATGGTCGGACGACGGGAATCAATGGGCTTTGTACGAGGAATGGTAGTTGGAGCTAGACGCATGGGACAATCCATTTCGAAAAATCGAGAGAATTCATGATTTCGAAAGCCACAGTGTCAAGATTGTGCCGAGAATACCAAATTTCATCACGGACAACGCAGTAGCCGACGGCGCTAGAGTTGTCAGTGGTAACAGACAAGTAAAACTGCGTGAAATAACCGCAGAAATCAATGTGGGGCGTTCGACGAAGGTATCTCTTTGGACAGTGCACCGAAATTTCGAGTTAATGGCCTACAACAACAGACCACCGACGCGAGTGTCTCTACTAGCAGGACATCATCTGCAGCGCCTCTCCGGGGCTCGTGACCATAAAAAAAAAAAAAAAAAAAAAATGGTTCAAATGGCTCTGAGCACTATGGGACTTAATATCTGAGGTCATTAGTCCCCTAGAACTTAGAACTACTTAAACCTAGCTAACCTAAGGACATCATACACATCCATGCCCAAGGCAGGATTCGAACCTGGGACCGTAGCGGTCACGCAGTTCCAGACTGAAGCGCCTAGAACCGCTCGGCCACAAAGGCCGGCGTGACCATATCGGGATGAGACCCACGTTTAGTTGGTAAGAGCTGATGGCATGTGGCCCTGAAGCAATAGACCCAAGTTGTCAACAAGGCACTATGTAAGCTGGTGGTGGTTCCATAACGGTTTTGCTGTATTTACTAGGATGACTATGCGCCATGTGACCGGGACATAATTGTGCGCGATTGGTTTGAAGAACATTCTTGACAATTATAGCCAATGATCTGGCCATCCAGGTTGCCAGACATGGGACATAATCCAGAGGTCAGTTCGTGCACAGAATCCAGCACCGGCAACACTTTCGCAATTATAGATAGCTATAGAGGCAAGTCGCTTCTGTTAGGGGTCATTTGCGGAATCCGCGTTGCCGTTGTTAACGATTCGCGCGTGGAAATGATAGGGAGTCGGATGAGGGACACCGGACTCTTTACCAGTTCGTAATTTCCTGTGGCAAATGAAGTTAGCTGGTATTTTGTTTCACTAGCAACAATTTAATCTTGGATCGCGAACATACCACAATCTCGTAAATAGGGACATACTCGAGGGGGAAAAAAGGGGGACAAATATTTGTGCCTACAAATATTATAAGACTGAACCATTCTGAGATCGAATTTCCAACAGCAGCATGCAACGGGAGAACCGCGGACACGGTACTTAAGCCAACGCTTTAAAGAGTGAACAAAAAAAGTCAGAGCGGTTCCCTAGCGGCGTAAACATCGCGCGGAAACTGCAACGTGCCGCTCTGGAAATGTCTCGTCACATTGCGAAGTGAAAATGTGGTGGCTGTGCGCCAAGCGACGCGCGCCGGCAGCCTGAGCGTGATGTTTCGCAGCGATTACACTGCCTGCGGCAGGTGTTGCAGTGCGCCCTCTTCGTTCCTGGGCTCACATGGCAGTCAGATTGGGCCCGGCAGTGCGGGGTCTGGCCAGGTATACCTGTGCCTGGGCGACTTGCCGCGCTGGTCAGCGTTGCCAAGGCTAACCGCTGCGCCGGCGGACAATTACCCGCTGACACGCCACCTCGCAGCTGCCTTCGCAAGCAACACACCGGCCAGCTCCGCCTTACAACCTCTCTCTTCCATTGGGTGGACCTCGCGCTGGGCGTCATTTCGTCAACGGAGCACAGATTAGGACAGGTTGCAGTTATGGTCGCTGCACTTCGATGAACAGAATCAACACAGTGGGTTATTATTTGTTTATTTGCCACGTCTTCACTCCATGCCCTTAAATATTTTACGTAGTTTGCTGTACTGAGTCAAGAACATGTCATCACTGGAAAGAAACTGCAACTACAGCATTCGTGTTATTATTATTTCAAATGACTCCGCGATTAGACTCTAAAAACAGCTGCAAACAACGCAGCCTCCTGATCGGAACGAAGTCTTTCGACGCAAAAGCAGGAGGATGAGATTGGTGTTTAAAAGTCCCGTCGACAACGAGGTCATTTAGAGACGGAGAAAAACGATCCGATTAGGGAAGTTCGATCGGCCATGCTCTTTCAAGGGAGCCATCCTGCCATTTGCCATAAGCCATTTAGGGAAATCACGGAAAATCTAAATATTGATAGCCGGATGCACGTTTGAACCGCAGTCCTCCAGAAAGCGAGTCCAGTGTGCTAACCTCTACGCTCCCTCGCTCGGTCCGACGTAAAAGTAACTTCGGGCGTGTCCCAGGGATTGTCATAGGACCATTACTTTTCTTTCTTACGAGTCGTCAGGCGCAATTTCCCCTGATGTGCAGATATCTGCAATTTCGCGTTTGCAATTTGTACCTGCGGTCAGCCCAAACAAACACCTCTCATCACGTCTTCCACGCGACGTCCAGTGTCGACAGAAAGTGTTTATTTCCCATTACAAACAGAATGGTTTTGAAAGCTGGATTCTGTGTGTCCATTTGAAAGAGTGGCACCAAAATTAGTCTAGTGCAATATTTATTTCGACGATATGTATTAACAGGGATAGTAAAACACGATTAATAGCCAGTACTCAAGCAGCAATTAAGTAGCGCTGCTGCATGGCGGTAGAAGCCAGCGCCCGCCAGAACGGTGCTGTCGCTCCTGAAGTGGTGGTGGTTCTGCGTGTTTTACTGTCCCTGTTAATACATAATGATAAAAGAAATATCGCGTTAGACAAATCTGGGATCGCTCTGTCGAAATGGTACGTAAAATTCCGTTTTAAAAACCATTTTCTTTGTAACGGGAAACAAATCTACTCTTGAATGAAATATTCACTCTGCAGCGGAGTGTGCGCTGATTTTGAAACTTCCTGGCAGATTAAAACTGTATGCCGGACCGAGACTCGAACTCGGGACCTTTGCCTCGAACTCGGGACCTTTGCCTTTCGCGGGCAAGTGCTCTACAAACTGAGCTACCCAAGCACGACTCAAGGTAGGAGACAAGGTACTGGCGGAAGTAAAGCTGTGAGGACGGGTCGTGAGTCGTGCTCGGGTAGCTCAGTTTGTAGAGCACTTGCCCGCGAAAGGCAAAGGTCCCGAGTTCGAGGCAAAGGTCCCGAGTTCGAGTCTCGGTCCGGCACACAGTTTTAATCTGCCAGGAAGTTTCAGAATCTACTCTTTCCGTCGTTACTGGACATCGCATGAAAGACGTGATGAGCAATATATGGACTGACTCCAGCAACACACTGCAAAAGTGAAACAGCAGATATCTTCCGGAACACCAGAGATAAACCGCCACACGACTCTCAGGAGAGACATCCGGTATATATTAATAAACTAGCAGATAACGTCGGAAGTTCGATGATCTTTATCGCGGATAATGCTGTTGTATAAAGAGCAGTCGCGACGCTAGAAAACTGTAGCAAAATGCGGGAAGACTTGCACAGGATCGACGCTTGGTGCAGAACGGCAATTCATCCTTAACATAAACAAATGTAATTTTGCTGTCAACGCATAGACAGAAAGACCATTTACAGTATTATTAAACAATTGCGGAAGAGTCACAGGAAGCAGTCAGTTCCATGAAATATCTGCACATCTCACGAAAAGACCATGAAGATAGAATTGCAGTCGTTCCCAAGAACCATAAGCGAGTGGGACAGGAAAAGATGGAAGTGATAGTGCTACAAAAAGTACGCACCGCTAAATACCGTAAGGTGGGTTGCGGGGGATACATTAGATGTAGCCTTGACTCAGGTTCTTTTCGGCAGACACAGTGGCAAGTAGGTGGTCGCGAATCAGATTTATAATGGATTATGTTCCTTTTTATTCCCGAATGTTGTTATCCAGGAAACTGGCCTTCAGGAATCACGTACGACATTCAGCAGTCTATCGAGGAGAGGAACAGCTGTCGTAATGAATTGACCCTACTGGGTCATGCAAAGCTTTTGATTCAGTTTTACTTTCTTCAGTCAATTTTGTTCCTGTTTTGTTCGCAGTTTCGTTCTCCGACCGCAATTTCCACCTGTCAGTTATTTGTCTGAACGAGTTCCCGTCTAAAGCTTCTCGGGAACGTATCTGAGCTCCTTCTACATAATTTTTGATTAGTTAAATGTAGGATGTACGGCTTGTTGATGGGAATCTGTGGATTTGGGCATAAAATTTCTGTCTTTTCGAATGTCTCTGCCGTGAGGTTAGGGTGTCAGTGGCTATTGCTATGCTGTCTGCAAACGCTGGGCAGTCCACTTCGGCCCTATTGCCCTTTTTGTCTCCCCACGTTCGACCTTGATAACCCCATTTTCTCGTTTATTGCATTTTACTGTATGATCACTTGGTCCAGCGTTACGTTCAACAAAGCACTGGTATTGATCTCAATGTCTTTAGATAGTGCTCATATGAAACTTCGCCGTACTGGATGTGGCGTTAAGTTTTAGTGAAGTGCCGCCTAGCCGTGTGTTCGTCAAGGTTGGAAGAATCTTGAACACACGGCTAGGCGGCACTACACGATTGAGTTTTATACCTTCGAGAAGTCCGCGAATGTTAGTGCCGTCTTGTTCTTAAAGGCCCTAAATCCTAATTGTTGTTTCAAAATAAAAATCTGGATAAACTTACGTAGTGGACTCCACACGCATTTCCCTAATTTACATATGATATGTGTATATAATAAGCATCAATGCAATCGTCTGAGAATTATCTGTTTTCAGATTTAGGTTTCCTGAATTCACCTCGAAGTTTTTGGCTTTTATTGCGAAAAATGAGTTAAATGTGGCGCGAACGTAGACATCAGGCCACACTACGAATCAATCTTTACCACAAACTTTATTTTGCTTTCACGTGAGTTGGCTTCGCTAAATTATCACGTTCGAACCTAACCTTGACCTCAGGGTTGAGTCAGGGGCGGCTTGTCACTCCAGGCAATATTTTGGGACGGGGGGGGGGGGGGGGGGGGGGGGGAGGAGTCCACCACCAAACTCCAGCCAGTATTTGTTCTACACCACCTCTTCCCTTCCTAAAGCCCGCTTGATAGTTTCCCACTGTACTTTCTATGTTGTTCTACTCTCTTCGGGCAAAAGTGAGAGAGCACCTTGTAACCGGCCCCTAGTAGCAACATGCCTCTGTAGTTGATTGCATCCGTCTAGCCCCTCTTCTCCACCAGCACCAAAATGTTAAATAGTAAGTGGCAAACTGACAGTCCAACCACGACTGAACAGCGTTAACATATGTGGAATATCGATTGTAGAACCTACAATACGACGGCTTGACCCGCGTTCCAGAATTGATAATAGTAAAACAGAAGTGATTTCAGGCGTCCCCCAAGGCAGTGTTATAGGCCCTTTGCTGTTCCTTATCTATGTAAACGATTTGGGAGACAATCTGAGCAGCCGTCTTAAGTTGTTTGCAGATGACGCTGTCGTTTATCGACTAATAAAGTCATCGGAAGATCAAAACAAACTGGAAAACGATTTAGAAAAAATATCTGAATGGTGCGAGAAGTGGCAGTTGACCCTAAATAACGAAAAGTGTGAGGTCATCCACATGAGTGCTAAAAGGAACTCAAACTTCGGTTACACGATAAATCAGTCTAATCTAAAAGCTGTAACTTCAATTAAATACCTAGCTATTACAATCACGAACAACTTAAATTGGAAGGAACACATAGAAAATCTTGTGGGAAAGGCTACCCAAAGACTGCGTTTTATTGGCGGGACACTTAGAAAATGTAACAGACCTACTAAGGAGACTGCCTACACTACGTTTGTCCATCCTCTTTTAGAATACCGCTGCGCGGTGTGGGATCCTTACCAGGTAGGACTGACGGAGTACTTAGAAAAAGTTCAAAGGAAGGCAGCACGTTTTGTATTATCGCAAAATATGGGAGAGTGTGTCACTGAAATACAGGATTTGGGATGGACATCATTAAAACAAAGGCGTTTTTCGTTGCGGAGCAATCTTCTCATGAAATTCCAATTACCAACTTTCTCCTCCGAATGCGAAAATATTTTGTTGACACCGACCTACATACGGCGGAACGATCACCACGATAAAATAAGGGAAATCAGAGCTTGTACGGAAAGATACAGGTGCTCATTCTTTCCGCGCGCTATACGAGATTGGAATAATAGAGAATTGTGAAGGTGGTTCGGTGAACCCTCTGCCAGGCACTTAAATGTGATTTGCAGAGTATCATTATGACAAACCAGAAGCGTTACTAGGAAATCGGTTTGAAAGCCCATGTGAACGTAGTGAGAGCAAATGCGTTTCCAGCGAGCCAGGCAGGCAGGGCAACGCGAGGCGGCTACGTCCGTCGGCCATTGGCGGGCAGGCAGTGCCCTGGTGACCGGCGCATGGGCAGCTGTTTACGCGAGCGCGGCACGAAGCGTCGCGCCCACGCGCTCACGACGTCATACGCCAGCGCTGTGGAGCGCGATTACCACTGCTCTGCTGCTTGCCTTCTACTCCATCGCCATCGCTACACCCACCACGTTCCAGCGTAGCGTTCACAGCAACCCGTACTAACGACGCGCTGCTCGACCTTGTCTTCCTCGTCCATAAGTACTAAAAAAAAATGGTTCAAATGGCTCTGAGCACTATGGGACTCAATTGCTGAGGTCATTAGTCCCCTAGAACTTAGAACTAGTTAAACCTAACTAACCTAAGGACATCACAAACATCCATGCCCGAGGCAGGATTCGAACCTGCGACCGTAGCGGTCTTGCTGTTCCAGACTGCAGCGCCTTTAACCGCACGGCCACTTCGGCCGGCCCATAAGTACTAAAATTCAGTAAGCAAACTGGACGAAAATTCAGTAAAGAGCAGCAGATATTACGTTAATGCCGTGTAACATCACATCTAGTCTTGATAATGGCCCCAATTCGGTGGAATAGTAAATATCAGTTATGCCCTACCCAGCTGAAGCCACTCTTTGATGATGTAGAGCACATAGACCTACAAAACTGCGTGCGTGTAAGTTCTCCATCGGACTCACGGCCGTTGGCATGTACGGCCCAGAAACAATTGAAATGGTCCACGCCGTAGGGGGGAGCGTTATGATCTGGCGAACATTTTCGTGAGGTTCCCTGGGTGATTTCGTCGTTCTGGAAGGCACAAGGGATCAACACAAGTATGCATCTACAGAGGGGTCGGAAAAAATGTATCCACTGTTTTAAAGTCCATAATTTGCAAACTAATTGACAGAGTTGTCTCATTTTTGGTGAAAGTGTAGCTTAAAGTCCAGCTTAAAGATATCACTGTAGGTGTTCGAAATGGTCACCTTTAACATCCACACACAAACGATGCCGCCGAATTGCAGCACGAACTACTGACTGCAACGTGTTCAATTGGATATTTGCACATGAATGTACGATGGATTCTCGAAGTTCATCCGATGTGCGTGGCTTTTGTCGATAGACGACGTCCTTTAGTGTTCCCCACAGGTAAACGTGCAGAGGAGTTAGGTCTGGGGAACGTGGTGGACACAGCACCTCTATGGCCTATGGCAGATTTTCGTCGAGATACGCCCTAACACGATTTTGGTAGTGGGCTGGGGCACCATCTTGTTGAAAGTAAACTCTTCCGTCTCCACACAAGTCTTGGATGGCAGGTAAAATGGATGTCTGAAGCTTCTGAAGGTACACCTCACCGGTAACTGTGCCGGTGGAAGATGGATAGGCCGTAGAAGTGCTGTGGAGTATCCACCAAGTTCCCCAGACCTTTTACCTGTTGGCAACACTAAAGGACGTCGTTTATCGACAAAAGCCACGCGCATCGGATTAACTTCGAGAACCCATCGCACATTCATTTGTAAATATCCAACTGAACACGTTGCAGTCAGTAGTTTGTGCTGCAGTTCGGCGGCATCGTTTGTGTGTGGATGTTAATGGTGACCATTTCGAACACCTACAGTTATATCTTTAAGTTGGACTTTAAGCTACACTTTCAGCAAAAATGAGGCAACTCCGTGAATTAGTTTGCCAGTTATGGACTTTTAAACAGTGGATACATTGTTTTTGGACCTCTCTGTATGTTGGGGACCATGTCCACCTCTACATGCAATTTGTTTTTTACTAGGCACGATGGCACCTATCAGCAGAACAATGCAACGTGTCATGAAGCCTGCAGTGTACGTGAGTGGTTCTAAGAGCATCACTATGCGTTTACCGTACTCCCCTGACCATCCAATCTAGAATCTAAATCTAATCGACGGGACCACGTCGATTGGGCTGTCTGCACCATGGATCCTCAGCCGAAACACCTATCGCAGCAGGCCACGGCACTGGAGTCGAAATGGCTCCACATCCCTGTCAGTATCTCCTAGAACCTTACTGACACTGCCTGCACGTCCACGCTGGAACTTTTCACAAGTGGACCGTCTAAACAGTTCTACATTTTCTGTGTGATTACGGTCGAATAATTTAGTGGCCCAGTCGAGGTGCAATAGGTGGTGGTTTAAATTCGTACGTTTTGTGCAGCATAATAAAAAAAGGAAAAAATAGAATTACGCTGATTATACGCTTGAAATAATCGATCCTTCCTGAAGAATACACCAAAACCAGATCATAAAGGACGAGTACATTTATGTTACGGAGATTTATCAGAGAGACTGTACGCGAAAAATTGGGCCCATTTTCCTACGCATACTGACCAAACAACATCAGAATCAAAGCCATCAAGACTGAAGTTTGCACGGAAAACAGAAAACGTAGTGAAACAGCGTGGGCGTACAAGAGATGCAAAATGCCACTACCATGTACCCGTAAAACATAGTCAAAATTGTGTTTAGACAGGGAAACACAAATTTGTATTTGATAGGAAGGAATATTCCGTTGGTAGTTATGTGAGGCAACATACAGAGCATAAATTGCAAAATGTAATGTGCTGAAGTGGTATTTTAGTTCTTGTTGAGGTAAGCCTTGGGTGAAATTTGAACTAATTTAGAAACCTTTTCCGCTGTCGTGCCCCAGAAAATAATGAAAGGTAAAAGATGTTTATCGTTTACGTCTATTTCAGGCACTCAAACTTCAGCATTTGCCATGACGTTTTAATTTACTATATCTTCACTTCTGGCTCTAGTCATCACTTTTTGCAGACAGTGTCCACATATATCACTGAATGTAGATGCAAAATTATATCCTTGTACGGTACAAAACTCAGGAGATATGATGTCATAAACACTGAGATGCCTGGAAACTAGCTTTTCCCTAAAATGGGTCGCAAATTACACAGGCTAAATTCATTCAGAGTTACATAATGAGAGCACCTACGTACTCCTAGCGAACTTTAAACATTGTTTCAAATCTAAATATTTTTCGCTTGCATGCTTAACGTCAAATATATAAAAAATTAACTCACATGCAATGTGATCATAAGTTTGATGCTGTTTTTATACACGCGATTTCGCTACTACAGTCCTTACATGCTCATTTCATTTCATACTGCTTTGCAACGTTAACCGCAGATATGTAATCGAAGTGACTTGGTCAAGCAGTACACTACTAATACTGTATTCGAACATTATGGGTTCGTTTTTCCTACTCATCTGCATTGACTTTCATATTTTGGTCATACATTGGCCATTTTCATAAGCCATACATATGATGCAGCATGTAGTGAACAGAGCGTCCATGAGATGCATGATTCTTTAAGGAATCGGTGGTGGTGGTTTACTGGTACAGGATGGGGCAAATAAAAGTTGCCTGGAGAACAGCGTTCCAGACAACAAAGAAACATAGCACCGGAAAGGAAATACGGTGCTAACCTAACAGATGTTTAAAGTGACCACCATTCATCTCTTGGCACTTCTGGGCTCTGGCAGCAAGTTGCTGAAGGCAGATCGAAGCTGGACTGCAGTCTCATGCGAAATGTTCTGCTACAACTATATGAGGGTTGTTGCACCACACCCTAGACTTGAGGGCTTCCCACACAAAGTAAGTGCACACTGAGAGATAAGGAGACCGGGGCGGCCAGCTAGGGCCGCGACCTGACTGGCCTTTGCTAACAACTCTGCCATGCGTGAAGATTGTGTAAATGTGCTGCGAAGTTCGTCCGGCTATATGGGTAGTCGCTCCTTCTTGTCGGAAGTAAGTTTCGATCATTTCCTCTTCCTTTAATGCTGCTACGAATGGTTTCAAAATGCTAAGGCCACTTTTATTTGCCCTACTGTGTATAAATTCTGACTAGGACAACATTTAATACTGAAGTCAATGGTAGTTCATAACGACACATTCGCAACTATCTTCCGAAACCGTGTTTACTGGAACGTTTTAGTTTCTATTTCGTCTGTGTCAGTTTTCGCTACTAATTGATACATCCCGTATACCAGTTTTGCACTTGACGGCCTAAGCGGCCGCTAGCGTCGCTTGATTCTTAAACCGGCGCTGCGCACACGCAACCACAAGCTTGACAAGTTTGCAGTATCAAATAATTTTCCCCCTCCACACAGTCAAACCATGCTTGTACAACGATCGGTTTGTGCCTAGAACATGTCGAGCTCGGATGGAACGGTACGATTGCTCTTCTCTTGCTATGTGAAATAAGACGGATGAGAAGCGTGATGTGCTGGCCTGTATACGAAAAAGCAATCGTGGTGCGCTATAATCGCCGCACACATATATTATGCAACAGAGACACTTACTTTCTGAGTACCAGTGAGAACCATTCAGGGTATACATGCACCGATATCGAGAAAGGTTCTCATTGCTCTGGATTACTAAGGCGGTGAAATCCAACATTATATACAACCAGTGTACGTATTTTCCATGATAAAGTTAGTTTTTGCTGGTTATTTGCGAAACAAATTAACCATTTAGCTCTAAGCTGATAACAACAGAAAACTTTTTTTTAAAAAAAAGAAAAATAGATAAGGTTCGATGTTCGACGGACGAAAAGGTAATTTAACGCGGAGCGCAGGCTCAGATTGGGGGAAGGAAATCGGAAGGAAATTGGCTGAATCCCTTTTTAAAGGAAGCATCCCAGCTTTTGACTTACGTTACTTAAGGAAAAACTGAAATCCTATATCTGGGTGGCCGGGGACTTAAGCGACAAAAATATTGTAAACTGAAAAAAAAAAGACGAATAACATGCAATCACAGTTCGACTTTTTAGCAACAGGCGAAAAATGTGTGACTCCAAATGAACGAAACATTTTTTGGGCCTTTGATCCGAAACCTAAAACAAGGAGACTCTGGTGCACGAAGATCGAAAAGGAAACGAAATGGACACACGACCAGATGAGAATCAAGGCAACTGGTCGGATGGTAATTACACAGTGAGCTGAAAACAACTGGCTTGAACGGCGAAAAAAATGAGCGACTGCCACAATAGTTATAAGTTTATAATCGTCCTTGGATAGCTGACAAGATTAAGAAGGTAAATAAATGATGATGATGATGACGACGACGACGACGACGACGACGATTGGGTTCTAGCTTGGTGGAAGCCTTTCGATTTGACACCGCGTTAACAACTTATTTTGTTAAATAATTTACCATATGGGACCACGAAGTTGTTAGGATCCCGTCAGACATTTACACAATAGAAAAATCTGACGTGATAAGCGGGAATTGAACCCGGGAACTCTGTCCCAGTAGCTGGTGAGGGTAACTACTACACTACGTAATGAAATGTCTTATCGTCGAATACAACGTCGTCTGCAACGCGTAACCCCTATAACACTGTCATTATTTTGTAACAGATTGCACAGCTGAAACTGAGCAGCCCTCAAAGGTTTGCCCCCAGCAATGTGTTGTGTAAGTAGAACAGCGCATGCGCTATTCCGGCTCGCAAGTCTGCTGTGGCTAATGAGACGCACGTTGGCGTTCGCAGGTTCGGAGTGCCTCAAAGCGTGGCGCAAACTACGAAACTGCTACATGAACGCCATCAAGCGGCGGAGGTTCAGCAGCAAGGCCACGCACGCCAACAAGAAGTACACCAAGTGGAAGTTCGAGGACGAGATGTCCTTCCTGCTGCCCTACATGCTCAGTGGCAGGTAAGTGTGCCTGCTGCTCGCTGCACGCAGCGGCAATTTTCTCGCGACACACACACACACACACACACACACACACCTTACACATTTTTGGCTGAACTGGAACAATACTAACTCAGAAATTAAAGGTATAGCAAGCTCACGATTATCCGGACTGACGCGAAACCGAGATTTCATGGATGAAATTGAAAAACATAACCCAAAATACACAAGCTCTTACGGGAAAGTATTCTTTACTGTGGCTACAAAGCGTGATTTATGTCGCATCTGGGAGACCACTGAGAAATTTAAGCTTTCTCAGAGGTTATCGTTATATATAAAATCTGTATTGTTAAACGGCTTAAATGGTGCAAAATGTCAGCTACAGGTTGCCTATGCCACGGGTTGATTTTCATACAGTGACCAAATTTAAATAGTGTTATAATCTACTCATTAAGAGATACAATCTTATGTTAAAGGTTTAACACAATCTGGCAAGTATTAAAATTAGAAACCAAAATTAGAAACCGCGGTGCCTTGAGGCAGCGTAAATGAAGGCGCCCAAATTGCCCCACGCATATTCATATAGTATTTGAAAAAGAGTGCAGTTGGCAACTTCCGGCAAACTTTACACATAATTCCAAACGTTTTCTCGTTGACACCCCCCACCTGCACACACACACATTATATATATATATATATATATATATATATATATATATATATATATATATAAAATGAAAAGGAAACATTCTTATCGTTTCCTAAATTTCCGCTGTTCAGCATCAGACATGATGTTTTAATTTATTATAAATATAACATTGAACGACAAGTACACCGACGGAAGCCCGCCCGGTTGGCCGTGCGGTCTAACGCACTGCTTTCCGGGCGGGAAGGAGTGCCTGGTCCCCGGCACGAATCCGCCCGGCGGATATGTGTCGAGGTCCGGTGAACCGGCCAGTCTGTGGATGGTTTTTAGGCGGGCTGGTTCCCCTTATTCCACCTCAGCTACACTATGTCAGCGAATGCTGCGCAAACAAGTTCTCAACGTACGCGTACACACCATTACTCTACCACGCAAACGTAGGTGTTACACTCGCCTGGTGTGAGACGTTCCCTGGGGGGCCCACCGGGGGCCGAACCGCACAATAACCCTGGGTTCGGTGTGGGACGGCGGAGGGGTGAAGTGGAATGCGATAGTTGTCGTGGAGTTGCGGACCACTGCGGCTGCGGCGGGGACGGAGCCTCTCCGTAGTTTCTAGGTCCCCGGTTAACATAACATAACACCGACGGAAAAAAGTCGCAACACCGAAAAATAATTAGTGTAGAGTGATATAATTTCGGGAATACATTTGCATAGATAACACATTTAAGTGATTAACATTATGCAAGCATGTGAACGTGCATGCATTGGGTTGTGTAGGTGCCGGATGTCAGTTTGTGGGATAGTGTTCCATGCCTGTTGCACTTGGTCGGTCAGTACACGGACGGTTAATGCTGGTTAGGGATCACGCTGGTCATCCGATGATATCCCATATGTGCTCGTTTGGAGACAGATCTGGTGATCGAGAAGGCCAGAGCAACACGTCGACATTCTATAGAGCAATTTGGGCTACAACAGCTGTATTTTGGCGAGCGTTGTCCTCTTGCTGTTCACGAATGGCAGCACAACAGGTAGATCACCAGACTGACGTACAAATTTTCAGTCAGGGTGCGCGGGATAATCACGAGAGTGCTCTGCTGTCGAACGAAATTGCACTCCAGACCATACCTCCGGGTTTATGTCCAGTGTATCTAGCATGCAGACAGGTTGGTTGCAGGCGCTCACTTGGCCTCCTCCTACCCAACACACGACCACCACTGGCACCGACGCAGAACTGGCGTCCATCATCAGAAAACACAACAGACCTCCACCTTGTCCTCCAATGAGCTCTCGCTTGACACCGCTGAAGTCGCAAATGGCTGTGGTTTGTGGAATTCAAGCTGCAGGGCTTTTGGCTCGGAGCTGACTTTGAAGTAACCGATTTGTTACAGTGCGTTGTCAGCTGCTGCTCAAGTTGCTGTTGCAGATGCAGTACGACGCGCCAGAGTTTTACGCCAAACACGATGGTCTTTCCTCTCGATTGTGCCAAGTGGCCGCCTGAAGCCCTGTCTTCTTGCGACCATAAGTTCTCGCGAATACCGCTACCACGAATCATGTACAGTGGCTACATTCCTGCCAAGTATTTCTGCAATATCACAAATTCAAGCTAAGTCAGGTGTTGATAACAGCGTCTCTGTTGCCTTAAAGGCATTCTTGACTAATATCAATCCATCACGTCCAGTCTCAAAGGTAACTAACGCACACAACCGTTACAGCGTGTATTTAAAGCAAACTTGATCTGCATCCTCATAATGCCCACTCTTATGCGACTGGCGCAAAATCTGAAGACATCATCTTTCAGATGTAGAAACAAGCCTACCTACTTTCGTTTATCTCGCACAAATGCTTCTTGGGGTTGCGATTCTTTTTTTTCCGCCTGTATAATCCAGCAGATATTACATTTATGCATGGGAGTTCGATTCTTTACAGAATCGGGGATAGGGTTACTTGACTACACCTAAAACATTGTATTTCGGATCACTTACTTTCAATTCACTTTCGGGAAGTATTTTTTCCTTTTTTTCTTCTTTTTCTGTCATTTGCTTTTTCCCTACCAATGGTTCTAATTTTCTGGAGAGTTAAAACGTAGCTACACACTGAAAATTCGTTTATACTACATACTGTAATATTATATCGATGCATTTCAGTGTCTTTGTGCGCGCTGTAACTGTTCCTCGATCACATAGTCTCCGCTCTCTTCCTTTAACCAACACAGTTTCTTCATTATATTCGCATCACCTAGCTGCTCCAGTCTCGGTTAATAGGCATCAGTATTTAATCTCTCGAGACTTTTTAAATTCTTCTGGGCCTGCAGCGTTATATATATCTTGTAAGGACATTATGTGTACATTAAACCAAAACGCTGCTTTGTGTCTTCACAACCATAAAATATGTTTCCCAAGATTGGTCTGATGAGTAGCTCTCTCACATTCCTTATTACTACAACCTTCAAACCATCTTTCAGCGGAGGATGTTGCACTGCCTTCGGCAATGATACAAGAGTGACATGCATATTCAAAACATAATATTCGTACTGATTACAATAGGATACTTCAGGTTTCGTTTATTATTTCTTCAAAAGTTGCCGTACTATGTACGGATAATTCGCAAAGTGGATAACCCTCTGCCTGATAATCTAGACCTAACGCTTGCTTTAATTCCTTAAGCGACCAAGTCTATCAGGAGCTCGTCTTGAATTGTAAGGTAAATGCTTGATCTAGAAATACCATCCTAGATAATTTCTCTAGACGCAATACCAGTGTGGCTCAAAGGGAAAGGAAATTTTTTAAATGTCATCGTGCTTTCAGCTATTGGTGTTTTATTTTACGATTGCAATTTCGGCATTAATCCGTTTTCAAGCATGTACAAATAACAATACAACGCAATGAGCAAATGTCGTAGATCCTTGAAAACTGCAAAAAGCCGAAATTGCAATCGTAAAATAAAACACTAACAGCTGAAAGCAAAATGATATTTAAAAATTTATTGATGCGGTAGACCCATAAGTAATGGAAACGACATTGTAACATTCTGCCATCCTCACTGTGTGTGAAAATGAAGAGAACCTTCAAGTATAACTTTTTCCAGTCTTGCAGCTGGTACTATTCCTGTAGGTGTCAATATACTATTTATATTTCCAGAAGTCAACAGCTCGTGGTCTAGGGGTTAGGGTTGCTGTCTCTGAATCACGGGGTGACGGGTTCGATACCCGACCGGGATGCGATTTTCTCTGTCCGGGCACTGGGTGTTTGCGTTGTCCTCATCGTTTCATCATCATTCATGAAAGTGGCGAGATTGGACTAAGTAAAGGTTGCGAATTTGTATGGTCGCTGATAACCGCACAGTTGAGCGCTCCACAATTCGAAACATCATCATCATCATCATTTGCGAGAGTGACTATATTGGATTGTGAAAAAGAAAATGGACAGTGAAAGACAATTAGTACTTTGTACGGGTGCTGATTACTGCGCAGTGGAGCGCCCCACAAACCAGACATCATATTTCCAGAAGACTATGGAGCCCTGATGTGAACCAAAGTCGCTGGTATGGATAAATAAGAGGGTGCCGAAAGAATGATAATGGTCGCCTAACATAGTGGAGGAGAAGCTGGAACGTGAGGCAAACAGATTGCTATTTCTTCAGAGTTCAGCGTTTGCTGGATGAAAATCGTGTATGTGAGAAAACGAATGTAGAGAGGGTGCTACACCTCTCCAAACTTACGTTCTGTTCTTCTGCCGAAGCTGTCCTCCCTAGGATTATATAAGGAGCTCTCAAAGGGAGAAAGTGCCTTATTGTCTAACGAATCTGCTCCACATATAAATGTAGAGAGGAAATACAATTAATTAAAAGTTTCTGTAGAGATCGCACGTTTGCCTACCGTCATCTGTGTATTACTATGCTTGATTTCTATCGTTTGGCAACCGGGAGTCATAGGAAGTAACTCAGATGCAAATCGCACTAACGTTTCAAAAGAGGTGCTTATATTATAATTCCAGCTTATATTATAATTCCAGTCGCAAGGGATTTTTTTTTCTTATGACCTCAGATTGGTTATTATACCATTTATATCAGATCTGATTATATAGTAGTTCCAGTTGCAAAAATACCTATTTGCACGTATTTGTCACGTATTTTTGGCTCCAAGGCCATTCTCAACCTATCAGCAATCACTTAACCTGAATATAAAGACATATGACAAATATTTTACAATGAACTAATAGCAAGCATATACACATGGTAAAACTATGAGTGATGTTTTATTACATCACAACTCGTTAGAATGAAACTTCCTCGCAGATTAAAACCGTGTGCCGGATTGAGGCTTGAACCCGGGACCTTCGTCTTTCACGGGCAAGTGCTCTACAAATGTGCTCCGTTAGCTCAGTCGATAGAGAACTTGCCCGCCAAAGATAAAGGTCCCGGGCACACAGTTTTAATCTGCCACGAGGTTTCATATCAATGGCCACTGATGAGTGAAAAATTCATTCTGGAAATCGTTATAATGTTTAAATAAAGCGTGTACACAGTAAGGACAAATTTTATACGTTTTTCTGTGAATGTGTTTTACTTTAAAACATTGTGATGAGTTCTCATGAAACATATTCATTTCTCCATATATACACGTGTTCTTCTATACGTACTAGATGAACACAGTATAAGTTTTCTGATCACAGCTGCGGATGACTTATGTACAACGTGAGGTTTTTGTTGAACAAAATAACAAATTAATTAAATTCCTGTAGTTCACTTTAGGAACAAACGAATTATATACATGGTAACTAAGGTTCGTGTTATGGGAAGGTTAGATTTTGTGCACAGAGAAAAATTGTGTTTTGGGGTGCTGAAATGCATAATTACATTTACCGATAGAAATGTTATGTAATCCTGATTTTACTATGTCTTTACTTAGTCTGGTCAGCAATCCTCCTTGTTCTGAACAACAGTCGAATTACGGCTCATAACTGAAACTCGCAAAAGATATGGGTAGTCTAGAGTTAGAGGACTGTCCTGCACATCCTGAAACACAATCTTCTCAAGCTCTTCACAAATATACGACAGTGAGAACGTGTTAAAATATTAGCTTATATCAATTTATTGAACTATAGCCTGAGTTTTGTATGCTAGTGTTCTGTGACGCAAGGAAGAAAATAGGATGGTTTTTGATAGCTGCTAAAGACGTGAAACATCATTGCAAGTCAGAGCAAAATAAGTTGAGGCTTCATTATACCCTAGCTTTACTCGCTCGGGTGTCGGTCGTGGGTTGTGCGCTGAGGAAACAGAAAGATGATCACCGCAGTTCCCATTACCCTTTGTGACACTTTACGCTCCAGTTCCTTCCATCCTGTCACCAAGGTCAATGCGAATAAAACAGTAAGTAAAATTTTTTATTTGTGTGGGCCTCACAGCCTCCAGATGCTTAAGGGGCTCCGGAACGCCCTATACTTGCAATGTTAAAATAATGCTTATAAATTACATCTTTCCTCACAAACTATTTGAGGTAGAAAGTTGAACTTTTTACAGATTATTTATTGGAATATGGGCTACAACTTAACACAGGGATTTTACAAAATTTTAGTTCACTTATTAAAGATGATTTTTTTCAATTGTAATAAAAATTCACAACATTTTTTTTGCAATTTTTATTTATATATTCAAAAATATACAGTTTTTTGGAAAAAGGCTGTGTTAAATTATGCAGAAGGTACTGTGTAACATTTACTGAAAGTTTGAAACAAATATGTTTGGAAGTTCCTTAGAAAACATGTAATTAGTATGAGAAAATAAAAGTTTTGGGAATCGAGCGACAAAGATTGGATTAACTTTTTAGTGCATTCCAGGTCCATAGGATGGATTATCTTCATCCTCTGCAAACTCCTCCTCCAGCTTCCTCTTGTTCCTCCTCCTGTTTACTCTTGCTTGTATTTCTAGACTCTTTACAGCCCTGTCTGCAGCCCGAAGGCGTTCCTTGTCTAAAGCAAGCATCGCTCGTTGTTGTGTTCGTAGATTTTGCTACCATTTTCTTCAGTTGCAGTTACTGCAACACTGTTCCCAAAGGTGGTCATGTATGAACACTTATCACATTTCAGTTGTATTTCACTAGCAAGTCCTACGTGCTTTATTATGGAGAGTTCCAGACCAACTTCACTACAATGAATACATCTTACACAGTTTGAAAAAATTCCTTTGAGAACCGACATATCAAATATTTCATTCACATCCGATTCGCCCATAAAACATTCATAGTTTTCACTCATTGAACCAAGCTTCTTCTGTGAAGTATTTTCTTTCCCACTTTGACTGCTATGGGCAGGTGTACTTGAGAGGTTAGGTTCACTCACTTGGTTATCGTCTTTATTGTTTACAGTAATAACACATACCTTTGGCTTTCCAACATTTCTCCTTTTCTTAAAAGCCTTCAGAGGATTTCTAATTACTCATTATTATACTTCAACAAAACAGAGACTCAAGAAACAGAATTAATTACGAATATTTTCGAGATAACGACAGAGTAAATAAACATGAAACAATCGACAATCACACCAGCGATATATATTGAACCATCACAGGTTAGCCACAACACATACTTTATCTCACATCACTAAAATGTACCTGATGAACACGGACGTTAATAATAACACCATTTGACAGCAGTTTAACAGCGCCACAGTGGGTCACGCCCATGTAGAACACATTTAAAAAAAAAATTAAAAATAGTTGTAGTCTTCGGAATTGAATAAATTATATATCTATTAAAAGGTAATATTCTGCAGATTCAGAAAACGCAAAAAAGTAAAAATTGAACTTTTCATGATTTTGAGCCTTTTCGGAGCCCCTTAATAAACGTAAACGTAGTCTAGTAGGCTGTAATGCGATGTTTATTTAATCGTGCGACTAGCTAAAATTTCGACTAAGCGACATTGTCAAGCACATTTATAATATCTCTATCTCATGTCATTTTCAAATCACTTTTAATTACAAGTAAAAAGTGACCACATTCCGCTATTTTACGAAAGGATCCATACTACAGTGACACCTTTTAAGAGCGTATTCTGAACTTTGCTCCATGTACAATGACATGGTAACTGACCTATCCTAGTAGTGCTCCGCAATGACACTCGAATCAATGTTCCTAGTTAAAATCGTATTCACGCAACATCAATTTATAACTTTACACGTAACTAATTCGTACAGTGAACGCGCAAGCACCCGTGCTGGTACGTCACACAACAAAGTTCGAGCGACGAGATAACTACTGAAGAATCTATTTTGAACAAATTACTATGCCACTAATCAGAAATATATATTGAGTAAAAACGAAACGCCACGACGCGGCTTCAAAATGCATCGTCACATACCGAAACGAACCATGGAAGAGCGAGGCATATGGAAACGGCCAAACTCAGTACATAATCATATATTTGTCATTCCATATGTTGAGTTGGTTTGATGTAGCTTTCCAGCTACTTTATCCTGTATAAGCTTCTTCATGCCGAATAACTACCACACTTACATGCATTTGAAACTGCTTACTGAGTTCGTATCTTTGTCTTCCTCTACAATTTTCACCCACCATACTTCCCCCAATTCCTTCTTTTAATCAAGTGATGCCAAAAAATTCTTATCTCCTCAGTTCTATTCAGTACATCATTAGTTACGCGATCTACCTATCTAACCTTCAGCATTCTTCTGTAGCATCAAATTTCAAAAGCTTCTGTTCTCTTTTTGTCTGAAATGTCTATCATCTTCGCTTATATTACGTATTACGATAGTGGGAACGAAAACGTATGATCTAATAATTACATAATGAACAGGGTACAAAAATCTTTCTTGGGCACACAGTGCGCCTGGCGCTTTAGCCTTAGTTAACGGAGAGATTTCAGTTATTACCGCTTTCACAGATTAATACAACGTTTGAAATTATCAGATTTTTAACTTGACGCTGCCCCCTGAAGGTGCAAAATGTTTCCATGTAATGCGCTTGGGGCATCACGGTATGGGAAATGCTGCTGCTGCTGCTGCTGCTGCTGCTGCTGCTGCATGGTCTCATAAAGTGATGCTTTCTATTTATGTTTTTGTATGGGCCATTTGCCGAAACCGAATAGTACGGCAGTATAAAATTTTAGCGAGCAAGACAAAAAGCTTTTACCAAAAGAAGTATATCAAGACAAAAAGAGGTTACCGAAAGAACTAGGTATTTTCCAAGGTTTAAAGCGTTTTATACACATCTCGCTGGTATTATAGATGAACACAGTGACAGTAGCTGAGTTGGAAGTCCGAAGTATACGGTTGAGCGTCATCGGGAGCGCCTACTAAGCGGACAACCCGCAGTTCTCAGATGTATTGCATTGTCACGTACCTTGCTAGGCGCAACCCGTTGAGTACATAGCCGCTTTTTCAACGCATGCAACAGACGGGACGCATTCTCTCGAAAGACTTCATGTTAACATGGCTTCTCCGAAAGGTTATCAGCGCCGCAAATTGTTAAATAGCAATTAAGTCACACCTGTCTGGAAGTGCAAAACTATATCACAAAAACTGAGAAATTATCACACTGGCAGCAGCACACATGGTTTGTTGCTTAACTAACAAACCTTGCAGTTTAAGGTCGGAATACTGAGCGTGTGGTAACTGGTCACGGCAAAACTAATCCTCATCATAAAATAAAGCGTTGAGAATTCTGCGTCGCTCTTCTGGTCAAGATTCCTTTAAGTGCAACCGTTTGATTCAGTAAGGCAACCTATATTTGACAGCGAATCAGTTGATTCCGAGAATGTATCACTGAATCGACTGTTTATATTTTCTTACGCAATGCCTGATTAGTGTTCAGTAATATCCGAATACGCGGTATGAATAACGCCACTGCTGCTGGAAAATAATAGAAGACTTATTTCTTAATAATTCCTCTAAAGCGATCACGAGCAATGCCCTCGACTATTTTTGTACAACTGCCATCAATAGAATCTTCATCTTTAACCTGCCTGAAGTGTTAAAAAAAAGCGCAAGACACTAAACTATTTAGGACACGTTTCAGAGGCTTTACTCAATTCTCAAGTGCACAGCTCCCAGGAAAGCAACAATACTGAAACATCTGCAAATCCTTTACTGCTTCCTTGTGTAACTTTCCGGGAGCGCATTCCATTCAAGCTTAGCACATTCACTATTTTCTACAAGTCTGTAAACAATGAATCGTACCTTTGCTGTGGTTTTCTTTCTTATTATTCTGCTTCTATTACTTATTTAATTGGTGAGTTATTCAAAATTGCAGATTAAATTTTTCATGAGTTGTTTGCTCCTCGACACTGTTTGGCTTACGATGTGGCCGTAGATTTTGCTGACTGAGTTACAATGAAACAACGTGGCCCCACAGTCCCAGCGCGACATGGCGGGAGAGGCGCTACTGGAACATAACGCACAGTGTAACGTTCGTGTCGGCTCGGAAACAATATCCGTCTCAGTACACAGTTCACGGTTCACTGTAGGATGAAGTATCTAGCCGCAACAGCACATTTTTTTATTTGTCCGTATAGCAATTTCACACACAACCAATGTAATTATATCGACAATACCGACATTTCATCTTTTTCTGTGAATTTATGTGAAAACAACATAACGCTACTGACAGTACTTTTGGAATTATTCATTTGTCGGTTTTCTGTTACATTCACTTTTCGTCAAGTCTGTCGCGCTCCGTGCACATCCGTGAGAAAACGCCGCCAGCAAAACGGCGTTAACTAATCAGTCTTTGTCCTGTATTTAGCACGCTGTATCGGACTTTTTCTGTCTTTTACGTTTCCCTTTACTATCCGCATAGGCCAGTGGACCGGCTCCCAGTCATTTGAGCCCCACCAGCGCAATTAAGTGGAATAAATAAATATGAATCACTGGGAAGAATCTATATTTTAGCAGTACCATGCGTTAAAAGTTCCAAACAGTTCGGCATTAAGTGACTGCCTAGGCCGTAGATCATTTGAATACAGTCTTGGGAAGTGGATGTAGCCGTAAAATTGGTTGTAAAATACGTCACCTCCCGAAGTCAGTGGCTAATACCTGTATGGTGCTTCATCCAGGCACATCACTCTGTAGAGCCAAGCTTAGCTTTCAAGATATCGAAATAGCTGCCGGGACTAATGGAACTGCGTTCAAATTACCATTACTAAATCGAAAAGAAATATGCGACAGCAGTGATGGCGATCAGGCGAAGAAATATGCCCTCTGTCTTTCTGTGATGGAATAGGAACGAGACGCACGACGGCACGCGCATGTATTGGAAATCGCGGCCCTTGGAATAACAAAAAGATCCGGACTGAGGCTGTTTTCAACTGCACGTGGCGCCTTCGCGTGACAGACATTTGAATTTCATGTTCGTCACTGCCGAAGGCTATGTCGTATATGATTTGCCCGCTGCGCGTTTGTACCATTGAGAAGGAATAACAGCGCAGACCATGACGTACAGTGCACTTGTACAAAGAAAAGAGAAAGTTGTCTTGCTTATGAGTCTGGGAAGGGGTGATGGGGAGTGGGGGTGGCAATTTACATTTATCAAATAGCATAGAGGTGTCACGACAAAGGTTTCTGGGTACACTTGCTACAATGGTCGGATCAAAGTAACAAAATGATTGACAGCTAGATGTTTACAGAAGAGCTTCCACAGCAACAACTAACCACAGAAAGAACTTGGTCGCGCCTTCTGTTTGCCGTTGTCATATCTCTCTGTGGGTTATAGTTACACCCACTAACGTAACTGTTGTGCTTTGTTTTCGTTACGTGCTTTACTTTTTTGTACTGATTTTTTAATACGCAAAAAAGTCTGCAGCTAACAGTGAACTAAGCAGAAAATTGAGAACGCTACTACATCCCTTAAGGGTAAAAATGAGCACTGAATTACTCATGTTTTGCTGCCGCTACCATACTGGGCATGCGGTTAACTCCGAACCGACAAAATCGCCCCTTTCCGTACATGTCAATCGTTTCCTTATTCTGGTCCAGGTATAGTCACTATACTTAAATTTTCCACTATTTTTATCTCACTAACTGGAGTAGAACTGTCTTCAGTGATAAGTCCCGCTTCGAACTGAGCCCCGGTGAGCAGCGAAGGCGTGCCTGTGGGACGCCCCAGACAGCGGTGGGATAGCAGATTGGTAGTCTAGGATGCCATTTTTTTTTCATAGCATAGATGTAAATGTCGTGTGATTAGGGCCTCCCGTCGGGTAGACCGTTCGCTGGGTGCAAGTCTTTCGATTTGACGCCACTTCGGCGACTTACGCGTCGATGGGGATGAAATGATTAGGACAACACAACACCCAGTCCCTGAGCGGAGAAATTCTCCGACCCAGCCGGGAATCGAACCCGGGCCCTTAGGATTGACATTTTGTCTCGTGATCGATGGCTTGCAAAATACGTGCGAGAAAAGGGGAAGCTGAATTTTGCCCTGCTGATTTCTGGACATAAGCTTTTCTGTCTCAAGGAAATTTATTATTTTCGGTTATAGAATATGTTCAAGAATTACAGGGGCGAGGGAGCATCCGACTACCCTAGGGCCGGAGTACTGTTTCGGTGCAGCTCTCCGTGTTAGTCAACCCCGTGCTTGTCTCTTCATCTCTGAATACCCACAGCAACCCACATCCATTGAAACCTGCTTACTGTAGTCAAGCCTGGCTCTCCCTCTGCCGGTTTTTTTGACACCAGACTGCCATTTCCTCAATGGTTCAGGATATGCCCTATCAACTAATTCCTTCTTTTAGCCCTGTTGTGTTGTACATTTCTTTCTTCCTCAATGTGACTCAGTGTCACTTCTTCAGTTATTCAGCTGACGTCAAATATACATCCTGAAATAAAAATTAACGAAATCAGTCGTTGCTATGAAGACTGTCAGTGAGGTCCCATATACATACAGTATTTTTTTATTTTAAGGTATGTTGTTCGCAGTCGCAGTTTTACTTGTAAAACTTTGGTACACCTGCCTGATGTGTACGGCCACCGCGAGCACGCAGAAGTGCCGCAAAACGACGTGGCATGGAAACTGGTTCCAATGGCTCTGAGCACTATGGGACTTAACTTCTGAGGTCATCGGTCCCCTAGAACTCAGAACTACTTAAACCTAACTGACCTAAGGACATCACACACATCCATGCCCAAAGCAGACTGAAGGGCCTAGAACCGCTCGGCCACTCCGGCCGGCGACGTGGCATGGACTCTACCAATGTCTGAAATACTGCTGGAGGGAACGGACACCATGAATCACGCTTGCAGTCCATAAATCATTACGAGTACGACGGGGTAGAGATGTCTTCTGAACAGCACGCACAGCAGTCATCCCAGATATGCTCAATAATGTTCATGTCTGGGGAATCTGGGGGGCCAGCGGAAGTTTTTAAATTCAGGAGGGTGTTCCTGGAACCACTCTCTAGAAATTTTGGGCGTGTGGGGTGTCGCACTGTCCTGCTGGAATTGCCCAAATCCGTCGGAATGCACAATGGACATGAATGGACGCAGTTGAACAGACAGGATGCTTAAGTGCGTGTCACCTCTCAGAGTCGTGTCTAGACGTATCAGGAGTCCCACATCCCTGCAATGCAGTTTAGATGCATCATCTCCAGAATAAGGTGTGACAGGTTTTTTTCCGCTTGATCTTAATATGAATGTATATTGATTATGACTTCAACACCGAGAGAGAAAGGGGGACAAGGAGTTACAGGCAAAGCAGCAAAAGTTAATTTAGAGGAACGTGGCAAGATGACGAACAGTGTAACAGATCCAAAGGAGTGAGAGTGCTGGGAAAGGATGGCATACATGTTTCCACGATCCTTGATCACAGTGTCTGGATCCTGAAGACTATGGCATGTGACGGGAAGAGCATATTTTCCTTACTCTTTATTTGGCTGGCTGGCTCTGAGCACTATGGGACTTAACTTCTAAGGTCATCAGTACCCTAGAACTTAGAACTACTTAAACCTAACTAACTTAAGGAGATCACACACATCCATGCCCGAGGCAGGATTCGAACCTGCGACCGTAGCGGTCACGCGGTTCCAGACTGACGCGCCTAGAACCGCACGGCCACACTGGCCGGCACTCTTTATTTGCTTATTACAAAGCTTTTTTCTCA
Source organism: Schistocerca piceifrons (assembly GCF_021461385.2). Taxonomy (NCBI): domain Eukaryota; kingdom Metazoa; phylum Arthropoda; class Insecta; order Orthoptera; family Acrididae; genus Schistocerca; species Schistocerca piceifrons. The sequence continues at coordinate 191,820,201 of NC_060140.1, forward strand.
GCGATACTGCTGTATCTATTTATAAAGGATCAAATCAGATGTAAGGAACTGAAGAGCCAAAGAAACTATTACACCTGCCAAATATCGTGTAGTCCCCCGCGAGCACGCAGAAGTGCCGCAACACGATGTGGCACGGACTCGACTAAAGTCTGAAGTATTGCTGGAGAGAACTGACACCATGAATCCCGCAAGGCTGCCCATAAATCCATCTCAATAATGTTCAGGTCTGGGGAACTTGGTGGCCAGCGGAAGTGTTTAAACTAAGAAGAGTGTTTCTGGAGCCACTCTATAGCAATTATGGACGTGTGGGGTGTCGCGTCATTATCTGTCAGAGTCGAATCTAGACGTATCAGCGATCCCATATCACTCCAACTGCACACGCCCCATACCATTACGAGCCTCCCCAGTTTGAACAGTCCCCTGCTGACATGCAGGGTCCATGGATTCATGAGGTTGTCTCCATATCCGTACACGTCCACCCGCTCGATACAATTTGAAACGAGATTGGGCCGACCAGGCAACATGTTTCCAGCCATCAACAGTCCCGTAGTGGAGCTGACGGGCCGAGGCGAGGCGTAAACCTTTGTGTCGTGCCGTCATCAAGGGCACACGAGTGCCTTCGGCTCCGAAAGCCCATACTGATGTTTCGTTGAATAGTTCGCGCGCTGACACCTGTTGATGGCCCAGCATAGAAATCTGCAGCAATTTGCGGAAGGGTTGCACTTCTGTCACGTCGAACGATCTTTTTCCGGCCGGCCGCAGCGATGTCTGTTGTAGAATTTTGGAACACGTATTATGTTCGAGTATAATGACTTTTCTGGAGACTAGAAATCTACTCTGTAGGCATCAGCATGGATTTCGAAAAAGACGATCGTGTGGAACCCACCTCGCGCTATTCGTCCACGAGACTCAGAGGGCCATAGACACGGGTTCCCAGGTAGATGCCGTGTTTCTTGACTTCCGCAAGGCGTTCCATACAGTTCCCCACAGTCGTTTAATGAACAAAGTAAGAGCATATGGACTATCAGACCAATTGTGTGATTGGATTGAAGAGTTCCTAGATAACAGAACGCAGCATGTCATTCTCAGTGGAGAGAAGTCTTCCGAAGTAAGAGTGATTTCAGGTGTGCCGCAGGGGAGTGTCGTAGGACCGTTGCTATTCACAATATACATAAATGACCTTATGGATGACATCGGAAGTTCACTGAGGCTTTTTGCGGATGATGCTGTGGTATATCGAGAGGTTGTAACAATGCAAAATTGTACTGAAATGCCGGAGGATCTGCAGCGAGTTGACGCGTGGTGCAGGGAATGGCAATTGAATCTCAGTGTAGACAAGTGTAATGTGCTGCGAATACATAGAAAGAAAGATCCCTTATCATTTAGCTACAACATAGCAGGTCAGCAACTGGAAGCAGTTAATTCCATAAATTATCTGGGAGTACGCATTAGGAGTGATTTAAAATGGAATGATCATATAAAGTTCATCGTCGGTAAAGCAGATAACAGACTGAGATTCATTGGAAGACTCCTAAGGAAATGCAATCCGAAAACAAAGGAAGTAGGATACAGTACGCTTGTTCGCCCACTGCTTGAATACTGCTCAGCAGTGTGGGATCCGTACCAGATAGGGTTGACAGAAGAGATAGAGAAGATCCAACGGAGAGCAGCGCGCTTCGTTACAGGATCATATAGTAATCGCGAAAGCGTTACGGAGATGATTAACTCCAGTGGAAGACTCTGCAGGAGAGACGCTCAGTAGTTCGGTACGGGCTTATGTTGAAGTTTCGATAACAGTGTATTGCTCCCTCCTTCGTATATCTCGCGAGGAGACCACGAGGATAAAATCAGAGAGATTAGAGCCCACACAGACGCATACTGACAATCTTCCTTTCCACGATCAATACGAGACAGGAATAGAAGGGAGAACCGATAGATGTACTCAAAGTACGCTCCGCCACACACAGTCAGGTGGTACGGATGTAGATCTAGATGAGATTTGATGTTTTACCGAATTCCTGATATTCATAGTATACTTGTGAAATGGTTGTACGGAAAAATCCCCACTTCATCGCAGCCTCGGAGATGCTGTGTCCTGTCACTCGTGCGCCGACTGTAAAACCACGTTCGAACTCTTGATGAGCTGCCATTGTAGCAGCAGTAAACGATCCAACCAATGCGCCAGACACTTGCTGTCATATACAGGGTGTTACAAAAAGGTACGGCCAAACTTTCAGGAAACATCCTCACACACAAAGAAAGAAAATGTGTGTCCGGAAACGCTTACTTTCCATGTTAGAGCTCATTTTATTACTTCTCTGCAAATCACATTAGTCATGGAATGGAAACACACAGCAACAGAACGTACCAGCGTGACTTCAAACACTTTGTTACAGGAAATGTTCAAAATGTCCTCCGTTAGCGAGGATACATGAGTCCACCCTCCGTCGCATGGAATCCCTGATGCGCTGATGCAGCCCTGGAGAATGGCGTATTGTATCACAGCCGTCCACAATACGAGCATTGAAAGTCTCTACATTTGGTCCCGGGGTTGCGTAGACAAGAGCTTTCAAATGCCCTCATAAATGAAAGTCAAGAGGATTGAGGTCAGGAGAGCGTGGAGGCCACGGAATTGGTCCGCCTCTACCAATCCATCGGTCACTGAATCTGTTGTTGAGAAGCGTACGAACACTTCGACTGAAATGTGTGCAGGAGCTCCATCGTGCATGAACCACATGTTTTGTCGTACTTGTAAAGGCACATGTTCTAGCAGCACAGGTAGAGTATCCCGTATGAAATCATGATAACGTGACCCATTGAGCGTAGGTGGAAGAACACGGGGCACAATCAAGACATCACCAACAATGCCTACCCAAACGTTCACAGAAAATCTGTGTGATGACGCGATTGCACAATTGTGTGCGGATTCTCGTCAGCTCACACATGTTGATTGTGAAAATTTACAATTTGATCACATTGGAATGAAGCCTCATCCGTAAAGAGAACATTTGCACTGAAATAAGGATTGACACATTGTTGGATGAACCATTCGCAGAAGTGTACCCGTGGAGGCCAATCAGCTGCTGATAGTGCCTGCACACGCTGTACATGGTACGGAAACAACTGATTCTCCCGTAGCACTCTCCATACAGTGACGTGGTCAACGTTACCTTGTACAGCAGCAACTTCTGTGACGCTGACATTAGGGTTATCGTCAACTGCACGAAGAATTGCCTCGTCCATTGCAGGTGTCCTCGTCGTTCTAGGTCTTCCCCAGTCGCGAGTCATAGGCTGGAATGTTCTGTGCTCCCTAAGACGCCGATCAATTGCTTCGTTCTGGAAATCTGTCTCGATACAAACGTACCGCGCCACGGCTATTGCCCCGTGCTAATCCCTACATCAAATGGGCATCTGCCAACTCCGCATTTGTAAACATTGCACTGACTGCAAAACCACGTTCGTGATGAACACTAAACTGTTGATGCTACGTACTGATGAGTCGCATGTCAACACAAGCACCGAAGTCAACATTACCTTCCTTCAATTGGGCCAACTGGTGGTAATCGAGGAAGTACAGTGCATACTGACGAAACCAAAATGAGCTCCAATATGGAAATTAAGCGTTTCCGGACATATGTCCACATAACATCTTTTCTTTATTTGTGTGTGAGGAATGTTTCCTGAAAGTTTTGCCGTACCTTTTTGTAACACCCTGTATAGGCGTTGCCGACCACAGCGCCGTATTCTGCTTGTTTACATATCTTTGTATTTGAATACGCATGTCTATACCAGTTTCTTTGGCGCTTTAGTGTAGTGTACTGACGCACGCATGTTTTGTGCCGACCCAGGGCGATGTCTCACGAGCACAGCAACGAGGAAGAGGAGGAGGACAACGAGGACGGCGACCCGGGCGGCGAGCTGGTGGAGGCGGAGACGGCGCCGACGCTCAAGGCGGAGGAGCCGGCCCCGTCACCCGGCCAGCTGCACGCCCCCGCTTACGGCGCGGGCCGGCGCGCAGAGTTCACCGGCGCCCAGGAGTTCGTCAGCGTCGTCATGGCCAACGGGCGCGCCGGCAGCCATTCCTACGACGACGACGACGAGCCGGACCGCGACGAAGACGACGACGAGAGCCCGCGGGCGCGCAGACGCCCCCGCAAGCGGCCCAGGGCGCGCAGCCCCTGCCCCGCGCCCTCTGCCGCCTCTGGCCCGGAGGCCATGGACGACACCGAGATGTTCTTCCTGAGCATGGCCAAGACCGTCAAGAAGCTGCCGCGCGTCGAGCGCGTGCGCATCCGCATGGACCTTTGCCGCATGGTCTCCGAGGCCGAGCTGCGCAACCTCACCAACGGCTACCGCCGCAAGTGACCGTGTACTTCAGTGATATAAACTTGTGCTTTCCTCGTTTTAATCATTCCTTCCATCAGCTGTTAGTGTGAAGCCCGAGTATTTATGAGGTATTCACACTGTGATCTTCCTACAAACGCATATTGCATTTTTTGTATAATCCACTCCTTGTAATTCTCAACAATTCTGTAAATTTAACTTGTGTTTTCTTCATTCTAGACAACAATAACTTTTTCTTCGGCGAACAGTCCTCTCTCTCTCTCTCTCTCTCTCTCTCACGTGTGTGTGTGTGTGTGTCGTGTTTTTTTTAACATCACTTGTTTTGTCCAATTCTATCTTGGTCCTCTCCTCCTCCAACCTATAATGTGGTGCTCACTTCCAAACCCCCCCTAAGCCAACAAGCTTCTCACAGTTATCTTTCAAATAAGCGAGTGCATCATCTGTGGGTTCATACACAGCTATCACTGCTGATTGACAGCTCCTAATTTCCAGCTACACTTAAAAAAAAAAAAAATCCTAACTGCAGTCCGTTGGCAGTTGTGTGTTCACATTTGACTAGCTCGAACTGGTTCCACAGCATGCTGTTTCATCTGTTGAATTATAGCGATGATGACTAATGGCAGCCCATCATCCAGTCAATTTCTTTTCACTATCATCATCATCACAGTTTTACGATCATCTATGGCAGGACCTAAGGAATTTGAACAAACAGCTATCATTTCATTGATTTTTTTTTTTAAATTGCAATGCTGTTAACCAGAAAATATTAATACAAAAGTAGCAAATCATGAAAAAGTAACTAGTTTCAACAGAGCTACTTACAAATTTCTAGTACTATTTTTATTTATTCTCGTCCTTGTATATTAAATACTCATTCTCCTCTTCACCCCCTTTCCTGGTTAAAATACAAGTACTGACATGCCTGATTTCCGTCCATTCCATCAAGTGTTCATTATCATCGTTTGTATCATCTACAGTTTTAACGCTTCCTCGTATTGTTTCCATGACTTCCCGTAATATCTCATCGACGGGCTCCACACCTCGTTGCATTGCTACAGTAGCTGAGGTAAAAAAGAAGGCGATTAACTGTCTGAGAAATATATAGTGTTGCTATACTTTTCAGGAGCAGTATTAGCGATTTAACTACATTCCTATGACGAAAGTTCTATGGTAATATTTTTGTATGAGGGAAGAGCCTCGCACGCGGCAGAACACTAAACAAACACGAATTAAAAGATTTGCCTATACTTTTTTTTACATATCTTGTGAAAAAACTCATAGTGTAGCCCTTCCCACTGGCCCTTCTGCTAGTCGTGGCTCAAGTGGGAACAGGACTGATTAAATGTTACAGGAGGAGAGACGTGTGATCTGGAAGTCGGACTTGGCGATTACTGGTCAGCTACTCATGCTAACCGTTCCACAAACATTTGCAAAGCCCGCAAGATAAAGCCGACAAGACATATTGAAGTGCCTCACTGATCATACAGTGGTATTTGCACCTGACCACGATGTCAGATGTGTGATGCAAAAAGGACTAAAGGACGATCTCACAAGGCCCTGAGCCTGATACTTATTACACTATAGCAATATATTTTTCTTTCTAAGATTGTATGTATTAGCTTTTACTGTGGTACAAGGAATGTGAAATTTAAATGTTAAAAAGCTTTTTTAAGAAATAAAAGAAATTTTGTGCTTTTTGTTAAATGCTGTTTCGCAACTACACTTGTTCTTTGCACCAAGCCATTCTTTATATTTACTTCTTGAAATGTGCCGCAATAGAACATGCTGACCATCACGATGTTCCTATTGCCCTTCCATTTCATCAATATATTATTTCTGTACGCCATTACGTTTTCACCCTTCTTCGGCGTTACGTGTTTGGTGAAAACTGGGGACTCCTTTCTGTTTTGCCGCATTGTGCAGACAACGTCGCTGTTCTTACTCATTATTTGTCAACCAAATCTGGAGTAGTGAACCAGCTTTCCGAGCAAATCAATGAGTAAGCTGCAAAACATTTCGAGAATATTTCCTCTTCAGACGTGACAGCCATAATTTGTATCCTTACCACTACAAACAATGGAACACGTTATAACTGGCCGAGACCACTTTACCTTGAGAGATGAGAGTTACCAACTAGTGGAGGAAGCATTAACTAATAGCATAACTCCCTCCGGCGTGAAATACGTCGTTCCCATCAGCTATAAATCAGAGCTTCTGACGGATAGACGTAACTCACCGAGAGCAGGGGGGCGGACGAGTATGTCACGATACGATACTGCAGCGTCTGTATTATTCGGAATTACGATGCAATGTTCCTGCATGCATGAAATTTGGTGTTCACGACACACTCTTGACACTGTGGATTCCGGAATACTTAATTCCCTAAAGATTTCCGCTCCAACTACCATTTCGCGTTCGAAGTCTGTTAACTCCTGCAGTGCGGCCATGATCACGTCGCACATTGTCACACGAACCACCTGAGTACAAATGACATCTCCACTAATGCACTGCCCTTTTATCCCTTGTGTACTCGACATTATTGCAGTCTGTATATGAGCATATTGCAGTCCCAAGACTTATCACCTTAGTGTGTTACAGTAGTGTAAAATATATATAATTATTTGTGGTGGAAAAGTGGCAAACAAGAAAAGTGATAACTCAAAGAATTAGTAAATAATTACCTGATAACTCCTCGCATTTGACGAGAACGCAACTAAATGGACATACTACTGTTGTATAGACCGTAGTTGAATTTACTGGCAAATTTACTTATATTGAAATAGTATAAGCATTCTTTAAATTTCAAGTAAGTTTTATAGAATCCTTTAAGTCGATTTTTCTCAAGTGTTGCATTTTTTTAGTAGTCACTGTTCTTGTCCGGGTGCGAATTATGGATACAGTGATTAACAGAATCGATACGGCCGCCACATTGTGCGTTCGGGGGATGATTCATTTTATGAATGAGTCAAGACAGTCACCTGGAGACATAAACCATCAAATGTTTGATAGGGTTGTGTTAAAGGCTTGCAGGTGGGTGCGAATGCCCAGATCATGTGATAATGTGCAATACAAACAAGCAAAGCCGGAAAATCTTGATGTGGTGATTAACGAGAATCTATTCTTTACGATGTCGACGCTTTCATTTCAGGGACGTTGACGAAGTAATTGATGATGACAATCGGAGGCGGTAAATCAGTAGGACGAAGGTAAGCAGAAATAGCTCCGAAACTACAATAACTTAAGGGAGAGTGGAGATATATTTTCAAGGCTAGTAAATATCAGCTACATAGCTTTTTGTGCTCTCTCTCTCTCTCTCTCTCTCTCTCTCTATCTATATATATATATATATATATATATAATCATGTCAACATGAATGAAGTCCTAAAAGGCTTCTTTACCAAATCTGAGCTGTAGCCATAAATTAACCGACGATCAGCGATGAAATGAAAACAATAGCGATAAATTTATGAATGGTTCAGAGACATTCGCGTGTCTACTGTCCTTTTCTAGATGTACACCATGTCTGGAACATTTCTAATGTCGTGAACCGACCTGCTTCAAATCTACTGCATAAAATTCCGCCGCCTGTTATTTTATTTAGCTATGCTCAAAGATTCTCAATTCTTCTTTCTCAAAATGTCTAGACAAGCCAGTTTTTGAAAAGTTGGAAGTGATAATAGTCATTCCGTGGGCGGCGGGGTTGGACTAGATATAAGTTTTAGGGCAGATGACAAAAATTTTCTCATACGAGTTTTTAAAGCGATTCCACAGAGCGTATACGCATTTCATGCGTCTGCCATGGACACAGAATCGGGCATCTTACAGCTTGTAGCGTTTCTGCTATTTTGGAACAGGTATTGACTTAACTATCTGTTCCTACACTCCTGTTCCTGAGCACTCAAAGAATTACTCATTTCCGACTAAGGTAAAATGTCCAAAAACTAGGGCCTAATTCTAATCCTCGAATATGTGCAGCAAATATTTAATTAACACTGCCCATTTCTGGCCCTACGATATATCTGACTGTGTACTGAAGAAAGTTCTTCCCTAGGTGAAAGTCACAGAGTTTCTACCACTTCACTTCACAGGATAAGTAGGCCTATTCCTGCTAAGTTCGCGTAATATTCCTCACATTTCATAAAAGTTTGCACTGTACATTAAACATCCAATCAATTATCACATTTCAACATTCTCACACAAGTAACTTCCCTCTGCCAATTACAAACCCTAGACACTGTTACAACCTAACTATGTCTATAGTCTGAAACCTTTCCATGTACACGTACTACGTTGCCTATTCCATCTCTTCAAGTATTCAATTCATTCTAACATTCAGTTTCATAGTCAATCTGGCCTGGAGCAATACGTGTCATTTCATCAGCCCATTAGTTATAAAATATAATGACAGACGGGTACAGGGTTTTGCTTGAAGAATTTCCTCAATAGCAGCAATGGTTCCACAATGACGTTTTCACTCTGTAGCAACGTGTGTAGTGATACGAAGCTTCCTGGCAGATTAAAAGTGTGTGCCGAATCGATAACTTCTATGCAATTTGGAAGGTAGGTGACGAGGTACTGGCGGAAGTAAGGCTGTGCGGAAGGGGCGTGAGTAGAGCTGTTGATAAAATATCGATGTAGATACTTCTTTCAGACGTATCGATAAATACCGGCGATAATCTTACACGGTATATCGATACTGAAATAGCAATATCGAGTGTCGATAATTTTATTTTATATTTTATTCGCAATTTTTCGTAAATACGTATTTGAAACTTTTTTTTTTTAATTCTACTTGAACATAATTTTACTTTCACTGAGCTTTCATCACGACAAGTCTTTCTCTTTGACTGTGTAAAGCAGGTATAGATGGGACAAAGTAGTAGTAGTAGTAGTAAGATTATGCACTCGGGAATAAGAAGATCCCCGATGTTATGAAACAGTACACCAGTTGCATTAAACAACAATTTTTAACGCAACTAATGTGCTACTTCTTCACATCGGAATTCTTCAAAAACAGTTGCTGAAAATGACGATCAAAATCTAAATGACAGGATTGGTCTTTGCAGTGGGCGGAGTCGTATGAGGGGAACTGTTGCAATCGGCGCTCGGCAGTACCAATAGAAAATCAACATTTAACTTGACCACGCAATTTTGACACTACAATTGCTGGGTCGCTGGCGTTCGCAGAAATGGAAAAAAGAGGGGAAAAAAACAGGAAAGTCGACATGAAGCGTTCCGGACAAATCCGAAATGTGACGAAACCGAACACCGACTCATCGGATACCTTTTATTGTCCCACTTACATGCAGTTACCATTGTTGACAAAGTAGTTATCTCCAAGCCTGAACGTGCAACGTTTTCCTTTCAATTCTTGCCTAAGGGGAATACGTAGGTCGATAGCGTGTTGATGTACAGAATTGTTAGTAATAAATCAATACTTAAACATGCAACTCTAAAACTAGCACTATATTTACAATGTGGAACCAATATTTTTATAAGCCGGTACGTTGCGGTAATTTACGTCAATATATCGATACTTTTTTCGAAATATTCGACAAATATCGATATGTCAGATTCCAGATATTTTTAAAAATATCAACAGTCTTAGCTGACACATACTGCTCGTGCCGCTCGAGTCGTATTAGGGCTCTCTCTCTCTCTCTCTCTCTCTCTCTCTCTCTCTCTCTCTCTCTCTAGAAAAATGGGACGATGGCTTCCTTCTTCATCACGCCAACTCCCCGTGCCACTTCTAGCTTCTGACTGTAGTTTTTGGCCGGAAAAAGTGTTCCTGTCCGTCCACATCCGTGTCACCAGATTTAGCAGCATGCGACTTCCAGCTCTTCCCAAAAATTAAAACCGTGCTTAAATGAAAAAAATTTTATGCCATTCCTGAGACTGAGAGCACGTGAGCGCCCTTCCAAAAGAAACCTACCAGAAAGGCTTCCAGTCACGCATTCAACGACAGGATAACTGCAATGCTAGATAAAGGCAGTACTTTTGAAGGAGATTAAATCAAATTCCATGTAAGCTTATTACTTTGTTTCTAATCAAATTATTCACTGCACTTTTTGATCACACCTCGTTCATGCCACTTCACTTACACACGAATTTACACAAGGAGGCAGATGCGGATGCAAAGTTTTGTTCGGATGGGCGGGGGGACATAGTAACAATACGTTTGTGTGCCCCAACCCCCTCTCCTGCTCCTGCTATCTAAATTGCCGCAGCCGGCCGAAGTGGCCGTGCGGTTAAAGGCGCTGCAGTCTGGAACCGCAAGACCGCTACGGTCGCAGGTTCGAATCCTGCCTCGGGCATGGATGTTTGTGATGTCCTTAGGTTAGTTAGGTTTAACTAGTTCTAAGTTCTAGGGGACTAATGACCTCAGCAGTTGAGTCCCATAGTGCTCAGAGCCATTTGAACCATTTTAAATTGCCGCCATCCTTGTGTTAACGTACCACAAATACTACGACTCTAATGCTAAAATATATTAAATGTTTTAATAAAACTGTCTACATCAGTGCCTATCACATTGCTTTAGCACAACTTCTAAGAAATCAAAATGCAGAAAAATCTATCATTCGTCCAAACATCTGAAATTAACATATACCAATCTTTAGTTAATAACTGTAATAGCAATCAACTAACTTCTTTGCCACACCTATATTTATACAAAATAAAATCGAAGTGTGCATTTACCATCACCAGTATTTCACTTAGCACTAAGGCGGAACTCAGTTCTGCAGACTGATTATATGAGCGTTTAAATGGTCGGTAGACCTAATATCCTGGACTCCGTACAATGGTATCTGGTTTAAATCACGTCTCGGATATGACAGCTACTGTTTTCTTGTCCAAAGTTCGCGTCGCACTACACCCTTATTTGCGGTCGCAGATACTATATTGCATTGAAGAAATCTAAATTCTACCGTTGCTGCTAGCCCTTATGAGACCTGTTAATAATTGCCCCATTGGTAGTATCTTAAGAGTTCCAAGGCAGTTTTGTTTCCGCGTCTTCGATTAGGTGGAGAACAAACCAGATAACGTCTGTGTCATTAATAAGCATCAGTGAGTGGTTGCACGCTGAGGAGAATAAGGGTTATTGGAGATTGGGGAAGGTGATAATGGATAAAATATTATTGACTGATTTCTGAGAAATCTGTCGCCAAACTCACTCGTCTATGAGTTTGCCTTTCTGAAGAATCTTTAGTGCCACTTTAAGTACGTGGCACTGCGCTTCGTCGATAAAAGGACGCGGCCCCTTTGGCCAGCAGGCACTGCAAAAGTGCACACGTGTGCCGATTACGTTTTCTTCCACTCTCCCCACTCTGCGTCCGCCCCATAAAGGGCACACTGGCTGAACAGGGGGGAATTCCAAGAAGTGCTTGCGAAACATGTGGGACACTCCAGAAACACCGCCTTTATGACACTGCATGGCCCCTCCGCTACGAACGATGTTCCCGAGATTGCCTGCGTTCTCTTCTCTTACAAGGGGAAGCATACTCTGAAGGTTCCCGAATTTGCTCACCTCTTGCACGAATGTAATACCTACTCACAAGGGAACCTCCCCATCGCACCCCCGTCAGATTTAGTTATAAGTTGGCAAAGTGGATAGGCCTTGAAAAACTGAACACAGATCAATCGAGAAAACACGGAGAAATTGTGTGGAACTATGGAAAAGATAAGCAAAATATACAAACTGAGTAGCCCATGTGCAAGATAAGCAACATCAAGGAGGATGCGAACTCAGGAGCGCCGTGGTCCCGTGGTTAGCGTGTGCAACGGTGGAACGAGAGGTCCTTGGTTCAAGTCTTCCCTCGAGTGAAAAGTTTACTTTTTTTTCCGCAAAGTTATGATCTGTCGGTTCGTTCATTGACGTCTCTGTTCACTATAATAAGTTTAGTGTCTGCGTTTTGCGACCGCACCGCAAAACCGTGCGATTAGTAGACGAAAGGACCTGCCTCTCCAATCGGGAACCGAAAACATTTGATCGCAAGGTCATAGGTCAACCGATTCCTCCACAGGAAAACACGTCTGATATATATTATACGACACTGGTGACGGCATGTGCGTCACATGACAGGAATATGTTGTCGACCCACCTAACTTGTACACTTGGCGAATGGGTAAAAAGATTCTTCTACCTTGCCCGATTTAGGTTTTCTTGTGGATGTGATAATCACTCCCAAAAAAGTGATGAAAACATAAGAGTTTGTCACATAAACTGCAAGAAATGAATGCAACAGTTTCACAGTCGCACAGTTTTCTCTGTGCTCTGTCAAAACATATGTTTTTAACGTTTTCAAATGTTTCTGTTTTAGGTGTAGCGTCCCCATACTACAGCGCAGTTACCTCACATCGGACGGACGGACGGACAGATCATAATTGTCTGAAAATAAAAAATTAAACGTTTCACTCGAAGGTAGTCTTGAACCAAGGACCTCTCGTTCCGCAGCTGCTCACGCTAACCACGGGACCACGGCGCTCCTGAGCTCACATCTCCTTGATATTGCCTATCATGCACATGGACTACTCAGTTTGTATATTTTGCTTATTTTTTTCATAGTTCCACACAACTTCTTCCTGTTTTCTCGATTGATCTGTGTTCAGTTTTTCAAGGCCTATCCACTGTGCCAACTTATAACTAAATCTGAGGGGGGTGCGACGGGGAGGTTCCCTTGTCAGATGTAGCAAATACTGTTCTAGCATCTCAGGCGTTTTTCAGAAATCGACGTTCAAAGTCCAACGAGGCTGTGGAATATCTTACGAGGGCGCCAGACTAGAGTTTACCGCTACGTCGTTCGAGAGTATCGTCAAATATACGAGTAGGTCTTGTTCAATATTTCACCAAAATCTGTAACCCTACAACGAATCTTAGGAAGGCAACCATAACAACAATGACGACGGAAAACATAGTCGAATATTCGTGGCGAGGTATAATAACGAACTGTGACACCTTTATGTCTACCTTTCGATGTAAACCTTCGTAGCCAAGTCAAAAGTTTTCTTAAGGTTTGCAGACGGGTTCTACATTGTTGCCTGGGCCAGAGGGAAATATAAACTTTTGAATATAGCGTTACTGTTCTCCCCCTGACAGTGCATTTGCTCACTACTCCGCCATTCGTACCTACAGGGCACGGACAAAAAATACGGAAACACCAAAAACAGAAATTACCATGCCTAATACGGAGTAGGAAAACCTTTGGCATTCTAAACAACCAGTCGTTTCGGGTCGGGTAAATAAAGGTCCTGTACGGCTTTCAACGGAACCTTATCCCACTTTTCCCGCAAAACAGAGGTAAGTAGAAGTAACTATGATGAAGGTGAATAGCGGTCACGCCATGTTTTCTCCAAAGTAGACCACAGACATTCAATAATAACGAGATCTGGTGACTGTCGTGGCTAGGCGAGATGGGACAATTCATTCTCCAACTCAAAAAAACAGTCCTGAACGATGCGAGCTGTGTGAACGGGGGCCCTGTCATCCTGGAACACAGAATCACCAGTCGGGAACAAACATTATACCTGGGATGGACCTGATCAACTATAATGGTTGCATAATCCTTGGCAGTATGCGACCTTGTAGAGTAACCACAATGCCCAAGGAACACCACGATGTGGTTGCCTAAACCATCACCGACCCCCCCCCCCCCCCCCCCCCCCGTCCATGTTTCACTCTTGGGACGTAAATTGCGCCAGAAGTTGGAAACGTGCCAAGCAAGACTCATCCGACCAAATGGCATTCTTCGACAGTCCAGGTTTAAAGCTTCAACACCATGTTTACCTGTCATGAGCATTTGTATTACTTGAGAGTGCTTCTGGAATTCTTGATCGCCCAGCAATTCTTTGCTTGTGGAACTTCCTTCGTGTTGTTTCGGTGCTGACAGGGTTCGCGAGTGCGACATTCAGTTCTGGAGCGACTTTTGCAGCTATCGTCCCCTGTTTATTGTTACAGTGCTCGTGAATGACCATCTGTCACAACCACAACACATACACTTTCATCCACCGCCGCGCGGGATTAGCCGAGCGGGCTAAGGTGCTGCAGTCATTGACTGTGCGGCTGGTCCCGGAGGAGGTTCGAGTCCTCCCTCGGGCATGGGTGTGTGTGTGTGTGTGTGTGTGTGTGTGTGTGTGTGTGTGTGTGTGTGTGTGTGTGTTTGTCTTTAGGATAATTTAGGTTAAGTAGTGTGTAAGCTTAGGGACTGATGACCCTAGCAGTTAAGTCCCATAAGATTTCAAACACACTTTCATCCACCGTGGCTTAGCAGATGGTGCTCTTCCGCTTTCAAACACCTACGCACCCTTGCTTACGGAAGCACCCACCATAAGAGCACCACAAAATTCGCACGTTCAAATTCACTTAGCTCCAACAACGGGCACTCACAACTACACAGAACACTGTTCTGACCACGACTGACACTTGCACCATACTGAGGACATTCCACAGGTGCCGTTCGTCATCAAAAACAACAACACAACCTGCAGGCTTGGCTAGCACCTGCATTTATGTTCAAGCATGCATTTCTCGCGGTGTTTCCATATTTTTGTCCGGTATGTTGAATTACGTACCATTTGCCTCAGTTATCAGAAAAGCAATTCGTTTTAAATATCAGTGAGGTTTATTTCTTGCTATCATTATTAAAAATCAAATGCGAAGTTGCACTCGTAAAATGTGCTTGGTGCCAGACTTTTATTATAGATCCCACCCCAAATGCTGTAGGTCTACCAATTGCGAAGAATTGTAGCTTAAGTGCAGTGACTTACTGCGATAACCCTGTCATACGCGCATGAATGTATTCACAGATCAATGTCCGTTTCATCATGATTCCTTATTATTCCTAGACTACAATCCCTTCACGAGTGTACCACACTGATTATTATTATTGCTACTTTCTGGAGAAAGATGATTCGCTGTAGCGATAGAAGTATTTGGCGGAAGAATAGGAAAAGGCATGAGGAGACTCGAATGCAGTAGAGACCGACTTCAGTCAGCCGCCTTGGTGGTTTGCGATTACGCTGCTTCTCGACGGCTGTCACTATGTAGTACTATGCAACAGGCTCGTAAAAAAACTTTAATCTCTCGAGCAGTATTTATTAAACTAACTGTGCACTGCAATCATGAAATCGGTGAATCCTTTGCGGGTACGCTTCCCTTGTTAGAGCAGAGCGCAATGTACAACGGGCGTTTAATAAGAAACGCAACACTTTTTCTTTTCAGAAAGCATGTTGGTTTTATTTAGGATTCCAATACAATATATTATTAGCATCTCCTTTGGCTACAAAACCCTATTTTTCAACATAGTCTCCGTGGGAGGGTCTGCATGCCCCTACTGGTCGACGTCGGAGCCAACGTCTTGATGCATCAATAATCTCCGCATCATCCACGACGCTGCACCACGTACTGCTTCCCGCGGAGTTGATCTTTCTTCATAAGGCCAACCAGATGGAAGGTGCGATATCCAGGGTGGATGTGGAAGAACAGTCCAGTGAAGTTTTGTGACCTCCTCTCGTGCACGCGCGCACACACACACACACACACACACACACACACACACACACACACACACACACACTGAAGTTGTTTCTTCAATTTCCTGATGGTAGTACAGTACACTTCAGAGTTGGCCGCTGCACCATGAGGGAGGACATCAAACAGGATAACACCGTCAGAATCCCAGAAGAGCGTCCCCATGGCTGTGCGGCTTTGAACTCTTCTTCGGAGAAGTGGCGAGGCGGCACTCCTGAATTGGCGTTTTTTTCGAAGTGATGAATACATGTTTCATCGCCTGTGACGTTGTTCGACAGAAAAATTGCCACGATAAGCCACGTAACACGCAAGAAATTTCGCACAGATGGTCCTTGGTTCCCTTTTATGGTCTATTAACAGGCGAGGAGCCATTCGGACACACACATTTCAGTACCCAACTAGTCATCTGCTGTCACAGCCCATTAACGCCGAACTTTGCCGCACTGCCGTAACGAATACGTTAGTCGTAAGTCCCACATTGATTTCTGCTGTTATTTCTGTTGCTTGTCTGTTACCACTGACAACTCTGCGCAAACGCCTCTGCTCTCGCTCGTTAAGTGAAGGCCGTCGGCCACTGCGTTGTCCGCAGTGAGAGGTAATGCTTGAAATCTGGTATTCCCGGCACACTGTTGACATTGTGGATTTCGGAATATTATATTCCCAAACAATTTCCGAAATGAAAAGTCCCATTCTTCTAGCTCCAACTGTCACTCCGCGTTCGAAGTCTTAATTCCCGTCGTGCAGCCATAATCACCTCGGAAACCTTTTCACATGAGTACAAATGACACCTCTGCCAACGCTCTGCCTCCATTTATACCATGTGTACGCGATACTACCGCCATCTGTATATGTGCGTAACGCTGTCCCATGAATTTCGCCACTTCAGTGCACTATATATAATTTTAAATTGCTTCGAAACATCAGAAATGCTACTGAAACTTCGCAACATTCTTTACATCTGCTTATTGACTCCGATCCCATTGAAGACACACGAATTGGTTCAAATGGCTCTAAACACTAAGGAACTTAACATCTGAGGTCATCAGTCCCCGAGACTTAGAACTACTTAAACCTAACTAACCTAACGACATCACACACATCCATGCCCGAGGCAGGATACGAACCTGCGACCGTGGTTCCGGACTGAAGCGCCTCGAACCGCTCGACCACAGCGGCCGGCCACACGAATTGCAAATCAAGTACAAGAAAATTTTTTTCTATTACACACATCGAAGAAAGTTTTGCATCATCTCGGTTCCGAGAGTTCCAGAGCCTGTACAGAAAACTGGAATAGAGATCAACATAAACATCATTTCCGCTCTTTTTATTGCTCATGAAAACCACACATTGCATGTTGTACCACCATATAGCGAGGCCTTCAGAGGTGGTCGTCCAGATTCCTGTACACACCGGTACCTCTAATACCCAGTAGCATGTCCTCTTGAATTGATGTATGCCTGTATTCGTCGTGGCATACTATCCACAAGCTCATCAAGGCACTGTTGGTCCAGATTGTCCCCCTCCTCAACGGCGATTCGGCGTAGATCCCCCAGAGTGGTTGGTGGGTCACGTCGTCCGTAAACAGCCCTTTTCAATCTATCCCAGGCATGTGCGATAGGGTTCACGTCTGGAGAACATGCTGGCCACACTAATCGAGCGATGTTTTTATCCTGAAGGAAGTCATTCACAAGATGTGCACAACGAATGCCTCGCCAATATGCTGTCGATATGGTTGCACCATCGGTATAGGATGGCATTCACGTATCATACAGCCGTTACAGGGCCTTCCATGATCACCAGCGGCGTATGTCGGCCCCATATAATGCCGCCCTAAAACAGCAGGGAACCTCCAACTTGCTGCACTCGCTGGACAGTGTGTCTAAGGCAGTCAGCCTGACCGGGTTGCCTCCAAACACGTCTCCGACGATTGTCTATTTGAAAGCATATGCTGCACTCATCGGTGAAGAGAACGTGATGCCAATCCAGAACGGTCCATTCGGCATGTTGTTGGACCCATCTGTACTGCGCTGCATGGTGTCGTGGTTGCAAAGATGGACCTCGCCATGGACGTCGGGAGTGAAGTTGCGCATCATGCAGCCTATTGCGCACAGTTTGAGTCGTAACACGACGTCCTGTAGCTGCACGAAAAGCATTATTCAACATGGTGGCGTTGCTGTCAGGGTTCCTCCGAGCCATGATCCGTAGGTAGCGGTCATCCACTGCAGTAGTAGACGTGAGGCGGCCTGAGCGAAGCATGTCATCGACATTTCCTGTCTCTCTGTATCTTCGCTATGTTCGAACAACATCGCTTTGGTTCACTCCGAGACCCCTGGACACTTCCCTTGTTGAGAGACCTTCCTGACACAAAGTAAGAATGCGGACGCGATCAAACTGCGGTATTTACCGTCTAGGCATCGTTGAACAACAGACAACACGAGCCGTGTACCTCCTTCCTGGTGGAATGACTGGAACTGATCGGCTGTCGCACCCCCTCCGTCTAATAGGCGCTGCTCATACATTGTTGTTTACATCTATGGGCGGGTATAGTGACATGTCTGAACAGTCAAACGGGCTGTGTCTGTGATACAATATCCACAGTCAACGTCTATCTTCAGGAGTTATGGGAACCAGAGTGATGCAAAACGTTTGTTGATGTTTGTATTATGATATGATTGTGCGACATTTTATGATTTGATAAACAATATGGATGAGCGCCATAAGACACATCCAAAGATCCCGGGTTCCATCACCGTCAGCAGAGGGGTTATATTTTCTGTCACTAACCGATTCTGTCATCTCTAACAAAGAGTTGTGTGTGAGAGAAATAACGAGTGGTACAGTGATTCAGACTCCACTGAAACTGTAGGTCCTGGGATGCCTGGCGGGTTAAGTCAAAGTAAAGGAAGGACGAAGAGAAGAGAATACCATCTGCAACAGTACCGTGGGCACAAAACCAATGTGAGCCAAACCTACCTTCAGACTGATAAGAACTTAACCGTACGAACTAAGAAAGTTATTTTCGTTCCTACTGATAACTGCAGCACTTTAAATTCCTTCCCCCTTGGGAAATACTGATATAATAGTTCTCGCCATTCTTATTTGTCTTTTATTCAAACCAACGCAACGAGACTGAGGCAACATGAACAATATTCTGAAGAAAGGAAGCAGTTTTCCTGACGCACGTCACACTTGAAGTGATTAATTGGGGATTACCACTTCAAATAGAGATCTGCTAAAACCTGAAGACAGGCCGGCTGTAACCTCTAGTCAGGTGGAGAAGTAGTGATTTGCTGCAGTACACGATGCTAGTGACAGAAATAAATCTAGTGCTTATGTGCTGTATTAAGTTTGGTATGGAATCTCAGAATTTACAGTAAGGTGATGCCACTCTTTTAACGCAAATACACTGATGGAGATAAAAAAACGCAACACCGAAAAATAATTCACGCAGAGTAATGAAATTTCAGGAATTCATTTGTGTAGCTAACATATTATAGTGATTAATATTGCAAGATCTCAGGTTAATGTAAACAAGAGGTAAACCACTGCAAACATGAAAGGCTGGTACATTAATAACCGGTGAACCCGCCAGTGTGTTGAATGCAAGCATGCAAACGTGCATACATTGTGTTGAACAGATGCCGAACAGATGTCGGATGTTAGTTTGTGGGATGGAGTTCCATGTCTATTGCATTTGCTCAGTCAATACAGGATCGGTTAATGCTGGTTGTGGATGACGCTGGAGCTATCGTCTCGTGGTGTCTCATAAGTGGTCGATTGGAGACAGATATAGTGATCTAGCGGGCCAAGGCAACATGTCGGCACTTGGTAGAGCATGTTGGGTTACAACAGCGGGATGTGGGCGAGCATTATCCTGTTGGAAAATTTTGGAAATTTGTGGTAAGACCTTATGGGACCTAACTGCTGAGGTCATCGGTCCTTAAGCTTACACACTACTTAATCCAACGTAAACTAACTTACGCTAAGGACAACACACACACCCATGCCCGAGAGAGGACTCGAACCTCCGACGGAGGGAGCGCGCGGCTACCCCGTGCGGTTATCCTGTTGGAAAATACCCCTTCAAATGCTGTTATGAATGTCGGCATAACATTTCGACTCATACTGAAGTACAATTTTGCAATCAGAGTGCGTGGGATGACCACGAGACTGCTCTGCTGTCACACGAAATCGCACCCCAGATCCTATGTGTAGTTCCAGTGTGTCTACCACGCTGACAGGTTTGTGCAGATTCTCAACTGGCTTCCTGCTAAACAACACACGGCCATCACTGGCACCGAGGCAGAACCAAATGTCATCAGAAAACACTCAGACCCTTCCCTCCAATGAGCTCTCGCTTGACACGACATAGGTTGCAAATGGTTTTAGTTTGGGGTCATTGGAAAGCACGCTACAGAGCGTCTGAGTCGGGGCTGTCCTTGAAATAACGAATTTGTAACGCCTCTTTGTGTCACGGCGGTGCCACCTGCTACTCAAACGGCTGCTGCAGACGCAGTATGATGCGCCAAAGCCATACCCCGAAAACGATGGCCTTTCCTCTAGGTAGTGCCACGTGGCCGTCCAGAGTCCATTCTTCTTGCGACCATACATTCTCGCGACCACCACTGCCAGTAATCATGTCCTGCAGTATCGCAGAAGGAACATCCAGCATCTCGTGGCCCTATTAAACAACCACATTCAAACTCAGGGAGATGTTGACAATGGCGTCTTTGACGCCTTAAACTCATTCTTGACTAACATCAACTCACCATGTACAATCTCAAAGGTAACTAACACTCACGACAGTTAGCGCTTGTATTTAAAACAAATCTTATTCACATCTTCATAATGGCGCTACTAGCGCCACTCTTAATGAGACTGGCGCGAAATTTGAATTGACATCCTCTTTAAGATGTAGGAACACGCCTACAATTTTCGTTTATACTCCGGCCGCTGTGGCCAAGCGCTTCTAGGCGCTTCAGTCCGGAACCGCGCTGCTGCTGTGGTCGCAGGTTCGAATCCTGCCTCGGGCATGGATGTGTGTGATGTCCTTAAGTTGGTTAGGTTTAATTAGTTCTAAGTCTAGGGGACTAATGACCTCAGATGTTAAGTCACATAGTGCTTAGAGCCATTTGAACCATTTTCGTTTATATCGCTAACCTCCCTCTTGGTGTTGCGATTTTTGTGCGTCTATGTAATTTGAATAAATAAGTCTTGTTTCAAATAGCAAAAAACATATCAAGTGATTAATCTGTAGCCCATATGCCACGAATGATGCAAGCTGCAGGTCACGTCGTGACATTGTGAAGAACACGCCAGAAAGAAAAGTAGCATTACTAAGGAAATTGTAAATTAAGCTTAGTAAGGCACGCTAATTCGTTCTAAGAAAGCCATAGATACTCCCAAGCACGAAAGGACGGTAGTATTAATGGTAGTATTAATACTTCCTCCTACACTCATCGTCAGGTTCAAATTCATGCATCAGCCAAGAAATATTAGAGACATGCAGCGCATAATGTTTTCCGCTATCCTATTTCTAACTTTTTTTATATGTGCTGCATTCATCCTTATAAACTTAAAATAGGACCAGAAGTGCTTTAACCCCCTCCCCCCTCTCCCACACATACAGTCTTGTTTCTTAATGGTGAGTTTCCATTTTTCAGTCCTTTTATGATTTTACATCTCATAATAAGCCGTGTCACCAGAATCCTGTCAGTTTCTATGCGTAGCAGTAAATTTTCAGCAAGCTTGTTCTGAAAGACCTAGCAAGGCACCGGACTACAAAACTAGTATCTCATTGTTCAATGTTCGTGGCTGACAAATTAGAGAAACTATGGCAGTCCTCTTGGAACTGTTCTAAAAAAAACTCGACTTACTGTATTCGATAACGTTAACCATTCTATTAGAACATCATTTCAAATACAGGCAAGAACAAATTATGCTACTTTTCATACTCGTTGACACTGTATTGTACCGGATAACTCGAACCTTTCGTGAGGTCTGCTCTACCGGTTTAGCAGTCCAAGCACTCTTCGGTGGCTGTTGCCCTGACAGTTAAAGTTTCATACATAGTCCACGTTGCTCTTCAGCTGCAACCTCCTCTCATATCGTCCGCGCGGCTTAGTCAGGAACTACTACTCAGAATGCCAAGACGTGAGGTACACACAGATGCGGCTATGCTTATTATGTAGAACAGTAGGGCAGTTTTGTACACGAAGATTGCGGTATAGAAAGCTGGACTCTTCTGTACTGACGAGAGTCTACGTCCATAGCGGAGCGGAGCACAGAGTATGCCGTGCTTCTGACAGCCTCTGAAACAGTTGCCCAAGTAGGCTAGTAAACTATGTACGTGCTTACCTAGTATCGAAAGACGTGTGCGACTGGACTGAGAACTTGCTTGACAACAGAAGCTAATGGTTCAAATGGCTCTGAGCACTATGGGACCTAACATCTGAGGTCATCGGTCCCCTAGAAGTACTACTTAAACCTAACTAACCTAAGGACATCACACACATCCATGCCCGAGGCAGGATTCGAACCTGCGACTGCAACGGTCGCGCGGTTCCAAACTGCAGCGCCTAGAAGCTAATGTATCGATCGTAAAGGGAGAACAACGTCAGAAGCGACAACAGAGTCCAGTGTATTTGAAGAAAGTATGGAAGGACCGTTGCGGTCACCGTAATAGGGGAAGTCAGTAGTTTTCATCATCACCTCGAAACAAAGTTACGTAATTAATTATTCTGTTTGTGTACAGATGCAAGTCTGCAGTCCTGATATACACTGAAATTTCCAGAGCACAGTTCCATAGCACGCAGCTACAGGAAACTAAACGAAGTGGCGCAGCCAGTTGATAAAGTCGAGTGCCGCGTGGTAATTTTTTTTTCGGCAACATCTGAAATGTTGCAGCTGTGTTCGCTAAAATATTGACGGCCAAGAAAACTGCCTGTATTACGCATCTTTAGAGAGCTACAAAGGTATAAAAGAGACAACTGACTGTTAAGATATAAACATCTTGTGTTTAATGGCTGTACTTTTAGTTTCCCTTAGTATCTATGCTATTTACAAGTATAGGATTATTGGATTGGGTTGTTTGGGGGAAGAAACCAAGCAGCGAGCTCATCGGTCTCATCGGATGAGGGAAGGACGGGGAAGGAAGTCGGCCGTGCTCTTTCAAAGGAACCATCCCGGCATTTGCCTGGAGCGATTTAGGGAAATCACGGAAAACCTAAACCAGGATGACCGGACGCGGGACTGAACCGTCGTCCTCCCGAATCCGAGTCCAGTCTGCTATCCACTGCTCTATAGGAT
Source organism: Schistocerca piceifrons (assembly GCF_021461385.2). NCBI lineage: Eukaryota > Metazoa > Arthropoda > Insecta > Orthoptera > Acrididae > Schistocerca > Schistocerca piceifrons. The sequence continues at coordinate 191,843,377 of NC_060140.1, forward strand.
TGTCATTTAGTATTATCTTGTTATGGCTTCCATGCTTTTTGTGTGCGTACTGGCTACTGTGTAAACAATTTTTGAACTCAACAGCATACCACAATTTTGTATTTCACTTGTAACATCTCCGATGCAAAAAACGCATTACGACACAATACCATTTTATCAGCTGGCTGCGGCACTTTCTTTTGGAACCTCTAGCGGCGTCCAACGGCTTCTGGTGCAGACACGTACCTGGAGGAAAAACAAAACACACTGTCAATTCATTTTTTTCCAGGTGGTATTTAAAATTTTATAACTACCCCATGTATACAGAGTGGTCCATTGATAGTGACCGGGCCAAATATCTCACGAAATAAGCATCAAACGAAAAAACTGCGAAGAACGAAACTTGTCTAGCTTGAAGGGGGAAACAGGATGGCGCTATGGTTGGCCCGCTAGATGGCGCTGCCATAGGTCAAACGGATATCAACTACGTTTTTTAAAATAGGAACCCTCACTTTTTATTACATATTAGTGTATTACGTAAAGAAGTATGAATGTTTTAGTTGGACCAATTTTTTCGCTTTGTGTTAGATGGCGCTGTAATAGTCACAAACGTATAAGTAGGTGGTATCGCGTAACATTCCGCCAGTGCGGACGGTATTTGCTTCGTGTTACACTACCCGTGTTATTAAAATGGACCGTTTACCAACTGCAGAAAAGGTCGATATCGTGTTGATGCATGGCTATTGTGATCAAAATGCCCAACGAGCGTGTGCTATGTACGCTGCTCGGTATCCTGGACGACATCATCCAAGTGTCCGGACCGTTCGCCGGATAGTTACGTTATTTAAAAAAAAACAAGAAGTGTTCAGCCACATGTGAGACGTCAATCACAACCTGCAACAAATGATGATGCCCAAGTAGATGTTTTAGCTGCTGTCGCGGCTAATCCGCACATCAGTAGCAGACAAATTGCGCAAGAATCGGGAATCTCAAAAACGGCGATGTTGAGAATGCTACATCAACATCGATAGCACCCGTACCATTTCTATGAACGAGGAATTGCATCGCGACGACTTTCAACGTCGTGTACAGTTCTGCCACCGGGAACTAGAGAAATTATGGACGATGACAGATTTTTAGCACGCGTTCTATTTAGCGTCGAAGCGTCATTCACCAACACCGGTAACGTAAACCGGCATAATATGCACTATTGGGAAACGGAAAATCCACGATGGCTGCGACAAGTGGAACATCAGCGACCTTGGCGGGTTAATGTATGGTGCAGCATTATGGGAGGAAGGATAATTGGCCCCCATTTTATCGATGGCAATCTAAATGGTGCATGTATGCTGATTTCCTACCGATGTTACTACAAGATGTTTCACTGCATGACAGAATGGCGATGTACTTCCAACATGATGGATGTCCGGCACATAGCTCGCGTGCAGTTGAAGCGCTATTGAATAGCATATTTCATGACAGGAGGATTGGTCGTCGAAGCACAATACCACGGCCCGCACGTTCACCGGATCTGACGTACCCGTATTTCTTTCTGTGGGGAAAGTTGAAGGATATTTGCTATCGTGATCCACCGACAACGCCTGGCAACGTGCGTCAGCGCACTGTCAATGCATGCGCGAACATTACGGAAGGCGAACTACTCGCTGTTGAGAGGAATGTCGTTACACGTACTGCCAAATGCACTGAGGTTGACGGACTTAATTTTGAGCATTTATTGCATTAATGTGGTATTTACAGGTTATCACGCTGTAACAGCATGCGTTCTCAGAAATGATAAGTTCACCAAGTTACATGTATCACACTGGAACAACCGAAATAAAATGTTCAAACCTACCTCCATTCTGTATTTTAATTTAAAAAACCTACCTGTTACCAACTGTTCGTCTAAAATTGTGAGCCATATGTTTGTGACTATTTCAGCGGCATCTGTCACAAAGCGAAAAACAGGTCCAACTAAAACATTCATATTTCCTTACGTACTACACGAATATGTAAAAAAACATGGGGGTTCCTATTTAAAAAAGGCAGTTGATATCCGTTTGACCTATGGCAGCGCCATCTAGCGGCCAACCATAGCGCCATCTAGTTTCCCCCTTCACGCTATACAAGTTTCGTCCTTTGTAGTTTTTTCGTTTGACTCTTATTTCGTGAGATATTTGGCCCGCTCACGATCAATGGACCACCCTGTATATTAACGAACTAGCTATATTATTACCTCTCCGAGTCTTTGGGTGTGTAGACGTGTCACGCAGTTATTAATTTGTTACGAAATGTAGGAAGACAAGAAAATCGGCGCTTGGCGCAAAAACTGGGTACTGACCCTACGAAAAAGTAATACAACGCGGTGACAAAAGTATACAAGCGGAGCAGGCACGGACGGTGGGATCACCTTAGCGAAGATATGGGCTGCAAATCCATTGAGATAAGCGACTTTGACAAAGAGCATATTGTGATTACGCAGAGCCTGTGAAAACGGCAAAGCTGGTCGAATGGTCACATGCTAATGTCGTGAGCATCTACGGAAAGAGGTAGAAGGACATTGAAAATACCACTAGGCGCTAAATGCTTGGACGACTCTTCTCAGAACGTGGGACTCGAAGGCTTGTCTGCTCTGTAAAGTAGGATAGACTGTGATCTGTGGCATCTCTGCCCATAGGGCACAATGAAGGTGCACGCACAAGTGTTTCGGAGCAAACTGTTCATCGTACGTTGCTGAACATGGATTTCCACAGCAGACCACCTATACGTGTCCACATGTTGACCCAACGACATCGTCAGTTGGGCCTGCAGTGAGCACGGTACCATCGGGATTTGATCGTGGATCGATGGAAACGTGTCGGCTCTTTGGGTGAATCACCGATCTGGTACACTAAGTCGACGATCTCCGCAAACGCCGTCATCGAGGTGAACGGCGGCTCGAAACGTGCAGCGCGCTATGGGCGCAGGCTGGTGGGAGCGGTATTATGCTATGGGAGACATTCTCCTGGGACGTGTGGTAGTAATCGAAGACTCGCCGATAGCTGCGAACCACCCGCATCCCTTTATGCTTGATGGATCCCCTCACAGGGGTGTCATCTTTCAGCAGTATAACTGTCCGTGTCTCGGAGCCAGAACCGCGCTACGGTGGTTTGTGGAGCATTATAGTGACCTCACGTTGATGCCTCGGCGACCAAATTCATTTGATGTAAATCCATGGAACCCATCTGGGTCGCTATCGGGCGCCATCATCGCGTACGCAAATCAGCGATCCGTCTGTTATTTACGCAAATTACATGACCTGTGCGTAGACGTACGTCCACGAACCTATCAACAAACTGACGGATCCCTGAAACGCAGAATCACTTATGTATTTCGTTGCAAAGACAAACAAGCAAGCTATTAAGCAGCTGGTCATCATGTTTTGGCTCATCAGTGTACGTCACAGCTATCAATATTTAGGGGTGAAGAATTATGACTCTCTTCAAACCGCATGCTGATATGAATGTCGTAGTTCTTTACTAGACCCGCTCCTACAGCAGATGGAATCACTGTGCCTCCGTCCTACCTTTGAACTGAGTTACTCATCCAGTTAAACGTGGACACCGAAGACATACCGAGGCGTGTTTCTAAACAAGCTGAAGATAATATGCGAGGAATTTGAATGAAATTTGGTTCTAGGTAATAAATATTATATTCATTCACGTTTTCATGTGTGTAGGAAGAAGAATGATTTCTCAGAGCATAGTATGGTGAAAAGATGTCTTGCATTTCAGTTCCTTATAGAAAATTTCAAAGAGTTCTGTTGGTTTCTAAATATTTACACAACATTCTTATCAACTAAACTTTGAGACAAATGTCATCAGGCATGTTATCACATGGCCTAACGACGCCAAAATTCGTGTACTTGACACTAACATCCGTCCTTTTCGATACGTGCAACACCATTACTATTGCCACTCCTCCGCCTTCCGCAAGTTTTCCAGGGCCATATTATCCTCAGAGCATTTTTATTCGTATTAGTAAATAGTCTGGTTAATATTTCTCCAAGGTTTCGAGAGATTTGTAGAATGTGCGTACATCCAAACATTCGATTGAATATGATCATCACTGCGAAAGTACTTAACACTTGTTATTTGTTCTTTCCGCTGGAACTGACATTGACTTACAAACACCACCACAACAACAACAGCAAACACATTCCACGATCAGGCTCTAAAGACCACGAGACAGTTGACCGAAAGAACACATCGAAATGAAATCTGACATTCGTTAGTTCTATCATTCTGATCCGTACAAAGGGTGTACTCAGCAACGGTATATATTAATTTCGATATACACGCAGGACTAGCACCACGCTGTCTGCTACACTGTAAATGAAGACCGTGTACCATATTTTTCCATGTGTAGTTTTCCCTCTGTGCTCGCTACTTCCTATCTGTGGCTCCTCTTATTAAGAGCGTATCAGATGCCTTTCGGTTCTGTGCTGCTTGAAGCGTATAATCGTCCGCTTGCTAACGTCATAAATTGCAAACTAATAAGAGCGCTTCCGCCCTTACCGGTCTGTCTCCAAAATTTGTAATTTAAACACAAGGCAGTGTCTTCTTACTATGGACATATGGAGTTACGATTTCCCGCCGTTGCGCACAGCTGCACACTTCTATCGTTAGCACAGAGAGTTGAAGCTATCTCCGCTTGGAAGCGCTGTAATTGTCGAACAGTGTGGTGTTGCGAAACTGGCAAGTCACAGTTTTAACGCAGACATTTGAGGTTGTAGTTCTTCGGTCCTCTAGCTTTAGATAACAAACCAACATTGAATGCGATTTATTATTAAGGTATGCGTCAGGGTCTAGTATGCTACCCCCTGTAACCGACGATAGGCAACAGCGTCAGTTACACGTAAATCCGTATGATGGCAGCAAAAACAGAATTCATTTTCATTTGAGAATTTGCGATGAATGAAAAGTAATCGGAGTAAGGTTAGTAAATGAAAACGCTGATTGGTTACCAAGGCTGGGCAGGCAGCGACCCAACCGTTATTATGCTCCATAGAGGCAATCATCCGCACTATCACAGAGATTGTTATCGTCTCCTGTGCCGCCGGCCCGGGTGGCCGAGCGGTTCTAGGTGATACAGTCTGGAACCGCGCGACCGCAACGGTCGCAGGTTCGAATCCTGCCTTGGGCATGGGTGTGTGTGATGTCCTTAGGTTGGTTAGGTTTAAGTAGTTCTATGTTCTAGGGGACTGATGACCTTAGAAGTTAAGTCCCATAGTGCTCAGAGCCATTTGAACCATTTTTTTCTCTCCCGTGCCACTAGTGCAAAAAACAAGTTCACTATTTTCATCAGACCTTTTTTCAAACTATTTTCATAACCATTTTTGAAAGTTAAGAGAACTTTTGTGGCGTAATTCTTCTGTATGCATTTTTTGTGGCAAATATAATACATCAAATGTTCTTCATAGATCATTCAGTGCAAATGTTCTAATCTAGTATTTAGCAACTGAACAAATCAGTGACACCAAAATTCCAGTAGGAGGAAGCAGCATGCACGAAGCAGAAACAGACACAAATGCTTGATCTCGTTTTCGTCAATGAAGCGAAGACTAAAAAGCGAAAACTGGAAACCGAGGACAAAGAAGCGAGAACCGAACACTAAAAAAACGAGACCCTAGACCCGAAAACTGAGGTCCATTCTCGAGAACAACAACAACTAATAGTTGGAGTAGAGAACATCGCAGTTTTCGGTTCTTGGATTGCCCGTCACTACCCTGTTTGCCTTCCCAATAGAATTACTGCACGACAGGATCAAAAATAAACTCAAAATAGATGAAACACAATATAATGAGAGGTTCGGTTCTGTCTTTGTTCCTGTTCAGTAGCTTGAGGAACACTACACGAATTTCTTGCCATTCTCATTTCCATCCTTACTGAGCAAATAAGGCGACGGCTCGCGATAATCGGGAAATCTGGGTTCGAGCACCGGTCCGGCACAAATTTTCATTGTCGTCATTCCATTCTACGGCTGATGGTTGTCGTTATTCGCAATTGCGAACTCATTTCATGAATATAATTATAGGCCTACATCGCAGACGTGACTCTCTTGTAGAATTACGGAACACGTTAATGCTCACATATTATGAATTCTTTGGAGAACGAAAATCTGTGGCCGGCCGGAGTGGCCGTGCGGTTCTAGCCGCTACAGTCTGGACCCGCGAGACCGCTACGTTCACAGGTCTGAATCCTGCCTCGGGTATGGATGTGTGTGATGTCCTTAGTTAGGTTTAAGTAGTAGTTCTAAGTTCTAGGGGGCTGATGTCCTCAGAAGTTGAGTCCCATAGTGCTCAGAGCAATTTGAAACATTTTTTGAAAATCTATGTATCAAAATGGGTTATTCAAACTGTGATATTGTAAACAGAGCGCCATAGATATCGACGGCCAGATGCCGCGGTCCTTGCCCTCCGAAATCTATGGGATACCAAACTGTCGCTTAGTGTCAGCAACGTTCAGTAGTTTTGTGAGTGAATTTAGGACTTCTCAGCAGCTGTCCCGTATTTCGGATCTATAAATCGTTAGTCTCAACTTCAGCGGGCCATGCCAGCGGAAATTTTGTGGTAACTAACCCACAAAGACAACATTTTAGTGCAATCCTCGAACTAGAAGACAATAACGCAGCATTCAACGTTTATTATTTAATTCTTCAACATGTTACTACACAAATTATAATTTTATGAGCTGATAAGATGAAATAAAACGAAACGACTGAAATCATTAAGGTATTCTAGACATTCATTAATACTGCTACGAACTAGCATTTAAATATAATAATTAAAAAATTAGGAAGGTGATTCATGTCCAAGAAAAAAAGCATTATTTCAATTACAGAAAAAAACTTGTAATTCTAAGGTAACATGTTCGTTAAACGAATGCAAGGCTATAAAAGGAATGGAACGAACAAGCAAATTTTACGTTTATTAAATTCAAATATAAATAATTTCTCAAAATAGCTTGTTAACGAAGACAGTTATTTGAAAATGGTTTTCCCCAGCTTTGAGAGCTCAAGAATTCGCACCTGGCACCAGGAAATAAACCATTGTTTGCTTCCTGTATTGGATATATTTGACATAGAAGAAATCGGATGTCTGCAAAATCGAACTCATTTCAGACTCCCGGAATACCGTGTCATTCTTTTATAAGTCTATACGATTTTTCAAACGTATGTCCCACGCGTCTGACTGATTTCATGGGAATTTAACAAATGGGAGCGTGAGGCTTGAGGGACGAATGCTGACTTAATTCGTATCGAATGTTCATTGACAATAGAATGGTTTACCACAAGATGATGCTCTTGCCCCAATGCTCTTCAATATTTCTTCGAACTGCCAGCCCCTCCCAGATGGCACCAGAACCTTCATACATTCGGATGATCGAGCTATTGCCACTCAGGCAACCCACTTTGAGACTGTAGAAGAAAAGGTGCAGTCCTATTTGAACTAACCGACTACTACAGACAAAAGCAACTGAAGCCTAACCCATCAAAAAAGCCCAGGTAGATGCCTTGAATTTAAAGAACAAGCAGGCATCGAGGAAACTGCAAGTAACTTGGGAAGACGTTCAGTGAGACCACTGTTCAACACCTAAGTATTTAGATGTAACAATGGATCGCACCCTCACTTACAAAAAGAGCTGCATAAACAGCACACAAAAAGTGTCAGCTAGAAACAACAACCTTTGCAAATTGACTGGGACCACTTAAGATACAAAAAAGGAAACGTTGAGAACTACTGCGGCGTGTCTGTGTTACTCTATCACAGAACATGCTTGGCCTGTTCAGTAGAAATCCAGTCAAGCTAAACACACTCCGCAGGAAGAATGGGCGTTATTGCCTCAAAGTGAGACTGATGGCATTATTCACAGCATGCCCCTTCGTTGTCAGGCCTGTATTGCTGCCAGGGGTGGTCACACTACATACTGAACACATTAACCAGTTGTCGGAATGTGTGTGCAAATCTGTTAAGTTGGAAAAAACGAACATTTCTGTCTACCGATATGCATGTTGCAGTCTTTTGCATTCTGTATTTTTTACATTATTTCTACTTTATTATCATCTGTTTATACTGTTCTGAGTCAAGATAAACGCAACCTTGCAAAATTTCCTTTTGTTGTTTTAATTTTGGACGCCAGTGTGTGTTGACTCTTCTCTTCATCACTTCAATTCATAACTGGTTGTTTGAGACCACCACAACGTGATAAAGTTTACTGTCAAACAGGAGTTGCTCCCACCAGATATTACAGCTGGAGTTGCGTCCATGAAACAGAGATCAAAGCTCTCTTGCATCACGCGCACGCCTACTGTACGGTTATCAGGTGCCCATCAACGACTGAGATCTAGGAGGAGTTTCCTCTATACGACCAGAAATCGAAACGAATCTCCTGACTACAAAAATGTATGTGAAATCTTATGGGACTTAACTGCTAAGGTCATCAGTCCCTAAGCTTACACACTACTTAACCTAAATTATCCTAAGGACTACACACACACCCGTGCCCGAGGAAGGACTCGAACCTCCGCCGGGACCAGCTGCACAGTCCATGACTGCAGCGCCATAGTCCTGACTACAAAACTAATATTATCGGAGACGAGAAACACTCACCTTGCTGGTTGCATGCTATCCATCAACCATCCCCCCTAGGACATGAAGAACACTTGTGTACCTCTAAATCATTGAACAGATCCCAAAGGAGTATGTTGGGGCTTCCGTAGACCCTCTAGGGTCTGCGAATGTCGCTAAAATCAAATCACAGTCCACTTGCACTGCAGCAAGCGCCCTTTGAGATGCACAATGGAGGACTTGGCAGCGACACCTAATGCCCAGTTTTTTGCAAAATTCTCTGCAGACACTATTTGATAACTTTTACGAGTCGAATTCAATAAATAATGCAACACTTTTTTTCCTAAAAGCAGGTTGGTTTTATTCAGGGTTCCAATACACCATATTATTCTCAGCTCCTTTGCCTGCAAAACCCTATTTTTCAACATAATCTCCGTCCAATGCGAGGCCCTTATGGCATGTTGCTGGGAGAGCCTGCATGCCCGCAAGGTACCACCCTACTGCTAGGCGTCGGAGCCAACGTCTTGCTGCATCAATAAGCATCCGCAGAGTGCATCCTTGATTGGGCCAAACAAAAGAAAGTCGGAAGACGCGAGATCCGGGCTGCAGGTTGGATGAGGAAGAACAGTCCAATGAGGTTTCGTGAGCTCCTCTCGCGGGCGCAGACTCGTGAGGCCTTGCGTTGAGAAGAAGACGTTTTGTTTCCGATTGGGAGTGAACCCATGTTTCATCGCCGGCGGCGATTTTCGATAAAAATTTGTCACGATCAGCCTCGTAACGCGCAAGAAATTCCGCCCAGATGTTCCTTGGTTGCCTTTTGTAGTCCTCTGTCAGGTGGCAAGGAACCCAGCGGGCACACACCTTTTGAGCACCTCAACTAGTGGGCAACTATGACAGCACTATCAACACAGACCCAGTCGAGCACCGAGGTATTTGAATGTGATGCGTTGATCACCTCGAATGAGGGTGTTCGCATGATCCAACACTGCAGGAGTCACATATGTCTGTTGACGGACGGCACGCGGGAGATCGACCAGGTTTGCGCGACCTTGCTGTTACGACGATATGCGCATCGCCCATCGACTCACTGTGCCTTTGGTCACTGCCGGGTGCGCGTAGACATTCTGCAAGGGCCTATGAACATCTGCGATGCTTCTATCTTCCGCTGAAAGAAACTCAGAGATAGCTCTCTACCTGGAACGCACCTCTGTGACAGACGCCATTTTCAAGGCTACGTATGGCGCTGTCGCCGATCGGAACTTCATGAAACTATAGGGGCTGAAAGGGGAATATTCCACGTTGTCCCACAACATATTCCGAATTTCTCAACTGAAATTGTCCGAGAAAAAAAAGTGTTGTATTACTTACTGAACGCCCCTCGTATACGTTTTGTGGTTAAGTGCCATTACGTCATGCAATTTGTATTTTTATAACTTTTTATTTCTGATACGAATAAATAAAAATAAACTGACAAATTCAGCTGAGAAGTCGATACAGCATATTTATATGGGATTATGTGTCTGCCTTGTTGCAAACACGTTTTGTTTGTTAAATTTCCCAAACTAGATTCAGCGAAATACCGCCATGTTCAATAGGTTTGTTTAGTCTAAAACAAGGAAAAATTAACATCGTTAATTACATTACAAAGAAACGTTATTATATGTGCACTCCGAAGAGATGTATGTGAATAATGTCATTACACCTTTTTACTTACAAAAATACGAAAGTTGCCAGTATTTCGGCGCATAGTTCGGGGAATCAAATAAACAAAAAGTGTTTGTATCAAGGTGAATCGACAACCTGACACTGTTTTACCCAGATACGGACAAAAAAAAAAGGAAAGTTCAAGTTACAAAACATTTATGCGTACAAGTTTTATCATCACATGGAAGAGCGCAGCACAGAATTGAAACAAACTCTTTTGATCTAAAATTTTTGTAATGCACGCCTCTACGCTGCAGCCTGCGTGTAACTGCTAGCTGACAGATTCCGATCACGTCGTCAACGGGACAGAATCTTCACAGATGCAAGAAACGTCTGCAGTGCACCATACTATATCATTTGCATATATCGCAGACAGTAACAAGTATTTTCCACAAATATCGTAGTAAAACACTTTTTCCTTCACCAGAACACAGTGTGACTGTGGTTTGTTATGTGTCCCAGCCCAGTCAGTGTTCATTTGTTCACCAGAGAGTTCGGCGCAAAAATATGCATTTTATCTTTGTGCGTGTGTGTGCGCGCGCGCGCTGTGTGGTGTACATGTGTGTGCGCGCTGTGTGGTGTATATGTGTGTGTGGTTTTTTTTTTCAGTGCGCTTCTTAGCTGTGTGTATTGACTTTTATATGGTATTCCTTCTGAGCTAAGAAGCGCACAGAAAACACACAAACACACACGCGCGCACGCACACACAAAGATAAAACGCAAACAAAATTCAAATTTTTGCGCCAAACTCTCTGGTGAACAAATGAACACTGACGGGGCTGGGACACATAACAAAGCACAATCACACTGTGTTCTGATGAAGGAAAAAGTGTTTTACTACGTTATTTGTGGAAAATACTTGTTATAGTTACCTGTGCATCACAACACTTCAGTATGTTGTGGAGAATGGAAATGCTTGCCATACGAAAACGTAAGTAAAAACGAATATAGGCGTGAAAACATCGCGAAAAACTAAATTACATCCTAGAAGATAGGTTAACTCCCAGCAAAAAACTTTCTCATCAACATCATTTGGTTGCAGATGACAAGCTACCTGTAGTAATTAACACACAAGTGATCCAGAAAATTCATGCACACCAAATATAAAGGTATTTACAAAAAGAAACGATCTGTTGTTTGAACTAAAGATGCACATAATTTTGTAACCATTTAACAAAAATGTTCACATTGCAGAATAAATAAAAACGATAACCCACTGATGGTGGCACAGTGGTGCCGAAACATGTTTGGGTACTGAGAAAAACGGTGTTTTGCATAACTGGCGGACCTCACGTCCAACAATTTTAACAGCAAACACGACCAATACAAGGAGTTGCAAATCAAACTGATGGGCAGTATTTAAACTTCGACCACATATTACAGTTTGTAAGAATATCAAATGTCAGGCTGTGAGTCTTCGAAACAATCAGTTTGGCATTTGTTTCGTGGAAGGTACTTCTACCTCTACACACCTAATCTGCAATTCACATTAAAAACTCTTGGCAGATGGTTCTCGACCGATCCACTCCCGAATAGCACGTACGGAAAACGAAAACTTAAATATTTCTGTACGAGCTCTGATTTTTCTTGTTGTATTACGATGGTAATTTCTCCCTGTGAAGGAAGCTGGAAATGGAAATTTCGTGGAAGATCTCGCCACATTGAAAAAGTCTTTGTTTTAATGGTTTCCGCTCGAACTCGCGTATCGTATCCATGACACTATCTCTCCTATATGTCCTGGCAGATCTGAGACGATGCCTCCAGATGGCTCCTTTGGTAAGCGCGAGAGCGTATCGGAGATGCTGATCAACGGTCATACTCCAGGTGCAGACGTTGTGGGATAGGCGTTGTGCGAAACTCTTAGAGTGTGCGTTACCAGAAGATTCGAGCGGCATATAACGTGCTTAACTACGAACGTGATGAACTATGTTTTTGATAAGACCGCAACTCTGTCAATAATAATATAAAGTACTGCACCGTTTACGTTTTTTTTCCATGCAAAGCACGAAGGGTTTTAGGAATTTACTTGTAAACCCCACTCCCGATCGTTTAAAGAATTGAACTCGTATGTTAAAAATGTCTTTATCTCCCGAACTGTGTGTAGTACCATGAAATAGTTTTATAGGTACCTTCAGCGGTATGTGTGCATACTGTCTGTAAAATGCGATGCGAATAGAGTAAGTAGTAAAAAAGTAATAAACGTAAAGCGGTCCTGCCTAATTCTCAAGTTTTACTGCTTGGATAGCTAAAATGTAGTTACAGGTAAACTATTCTCCTTTCATTATTTGTGGGAGGGGGCGGGGGGGGGGGGGGGAGGGCGGGAGGCTGTCAAGAAAAAAAAATTTAAAAGTTTTAAAATTATGTGTAAAGTTTGTTGGAAGTCGCTGCTCGCTCTCACTCTCAAATACTGGGTGAATACAGGCTGGGTAATTTGTGCGCCGTGAGTTACGCCGCTTCAGGCTATCTGCTGTTTCTAATCCATATAAATGATAATATGAGGAGACAATATGAACAGCCTTCTTAGACTGTATGTAGATGATGCTGTCATTTACTGTCTAGTTAAGACTTCAGAAGATAAAAACCAATTGTAAGAAGATTTAGACACCATATCCGTATGGTATAAAAAGTGGCAGTTGACTCTAAATCAAAGTCTGAGGTCAAAAATGTAGGAAAAGACAGATTGCTTCTTACCATAAAGTAGACACGTCACGCTGGAACAGGAACAGTCAAAAAGACACTTACACACAGCTTTCAGCCACAGCCTTAATCAGTAAAAGAAACACACACACACACACACACACACACACACACACACACGACCAGCAGTTCCAGTGTGTGTGTGTGTGTGTGTGTGTGTGTGTGTGTGTGTGTGTGTGTGTGTGTGTTTGTTTTATTGACGAAGGCTGTGGGCGAAAGCTATATGTGAGTGCCTTTTAATTAATTGTACCTGTCTGCAACTTGGCGTGTCTTCTTTTCAGTAAGTAGCACTCTGTCCTTTCCTACACTGTTGATATTCCTACCTGGAGTTGCTATCGTTTGAAGTGTGAGGTCATTCACATGAGTACTATAAGGAACCTGTTAAATTTCAGTTACCCGATAAGTCACACATATCCAAAGGCTGTCACTCCTACTAAAACTTTAACGTACTATTGCACCTCTTAGAGAGCATTTCAGTAGTGTAAAGTCTGTCAATTTCTTTCTTTCTTTCACTGGTGCCATGTCACGCACTGACGCAGGGTCGGCATTGTTAGGAACGGATTTGGCAAGGTTAGGATGAAGGGGTGGCCGGATGCCCTTACTGCCGCCACCCCATACCCCCCGGGACGAAATTAGTGTATCCCAGCTGTCTGCGTCGAGTGTAATTCATGAAATAGTGCGAATGTGTTCAATTGTCGGCGAGTCGTGTAACTTAGGCGGAAAGTGGGGACCAGCCCGGTATTCATATAGCGGGATGTGGAAAACCGTCTAAAAACCACATCCAGGCTGGCCGGCACACCGGCCCTCGTCGTTAATCCGCCGGGCGGATTCGATCGGGGGCCGGCGCGCCTACCCGAGTCCAGGAAGCAGCACGTTAGCGCTCTCGGCTATCCTGGCGGGTTTTATAAAGTCTGTCAGTAATTATAGGAAATATTGACAATCAAATTTTTGTTGCCCCTACTAGCCGTGAGATAGGCAATCTGCAACTCTTAGCGTGCACCATCTTGGCCATTTGGTACTACAGAATCCAGAAACATCTCAAAAATCGATTCTTGAAATGCGTCTTGGTACGCAAGAAAAATCGTAACACGTGAAGTACTTCATTATTTAAATCAATATCACTACCTCCCTCATAGATATCGCAAACTGGCCATGACGGGAGAATCAGAGGAGTTAGAACTCGTATCTGAGGTAACCGACAAGTCGTTCTTTTCGCGTACCATTCGCCAATGGAACAGCAGGAGAAAATGATAGTGGTGCGAGGATTACTGACAACTGCATGCCAAGAAGGTGACTTGCTTCTACAGATGTAGACACAAGTCTGTGCGTAGTTCGCTTGCCGCCCACACACAATAACGCAAAATTTCAGATCCTTGTACATTACGAAAAGAGAAACCTTACGGGATACTTGGTACAGAGTAGACAAGTCTGTGCGTAGTTCGCATGCCGCTCACACACAATAACACAAAACTTTCAAAACCTTGTACATTACGAAAAGAGAAACCTTACGGGATACTTGGTACAGAGTGTTAATCCGCACAGGCACGGTTCATGCCGCAGACCTCATCCGTCGTCCCAAATCTTATCAAGCAACGTCCGGGAGTCGTCCGAGAAGCAAAGTGTGACACACAGTCGCTGAGCATGACTCAATTAACCGCAACAGTCCGCCTCAATTGCAAACAGGTCCCACATATCACTAAAAGTTTTCAAGCACATGCAATTAGCGAGCGCACGCCAACATACATATGCGACTGTTTTCTGATAATTATCTTCAAGAAACAAAATAAGTACCGGCTGTTACTAACGCCGACAGTTAAATTTCTAAGCTATAGTCCGATTAAAATAACTTGCTAGTTGATATTTCACACGTAGTAGCTGGTTTCCTCCGATTACAGCGCTCAGAGTCACGCCGAACTGCCACAACAATTAGTCCACTTTCAATTTGTTTCTTGATGTGTTTCGCTCCCGAATCTTCGATCTGAACCTTTTATTTCGTATTTCATCGCACATGATAACAGCAACACAAACAACACACACACAACGATGCTAACGAAATACGTTTCATACACAGCATTAACCAAACACTACTGCATTCTTTCGCGCAAGACGCGATTCACCGTCACATATACAGTTATTATAATCACAGAGATGGGCTTACATCAGATACGCTTCATACGACATTGTGTTAAGCCGAATTTCTGAAGGCTGCAATTAATCGTCACGACTGGGTCACCAGAGTCATAAATACATCAACGTTCTGCAGTGTACTGATTGGCGCAGTGGTTTGTATATAAACCTGTCGTGTGGAAGGTCATACGTTGGAAACTCGTCAAATGCAGGGAGGACGGATTTTTTAAAAACTAATCAAAATTTTTTAATTATTATATTTATTCAATTAATAGTTTTAACTACTATTTTTTTATTTCTAATATTTTGCCGCGTCATTTTCATCATCGTATTGACTATTTTACTTCCTCTTATTTTTCTACTTATCATTCTTGTTTCGTTTGGAGTCTACTTGTGTTGCCCATGGTCTGGAACCAAGTGCCTTCCAGGACTGGTCATAGGTTCGTAACGCGACAGACCGTGTAGCCAGTTTGAAGATAGTTTCAGGTAACCAATGACAGCGAGAAATTACTGTTTGCTTTTATCGCTGAAACTGAAATTTTTTTGTCTTGAGTCTGATCATAGAGGTTTTTAGCCTTAAAACGCCGTGAACGAAGTGATCGCGATTTTAACTCTGCTGAAGATTGTTGATCGCCATTTTCTCGGATAAATTGAGCATCACAAGGCTGTGGTTAGGTTAGAACATGAGTTTAAATTCAGGGCTACAGAAAGCGTCGGCTGCTGCAGGTCCCAACCTTAACCAGAATAAGAAGCGAATTATTGCAGTCAGTTTCGACCTGGAAGATTAGCAAATACAGGGTGTTTCAAAAAGAATATACATATTACAAAGTACTATATTTTCCAAACTATCGATTGCTGCGCCTCAGCTCGGCTATTGGAGAAACGAATACATAGCGTATATTAATAGCCGCTAGATGTCAGTTGTTTCTGTTTTGCTTGGTAACCGTCATATGTTTAAAATGGCTATTCTGCAGCAAAAATCATGTTGTGTTCTGGGGTTTGCGATGTGCAATTCCGTGATTACTGAGCAAAGAGGTTTCAGATTGAGCTACCGATTGATCCTCCGAATGGGTGGAACATTCGCTGATGGTATCGACAGTTTCTAGATCAGGATGTGTATGTAAAGGAAAGTCCTGGCCGCCCTCGTGTTCCTGAGGAAACTTAGCATGTCTCAGCTGGGCTCCACGGTCACCGGATTTGACACTCTCTGACTTCTTGCTGTGGGGTTTCGTTAAAGACAATGTTTATGTACCACCACTCCCATAGAACGTGGAAGAGTTGAAGAACCGGGTCCGTACTGCCATAACATCAGTGACGAAGGACATGCTTGCCTGAGTATGGGAGGAATTTGAGTATCGATGTGATAATGTTCGTGTCGCTGACATATTGAACATCTGTAATCTGAACTTGAGAAGTTCATAAATATGTGTATAAAGTTTCGTATTCGTATGTCTTAAAGTTTAATAAATATATGCATTCGAAATGGGTATATTCCGTTTGAAACACCCTGTATTACCCTGTCATTGGCTAGTTAAGATCAGCTGTCGACAGGGCATCTCCCATTTGTGTCATACCTCGTGGCGGCCGCTTCCACCATACGTTACACATTAACAGTATATGTAATGTGACCCATCATGTGTGTGTGTGTGTCGCCTTTAACCGAACGGTAACCGACAGCAGATGTGGCAACACTGTAGCAGCAACTGACAGATGTCAGCTATCAACGAATTTTAATCGGACTATAGCAATAAATTTAACACAAAATATTACTTATAAGGCTTCAAAAACCAGTATTAAGTGATGAATATACACTACTGGCCATTAAAATTGCTACACCAAGAAGAAGTGCAGATGATAAACGGGTATTCATTGGACAAATTTATTGTACTAGAACTGACATGTGATTACATTTTCACGCAATTTGGGTGCATAGATCCTGAGAAGTCAGTACCCAGAACAACTACCTCTGGCCGTAATAACGGCCTTGATACGCCTGGGCATTGAGTCAAACGGAGCTTGGATGGCGTGTACAGGTACAGCTGCCCATGCAGCTTCAACACGATACCACAGTTCATCAAGAGTAGTGACTGGCGTATTGTGACGAGCCAGTTGCTCGACCACCATTGACCAGACGTGTCGCCACCTGTGCCAACCTTGTGTGAATGCTCTGAAAAGCTAATCATTTGCATATCACGGCATCTTCCTGTCGGTTAAATTTCGCGTTTGTAGCACGTCATCTTCGTGGTGTAGCAGTTTTAACGGCCAGTAGTATAGGAAGATATTCAATCCTAAGTATCGCCCTCGTAGAGATCACGAAGAGAGTATTAGCCTAATCACACCGTGCAGTAAGGTATTTTAGTAGTATCTATTAACGCGCTTCGTTAGAGAATGGAACCGGAAGTACACTGTGCCATGGGCCTTCAGTTGTTTGAAGAGTATTGGTACACATAGAAATTGCGCTTCAAGGGTTTGACAGTTTGAAATTCATGAAAAAAAATGTCGGTACATTTTTGCTGAATTTATAATTTACTGATAATGAAGTTGGGGCAATGATGTGAAATGTATTGAGAAGGAAGGTGACCAGATCGTGAAATGACATGATTTCTTATTTCTCATTGAAACATTTAGTTCAGAAAAGTAGATTTGATGTGGAGTTTTTGAATCAGCCGCGTCCTCTTCCGCGTCCCGTGCGGGCGTATCGTGGACAGTGACCCCGCCCACGTGCAGTGCTTCCCGTCATAACGAGCAGCTTACCATCGTTACGCTTAATTGCCACGTATAAATTACCTCCCCTAAGCGGCCGTTTAAGGTAATGAGTCGGTGGGGGGAACGCTGTGTAAAAACTGGGAGACGCGGCCCACCTTGCTGCGAGGCTTAAAAGCTTTACCCGGAAGTTAGGGCCCTCTACGACGTAAGCTGGGCAGGGTGCTAGCGGAAGCAATTATAGCGAAGGGCGTGCCGAACAATGGAGGAGCAAACAGGAGCGCCGAGCTTCGAAGTCTGCGTCTCACCCTGGTCAAGACTCTGCATACAGCTCCATCACCTATCACAGGGGAAGCTCGTGAAAGGGACGAATTCTACCATCTCACATTGAAAGGGCCGGCTGTAGGGCGTGAGGTGGGGGGTGGGGGCAAAATCTTGAATTTAAAGTGGTTCCAAAAGGATGAATGAAACAACACAACGACAGTCTTATACATATACATATATACTCCGCCGGCCACCAAGCGCTGTGTGGCGGAGGGCACAATTCGCGCCAAAATCATATTTCCCCGCCGGCCGATGTGGCCAAGTGGTTCTAGGCGCTTCAGTCAGGAACCGCGCGACCACCACGGCCGCAGGTTCGAATCCTGCCTCGGGCATGGATGTGTGTGATGTCCTTAGGTTAGTTAGGTTTCGGTAGTTGTTAGTTCTAGGGGACTAATGACCTCAGATGTTAAGTCCCATAGTGCTCAGAGTCATTTGAACCATATTTCCCCCACCTCTGTTCCACTCGCGGATCGCGCGAGGGAAAAACGACTGTCTGAACGCCTCAGTATGAGCTCTAATTTCCCGTATCTTTGAATGGTGATCATTGCGCGATTTGACAGTTAGTGGTAATAATAGACTACTGGCCATTAAAATTGCTACACCACGAAGATGACGTGCTACAAACGCGAAATTTAACCGACAGGAAGAAGATGCTGTGATATGCAAATGATTAGCTTTTCAGAGCATTCACACAAGGTTGGCGACAGTGGCGATACCTACAACGTGCTGACATGAGGAACTTTTCCAACAGATTTCTCATACAAAAAACAGCAGTTGACCCGCGTTGCCTGGTGAAACGTTGTTGTGATGCCTCGTGTAAGGAGGAGAAATGCGTACCATCACGTTTCTGACTTTGATAAAGGTCGGATTGTATCCTATCGCGATTGCGGTTTATCGTATCGCGACATTGCTGCTCGCGTTGGTCGAGATCCAGTGACTGTTAGCAGAATATGGAATCGGTGGATTCAGGAAGGTAATACGTTACGCCGTGCTGGATCCCAACGGCCTCGTATCACTACCAGTCGAGATGACAGGCATCTTATCCGTATGGCTGTAACGGACCGTGCAGCCACGTCTCTATCCCTGAGTCAACAGATGGGGACGTTTGCAAGACAACAACCATCTGCACGAACAGTTCGACGACGTTTGCAGCAGCATGAACTATCAGCTCGGAGACCGTGGCTGCGGTTACCCTTGACGCTGCATCACAGACAGGAGCGCCTGCGATGGTGTACTCAACGACGAACCTGGGTGCACGAATGGCAAAACGTCATTTTTTCGGATGAATCCAGGTTCTGTTTACAGCATCATGATGGTCGCATCCGTGATTGGCGACATCGCGGTGAACGTACATTGGAAGCGTGTATTGGTCATCGTCATACTGGCGTATCACCCGGCGTGATGGTATGGGGTGCCATTGGTTACACGTCTCGGTCACCTCTTGTTCGCACTGACGACACTTTGAACAGTGGACGTTACATTTCAGATGTGTTACGACCCGTGGCTCTACCCTTCATTCGATCCCTGCGAAACCCTACATTTCAGAAGGATGATGCACGACCGCATGTTGCAGGTCCTGTACAGGCCTTTCTGGATACAGAAAATGTTCGACTGCTGTCCTGGCCAGCACATTCTCCAGATCCCTCAGCAATTGAAAACGTCTGGTCAATGGTGGCCGAGCAACTGGCTCGTCACAATACGCCAGTCACTACTCTTGATGAACTGTGGTATCGTGTTGAAGCTGCATGGGCAGCTGTACCTGTACACGCCATCCAAGCTCTGTTTGACTCAATGCCTAGGCGTATCAAGGCCGTTATTACGGCCAGAGGTAGTTGTTCTGGGTACTGACTTCTCAGGATCTATGCACCCAAATTGCGTGAAAATGTAATCACATGTCAGTTCTAGTACAATAAATTTGTCCAATGAATACCCGTTTATCATCTGCACTTCTTCTTGGTGTAGCAATTTTAATGGCCAGTAGTGTATATTCATCACTTAATACTGGTTTTTGAAGCCTTATAAGTAATATTTTGTGTTAAATTTATTGTTATAGTCCGATTAAAATTCGTTGATAGCTGACGTCTGTCAGTTGCTGCTACAGTGTTGCCACATCTGCTGTCGGTTACCGTTCGGTTATAGGCGACACACAAACATGGCGGGTCACATTACATATACTGTTAATGTGTAACGTGTGGTGGAAGCGGCCGCCACGAGGTATGACGCAAATGGGAGATGCCCTGTCGACAGCTGATCTTAACTAGCCAATGACAGGGTAATACAGGGTGTTTCAAACAGAATATACCCATTTCGAATGCATATATTTATTAAACTTTAAGACATACGAATACGAAACTTGATACACAGTACATAAATTTGTCCAATGAATACCCGTTTATCACTTCTTCTTGGTGTAGCAGTTTTAATGGCCAGTAGTGTATGTGCTCTACATTCTCGGTGAAGATCGAATTTCGGAATTTAGTGAGCAGCCCCTTCCGTATAGTGCGCCGTCTATCAGCAAGTGTGTCCCACTTCAAACTTTCTATGAGATTTGTAACGCTCTCGCGATGGCTAAATGTACCAGTCACGAATCTTGCCTCTCATCTTTGGGCCTTCTCAATCTCTTGAATGTGTCCCAACTGGTAAGAGTCCCATACAGACGAACAATACCCTTAACACTGGACAAACTAACGTATTGTGAGCTATTTCCTTTGTTGAAGGACTGCATCGCTTCAGGATTCTATCAATAAACCGCAATCTTGAGTTCGCCTTACCCGTTACTTGTGTAATCTGATCATTCCATTTGAGATCATTTCGAATAGTCACACCCAGATACTTGACTGAAGTTACCGCTTCCAAAGGCTGATCATTTATTTTGTACTCATACATTAACGGGGATTTTCGCCTTGTTATACGCAGTAGGTTACACTTACTAATTTTGAGAGGTAACTGCCAGCCGTTACACCACGCATTTATTTTCTGCAAATCCTCAATGATTTGTTCACAACTTCCGGGTGATACTACTTTCCTGTAGACTACAGCATCATCGGCAAACGGTCTAATGCCGCTGTCAATATCATCAATCAGATCGTTTATGTAAATCGTAAAAAGCAGCGGACCTATTACGCTGCCCTGGGGCAGTCTGGGAATAAGTTGTAAATACAAATAATTCATAAAATCTAGTGTCTTACTGTGAAACTGTCTACGTTATTTTGAACCAGGTGACTCAGGAAGCGCTCTAGTTGGTCACCTAGTTTGCGTCTTTCAAAACAGCAAAGATTGCTAGTGGCAATGTTGTCAATTCACTTTCTACCATGTGCCTACGCATCACTTGAAATGTAGGGCTAAGTGTGTCAACTTGAAGGCTCCTACAAAAGACAAAATTTTATTATGAAGAATTAATACACTGAAGGGCCAAAGAAATTGATATAGACATGCGTATTCAAATACAGATATATGTAAACATGCAGAATACAGCGCTGAGGTCGGTAATGCCTACACAAGACAACAAGTGTCTAGCGCAGTTGGTAGATCGACTGCTGCTACAATGGTAGGTTATCAAGACCTAAGTGAGCTTGAACGTGGTGTTATATTCGGCGCACAAGCGATGGGACACAGCATCTTCGTGGTAGCGATGAAGTGGGGATTTTCCCGTACGATCATTTGACGAGTGTACCCTGGACATCAGGAATCCGGTAAAACATCAATCTCCGACATCGCTGCGGCCGGAAAAAGATCCTGCAAGAACGGGACCAACGACGACTGAAAAGAATCGTTCAATGTGACAAAAGTGCAACCCTTCCGCAAATTGCTGGGCCATCAACATGTGTTAGCGTGCGAACCATTCAACGAAGGATCATCGACATTGGCTTTCGGACCCGAAGGCCCACTCGTGTACCCTTGACGGCTGCACGACGCAAAGCGCCTCGTCTGCGTCCGTCAACACCAGTATTACCGAGCGAGG
Organism: Schistocerca piceifrons; assembly: GCF_021461385.2. Classification (NCBI taxonomy): domain Eukaryota; kingdom Metazoa; phylum Arthropoda; class Insecta; order Orthoptera; family Acrididae; genus Schistocerca; species Schistocerca piceifrons. Next base: position 191,865,480 of record NC_060140.1, read on the forward strand.
TGGCGCAGTGGTTAGACACCGGACTCGCATTCGGGAGGACGACGGTTCAATCCCGAGTCCGGCCATCCAGATTTAGGTTTTCCGTGATTTCCTTAAATGTTCCAGACAAATGCCGGCATGGTTCCTTTGAAAGGGCACGGCCGACTTCCTTCCTCGTCGTTCCCTAATCCAATGAGACCGATGACCTCGCTGTCTGGTCTCCTTCCCCAAACAACCCAACCCTGTCATTTGGGGGGGGGGGGGGGGGAGGGGATATGGGAACACCAATATTGGACTATTGATGACTGGAAACATGTTGCCTGGTCGGACCAGCCTCGTTTCAAATTGTATCGAGTGGAAGGACGTGAACGGATATGGAGATAACCTCATGAATCCATGCACCCTGCATGCCAGCAGGGCACTGGTCGAGCTCGTGGAGGCTCTGTAATGGTGTGGGGCATGTGCAGTTGGAGTGATATGGGATCCCTGATACGTCTACATACGACTCTGACAGGTGAAACGTACGAAAGCATCCTCTCTGATCATCTGCATCCATTGTGCATTCCGACGGACTTGGGGAATTCCAGCAGGACAACGCGACACCTCACACGTCCGTAATTCCTATAGAGTGGCTCCAGAAACACTCTTCTGAGTTTAAACACTTCCGCTGACCACCACTTCCCAGACATGAACATTATTGAGCGTATCTATGATGCCTTGCAACGTACTGTTCCGAAGAGATCTCCACCCCTCGAACTCTTGTGGATTTATGGGCAGCCTTGCGGGATTCATGGTGCCAGTTCTCTGCAGCACTACTTCAGACATTAGTCGAGTCCACGCCACATCGTGTTGCGGAACTTCTGCGTGCTTGCGGGGGCCTACACGATATTTGGCAGGTGTAATAGTGTCTTTGGCTCTTCTGTTCCTTACATCTGATTTGATCCATTATAAATGGATACAGCAGTATCGCTGAGAAAAAAAAACTTTGTAATAAACAAGTACAGAGTAAGGGAAATATGCTCTTCCCGTCACATGCCGTAGTCTTCAGGCTCCAGACACTGTGATCAGGGATCGTTTACTAGTGGAAACATGTATGCCATCCTTTCCCAGCACTCCCACTCCTTTGGATCAGTTGCACTGTTCTTCATCTTGTCACGTTCCTCCAAATAAACTTCTGCTGCTTTGCCTGTAACTCCTTTTAAGCTTTTCCTCGTCCCCCTTTCTTTCTCGCTGTTGAAGTCATAATCAATATATATTAATATTAAGATCAAGCGAAAAAAACCTATCACACCTTATTTTGGAGATGAAGCAACTAAACGGCATTGCACGAACTGATTATCCAATTTTGTTGTAGTTCACAATGATTGCGTTCCAATAACTTTATTTAGGATATAGCCGTTACTTTTCGCTACAGTAGATTAGGAAAGCACGCCTTCTCGACATTCGACCATAGCAGTTTTTCCTATGTGTTCTACGGAGACACTAAATAGGCAATGGCGATGTATACACTTTTTTCAAAAAAAGGGTCAAATAGCTCTAAGCACTATGGGACTTAACATCTGAGGTCATCATTCCCCTAGAACTTAGAACTACTTAAACCTAACTAACCTAAGAACATCACACACATCCATGCCCGAGGCAGGATTCGAACCTTCGACCGTAGCAGCAGTGCGGTTCCGGACTGAAGCGCCCAGAACCGCTCGGCCACATCAGCCGGCCCTTTTTTTTTTTTTTAACAAATAAAGGATTTACATAAAACTGACTCGCTATGTTACGACCTTTCATTTTGCACGGCAGAAGCGACGACGATACCGTCGATAACGCAAAACGCAGTTGTACTGGTTCCTTCAGGACTCGCACCGCACGCTCCCCTCTGCTCAGGGAACAAGAAAACGTGAACAGGTTTTAGTTATACACTGTGCGAGTGACATACATTAGTTTCGGATGCATAAATAATGTTGGATGTGTAACTCCAAATGTATTACACTGAAAACGTTTCACTTCTGTTTCACTGACTCGTGCACCACACCTGGCTCTGGTCTTAAAAAACGTGTTCACGCCAAAAAGACGTGAGTAAGTGTGATATGTGAAAAATCGACGCCTTGGATGAAATTCCGCACGGGGAAACAAAATCCCTGGAGCCGGCCCTACACATGTAGCGCAGATAAAGTAGGAAGACGCAAGAAACACCCAGAAAGGCAATTAACACCCGATCCATGGCTCGACCTGCGCGAACCTCCGTCGTTCGGGAATATGACTTAAAACTCCGTAACGCGTATGAAATGAAATGATCGTACGGCACTGTTGGCCGGGAGACCCCATGCGCGGTGTTCGGCCGCCGAAATTTGCAAGTCCTTTTTAGCTGACGCCACTTCGGCGACTTGCGAGTCAATGATGACGAAAGACACACAACACCCAGTCATCTCGAGGCAGAGAAAATCCCTGACCCCGCCGAGAATCGAACCCGGGACCCCCTGCGAGGGAAGCGAGAACGCTACCGCAAGACCACCAGCCGCGGAACGTAAGGCGTAAAATGTCTCTGACAACTAACTTTCAACCATGATTTGCGAATGACCGCCGAACAACAATACTGGGCAATCATATTGTACAGTAAATCAATAGTTGCCTCCTCGCAGCGAATTAATGTAGCACAAACTTTATATAAAATGTTGAAGGTGCAAACATGGCGGATATGGACACCAGCTGTGTTTTGGGACTTGAGCAGACTTTGCGCTCGCGAAAGAAAAAGAGGAAGCGTAGATGGAAGGAAAAAAAATCGCACAAAATAAACAGTTTGGCGCAGGGGACTGAGATGAGAAAGATATTGCATACCAAACAGAGACTATACAGTCCAACCAGTTTGCACAATAGAAAAATGTCAGTTGATCCGTGAATATATTGTACAACATTGCCCAACCTTAAATCCTATCCACAGACGGTCAGTAACAGTGCACAACAAGAAGTATTGCACAATATTATTGACAGTCTAGGAATATATTATTGCTCAATGAGTACTGTGCAACAATACTGATCAACTTCGATTGTTACTGACGAGCAATATATTGAAGAAGACTGCAGATCTTTAAAAATAGTTGCACTAGTTCAATATGTTGTACCATATTAAGAGTAGTATCGTACATTACACTTAAGTTCCTTCCGAGACAGTGAGAAATTCAATTCGCTCCGACAGAATTTCCGCAAAGACTTGAAGAAATTGCATGACAGAAGAGCAAGAAGTGGGCTGGAAGATGTATATGAAAGCACCAGGTTTTGTTTTGATTGCTCAGGAAAAGCCAGATGCCTCGTTGTCCACAATGCAGGAAACTGAACACCAAGATATCATGACAGTAAGTACAAATGTTTATCTTACGTATAACAGTTTTCAGAAGTTTCAAACAATATCAGGTCAGGTCAGCTGTCCAGTGTGTATCTTACGTACAGCAGTTTTCAGAAGTTTCAAACAATATCAGGTCAGGTCAGCTGTCCAGTGTGCATACACGTTTATTTTTCTTGCATCAGTAGTCACAACCCAACCTTTCTATCTGCGTAATTGTTTTCTTTCGTTTGCGAAAGTATTTGCAGTAGAGAAATACGCAGATACCAGTACATATACACCATGAATCACACAGATCCCTCATTTAATTTGTAATTAGTTCTTGCTGTGATTCGCAAGGGTATATAGGGATTGCATAGGCCCTGGACAACTGAAATATTCTTAGACTAGTGCAGTCTGTTCTGGATAATTTCTAATTTGTTTCGCAAAGATATAGTTGAGTCATGAGTTCCACAATCCCGAGCGCCCACTTGTTCGCTATGAAGGCAGAGTTCCCACGTCCCGGGCATATATATTACGCGATACTGGTCCGTTCTTGGCTCCGCTGTTTCGCATAATGTAATATTCGCGCAAACAAATTCCAAATGTTTTTCTTTTACTGACATTTGTCTCTGTATCCTCTGGCACACTACAGGTCAATAACTTCTGGTTGTAGTTCAGGACTGAGTTCTTTTGTTTATTTATCTATTGGCCTTTGACATTAACCATTTAGCGAGAAAAGTGAGTAAATACAGATCTGGAACACAATATGATATATTCAGCATAGGTGTTAGAAATTACATTAATTCCAGGTAAACTTCATGGTACACGGTGCAGATTCACACACTCAAGCCGCGTAGCTAGAGGCGCCATGTCACGGATTGCGCGGCCCCTCCCACCGGAGGTTCGAGTCCTCCCTCGAGCGCGCGCGCGCGCGTGTGTGTGTGTGTGTGTGTGTGTGTGTGTGTGTGTGTGTGTGTGTGTGTGTGTGTGTGCGCAAGTCTAGCGACCGATGACCTCGGCTGTTTGGTCCCTTTAGGAATACACACACACACACACACACACACACACACACACACACACACTCTCTCTCTCTCTCTCTCTCTCTCTCTCTCCCTCTCTCAACACAGTCCATGCCGGCGTCTTTGTGTCTGACTTATAACTGGATATCCGCTTGTTGCAGAAACCGGGTAATACTGACACAGTCCGCTGTGGTCAGCTGTCAAAACAGATCAGTCACAGATTTAGGTTGGGGAATTCCTGCTCTGATCAGGGCCTGAAGAAACTTAAGGCGTTGTGTGTCATACTATGAACACTCTAGCATCACAAGGTTGAGGTCTGCAATCTCAGCTGGAAGGACTTCGCAGCATGGAGATGACTGACCTTTCATCCTACACGGCCGCTGTGACCGAGCGGTTCAGTCCGGAACCGCGCTGCTGCTACGGTCGCAGGTTAGAATCCTGCCTCGGGCATGGGTGTGCGTGATGTCCTTAGGTTAGTTAGGTTTAAGCAGGTCTAAGTCTAGGGGACTGATGACCTCAGATGTTAAATCCAACAGTTCTCAGAGCCATTTGAACCATTTTTCATCCTACAAAGGTGTGAACGATAACAGCCGTGAACCAGTCGGAGATGAATCTCTTCAATATTCGCCGAATATGGAGAGGAGAACAGGTCAAAATCACTTTCTAATGCGTCATATCTTGCAAACATCGCTGAAATTCTTCCTTAAGGGATACTTAAATATGTAAATGATGTCGAGAGTCTATCAGCAACAGCATCTTGCAAGGACGACAATTTTGGAAAATGAGCTGGATTTCCTTTTACCAGCTGCCAGCTTGCGTCCCTAGCGTTTTGTCTATTCCTTGCACAGGGGACTGAGGTGCGAAGATACTTTCGGTGTTATGCAATGCCGACTCGCCGCTGCTGCTATTTAGATGGCATCGCTGTCAAAACTGACGCTTCCACTTTCACAGCTGGCACTTCTCCCGTGCTGTCGCGATCGCGAACTTATTAAGGCACGGATTACAGAGTGACTTGTGGGAAGTATTGCCGAAATAACTTCTTTATGTGGCTAATGAGCGAATGCAGCATTGAACGGTAATGAGGACTGGGGAGAAGGTGGAAGCGTAAGCGGTGAAGCTGCTATGTCAGTGTGCGTTTATCCCGGGGCGGTGTGTGCTGCGGCGTCCTTTGTAGGAGCCAGCTGAAGGCTGCAGGGCAGACAAAGCGCGGGCCGCACAAAGGCGCTCCCCACACCCCAACAAGCTGCCTCGGCGCGTGATCCGGCCGGAGGTGGAACCATCTGCGAGACTGAGCAGTCCTCAACTAGGGTTACCACACGTTCACATTTACGCTGACAACTCTACGTTTTCGACTTTTACGGTAGCGTCCGTATACATTGTTACGATATCTGCTACCGTCCGCACTTTTTTTAATTTTGGAAATTAAGATATTGTGAATTTTGTTTTCAACTAGTGTCGTAAACAAATTATATACTTAATACTTCCGTTATTGGGTTACATCAATACGGACTGATGTCGAAGAACCCGTGAAATTTTTGTTGGATAATAGTATTGAAATTTATGATTAAAAATGAAAAAAATCATAGCCACATATGATGGAAAATCTGAATCAAGCCAGAAGAAATGGTGCAAGTACACTGAGTTGTGTAGGAGTGAAGAACAATTTAGTGAATTAATTACACTGTCAAGTCGTTCTTTGCAGTGCCACCTCATAACTATGGAGTTGAGAGGTTGTTCTCCTTAATACAGGTACAGTGGACAAATGAGAGAAATAGCCAGACAGCTGAATCTGTAAAAGGGATTGCAGTGGTAAAAATGTGTCAAATGTAATTTGTGTCGACAAAAAGAGCTTTTAAATAAGATTTCGTCCAGTGCGTGCCATTGGCTCGAAAGTAATGTACGTACGTGTGTATTATCTTTTTATTTTGTTTGTTTCATTTGTAACATAGGAATCTGACTACGGAAAATTGAACTAACAATGTTTCATTCGGCATTACAACAAGGATTAGTCCGGACCTTTTCATAAAACTTTAAAAAATCTACCACTGCTATATATACAACGCCGGCAATGTTTACCTTTTTCTATAGTCTTATCGAGTTCCGGACTAGAACCGTCCTCATCATCCAACTAAGTGTGTCCGCATTTTGGAGTTTCAGAGTATGGTAACCCTAGGTTTCACCGCTTCAACACACAGCTGCCTCACGGGTGGCAATCTAGTGACTGGTATTATCATGAGCACATCTGATATATTCCGTAATTTGCTTTGCTAATTACTACTGCGACCAATAATTTGGAAATTCTGTTGTTAATATGCGTGGCTCGGTGGCTCAATGGTAACGTGGCAGCTATGAATCCAAAAGTCTGGGGTCCGGTACCCGGCCAGTAAGAGATATTGGTCTGTCACTTATCACTTCTTTGGATAAACAGTAATTTGTGATATTAGTCGTCGCCCTTGAGCAGAGACATTGTAAACATTCGACAAAGGCTGTTAACATAGCCACTACAATATCATATTAATAGCAATTTTTTTAAACGTAAGAAAGACAGGCTTACTGCATCGCGAAAATGGCCAATCACACGTAAATAGGAGAACCATTTCTTGGAACTATAAAGATCCGAGAATCGTAAAAACAATTTCTACAGCTGCAAAGGAAATCATGACACACAGTGCAAACCAGAAAACAATATTTGTGGCAAATAAAAGGTAGCTATTGTCGGAAATAACACTTTATCTACACAGCTCAAAAGGAGATTGTGACAAACAGTTTCGAATATACAATGTGTTAGGGGTATAAGCGCAAATATTTTTTATTGGTGACAGGATAGTGTTCCGTACAACATTACATCAGTACTTACTTAATTTTCAGACTGATATTCGTAGCTATTAGGAGTAGTATGCTTTTAGGTTGGTTTGTACCTGCAAGTGGACGTGGCAAAATCAAGCGATTAATGAATTTGTTGAATTTTGGGCGCGTAGATGCAAAACGGTTAGTCTATACTGACAGGCGTAGTCCACTTAACATCTACAGGTGTAATCCACTTAGTGGTGCAGTTACGACCATGTAGAAAACATTTGGTAGTAAATTATGTGACGCGTTTGTGGGAAATCTGTTGGGGCAGAGAAAAAACAGCTAAAACATTGAAGTGCGTGCATATTATGGTACCAGTGACCACAATATCTGCACTTATGCTGCTAACACTTTACTTTCCAGTAGTAAACCGAAAAAGGTTTGGCAAGATCTTTCTACACACCGGAAAGGAAACGTAAATATATCAACAATATAATCGAAAAAGCCGGCCGCTGTGGCTGAGCGGTTCAAGTCACTTCAGTCTGGAACCGCGCGACCACCACGTCGCAGGTTTCGAATCCTGCCACGGGCACGGATGTGTCTGATGTCCTTAGGTTAGTTAGGTTGAAGTAGTCCTAAGTTCCAGGGGACTGATGACCTCAGATGTTAAATCCCAGCTCAGAGCCATTTGCGCCATACAATCGAAAATATATTTTAGCTATGTAACTCAAGTGGAGACAACGATACTCAATTGCAAATATGCAGTATATACAGTATATCTGTAACCGAAGCGATTATAACACCATGTCTTAACCTACACATTGCCGGAAAAAGAAGACGGCGTCGATTTTGATCCGATGACGGCAAATGCCACCCGCTGAATAGTACATGTACTGATAATGGTTTCAACGTCGCCTGCTAACAGATAGCGTAGTGACGTCTGTATCTACCCTTTAACAAGGAATGCTCACAACCAGAACGCTCAGTGTGGTGCAAACGTGTGAATCATGCAGGCAACCATGCGACGGAGACGCACTCGTGCTTGCTACAACCAACTGAGCGAGTTCGGAAGAGGTCAAATTGTAGCCTTCCGATGAGAACTGCCACAGAAGTTGGACATTCTGCATCACGTGTGCAATGATGCTGGTATCAGAGGTCACATGAACATTCTGAAGCCCGTAGACGAGGTTCTGGACGTCCACGCAGATCGGCGTATCGTATGGGCAGCAGTGGCAGATCGAATATTAGCAGTGAGACTATGGGCACGCAGACCTGTAGCTCATCTTTCACTCGCGCCGTACCATCGACGTGCACGGCTCGACTACTGCTGTCAGAGGATCACTTGGAACATGGAATGGCGCGACGGGGTCTTCAAAAATCAAAGCAGATTCTGCCTGCACGGAAGTGATGGTCGTTTGTGCATACGACGTAGACCTGGTGAGCGCTGTCTCCTAGAATTCACTCGTCCAGGACACACTGGCCCCATCCCTGACATTATGATCTGTGGTGCGATAAGCTAAAACTCTCGTTCACCTTTAGTGTTGCTGGATGGTGCTCTAACCAGCACTCGGTACGTGCAGAATGTTGTTAGAGCCATTCTTGCAACAGGAAGGCGATGTGTTGTCCCAACAGGATAATGCTGGCCCACACACTACCCGTGAAACTCAATTTGCTCTGAAAGACGTGCAGCAATTTTCCTGGCCAGCACGATCTCCAATCGAGCATGTATGGGATATGATGGGACGAGAAGTGACTCGTACGACTCGTCAACCAACAATTCTTACAGAACTACGTGAACAGGTCAAGCAGGCGTGACAAAGTACCCTGCACAGTATTCACCATCTGTACGAGGCTACACTACATACCAATATGGGTGCTTCAGCATGGATCGATACCTGGTACCTCAGAACAACTTGCGCTATTCATCGGTTCAAAAAAAAAAAAAATGGTTCAAATGGCTCTGGGCACTATGGGACTTAACCTCTGAGGTCATCAGTCCCCTAGAACTTAGAACTACTTAAACCTAACTAACCTAAGGACATCACACACATCCATGCCCGAGGCAGGATTCGAAACTGCGACCGTAGCGGTCACGCGGTTCCATACTGAAGCGCTTAGAACCGCACGGCCACACCGGCCGGCTATTCATCGGTAAACGTAATTATTTGATGTAATCCATATGCACTGTTGCCACAAATCCTGAGTGAATTGGTTCAAATGGCTCTGAGCACTATGGGACTTAACTGCTGAGGTCATCAGTCCCCTAGAACTAAGAACTACGTAAACCTAACTAGCCTAAGGACATCACACACATCCATGCCCGAGGCAGGATTCGAACCTGCAACCGTAGCGGTCGCGCGGTTCCAGGCTGCAGCGCCTAGAACTTCTCGGCCACTTCGGCCGGCCCTGAGTGAATTGGCATCCTCTAAACGAGTGTACTATTTTTGTCCGGCAGTGTATTTTAGCGGAATGAAACTGAACCGGGTATTGTAAGAAAATACTTCAGCTGCAGTGGGGACTAAAATGAACAGCACGAATTAAAAAATATTTGTCGTAGAAAGAAAATCACTGATAAAGCGACACAATATTTTGTGTCTCATACAAAGCAAAGATTAAAATTAGCCGCGCTGTCTTATGCTCCTTGCCACGTGCCACGGTTCGCGCGACTCCCCCCCCCCCCCCCCCTCCCCCGGCCACCGTCGGAGGTCCGAGTCCTCCTCTCGAGCATGGGTGTGTGTGTGTTGTCCTTATCGTAAGTTACTTTAAGTTAGATTAAGTAGTGTGTAAGCCTAGGGAACGATGACATCAGCAGTTTGGTCCCATAGGAACTTACCACCACCACCATTAAAATTGTAATTCATCTTATAACAACGATTGCTATTACGTCGCTTGTCTTGACCCACTTCTTTCACCTCTGGCAGGGGCCGTGGTTCAGAGTTCACGTTAAACTGTAGGTCCCGCTATTAACAGGCTGGATAAGTCAGCTCCAATTTCGGAGAAAAGCAACTGCATACGAACCCCAACAAGATCATGTCTTGTAAAGCACTGTGTTGTTCAAACCAATCTTTGGCTTCATAACAGCTTTAATTTTAATTGTTAATATTTATAGTCATCCCTCCTTAGTTGCTAATTCAATGCTGTTTATGTACCTTAAAACATCCAGAATCGAGATATAAAAAATTAATTTTTTTGAATTTTCTTGTTTTTATTATATTATTAGACATACTTTGAGACTGAACACCGTAAAAAAAAAAAAAATAAATAAATAAAATAAAAAATGTTACATACCTTCTGCAGTTACGCATAGGGTCACATGACAGAGAGCACACTTCCATCTGCTTCTGTGAGGTTCCTTCCTTGTGCTACAATATACACAGTGCCTTGAGGTGTCACGCATTGGTAGATGCTTCAGTTGAATGTGTTTCAGCTGGAACAATATTTCCATATTTTTTTGCAAATGATTCTGATGATGTACTCGGACATCCAGGATTTTCTGACTAGTCTGGAAAACTGTCTGTTCTAGCACTATCCACAAACTGATACTGAAAGAAATCTGCTGGTTGCGTACAGTCACAGTCATTTTTCGATTTTTATTTCACACCCACTTCATCTGAAATTCGACAAAGTTCACTGCACTGTCATCCCGTGTCCGTAAAGGATTCGCAATAAATGACAGTGATATGTTGTCGTAAGCACTAAACTATCATCCCTGTCATTATCAATATTATCTTCCCTCTCACTCTGTGAAATAATGCAAAACAACACTGATTTTTTGTTTGGAAATCGAGAACACTTTCTTCGGCTACCACATCATCTCCACTTTCATTGCTGTTGTCAATCTCTGAGTCGGTATCAGAAAATATATCTTCCAAAAGGCAGACCAGAATTTCCGCTTCCTTTACACTGCGAAATTACATCGTGTGAAACTGGAAATACAACAACTTGTCACAGCCGCTCTAGTGCCCTTAGAGCCGCAGTGGTTTCAAAAGGAACCACCACAATAATTGCGAAAACAAGTACATAAATTTAATTATTATCGCAATACATTGAGTATAAGTTTCAACAGGACAGTTTTCTCTATCTAATCAATGCGCAATGTTGCCTTATAGAAGCAAATTCAATCTCAATTTGAAAACAAAGACAGTTGTGCACCACATACAAAAATGGCTCCTACGTTTGCTCGTCCAACTACTTACATAAGAAGTAGTTCAAGCAGCAGCCGCTACACGGCAGCACCTGCTGAAGACGTAAAGGGGGGCACAGATGTAGCTACTGTGCATATGCTACGAAATGAGAAATCCTAGGTGGCTTCAAATGGAACCACATCGTCTGAAATGGGTAAGAGTGTGTTCCACAGTAGAGAATGTGAAAAAGTGATCATAGCTCTTATGGTATGCACTTTGGAGCCCATGTTTACTTGAAATTTTCTTTTCTGGTTTTGGTGCATACTATCACATCTCAAAGTATGAAAAGCAAAGAGCGCGCAGCAAAAGAGATCTGTTTCACACTATCGAAAATAAATAACTGCTCATTTCTCTTAAGTTATGCATTTTCGAGCCCATCCTTCAAAGAGCGTTCCTATCGTATCCATTCCCCTGGGAAATCTCGTATACGTCTCGCGACATAAACAGCGACGAGGAAATCATATAAATTAGAGTTCATACGACAATCATTCATACCACACTCCATTCGCGAATAGGACAGGGAAAGAGAGAAAACAGACTAGACCAGAAGTGCTCTCGGTCTCACACCGTACCGTGCTTGCGGAATAAAGTTGTAAAAGCAGTTTTAAAACCCCAACTTAATGTCGATTTTCACAAACTATGGTAATTTTCACTAGTTTTGATTCACAGTAAGCAGCTCATGTTAGGAGTTCACAAGGGATTTGGTCGCAGTACAGAACCAGCGATAAGGCCTCGGGGTGAGGATTATGCCGACGCCAGCAAACAAGCTGCGCTCCCAGATAAAGTCGAGCGGCGCTACTGGAAGTTCGCGCAAACACAATCGGCTTTGCGAAAGAGCAGCAGCTTTATAAGGATAAGAGTACCACGTACTGCAGACGCAGAGAGGATGGTGTTGGATGCTGCACTGTGACGGAGGATATATTTTGACTCGCTCCCCTAGCGATGCCGCCAACGCAGCACAGGGCTGTGGCTGCTGACGCAGAGAAACTGGTCATTCATAATACTGATACAAAAAGTTCATCACCATTACTGGGCCAGAAAAAGGACCAAAGGCGGTGGTTTACAATTACTAAACAGAAAATCTTGCATTAGTCCTGGGTTCAATTCCAAAATTCTCAGCAGACTACTGTGCCTCCCAAATCTTTACGGTCAAAATTAAACATAGGCCTATTATGGTGTAGATTAAAAGTCAGTAGTCTGACATATATTCGTCTTGGGGTGAATGTTCACTTTCTGTCAGTGTTTGCTTTAAAATAATTTTTTTTTGGGAAAAAGATTGTGCCTTGGCAAAAACAAATATCTTCTTTTTCACCCATAACGTTTCGGTGAAGTTTCACCATCATCAGCAGGCTTACTCTGTTGTCTGAGGAATAACACGCAAAAATCTGTTGCTAATACAGGGCGAGTCAAAACGGACTTTAAAACTTTGGAATGATTCAGAAATTTATTGAGATAACTTACGGAATCGGTAGATGTATCATTTTGTACCAAACAACAAGTTTCACATAAAAGTGTCAAGTGTAATTTTGGTTCGATATGACTACCATCTGCGATGCGGCAGACATCCCAACGGTACTCAATTTCTTCCCACACTCGTTGCCGCTAATCGGGCGTAACTTGTGCAATAACAGTGTAGATTCAATTTTTCAGGTGGGCTAAATTGTTTGGCAGGGGAGGAACATACACATGGTCTTTAATGAAACCCCAAAGAAAGAAATCCAGTGGCGTAAGTATGGGGAGTCAGGTGGCCATGCGATTGGACCTTCACAGCCAATCCACCGAGCTGGGAAGCAATTATCGAGGAACCCTCGAACTTCCGTGAGCCAATGAGGTGGTGCATTGTCTTGCTGGTAGTAAACCATCTCATCTTGGTCATCTTCATCGATCTTTGAATTTCAAAGGTTTATGAAACAAAAACGCACGACGAGCAAGCTCCACACCAGTGAAAGTACCCATTTTAGCTGTGCACTACGCTCTCTCTCCTGGTGGTGGAATGGGGTACTGATGCACTACGTGAATTAAACTCTTTTTTTGCTATAAAATGACCATCTACGCAACGTTATCTCAATTAATTTCTGTATCACTCCAAAATTGTGAAGTCCACTTTGAGTCACCCTGTATAAACAGGATTGAGATTACGATTATATATTCATATCATTTTAACAGAATATGTACCTTAATATCACAAAGTAATGTTCGTGTTAACTGTGTTGTCTGCAGTACAGCTGATATTTTTAAAAGTTTGTCAGTTACAATAAATCAGGATTTCTCTACTGTACATTATATATAACGAACGCAAGTCAGGCCAAAAATGAAAACTACCAGTGTTTTTTGTGTTTTGTTAATGCTAATTTTATATTCTGCTGTCTGCTTTGAGCTGTTTATTATCTTTTAACGTTTGTTCGCATTCTTGTATTGTTTCCGAAAGTGTTTCTACTTACTGATTTGAGGGGGGGGGGGGGGGTATGTTACCTGGCATGAGCTTTGTAAACTGGTGTGTGTGTGTGTGTGTGTGTGTGTGTGTGTGTGTGTGTGTTTTCCTTAGTGAAGACCGCCTGTCCTCATATGCGAGTTGCAACATAATCCACTGAGACAACTCGTGTCTGGTCCCCAATGCTTGGACACTTCTTTAAGATAAGTGTGTTAACTGCTGCTTCACCAGTATTCGCCGTACTTTGTTCTTCAAAGTGGGCATTTAGAAGTCCAAGCTGACAGTTATCATGAAACTTCTTCCACACGAGCCATCATCATCTGCTAAGCTTTTACTGTGCGTACAATTTCTTGTCAACGCACTTGGTGAGCTAGCTGTGGGTTAACGATCCAGTTTCTTGGTTGGTTGATTTGGGTGAGGAGATCAAATAGCGCGGTCATCGGTCCCATCGGATTACGGAAAGAAGTTAGCCGTGCCCTTTCAAAGGAACCATCCCGGCATTTGCCTGGAGCGATTTAGGGAAATCATGGAAAACCTAAATCAGGATGGCCGGATGCGGGTTTGAACCGTCGTCCTCCCGAATGCGAGTCCAGTGTGCTAAATACTGCGCCATCTCGCGCGGTGATCCAGTTTCTCTACCTATACACAGCAGCAATTCTCTTCCAGTTAGGGTGGCATTTGATGCGAAATTTTTCTCTTTACATTCATTCGGCTCTCCGAACATTACACTCAATCTCTCAGTACATTCAATGCATGTCAGAAAATTCTGCAATATCAATAAAGATTCACTGGGAGGATCCTATCTTGTATATTACAATAGCGATTCACCCCGGCTTCACACCAGTAGTACTAAGAAGAAAGTATCTACGGCCGGGCGACTTGTTTATATTACGTGGTGATAATGCATAAATATTCCTCGTGACTGTGTCCTTCTATTAGTGAAAATGTTATCAGAATCCGTACAGTAGTTTCTGAGAGTAACCTTCACATTCAGACAAAAAAACGCGACAGGGGATTTTAATTTATAGCATGTATACATTACAATTTCGTGATCGGATCCAAAGGTACATTCGTTGCAAAATGGCCGCCATGTCCGTCCTATACGACGTCATATGGACTCGTTCTAGAGCGCCATGGGGGCAGGATACCGCCCATCCGGACGTTGACAGTTTTGGGATTCCTGGAACCGCTGGTTCTCCTTGAAGAAACAGCACAATTGCTATCAGGAGCCTGAATGCGGCGCCGAGTATTGATGCCGGATCCCCTGCTTGACAGATACGTTGACCAGTCGGCTGTACAGGGAAGAATCCTAAGGAACGTTTTAACTTGCAAAACACTCGTGCGACCTATTGCTGAGCACTGCTCGTCAGTTTAGGACCCTTACCAGGTTAGGATTAACAGAGAAAAATCCAAAGAAGACATATGGCTTTGTTCAGCGTTCGTAAGAACGTCACAATTCCAGAGGCAGGTACAACACGAGAAACGCAGTACATTGCGCTAAGGTTTATTGTGACAATCCGGTGAAGTTTCGCAGATGTGTAGCGCAGTATTTTTAGTGTGTCTATCGACAGCTTCACGTCGCACTTTAGCGTTCTGAGCACGCACTGAGCGCGTTAACATGCCTACAACAACAGATTCTCCTGCCAAGAGTGAATTGCCGCCTGTCATTAGTTTTCTTCACGGTGAGGGCTTTCGCCTGATTTCTTCAGCCCACATAACGTAATTGTCATGTGTGACAGCAATGTGCGGGAATGGTGGAGGAACTTTGAAGCAGGACGTACAGACGTTGATGCAGGGGGTCAGCAAAGGAAGAGAGTGTCAACCGATGATCTTGATGAACGAGTACATCACGCGATTCGAGAAAATAGTCTACGAATGCCAGTTCAGAACAAGCGAAGAGGAATATTGTCTTCAGGCACAGTCATCCTTTACGACAATGCACGGACTCACACAGCAGCTGTTGAAAGACGCTCCTGCAGCGGTTTCGACGGAAAGGTTTTGATCACCCACCAAACAGCTCGGACTTGGCCCCCTCTGATTTCATCTCTTTGCTCGCACGAATCGATGGATATTACAGCATTTTGGCACACAGACACCTACATCTACATCTACATTTATACTCCGCAAGCTACCCAATGGTGTGTGGCGGCACTTTACGTGCCACTGTCATTACCTCCCTTTCCTGTTCCAGTCGCGCATGGTTCGCGGGAAGAACGACTGCCGGAAAAAGCCTCCGTGCGCGCTCGAATCTCTCTAATTTTACATTCGTGATCTCCTCGGGAGGTATAAGTAGGGGGAAGCAATATATTCGATAACTCATTCAGAAACGAACCCTCTCGAAACCTGGACAGCAAGCTACACCGCGATGCAGAGCGCCTCTCCTGCAGAGTCTGCCACTTGAGTTTGCTAAACATCTCCGTGGCGCTATCACGGTTACCAAATAACCCTGTGATGAAACGCGCCGCTCTTCTTTCGATCTTTTCTATCTCCTCTGTCAACCCGATCTGGTACGGATCCCACACTGATGAGCAATATTCAAGTATAGGTCGAACGAGTGTTTTGTAATCCACCTCCTTTGTTGATGCACTACATTTTATAAGGACTCTCTCAATGAATCTCAAACTGGCACCCGCCTTAACAACAATTCATTTTATATGATCATTCCACTTCAAATTGTTCCGTACGCATACTCCCAGATATTTTACAGAAGTAACTGCTACCAGTGTTTGTTCCGCTATCATATAATCATACAATAAAGGATCCTTCTTTCTATGTATTCGCAATACATTACATTTGTCTATGTTAAGGGTCAGTTGCCACTCCCTGCACCAAGTGCCTATCCGCTGCAGATCTTCCTGCATTTTGCTGCAATTTTCTAATGCTGCAACTTCTCTGTATACTACAGCTTCATCCACGAAAAGCCGCATGGAACTTCCGACACTATCTACTAAGTCATTTACATATATTGTGAAAAGCAATGGTCCCATAACACTCCCCTGTGGCATGCCAGAGGTTACTTTTATCGTCTGTAGACGTCTCTCCATTGAGAACAACATGCTGTG
This sequence comes from Schistocerca piceifrons, assembly GCF_021461385.2. NCBI lineage: Eukaryota > Metazoa > Arthropoda > Insecta > Orthoptera > Acrididae > Schistocerca > Schistocerca piceifrons. The sequence goes on from NC_060140.1 coordinate 191,882,261, forward strand.
TTCTGTTTGCTAAAAACTCTTCAATCCAGCCACACATCTGGTCTGATATTCCGTAGGCTCTTACTTTGTTCATCAGGCGACAGTGCGGAGCTGTATCGAACGCCTTCTAGAAGTCAACGAAAATAGCATCTCCCTGGGAGCCTGTATCTAATATTTTCTGGGTCTCATGAACAAATAAAGCGAGTTGGGTCTCACACGATCGCTGTTTCCCGAATCCATGTTGATTCCTACAGAGTAGATTCTGTGTTTCCAGAAATGACATGATACGCGAGCAAAAAACATGTTCTAAAATTCTACAACAGATCGATGTCAGAGATATAGGTACCGATATGGGCACCAAGTTGCAGACCAGAGTACGGAACTGGTGGAAAACACAGACAGCTGCCTTCTATGACGAGGGTCTTGGAAAGTTGGTTCCACACTAGGACAAATGTCTAACATGGAGCAGCGACTGTGTAGAGAAGTAGCTAGAAAGTGTAATTAAACGTTGCAAATAAAACATTTTTTATTTTCACGGTGTATTTTCACGGTGGTCACCTTTTCGCGACCGATCGGAACTCGGGGAAAACAACGGAGGCTTACTATCAGCCATCTGTCGTTCTTCTAGCGGGCTATTTGCCAACGGAAACTGAAAGTGGGCCAATCGTTGTTACTTACACCATACAGTGCTAAGTGGCTTCTGAATTATAGACGTTGAAGTCGAATGATGCCTCGCCAGTAGGATGAGGAATATGTGGCAGATTCGGTTTATACGTAGAATATACACGTTCTCAGAAGCTGTGACATTAGCACGTTTCTCGGCTCTGCAAGCCATCAGGTGGCTGGGTGTCCGGTGCACAGGCCTGCAGCTGTCGGCGACGCTTGATCCCCTGGGTCAACAGGCGGCAGCCGCTAGCCGCTTATCGCTGGGCACACAGACCGCCTCTGTTCTCTGGAGGCGCCTCCTATCGATACCCGCGGTACACGGAGCTCACGCCTCTCCAGTTCTCCCTGAATCACTGCTCAAACAAGACGTCGGCGAGGCATCAAGGCCAGGGTTCGGCACTACGTCTGTCTGTCATGGCAACGGGGACACGTGTGATACACCTGTATTCCTCATCAAACCCTGCGGTGTATCGCAGAGCGTACATAGAGCGCTTCGGAGTACAAATGCACAAGATCGGACAATTAAGAAACGTGCTGTTAGTTTTGTTGCTGGTAGGTTTGATGAAGTACCGGCTTGATCCGTGAACCTAAAATGCAATTCTGGGAGGGAAATGCTCGATCTAACGACAGCGATGTTAAGAAAATTCACTGAACCACTCTCGGTAACAGACTGCAGAATGGTTCCACAGCCTCTAGTAACCTAGCGTAAGGACGAGATACGACAGACTGGGACTCGTACAGAGGCGTAGAGATGATCACCTTTGCCTCGTTCCATGTGCGAGCGGAACAGCAATGGAAATGAACAGTACCCTCTGCGATGCAGTGTACAATGGCTTCCAGAGTATGAATATATACTATCTGACCAAAAGTATCCGGAAACCTATTCCTCCCGAACAGGTCATGACGGCCCAAAGGCACCGACCGGCCGCCGTGTCATCCTCAGACCACAGGCGTCACTGGATGCGGATACGGAGGGGCATGTAGTCAGCACACCGCTCTCCCGGCCGTATGTCAGTTTCCGAGACCGGAGCCTCCGGAGCCGCCACTTCTCAGTCAAGTGGCTCCTCAGTTTGCCTCACAAGGGCTGAGAGCACCCCGCTTGCCAAGAGCGCTCGGCAGACCGGATGGTCACCCATCCAAGTGCTAGCCCAGCCCGACAGCGCTTAACTTCGGTGTTCTGGCTGGCTCTGAGCACTATGGGACTCAACATCTTAGGTCATAAGTTCCCTAGAACTTAGAACTACTTAAACCTAACTAACCTAAGGACATCACACACACCCATGCCCGAGGCAGGATTCGAACCTGCGACCGTAACAGTCCCGCGGTTCCGGACTGCAGCGCCAGAACAGCTAGACCACCGCGGCCGGCTCGGTGTTCTGACGGGAACTGGCGGACACCTATTAGCGGACATCAATATGGAGTATGTCCACCCTCCGCGAGTATGACTGCTTCAACTCTGCTAGCGACACTTTCAATGGGGAATCTAAATGTCTGTGGACGAATGGCGCCCATTTTTTCTAAAGGGCCTAAACCTGAAGAAGGTAGTGATGGATGTTGGGGTCTGGAGCGAAGCCGACGTTTTAACTCATCCCATTCCACTGGGTTCAGGCCGGGATTCTGCTCAGGCCAGTCCCTTTCCGCAATGTATACCATTGCTTCACAGCTACTGCTTTATGACTGGATGCACTGTCATGCTGATACGAACAACCATCGTCTCCAAACTGTTTCTCTACTAATGCTGTAATAAGTGTCCGTGTCTTTCTACATTAAGCGTTTTCTTACGCGCAAGAAGGGGACAGCACCCTAGCCACGTTAAACATTCCATAGCGCATAGCGCACGCAACGCTACCTCTTCCATACCTCACTGTTTGCCTACGCAGGGTGGCAGGTAACGTTCTCCAGGAATTGGCTAAATCCAAATCGTTCCATCGGATTGCCACACAGTACAGCGTGATTCATCGCTCCAAATCACTCGTTCCCCATCGTCTACAGCCCAGTGCCATTGTTATTTACATAACATTTAGTGTCCCTTAGAATTGACTACAGAACCGCATGACTTATGGACCATTGTACTCCAGTCTTTTTAACTACATACGCCTTGTGCTAACTGGACTGCTGGTGGCACTTTGTAATTCATGAGTGAGTCCTTCAGCTTATTTGGTCCTACTTTTTACAACCATGTTCTGTAATACTGCTGGCCGGTGTGGCCGAGTGGTTCTACGCGCTACAGTCTAGAACTGCTCGACCGCTACGGTCGCAGATTCGAATCCTGCCTCGGGCATGGATGTGTGTGATGTCCTTAGGTTAGTTAGGTTTAAGTAGTTCTGAGTTCTAGGGGACTGATGACCACAGATGTTAAGTCCCATAGTGCTCAGAGCCATTTGAACCATTTCTGCAATACTCGACGGTCCCTATCCATCAGTACAGGTTTGTCTAGTCTTTGCTTAGCTTGGTTGTTCCTTCGCGTTTTCACTCCATAATCAGAACAGTCGACATGGGCAGCTTTAGATGGATTGCTATTCGGGTGACACGCAATAACTAGTTCACGTTCGAAGTCAATGAGCTCTCCTGACCCGCTCATCCGTCTGTTATTGTTTCTCCACTGACACCAGAATACTCCCCGTCTCCTTCTATTCTGATGCGTCCGCCTCTCGCGGTATCTTGTGATCAATTCGGGATTAAATAGGCGTGTCCGGATACTTCTGATCAGTTAGTGTAGATGTAGAAGGTTAGAACGGTGGAAAGGGAACTGCAGTCGACACGATGCCTGTCTATTGTGTAGCATGGCGTGGTTTCGTCCATCTTGGAGCGGCTTGCACCACTGCAAACCAGGGAATGCGGCCTTGTTTCGGGACGCTTGGATGGTTTTACGCTTCAGCCGACTGGAGATGGCAACAGCGAGAAGGGAAGGGAGGGAAGGGAAGGCCCGTGGGAGAAGCGCCCGCACATCCGCCCGCGCCGAGGCCACCCACACCCACCCACACGGCTCTGCACGTGCGACACGCACTTTTCTCGTGTACCCTGCAACAGAGCAGCAGACGTCCTCCCTTCCGTTTGCGATGTTATGTAACCCACAAGACTGTAGTTACACTGCAACAAGCCGCTATTTCCCTGTGTCTAATTCACAATATAATCATACAAACTGGTAGCAGATGTCCGTACGGTCGTGTTCTGCTTGGAAGATGGCATTCCAGTCAACTGACAACCACGTCAACGACGTCAGGGTACCTATCAAACGGGATAGTGTTTGTCGAGGGTCCCACAGCCACAATCGCTGTTTACACAGTCGCAGATGGTGCAGTATGTGTAACGACCCAAGGACAGAAAACCCCCAACTAACAAACTTTGTGGAAACTCACTAGGGAAGTGAGTCATCTTGACAGTGACGGCAAGTATTGACGATGAAATCTACACTGGTAATATTTTAATTAACACCTATATCATTCAAATACTGAGAATAGCATACAAAATGGGGAGATAAAAGGAAAGGATTATCATAGATTCTTTATCAAACATCTATAGAACAAATTCAAAATCATATGAACGAAGGTTAAGTCCAAGAAAGTAATTCAGTCAAAGATAACATTTACCATGGAAGAGAGTTGTAGCCGCATCGAAAAGGAAATTCCATGCGACTACAATGCAACTCGGATATGGAAATGTTCCGTTAGTTGCTCTTGAGTCGCTCTAGAGTACTTTTGCGATAGTTGTCTGGACACAAACGCTATTAGATTGTTTCAGTTTGATAATTCGTGAGGTAGAGACTGAAGTATTGCCCAGTCATTCGACTGATGAAAGTTAATCTTTACCGCTCTCGACGCGACTGTATAGTAAGATGAGTGTTAGACTTCGATTGAGTGATGTTGGTTTATCGGACTTAGCCTTTGTACTGATGAACAGTTACAAACCTTGAGAGCACTGGATCAACGACAGAAAAACAATTCGTAGTCTTGAGTAGGACACAATAAAACGAAGACACGAAGAAAGACAAGTACGCCTATTGGTCAAAAGTTGTCGTCAGCGTCACGATTACTGAACAGAACAGAAGTTAATCTTGAATCACATATCGGTGTGCGTGTGTTGTAGGGACAAGCAATAAATTACAGAAAGAACAATAAAATCTGAGTCAAAAAGGTAAATCTTACGTGTCGCCTAACTCTTTAAACATTTTAAGTGACTAAGTGAGTACATGAATAATGGACAGTGAAGAGTGATTAGTTTAAACAAAACAAAAAAAAAAACATTTACTCCAACATAAGTTATCTCTGGAGTTGCGTCGGACCGTTGTTAATAACGGGACGTAGCAACGGAATAGTAGACAGCGAATTTTCATCCTCGCTATGTATGATGTGAAAAAACAACCGTAATGATGAGATCAAGATTTTATTTCATCACGGAACTAACCGGGCATGAAAAGAATAAAAATAAACGATTGCAATTTACCAGTTCGCACAAACTGAGAAGACTGTTGCGGACAGGTAACAGAATATTTCTAAACTACGCGAGGAGTTGTGTTCTTACGAGAGTTACAGGTGCTGTTCCACGTCACGCCGACGGGGACAAACATCGTTACTAGTCGCGCCTCTTCCCGGCGAGAGAAGGAGGAGGGAAGGGACGTCACATATGGCACAGAAAAACGCCTACCGTATTCTGTGCGGTGGAGGACCATAGGAAGGACGGATGCAGGACCGTCGCAAACTGATGTGGCCCGATGGCTTAATGCGAATCGTTCTGTTGTTTCTCGGATGTGGCGACAATTTATAGAGACAGAAACCGTATCCTGAAGACCAGAGCAGAAAGAGGGACCGTTGTTTGGAGGCAAGAGCACGACGGTACCGTCTTAGTACTGAAAGACAAAAGGCATCTGACCTAGCAGCATCCACAGGGCGTGTTGTATCGAGGCAAACGGCGTACAGAAAGTTAGGCAGAGTGGTCTTTATTGTCGGAGACCTGTTGTACGTTTACCTTTGACGCGTCTTCACAGAGGGGAACGCCTAGAGTGGAGTCGTCAGCGTGCCATCTGGATGGTCGGACAGTGGCTCAATGTTCTTTTCACAGATGAGCACCGATTTGGTCTCGACGGATCCGCATCTGGAGGGAACGTGGAACACGATTTCGAGACCCAAACATTGTGGAAAGAGAGCGATATAGAGGAGGATCCCTAATGGCATGGGCGGGGATTATGTTGCCCACTACAACAGCTCTTCATGAAATTGTACGGGCGAACCATCAAGGTTCAGGTATCGTGATGAGGTCTTGGGACTTCATGCTCGGTTGTTGCGAGGTGTTGTGGGAACAGACTTCGTATTGATAGACAATAATGATGGACCTCATAGAGCACGGGTGGTTAATGTTTTCTTGGAAACTGAAGATACTGCACGCATAACACGGGCTGCTCGCTCTCCCGATTTGAATCCCACAGAGAAAGACTAGAGAAACGGGTTGCATCACGTCAACATCCATCAACATCTCTTCAAGACTTGCGAGCGCTATGCAGGAAGAATGGACGTTATTGTCTCAACACAAGATTGATGACATCATTCACAGCATGCCAAGTCTATGTCTGGTCTGTACTGCTGTCAGAGATACTTACACCCCTTACTGAGCACATTAACCAGTTGTCGAAATGTGTGTGCAAATCTGTTACTTTGCAGTCGTTTGCGTTCTGTATTCTTTACATTCTTTCTACTTCACTGTAATTTGTTTATACTCTTTTGTGGCAAAATAAACGCAACCTTGCAAAACTTCCCTTCGTTGCTTTAATTTTGGATACTAGTGTACTTTATCCTCACCAAGCGAGAAGAGGAAATGGTAAGGTACTGGACTTGCATTCGAGATGGTAGCAACTGAAATTCCTCCTCTGCCATCTACATTTATGTTTTCTTTTGTTTCCTTAAATCGCTGACGTCATATCCCAAGATGGTTTATTAAAAAAGAGGCTGGTTTTCTTTCCCATTCTTGTGCTCCGTGTCTAATGACGTTATCACTCACAGTATGTCACACCGTCTTTTTTCTTCCTTTTATTATTCATCCTCAGTAGCGCCACGATATTCGGCAATACGTTACATTATCTGCGGTAGTATCCCTGCTGTACTGGCTATGTTACGGTTAGGCGTCCCACTACCACCACCACCACCAGGAAAATAAAAAGACCCGGCACCCGCTCTGGTCGTGTAGACGTCACCATCTCAGCACTAGCCCAAGTTATTTGGGGAAACGACAGTAGCTGAACGAAGGCGCGCTTTAGTCTCCATCATCAGAGTAACAGCGATCCTTCTGGCAAGAGCGGTCCTTCTGGAAGTTGTACGAGGGTCACTCCAAAAGAAATGCACTCTATTTTTGTAAAATACAGTTTTCATTCTGCATGTGTGAAAGTTTTACAGTGTGTAGATACATCCTTCCGCTTGTTTTCTGGCGCCGTCACAGCATGTCTTCAAGATGGCTGCTACACTTGGCGTTTGTCAGAAGCAACGTGCTGTCATAGAATTCCTGTGCTGTGAAAACGAGACAGTGGGAAACATCCACAAGAGGTTGAAAAAGGTGTATGGAGATGCTGCTGTCGATCGCAGTACAGTTAGTCGGTGGGCAAGCAGGTTACGTGATGAAAGCGGGCAAGGCAATATTGAGGATTGTCCTCGCAGCGGCAGGCCTCGTACTGCACACACTCCAGACAATGTGCAGAGAGTTAAAGAATTGGTGACTGCTGACAAGACACATCACAGTGAACGAATTGTCACGCTACGTTGGGATAGGTGAAGGAAGTGTTTGCAGAATACTGAAAGTGTTGGCGTTAAAAAAGGTTTGTGCCAGGTGGGTTCCCAGAATGTTGACAGTGGCTCACAAAGAAACATGATAAACGGTATGCAGCGAAGTTTTGGAACAGTACGAGAATGGTGGAGATGAATTTCTTGGAAGAATTGTGACAGGTGACGAAACATGGCTCCATCATTTTTCACCAGAGACGAAGAGGCAATCAGTGGAGTGGCATCATGCAAATTCACCCAAGAAAAAAAAAAATTCAAAACCACATCTTCTGCTGGAAAATTTATGGCTACGGTGTTTTTCGATTCCGAAGGACTCTTGCTTATGGACATCTTGCCAAGTGGAAGCACCATAAATTCTGATGCATATGTGACGACACTGAAGAAACTCCAAGCTCGACTGAGTCCTGTTCGACCACATCGACAAAAGCAGGAGGTTTTGCTGTTGCACGACAGTGCACGGCCACATGTCAGTCAAAAAATCATGGAAGCGCTCACAAAACTAGGATGGACAACACTGAAACACAGTCCTGACCTGGCTCCATGTGACTATCATCTCTTTGGGAAACTGAAAGACTCTCTTCGTGGAACAAGGTTTGAAGATGATGACTCTCTTGTGCGCGCTGCCAAACAGTGGCTCCAACAGGTTGGTCCATAATTTTACTGTGCGGGTATACAGGCGCTGGTTCCAAGATGGCGTAAGGCAGTTGAGAGGGATGGAAATTATGTGGAGAAATGAAAATATTGTTCCTAAAGGACGTATCTACACACTGTGAAACTCTCAAACACGTAGAACAAAAGATGGATTTAAAAAAAAGGTGTGCATTTCTTTTGGAGTGACCCTCGTATGTCTCATCCTGCCTCCGACGTATGAACTGACGTACCAAATCAACATGGGCTCCTACAGTTTCACGTGGACTCTGAACAACAGTGCAGCTTGGCGTTTCTCACGTATCCAAATGAGTGCCCAAAGTGAAAGGAGCTGTTACGTGGCAGAAACAGTTATAGGACTGACTGATGATTGAATCCTGAACCTTTGGATTTGTAGTCAGACAATCAGCGAGCCGTATTTCCAATTAAAGTGACTGGATAAGTGCGAGTTGGGTACTTGTACGCAGAGGGTAATACGACGTACTCGATATAGGAAGCTTGCGAAAAACATGACGATTTGCGACTACTGCTGCCCTCTACTGATTCCTCCAAGTAACAGACGAACTAGAAAACAGACGCCATTTGAGCTGTGGAATGAACGAGTGTGAGGAAAATAAAACAAGCCAATTTCTTGTTACTTTCAGGAGAAAAAAGTTAAAATGTAAGTTTAAAGTTATTACCCAAATTTCCGCAAATACTGTTGAAACCTCCCTCGCGCGCCTGGTAGCTTTTCTTGAGGGTAGTTCCACCTCTGGGCGTTGTCAGGTACGTAGCCCGCTCTTGGTCCCTTTTGTTCTGCTTGCAGTGGAGATTTCACTTGCGGTGATAAGTTGCAGCGTAATTTTGGATATTCCATGTCGCTAAGAGCTCTCCGCGGGTACATTACTCGTACTGGCACACAGCCAGAATTCATATCTTATTTTCTTCGCGTTACTAGGTGTTAATGGCTGCTAATTGTTCTGCGATTCTGAAAGAGGCCTCCTGAGACTTTTATACAATTCGATATATTGTATGGCAAACGATACTGAAGAGAGTGAAAGAATGTATTATGAAAATGGTTCAAATGGCTCTGAGCACTATGGGACTTAACTTCTAAGGTCATCAGTCCCTAGAACATAGAACTACTTAAACCTAACCAACCTAAGAACATCGCCGGCCGGGGTGGCCGAGCGGTTCTAGGCGCTACAGTCTGGAACCGCGTAACCGCTACGGTCGCAAGTTCGAATCCTGCCTCGGGCATGGATGTGTGTGATGTCCTTAGGTTAGTTAGGTTTAAGTATTTCTAAGTTCTGGGGGACTGACGACCTCAGAAGTTAAGTCCCATAGTGTTCAGAGTCATTGGCGCAATTTTTGAGCCTAACGACATCACACACATCCGTGCCCGAGGCAGGATTCGAACCTGCGACCGTAGCGGTCGCACGGTTCTAGACTGAAGCGTCTAGAACCGCTCGCCACAGCGGCCGACTCTTGGTTTCTCAGTTGAGATGTTCCTTGGCGCGAACAGACCAGTCAAGGTGGTCCCACAGATTCTCGATTGCGTTTAAACTCCGGGAATTTAGTGGCCGGGGAGCACGGGAAACTCATCCTGGTCCTCTTCGAACCACGCCCGTACACGCCGAGCTTTATGATACATTGCATAGTCCTGTTGTTAGATACCATCGTGCTGACTAAAAACAAACTGCATGTACGGGTGGACATGGTCCCTAAGCATACATGCATACTTGTGCTGATCCAACTGTGCCTTCCAGAGTTGTGTGATACATTCCATTACCCTGCTGTTCGACACCATCGTTCCGATGAAAAACAAATTGCATGTAAGGGTGGACGTAGTTCCTACGCACAGGCGCATACTTGTGTTGCTCCACTGTGCCTTCCACGAGATCACCCAGGGAATGGCACGACAGCATACCCCAGACCATCAGACCATAACATTCCCTCCACCGGCTTTGAACCTCTCTACAATTGTTGCAGGGTGTTTTTTTCTTTTTTTTTTTTTTTGGACGTTTCACGTCGATGGAGCACAAAACATTCGTAATATGCCAACAAAAAATCAAACAGGCAGTGAAAAATATTTATAAGCTAAGAAATATGTAAACAACAATAATTGTGTGTAAGAAAAATGTTAAGAAAAATGTTTTGTAAAATGTATTTAAGTTATTTGCATATCAATGGTGACAGTGAAGTATCCGCACCAAGCTCTTTGTTGGCGGGAGAGCCTGCGCATTGATACATAGGAAGCGTGGCGAGAAGCGCGCAGCATTGTCGACAGAACACACTTGAGTCAACCTCTGTGCAGTGAAGTTGTGTGTAGGGACAGAGCGGGGCGCCTGTTCGCCACCAGCTATATATTACTTGAAGAATATTATAATTATATAATTCACAGTTATTCATGAATTGAAACTTCCTGGCAGGAAAGGCAAAGGTCCCGAGTTCGAGTCTCGGTCGGGCACACAGTTTTAATCTGCCACGAAGTTTCATATCAGCGCACACTCCGCTGCAGAGTGAAAAACTCATTCTGGTATTCATGAATTATTAAAAATCGATGTCATGAAGGCATCAAAGATATTTAAGCGCTAACTGCATATTGTAAGTTCGTTGTTACATTTTTAATCTGTTTTATGTAAACGATACCCAAACTAAAGTTTTATAAATTGAATCATTATAAAGAGTTAAAAATTTTTATTCAGTCATTTTCAGAATAGATCAGTTTATCTCAGTCAATATCGTATTGAACCCAGCAACCACAAGATTTAACTTTTGTTGAGTTTTCTCAATTTTTTTTATTTAATAATGGCACTGAATTTTTCACCAGTAACTTCAATCAAAAAAGCAAATGAATAATAAAATCAAAAAAGCAAATGAATAATAACTACAGTTTTAGCTCATATATTTGCAATCCCAGTAAATGAATGCCAATCGAAATAATTATCAACAGTAGATCAGAGTGAGTATTCAGACATGCAGCCAGAGGCGACCCAGCAATGTAAAAGGTAGGGAAAACATGTATGTGTGTTTTCAGGTTCACTGCATCGACAACCAGTACTAAGGGCCACGGCGTAAGCTTATGTGTTCACGTCGAAATAATCTTCTTTTGATCAGTCACATTAATATTGTTACCAATAAAGGCACAAGGCGTACAACATTGCGTACGCTAAAGACTATCAGATCAGACACGCTGTCAAAAGCAAGTCCAGACAGGAAAACTGCAAGGCACAAAAAGTTCAGTTCTCTTTCTTTCTGTCATTAGACTGAAAGTAAGTCAAATTATTTCATTTATTATAGACGGGAAGGTTTCACATTGTTGTTGTTGTTGTTGTTGTGGTCTTCAGTCCTGAGACTGGTTTGATGCAGCTCTCCATGCTACTCTATCCTGTGCAAGCTTCTTCATCTCCCAGTACCTACTGCAGCCTACATCCTTCTGAATCTGCTTAGTGTATTCATCTCTTGGTCTCCCTCTACGCTTTTTACCCTCCATGCTGCCCTCCAATACTACATTGGTGATCCCTTGATGCCTAAGAACACGTCTTACCAACCGATCCCTTCTTCTAGTTGTGCCACAAGCTCCTCTTCTCCCCAATTCTATTCAATACCTCCTCATTAGTCATGTGATCTACCCATCTATCTTCAGCAATCTTCTGTAGCACCACATTTCGAAAGCTTCTATTCTCTTCTTGTCTAAACTATTTATCGTCCACGTTTCACTTCCATACATGGCTACACTCCATACAAATACTTTCAGAAATGACTTCCTGACATTAAAATCTATATTTGATGTGAACAAATTTTTCTTCTTCAGAAACGCTTTCCTTGCCATTGCCAGTCTACATTTTATATCCTCTCTACTTCGACCATCATCAGTTATTTTGCTCCCCAAATAGCAAAACTCCTTTACTATTTTAAGTGTCTCATTCCCTAATCTAATTCCCTCAGCATCACCCGACTCAATTCGACTACATTCCATTATCCTCGTTTTGCTTTTGTCGATGTTCATCTTATACCCTCCTTCCAAGACACTGTCCATTCCCTTCAACTGCTCTTCCAAGTCGTTTGCTGTCTCTGACAGAATTACAATGTCATCTGCGAACCTCAAAGTTTTTATTTCTTCTCCATGGGTTTTAATACCTACTCCGAACTTTTCTTTTGTTTCCTTTATTGCTTGCTCAATATATAAGATTGAATAACATCGGGGATAGGCTACAACCCTGTCTCACTCCCTTCCCAACCACTGCTTCCCTTTCATGTCCCTCGACTCTTATAACTGACATCTGGTTTCTGTACAAATTGTAAATAGTCTTTCGCTCCCTGTATTTTACCCCTGCCACCTTCAGAATTTGAAAGAGAGTATGTCAAAAGCTTTCTCCAAGTTTACAAATGCTAGAAACGTAGGTTTGCCTTTCCTTAATCTTTCTTCTAAGATAAGTCGTAGGGTCAGTATTGCCTCATGTGTTCCAATATTTCTACGGAATCCAAACTGATCTTCCCCGAGGTCGGCTTCTATCAGTTTTTCCATTCGCCTGTAAAGAATTCGCCTGTCTCATACATCTTGCTCACCAGATGGTACAGTTTTGTCAGTACTGGCTCTCCCAAGGCCGTCAGTAGTTCTAATGGAATGTTGTCTACTCCGGGGGCCTTGTTTAGACTCAGGTCTTTCAGTGCTCTGTAAAACTCTTTACGCAGTATCCTATCTCCCATTTTATCTTCATCTACCTCCTCTTCCATTTCCATAATATTGTCCTCAAGAACATCGCCCCTGTATAGACCCTCTATATACTCCTTCCACCTTTCTGCTTTCCCTTCTTTGCTTAGAACTGGGTTTCCATCAAAGCTCTTGATATTCAAGCATTATTCATCTGAAAATGCTACCTGTCGCCACTCAGTGGATGTCCAGTTTCGGTGCTGGCGTTCTAATTGCAGCCTTCATCGCCGATGATCAGTAGTTAGCAGGGATTCATGAACCAGGAGCCTGCTGCAATGTTCGCTGAACAGTAGTTGGGGAGGCGCTGTTGGTGTTGATTCATCTGAGCGGTCGGTTGTTCAGCAGTTTCACATGCATTCGCCCGTACACATCCCCACAGCCGTCGTTCACCCTTGTCATCTATGGCCTGTAGTGCACCACAATCGTCTCGGCGCCGGTTTTGGATAGCTCCATTTTGCCGCGCGCCTTTAATCACGGCGGCAAGCGAACAGTTTACCATTCCGGAAATGCCTCCATCCTTGGCCCAAAAGACAGTGCTCATGTCCCTTCGGATGTCAGATAAATCGCTGATATTTCGCTTTACAACGACTGCACTGTTTTCCGCGTCCCCCGACGCGCTTTATGTACCCCCCACGCGCTTTATGTACCCCCACTGCTAGTGCTACCACCTGCTATTAGTGGTTATAGCACGCTCACGTCGGATATAGGCGGTGGTCACATTAACGTGACAGGAGCGCGCAACTGCGTGCAAATGAACGACCAGGCGCAAATCTTTCAACTGGACGCCACTTCGGTAACTTGCAAGATCTTAGTCTGCCCCACCTGTACAACCGGGTAAAGTGGATCTACAGTTTCACGTGTAATTTCAAAGCTTTGTTGTTCCTGAAAAATCCTTACATTGTGTGTATTGTGTATTGAAACGGGGACCTAGAAACGAGGGAGAGGCTTCGTACCGCCGTAGCCCTTAGTGGTTCAAATGGTTCAAATGGCTCTGAGCACTATGGGACTCAACTGCTGAGGTCATTAGTCCCCTAGAATTTAGAACTAGTTAAACCTAACTAACCTAAGGACATCACAAACATCCATGCCCGAGGCAGGATTCGAACCTGCGACCGTAGCGGTCTTGCGGTTCCAGACTGCAGCGCCTTTAACCGCACGGCCACTTCGGCCGGCGTAGCCCTTAGTGGTTCACAACCCCACAACAGGTCACAGCAGTCTACCCACCACACCGCCGCCCCATATCGAACCCAGGGTTACTGTGCGGTTCGGCCCCCAGTAGACCCCCCACCTCCCCGGCAACGTCTCATACCAGACGAGTGTAACTCCAAATGTTTGCGTGGTAGAGTAATTATGGTCTACGCGTACGTGGAGACAGTGTTTGCGCAGCAATCTCCGACATAGTGTAACTGAGGCGGAATAAGGGGAACCAGCCCGCATTCGCCGAGGCAGATGGAAAACCGCCTTAAAAACCATCCACAGGCTGGCCGGCACACCGGACCTCGTGCTGGGGACCAGTACGCCTTCCCGCTCGGGAAGCAGCGCCTTAGACCGCGCGACTAGCCGGGCGGGTAATCCTTACATTATTAGTTGGCGTAAGTTAGATTAAGGGCAGACGAAAATTTAAGAAAATATCTATCGAAATGTGGTTCTACACAAGAATGCTGAAATTAAACCGGTAGTCCGGGTAAGTAATGAAGTGGTACTTGATCGAATCGGGGAAAAAGAAATTTTGGGCAGAAACTGACTAAAAGAAGTGATTGGTTAATAGGACACATCCTTAGGCAGCAAAAATTAGTCAAACTGGTAATGGAGTGAAGTGTGGGAAGGGGTGGATAAAATTGTAGAGAGAGACCACGGTATGGCTACAGGAAGCAGTTTTTTTTTAAGGTTTCGCTAGTTACGCAGAGTTGAAGAACCTTGCACGAGATACATCAGCGTAGAGCGCTGTACCATAAGTCACAAGTTTGAAAACAACAACCACTACAACACGTCTCATCTATTCCGCAATCTTTGTGACTGATCGTATTTGATTTCTCTCAGGAAAACAACTCCCGGAAACCCGTGGGTCAAGTTCTTGACAACGAAAGAGATGACGCATAGGTTCACACGCAGGAACAAAGCACTAATGTAAACAAACAAGTAGAGGCGCGGAGGCGTGCGTCAAGTGTACACACGGCAGGTTCTATGTCTTACCGGCATTTAGTCAACACATCGATCTATGTTGTCCGAGCCCAAAGGTTGGCGTCCCAGCAACTTCTTTATCCTAAGTTACAGCCGGCTGGAGTGGCCGAGCGTTTCTAGGCGCTACAGTCTGGAACCGCGCGACCGCTACGGTCGCAGGTTCGAATCCTGCCTCGGGCATGGATGTGTGTGATGTCCTTAGGTTAGTTAGGTTTAAGTAGTTCTAAGTTCTAGGGGACTGATGACCTAAGAAGTTAAGTCCCATAGTGCTCAGAGCCATTTGAACCATCTGAACCTAAGTTACACTGAAGTTATAACTTTGCGATGAGGAATGAAGGCTAACGGCAACTCCGAAGGCGTCACTTCCACCTGTACTTCTGTGCACTATTCCTTTCGAGAATGGTGAGCAGTAACAAAAAGCATATTTGCTACGAAGTACGGACGTTTAGGATTTACGCGTCGTCGACGACGACGTCATTAGCGACGGAGGACACACACTGTTTGGCAGGGAAGGAAATCGCGCATGCCCTTTCAAGAAACCACACTCACAAACCGAGGGAATTTTGAACAGCTGGCGTCTCTTCACTTGGGGTAGCGTCGCTTCCTGGAATTCCACATGGACGATGAAACCGCTAGTTTACTTTAAATATACTGTGATACACCAAAGTTACTGATAATCTGATGAATTCCCGGGAGTTATTTTCCGAACAGAAACCAAATGCGGGTGAGAGTGAAACAGGTGAAAGATGTCGTCGTTGTCTGCGTAGCAACCTTCACCCCTGCAAAACTACTGCAGCCTACGCCCAAAATACCTTGCTTACTGAAGCCAAACCTCCGTTCCCCTGTACAGTGCATACCCCTGCACAATTACCTCCATTACCGCACTGACTACATCTATCCTTTGATGCCTACAGACATGCCCAATCCACGAATCCCTTCTTTCAGTCCAGTTAGCCAGAAATTTGTTTTCATTCTGAGCCGATTCAGTACCTCTCCATTAGTAATCCGGTTTACCTGTTTAATTTCAGCATTTCTCTACAGAACTCCATCTCGAAAGCTTATATTCTCTTTTTATCTGTACTATTTACCGTCCTCGTTTTAATTTTCACTTTGACGAATAGTCACTAACGCCTCATAGAATAGCGGACAGTTTGCTACTGCAATCTTATAAACCACCGAAATTCGTGTTTTCGAAATAAAAGTGTGCGGTTTTTTGATTTCTAAAGAGTAGTTGTACAATAGATCTACTTCTCTCCGCGCATGTCCTCTGAGTTAGTACACCGTCAGATAGTCCTTCGTTAATGAAAATCGTTCTACAACTAAAACCATTTGCAGCTCAATAACGCTACATACTAAACATTTTAGAAACTTTGTAATTGTAAGCAGTTTTGTGTATCCAGAATGAGATTTTCACACTGCAGCGGAGTGTGTGCTGATATGAAACTTCCTGGCAGATTAAAAGTGTGTGCCGGACCGAGACTCGAACTCGGGACCTTTGCCTTTCGCGGGCAAGTGCTCTCCTATCTGAGCTACCCAAGCACGACCCACGCCCCGTCCTCACAGCTTTACTTCTACCAGTACCTCGTCTCCTACCTTCCAAACTTCACAGAAGCTCTCCTGCGAACCAGGAGAGCTTCTGTGAAGTCTGGAAGGTAGGAGACGAGGTACTGGTAGAAGTAAAGCTGTGAAGACGGGGCGTGAGTCGTGCTTGGTCCGGCAGATTCTGTGTGGAATTCTGAAACTCAAGAGCCCGTTCCAGCTGCAAGGAGGAAAATGTTCCATTACACGCAGTTTGTGCGTCCTACGCTGGATGTCAGCACAGCCTGCATGCCATTCGAAATCCTATACATCAATTTGGATTGTGAAGAGCTGTATTACAAATGGCTGCTCGGTGTTTGAAACAATAATGCAGGGTTACGTAAATACAAGTAAGATTTATATGTGAAATGAGTGAGCTGGACGATGTAAATACAGTTTTCTGGTCTACAATGGTTTCAGTGTTGACTGGGACCAGTGTACATAATCGTGTACGAGGTATATTTTGAAAACGGGGGCATAAATGAGTGAGCTGGACGATATAAATAAAGTTTTTTTATCTACAATTGTTTCAGTGTTGACTGAGACCTAGTGTACATAACCGTGTACGAGGTATATTTTGAAAACTGGAGCATATATTTCAATAACTATTGCTTGTAAAATCATTAGAACACCACCTTATAGCATTAGAATATTAAAAAAATTTCATTCCTCTAGATAAAATTGAGGTCTGAAAGGATTAAAGCGAGTATATGGAGCTCATTTATAATGCCTACTATTGAGCTCCAAAGCGATCAGAGCGCTTTTTTAAGAGGCTGAGTAACATTATGGTTAACGAGGATACTAAGACACAATTCGTTGCTGAAAACTGATACAGAGACAAAAATTTTAAGAGACATGACTTGATGATATGGATTTTAAAACAAATTTTTGGTGAGGTACAATGCAGCACACATAGCAAGCGGCCACACTGCTGCAAACAATCCTCGGGTCTGATGACGGGAATACAGTGTACCGGGGTCTGCGCTCTTTCCATAGCACGGCTGTTTGTACAAATTGCAGCGCAGTGCGGAACGAACGGGCGAATGGCGCTGGCTAGCAGTGAGAGTGGCAGAAAGACTTCCGCGGGCAGTACAGCTTTCTAGAGGTCCCGTGCGCACTTTCGCTAACACGGCATTCACCAGCAGCTGTCTGCCCTTGTAGCGCCGGGCACTACTGCCGTACTTTACTGGCGACTCCAACTCGAAAGTTTAGCCCACTCAACGCTTTTCGCGGAAACCCACTCCTCTGAGCCTGCAAAAGGGCGTTTCCTTAGCAAGGTGGTTCCTTTCATGCACAGAAAAAGAGAGAAGGATTTCAGTTTACCTGAGCGATCAACATAAAAATTTTACCTCCATCACTGACAATGTTCAGCATCAAAATGGCTCTAAGCACTATGGGACTTAAACATCTGAGGTCATCGGTCCCCTAGACTTAGAACTACTTAAACCTAACTAACCTAAGGACATCCAACACATCCACGCCCGAGGCAGGATTCGAACCTGAGATCTTAGCAGCAACATGTTCAGCATCAGTGGATGAAGAGTATTCTACAAGACGCCGAAGATATGTGCCGAGCAAAATTCTTAGGGATAGGGAACACCCGCCGAAGTTCGACAGCCGTGTTAGAAAGTTGCTACGAAAGCAAACAGAGCTAAACAACAAAATTAAACATACCCGAAGCCTCGCAGGCAAACAAAACCTGAAAGAACCTAAAATTAGCATTAGCATAATTTCACAATTTAATATGAACAATTTTACTAGCGAAATGACACTGTGCGATGAATGTAGGAATGAATAAAAGACGCTACAATCTTGCGCCGAGATATGAACAATACTATCATCTCTGATTTATATATCGGGTGATCAAAAAATCAGTATAAATTTGAAAACTTAATAAACCACGGAATAATGCAGATAGAGAGGTAAAAATTGACACATATGCTTGGAATGACATGGGGTTTTATTAGAACAAAAAAAAAAAAAAAAAAAAAAAGAAAACACCCCATACACCTAGATGCGTGAAAGATCTCTTGCGCGCGTCGTTTGGTGGTGATCGTGTACTCTGCCGCCACTTTCGTCATGCTTGGCCTCCCAGGTCCCCAGACCTCAGTCCGTGCGATTATTGGCTTTGGGGTTACCTGAAGTCGCAAGTGTATCGTGATCGACCGACATCCCTAGGGATGCTGAAAGACAACATCCGACGCCAATGCCTCACCATAACTCCGGACATGCTTTACAGTGCTGTTCACAAAATTATTCCTCGCCTACAGCTGTTGTTGAGGAATGATGGTGGACATGTTGATCATTTCCTGCAGAGATCATCATCTTTGCTTTGTCTCACTTTTTTATGCTAATTATTGTTATTCTGATCAGATGAAGCGCCATCTGTCGGACATTTTTTGAACGTTAGTATTTTTTTGGTTCTAATAAAACCCCATGTCATTCCAAGCATGTGTGTCAATTTGTACCTCTCTATCTATATTATTCCGTGATTTATTCAGTTTTCAAATTTATACTGAGTTTTTGATCACCCAGTATAATTTTTGTTGTTATCTGGAATATTAACTATTCTGACTATTGTTCTTCTGGCTATTGTTCTCGTTAAGATTAACTTTAAACTATTACAGCTCTATACAGTTAATGCAACAGTTAATTTGTTGGTTGGTTGGAGGGAGGGGACCAAACAGCGAGGTCATGCTCCCATAGGATTAGGGAAGCATGGAGAAGAAAGTTGGCCGTGCCCTTTCAAAGGAATCATCCCATCATTTCTTTGAAGCGATTTAGGGAAATCACGGAAAAGTCACTCACATCATTACTATAAATATCGCTTCCTCATTTTCTTTGAATATTCGTGAAAAATTTATCTGAGGAAAAAGCTTTGAAAAAAACTTAAATCCTGCAGTAACTGTTGCGAATCCACTGTTTAAATTCTCTAATTTACATAAAAGGAAACAAAACATAGCATAAAGAAAATGTTCTGCAACGTAAATTAAAAAATATGTTCCTGTGGATACAAAAGTTCCACTGCTATAATAGGCCGCCGGCCGTGGTGGCCGAGCGGTTCTAGGCGCTACAGTCTGGAACCGCGCGACTGCTACGGTCGCAGGTTCGAATTCTGCCTCGGGCATGGATGTGTGTAATGTCCTTAGGTTAGTTAGGTTTAAGTAGTTCTAAGTTCTAGGGGACTGATGACCTCAGATGTTAAGTCCCGTAGTGCTCAGAGCCACTTGAACCATATAATCGGCCTTTTATCACCACCATCATCACATTATTATTATTATTATTATTATTATTATTCCT
Organism: Schistocerca piceifrons; assembly: GCF_021461385.2. Classification (NCBI taxonomy): domain Eukaryota; kingdom Metazoa; phylum Arthropoda; class Insecta; order Orthoptera; family Acrididae; genus Schistocerca; species Schistocerca piceifrons. The sequence goes on from NC_060140.1 coordinate 191,902,073, forward strand.
TGTTTAATGCAAATAGTTAGAAGGATAAACAGTTATGATTAAGACGTTATAATTCTCGTATTTCAACACAACAACAAAAATTCATAAAAAAGTAGCTCAGACAGCAGAGCACTTCTCAGCTAACAAAAAGGTTACAGGTTAGAGACCTGGTTCGGCAAACAGTTTTAATCTGAAAGGAAGTTTCAAATTTTATTGTAGTTACCATTAGGTAGTATGTAATTAATTAAACTGTGATAAAGTTTTCAAAAAATGGTTCAAATGGCTGAGCACTATGGGACTCAACTGCAGAGGTCATTAGTCCCCTAGAACTTAGAACTAGTTAAACCTAACTAAACTAAGGACATCACACACGTCCACGCCCGAGGCAGGATTCGAACCTGCGACCGGAGCGGTCTCGCGGTTCCAGACTGCAGCGCCAGAACCGCGCGGCCACTTCGGCCGGCGATAAAGTTTTGCTTGTGTAAAATATTGTCTCGATAAAAGAGTCCGCACTCCGCAGGTTCTAATACGCTTAAGTTAAGCTAATACATAGTTTTGCAAGGGCCAGGCATTACGCCTTGGGGGACCGCAGTAACCGTTGTGTAAACTAAATTCTCTTATCGTGTCTCAGTCTCGGGTCACGCAAAGGGCAGATACGTTCAGAGCGTGAGCGCCTCTTCTGGCTTATTTGGCGGACGAGTTACGACATAACGCATTCAAATCTTCTATTGATGTCTTAATAAGAAGTCGAAACCGGCCATGATACTATTTGCAAAGTCTGAGGCTGAGACAAGCGATAAAAGAATAAAAGTATCAGGCAACAGTTGGTTTCTACCCTCCCATCACAGAACAAAAAAGTGGCAGTGCGCCGCTTACAAGAGACACGTGTCCCGGTGAGTGGTCGGCAGCTGTAACAGTGATTCACTGGATGACGTCACGCGGACGACCTAGCGCCCTGTGTCCCCCACGCGTCTGTGGGTCACCCCGAGCGGTTGTTCACCCGCCTCAAGGCTGATCACACGTCTTCGCTGCCGTGTACTAGGAAGCCTATTTCACGTGACGTACGAACCGTTTACAGTGCAACGAGATACCCAGTGTCGAAACTGACATCAGCTCGCTACGTCTTTTGCATTGCGTGTTTATTTAGTAATACACGTTCTACATACAAGGTGTTTCAAAAATGACCGGTATATTTGAAACGGCAAAAAAAACTAAACGAGCAGCGATAGAAATACACCGTTTGTTGCAATATGCTTGGGACAACAGTACATTTTCAGGCGGACAAACTTTCGAAATTACAGTAGTTACAATTTTCAACAACAGATGGCGCTGCAAGTGATGTGAAAGATATAGAAGACAACGCAGTCTGTGGGTGCGGCAGTCTGTGGGTGCGTCGTCTTTCTGCTGTAAGCGTGTGCTGTTCACAACGTGCAAGTGTGCTGTAGACAACATGGTTTATTCCTTAGAACAGAGGATTTTTCTGGTGTTGGAATTCCACCGCCTAGAACACAGTGTTGTTGCAACAAGACGAAGTTTTCAACGAAGGTTTAATGTAACCGAAGGACCGAAAAGCGATACAATAAAGGATCTGTTTGAAAAATTTCAACGGACTGTGAACGTGACGGATGAACGTGCTGGAAAGGTAGGGCGACCGCGTACGGCAACCACAGAGGGCAACGCGCAGCTAGTGCAGCAGGTGATCCAACAGCAGCCTGGGGTTTCTGTTCGCCGTGTTGCAGCTGCGGTCCAAATGACGCCAACGTCCACGTATCGTCTCATGCTCCAGAGTTTACACCTCTATCCATACAAAATTCAAACGCGGCAACCCCTCAGCGCCGCTACCATTGCTGCACGAGAGACATTCGCTAACGATATAGTGCACAGGAGTGATGACGGCGATATGCATGTGGGCAGCATTTGGTTTACTGACGAAGCTTATTTTTACCTGGACGGCTTCGTCAATAAACAGAACTGGCGCATATGGGGAACCGAAAAGCCCCATGTTGCAGTCCCATCGTCCCTGCATCCTCAAAAAGTACTGGTCTGGGCCGCCATTTCTTCCAAAGGAATCATTGGCCCATTTTTCAGATCCGAAACGATTACTGCATCATGCTATCTGGACATTCTTCGTGAATTTGTGGCGGTACAAACTGCCTTAGACGACACTGCGAACACCTAGTGGTTTATGCAAGATGGTGCCCGGCCACATCGCACGGCCGACGTCTTTAATTTCCTGAATGAATATTTCGGTGATCGCGTGATTGCTTTGGGCTATCCGAAACATACAGGAGGCGGCGTGGATTGGCCTCCCTATTCGCCAGACATGAACCCCTGTGACTTCTTTCTGTGGGGACACTTGAAAGACCAGGTGTACCGCCAGAATCCAGAAACAATTGAACAGCTGAAGCAGTACATCTCATCTGCATGTGAAGCCATTCCGCCAGACACGTTGTCAAAGGTTTCGGGTAATTTCATTCAGAGACTACGCCATATTATTGCTACGCATGGTGGGTATGTGGAAAATATCGTACTATAGAGTTTCCCAGACCGCAGCGCCATCTGTTGTTGACAAATGTAACTACTGTAATTTCGAAAGCTTGTCTGCCTGAAAATGTACTGTTGTCCAAAGCATATTGCAACAAACGGTGTATTTCTATCGCTGCTCGTTTAGTTTTTATTGCCGTTTCAAATATACCGGTCATTTTTGAAACACCCTGTATCATATTTATAGGATCTGGTTTCTCGGCCCTGCGTCTCTTGTGTATGCAGACAACGTAAGGTTCGTCTGCTATTTGCAACGTGGGCTCTCGTCTCCCACCCACACAGCTTTTAGAGCCGGTCGAAGTGGCCGTGCGGTTAAAGGCGCTGCAGTCTGGAACCGCAAGACCGCTACGGTCGCAGGTTCGAATCCTGCCTCGGGCATGGATGTTTGTGATGTCCTTAGGTTAGTTAGGTTTAACTAGTTCTAAGTTCTAGGGGACTAATGACCTCAGCAGTTGAGTCCCATAGTGCTCAGAGCCATTTGAACCATTTGGAACAGCTTTTGTGTACGCTAGAGATGGGCAAACTGAAACACGTAACTGTTTCGAAACAAATGAATCAGTACAATGTAATGTTTCGATGCGCTGTTTCGAAACAGTGAAACAGTTTGTGTTTTGTAATCTAATAAACCTACACATTTTATCATCGTGAATGTCTACTGTATAAGTGTGTCCAAATAAACACAAATGAGGTGAGAGAGCGCTAATCATATCGCAGAAAGTATGACACTATCACTTAGGCGTCTCGGCAGTTTCGTATTTCCTGCAGCAAATGCGCTGCTTTCGTGTCGTTTGACTTTCATACTTTCCAATTGGCTGAGGATAGCCATAGCTGAAGAAAGAAGAGCCACCACGAACGGAACTGGAGATGGGAGCAAACTGCACAAACAACGGATATGCCACTGTGATTCCCACATTCCGTTAGTATGGGTAATATACCCATCCTGCTAATTTCCATGCACACAAAGGGAATCATTGTGGATAATAGGCACAGTAACTTTAGACTCACAAATAACGCGAAATAATTCGAATATATAACAAAATTTAACAGAAAAAAATTTAGTCTTGCAAGGTGTTTCGAACCATTACTGTAAATTCACCATGCTTCCCAGCCCTTCCCGTTCACCATTACACTATCAGTGATATGTCAGATTGCTTGCAATTATACCTACATCAAATTTATGTATATGTCTAATAACTGTCACTCTACGCCTTTTTTTATTCAAAATGTTGTAGGCTTACTTGCGTTTCTTAATATGATTACTGTACATGAATAGAAAAGCGTATGTTACAAAAAAAATGTAATTTAACTGAATGATTTTCACATATTTATTATTTTGAATGTGAATAATGCGCGTTGTTTTATTGTTTGGTTAGTGTTTATAAAGCAGATGTTACGCCATTTCGGAATAGGACAGTCAGTTAGAAACGAAGCTTTATTTTCCGATATCTTAAGTTTCATGCTATTGCTTGTCAAAAAGATTTCGACACTCTTGAAAGTGTTTCATGAAGTGGTATGTTGTGTTTCAGTACCTGTGCCGAACCCGAATCTCGTACGACACGGAGCGGAATGAAACGTTACTGTTTCGATACAATTAGTCCGTTCCAAGCACAGGTGGACAGAAACAGCCTTATTTTGAAACAACGATACAGTTTCTATGTCTGTCTCGAGATCGAATCTGGTCCAGTTATCCTAGACAGGGGCGGAATGAAACATCACTGTTTCGAAACAGTGAACCACAGCCGTTCCGAAACACTGAAACAGTTCCACGTATCGATACACTGTATCGAAACATAGAAACAGTGGCCAAGTCTAGTGTACGCGACTGCTACTGTGCGTTCGTAAGAGTTTTGGTATCAACTATGTTTTCGTTTGAAGAGGTCGTTTAATCAAAATCTGAAGCTACTTGGAATCTAGTACGGCCTCTGAAACGCTCGTCTGGCTGTTAAATGTCCCTTTTCGAAACTTTTAACCGTACGCACTATTCAATCTTTGAACCTCTAGTTCAACAGGAAAATGGCTGAAATACAAAAGACAAGAGCATTTTATTACTGTTTTCTAAATAATTAATTAATATAAAAATACACTAGACAAAACGATATAAGTCATCCCATTTTCTCTAATTACTTGCGGCACGCTCCTTTTACCCTGAAACAAAGGAAAATTTATATCGCTCACAATTTTCTCTTTGATGTCAGGACACTGACTTTTTAATGCTTTTATCTCTCCCGTTTTCTTTTTCTTTTTTTTTTTTTTTTTTTTGCGAAAAAGAGTCCTCCCAACGTTACTGTGGGCATGATAGAGCTGCCACGGGGAGAAAAACAAATTTTTAATTGCTCTTTCTTCAAAGCTTGGTATTCATTCGTAAAACAAAAACCAAAATTACGCTATCTTAAAACATGAATTGATGGGTACAGTGCTTTTTAATCGACAACCACTACTATACTCTAAATGCAAGTCGCAGATATGGACGTAGTAATGCATACGTCTCAAGTTGAGAAGTGTAGTTTATGTAAATAAGAACCGTTTCATCGATATTATAATCAAGAAATTCAGTCGCACTATATTGATACACGTTTCACTGATCACTTCTTTTCAATGAGAACGACAGAAGGCTATGGGTTCTCGAGCAGGCGTACAAGCAACGTCAATCTGATTACTTTCAGAGCGGCAGTAGCGTTTATCGTCTTGTATATAGGCCTTCAATTGTGACAAATTATAGTGAAAGCTACAAATACTTCAGCAGCGTTCCGAAAAATAGATAACTAGGTATTGTAATCATAAATATCAGTTTAGCTCATACTGGAAAGTTTATAGTTAGAACACAGAGTACTGAAATTAGAAAACTCTTAAAAATGCTATAAAAGTTGTTATTTGTTCTGTGTTTATAATACCTTTCGTAGAACAGGAGGGGTGGTTTGTTAAGGGGCGACTCGTTTTTCTTTACAAGCAAAGTTCAGGTAAAAAAATGAAAAATATGCCATGTAAGCAAAAAATTCAATCCATGAAAGCAGAAAAAATTAAAGACTACTATGTCATCGATTTGGGCAACGGCCTTGCCGCAGTGGATACACCGGTTCCCGTGAGATCACCGAAGTTAAGCACTGTCGGGCGTGGCCGGCGCTTGGATGGGTGACCATCCAGCCGCCATGCGCTGTTGCCATTTTTCGGGGTGCACTCAGCCTCGTGATGCCAATTGAGGAGCTACTCGACCGAGTAGTAGTGGCACCGGTCAAAGAAAACCATCATAACAACCGGGAGAGCGGTGTGCTGACCACACGCCCCTCCTATCCGCATCCTCACTGAGGATGACACGGCGGTCGGATGGTCTTGGTGGGCCACTTGTGGCCTGAAGACGGAGTGCTTTATGTCATCGATTTTCTTTAAAGCTATGACACAAGAAACGAGTGTTTTCCTTTTATTCCTCAGTGTCACCATCGTGCGTATCGTGGAACAGCTGAGCTTATTACATTTCATTCTTTCATTGTGATTTTTGTCTCTCGGTACCTTGATCATCTACCTACACAGGCGAACTATGTACGGTCATGTGCTCCTGTTTGTTTGCGTTTAGCAAACCGCTGGAGAGACGTTTCCTAGAGTAGTTCGAAAGACACTGCAATATCATAAGAATATTTCCCTAATCCATGAGGTCGTATGACCAGAGTCCTAGTCAGCCCATATGGTTACTCCGACCAATCACCAACACTTGTGGGCTGATGCATACCTGCAATCAGCTTACAGAGTCCAAACGCTTAAGGAATCGGAACTTCACATCGTCGTCATAAGCAAAAATATTGAACTTCGCGCATATTTCCACCAGATCACCGATGCAGTATGCTTCCCGTGAGTTACGATATATTGGTAAGTAGGAGAAAGAGGACACTGACTTTTTTCGTCGTCATTGTTGTTGTTATGGTCTCCAGTCCCAAGACAGACTGAAGAAAGACTTGCACGAGGCAGCCTAGCGAGGCAACTCCAACGAACCTATCTTCTAGCTAAGACGTAGGGTCAAGTATTGTTCACCGTGTTTCTCCGGGGCTTAAGGAATCGGAACTTCACATCGTCGTCATAAGCAAAAATATTGAACTTCGCGCATATTTCCACCAGATCACCGATGCAGTATGCTTCCCGTGAGTTACGATATATTGGTAAGTAGGAGAAAGAGGACACTGACTTTTTTCGTCGTCATTGTTGTTGTTATGGTCTCCAGTCCCAAGACAGACTGAAGAAAGACTTGCACGAGGCAGCCTAGCGAGGCAACTCCAACGAACCTATCTTCTAGCTAAGACGTAGGGTCAAGTATTGTTCACCGTGTTTCTCCGGGGCCTGTAGTGATCTTTCCCCAGGTTGGCATCTACCAGTCGTTCCGTTCTTCTCCAGATAATTTGTGTTATAGTTTTGCGACCACTGTTATCAATCTGATGGTTTGATAATATCCTCATTGCTGCACAATCCTACACGAATGTACTCTACTTTGGGCGCATTGTCTCGACTCCAACCCTTTATTGCTGTATGAAATTCTTCCAGCAGTATCACATCACCCATCACACCTTTATTCATGTACTCTTTCTATTCAATAGTTTTCTCTTGCAGTTCTTTTTTCCTCTATACAGGGTAACCAGAATTACACCGACAAAATCTGGGGGGTTGTTTAGAGATATTTTACGTGTATTTTGGTATAATGGACCTGCGTCTCCGGTGGTTCGTTAGAGAGTAATTACACTTCGATTGATTTCTTACCCGCTTGTATCGGTATTGAAATAACTGCTCAGCAGTGCTAATGTCGACGGTAAGCGCTGTTCCATTCACTCACGGTTCTGGTTGTTGACAACAAAAAGGCCTTCTTTACGCTTGGTCCTCAAACTTGCATCCAGAACTACTCCGTATTGCCTCCGTTTTTTCCGGCAGTGCTAGCTGTACGTTAACAGAAATACACAGCAGTATGGAAAAATCGCCGATGTACAGTATGTGATAAAAAGTTTCCGGACACCTGGCTGAAAACGAGTTACAAGTTCGTGGCGCCCTCCATCGGTAATATGGTGTTGGCCCACCCTTAGCCTTGATGACAGCTTCCACTCTTGCCGGCACACGTTCAGTCAGGTGCTGGAAGGTTTCTTGGGGAGTGGCAGCCCATTCTTCACGGAGTGCTGCACTGAGGAGACGTATCGATATGGGTCGGAGAGGCCTGGCACGATCTCGGCGTTCCAATATATCCCAAAGGTGTTCTATAGGATTCATAATAGTACTCTGTGCAGGCCAGTCCATTACGAGGATGTTGTTGTTGTGTAACCACTCCGCCACAGGCTGTGCATTATGAACAGGTGCTCGATCACGTTGAAAGATGCAATCGCCATCCCCGAATTGCTCTTCAAGAGTGGGAAGCAAGAAGGTGTTTAAAACATCAATGTAGGCCTATGCTGTGATAGTACCACGCAAAACAAGGGGCGCAAGCCCCTCCATAAAAAACACGACCACACCATAACACCACCGCCTCCAAATTTTACTGTTGGCACTACACATGCTGGCAGATGACGTTCAGCGGGAATTCGCCATACCAACACCCTGCCCTCGGACCGCCACATTGCGTACCGCGATTCGTCACTCCACACAACATTCTTCCACTGTTCAATCGTCCAATGTTTACGCTCCTTACACCAAGCGAGGCGTCGTTTGACATTTACCGGCGCGTGTAGCTTATGAGCAGCCGCTCGACCATGAAATTCAAGTTTCTCACCTCCCGCCTGTCATAACACTTGCAGTGGATCCTGATGCAGTTCGGAATTCCTGTGTGATGGTTTGGATAGATGTCTGCCTATAACACATTACGACCCGCTTCAACTGTCGGCGGTCTCTGTCAGCCAACAGACGCTGTCGGCAAGTACGCTTTTGTGCTGTACGTGTCCCTTCAGGTTTTCACATCACTATCATATCGGAAACAGTCAACCTAGGGATGTCTAGGACTGTGGAAATCTCGCGTACAGACGTATGACACAAGTGACACCCAATCACCTGACCACGTTCGAAGTCCGTGAATTCCGCGGAGCGCCCCGTTGTGCTCTCTCACAATGTCTAATGACTACTGAGGTCGCTGATATGGAGTACCTGGCAGCAGGTGGCAGCACAATGTACCTAATATGAAGAACGTATGATTTTGGGGGTGTCTCGTCTATGGGTTCACTGTATACAATGTAAAAGTAGACTGAAGACGCTATGCTCAGCTGTTCCCGCAATGGCGGCAGCTGCATCACAATAGTTGTGCACGTGTACACATGCTCTAACGAGAACGTGGATCCTTTTGGGTTACTATGTTTTAGTGATTGCGCAAAACGTTTTCACTGTTGTAAAAGTATCGCCGTAGATACAAACGTAATTCTGGTAATAAAGCTGCATAAATGCGAATCATATTATCATTCTGTAACGAGCTACCAAAACGACAAGTCCCTTATACTGAAGTACGCGGAAAATATACCTGAACAACCTCAGAAATTCTGTAGCAGTTCCGTTTCATCCTCTATTTCCTGTCTACAAATTCCTTCCACCTTTGAGCTTTCAGATTCGCCTTCCTTGTTTGTTACTAGTTTGCCATCTGAGTACTTTATCTCCATATAGCTGCATCTATTTTTTCCAAATGTTTCTTTTAATTTTCGTAATTCCGGCAGTCATGCATGCTTGTGCAGCTTTGCATTTATCCTCTATCTATTCCTGCACTTTCCGCCAATCTGGTTTGTTAAACGTCTCTAATCTCTATTGTCTATTTCATCTGCTGCATTCTCATATTTCCTACTTCCAATACGGAGCTACATTTAGTATATACTGGGTAAGTCAAGGGTTTCTTTTAGGTTCTGTCTTTTTGACTCCTCGATCGATTACTATTTCGTCTCTCTACTGAAAACCAAACGCTTGAGATATCCTTAGAAGCTCGATCGCGAGGCATCGTTATACGCAAAAATATTGACTGTGTGTATCGAAGTATATTTTTAACTGACCACCACTCCAGTTGGAATCCAATGATGGACACATCATCATTAATAGAAAGAAAGAGGGCAAGAAGTATTTTCGTAAAATCTTAAAGTACTATTATTACTCTGAAACTGCTTGCAACTAGAGGGTGTATACACGCACAGGAAAAACATGCCCTGGTTTTTCCCGGATTTCCCGGTTATAAATACACTTTTTCCCCGGGTAAAAATATACTTTTTCCATGTTAAGTGGCAATATACTTTTCGTCGGAGTTATAAAACTTATCATTCCTTTGAATAGTAAAGGTTTTATACACAGGCGTCAAACATTCCCGGCACTTCAGGAAACGAAATAGAGCAAAAAACGTAGAGTTTTGGAAACATCTTTCATGGGCAACACATATACTGCGTATTACGAGAGTGTAAATACGAATTCTGCCAAATGCAGTACGGTAGCTTCCGAAGTACTAAAATCGAGATTGTGTTGCGCGCTGTGCTTCTGACAGCCAGTTAAATTTTACGTAGAGTAATCTCGCCCGCCAATAACAGCAGATATTCAGAGCATAGGGCATGTGATGTAGTCAGCAAATAGCAACATCACTGTTAATTAGCGCGAACATCCAAATACGAAAAGTTAGGCAGGATCCTAAAAGTACAGATTAAATTGCAGCAGCTGAATATTTCTGACAATCTCGATTATAAATTTCACTGCTGTGCACCGAATATTTCGTGGGTTACCTGGATGAATACATGTTCCGTCGACCACTTTGACTTTTCCACAGAAAAGCTAGTTACGTATGAAATTGCTCAAGAATTCACCTAGCATTCTTTAAGGATAATTATGCTTTTTGATATCGTTACTTTATACTTTTTGACATCACCATTTTATAATTTGTAATCTATGAAATTTTTCTAATTAGCTGGTCCTCGAAATAAGTTTTGAAAGACAGTGACCCGCTGCGTGACTTAAGAAATTCACTGCACATTCTCGCACGTAACATATTTCATACTGCGTAAAAGGAAATTGGTTTTTAAAGTAACGATTCTCAAACCACCATTCGCATTTTTTTTTTCTGCGACGTGTTAGAAATGTTAACAGTCGTGACTTCACGTTCATCGAAAGCAGTCTGTTGTTACGGAGTATTGCGTAGCCTTCGTCCTAAGACCTTTCATAGATTTTGCTGTCAGTATTGCGTTTCGTTCTTGTAGAAGGCGCATTTTCTCACAAGGGAACCTCCCCATCGGACCCCCCTCAGATTTAGTTGTAAGTTGGCACAGTGGATAGGCCCTGAAAAACTGAACACAGATCAATCGAGAAAACAGGAAGAAGTTGTGTGGAAATATGAAAAAAAATAAGCAAAATATACACTGAGTAGTCCATGAGTAAAATAGGCAACATCAAGGGGAATGTGAGCTCAAGAGCGCCGTGTCCCGTGTTTAGCGTGAGCATCTGCGGAACGAGGGGTCCTTGGTTCAAGACTTCCCTCGAGTAAAAAGTTTAATTTTTTATTATCAGACAATTATCAAAGATCAGGCAATCACACATAATCAACTTCACTCTCCAAAATTCCAGGACATGTTCAGATTTACTTGGACATATGCAGGATTTGACGGTCTACACATGGAAAACTTTGAAAACGTTAAAATCATATGTTTTGACAGAGCACAGGGAAAACTGTGCGACTGTGAAACTGTTGCATTCATTTGTTGCAGTTTATGTGACACACTCTTATGTTTTGGGAGTGATTATCACATCCACAAGAAAAACCTAAATCGGGCAAGGTAGAAGAATCTTTTTACCCATTCGCCAAGTGTACAAGTTAGGTGGGTCGACAACATATTCCTGTCATGTGACGCACATGCCGTCACCAGTGTCGTATAGAATATATCAGACGGATTTTCCTGTGGAGGAATCGGTTGACCTATGACCTTGCGATCAAATGTTTTCGGTTCCCATTGGAGAGGCACGTCCTTTCGTCTACTAATCGCACGGTTTTGCGGTGCGGTCGCAAAAAACAGACACTAAACTTATGACAGTGAACAGAGACGTCAATGAACGAACGGACAGATCATAACTTTGCGAAAATAAAAAAAATTAAAATTTTCACTCGAGGGAAGACCTGAACCAAGGACCTCTCATTCCGCAGCTGCTCACGCAAACCACGGGACCACAGCGCTCCTCAACTCACGTTCTTCTTGATGTTGCCTATCTTGCGCATGGACTACTCAGTTTGTATATTTTGCTTATTTTTTTCATAGTTCCACACAACTTCTTCCTGTTTTCTCGATTGATCTGTGTTCAGTTTTTCAAGGCCTATCCACTGTGCTAACTTATAACTAAATCTGAGGGGGGTGCGATGGGGAGGTTCCCTTGTCAGAAACGTTGGTTTTATTTTGGTGTTATTCTCTGGCTTATGTTTTATTGCTACAATATTATTCTGCAGTAGCACACTAAAGTAAAGTTCTTTGTTAGAGTATCAGTTCTTACCAGTCAAAATTACAAAGAAAAAGTCCCGGAATTTTTCCGGATTTACCGGTTGCTCCTGTTTCACAGATGGAACGTGGGACACCGTCCAAAGCAACGGCAGGCAACAGAATTTCGAGGAAGTGAAGCGCGCGCCCCTTGGGGAGGTTCCGTGAGCGCCGGTCATTATCGGCCACGTGGCGGGGGCGGCGGTGGGTGGCGGGGGCGGCGGTGGGTGGCGGGGGCGGCGGGCACGCGAGCGCCGGACACGCGGCCGCCTTCCCTGCTTTGTTTCGCCCCGGGCAGGCGTCGTGCCTCTGCGTCCAGTCGTGTTGCACCACTACATGCACTTCCCTCACGTACTGGATCGCAGTAACAAGGACCTTACGTCATTATATGGCGTCTCTGCTCCCCACAAATACAAGGAGTTCTCGACAGTTCTGAAGTTTTTTTTGTGGGGTTTTAGGGCGCTCAACTACTTAGGTCATTAGCGCCCAGTCACAAATGTAAGTGCACATATAATCTGGTAAAAGTCAAGGGGGGAGGGGGGGGGGGAACAAATGGCTCTGAGCACTATGTGACTTAACATCTATGGTCATCAGTCCCCTAGAACTTAGAACTACTTAAACCTAACTAACCTAAGGACATCACACAACACCCAGTCATCACGAGGCAGAGAAAATCCCTGACCCCGCCGGGAATCGAACCCGGGAACCCGAGCGCGGGAGGGGGGGGGGGGGAACACCAGAAAGTTCTTACAAAAACGCAGATAAAATAATTAAAAGAGTTAGATGTCTTTGGACAAGTCCGTCAAAGTAATAAACCGAAGAACACGAGCAGCTGCTCGAGCGTGATCAGCTAAAATTTCCTGTAAGGTAGATAGCAGAGACAGGACAACACGAGATTGATTAAAATGCATGACCACAAGGGCACTACGGGGCGGTTTCACCGGATAGCAGGTAGCGGTGGTTAACCCGGCAATGCCCAATCCGCAACCTGGCCAAAATGACCTCCTCTCGCCGAGATGGTCGGAAGGAGGTTGTCCAAGCTGTTGGGAACGGTTTTATGGCCCGGAGCTTATTTTCTTGAAGTGACGACCAAGTATCACACCATAATGACACAAACCTCTTACAAACACCCCCACTAATGTCAGACGATGGGACACAAAGGGAGGCTGGCCGAGGCAGGAGGACTGCAGCCTTGGCCGCAGCATCAGCAGCCTCATTCCCAGGCACTCCTACATGGCCTGGGACCCACATAAAGCTAACAGGGGAGCCATCATCAGCAAAAGAATGGACGCATTGCTGGATCCGTTACACCAAGGGATGCACCGGATATGGAGCTCCAAGGCTCTGAAGAGCACTGAGCGAATCAGAGCAGAGCACATACGGAGAATGGCGGTGGCGGCGGACATACTGAACGGCCTGACAGAGCAAAAAGCTCGGCCGTAAAGCTGGAACACTGGTCGAGGAGCCGGTATTTAAAGGTGACGTCCCCGACGACAAATGCACAGCCGACACCATCGTCAGTGTTGGAGCTATCAGTGTAAATAAAGGTGTTACTGGCGAGTCGCGCAAGAAGTTCGACAAACCGTGAGCAATACACTGCATCCGGAGTACCCTCCTTCGGGAGCGAGCTGAGGTCAAGATGAATGTGAACCGGAGCCTGGAGCCAAGGTGGTGTCGGGCTCTCACCCTCTCTGAAGGTGGTAGGGAGGGCAAAATCCAATTGTCGAAGCAGGCGACGAAAGCGGACTCCAGGGGGCAGCAGGCCAGACACATACAATCCATACTGACGGTCGAGAGAATCGTCGAAGAAGGACTGATAAGAGGGGTGTTCGGGCACTGACAACAGCCGGCAGGCATACCGACAAAGCAGTACGTCGCGCCGGTAGGTCAATGGTAATTCGGCAGCTTCAGCATAAAGACTTTCGACGGGACTAGTATAGAATGCTCCGGTCGCAAGACGTAACCCCCGATGATACAGTTCTGAAGAATGGCAGTACACTGTGTTCATCGCCGTACTGTGATATAAATACTACACCATGTATTCTTACGCGTTTTCTGGAATCTCATTGGATTCCGTTTCACGGTGAGCTTCCGCCATGCTTTTTCGAGTGCAGTCAAGTACGATACTAAGGATACGTTTTATGCTATGCGTTACGCGCACATCGACTGAGCGACAATACGGGACAACAGTTTTACTGGCGCACTGGCCAGCCATCTGGTGCAACTAACCTGTATTTGCAGTTAAGACGTAGAAGGAGACTAGCAGGGAAACAATATAGCATTGGACGACATTTCATTTTTGAACAGAACGAAATAATATTCGACAAAACTCCAGTGATACCGCACGCGTCTTGGGGAACCAAACGGAAAACATAACACGCTCTCGTTCTTAGTTGACATAGTATTGAAATTAAAAAGACGAGTGATGGAAATTCCTAAATTAAACACAAGGTAATTTTTATGAGCGACACAAAAACGTATTGCAGGTGTTTTACCGTATAGTTAAATATTGAAGCCACTGAACTCCTTCCATATCTGAACCCGAGAAATACATTTCAGTACTGAAACTTTTTGTCTCCCGCCTTGATAGGCGGCGCATGGGTCTGCTCCTTTGAACTGCTTCTGTAATATAGGCCGAGAGCGAAGGAAGCGAGTAGGAGCAGGAAAGGTGAAGCACTTCGGTACTGCATGTAACTTTAACACTTTTAATAGAGTCAAAAACAGAAGTAAATATCAAATGCATACATAACTTTGGCTAGGATGAGCACGTAGGTGTGAAGCTGTAGTCCATGACTAATCCTGTGTAGTTAGGATAACTGTTCTGTATAATCTCAAAGCTAACAAATACTCGTTTCTGTACAACCTTTAACTGAACGAAACTAATACAAAGTCTCAATACCAAGCTAGCCCACTCGGTAGTAGAAGCGATATTTCCAGGCCGCCTGCTCTTGCTGAAATGAGCCAGCAAACAAGACGGCACTCGCTGAGCTCCACAGCGTCGGCCAGAGGGCGCTGTGGTCGGCGTAGTCAGTCTTCTCTCGTAGTGCCAATTACGAGAGCGTGCACCTACGTTGTGGCATCGTAACTATGGACGCCACAACTGTCATCTGCGAAGCTGATAACGAGTCTGTCAACAACAGAATCCATGAAGACAGCCAAGCACCAAGTTTTCTACTCTTCTTTTCATATTGTCTACCGTTCTGTATCTCGTCAGCGCTCGGCAGTAACGTACGACAAAGCTTCGTGCATTGGTTCCAGAACATCTGGCAGCTAAAATATCTCCATATTTCTGGCGAAAAATCCTTTAACTTGCTCTAGATCAGTTCTCCTGGGTTCATACTGCAACGGTACGATGACAAACGTAGAAAAATGGCTCTGAGCACTATGGGACTTAAATTCTGAGGTCATCAGTCCCCTAGAACTTAGAACTACTTAAACCTAACTAACCTAAGGACATCACACACATCCATGCCCGAGGCAGGATTCGAACCTGCGACCGTAGCGGTCGCGCAGTTCCAGACTGTAGCGCCTAGAACCGCTCGGCCACCGCGGCCGGCGCATTTTTTATAAAAAAACCTATTAGGTATGCGTTAATTAGCAAAACTCTGATTTTATATTTAAAAGATGTAGGTATTCCAAACTGAACGAAAAAAGAAAGACCAAAGCGAGATTTGAACCACGGACTGTACCAGATTATCATTCTACATGCTACATGTAAATGCTATACCACCTACTGCACTCCCCTGACTTTTCCCTCGGAAGTTCAACTCGATTTCTAAACTGAAGGAAACACTTCACGGCATTCGCTTCAGAACTGCTACAAATTCGTCGGGGAATAGACCGTGACGCTCGAACGGTCAACGCAACTGGCACTGCTAAGAGTATCCTACGACTTCCACATCGCTGGCAACAGGTTATACACAATGCTGGTGACTGCTTTGAAGATCAGTAAAACTTTGAAACACGTATCTATTTTGTACGAGCTGTAAATAAATAGTTGCCAATATTTAAGTTTCACCCCTCGTACATATCGCCCTATTACATGTGATGATGCAATCAAAATCATTAGCAATTTGGGCTTCGTCTAACAAATAAAATTGTGGTACTTAAAAGCATCATTAAGGAGTACATACTGCACATGAAGAGAGAGCCAATTATGCTCAAACTGTGTCTCTCTTCGCGAGCAATGTGTAAGCTATCGAAATTTCAAATGATTTTGACAACACCATCATATGTAATGGAGCGACCGTAGAGTGCAACACTTTTTACTGAGGGCCGAAGGAGGTCATCAACAGCCGAAATTAATTAACTGATTACACATAAACATCGATCCAAGACTGGAACTATAATAAAGCAAAGAATTTCACAATGTTTACATGGCTTTTGTGGGAGCATACAGATAATAACTTTATAATTCTTACGAGTTGCATACCGAGGGACCCACAATTTAAAATATTTTCTTTATCAACGAAAACACGTATTTCAGTCGTTTCAATAGCTTATAAGGCATGGCATAAGCTCGTAGCTGTTTCTGGACGGGAAAATTTCATCTGCTTAAAAAACATTAAAATGGCTCTAGTTCTAAATACAATTACGAATAGATTTTTGACGTGCGTGGAAACACCATATAGATCTATACTACAAGTGAATTTCAGAGTTTGTTACTTGCTTTTCATTCGAGACAGGCTTGAAAGCGATTTTCTGTCGCCATGGAGTGCAGAGTGTTGTTCGCTACCTTCAGACCGTACTTGTCTCGACAACGTCGCAACTTTGATATAAATTAGTTGGCATTTGGCATTTAAGGCCCCGACTATTTCAAACATCTATAACTATACTGCGTAAGCCACCTTACGGTGTATGACAGAGGGTACTCCTGATACCATTTGTTCCATTCTCTCGCCGCGCGGGATTAGCCGAGCGGTCTCAGGCGCTGCAGTCATGGACTGTGCGGCTGGTCCCGGTGGAGGTTAGAGTCCTCCCTCGGGCATGGGTGTGTGTGTTTGTCCTTAGGATAATTTAGGGTAAGTAGTGTGTAAGCTTAGGGATTGATGACCTTAGCAGTTAAGTCCCATATGATTTCACACACATTTGAACATTTTTTTGTTCCATTCTCTGTGCCACTCGCCGACGGGTACATGGGGAGAACTATTGTCGACAAGCTCCGTACGAATTCTAGTTTCTCTGATGGTCTCGACATGGTGATTTCGCAGGACGTGTGTGGGAGGAAGTAAATTGTCACTCGAGTCTTCTCGGAACGTACGCTTTCAGAACTTCAGCAGTGAACTGAACCTTTCGGCGATGCACAACGCCTCTCTTGTAGCGTTAGATCTTATGATCCATCCTCAGGGTCAAAGAGTGATGAACAACATTTCAGAATCAGATGAACAAGGGTTTTAAGCTGGTTCTTCCTTTCTTGCCATCAGATTTACTACAGGTAGTTTATTTTGTCATTTAACTTCTGTTCTCTAGGCCCAGTTACTAGTACATAGTTTTTTATCGCCGACAGCTTCATCGAACAGTAATGGATCTATCTAACAGTAAGAGTGCAAAGCAACGTTCACAAAAAACAGCGCTGCGAAACCAAAGTCAGGGTTTCATCAATACGCTTTCAATGTACAAGCCCTCCAACAAAAGCTAGTGAAACAAACGGAGGACTCGTCATAATATACAGTAAGTTGTACAAAATGGCCTTGTCTTACTTTAGAATCGCCCACTTCTGTCCCTTTTGCCAGTCCCATCACTGCTTGCCCAAGTATACATGTAAACAGCAATAACAATTTCCCAAAAAGGTTGCGATATTTTCGTCATTATCACAGTTATTGAATTAAACTGTGTTCTTACATAAATCAACTCACGTGGAAACAAGCGCCACTTTCAAATCTTTATATGACTACTATAACTGCCCTTCTTCTCTAATAGAAAATATGTCAATTACTATGTTCGGTATTACATCTTAATATCTTCTCCTCTCGAACAATAATTATTGATATCAGTTGCAATTAATCTTCTCTGTAGCATCGGCGTTCATATCGGTCGTGCACTGGAGGTGTATATAAACAATGTAATATAACGTTAATGACTAATGGTTCCAATGAAACCGCATCACAAAGAATAAAACAGTACAGCGTACAATCAATGAGAGCCAATGTCTTGTTGTTGTTGTGGTCTTCAGTCCTGAGACTGGTTTGATGCAGCTCTCCATGCTACTCTATCCTGTGCAAGCTTCATCTCCCAGTACTTTCTGCAACCTACATCCTTCTGAATCTGCTTATTCATCTCTTGGTCTCCCTCTACGATTTTTACCCTACACACTGCCCTCCAATGCTAAATTTGTGATCCCCTGATAGGCTATGAAATCTCATACTACAAGACGTCAATAAACGACGCGCCAACATTCCATCCCTCTGTGGCAGCAAGATAAAACGGATTCACATTAAGGCAGTGTTTGTGTTACATCGCGGGCATCCGACGTACTACGAAAAGTCGGGTAGGATTGCGCTAGGAGAACAAAGACATCGCTAAGCATCACACGCTGCTGGATAATACGTCGTAAGGCTTCACTTCGAACAGTTTTATTTTATGCGACCAATTTTTACCTAAACATCTGCTTCCCCCACAAGAACTTGCTATCCTGGCCCAGGCTTAAGTTGCTCTGTCTTAAGTACGGTCTTGAAAGTAACACGACAGCAGACTAGAGAAAATGAAACTATGTCATCATTCCAGCGTTGCTTTATCAAACACAATGGTCTGATACGCCCAAACTGGTGTTAATCGGTATGTCAGGCAACAAAATACTCGTATCTGTTTTTCTGCATGTCTCACGGAAGAATCTTAGCGATATTTACTAAATATGGCTAAAATACAACATAGCGACATAGGTTTGAGGCATAATGAAGTCTACCTTGCTACGACTCTTTCGTAAGCGGCCTCTGAAAAGCCACTATTCTATTCACATGCTCCGTGTATGTATGGTCACACCCGATATGAGCATCGATTTGCGGTTGGTGTTGTAGCGCTGAACACCTATTTTCGAGCGCAGGTGAACAAATCCCGGTCTGAGATATATTTTCCGTTTTTTCCTTCACTTCTTTAGGAATATGTTGGAATGGTTAATACTACCGCCAATTTTTCGCAAAGCTGGGAAGGCTTCTGGCATCGATGGCAAACGATTGTCTAACGCTACAGTGCTTGATTTGTGTGTGTGGAAAAAAGAAACAAAAAAAACCGCTTTTCTGGGCAATTTTAAAAGTGTTGATACAACATTTTTTTACATCGGTTCAACCGCAGCAAAATCTGTGGTTTTGATTTTTTTTTTTATCAGATGTACAGTTATGGCATACCTTTACGTACCGTCACAAAGCAAGCACTGTGAAGCTATAAAAAGAACTACTCCCATGCGAACGTCAATACTTAATTGGATTGACAAAAAATGCATCATTTCTGCCTTGGATTTGTAGCATACGAGTAAGATGCTAAACTACGTTAGTTACTTGGTCATCAGTCCATAACGTTCGTCGCCTGAAGCCATCGAGAACACTATTTAGAATCGTTTAGTTGTCTCGAAGACTGGCAATAGCTTACTATGAATCTATGTTGCTGAGTTATGCACGAATATGTAGAGGAATTCCATCACTGCACGTTGGTCTAGTAGCAAGTCGCGCTGAGGATCCATGGTGGCTTACCTGAAACAAAAATAAAGTCTAGTTTAGGTACCTACAAAATTTCATTTCCTTAGTGCTTACCAGCTACAGTGGAATGTACTAATTTTTGAGTTACTGTTTAGTCGTTTGTCTATCTTTGTAGGAAAGATACAAGAAATACAGGTCATAGATTATAACTCCCACCCTAAAAAAATACACAAACCTGTCCAACAATATAAAAGCACAAAGTTTAAAAAAATAAAGAATATTCGCTGGTATTTCGCGGAAAGAACGGTTTATAGACGGTTTGTCGTTGCCTTCCTGCTGGAACTTGTGGATGTCAACCATTTATCCCTATTGTGAGTAGTGACTGATGGTGACTGTGAAATGTTTTCAACAATGTTGCGCCAGATACCGGTAGAGGTCGGGCCAGTACTACCTTGTTTATGGCACTGCCAACTTCAGAAAGGAACTGCAGTAGCCATTACCAAATGCTTTGTGTACTCCCCTTTTTTTCTGCAGTCTACTGCTCGTTGTTATCTTTGACTGAAATTTTCCACAATAGAGTTCAAATAGGACTCGCAGCATGTACCAGTTCCGCTTTCGCAGAAGCGCAAATCACGGGTCTAGGCTAGCTACTCTGCAGGAGGGAGGCGGGGGCTTGTTCACCCGTGCTGCACCGCTCGCTGAAGCGGTTTCGTACTCGTTTGTTTACATCTGCGGCCGACTTCCGCGTTGGAGTGACCGCATTATAACACTCTGCTCTGGTTTTTTTGATATTTTGATGTAAAAACAACAGAAGCAACTACAGATGTTTACTATCTGGAATAAGTTTCGATGTTAGACGTTATCTTCAGAAAAATAAAAGCTTTAACAGCTTCTCTACGTCTATACCTACATCTACACAAATACTCCGCAAACCACCACAAGGTGTGAGGCGGAGGGTACCCCGTACTACTACTACTGGTCATTCCCTTTCCTGTTCCACCTGCAAACAGAGCGAGGGAAAAAGGACTGCCTATATGCCTCCGTATGAGCCCTACTTTCTCGTATCTTTTCTTCGTGGTCCTTAAGCACAATGTGTGTTGGCGGCAAGAGAATAATTCTGCAGTCAGCTTCAAATGCCGGTTCTCTAAATTTTCTCAATAGTGTTTCTCAAGAGAACGTCGTCTTCCCTCCAGGGATTCCCATTTGAGTTCCCAAAGCATCTCCGCAACACTTACGCGTTGTTCGAACCTACTAGTGACAAATGTAGCAGCCTGCCTCTGAAATGATTCGATGTCTTCCTTCAATCCGACCTAGTACGAATCCCAAACACACGAGTGGTGCCCAATAATAGGTCGCATCAGTGTCCTATGTACAGTCTCCTTTACAGGTGAACCACTCTTTCCTAAAATTCTCCCAATAAACCGAAGACGACCATCCGCCTTCCATACCATACTTCTCACATGATCGTTCTAGAGCTTTAAACGACTTGAGCACGATACTAGTAGTATGGTTCCCGAACATCAGAGGTTTGTTCTTTCTACTCGTTCGCATTAACTTACATTTTCACACATTTACAGCTAGCTGCCATCCATCACACCAAAAGCGTCGACACTTTACCGTACACCGCAGCATCATCAGAAAATAACAGCAGACTGCCACCCATCCTGTTTGTCGAATCATTTATGTATATAGAGAACGACAACTGTCTTATCACATTTCCCTGGGGCACGCTCGTCGTCGAGGACAACCTACTGGGTTCTATACTTAAGAAGTCTTTATTCCGCATGCTCGTATCTTCGTTAACACCGTGTAATGGGGCATCATGTCAAATGCTTTCCGGAAATCTAGACATATAGAATTTCCTTGTTGCCCTTCATCCACAGTTTGCAATACACTGTGATCAAAAGTATCCGGACACCTGGCTAAAAATGACTCAAGTTCGTGGCGCCCGCCATCGGTAATTCTGGAATTCATTACGATTTTGGCCCACCCTTAGCCTTTATGACAGCTTCCACTCTGGCAGGCATACGTTTAGTCAGGTTCTGGAAGCTTTCTTGGGGAATGGCAGCCCGTTCTTCGCGGAGTGCTGCACTGAGAGGTATCGACGTCGGTCGGTGAGGCCTTGCACGAAGTCGGCGTTCCACAACGTCCCAAAGGTGGTCCATAAGATTCAGGTCAGGACTCTGTGCAGGCCAATCTATTTCAGGGATGTTATTATCGTGTAACCACTCCGCCACTGGCCGTGCATTATGAACAGGTGCTCGATCGTGTTGGAAAGCAATTCGGGGGTGGTGATTGCATCTTTCAACAGTGGGAAGCAAGAAGATGCTTAAAACATCAATGTAGGCCTGTACAGTGATAGTTCCAGGCAAAACAACAAGGGGTGCAAGCTCCCTCCATGAAAAACACGACCACACCGTAACACCACCACCTCTGAATTTTACTGTTGGCACTGCACACGCTGGCAGATGACGTTCACTGTGCATTCGCCATACCCACACCCTGCCATCGGATCGCCACATTGTGTACCTTGATTCGTCACTCCACACAACGTTTTTCCACTGTTCCATCGTCCGATGTTTACGTTCCTTACACCAAGCGAGGCGTCGTTTGACATTTACCGGCGTGATGTGTGGCTTATGAGCAGCCGCTCGACCATGAAATTTAAGTTTTCTCACCTCCCGCCTAACTGTCACAGTACTTGCAGTGGATCTTGACGCAGTTTGGAATTCCTGTGTGATGGTCTGGATCGATGTCTGTCTATTACACATTACGACCCACTTCAACTGTCGGCGGTCTCTGTCAGACAACAGACGAGATTGGCCTGTACGCTTTTGTGCTGTACGTGTCCCTTCAGTTTTTCACTTCACTATCAGATCGGGAGCAGAGGACCTAGGGATGTTTAGGAGTGTGGAAATCTATCACCTGACCGTGTTCCGTGAGTTCTGCGGAGCGCCCCATTCTGGTCTTCTGGTCTCTCATGATGTCTAATGACTACTTAGGTCGCCGATATGGAGTATCTGGCAGTATGTGGCAGCATAATGCAAGTAATATGAAAAACGTATATTTTTGGGGATGTCCGGATAGTTTTGATCACGTATTGTATATCATGTGAGAAAAAGGCAAGCTTAGTTTCACTCGAGCGATGCTTTTTAAAATCATGCTGATTCCCGGACGTAAGTTTCTCTGTCTCAAGGAAGTTTAATATATTCGGTCTGAGAATATGTTCAAGGATTATGCACTGAAGCAAAGTTAGGGATATTGGTCTGTAATTTTATGGGTCCGTTCTTTTACCCTTGTTATATACTGGAGTAACCTGGGCTTTCTTCCAGTCACGTGGGACTTTGTGCTAGGCGAGAGGTTCATGATGATTTTACATGAAAACGTTCTTTAATCACGCCGTGCAGCACGACTTGCAAACGACCACGCTGTTTATGTCCTATTACACCACTATCCTCTTGAATCAAGATGGCGATCAAACGAAAGCTTGGTTAGATTTGACTATCGATGTGTAGGTGCTGGTTATGTCTTCTCCACACTTAGGCGAAGTATCTTTGATATTAGTAGGCGAATAGTGTGATGATCAGAGAGAATATAAACTATTATTTCTGACGCCAAGTGTATAGCTAGTATAAAATAAAAACGAAACAGTTGTGAAAATAGAGAAATTACTAACATCGACAACCATAGACATCTACGTGGAATTAAGTTAAACGTTTTAGCATTGCCTTATTTGCCTGATGATGCCGTACCTCGAAAATGTTGCAAAATAAAGTAATTTAGCAAGATAACAAAAATTGACTGGTAGTGGTCTTCATGAAATCATCAGTTTTAACGAACAGCCACGGACGAGTAGCAGCGAATATTCCTGTAAGTTGCTTTTGTTCTTCACTAAGCGATTATTGCGACGCTCGATCTTAGTAAAGTGCTTCGCCGAGAAGCGACTGTCTGCTCCATTCCCGTCTGGAGTCTGTACTATAAAGGCAGCTGAAAGTCCGCCCAACAAGCTGCTCTAACAGCGGCGCCACAATTTCTCGGCTCGCTGGCCCTCCTCTGAACTCTGCATAGAGCGGGGTGTCTGCGCTATACAGGCGATCGCCAACTCCGAACAAACTCGGGACTTCACTGAGCCATTAAATGATGCACGGCTGAACATTCGCAACTGGGCTCCGCGGGGCGGCGAGTATTGGTCCCGGGCCAAGTTTCGCAACTACTATTCACAGCGCTAGTTACCGCCTCTGTGTTCGATCAACAGGCTGTACGCTTGTGATGATGGCTTTGGCTCAAACATTATGGCTCGCCCGATCTGTAACTTACGTTTTGCTACAAAAATACTAAAATACTGAAAACCTGAAAGAACAAGATGACAAATCACCAATCACTATCTCACACATTCAAATACTTATCACATAGAACATTTTCCTAACACTCAGGTTTAATTGAAACTGCTTGACAGATTAAAACCGTGTGCTGGATCGAGATCTAAACTACAAACTTTGCCTTTTTTTTGACATTCAGCTGCCTTCCTTTTTTCGTACCCTCCTAAGTATTACGAGAACTGCGTCCACAAAATATTCATTCCAAACTACCGTGGGTAAGGTCGCAATAAGACGCAAGGATATGAGCATGACAAGTACAAAGGCAGATTACTTGCCGAAATAGGCGCTTTAGAATCAAATGTACGCAGGAAGTTATCAAGAGAGAAGTAGTGTATCATGATACAGGATGCCAAATAGATAAGACCATGCCAGCTGCAACGTTCTCCTTTTACAATCTTCAATTCATACCCGGAACCAGCAAGCTTCCGTCTGTAGTGCCAGTATGAAGCATCTTGACCAACAAGGAGGCAAAAAAAAGTCATTGATACTCTTTAAGAAGCTCTATTCTAAAATCCGCTACGTAACTGAAAATACGTGATGGAATATGCGCTTGGTTTTTTAACAATCGTAATATTGTTTTTAGTAACGCAGATGCTAAGTTTTTCTAAATTCCTTCACGCAAAAGGTCATATTCGGCACTATAGAATTGAATATCAGTCATATGCATTTCCTTACTATAGCAAAATTCTACTGCAAAAGCCTGTCTCGACTGTTTCTACTTTTCCTGTTCACTTACGTACATCTGCCAACTTTTAATCGTCTTTTCGTCTATAGAGCATATATCCCTCTTCAGAATTAAGCGAAGTTTATCAGCTGTAAAGGTAAAAAGTAGTTTATTGACAATTCCAACGTAACACGTGCATACATGCTCCGCTTACCCTTTGACATGAAAGCAAAATTTTCAAATGAAATCCACACATTTCTGGTTTTCTTTCGCCATCCGTGTCCCATGGTTAAAAAAAAAAAAAAAAAAAAAAAAAAAAAAAAAAAAAAAAAAAAAATAGCAGAGCTGAAAAAAACGTGGTTCTACTGGACGTAAGAAAAGGAAAATACAATCGATAAAGAACTTTGGGTGTTGGAGAGGCCATTATACCAGAAGGGTTTCAGTCAGACCTACGGCAGACACTGGATACTTAAGGGTATTTAATAAAAAAAAGTTGATGCTATAATAGGCAGATAATTTATGAGACGAACAAGCTGCAAATTGCGGGTAACAGTAGCAGATCGTGTAATTGTAAACCGAGAGGCGAGTGAAGGGATCCTATTTTTGTTAGCGCAAAGAAAGGTATCGATTTCACGTACAGCGACATAAAATTGAAATCAAGGGGTCTGCAGCAAAGCCTTGTCTTAGATAGTTGGTAAAACAGCGGTAAATTCTTGCGTGGATAGCTCAGAAAGTGCCTAACAAGGGAGATTATTACTCATCATATGAGAGTCAACGAAAACATACTGAAATAAATCGATGTGTAGAGGTCACTATAAAACATTTTTTAGGACATCACTTCCTTTCGCAGTGCAGTAATAACCGATAAAGCCTGAAACGGGGGAAATTGAAACTTCACCCGCACTAATCCTAGCCACAGCTTTGGTTTCTTGAGGGAACCACATATTTTGCTTATATTAAAACGAGTTTTAGAAAACGCCCATTACTACCAAACGAGGGCGTATCCTTGATAGGAAGAGGGTTTATAGCGCGTGCCAGAGAATTTTTTCCTGCTTGGGTTACATAAAACGCAGCAATGGCCTAAAAAAAGTTATTAACTAAGGGGTATGCGCCGAATAAATTTAATATTTCCCTGAAATAAATTATTTTGTTATGGTTGAGCTATGAACTCACAACACGTGCTTTGCGGTGCGACTAAAGTTCCTCATGCACAAACAGCACAATTTTTCGTTAGTTGAGCACACCGAAACTCCACCGGTTTTAACCACTAATTCAAACAGAAGATGGTCTCACCCCCACGCTAAAGAGAAAGGCTCTGAGCTCTATGGGACTTAACATCTGAGGCCATCAGTCCCCTAGAACTTAGAACTACTTAAACCTAACTAACCTAAGGACATCACATACATCCATTCCCGAGGCAGGATTCGAACATGCGACCGTAGCGGTCCGGGACTCCAGACTGAAGCGCCTAGAACCGCTCGTCCACACTGCCCGGCGCTAAAGAGAGCATTCACATTACTATGAAATCGGAACACATTCTTGATGCAAAATTTTGTGTTGCATACGCTACGAAATTAACAGTCTTTGATTTCTGGCTGACTGATTTTCAAACCCAAACAGAATAAAAAAAATTTTAAGATAAAATACACATCCTGCAAGGACAATGAACTGCAACCAAACAGGAATTAATAAAGACACTGTGAGCTGCACCAAAAGCCGTTCAATCTCTATTCGCCAATACTGTTGCTGAATCGTGATATATTCCATTCAGTCACTGCCGGCTCCAAAGCTGTCAGGATCCACACATGTAAGGCGGATTATCTCGCGTGGCGCACTTTCTTTATAAGCTATCCCCTTGGCTGTCGTTAGTTTGTCTAAGAAATTCAGAAAGTATGTGTGAGCGTAGGTCTTTGGTCCTGAACGCACAGTTAAAAACAAGCTCAAGTGTATCACTAACAGAGTAAAACAAGCGTACTTCAGAGAATGAGAAACGGTATGCAAATCACATCATCGACAACCAGAATCAATAAAGTTCGCAAATACTTAGATCTGAGTTTACGCGACTTGCGTTCGAATGTTCCATCAGATCGGAAAACACGAAAAGTCGCTCTCATTAACGCACTTACGAAGCGCAGGATTAAAAAAATAAATAAAAGTGAAAGCCATACGCCTACCTGGGAACAGTAATCGTTTAAATCACGTATTTATCGAGTCACGCGCAGATCTTTGTGTTGTGATTCTCCGCAGCGGGTGATAAGGAAACAAGGAACGGAACTTTATGAAGGCGTTTGGCTCTGAAGTGAGCTGATATGGAGAATACCGTTGTACTTCAGCAAGCGATAAAAATTATTTTTATGTGCTTGTAGTAACAAAGAATTACAATTTTCATTTTTTCACGGCTTCCTGTTAACAGCAATTGCTTCACTTACTCTGTCTCAGACTTCGAACGATGTAGCGCAAAGTAGAAAACATCGGTCTAACATCAAAAGAGGAGCGAAGGGAAAAGTTGGAATGTAGTAGAGAAAACTACCATCCGCCATTTATCATAAAATGATTTGTGGATTATGGACGTACAAGAGTAGATGGTTCTTCCTTAAATAGGTCAAACTCACTATATTTCCTCTCCACCTTTGCTGAGCTAATTCGCTGTCGACGAAACCATAAATTCGAATCTTTCTTTTCCCCTTCTCTTATAATGAGACGACACTTGCTACTTTCGGACGATGAAGAGCAGATACCCATTTTGGTATATGAAAACTGATTCGTAACTTCACTGCTTTTGTAGAAAAATAATTCACGATGCCGAAATAAAGGTTCTCTGTCATATTAGTCGTCGATTTCAAATTGAGAAAAAGTGCGGACAGCTCCAACATGGGAACACTTTTGAATGAGCAAACTAGTCTTACGAGTCTGGGTTTTGCCGATGACATCTATCTTCTGGCAGAAATGTCCCAAAGTTCGCAACTTATGACTAACAAGTTGGATGGAATGGCCAGTTCTGTAGGGCTAAAAATAAATGGTTACGAGACAAAAACAATGTGAACAAAAAAACCGATTTCCGTATCTCGGCAGCCGTATCTACAATAAAGGGACATAGATGTAGAAATCGCCAACAGAACTGGGAGAGCTTCTACAGTCTTCCATCCTATGATGATGAAGGCGCATTTTCAATACCACCCATCGCGACGAGGCTTCAAATGATGAAGTGCTGAGAAAAGGTGGTCTACGTAACCTGCACACAATCGTTGCTGAAAGAAGACAAACTTGCGGGGCATATTTTGCGCTTGAATGATAGAATCCCGGAAGCAGTTCTGTTGTAGAAACCAACGGGTGGGAACAGTAGTAGAGTACGACCTCATAACACATCTGAAAACAAACTTTTGTAAAAGATCTTCAATCCATGGCCATGAGCTGTGAGGGAGCTGAAAACCTGGCATGTGATCGAGTTCGCTGGAGAAAACTTGTTGCTCGATACGCTACCTTGCATTGGAGGAACTACACTGTCAACTCACGTTAACGTGACCACATGTCAAGAGCCTGAATAACCAACTCTTGCTGTGCGGACTGTGCGAGACGTGCAAGAGGAGAGCCAATGAGGTTCTGGAAGGTATCGAAAAAATGGCTCTGAGCACTATGGGACTTAACTGCTGAGGTCATCAGTCCCCTAGAACTTAGAACTACTTACACCTAAGGACACCACACACATCCATGCCCGAGGCAGGATTCGAACCTGCGACCGTAGCGGTCGCGCGGTTCCAGACTGTAGCGCCTAGAACCGCTCGGCCACTACGGCCGGCTGGAAGGTATCGCCTGGGATGTGCAGCCACGTCGACTCCAGTGCCGTGGCAAGCTGCGCTAGGTTTCTCGGTTCAGGATCGATGGCGCAAACGTGGTCACACAGTTTAAATCCGGGGAGTTTTGTGGACAAGGGATCACGGTAAAGTAATTCTGGCGCTCTTCGAACCATGCGCCTACACTGCGAGCTATGTGACGCATCGCATTGTTCTTCTGGTAGATGCCATGGTGCCGAGGAAAAAGAAACTGCATGTCAGGGTCCACATGGTCCCAGAGGATACATGCATACTTGTGCTGATCCATTGCGCCTTCCAGAATGAGCATTTCACCCAGGGGTTGCCACGAAAACATTCTCCAGACCATAATGCTCCCTCCTGGTTGCAGTGTGTTTGCTTTTAGAAATTTCACTCAGTGCTCGCCAACGGGCATCTGTCCGATGGAGCATAAAACGTGGTCATCTGACAAGGCCACCTATCGCCACTTCAGTGGAGGTACAGTTGCGGTACTGGAGTGCAAATTACAGCCTTCATCGCCGATGAACAGCAGTCAGCATGGGTTCATGAAGCAGGCGCCGGCTGCGGAGTCCCAAAGTCAGCAAAGGTAGGTGATAGGTCGTCGAGGACATACTGTTGATAGCCCCTGGTTGATATGGGCAGTCAGTTGCTGAACAGTCTATTCGCCCATACACATCTCCCCAGGCGTTGTTCACCCCAGTCCTCTATGGCCCGTGGTGGACCACAGCTGCGTCGGCGACATTTTGCATGCACCGTATACTTTAAACAAGGCGGTACGCGAACAGTTCACAAACTTAGGCGTTTCGGAAATGCCTCCACCCTTGGACCAAAAGCTAATGGTCATGCCCTTTCGGATGTCAGATAAATCGCTCGGTTTCCGCAATACGACTGCACTGTTTTCAACGTCCCCTCCTCGACACCCTTTATATAACCTCCCCTGCTAGTGCTGCCACATGTCATCCGTGAGTGGTTGTTGCACGCTGATGTCGAATATAGTCTGTGGTCAACATTAATGTGACTAAGTAAGTCTCTATCGCCATGCAACCCGTCGTCTTTTCGGGCAAGTATAAATTTCGATGGAACGAAGGAATGAATGAAGATTAAGACAACGTCCGTTGACAACGAGATCATTACAGGCGAGTCCGTTGACAACGAGATCATTACTGGCGGAGGACGTGAGCTCGGACTGGATAAGGAAGGAGCACGAAGTCAGCACAGCACTTTTTACAGGAAGCTTTCCAGGATTTGCCTTAAACAGTTTACGGAAACCGTCGATAGCCTATGTCCGGGTGGCCAGTAGATATCAGAAGTGAGCTCCGTATAGTCTCTCTGAGCTCGCTAACCGCTCCTATGACGTCGTGTGCGAACTCGCCGTCCCCGCACGCTCGGGGCTAGACTCGTGAGTCAGCGCTACTGCTCAATTATAACCAAAACTGGTTGCCTGAGTCTTGTCGGGTTCAAGTAAACTCTACCAGCGTAGAAAGATGAGTGAGTGCACGTGTTCGTAAGAACGACCGAGCACTCGGGGAAGTGCCGCTACATTAGCAATCGTTGGGCATGACGATTATTATATATCAATGTAATGACTGGTTGGTAAGCAGTGAAAGTTGTTTTATAATATTTCAATCTTCATTGATCCCAAGCAGGTTTCTGATTTTACTCTACTCCTGTGGATTCTTTTTCGTTCTTCAGGCTATTTTGTCCCTACTATAATGCTGGCTTCTTGCATTACTTTTGAGTTGCTAATTTTTTGCCTGTATGGGTTTCTGTTGAAAACGACTGATGGACTTACGTGAACCTTTTCTAAACCCTTTTTGACGTATTTGATCCAGGGTATGGTTTTGAGTTATTTTCTACAGAGTCTGTGACGACAGTATAAGAACACAGGACATGACGATGAGGTGAATTCTCTATTGATTAGTTATTAACATAAATTTACAGCAGTTTTCGAGAAAGTTACTACATGAATGATAAGCTACAAACTCGCTATTAGTCCATAAAATGAAAGTTGCTTTGACTAAAAGAATATACAAATGCCGAGCTTTTTGGTCGTACGGACATAACAGTGACGTTAATGTGTACTTAGTTTGACGGAGCTCATACGTTGTCAATAAAAAATAATACAACCATTTTGTTCGCATTGGTCGAACTCTGTATGTTTTTCGTCTGAATGACGGACTACGGCGTCTAATTTTTTGCAGACATCACTTTTCCTGTAATGGAGCACATGTGCTATAGTGTACACCTAATTTTCGTCTTGCATCCTCCACAACGTCACAGAACACAGCCTCGATATAGACCATTTGATCCCGGCACTCAGTTTTTTCATCCTGCCAGTTCTAGGTTACAACAGCAATATCGTACTGTCAACTTCCGTTCTAAGTCACGACTAGCCTCTATGCTTGCCTCATGCTCCAATAAGAAAGAAAGAGTAAAGGATGGGGAAAACCGCCCGGTTATAACCGATACCGGTATTTTTCAGTATTTGTTGGATCGAGTTATAACAGGCCTCTTTTATATTTTTTAACTAATAAATCCGTAACAACCAGGTTACTAATCTTATGTCGTAGCAGTGCTAAAATGTTTGGTTTTTAAATAAAAGTGCCTTAAATATGAATAATGTTTATTCATAAAATTTTCTTTGGTTTGAAATATTGGGTTATTATACGAACTATGAAAAGCGATCAGTGTCATTTTAAAAACACGCGAACAGAAACACAACAAACATTTGACATAAGAATCGGTACAGCAATGCTGAGACAACAATGTAGCTGTTGCCCTTTACTGATCAGAAGCAGTGAACCATTCGTTTTTTTTGGGGGGGGGGGGGGGTAGAGGAGGGGAGGGGGAAGAGCAGAGTAGAAGATGGCTCTGAGCACTATGGGACTCAACTGCTGAGGTCATTAGTCCCCTAGAACTTAGAACTAGTTAAACCTAACTAACCGAAGGACATCACAAACATCCATGCCCGAGGCAGGATTCGAACCTGCGACCGTAGCGGTCTTGCGGTTCCAGACTGCAGCGCCTTTAACCGCACGGCCACTTCGGCCGGCGGAGTGAGAGTAGAAGATGTATGCCAGGCTTTTCGTTTATAGCAGAAAAATATCTAAAGCGCTCATTTGAATTTTCTGAAAGAGAATGTGTAGTTTTGTCATCAAAAGATCAATTGTTATAAGATTCTTGTTAAAAAGTAAATTAATGTATTTGATTACAAAAAGGGTTTTCATTCGAAATATTTCGAGAAACTTACAAATTTTACACAAATCTTATTATTTGTCTGCCATTTCTATGAAATAATGCATGAGAAAGGTAACTAAGACAACAGTAATAATTTAAAAAGTTAACTGTTCATTCGCTGTTTATAATGGGCATAGAAAGTAGCTGCCTTTGTCTACATAGCATGCCTTTATCTGTTTGTAGCCCTCGGAAAGAGAGAACCTAACACGAAAAATATGTCGTGATCGGTGGGAGTGTGTGTCGGCCGTGAGGCGTTCCGAGATAGTCCGCCCTCTTGCGTCAACACTGTGTCCCAGATGACGCAGTGGTTACCGCACCTGCCTAATAAGTACGAGATCCCGTGTTCGAATCCCGGTCCGGTACATATTTTCACTCGCCGCAGCTGATTCCACTAATGTCCCGATGCGGCTGACATCAATAATCCCTACCTTTCCTTTCCTTTCTTTCCCATCCACCTTCAATTTGCATATAACGAAAAATAAGAGTTCTCCAACCTCAGTTTTCACCCTTTAGCACTGGCTACTCGTAATATCCAGATAGTTGTATGATCCTCTATCAGAACATGACTTTGGAACAGAGTTTCAAAAAGCTAGAATCAGTAGGTTAACAGTGGCAACTTTTTGCAGCACTAGTCCCCTCATTACCAACAGTATATGGACTAAGCTTTCGTTTATTTGTTATTTTATTCTAGGCACCTTGAAACGTATAATGCGAGAGTCTGAAGGAGTCCTGGAATTTTTCAATCTCTGTTCGACGTCTACAGTTACTACTCAAAATAATAGCAATACAAAACCGAAAAGTGGTTATTTCATTAACAGATAAAACCGAAAACCGTTTGTTTCAGCGATAACCGCTATTGCAAGAACGAGTGGACGAGTGGGAAGCGATCGCAGCACAAAGGTTCTCAGACTCGTCGTACTCGCGAACTACGGTAGGAAGGAAGGAAGGAAAATCACAGAACATTGACGTAAGTGCGGCGCCTTGATTTCTAAAATATGAAGTCCGCAATATTAGACTCTTACCCGCTACGTTTCTGATTTCTAGTGGCCGAAAATGGAATTAGCCGCGTTCCTCACTCGTATGAGTTCCGTGCCTTACTCATACGTTGCGTCACTCGGAAACGTTAGATGTTATCGACTCGTCGACATGGGAACCTTTAGTGGTGAAATACCAGACAACGTGCACAACCATGAAGCAGGGAATCTGCTCTCCTCGTTGAAGCCTACGCCTGAAATGATGTGGAGACGATTTAAAGCGGGGCGTCCAGACGGGGGAACCCGGACGTCGTGAGTACGAGTCCAGAGGCCTATCCACTGGCTCGCCTCGTGTGATAAGCGGTCGGAGTGGGCGACAGATCGTTCCGGTTTCGCCCCCACAGCGGCTGCAGCGTACAAGCGGGCGGACGTGATCTCCAAAACCTGACTCACACTACCAGTTTGTCTCCGCCTCGCAGAAAGTGAAAGATCATGTCGCCGCGCCGCGCAACTCACTCCATTCCTTTATGACAAACCCACACCTGTTTGACTCACTACTCCGTAATCAAACAGCTACATGTTTGATTAAACTTTTAATATGTCAAATTTCTAAACAGATTATTACGAGGTTAATCCCAAAAGTAAGGCCTCCCATTTTTTTTTATAAGTATATAGACCTGTTTATTTCTGCAATGGTTTACATTAGTTTACAGCTTGCACATTTGGTACTTTTCGACATAATCACTATTTCTGTAGATGCATTTTTGTAGACGCTGAGGCAGTTTTTGTACGCCCATGTCGTACCAGCTCGCCGCCATGCTGTTCAGAAAGTTATGAACCTCTTCTTTTACGTTGTCGGAGCTGAATCGCTTCCCGGCCAAATGTTTTTTTAACCTAGGGAACAGATGATAGTCACTGGGCGCCAAGTCAGGATGGGTGATTATGTTCGCAGCGCGGGATTAGCCGAGCGGTCTCAGGCGCTGCAGTCATGGACTGTGCGGCTGGTCCCGGCGGAGGTTCGAGTCCTCCCTCGGGCATGGGTGTGTGTGTTTGTCCTTAGGATAATTTAGGTTAAGTAGTGTGTAAGCTTATGGACTGATGACCTTAGCATTTAAGTCCGATGAGATTTCACACACATTTGAACATTTTTTTTTTTTTATTATGTTCCACTGAAACTGATGCAGGAGAGCAACGGTTTACCGAGCGATGTGTGGGCGAGCGTTTTCATCGAGAATGTGTACGCTCTTGCTCAACATTCCTCTTCTCCGGTTTTGAATTGCCCATTTCAGTTTTTTCAGAGTCTCACAGTACCTGCCAACGTCAACTGTCGTCCAGTGGGCATAAAGTCGACCAACAATACACCTTTCCGATCCCTAAAAACGGCTGTCATGACTTTACCGGCAGACTGTGTGTGTTTGAATTTCCGCGGCTTTGGCGATGAAGGATGCCGCCACTGGCATGATTGTTGCTTGGTCTCAGGTGTAAAGAGGTATGCCCAGGTTTCGTCACCTGTGGCGACTGAGTCCAGAAAGTTGTCCTGTTCGGCTGCAAGGCGGTGAAGAAATGGGCGGGAAGCATCAACTCGTTGCCGCATGTGGTCCTCAGTCAGCATGCGTGGCACCCATCTTGCGCTCCCCTTCCGGTAGTTCACCGTTTCCGTTAAAATTCTGTGA
The DNA here is from genome assembly GCF_021461385.2 of Schistocerca piceifrons. NCBI lineage: Eukaryota > Metazoa > Arthropoda > Insecta > Orthoptera > Acrididae > Schistocerca > Schistocerca piceifrons. Next base: position 191,936,388 of record NC_060140.1, read on the forward strand.
GCGGTGCTTCGGGAAACCTCAGGAACCAACGTGCAGAGATCATCCAGGGTGCTCCGCCGAACTTCACGCATGCTTTGCTCAAAGCTCAACACTGTCTCCTCAGAAATTGACGGTCTCCCGCTCCTTTGTTCGTGGTGAATTTCGGTCCGACCAGCTGCAAACTCTCTACACCACTTACGAACATTTTTGACATCCATGCACGACTCACCATACACTTCCGTCAACTGGCGATGGATTTCAATCGGCATAGTGCCCTTTGCGTTCAAAAACTGAAGAACTGCGCGCAATTTGCACTTGGCGATAACATCCAACGGGAGCTCCATTCTCAATGGCTGCCGAGCCAAGACAGCGCCTCAGCGCGGCGTGCGCATGTTTACACATAGCGCGTGAAGCCCTCTTCATAACAGTGTGACCAACTGCCACACAAACAGAGTTCTGTACTTACAAAAAAAGAGGAGACCGTACTTTCGGGATTACCCTCGTAAAATACTCTGACGGAATAGAAAACGTTACACTATGGACACACTGACCGAACGATACCAAAATGATACTCTTATGGAATATATGGATTAAAATTTCATCCTTATGTGAGCTTATTTTCAGTACACAAAAAAGCCATTTCTGCAGATGGAGAGTAGTTTGAGTACTAATCATCTTTCGGATATAACAACTCCCAGGTTTGTCTAACGTTTCGGAACTTTCCAAGTGCAGATCACAACACAGTATGCAGAGAAGACGCGGACGTGCAGCTATCGCTTTCTCACAAGCATACTGTAAGCGAACATAACAACGTCATACCTAACAACTATGAAGGTTGAATGGGAAGAACAAGTGTTGGAGTGGGAACTTTTCAAAATACGGTATCTCGTAAGCGACTCGCACTAGAATCCTGCAACAAACACCACTGACATTCTAATTACCCTAATTTCACTCTGTTATTGTCAATAGGCGTAGTTCCATTTAAAAATTTGTATGTAGGCACAAAAATACACTTTCTAAGTCTTATTACAATCTGTGTATTCGCTAACAATACGAGCCCCTGACAACTAATTCCTTCTGTGAACACCGCACATCAATAGCAGTTTCAGATGACTTGCCCTGTATACAGGGTGATTCCGTGATGAACTTTCTAGGATGGTAGAGAAGGATCAATGTTTCGATGTGAAGTGAGGGTCCATGTACCGGAAAGGAACGACTCGGAAGTTACAAGCGAAAACTGTTCTGATACCTATGACAGAGGAATACATGTATTGGTGCTCTTGTTGTTAAGATTGTATGGTAGGCAATTTTAAGAGGAGGTAGTAAGAACCAAAACAAGAAAAAAATGACTAGTAGCGAAGATGAACAGCATCATCACGAAAGCACCTTGTATATGCATACATTTACTGGCGCCGGTGCCTTTAACTTTGAAGCTCTGTAGCGCCGATTGATATGTTTTCGGACATTGGTTCCTGTGCAAAACGTGATCTAATAAGTCTCCTCTGCAACCTGTAGAAGTGTGTAACATGAATTGTTAAACATCCTGCATAAAATTCAATTTGATGCATGTCAGACTTTTTGTATAGGGCAGACAGGGAAGGCATTCAATACCCGGTTTCGTTTAGCACTTGCTCAGTAAACACAGCGAAAATTCGTGTAAGTCAACTTTCGCAAAATACCTCAAAATTGAAAAACACACACTCCCTCTGTCCTCTTTACTAAATATGATGATGTAGCTTATAGTTGACAAGGGGTACAAAATGAATCTCTTACAACAAGAACTGGAAATATATAAACATTCCCGCCTTAATTCGGATCCTTCTTTGACGTCGACTTACCGATGATTTAAGCCTGTATCGAACTTCTGAAGGTGACATTAATTTGTTGAAACACGTAAAGTGAAATTAATGGCATTTTTGTGGAGGCCGAGTGATTTTTTTCGGTGAAAAAGAATTACACCGCAGCTGCTAAACAGCTCTGAATCAAATCAAATAAAGTAAGGAGTTCTTGATAATGCTCATCGGAGAGAAATTAGGTGATCGCAAATAAAATAACAAATAAAATACATCTCATAGGAAAAATGACTACCATCAATAAATTTATAGTGCTGTGGAGCCAAGCATAAAAAGACTATTAGAATTAATTATCTACTTTGGACCATCAGTGTAAATAGCAATATCTTTAAAAAACGTAAAGGTGTCATCAACCCGAAATTTGACCATCAAAGTAATTTAATATGCATGGCCATATTACGAGGTGCTATTCCATTGTCTCCTCCGACCTTTTAGGTGACTTACCCTGTCAGTGATAGAGGGACCTACAGTTTAACGTGGAAATACGGTGCATCTCGGCGTTTTTCACATCGAGAAACATTGTCACAGGTGTGAAAGAGGTGGAAAATGACAAATATCTTACGACTGACCACATAACGAACCCGAGACCTTTGGATTCGTTATTTGGCACTTTGCCATTGTTCTATTTTCATACTTTTTTTTAACCTCGGAAAAATATGTCGTTGTAAGTCAGTTCAAAACTGACTTGGGCATGTTGAATCGCATACCTCTAGCAACATTTATGTTACTAGCGTAAATAACGCGAAATCAAGACACTTGAGAAAATAGTCCGATCATAAAAGTCGTACAAGTTAACTTTAAGGTTCTAAAACCATTTTCTGGTGAGGTGTTGTCTGCCGCACAACCTAATGTTTTAAGGCGATATGTTCATCGTTACAAGCACAGACACATTTCTAATGGGATATATCTAATGTACTAATGCACTTATCAGTTGCGTTTATACTGCACTTTCTACCAAATAAAAGGATATGCGCTGGTGGTCTTCCGAAATCATTCCGGTGTTGATCGGAAAAGAGTAAGTTACAAACAATTCGTCTGCAAAAAATTGAGTACGTTATACGAATACACGAGGAATGAAACTATAGGGGAGATGTAGATGCAGGGATGAGGAGAAAGAACAATATGAGAAACAACAGAATTTAGTGGTGTCCCTATCGTTTAGTTAAGTCAGAAACTTGCATATCACACAAAACCTTTCGACAAATGCCATACACTTAACGCAGTTTGACATTCCCAAATACGTTTGTCTTGATCTAATATAATAAATAAATCACTTTTGTAAAAAAGTGTAAAGGTTACGTTTTCGAACGTATACTGCTACATACGACAGTGCTCTCTGTGGAAGTAACGCCTTTGAAATGCGTCTCTTGCAAAATTAGGATGTTGTCGCATAACCCAACTCTGCAATGTGCCCCTGTTTTCCGATAATGGCTCGCTGAAGTGACGGAAAATGAAGATTAATCACCACTCAGCAGTTCATTTGGCCGTTAATAATTCAAAACGACAACAGAACGTGTCGCGTTTATACTATCACGTCAATGACCAGCTGAATGGAAAAAAAGGATGCTCAGATTTTTTTAAGGTTTTCCAAACTAGATTTAATAATTAATGGACTATGAATTATACACTTCCGTAATGTGGTTACCTAAATATTTTCGTTAGTCAAATGCAAGCTGCAACAATCCAGCCGAATTAGTCTTGTAATTCAGTTGCAATCACTGTTGGTACGTAGGAGAGTGCAAACCTGAAGGTAAGCTATACTATGGGAGTTAACAGTTTCGTCAGTTTTTAAACCATTTTCTTGGCATAAACGTGCGAGGCGCTATCAACCTCGTCACACTCCCGTTAGGTACTTCTGCACCTTCGTACGCCACACCACCAAGCGGTGCAACTGTGTGCTTTTACGCTGACGCATTACACTTCGAATGCATTCATTGTGTGCAGTCCAGATTCCGTTAGTGATTTCGACCCAGAATAAGCATAAGATACGAGGATGTGCAATTAGAAGATTGTGTTGCCGTTACACTCTTAGGGTTACAGCTCGGACCTACGTTTAGATTGTTAGGGACATGCCACAGAACTGCGGAGCCGCCTAAACAATTCAGTATTTACGAAGGGTATTTTCATGCACGGATAATCTAAAAATTAAATATGAAGTCGGTTTTCTTTGCTTATTTTCGTACCATAATCTCATGTGGTATCATATTCTGAGGTACTTTATCAACTAAAGCAGGCATTTGTATTATTTGGTGATCCGCGGGCCTGATTCACATAGTTACTCAAGCTCGCGGACCGCCTCGTCATGATGCGATAGCAACGCTTCTAGAGCATAAAGTCAAAAATACAGCATTCGTAACATAATGTTTATTAAGTAACACGCCGACATCAATGGTATCCCTTTCCCGGCATGCGACACCAACAAATTATGCTTAAAACACTTTTTTTTTAAAATAAATTCACTTTATGTTGCCCGTAATTTCTTTCATGGATCGGGTTGACACTAATCGCGGGCCGGATGCGACCCGCGGGTTACCCATTCGTGAACTAAGCCACTGGGCCTGGAGGTGTAGGGGTTTAGCGCGTGTCTGGAAACAGATGGGTGGCGGTACTGAATTCCGGAAATTTCCAGGCTACCTTTAATCTAGCCATCACTTCTGAATAAAGTGAAGTGCCGCCAGCAACGACAGGTGGTTCAGATTCCACGTTAAACTGTAAGTCCCCTTTCCCCGATTGGGTAACTGGGGAAGATTAGGGACACGCAAGTCGCTGAAGTGCCGTCCAATCGAAAGGCTTGTTCTCGGTCCACATTTTTTTTATCAGTTAAGAAAAACTTTTCTCCACCAGAGAGTGCGGTCGAATTATTTGGGTGTGGATGCAAAAACGTGCTTCAGAAACTTGTTCAAAGAGAGATGTATACTAACCACTGCCCCTCAGGATATTTATTCATAAATGATATTTGCTGTAAACAATAAATCCTTAACTTCAACCAATATCACGGATCACAAAGACAATATTAAGAACAAAAACAATCTGCACAAAGACTTGAAATGCACGCGTACTGCTCCAAAAAGGTGACCATTATTCAGAAGCACCTATCTGTTATAACCTGCAAGTATTATTTAAAAAAGTCATGGAACTTATGAAGTACAGTTGAGGAGGAGGATTTACTGGTGACAATATCTTTCTAGTACAGGGACAAGTTTCCTTTTTAGAACCAACAAAACGTGACTGATTCGTATTTAACTGTCTAGGAACTAAGTTTCTATACAGTACCACAAGTCTGTGACACATACTGTATTCTCTTGTAAACGAAAATGAGTTTAAATTGTTTATTCGTTCGATATCTTTGCCGCCAGCTATTGCGTGTCATGGTTTTAATGTGGACTTCTCATAAGGTCACACGTTCACCAGCACTGTCTTACAATCGCCTCAAAAGAATAAAATATGAAATTTCGATGTTGACCCACCAAAGTTATTGTTGTGAGAGTGCATAGTGTCCTCGAACAATGGTAGCTTTTGCTCCGATGAGATGAAGGTTGTTTTTGCGAGTCAAGCCGTATTGGGATGGAAACTTGAACGTCCCGTTCACCCCACGTTGTCAGTCACGTGATAGTGCGAGCAATTTCACCACAGAGCATGCTTCGGCCAAGAAGATAGACAACGTGTAGTGGTCGTTTCTTATTGAGCCCGCAGAAATCAGTGCAGAGGACCAGCCAATAGTTGTAATTACGGCCGGCCGCGGTGGTCAAGCGGTTCTGGCGCTGCAGTCCGGAACCGCGGGACTGCTACGGTCGCAGGTTCGAATCCTGCCTCGGGCATGGGTGTGTGTGATGTCCTTAGGTTAGTTAGGTTTAAGTAGTTCTAAGTTCTAGGGGACTTATGACCTAAGATGTCGAGCCCCATAGTGCTCAGAGCCATTTGAACCATTTTTGTAATTACTACTGAGAATGACTCTAGTATAGCGAGTACAGTGAAGCCGGAGCAAACCGCAACTTACATGCAAAAAGTAATGTCACAGTAGAGAGGGATGCGTTTTGTGGTAATTTCGTGATCATTACTGAACAGTCACCGTTTACGGGACAAATCACTCATTTCTGAAGGGACACGTAGAAAAGTCAATATTCTACTCTCACCAGAGGGTGCGACAAGCCAGGTGGTCTGGAAAGCTGATCTCGGAAATCACGGAGTTACATTGTAAGTAGTTCTTAACAATAACAAAAATTCCGCGTTGCGCTGATGCGTTACTATGCTCTCTAGACTCAAATGAAATGGACTTTACAAAAGCAAGCAGCGCTGTTACATTGTAAGATGACGGCGTTTGTCTACTACATGGTATTCATAAAGTTAATAAACTTTCTCCCATAAAGTTACTTTTCTGTCACAGGTATGACTTAATGCTGTAATTTGTGCTGTCAGGTGTTATTAAATACGACAGTGGAAAACATGTGATTTTATCAGTGATTCATTTCACAAGTGATACCAAGTCACGGGTTTTGTTTGGCCTGGAATGCAATGTCCCTTCTTGATGGGATATACGCATGCACAGAATTCACGCATTTAGCCTGCAGAAAATCCACATCTGCTCCACGAGTGCTCTCTGCACGCACAAAAATGCTTTTTTTTTTGTGTCCTGCAGCTGAACCATCGTCACAGAATTTCAGGTTACAGTTAACAGTGAGAATTACATAGCGAAGGATCAAAAATTTAGTAAACACTAGCTCACGATCAGCTGCAGTACAGTATTTCAGCACGACTATGCTACGGCTCTTATAGCCAACGCAATGACATCCTTGGATCAGTGTTTTTTATCGACAAGTGATATCGAAGGGTTTGTGGGTTCTCTGATTCTGGTTTATTCCCACCTGACTTTTTCTTGTGGAGACACATTAAAGATGTCGCTGAACAGAACTCACTTTCACACTGTTTCCGAATTGCAGACAAAAATTTAATGGCATGTTGCTGCAATGTCTCAACTAATGTTAGGACATATGTTATGAATATGCATCGTACGTATTCAGCTATCTGAACCGCTAAGGAAAGGCCATTTTCAACAACTTTTTTAGCTTTACCGAAACGTCAATGTTCGGAAATGTGACCGCCAGCAAACCGATAAGGCACCGCGTTCTCGGGCAATACCCCCAAGGTCACGATAACAAACTGCTCGGGCCGTGGACACTATGAAAACACTTTGTTATGGAGTGTCTTATTGTACAGGAAGCAGCAAAGGGGTAACATATTGGTAAAGTTAACAGGGCATATAGCACCATCTGCAAAAGGCTACAAGCAAGTAGTCAAAAAATAAAAAAATAATTTTTTTTTAACCAATACATACAAACTATAGCCCTATGAATGTCATCTGTGTACTGCACAATATAATCACTAAAATCATTGTAAAATGCATGCACACAAAATTGGATTGTAAACAAACACAAGAGCAAGCTAAAGGAATGAATACAGTACCACGTGAAATTTGCATTTCGAGCAATGAGAAGAAATTACTACTTTCTTTCAGAATTCACAAATTTTGAGAAAACTTTCTACTTTCTAAGGAAGCATAGGTTCACCGGGTTAACAAACGGTTCAAATGGCTCTGAGCACTATGGGACTTAACATCTGAGGTCGTCAGTCCGCTAGAACTTAGAATTACTTAAACCTAGCTAACCTAAGGACATCACACACATCCATGCCCGAGGCAGAATTCGAACATGCGACCGTAGCGGTCGCGCGGCTCCAGACTGTAGCGCCTAGAACCGTTCGGCCACTCCGGCCGGCTCTGGGTTAACAAGTTTTCCGTTTTCCACATAACTGTAGTACGTACTTACAAGGAGACGTCCTCAGCATTGTTATCTAACTCAAAAATGGCAAAATTAGAGACAGTCCACTTTTTTAACCAAGCATCCAAATGTAAGAACATCACTGCTGTTCAGGAAATACTTCGTGTCATAAAATTTTTAATTTAAAACGCGGCCAATACACTGCATTTTAAAAATGTATGACTAGACAAACGCTTAGCCCGTAACGTAACCCATATCTGTCAGTTTAATGGCTTATACTATACTCATTCTAACATGGCTACACAGCCATTCGTGTCACATCCGTACCTAAACAATGGAAAGTTGCACAGGTCACACCAGTACTGAATAGAAAATAGGAGTAATCCGCTGACATACAGATCCATACCACTGGCATCGATTTGCAGTAGGTTGGAGCAATGTTCGAACATTACGAATTACTTCGAAGAAAACGATGTATTGACGTAGTGAGCATGGGTTCACAGCGTATCGTTCTTGTGAAACACAAGTAGCTCCTTATTCACATGAAGTAATGAGTGCTGTCGATAGCGGATCTCAAATTGAATCCATATTTCCAAAATCTCACAAGCAGCTTTTAATTGAATTGCGTTCCTGTGGAGTATCGCTTCAGACGTGCGACTGGATTCATGATTTCCTGTCAGAAAGATCACAGCTCGTAGTAACTAATGGAAAGCCATCGCGTAAAACAAAATTAATATCTGGCGTTCCCCAAGGTAGTACTATAGGCTCTCTACTGTTCCTAATCTATATAAACGATTTCAGCCGTACTAGATTCTTTGCAGATGTTGTTGTTGTTGTTGTTGTTGTTGATGATGATGATGATGCCGCCGTTTACGGTCTAGTAAAGTCATCAGAAGTTCAAACACAATTACGAAAGGTTCAGACAAGACATTTGTATGCCCCGAAAGATATTTGTAGGCTGCGAAAACTGACAATTGAGCCTAAATAATGAAAAGTGGGAGGTCATCAACATGAGTACTAAAAGGAATCAATTAAATTTCGGTTACATGATAAATCACACACATCTCAAAGGCGAAAATTCAATTAAATACCTAGGAGTTACAGTTACGGACAACTTAAATTGAAACGATAGCACAGACAGCGTTGTGGGGATGTCAGACCAGACTGCGTTTTATTGGCAGAATACTTATTAGATGTAACAGGTCTACTAAAGGGATTGCCAACACTAAGCCCGCCTATCGTGTTCTGGAGTATTGCTGCGCGGTATGGCATCCTTACTACATAGGATTCACGGAGGATATCGAAAAAGTTCGAAGAAAGCGCAGCTCTTTTCGTATTGTCGCGAAATAGGGGAGAGTGTGTCCCGGATATGATACAGAATTTGGGGTGGAAATCATTAAAAAAAAAGGCGTTTTCCGTTGCGGCGGGATCTTTTCACGAAATTTCAATCACCAACTTTCTCTTACGAATGCGAATATATTTTGTTTACGCTGACCTATATAGGGAGAAACGATCGTCTTAATAAAACAAGAGTAATCAGACCTCGCACGGAAATATGTAAGTGTTCGTTTTTCCCGCGCGCACTCCGAGAGTGGAAAGGCCGAGAAATTGTCTGAAGGTGGTTGGATGAGCCGTCTGCGAGGCATTTAAGTGAGAGCTGCAGAGTAGTGACGTAGATGTATCCTCAAGTCTCCTGCAGAGAAGATTGGTCTCATTCAGAAATTATAATATTACGAAGATCGTTTAGATTTTAATCCCTGACTCTGGCGCTAATTCTGATAATCTGGATCTTTACGCCGCCTCATTCTCTTATCGACCGAATGCTGACGACGAAAATTTCTTACACCAACAGGATTCTAACAAGCTAGGTATCTGAGTACCAGAATACGAATCAAAAGGTTTCGAGTTCAATCCTCGGTTAATCCTAGGATTTTTTTCTGTCACTTACATTTCTTTTCGCCTCTGGCGACGATTTGCAAATGTGAAAAATGCCGAGTTGCACCACTGTTTGGAGTCTCTATTGAACTGTGGATCGGCCTATGTCTATCAGGATAAGTCAATTAAAAAGTTGGAGAAAGCAAGGGCATTCCACCTGCAGTAAGATCATGGCTTTTTGAGCAATGTGGTGTCCGATCTAGCCTTCTGTTTAACAAATAAAAACAAAGAACAATAGAAGACAGGAACTACCAAACGTTATGTATCGTTTTTATGCGTTATGTGCCATCACTGTAAGACACCATTCACACGGTGAAAAGAAAAATTACAACAACATTATTTCCAATGGATGCTGGTGGATAAATATTCCTCAGATTTTCAACTTCAACTAGATGCCTACTAGTTGCAAAATTACATACCAAATGGTTCAAATGGCTCTGAGCACTAAGGGACTTAACATCTGAGGTCATCAGTGACTTAGTACTACTTAAACCTAATTAACCTAGGGACATCACACACACATCCATGTCTGAGGCACGATTCGAACCTGCGACCGTAGCACTCGCGCGGGTCCGGACTGAAGCGCCTAGAACCGCTCGGCCACCACGGCCGGCTAAAATTACATACCTATTGTTTAAGTACGCTATGGAATTAAGTCATTAAAAGATGTTTTGTTCGTCGTCAGCGAATGCAATATTCTTCTCGGTTTTAACGCCATAACTGTTACGAGAAATGACTACGATGCAGCCACCGCTGCGACGAAGAAATGGAATGTCGGTCAATGATGAGAAATATTTCCGCCAGGTGCGAGAGTCCATTACAGACGGGAAATTAACGCCTTCCTCTCAACGAAACGCAAATTCGGCATCTGCAAATTTCTCTGGGCTGCGGATAAAAACAATGACACGAAGGAATATGTATACTAAAGAAATACACGTATCTGCAAAACAAATGTACTTGCAGGAAAAAGGCGACTGCATGTTTATCGATCACATACTGCATAAATGGATGACATTGGAGATGCTCAAAGAATGCCGAAATAGATTAGCAGCTTCAGGAAATTCGATTGTTGTTGACGATCAGTATGAAAAGAAGGAAGAAGTAGAAGAAAACGAAGAAAATAGAAGAAACTCCACAAAACAATGCATGTAGAGCACAAGTTGCGATGTCAGTTTTGACCCAGCAATTACAACGTCTCCTCCAAGGAGGATGCGGAGCAGATTAGTGTTTAACGTCCCATCGACAATGAGCTCATTAGAGACGGAGCACAAGCTCGAATTAGGGAAGGATGGAGAAGGAAAGTGGCCGTGCCTTTTCGAAAGAACCATTCCGACATTTGCCTTAAGTGATTTTGGGAAACCACGGAAAACCTGAATCCGGATGGATGCACGCGGGTTTGAACCGTTGTCCTCCCGAATGCGAGTCCAGTGTGGTTTCCTTCAGATTCGTTGTTTGCTTTACATCCTAATGTAAAGTTTTCTGCAGTTTAGGAGAGGGGGGGGGGGGGGAAATAGTCAACAGATATTCGAGAGAGGGGACAAAATACCTTGCACAGACGAATGTAATGTAACACGGATAATTACGCACTGAACCGGAACTCTGCAAATGTCAAGCATGCTTGACATAAGCGGCAAGCGAAAGGAAATGGAAGGTCGAAATAACACGTCTAACAAAAGAACGCATTGTGCGCGCGCAGTCCGAATAATCAATTGCGCCTATTGTTCGCCGTTCGTTCGTAGTCGGAAATGCAATCACTCGTGAGAGACCATAGAAATTAACATACCGACCGCAATTCATTCGTCACGGCTGCGGTCACTCATATCAGCTTAAACCGCATGTGAGGCTCGGCCAGGAACCTATCTAGTGCTTAAAACATTCAGACTATGTTTTCACAGACCCAGAGAAGTACATCTTAAACAAAACAGCGAATATTCAGTTATAGGAATAAGCTATTTCAATATGCAGGTGATTTACATTTGCGTGTAGCGAAATTTGTACGTGGGGGGGGATTAACCTAGGCAGAGCCTCTCTGGAGGTTTGCAATTGGCCAGAATGGTAAATGCGCTTATAGGAAATGAGTTGCTAAATCCAGTGTTTGGCATTTTGCCGTACTATGGGTGCTGTTATATACGTGAGGCAAAAGTGTGTCTTTAATTCAGAACCGAGCTTGTAAAAGCTCAAGTCGCAGAAGACATTAATTTCATTCTACCGTCTGTTATTTATTCGTTATAATCACACACGACATACAGTGTCAGAAGCTTTGGACGGCACGGCTCCGGGCATTGGTATTGGGATATGATGGCCTCGCGCGTGTATGTAACACCTGCGCCATGGTATGCGGGCTTGCAGTACAAGCGGAAGCAATGCTCTGAACGCTCCGCATAACTTGCCGGAAAACAGCAACCAGGTGGCGAGGAATGCAGGAATCTGCAATTAGCGCGCGAAAGGCGTTTACACTAATGACCATTAAAATTGCAACACCAGGAATGGCAGAAAACATCGAAATTCTGTTTCTACAATATAGTAGAAAGAACACAGGATAAAATTTGTAGGTGTTTGCCGCTAAACAGGGTGCGGAATGTACTACACTCAGTTACCGCTTCTGGCTCTAACATAATCTCTCTCTCTCTACACACACACACACACACACACACACACACACACACACGAGCGCGCGCGCGCCGGAGAAAGAGGGAAAGAGAGAAACAGCGAACGACGGAGAGGGGCAGGAGAGGGGGAGAGGGGAGGGGGAGAGGGGAGGAGGAGAGGGGACGACAATCGCAGGTGGCCAATATTTTGTCCAGACTACGCCAGGGATGTGCAATTAGGTAGCATCACAATTTTGAATGTAGTCACCTACAGACTATACGAGATATATTTACCGACATCAAAGCAGTACTTATATCTTGGTATTTGATATGGAATTAAAGCTAAAACTGCTCTATAAATTTCTATATTACAGCTATACATTTAACAGTCTGGCACGAAGCACCTTCTTTCAAATGATTTCTGGAGAGTTCCTAATAGGGTTATATAGTCAATTTATAATACATCATCGTTCAGTATCTATCAATTAATAAATTAGGGTAGTCCATGTTTGCCTCAGTAACCGAAAGCTGTCCCAACTTTACCAAAGGCACACAGTCTTCGAGTCTATATTTGTAGAGTCGTATGACCTGGATACCACATTCTGTCAGTCATCATACAGCATGTAGGAATTATTTAGTAATTTACAAACAGCAACAGTCTATTTCCGGTAGAATGTCGTCCTTTCGTAGTATATCTCGAGCATATGCTTTTCGAAAATCTGAAAGTACTTTTACAACAGACTCCAAGACATCAGATGTTTAGTCCACATTCTAGGATAACGGGTTGAGTTAGTATTAATAATGATTATAATTTCGTGTGGCTTAGCGGCCGGGTGCAAGTCTGTCAACTGAACGCCACTTTGGCGACTTGCTTGTCCCTAATATACAACCAGAGAAAGGGGACCTACAGTTTTACGTGGAATACGGCCATGTGTCGTTCCTGTCGAGTCCCGACATAGTGGAAATGTGAAGATTACATTAAAGGCAGGCTACGAATTTCCGTTAATTCACCGAGACTCAATAACGCGTCCTCTCGGTTTCGAAGCACGTGCGTTAGCACTAGACCATCAGGCCCGACAATAGAGTGTTCATATAAATATTCTATGGGCAGTGTAAATGTCAAGTTACCTGCAATGTTCAAGTTTGGCGGGTAGGCAAAGTTATTGTTTATATTGGTACCCTCGCGTTCTACAAATGCATAGCATACAAAAGTTATCGGAGAAGTAGAGAAACAAGTAACATTAAATTATCTCTGATGACACGTTCTCGGTCGTTACCGACGGAAATTTTCTGCTGTATCGCTGAAAACATAAATAATTGGTTATTAATGTTCGGTTAGGCACTGTATATATTAACTGAATGGCTGCGTCTCGTACACGTCGAATGTATACAGAAATGCTACGAATCAATACTGACACAGCTGTTACACAAGAAAGCGTCATTGAATTACTGTAAAATGTTAACAAACATATCAATGAAAATAGGTTTTGGAAACACCGTAAAGGAATTAACCTTAATATTCGATCAATTAGGAGCATATCTCGAGTATCACCACCGTTCGCATAATAAGAGGAGGAGGATCGCACGGATCATGTACCTCAAAAGGGATAATCAATGAAGTTAAATTAAAGACAAAGGCGATTAATCATGATATCAGGCCTAATTTTCGACTAAGTTCAACTCAGAATTGCAATTCTTTGCTGCAGGAACGCAGTAAGCAAGTAAGTCAATTAAATGGTCGGAGAGTTATCAGAGAAAACGAGTACAACGAAATAATGACAAGGAAAAAGCCATATGTTAACAAAGTGAACCGAGACAAAGGGATCCAGTTCGCTAGATACCACGCAGTGTCAGATTAGTGGAATGACGTCAGATTTGCTGACGAGAGCGGAAAAGCTGAGAATTAGATCTACATTCAATTTTCTCCAAGATAATGACACAAGGCACACAACACAACTTGTCAAAGGATGGCTTCTTTATAGCTGTCCCAAAGTTACTGAGACCTCATCTCAGTCATCACACTTTAACGGCTGAGTACACACCAAAAGATCACTGGTAACAGTGAAGACAGTTACGTATCAGAAATGATCTCTCACTAACTATTACACTATTATTACTGATTAACAATAATATTTGGACCAAAGACACTGTGATGCAAAGCAACGAAATACACAGCAGAAAAAAAGACACCAGTGAAGCACCTACAAGGAGAGGAGGAAACAGGACGAAACTTCATGCTTGAGAGCGTGTGTGACGTTATTGCAATAATTACAGTCGGATCAAATTTACAGAGAACTTGGCAGTGTGAGCCGTTGCACCTCCTGTAGCACGGATGCACGCACTGATTCGGTCAGAAATGGCGTCATAAGCCCTTTGTATCCTCTACTGAGGCAAAATGACAACTGTTATATCTGGTCCTTTATGTCCTGGATACGCAGACAGTTCGTAAAGACACGTGCCATGTGTGGGGCAGCGTCTACTGTCGCTTGAGAGGTAACACATTACGACGCAGAATGTCCGTGGCGTGTCGCTGTGCCGTCAGTCACAACCACACGTGACTTGGAAGTCATAGCTGTGACTCACTCACACCATGACTCATGTAGCAATACCACTCTGCCGCTCCATAACAATGGAAGATTGGACCATCTCTCCATGTCCCCGCCATACTCACGAAAGATGGCCATCCTGGGTAGTGCAAAACCATCATTCATCGCAGAATACAATGCAGTGTCATTCATCAGCAGCCCACGCTCCCCGGTCCCTCTCTACACGCAACCGTTTGTGTTGTGTATTAAGAGCGAAGTAATTCCCTAGCCCTGCTGCTACTGCTGCTACTGTCTGACAAAGCTGCAAGATGATGCAGAGCGTTGCAGAGAGTCCGTAAGCTATTCTCGGATGCCAGGTGCTGATGTGCATGGGTTACGATGTGCTTGGTGCACGATAGAGCGGTCCCTCCTTGTGATGGTCAGATGTTGCCGACCGGAACCTTGAAGGCTAGCCGGTCGTGGTGGCCGTGCGGTTCTAGGCGCTGCAGTCCGGAATCGCGGGACTGCTACGGTCGCAGGTTCGAATCCTGCCTCGGGCATGGATGTGTGTGATGTCCTTAGGTTAGTTAGGTTTAAGTAGTTCTAAGTTCTAGGGGACTGATGACCTAAGATGTTAAGTCCCATAGTGCTCAGAGCCATTTGAACCATCTGAAGGCTATGCTTGCCCTCACATTCCAATGCAGTCCAACATCCGGCCACTGCCACATCCGAACGCCCCCACAAATCTGGATGTTGCACGATTCGAACAGCTGGACAGATGGAGACTGATAATGAGGCTATGTCAGGTGCCGATAACGCTATATCACAGGAGTACGCGGCGTCTCTGTGTCCTTTACAGTGATCACGCAACGTATGACGCTGTTCGTATCTCGTATAAACCGTACTAGTCCTGATTACAATACTAACATGACTAACACTAATCCACTCTGGTTATCGTTATACCTGTCACAGAGAATTCCAACTCTATAATCCGATTAAAATTACTTGATAGCTCACACTTCAAGCGCTGCAGCTGGTTTCCTCCAGAGTGCTCAACGCTCACGCCCGAACTATTCGTCATTGCCGAACTGCCACAACAATTAGTTCACTTCCAATTTCTTGTCCGGTTTTCTTTCCTGATTTGTTTGATCCCAAAACCTGGGTCTGACCCTTTATTTCGTTTTCCATCATACATAATAACCCCCCTTCCCACACACATACACACAAAGATGCTAAGGAAATACACACGTTTCATACAAAGCACTAGCCAAACAATACTGGATCTTTCCGCACAAGATGCTTCATTTATATAGTTATCATAATCAGAAGTCGGCTTACATTAGGTAAGCTTCGCAAGACATTGCATGAAGGCGAATTTTTTAAGGCTGTCAATTAATAGTTGCGACTGGCACACCAGTCATAAACACAAGAGCCATTCGTGGTGTAATGGAAGCAATCCTGGTTGCGAGGAACGAGTATTACGAGTGTAAGACAACAGTCCTTCAATGGCTTATGCTCCGTTGCTAATGCTCTAAATGCTAGTTTTAGCAGTTTTCGGATAACTCTGCGTGATGACCATCGTCACTCCTGCAAGTAGTGTAACATACAGGACCTTCTACGCAACTCGGAACGACTATGCCGTATGGTTTTGGCAACAAACTTCGCAAATATTGTTCCGTATACTGGAGAATCGACTTTCACGCGCGAAGGAATGTGCAAAAGTCGCAACTCCCATATATGGTCTCGAGAAAATCCTCGAGGTACGGCTGTCCACAATTTTCAGGGACGATTTTCAGTTAATGTTTGGGATGGAATTATTAACAACCAAATAGTTGGGCCTTACATTCCTCACCACCGTCTAACTGGCCGTGTTTACTGCGTACTTCTAAAACACGTCCTTCCCGGTCTTCTCAACCCAGAAGGCGAATGTTCTTCCAGTATGAGAAGGCACTTCCCTATTTTACAAACCGAGTGAGAAGATTCTTGAACAGACAATACCTTGGACGCTGGAACTTATGGACTAGTTCACTGGCCTGCAAGATCCCCGAATCTCATAACACTTATCTTTGGAGTCAAGTGTAAGCTTTTCGTTGCTGGAGACGACCGAGATCAAGCCAATGAAACAACAATACCCAATGTCCACCGTTCTGTAATTTGTCGGCTTGAGTTATACCATCAAGACAATGGCGCACACTTCGAGTACTTACTGCAGTAATCACGAGGTACAGTGATGTTTCCTCCAGGCTGAGGCGTTGTCTAGCGATATGTAAGTCAGAGACGCCAGGTTAGTATACTTAAAATGATTGCCATGGTTCAAATGGCTCTGAGCACAATGGGACTTAACATCTGAGGTCATCAGTCCCCTAGAACTTAGAACTACTTAAACCTAACTAACCTAACGACATCACACACATCCATGCCCGAGGCAGGATTGGAACCTGCGACCGTAGCGGTCGCGCGGTTCCAGACTGTAACGCCTAGAACCGCTCGGCCACCGCGGCCGGCTCCAACCTATCATCCCACAAAAATTCTGTACTTATTTCTGAAACGCCCGGCATGTAACAGAGCCCCTGAACACCCTAATCTTGTCAGGTGAAATAAATGCATAAATAACAAGATAGCAAAGTAAGATCTTCATCCGTACTTTGCAACCGTCTATACCTGTGGTTCTCTATGACTAGAGGTGTACTCATTTCCTTTCCCAATTTTAATGCGCATTTAAGTTTATCGTAACACGTAAAATGCACCATGTGGTACGCACAAGGAAACAAAGTTTGTGGGAGCTAGGGAGGGGAAGTACGTAAAAATTGATGAAGGCGCTGAGGGCACACAGCCTTCGCCCTCTGGCCTTCCGGAATAAAAGAGGAGCGAACAGCTGTTAGGCGCGGTGTGCTCTCCGGGGCGATAAATAATTCGTGCTCTGTGTTAGCTCCCGGGGGCCTCGGGCAAAAATCTGCGGTCGCCCCCTCTGGGAAACACAAAGGCCCTCCCCCCACCCCACCCCCTCGCCATCTCTAGGTGTGGGCAAACAATATTCGTGTTTGAAAGTTTTCCGATGAGCTGCGAGATCCACACTGTATCAAGCGTTGTTCGAACAGCCACTTGACATTTATCTCGTGAGCCGCGGGTGCAATCGATACTCGAGAAACTAAAGACTTGCGACGACAAGAAGCCACATCTCTGCTTATAATTAGACTGATTAGTGAAACGGAGGAGAATATAGTGTTAAATCCTATCACAGTATTTGAACATTTGTAATCAGAGTTATCACACGATATGTATGACTGTATAAAAATTTAGATGACTTTTACGCAAAGCCAACAGTCTGAGGCAAAAATCTTGTCCTTCTACTTATATTACTTGACTCACAACCCAGGACAAAGGGAAATATTTGGTTATTAGAGACCATAATGATATAAGTGGGTTGGAAACAAGCATTTCTACCCCGTTTTTATATTAGAACGGATAAATCAGGTTAAAAACAACAGCGTAACATTCCAGGAAGAAAAATAATTAGCAATTAAATGCGCAGTAAGCTAAATAAATCACCTTACCTGACTAACTGAGATCCCTAGAACAAATTATAGCGGCAAGACCCATCGTGGAGATACTACGAACATGGTGACTAGAACGCACGACGAATGACAGTTCGAGAATTAGTCAGAATGGTGATCGTGATCTTTTATTTATTTATTTATTTATTATTACTCATTGAACGTCCTCCGTATTACTGTGGATATGAATCAATTAATTTAAAAAAAAAATTGTTTCCTTGGTGGCGGTGATGACGACACAAGCTAATCGTAATACTACTTATCTCGTGTAAACGGATGACAAATGTTATCGACGCAGGAATTTACTATGGCAGCCTCTACTCACTTACCTCACTGCCATTGAAAATAAACGCACCGGACGGAAACTAGTCGCCCCAGTCTAAATCACGCTAATACCGGCTAACACTGCCTCTAGCCCTGATAACGCCCTCAAGTCAGCGAGGAAAAGAGAGCAAAGTTTCTTCACGTACGCCATATCCAGCGGAGGCTCCTTAATAAATTTCCCGTGGAGCTACCCAACTGCAGGGGTGTTGATTGCGGCATTTCGCACCTTGTTCCAGCCAGTTCCTTCCGATCGGATAATTTAACGGGCCAGTCGAGATGTGATACTATGCCAAAGTATTCGTCGAACCAGGTACGTGTGCATGCAGCATTGAGAACACTGCTGTCGTCATTTAGGAAGATGGTAGCGTCCACAGTACACTCGTCATGACGTACAAGAACGGGGATCACTTGGTTCATGTTCACGCTAACCTGAATGAGCTGGCCCAAGTCACGGCACGAAAAACGTCCTACAAATCGCAGGTCCACTTCCGGCCACGGATTAAAGAGTTTCGTTGGGATGTCGGTGCATTCAACGGCTTGCAGCATTTAAAAAGAGCCAAAAAAAGGAGACTCGTCGGTACATACTACACGCCCCCAGCCAGTTAATGTCGAGTTTTTGCTTCCACTGAAGAGGTGCTGTTTTACATGCGGTTACGAGTAATGGCCTTCTGCGAGGTACGCGACTTCAAATGTCCACTGCACGAAATTTCGTTCCCTACGTCCACTCGGAGACTAATTGAAACCTCTGTGGGATTTGAAACCGTTTGTCATTAATAGGGCGTGACACTCGTCTCCGGTCGCTGTATGGTAGGATATCTATAGCAGCACTTTCTACGCCCTGTTACATGGCTGTGACTGGCACACCATTCTTTGAAGACACAGTGGATAGTTTGCGCTGATGTACCAAGAAAAATGGTTCAAATGGCTCTGAGCACTAAACATCTGAGGTCATCAGTCCCCTAGAACTTAGAACTACTTAAACCTAACTAACCTAAGGACATCACACACATCCATGCCCGAGGCAGGATTCGAACCTGCGACCCTAGCGGTCGCGCGGAACCAGACTGAAGCGCCCAGGACGGCTCGGTCACACTGGCCGGCGATGTACCAACAAATCGGGCAACTTCAATCACGGTGTGACTATGGACATATTGCAACACGATCTCCTTTCTGCCATTCTGTCACTTCTCGATGTTGACCCACCCCACTGGGATGATTCCATTCAACGGATTGGCGCATACACACCACTTCCCTGACATGATTTTGTCGCATCTCCTCACTCACATTGAACACCTCCGAACAATCTACACCATCCACGAACTCGATCCAACAATGCTAAGTTTCCCCTCTACTTTCCAATCCTCGTATGCTGCTGCGCCCTTACCAACACATCCCACCAACCCTACAGCTACACAGCCTCCACGTACTCTCCCAAAGAAACTTTAGCCATCTCCCCTTCCAGATCATGTACCCCGCCCCTACATTTACGCATTCTACCAGCTCCACTCCATCCATTTAATATCATCAGGGGTACCTCTTCCTCTCCTCCCTTATTTCCTAACCCCCTTTCCCCATCAATTTTTTGCCTCACCAATACCCTCCTCTACTCCACCCCCTCTTTTTTTCCCCTCGATACTATCCATCATTTCTCCATCCTTATACTACCACATTACTACCCTCATCATCGCCAACCGTTTCCCCGTCAACAACACTCCCTATCCCAAGACAGGTCCTTCCCATTTTAATGCCACGAAAGAGCTTTTTTCAAATATCAGTGTTTTGGTATCATGTTTTAAATGTTTTGACTTATGCCAACGAAACAAGCATAGTCCTATGGCCACCTGGTAGCGTCTACAGCGCTAGGAAGCGGCCAGTATGCTCTTGAGGAGGACTGGTAATATTTGTACGGTGACCTACTTTTGTGCTACTCGGAAACATAACTTTTCAAAAAAATACACAGGTTTCACTGTAAGTACTTGAGCTATGATTTTATCCTGTTGTTCTTGCACTGAGTTGAGCCATTATCCTCATTTCCATTTTCAATCTTTATAATTTGATATTTTTAATATTGTAGAGCACGATGACACTCATATCATGAATGCACTGCCATCCTCTGGTGGTAAACGTTTTATTCGGAATAGATAATAGCAAGCAAAAATAATCACATTTAACTGTGCAACGAATGTAGTGGTTCAGATGGCTCTGAGCACTATGAGACTTAACATCTGATGTCATCAGTCCCCTAGAACTTAGAACGACTTAAACCTAACTAACCTAAGGACATCACACACATCCATGCCCGAGGCAGGATTCGAACCTGCGACCGTAGCAGTCGCGCGGTTCCGGAATGAAGCGCCTAGAACCGCATGGCCACCGCGGCCGGACTACGAATGTAGTGGTTGATGGCTGTTTCACATGGTATCTTATATTGAAGAAAAGACTCCTGTTTTGATAAAACCTATTTTGGCTACTTTGCGTGCCATCAGCGGTGACTGAATAGATTAAAAAATAAAATAAACAGTGGTACAATACAAAATATATCTGCTTGGTTGTCAGTTTAAATTTCTCTTACAAACAGGAATCATTTTTTGCCTGGTTGTTTTGTCCTGTCACGAATGGAAGCAGTCAGAATCATACGTAACTTTACGGCATACGAAATTTTTGAGACGATTTACACGTCCTACTAGGAGAAATAGCACCAGCTGTCATCTGTACCTTCAAATTTTGCTAATGAAAGACAATCACGCGCAGCGCTCGGCCAACCAGTGTTTTGACAATTGCACTAATTTTGTTACGAGTAATATAGGAAGACTACCGGAATTCTACACCGAAGTCAAAAGGACTGCTCTTCGAACTTCTGCAGCCCACCGCGACTGTCGATAACATGCCGCTTGGGGGTTGGGGAAACATGGGAAGTGAAAGGGTAGGGAGGGGTGGGGGAGGGAGCGGTATTATTGACGGGACAGCAGCTGTTCCCAGGTTGTGATTTTGTAACGACCTCAGTCTTCGGATGGAGGAGTAAGTGTGCGGCGGTGTCGACATTTTTCTGAAAGCCGGGAAAAACTTGAGATTACGTCGGGTACGGTCTGAAGACGTTGACTGCAATGCTACCGTAGCAGCGTTTGTTACTTTTAATGTTGTCTTATCAACGCTGACTGATGACAATGTACCTGAAACTTCATCACCACTGTATGATCCTGGTAATAGTGTACCCACGGTGCGCTATTGTGTTGAAGGAAGATCAGATTTTTAACTTCTCGCGTAAGAAAGTTGGGGACTGAACTGCAGACGAAGGACCGTGAATTACCGAAGAAACCGCCCTCGCATTTGCCTGAAGTGGTATCGGCAAGCTGTGGAAAAAATAAATCAGGATGGGAGATCGGGTATTCGAACCTCGTTCCTTCTGAATAGAAGACCAGAGGCTTCACTCGGCGCCACAGTGATGGATGCTTTTAGATTGTAACTCACCGGGTAATCATACGACAACGAAAATTGGTTGAATTTGTGTGAGGAATCAATTCTATCAAACTTTTTTGGAAGAGTCCTATCCAAACAACAACAACGATCAGCAGAACAATCTGCCTGCTCCATTCTGGACATTATTCAATACTACGATCTTGAAATAAATACACAATTATTCGGAAAGAGACAGCAACAAACTGAAATGTTATTTTCCAATGAACTACTTTTTACGCCACCGAACACTCAACGGCAAAATTTTTTCTGTGAACGAGGTGCATCACATCACCAAAAGTACAGCGAAATCATAGAATCTACACAGTTATGAAACATTTTGTGATCTCGAAAGAGAAAGTCCTTCGACAAAATTACTTACCAGTGTGAAAAATACACGTCGTGTACATGCTTGTGATTAATTTATTTGGACGTTGTTTATAGAGGCTGGTCCCTGATGTATGTCGTCAAGGGGGCTTTTGAGGTAGAGATTAAAACATTTTGCACAACCTTCCGGATTCTGAAGCACATGACCTGCACGTACCTCAGGAAATGGAGTTTCTGGAAATGTCTTCACATAATGATTAGCCTGCAGTTCTCGTAAACTATTTCATGGGAGAATAAATGACAGGTTTTTTTTTTTTTTTTTGTTTTTTTTTTTAATCCGATGCTGTCGTAACTTAAAAGTGTTTGAATATCACAAAGGGTTTATGTGCAGATACTATGTACATTTTGTAATGGGACACCCTCCTCTAACATTTTTAATAGAAATGGCCGATACCAGGAATATTTTCGAATTTTGTAAAGGTAAAAATTATTTCAGCTGTTTCACTAAAATAATTTCATATGATTTTGTATACGATGTATTATATTTCAGACTAAAATGCATAAAAAGAAATTAATTTTATTCAGTCAATATATTCTAGCTCTATTCGTATAGCTAAAATTATTCTTCTTTTAGAAACATTTGAAATTACGAAATATCTGGCATACTTTAAATTAATATTACTAATTGCACAATCTAACGCTAACTATTAAATTTATTTCTGGATTCATTTACAAAATAATGATGTAAGTTGGTGGTGATTCTTCTTTTGCCAAGAAATTTTCTAATTTTTGTTTTGTTTTGTAAACTCTTTGGAATGTGTTAGTACTGCAGAATGAGTTAGTAGTAGTGGGCATGCCTCTGATGGAAACGGTGTTTTTAATTTTGGAAATAATTATGTAATTTTTGGTTTTACGAAACTGGAGATTGTGAAGTCAGTGTGATAGAGAAGAATGGGATAAAATATAAAAATATTGAGACAGAAAGTACTTCATCAAGTCAAAACTGCAGCCTCAAGAATCTACCCATAGACGTACTGCAGCCAACAAGGAGAAAATGAAGATAGGTAAAAAAAAATATTTGTATATCTTACGCCTCTCGAAGCTTTTGAAACTAATGAAGAGACTGAAAATTTACTGGTGATGTGTGGGAGGGTAAGATTACAAATTGTTGACTATTTTTGACCTTAATCACTGTGGTGGTTGTGTCAATTGTAAAGGCGTGCTAGTTTCCCAGTCTCTCTGCGAAAAGGTCTGTGTCTCTAGACATTACGTGACGGTGCCTGCACTTTCTCATTTGAGATTAAAGTGGTAAAATCCTCCAGGTCAAGCGAAAGAAAAAGACAATTTTTTACGATAACGATATCGGGAAATGCAAAGTCTTTGTGAAAGCGGAAAATCGCTGGCTCAAATGACACTTCACAAAGTGATCAATGGCATTTTTCTTTCTATCTCTGAAACAAAAGACACAAAAAATCTCCTGCAGAAACACATATGCCCAATATGAGAAGATCTTCTGTCACTGCAGTTGTATTAAAGAATAATATTACCTATTGGAACAGTCTGGACTGGTACTGAGAGTTCCAAAACACGCTCTGGTGCCTGCGTCAGCATTTCACGTGAAATGCCTGATATTGTAATCTGAATGAGAGCACACACAACACCTAAAACAACAATATTACTTGATATGTGTGAGCACCCCCCCCCCCCCCCCCCCCATGAACCATGGACCTTGCCGTTGCTGGGGAGGCTTGCGTGCCTCAGCGATACAGATAGCCGTACCGTAGGTGCAACCACAACGGAGGGGTATCTGTTGAGAGGCCAGACAAACGTGTGGTTCCTGAAGAGGGGCAGCAGCCTTTTCAGTAGTTGCAAGGGCAACAGTCTGGATGATTGACTGATCTGGCCTTGTAACAATAACCAAAACGGCCTTGCTGTGCTGGTACTGCGAACGGCTGAAAGCAAGGGGAAACTACAGCCGTAATTTTTCCCGAGGGCATGCAGCTTTACTGTATGAGTACATGATGATGGCGTCCTCTTGGGTAAAATATTCCGGAGGTAAAATAGTCCCCCATTCGGATCTCCGGGCGGGGACTACTCAAGAGGATGTCGTTATCAGGAGAAATAAAACTGGCGTTCTACGGATCGGAGCGTGGAATGTCAGATCCCTTAATCGGGCATGTAGGTTAGAAAATTTAAAAAGGGAAATGGATAGGTTGAAGTTAGATATAGTGGGAATTGGTTGGTTGGTTTGGGGAAGGAGACCAGACAGCGTGGTCATCGGTCTCATCGGATTAGGGAAGGATGGGGAAGGAAGTCGGCCGTGCCCTTTCAGAGGAACCATCCCGGCATTTGCCTGGAGTGATTTAGGGAAATCACGGAAAACCTAAATCAGGATGGCCGGACGTGGGATTGAACCGTCGTCCTTCCGAATGCGAGTCCAGTGTGTAACCACTGCGCCACCTCGCTCGGTAGTGGGAATTAGTGAAGTTCGGTGGCAGGAGGAACAAGACTTCTGGTCAGGTGACTACAGGGTTATAAACACAAAATCAAATAGGGGTAATGCAGGAGTAGGTTTAATAATGAACAGGAAAATAGGAATGCGGGTAAGCTACTACAAACAGCATAGTGAACGCATTATTGTGGCCAAGATAGATACGAAGCCCACACCTACTACAGTAGTACAAGTTTATATGCCAACTAGCTCTACAGATGACGAAGAAATTGAAGAAATGTATGATGAAATAAAAGAAATTATTCAGATTGTGAAGGGAGACGAAAATTTAATAGTCATGGGTGACTGGAATTAGAGTGTAGGAAAAGGGAGAGAAGGAAACATAGTAGGTGAATATGGATTGGGGGACAGAAATGAAAGAGGAAGCCGCCTGGTAGAATTTTGCACAGAGCACAACATAATCATAACTAACACTTGGTTTAAGAATCATGAAAGAAGGTTGTATACATGGAAGAACCCTGGAGATACTAAAAGGTATCAGATAGATTATATAATGGTAAGACAGAGATTTAGGAACCAGGTTTTAAATTGCAAGACATTTCCAGGGGCAGATGTGGACTCTGACCACAATCTATTGGTTATGACCTGTAGATTAAAACTGAAGAAACTGCAAAAAGGTGGGAATTTAAGGAGATGGGACCTGGATAAACTGAAAGAACCAGAGGTTGTACAGAGATTCAGGGAGAGCATAAGGGAGCAATTGACAGGAATGGGGGAAATAAATACAGTAGAAGAAGAATGGGTAACTTTGAGGGATCAAGTAGGTAAAAAGACGAGGGCTAGTAGAAATCCTTGGGTAACAGAAGAAATATTGAATTTAATTGATGAAAGGAGAAAATATAAAAATGCAGTAAGTGAAACAGGCAAAAAGGAATACAAACGTCTCAAAAATGAGATCGACAGGTCAAAAATGAGATCGACAGGAAGTGCAAAATGGCTAAGCAGGGATGGTTAGAGGACAAATGTAAGGATGTAGAGGCCTATCTCACTAGGGGTAAGATAGATACTGCCTACAGGAAAATTAAAGAGACCTTTGGAGATAAGAGAACGACTTGTATGAATATCAAGAGCTCAGATGGAAACCCAGTTCTAAGCAAAGAAGGGAAAGCAGAAAGGTGGAAGGAGTATATAGAGGGTCTATACAAGGGCGATGTACTTGAGGACAATATTATGGAAATGGAAGAGGATGAAGATGAAATGGGAGATATGATACTGCGTGAAGAGTTTGACAGAGCACTGAAAGACCTGAGTCGAAACAAGGCCCCCGGAGTAGACAATATTCCATTGGAACTACTGACGGCCGTGGGAGAGCCAGTCCTGACAAAACTCTACGATCTGGTGAGCAAGATGTATGAAACAGGCGAAATACCCTCAGACTTCAAGAAGAATATAATAATTCCAATCCCAAAGAGAGCAGGTGCTGACAGATGTGAAAATTACCGAACTATCAGCTTAATAAGTCACAGCTGCAAAATACTAACACGAATTCTTTAAAGACGAATGGAAAAACTAGTAGAAGCCAACCTCGAGGAAGATCAGTTTGGATTCCGAAGAAACACTGGAACACGTGAGGCAATACTGACCTTACGACTTATCTTAGAAGAAAGATTAAGGAAAGGCAAACCTATGTTTCTAGCATTTGTAGACTTAGAGAAAGCTTTTGACAATGTTGACTGGAACACTCTCTTTCAAATTCTAAAGGTGGCAGGGGTAAAATACAGGGTGCGAAAGGCTATTTACAATTTGTACAGAAACCAGATGGCAGTTATAAGAGTCGAGGGACATGAAAGGGAAGCAGTTGTTGGGAAGGGAGTAAGACAGGGTTGTAGCCTCTCCCCGATGTTGTTCAATCTGTATATTGAGCAAGCAGTAAAGGAAACAAAAGAAAAATTCGGAGTAGGTATTAATATTCATGGACAAGAAGTAAAAACTTTGAGGTTCGCCGATGACATTGTAATTCTGTCAGAGGCAGCAAAGGACTTGGAAGAGCAGTTGAATGGAATGGACAGTGTCTTGAAAGGAGGATATAAGATGAACATCAACAAAAGCAAAACAAGGATAATGGAATGTAGTCTAATTAAGTCGGGTGATGCTGAGGAAATTAGATTAGGAAATGAGACACTTAAACTAGTAAAGGAGTTTTGCTATTTGGGGAGCAAAATAACTGATGATGGTCGAAGTAGAGAGGATATAAAATGTAGGCTGGCAATGGCAAGGAAAGCGTTTCTGAAGAAGAGAAATCTGTTAACATCCAGTATTGATTTAAGTGTCAGGAAGTCATTTCTGAAAGTATTTGTATGGAGTGTAGCCACGTATGGAAGTGAAACGTGGACAAGAAGAGAATAGAAGCTTTCGAAATGTGGTGCTACAGAAGAATGCTGAAGATTAGATGGGTAGATCACATAACTAATGAGGAAGTATTGAATAGGATTGGGGAGAAGAGAAGTTTGTGGCACAACTTGACCAGAAGAAGGGATCGGTTGGTAGGACATGTTCTGAGGCATCAAGGGATCATCAATTTAGTATTGGAGGGCAGCGTGGAGGGTAAAAATCGTAGAGGGAGACCAAGAGATGAATACACTAAGCAGATTCAGAAGGATGTAGGTTGCAGTAGGTACTGGGAGATGAAAAAGCTTGCACAGGATAGAGTAGCATGGAGAGCTGCATCAAACCAGTCTCAGGACTGAAGACCACAACAACAACAACATGTGTGAGCAGTGTCTATCATAATAATGATTATATTAACATATTTTATTATTTATATAACATTTTAGTTAGATTTTGCCCAAGCTACAAAGTTTAGTAACAGACATCCTATTATGTATTCTCCTTAGTTTTCTGATGTTCTTTTTGATATTATGTTACTATCCAATTTATGCTGAAATGCATTTTTTTTACTATAAAGAAAAGTAACTACAACGTCACATTTTCATTTAATTGCTTTTTTCACAAGATTTTGGAATTTAAAAAGATAATAGTTTTATAAAAAACTATAAAACTGCGACAAACATGGCAAAACTTAAATTAACAAAGAATGAGTTTGTTGTGAATCAGATTTCAAAAAACATTAGAACTTGAATGTTAAGCCATTAAGAATGGAACTATGAAAGAAAAACATTTGTGAACCTCACTGTTTAATCTCCAGAGGTTTTAGTGACTTGGTAGGTTTTGAGACTAGACGCGTCATTTATAAATCATCTATCGAGTGATATAGCGAAATAGTTTAAGACCCATCCAGCCACCCCTCGCGCACAGACCGTTATGCACCACACATAAGAACAAATAATACAAAATTATACCCTCACAAAAAGAGGCATAAGTCTTACAAACACATGTGAAAATGAAACCTTATCAAACAGTGATAGGTTTATTTCGGTAAAGTGCTAAATCTTCATCTAAAATCACAGGATCCTTAACCAGACCTGCCTGAGCAAGCTCAAGGACTTACCCCATGTTACAAACGAGCCTACCGAAATTACAGTAGTACCACAGTTTTAACCAAACTAAAATATCACTTTTTTTTTTTTTTTTTTTTTTTTTTTACGACCGACTGCTACTAAATATCAGCCCGCAACCTATAATTTTCGATGGCTTACGATTCAGTTTGTATTACGCTATAGCCGTTACAGGTTCCTGGGACACATTTACTTTTTCTGCTATTATTTACAGTAACAGGCGAATGTTGATAAGCAACCAATTTTGAGTGTCAGTTGTCGCGTTCACCTTGGGAAAGAGACGTTCTTCCAAAAAGTGAGTACCGCAGTGTTAACTAATTAATGCGAAGTGGAACGGTAGAACTCCAGAATTTTGACTATAACGGAAGTCGTTTCCACTGTAGGATAGAATTGGATGAGTGCAATGACAGAATAAGTTTATGGCGTCAGATATTGAGAGTGATAAAACACAGATGTCTTATATATATTTTTATTCTGATTACGTCTTACATCTCTGTATCGCAGCAGTTTGCTCTCGATGTTACAAGGTACTTGAGTAAGGCTCCGTAGCCGTGCTTAGGGATGTTCTGATGTTGCTGATATCAGTGAGCATCGATACTTTTTTCCGATACGTGTAGTAACGGTATCGATACCAAGTACTTCTTGTCAGGGAGAGCGCAGCGGGTCATCTTGCAATGTGAGTCATCGACAGATGCGGAAGTAGCTTCAGAAGTGTCCGTAGGGAAGTATGCTGGAGCCCTTGCCGTTCACGCTGAATATTAGGGGTAGTCGACCTTTTTTACCTGCCGCTCACTTTTGTATCTCTCTTAGTAGCAAAATTTCATAACGCCCATCAATTTCATAGTAATGGTGGTTTATAAAGTGAGGAAGTTACTTTGGAAATTTGGCAATTTGTGGTAAGATATTATGGGACCAAATTGTTACGGTCATCGGTCCCTAAGCTCACACACTACTTAATCTAACTTAAACTAAATTACACTAAGGACAACACACACACGCATGTCCGAGGGAGGACTCGAACCTCCGACGGAGGGAGCCGTGCGGACCGTGACAAGACGCCCTAGACCGCGCGGCTACTTTGCTTTATAAAATTTATAAAAGCAAAGTTGCAGCAAGTTAAACCGTATACTAGTAATTACTTACCAAATACTTTTTGTCAAAATTGCATGAAAACCTAACGAAAATATTTTTACACGCTAAACGGCTACCTCATACCATGAAAGCTGGAACGCTCGCTAGTGGGCTGTAGGAACCAGGCTGACTAACACGTATATCCCGACGGAAAAAAAAAATCAAAAAATAATTCTTGGAGAGTAATGAAATTTCGGGAATACATTGGTCTTGGTAACATATGTATGTGATTAACATTGCAAGGTCATAGCGCGAGATAAGCCATTGCAAATGTGGAATGCTGGTACACTAATAACCAACCGGTGTAAACGCAAGAATGTTGAATGCAAGCATGAAAACGTGCATGCGGTGTGTTGTATAGGTGCCGGACGTCAGTTTGTGGAACGGAGTTCCATCCCTGTTGCACTTGGTCGATCAATACAGGGACGGTTAATGCTGGCTGTGGATCACGCTGGAGTTGTCGTCCGATGATGTCCCATATGTAATCGATTGGAGACAGCTGTGGTGATCGAGCAGGCCAAGACAACATATCGAAACTCCGTAGAGTATGCTGGGTTACAAAAGCGGTATGTGCGCAAGCGTTATCTTGTTTGAAAACACCCTCTGGTATGCTGTTCATAAACGACAGCACAAAAGGTCGAATCACCACACTGACGTACAATTTTGCATTCAGTGTGCGTGAGATCATTATGAGTGTGCTTCAGCTGTCATACGAAATAGCACCCTAGAACACACCTACAGGTGCAGCTCCAGTATGT
Organism: Schistocerca piceifrons; assembly: GCF_021461385.2. Lineage (NCBI taxonomy): Eukaryota > Metazoa > Arthropoda > Insecta > Orthoptera > Acrididae > Schistocerca > Schistocerca piceifrons. The sequence continues at coordinate 191,966,556 of NC_060140.1, forward strand.
CTAGCACTCAGGTTGGTTGCAGGCCATCAACTGGCCTCCTAAACCAACCCACGGTCATCAGTGACACCGAGGCAGAACCAGCCTTCACCAGAAAACACAACAGACCTCCTCCCTGCCCCCTGCCCCGTGGAATGCACGCTACAGGGCGTCTGGCTCGGAGCTGTCCTTGTAGTATTCGTTGTGTCAGTGTGGTGCCAACTGCTGTTCAACTGCTGCTGCAAATGCAGTAGGATGCGCCAGAGCTATACGCCAAACACGATGGTAGTGCCACGTGGCCGTCAGTAGCCCAGTTATCTTGCAACCGTACATTCTCGTGACTACCGCTGCCAGCAATCATGTACAGTGACTACATTCCTGCCATGTCTTTCTGCAATATCGTATGACGAACGTACAGCTTCTCGTAGCCCTCTTAAATGACCTCGATCAAACTCAGTGAGGTGTTGATAATGGCGTCTTTGTCGTCTTAAAGACTTTCTTGACGTACATCAACTCACCACGTCCGATCTCAAAGGTAACAAACGCTCACGACCGTTACAGCGTGTATTTAAAGCAAACCTGATTTGCATCTTCATAGGCGCAACTAGTGCCACTCTCGTGCGACTGGCACGAAATCTGAACAGACATCGACTTCGAGATGTGGAAACACACCTACCAACTTTCGTTTACGTCGCACAACTCCTTTATGCTGCGACATTTTTCCTATCAGTGTATCAGTCACCCGGTAGGCAATGTTAATACCCTGAAGGAAATGGATGAAAGGCAATGCTAATAGTCTGATGGAAGTGAAAAGTATTAACCGTGAATACCTTCACATAATTTTAGGAAATTAATACCCCAGTATGTGAAATATGTTGACTAAAATTTCATCCCTACGCCCGCAGCTCCTGGTCGTGCGGTAGCGTTCTCGCTTCCCGCGCCCGGGTTCCCGGGTTCGATTCCCGGCGGGGTCAGGGATTTTCTCTGGCTCGTGTTGACTGGGTGTTGTGTGATGTCCTTAGGTTAGTTAGGTTTACGTAGTTCTAAGTTCTAGGAGACTGATGACCATAGATGTTAAGTCCCATAGTGCTCAGAGCCATTTGAGCCATTTTTTTCATCCTTACGATAGTTTATTGCGCGGCCCCTCCCGCCGGAGGTTCGTGTCCTCCCTCGGGCGTGCGTGCGTGCGTGTGTATGTGTATGTGTATGTGTATGTGTGTGTGTGTGTGTGTGTGTGTGTGTGTGTGTGTGTGTGTGTGTGTGTTGTCCTTAGCGTTAAGTTAGTTTAAATAGTATGTAAGTCTAGGGACCGATGACCTCAGCTGTTTGGTCCCTTAGAAATTCACACACATCTGAACATTTGACAGTTTATTTTCAGTACAGATTCTACGACGAAGAATGTACATGATGACTAAGAGTATGTTCAACGGCCAGCCAGAGTGGCCGAGCGGTTCTAGCCGCTACAGTCTGGAACCGCGCGACCGCTACGGTCGCAGGTTCGAATCCTGCCTCGGGCATGATGTGTGTGATGTCCTTAGGTTAGTTAGGTTTAAGTAGTTCTAAGTTCTAGGGGACTGCTGACCTCAGAAGTTAAGTCCCATAGTGCTCAGAGCTATTTGAACCGTTTCATGTTCAACGTTATCGGAATTATTCAAGTAGAGATCGCAACACGTGCCCACAGGACTTGCACGTGCAGCTTATCGACGTCTTTCCGGTTTCGTGAAAGGACGAATCTTGTCATTTCGATATACAGTGCAAGTATGCCATGGAACATTTAACTGACTTGGCGAACAAACCCTGTACATCATAATGACATGATGAAACATTTGAATTATGGTTGTCTTAATCTGTAACCACTTTCAACTTTAATGAGATGGAGATATCATTTTCTGAAGATAGCGGCTTAGCACGGAGTGATTCTCGAAATGGCTATCCTTTTTAGTTCAGAGTAAACATGTTTTAGCAACGTCTAAGGAAATATAATTGTAAATTATATAAATGCCTTCAGATGACCTCCCCCTCAAAACACACACACACACACACACACACACACACACACACACACACACACACACAAGTCCTTTGAGAACCTCTGCTCTACGGCAATAACTGTATTCTTCTTTTGCGAGTGTTATGGCGAGCTTTCGGCAGTCCTCCATCCGCGTGCGGTCAACGTCGCCTTCGCTTTCTTCTAGTCCTTGGCGAGGCCAAGCTACTTTCATTTTCTGGCTGTTGCCTTTGCCTCAGAATTATATTTTCGCGTGCGGAGTTGCAACTTCCCATGGTGTTATTTCTAACATTTCGTTGTTATACTCGGTCAGTCCTTAGGTTAAATGCCATGGCGCGGTGGCAAGGGGTTTAAGAACTCAACCAGACATTCTCATTTTGAGCGTCACCCATGATGCGTCTTACGGCTAGGGATGCGATTAACTGTGATTTACGAGTAGTAGCTTAAGTCGTTCCATTTACAACAAGAAAAAAATATTAATTACTGTTAAGTTTCCACTTAGGCGAGGAATCTTCCTGGAAAATTTAACTCCACGATGAACTTCGCCAAATGACGACTGTTGTGATAATTCTTCATCGCTAAATAGTGTACCAAAAATTGTTATAGTTCAGAATCCTACATTGAAAATGTGCTGTAAAGGCCAAATAATTTTAATGAGTTTTAGAGTTCCATTTATATTCTGCGGTCAAAATGGTTCAAATGGCTCTGAGCACTATGGGACTCAACATCTGTGGTCATCAGTCCCCTAGAACTTAGAACTACTTAAACCTAACTAACCTAAGGACATCACACACATCCATGCCCGAGATAGGATTCGAACCTGCGACCGTAGCGGTCACGCGGTTCCAGACTGACGCGCCTAGAACCGCACGGCCACACCGGCCGGCTTCTACGGTCAAGCAGACGCTTTAACCTGTAATGTTATCCTACAACATTCTTACACATTTCGCTTCCTGACATGGCCATTCTGTTCGGTAAACAACATGCCTTGACGATACTGAGAAAACCTTTTTCTTCCACAACTGAAAAAGAGCTAAAAAGCCTTTACGAATAATTAAAAAAAAAGGAGCTCGTTTAGTTTCTTTCCCAGTTTTCGCTGAAATCATTCCACTCTGACTGTTGGACTTATAGATTACCTTTTCCAGTTTTAATTTGTGAGTCGTATGACACAGGCTTCTGTGACTGGCAGTCAAAAACAGCATCAAAACTGTTACAAATATAGCTTTACGTTGTTCACGATGTAAACGTAGCACTAAGTCTATAAACTGATAAATTTACTGTTGGGTGGTTTTGCTCAAGATGTTTTTTGTTCTTCAAGTTACTCCTAGCACTTTTGATGCATAATGTTTGACCACATGTATCATATACTGCCCTCTGCCACTTCCGTCTCTTATATCAAGAGACAGTCAATGGAATAGCACCAATTACATTCGCAGATAACTGACAAACCCAAAAATGCGCTGGAAGCGAGATGTCACAGGTCCGTCTCTTAGGAAGCGGAGGGAGTAGCTTCTTGAATCAAGTCGCAACAATAATCTTGATATCTGTAAAGGACAACTGTCTGAAGTATTTCACACAACAGCATAATACCATTACCTGTCACAACGTCACAGAGAAAACCGCACAAGTTCGCAGGAAGATTTTGGAGGAACAGTCCTACATCTGACAGCTGGCAATTACCAATGTTCCACATCTTCAGCCCGCTAAAGGCATGATTTGGGAAACATTTTTTCAGTATGCCTCCGTGTATCAGTGGCTGAAGAACCAGTGAGTAATGTTGACCGTGCGAGAGACGCATTTCCAGTGACGGGACGATCACAGCACACGATGATCCTGATTACATTGAGGTGTAACGCGTTCAGAAACCATGTTGCCATTATGGTATGCGAAAACTTAACAGTTCTAAAGAAAAAAAAATGGTGTTTTTTCTGACGATCCCTAACTGGCAAGTCGCAATACTATGCTCCTGTTTTCCATCACTCGTTTCGCTTATGGACTGCAAAGCCAAAAATGCACCGTCACGCCGCTATCTGCGCTCAAGCTGCACAAGACGACAATATTTACCTATCACCACCGACTGTTTACTCAGACAGTGATGGTAAACAGATTGCCGACTTAATACGCATCTAAAAGCCTTCAGATAATGTAAGAGACGTCATTAAAAACCTTTCGTGCTGTACAGTGGAGCCACACGGTCCGTGTTTATTCCCTCTTTACCATCTGCTTCTTGGGAGTTTCGCCATGTCTAAGACATATCCTTCTGCTCAGCGTTTCGTTTCCTGTAATCGTAACAGCGTCAACTGTAGCCCTGTTGTGTCGTCATTCAAATAGTGTCTAAGATCGTGCCATAGCTCTGTTAGCCGTTAGATTAGCCTCTTTTGCTTTAGTTAACACTGAATTCTCACTACCAAAGAGAACCGCTAAAATACTGGATGTCAGTTACCACTAATGAAAAGTAACAGAAGGTGCTGACCTACACCAACTGTATGGTATTTGATCTAGTGCGCAATACGACGCCGTCAAATTTAGACCACAAACATTCTCAGGAAACGGTTCGTACACACTCACACAGTAGCATAAGGAGACGCTTTGGTACCTGACTGCTCAATATTAGCAAATGCAGACCCCTGCACAACGTAGGAACGTAGGAGCAGAAGAGTGTCTCTCTCTCTCTCTCGCGACACAAAGATAGGCAGGGTAGAGAGAGAGAGAGAGAGAGAGAGAGAGAGAGAGAGAGAGAGATATTCTTTACTGTCAGACAAAACTGTGCGCGCGAGATAAAGAGCGGCTGACTTCACCTTTCCCCTTGATATGTGCCTCTTAATTAGTGAAACTACACAGATAAGTAGCGTTTCTCGATAACAAGAATAAAGGTATGCAGTATGATGTGTGACGCATTTACATCTCGCCGGAAATCATCATCTTTTTCTCGGAACGAATCTTTGTGGGTCGTCACTACATTAGCGCGAAATTTATTTTTATGTCCATGCACACACATATTTCGAAATAAATAGAAATAAAGCGTACAGAGTAAAAACCAAGACGAGCTTTCCTCACATCTATATGTGTTGTATATTGTGCTAAATCCAGTTAAGTAGACGACACAATCAATTAATTATATATGAAGATATATGCGGACAGGTAGTGTTCGGTGGAAATGTAGATCGGCCGTGACGCGTGCCCAGATATTCCGTGCTGCCAGATAGAGCAGTGGTTACCGCACCTGCTAGTAAGCAGGAGATCCCGCCTTCGGATACCGGGGCCGGCCGCGGTGGTAGAGCGGTTCTAGGCGCTGCAGTCCGGAACCGCGGGGCTGCTACGGTCGCAGGTTCGAATCCTGCCTCGGGCATGGATGTGTGTGATGTCCTTAGGTTAGTTAGGTTTAGGTAGTTCTAAGTCTATGGGACTGATGACCTCAGATGTTAAGTCCCATAGTGCTCAGAGCCATTTGAACCAGTTCGGATACCGGTCCGGTCCACATTTTCACTCGTCGCCGCTGGTTCCACGTAATGTCACGATGCAGCTGACAGAAGTAATCCCCTTCAATTTATATACAATCGATTAAGCACCATCGATTAAGCACCCTACCTGCAAAGACACCAATATCTAACTGAACAAGAAATAAGATCGTACTCAATGGAACTTGAAATCCGGTTTCGCAGTACAGAGCGGATCAGGATGAGGTTGTGGAAAGGGGCCAAGATCAGTTACTGTTAGTTACACGAGGACACACAACTTTATTCCTCCAAAACAAAATGCACAATTTTCTCTTTAAAACAACAAGGATCAGTTCACGGCTGAGGGCCCAAGTAACTTCTCAATAATAAAGTTTAAATAATTCCTTTCAAAACACAGGGATTTAGACAAACGGTTGAAGGCCTCACTTAACTAAAATTAAAATATCTTCTCCAATAAAGGCCCAAATAATATTTCAGATAAACAGAGGAAAATTCAGGCCATATTAAGAAAAAATTGAAATAATTCCTCGGTTGAAGGCCCAATAATATTTCAAATAATAAAAGGCAACCTTTAAAGAGAAGCATTTACACAGTACAACAGAAAGCCATCTTAAGATAACTTGAAATATCTTCACGGCTGAAGGCCCAAACAATTATTCAAAATAGTTAAAGACAAACCTTAAGATAAGCGTTAGACTGTATGTTTTAAGAACTCAAATAATAAAGAGAAACCTTAAAGACAGGAATTTCGACAGTACGGCTAAAAGGCACAAATTTTAAAACAAACGCGGCTGAAGGCCTAAACACAGAGCAAACAAGAAATTTAAATAACACACGGCTGAAGGCCTAATTTCAATCAACTAAAACAACATTAATACCGTTATATCCTAGCCAGTAATGCCACCTGAGCCCGCTGGCAAAAGGTTGGCAGCATCAAAGTCCGGACGCCGTCCGCATAAGCAGCGCCAGCGAGACAGGAAATCGCCGCAAGTCTGCGCGCGCCACCGCTGGCTTCTGGGTTCTTAAGCGCTGGAGTCGCGAGCGCTAGGACAGTTCTGTATTCGCCGCTCAGTTGTATACTCGCCACCGAATTGTGTACTTGCTAGTCAGTTGTGTGTTCATCGCAGCAGAGTTGTTGTTTGTCGTCAGCCGACGCTGACCTAGCCGCTCCGACTCGAACTAGACAGATCTCTGTAGACACGGAGTTCACTACTGTGTTTCTGTATCTTCGTTAATAAAGATAAGTACCGACTTTATTTAATCAGAGTGTTTGGGTTTTCATCTTTCTGTTCACTGTTCCAGCGGACCGGTCGGCCCGCTATTAAAAGTGTGGCGGTGACTTCGTAAGCCGTTTCTACAGCGAATTGTTTGTCGCTACGAACGCCGCCACAAAAAATACACTAGAGAAGGGAAAGCATAGTACTTACAAAATTAAAAAAGGGGAAAATACAAATTAGCAACGACAAGTGGTGTTCAGAAAATACTCCAGGATCAGCCTGAGAAGGTCCCTTAAGGGTGTAGTGAAGTGGGACAGGCAGCCAAGTCTTGTCAGATAAGAGAAGGAAGCACAATCTAGGGACGGTTCACGACCGACCGACAATCTGACCGATTTCCAACCGTCAGATCCAACTGCAAAAATAATAGAAAATATCGGCCGATGACGAGTAAACCAAGATACCCATAACTTCGGGCACGGCCTCCCAAAGATCAAGGCATCAAACACCACTCAAGACAAGTTTGAAAGAATACAGAAAACACAAGTGACAACTGTCAAATCACTACGGAAGAAGGCTGCTGGTTCTAGGCAACAACACACACCACTTGCTATCACACGCGTCAACGGCTGAGGAAAGAACAATCCACAAAAACGAAGAAATCGTAAGTCTAGTTTTAAGAACAGGTAACTAATTACTCAACTTGAGAATCCTACTTCGGGGGAAAGCGAAAAGTCGCTCACATAGCTAGCGCCTCCAAATGCAACAGCGCTTGCCCGCCGCCAAAAGCCCCGGCCTGACCGCGCGCTGTGGAGACTGCGTCGCTGCTCAGTTCCAACAAACCAACAAGGTCCAACCACATCCCGACTCGGAAAATGGTGTTCGTCACGAGGATCCAAGACGTCGTCGAGAGAGACGACCGGCCGAGCAAACGACCAACGGCAGCCCACTTCCGCCAACAGCGGACCCGGCGAATACTAACACCATACGGACCTGACCGTTGCTGGCTGCCAACTCTTCCCCGACTGATACTGGTGTCAGTGCCCAGCAGACCACATTCGCCATCCGACGACCAGCCGACCGACCGCCCAACGGCCTTCCGTCTGCGTCGACCAAGGTCCCGGCGCGTACTTGCACTATGCGGACCTGCCTGCTACTGCCTGCCAACTCGTCCAACAGCCGAGTAACGACGAACCCAACTCAGTCCACAACCAAAAGGGGAGTGAGACTCAGAGCCGACTGACTAACATGCGATTGTCTTCCTTCCGAGTGACTCTGCCGACTCACTGCACCGACTCCGTCACACCACCTCGTTCCTGTCAGAGCAGAACCCTGAAATAATCGCGGTCGCTCCACAGATAGTAACACGAACCCACTATCGATAACGCTGGTGCTGCCAGTCACGGACAGCGAAGGTGAGCAAGGATAGTGGCGCCAGAAGACATTAACAGAAAATTAAAAAAATATTCTCACCGTTTCAGAATTGCAGGGAAAGGTCACAATAGTGAGCCACGCACGGCTTAAAACTGTGTAATGAAGTCCGCAGCTCGTGGTCGTGCGGTAGCGTTCTCGCTTCCCACGCCCGGGTTCCCGGGTTCGATTCCCGGCGGGGTCAGGGATTTTCTCTGCCTCGTGATGACTGGGTGTTGTGTGCTGTCCTTAGGTTAGTTAGGTTTACGTAGTTCTAAGTTCTAGGGGACTGATGACCATAGATGTTAAGTCCCATTGTGCTCAGAGCCATTTTTTTGTGTAATGAATACAACTGAAGCACAGACATGAGAAAGGCACGGTAGTGACTCCCAAAAATAAAACTTTCCAGGGGAACGAAAAAACAACTGACATTATTACAGGAACTGCTTGGAGTGGAAGGCAACACTCCTGCTTTGTGTTAGATATTACATTTGAAAAATATGGCACGTTTTTGTCTATGAAATCTCACTTTCTGTAAATAAAACATATCACTCCTTATCCAACATCAGAATTACTGTTATTTGTATTTTATGCGCAGATTTTGCGATAAAATCAATGATGCTTTTTTATGCTAAACGCAATAACGACCCACAAAGATTCTTTCCGAGAAAAAGATATTTCCGGCGCGATACGTAAATGCGTCAAAGAAGTTCGACATAGAGAATAAGTGAGGGCGTTGATTTTTAAAGGAGTTGTGTTCAAAAACTTGTCACATTCTGCAGAAAAGTCAAAGAAGTCCATCATTATTACATTATTAAGCCTCACATCTTTAGCACGTCGGATAAGTTCTGCAACCACTTCTGGAATCACTATCTTGCGTCTCTTGTTTCTTTGCTCAATGATGCCGAAATCCGAATCACAAGGCACGTAGGAATGTCCTGAAACTACAAATTTCATTTTGCCTTTCTAAATGGAGGAAGTTTGGCGGCAAAGTCATATATAAACACAGATCTGTATCTGCTTGTTATCAACACGTCTAGATACGCTCTGTTGCCGAGACAGTGTGAAAGGAGATACAACCTAGTCCGCGCTAACAGCTCTGCAGATACGACTTAAGCTAGCTAGCGAGTACGTTTTCAGCTAAGTTTGATTATATGTAGGCATATTGCCTTCTCTGTGCCATTGGCATGGCCACATACTACTTTTCGACACAAAAATTAAAAACTTGAATTTCTATGAATTTCGACCTTTCCCATGTCAATGCCTTAATTATTTGCATCCATATCGGTATCCACATGGCACTGTATGGTGTGCGTCAGGGGGTATACAGTGCACAAATCACGTTCGTCTCTCGCAATTCTATTACACCCACAACGATTTATGTGCGTTACATTACTTTATGTATCCAGGATGAAATTTTCACTCTACAGCGGAGTGTGCGCTGATATGAAACTTCCTCGCAGATTAAAACTGTGGACCGGGCCGAGACTCGAACTCGGGACCCTTGCCTTTCGCGGGCAAGTACTCTACCGACTGAGATACTCAAATACCGTTGTCACATCTTCAATTCCATCAGTACCTCGTCTCCTACCTTCCAAACTTCACAGTGGCACTCCTGCGAGCTAGCACTCCCGGAAGAAAGGAACTGCGGAGACACGACTTAGCTGATATGAAACTTCCTGGCAGATTAAAAGCTAACACTCCGCTGCAGAGTGAAAATTTCGTACTGGAAACATCCCCCAGGCTGTGGCTAAGCCGTGTCTCCGCAATATCCTCTCTTCCAGGAGCGCTAGTTCTGCAAGTTTCGCAGGAGAGCTTCTGTGAAGTTTGGAAGGTAGGAGACGGGGTACTGGCGGAAATAAAGCTGTGACGGCGGGTCGTAAGTCAGTCGTGTTTGTGTAGCTCAGTCGGTAGAGCATTTGCGCGCGAAAGGCAAATGTCGGGAGTTCGAGCCTCGGTCTGGCATAGAGTTTTAATCTGCCAGGAAGTTTCACATTTACGTATATTTCAAATTAGCTGTCAAACTTTGCAGTGGACAATGACCATCTGCAAAAAAACCCGGCATTTCCTAACAAGTTTCTAAAGATCTCCATGCGGGCAGCCACTGTCGCCACTTTTTTCACCAGTATATGGCGCTTCAGTTGTAATGTCATCTGAATAGTGCTGTAGTATAGTAATGTGCATTTTTATAACCATTTAGTGGAAAGTGCGCCTCGGTTGTCCATGGGGCATCGAAAAGCAAAGCCTAACCTACATGCGTGGAAAGCATAGCAATTGTGATAATGTTTTCCCCATTATTAAAAATGAAACAGATTTGCATGTGGTTTTACGTAACAGCCGCAATAAACTCGCTGTAGTACTTTTCCGGTATATTTACTCTTCTCTTTTTCCATTACTTTTACATCAGCGACAAATCGTATAACGACACTAGTAATTGTCAAATCCGGCGCGACCATTGCATCTGCGCGCGGTTTATTCAAAGAACACTTCACATAGATCAATGAACAAGGTTAGTTTCATGCTGCCCATGGCTTAAGGCACCAGAACCCGGTTATTGTGTGGTTGCTACTGTTTAAAATACGGCTGACAGTATCCATTCGGAAAAAAACGAAGATAGGTTTAACGTACCATCGACATCGAGGTCATTAGAGACGGAAGCACAAGCCTCGGACTGTGTCAAGGTTGGGGAAGGAAATCGGGCGTGCCCTTTCAAAGGAACCATCCCGGCATTTGCCTGGAGCGACTTAGGGAACTCACGGAAAACCTATCTAGATGGCCGGACGCGGGTCTGAACCGTCGTACTCCCAAATGCGAGTCCACTGCGCTAACCACTCTGCCACCTCGCTAGTGTCTTTCTTCCCTCTTTTGTGTTCATATTCTCTGACGTAACAATTCAGTTTTCCATTACTACAACTTTCGGCTCTTCTCTGCAAGACAGAGCTATGCCATCCTCAGCAAGTATGTGTACGACTGGTGCCACCTCTCAGTTATGCTGGATAAATTCAACCATCTTCCTTACTCTGTAAGCGTCAAGAACCCGTCAGCAAGGTGTTTGGTACGTCACTATCGAAATTTCATTGATTTTTTTTATGTTTCTGCTGGTTTTATTGGAAGTAAGGGGTTACACAGTTCAAATCCTGAGGTTTCCTGTGAGTAGCAGTACACGTGCAATAGTAATGGAGAACTATTCGTATAAGTGGGATCGAATAGACAATGGGTACCAAAACAATTAAAAATTGTCGTCTAGACTGATCGAGTGAGATGGGACGGTGAAAGGAACTAGACACGCATTCAGGAGGAGCTGGGTTCAAAACTCCCGTGGTTTCAAGAATTCTGTTGTGACCCGTGTGTAGACGGTTCCTTCCAAAATTATTAATAAAAAGTTTGCGAGCAGCCCGCAGAAGGTACTGCCTATAAGGTCTCCTATCATTCTGTAGGAACCGCCCTGATTGCAAGCTACGAAGTCACATTATGTTCAGAGGCGGTATCACGAAGACGGATTGTGACACAGGATATGGACTCGTGTATGTCCCGTTCGGCCATCAAAATTTCAGTTGACCGTGGTTACCCAAAGTCGCTTAAGGCGAATGGCAGGATGGTTTCTTAAAACTGCCAGTTTTCTAACCCAACCCGAGCTCGTGCCCGCCTCTAATGACCTCGTCGTTGGCGGAACGTTAAACTCCAGGAATCGTTCATTTTCCAAGGATACAGTTTGTTTCGCGTGGGATGATGAACGACTGGAATTGTTTGGTAAACATTCTGCGCTTCACGATGAGAAGGGGCAGGAAATGTAAGCAAATATAACTTTTTTATGGCAGCCATAGAAGCTACTCCTGGCAAACTAAGATACTATGATTTACGAAAAATTAAATATGAATGCCGTCTACTGTCTTTACAATAGTTTATCTTATTAGCTAACAATGTAATTTCTAAGGACATAATCTTTAAAGGCTCCAGATGACTACTGATGTCTGCTGATAACTACAGATATCGCAACTAAAGACTTCTGCAGTCCACTGTGGCCCTAAAAAAAGTTGTGCCTTGACATGTGCACTGCGTATTAAAATACGACTGCTACGGTCGCAGGTTCGAATCCTGCCTCGGGCATGGTTGTGTGTGGTGTCCTTAGGTTAGTTAGGTTTAAGTAGTTCTAAGTTCTAAGGGACTGATGACCTCAGATGTTAGCTCCCATAGTGCTCAGAGCCATTTGAACCATTTGTGAAGCTGCTTTATAAATAATTTATCCCTAACTTGAGCAAATGCGAATACCCACACAGTTTAATGTGCTATGTCATTTTCCACCGTTGTTCCTCCTTTTTTCGCACAGTAAAAGGTGGCGCGTAGCTCGAAAATGTTGCAAAATTATTTGCGAGTACAAATTCTCAGCGGAAGAACTACATTTCATGCCTCAGTGTATTCAGACTTAAAACAAATGAGGTTGGTGGACAGACTTCATAGTCTGTTCTCCAGGTGTCATCGGAAAAAAGGAAGAAGGATTAAGACTTAACGTCCCGTCGTAACGACAACGAGTTTATTAGCGAAAGAGGTCACGCGCGAATCGGGGAAGAATTGGTAAGGAAATCGATCGTGCCCTTTGCAAGGGTCCATGCTCACATTTGCCTTAAGCGATTCAGGGAAATCGCGGAAAACCTAAATCTGTATCTCCGTACGGGCAATTGAACCACCGTCTTCACAACACATTGCTTGGTGGTGATGACAAGTATTAGTATGTAGGTTACAATAATAGCCTGCAAAAAGCTCTGATTCAACATCCTTTGATTAGTCCCCTTGACGACAACCAAAGAAAGAGTTGAAAAAAAAAAATACAGTGGACGTATTGGAAGGAACGATCTCCGATGTTGCAATCGGCAAAGAGGAATGTGGTAGATCAGCAGTCTGGGACACATGGCAGAATTTATCTGAAATATATTGAATGTGTAATCTCTTAATTTAAATAAATTTGGCAAAGGCATAAGTAATAATAAATTAAAATTAAGGAGTGATAAGAAGAGCCTGTTTAGAAAACGGAGAGCCGGCCGCGGTGGTCTCGCGGTTCTAGGCGCGCAGTCCGGAACCGCGCGACTGCTACGGTCGCAGGTTCGAATCCTGCCTCGGGCATGGATGTGTGTGATGTCCTTAGATTAGTTAGGTTTAAGTAGTTCTAAATTCTAGGGGACTGATGACCACAGCTGTTAAGTCCCATAGTGCTCAGAGCCATTTGAACCATTTTGAAGAAAACGGAGATCTGTTTGTTAAAATGACTGACGACTCCAGTTCCCACGCGTTCCGACCTGATTCAAAACGCTATACGTTGCAGCTGGTTGGCTGATTCGGGGGATGGGACCAAACAGCGAGGTCATCGGTCACATCGGATTAGGGAAGGAGGGGAAAGGAAGTCGGCCATGCCCTTTCAAAGGAACCATCCCAGCATTTGCCTGAAGCGATTTAGGGAAATCACGGAAAACCTAAATCAGGATGTCCGGACGCGGGTTTGAACCGTCGTTCTCCCGAATGCGAGTCCAGGGTTCTAACCGCTGCGCCACGTCGCTCGGTACGCTGCAGTGCTGCGTCAGTAGTTTGCCGTTTTCGCATGTCATGTTGGGCAGAACCCACAACTATCTTCGCTGTGCGTTTAAGTATTAGACAATCCACTGCGTGTGGGATACGCAGGCCATCTGTATGACAGCGTCTGCGACCTCTCTCGGCGATTATAGATCGACCAATGTCATCCACATCCCTGTGCTTTATGTGGAATATCCGTATTTGTTGGAGCACTCACGCCGATGGGTCGGTCAATAACGGTCAATGTTGCACGCCGTCGGCGCCGGTTCTTTGCGCCAACAAACTTCTGTTATCTCATACAAAATTTCAATAACCACAGAACAAACAAAAGACAGCAACTTAGCAAAAAACGCGAGTCACTCTCTTCCTACGCCAGTCTTCCATTGACAAGTAGCTCACAATTCATCGAACAAATTCCGGCTGCTGCCGGCCGAAGTGGCCGTGCGGTTAAAGGCGCTGCAGTCTGGAACCGCAAGACCGCTACGGTCGCAGGTTCGAATCCTGCCTCGGGCATGGATGTTTGTGATGTCCTTAGGTTAGTTAGGTTTAACTAGTTCTAAGTTCTAGGGGACTAATGACCGCAGCAGTTGAGTCCCATAGTGCTCAGAGCCATTTGAAGCCGGCTGCTAGCCACTGACAGTTTCCGCTCTTCAGTACGTTGGACAAGCATACTGCTAACTCTAGTGTGACTCCGAATAGATCAGCTCTGCAGCCATTGCTTCTGCCACGGGAATTCACAAAATTTTGTCTGATGCCGGTCTCTTCAGATACGCCAACGTTAACTATGTATCAAATAATTTACGAGAGGAAGTGATAAAGTGGTAATTTTCGCCTCAAAAAATAGTCAGTTAATTAATTATTGCATGTCTGCACATATGTCTCTACAGTCTTGGTACATACTGGAATCGGTGCTACGGGACCATAGCAAAGCAAAATGGGAGCCCATTAATGAAATGGAGATGAGCTGCGCCATTTTGTCTGGACGCCTCTAGCGATATGCACTTCAAAGTGAGACAGCGCGGGAGCCATGTAGCTGCTTTTCCGAGGTGATAATTAACAAATGGTTCAAATGGCTCTGAGCACTATGGGACTTAACTGCTGAGGTCATCAGTCCCCTAGAACTTAGAACTGCTTAAACCTAACTAACCTAAGGACATCACACACATCCATACCCGAGGCAAGATTCGAACCTGCGACCGTAGCGGTCGCGCGGTTCCCGACTGCAGCGCCTAGAACCGCTCGGCCACCCCGGCCGGCGATAATTAACACATTATGAATGCTCGTTGTACAGTGCACAGCGTACATTCATATCCATGCGTCTACATCTGTGCTCTGCAAACTTACATATGGCGTTTGGTGGTAGTCATATTGTCGTAGACGAAGCTGATTAGCACCGTCACTGTGGTGTAGCGTTTATGTTACTAGACTGTTGCGCGGAGGATCGTGATTTCAAAACTCACCTGAACTGTAAAATTTTAATTTCTATATTCGGTTCGAAGACATTATAGAAGTATCCACAAATATCAAGACTCATTGTACTGGAATGTTCTAGAACTGTATATACACCGTATGTGTTCTGGCCGGAGGCAGTTCGCTCTGCGCCCTTGTAAGTGCAAGTGCTGAATAAATCTTCGTTAAGTGAAGTTAGCGTTCGTTATTCATCTAATTACACTTTCCTCTACGTGACAATATAGTACACTAGCGTCTTTTTTCAGCTTATCCTATTTCATTCGTGGATGCTGCTAAAGGAGAGAAACTCCGCAACTTTTTATAAACCAGAACTTCTTTACCTTATTAACTCTTATGGAAAACGTAATATTCCTGAAGAATTATATTCGCGCGTCCGCTCTTGGAAATTTAAAAGTAAGCCGTTACATTACCCACTATATATACAGGGTGTCACAAAAAGGTAAGGCCAAACTTTCAGGAAACATTCCTCACACACAAAGAAAGAAAATATGTTATGTGGACATGTGTCCGGAAACGCTTACTTCCATGTTAGAGCTCATTTTATTACTTCTCTTCAAATCACATTAATTATGGAATGAAACACACAGCAACAGAACGTATCAGCGTGACTTCAAACATTTTGTTACAGGAAATGTTCAAAATGTCCGTTAGCGAGGATACATGCATCCACCCTCCGTCGCATGGAATCCCTGATGCGCTGATGCAGCCCTGGAGAATGGCGTATTGTATCACAGCCGTCCACAATACGAGCACGAAGAGTATCTACATGTGGTACCGGGGTTGCGTAGACAAGAGCTTTCAAATGCCCCCATAAATGAGAGTCAAGAGGGTTGAGGTCAGGAGAGTGTGGAGGCCATGGAATTGGTCCGCCTCTACCAATCCATCGGTCACCGATTCTGTTGTTGAGAAGCGTAAACACTTCGACAAACGTGCAGGAGCTCCATCGTGCATGAACCACATGTTGTGTCGTACTTGTAAAGGCACATGTTCTAGCAGCACAGGTAGAGTATCCCGTATGAAATCATGATAACGTGCGCCATTGAGCGTAGGTGGAAGAACATGGGGCCCAATCAAGACATCATTAACAATGCTAGTACTGTAGAGCAATGGGTCGCATGTCAACAGAAACACCGAAGTCAACATTACCTTCCTTCAATTGGGCCAACTGGCGGTGAATCGAGGAAGTACAGTACATACTGACGAAACTAAAATGAGCTCTAACATGGAAATTAAGCGTTTCCGGACACATGTCCACATACCATTTTTTCTTTATTTGTGTGTGAGGAATGTTTGGTCGTACCTTTTTGCAACACCCTGTATACATATATTTCTCCACGCAGCGAGATATGGTGTTACGAATTACTACAGGTAATAGCACTACTGTGTACGAACCTGTATACCAGATCCTCAGGAACTGATACACGTGTTTTGTATTTTATTTCTCGCAGGACATTTTTGTGTATTGGAACCAGTGCAACGTTCCCTGCTTCTAATTCAAGGTGTCATAGTGGAGTTTCGGCACGGAACGTATTGCTAGCGACAGCCATATCGTGTAACGTGACTCCACGCACTCCTGTAAGGCCAGGCCAATCGAGCCGAGAGCTCTCTCCTGGTCACATGATCTCGAGCTGGGCAGTCGCTCCCTGCGACCATCTCTTCCGTCCCTGCTCTATAGCGGTGGACTTGGCTTCTCATTTACTTTATTCAACTTCAGACGTCTCACGAGAGTCCACTTATGTTTCTCCTTTTAAATTTCGTCAGTTCATCTCCTTCTGAGAGAAACTGATTAGTCCCTTTATTCTTGTTCCAAGAGTCCCTTCCTGATGTGCCCCCCTTACGAAATGCTTTTAGTCATTTAACGTAAGTGACTGTCCGACCATTGTCCGCCGGCCATCTGCTGAACCATTTCAGAACAACTGCCTCGACGGCAGGTAAATATTCATTTCTTAACGTATTTACGATTATTTATTTTAATACAGTCATACATGTGTGTTATTTTGTGTTTCATGTGGAATAGGCTTGAAGGGGGAAAATATTTAAGCCGCCGATACTAACTCTTGTTTTGATGTTATAACAAGAATTATAGCTATTCTCTTGGCATCACTTCGTTTTATCCCATCGTGATTTGTACTATCTCCCACATCATGACCAATACACAGATGGATCCATCGCTAGGCATCTCCACTCGACTCACATCCTCATGGACAACGACATTTGTAACTGTGTAAGGGCCACTGGCAAACAAATTATCTACGTGTCCTACTTCAAATGGTTCAAATGGCTCTGAGCACTATGGGACTTAACATCTGCGGCCATCAGTCCCCTATAACTTAGAACTACTTAAACCTAACTAACCTAAGGACATCACACACATCCATGCCCGTGGCAGGATGCGAACCTGCGACCGTAGCGGTCACGCAGTTCCAGACTGAAGCGCCTAGAACCGCTCGGCCACACAGGCCGGCACGTGTCCTACTATCTGCTTCTTACTGTTCAGGTTGTAAATCATGACAAAATAATAATAAAAGTCGTGGCTGCTGTTTTTAATGTTCTGCTTGGATGAAAACGAAAGAAAGAGATATGTCTGCATGAAAGAATGACTGTAACTCAAACCTCATTTTGACACACAAATCTGGTATGAACCCTTCCAGTTCAAGAGCCTACTGACTGCGCGAAGTTTTTTTTCTTTTTTGCCATAGAACCGATACGTCACAGAACTGAGAAAAAGATGTACGGGAGTCAGCATAGGAGAACACAGGATTGTCACAAAATCTGGGTACCAATAGATGTTAGGCAATAATAATCCAAATCAATTTTCAGCCCTTTAGCTTCCAGAATTATCCTGAAGCTTAGTATCCTTCAACGCGATAATATGCTGTGGACCGTAATGTGGCAGACTCCCCATTCCATTCTGATCTCATCGAGTAAGTTGTGGCGTTGGTTAAGGCAATGGACTCTTGTTCGGGAGAAGCCCGATTCGAGTCATTGTTCGGCCATCCACATCCGGATCTTCCGTCATTTAATAGGTTCAAGTGAATGCTGGCATGGTTCCTTTTAAAAAGGACAGGGCCGCTTTGCTGCCCTACCCCCGCCTCCTCGTTGTCCATATCGAGATTGTTATCGGCGGAACGCAAAACCATCAACTTCCTTCCTTTTTCGTTTCTTGTTTTCTTCGATCTGAGTGCTGTTGTTAAATGCTCCAATCGTTTTCTTTTATTCTTACTCCAAGAAAATGTTACAGATATTCATCTCTGTCAATATCCGACTCCTTAGCTGAGTGGTCAGCACTTCTGACTACCATGTAGCGGATCCGGGTTTGATACCCGGCAGGGTCGGAGCTTCTTTCCGTTTATCTACACGCATGTCGCCCAATGTGGCGTCAACTCAAAGGACTTTCAACTCGGCGGCCGAACTTCCTCATGCGGAAGCTCACGGCCATCAATGCCATACGAACATTTTATTTCATCTACGTCAATAACAGTCTTCAGACAGTGACTGGTTGTAGCCCCATGACCGGCCCATTCAAGAACCTTCTTTTTATACAACTCTGCGACATTGGCTCGCGAAAGATAATAAAAATTCAATCGCCATTCATAAATAGTCACAGATTATTTTACTAACACCTGAAAATGCTATTCGAGAGGTTCACCCTCATCTTAACGGATGTTTAGTTTCCATTTGATCTATAGCAGCGGTTCCCAACATGGGGTAATTCGAGTTAAAATGAAATTTTCTGATGGGTAAAAACCAAACTATTCTATTCTGTTTCAAGCACAAAACTAAATTATTTTCAAGACCTCATTACTATTACCACACTTTTGTAAGACTCTGATACTGATTATACCAGTTATTAATAATTGCATTTTCTCAGTTAGTAGCATTAATGCGGTTCAGATTACAGATTCGTCACACAGACCACCCACTGCACACATATTTTGTGCTTTGTCCCGTACATCGCTGATGATAAAAGTGAGACATATACGTGACAAATGCTAAATAACTCAAGAAGACGTCTTCTCCAAGTTGTAGATAGTCCCTGTGGCAGTCCAGGATTTGCTTTATAATGCGCTTCGAAACAGATAAATGAATTAATTGAAAGCGCGACACAGCAGTAACTACCATAAGAGCTACTATAGTGCTGTACACATCATTAATTATTATTACTGTTATTATTAATGGCTGTGGTCAGACACACAGCATTAAAAGCCTGAAGTCTTCCAATTTCTGCCGTTTCAGAAGGAAGGAGTGCAGGAATCAAGTGGTTTACGAGCAATAAGTATAGTGCACACATTTAATTTGGTTATTTTAAATGGGGTAGCAGTGTGCAGGTCAAGTAAGTGCCGCAATGGAGAGCTTTAATGCAGGGGAAGTATGTTTTGTAACAAGTGTCTACCCTCACTGAGGATAGTTAACTTTCTTATCTGAGGAGGAGTTGTGGGTAGCACTTGCGATGCACCACGAATTCCTTCCTCATTCAAACATGTAAACACACACACACACAAACAAACAAGTGCTCCAAGAAAAGTATTTCATTCTACAGTTTAGTCAGGTGCTGAAGTTGTCGATAAGGTGGGGGATGAGGGAGGGCTACAGACTACCGGAAGGGGGGGGGGGGGAGCGGGGATAGTAGCTGATGTCTAATTGCATTCATGGGTATTGGTCCAAGAAATGTTTGGAACCACTGATCTACAGCGTCCGCATTGGTGCCCGCCTGGGCGATGTAATTATGGTGTTAGGGGAGTCTAAAAAACAAACTGACATCTGAAACGTGTCTTACAATATTAATTAAATAATTTCAAATAATGTCAAAATTCTCGAGCGTCCGTATTATTTTGACCCTGCAGAGATGCCCTGTATTTTTTTTTAAGACTTCCGAAACTTTTTGTTTACCTCGGAATGCCAGTATCGGAACAGTCACTCCAGCTTGTAGTCGGTGGAATGTGTGCGCAGCGATCCGCACAGTCAGAGTGAGCTGTTAGCGCTCTCAGCAGCTGCGAGTCCGCAGGTAGAGCAGATGGACTCCGCATAACGGACCCGAAGGCGGTCGCCCCAGACTCAAATGCCGACAGCTGCAGGGATCCGAGCTCGCAGATGTTTCCACCTGTCACTACGCTAGTGGGATCCTTTTACACCGGGAGACCATCTGCAGAGAACTAGAGACTGGAACCGGCCATCTCAATCTTCAGAAGCTCTCGTAAGCTCGTCCCCACTTTGTCCAAACTCGCAGCCACGAGGTAGCTACAATGGAGCAGACGCCAGCTATACAATACGGCGCAGCTCGAATGCTGTTTGTCACACTGCTAAGACGACGAGCGTGGGCGTACTACGAACGCCTTTGTTTTAATGATTGCCACTAAAATTCACGTATCATGTCTGTGGCACTATCTCCTCTCTTTCGCGATAATACAAAACGCTTCTTTGCATTTTTTCGATGTCATCCGTCAGTCCCACCGGATGCGGATCCCACACCGCACAGCAATACTCCAGAATGGGACGGACAAGCGTGGTGTAAGCAGTCTCTTTAGTAGACCTGTTGCACCTTCTAAGTGTTCTGCCAATGAATCGCAGTCTTTGGTCTGCTCTACCCGCAATATTATTTATGTGACGGTTCCAATTTAGGTTATTTGTAATTGTTAATCCCTAAGTACTTAGCTGAATTTACAACCTTCAGATTTGTGTGACTTATCGCGTAATCTAAATTTAGCTGATTTCTTTTAGTACTCATGTCAATTGCCACTTTTCGCACCATACAGATATCTTATCTAAATCATTTTGCAAGTCGTTTTGATCATCTGATGACTTGACAAGACGGTAAATGACAGCATCATCTGCAAACAATCTAAGACTGCTACTCAGATTGTCTCCTATGTCGTTAATATAGATCAAGAACAATAGAGGGCCTATAACACTTTCCTCGGGGAACGCCGGATATTACTTCTGTTTTACCCCATAGGTAGTGGCTATGCTGATATAACCCGATTTAGTGACGAGATTT
The DNA here is from genome assembly GCF_021461385.2 of Schistocerca piceifrons. Taxonomy (NCBI): domain Eukaryota; kingdom Metazoa; phylum Arthropoda; class Insecta; order Orthoptera; family Acrididae; genus Schistocerca; species Schistocerca piceifrons. Next base: position 191,987,649 of record NC_060140.1, read on the forward strand.
ACTCAGAATTACTTGTCACGAGGACAAGGACAACCTAAGTCATCACTGCTTTTAAGACAACTAAATAAAGTTTCGAGCTTTATGACATGTAGAACGGCCCCTGAAGTCTATACGGAACATGGGAATATTTTTCTGCATATTTCTTTGGCGCAGAGAATTTAGGACAGGCTGTTTCCCACCAAAGATATGCTGTACTAAAAAATCAGATTTGCTTTAATCGCATGGTAAATCAGTTCACCTAAAATGACGATAAAGTAAAAGGATCGAGGCGAGTCGTTAACTTAATGTTGTTATTTTAAATAAATGAAAAAATACTTTAAAAAATTTGGGTAGCTTGGCAGTAGCTGACGCTCGAGGAGTGGAATGGAGCCTGTGGTAGGAAACGGTCGGCGCTGTAACCGCTCAAGGCGCGAGAGTGACTCTTACTCGCGCGTATTCTAAAGGCGCGTTTGCACCTGTGCGAGTTTCCGTGTGCACTAGGTGCATGTAGGCGTTGCATGAAGAGGCAACCACACGCGGGTGCAAAGTGGCGCATGCCTCTGAACTGTGCGCAAGGGGGCGCAGGAGTCTCCCCATACCAGACGGCTTGCCAAGTGCTTCAACTTGCGGATGGAGCAAGCACAGCCGCAAGGCACAGAGGTGTAAACGCACTTTAAAGTCTCAGTGGTACCAGCAGTGGCAAAACCATTATTATTTTGCCTGGCGACGAATGAGATCGAGTTATAATAGGGGTAGTGACTGTTTAGCAAAGCGACACGAACACTATTCAGGAGAGGTTTCGTGTTTGAAAATGAACCAATTACAGGTAAATCCTATCTTATATGAATATCGCTACCATGTTACAACGTGTTGGATATGATGATATAGTCAAAGTGATGGAATGGCTGGCAACATATCGCTCAAGGACTTCCACTAGTAGTGACGTGCATCCTACAGATTTTGTCGCGGAAAAACGCGTATTCTTATTCCTCTGCTAGTCGTCCAACACAAAGAACCTGTCTTTCGACAACAGTGTTTTTAATAAATACGACCAGCAACCATGTTATGGTAATAATGACTAACTTTGTTAAAATCTGAGAAGAACAGTATTCCTCCCAAAACGTGATGAATTTATTGAGAAACTGAAGCTATTAGAAAACCAAAGATACTTTATAACATCGACATCGCAAAATGTGTCTTCTGTACATCGCGTATTCAGTACAGTTGCGCAAGGTCATCTTTTTTTTGGGAGAGGGTGAGGGTGAGGATGTTCTTTGGTTTTGCTTGTTAACGTAGTGGCACCAAGTCACGAAAACTGACAACGAGCGGAAGAACGGTGTGTTTAAATGGCTCAGCACTATGGGACACCATCGGAGATCATCAGTCGCCTAGAACTTAGAACTACTTAAACCTTACTAATCTAAGAACATCACACACATCCAGGATTTGAAACTGCGACCGCAGCAGTCGTGCGGTTCCGGACTGTAGCGCCTAGAACCGCTCGGCCACCGCGGCCGGTGAACGGTGTGTCTACCTCGCGCCCTTCCATACTGTATCAAAAAATGTTCAAATGTGTGTGTGTGATATCTTATGGGACTTAACTGCTAAGGTCATCAGTCCCTAAGCTTACACACTACTTAACCTAAATTATCCTAAGGACAAACACACACACCCATGCCCGCATACTGTATCCAACGATACTAGTGGCGGAGGATGACACGGTGGTCAGTCGATAACGACGGGGCCCTCTTCATTTCATTGTAGCAATTACCCTCAACGCCTTCAATTATTTGTTGGACACATTCCAATCTCTGTGTTCCCCTAAAGTTCCTCTACAGCTCCCCCTCGTACTAAAGCTGATGCCTGAAGTCTTAACACATGCTCTATCGCCCTGTTCATTCTTCCAGCCAGTGTTTGGTACATATTTATTTCGTCGTTGATTCTGCAGCGGAGCTCCTCATTTCTTATCGTATCAGTCCACTTTGCATGACATTCTGTAACACCACATATACACCGTTTCAGTACTGTGCTTTTCCGGCTTTCTCACACTCAATGATTCACTGTCGCCTATTGAACAAAATATTTTACCGAGTACTAGATCAGGTTCGCGGCTGTATGCAGGACTTCGTTAACGAGACGAAAGCGGAAAACGTAAAAGTAACTTCGGGATCATCCCAGTGGTGTGTTATGAGACAGTTGTTATTTGTGGTATATAAATTAATCTAGTTGATAACGTTGAAAGCTCCAGGAAGCTGTTTGCAACGCACTAAGACCTGCCGAACGTTGACGTTTCGCGCAGGGAATGGCCGTCGGCCCTCAACATAAATAAACGTAATATATTACGCGTAAGTAGACGAAGATATCCATTACAGTTAGATTACACTACTGCAGATGAATCACTGGAAATAATAACTACTTCAAAATATCTTTGAGTATACGTCAAGAGCGACCGAAAGCGGAATGACCTCATAACATTAGTTACAGGAGAAGATGCCAGGTTGGGATTCATTGGAAGAATACTAAATAACTGTAATTCAACCAAAAAAAATTTTCGTTTGACCGATTCCTGAGTACTGCTCGTCAGTGTGTGTCCTTCACTAGTCAGGACTAGAAGAGGAGATATAATCGGCCTAATGGAAAACAATGCGTTTCGTCACCGACTCGCTTATTAAGTGCGAGAACGTAACGGAGATTCCCATTAAACAGTGCAATAGAGGCGTTGTGCATCTAGTAGGAAATTACTGTTAAAATTCCGAGAGAGAGGGTTCCTCTATATATATATATATATATATATATATATATATATATTTCGTGAAATGACTACTACGGAGTAAACAGGAAAAAGCTCATGTAGAGGTTGACCCACAGCAGTTCTATAAAAAAAAATGGCTCTGAGCACTATGGGACTTAACATTTATTATCATGACCCCTAGAACTACTTAAACCTAACTAACCTAAGGACATCACACAACACCCAGTCATCACGAGGCAGAGAAAATGCAGTTCTATCCACAAACCACTGGAGAATGGCGCTAGAAAGGGAAGATGTAGTGGTGCCCGAAATACTGTCCGCTCTACCTCCCACAAAACGGCGAACGAAAACTCGTGTGTGGTACATTTGCTGGTACCGTCCTTCCTACGTGGATTTTAACACTGTTTTGCACTGCTCAGAGGGAGAGATAATGTCTCAACCGCGTAAGTTCCCTTCGAGTACGTGAGAGGCGATAAAGCGCTCAGTAAGCCTGCTGAGTGACGTATTCCCCGTTTCCAAATGAAGGTCACGCGATAATTGCCGGGCTGTTGCACGCAGCGGTTCGCGCTACTGTCGTGCCGCTCTGTATAGGAGGCGGGTGTAGCTGTCAGCCAAACAGAGCGCGGCGGATCTGCCGTTAGATCTGCCGCCAGTAACCCAGTCTCTCACAGCTACGGCCGTCGTCGTCCCTTCGATTCTGCTCTTTACGGATTCAGAGGCTGCCACAGACCATGTCAATGAATTTTAAGGCTGCCTGCATTGCACAATGTGGTCGAAAGCTCCATCCTAACTTTAGCTTACGCACCAAATTTAAAAGCTTAAAATGGTTCAAATGGCTCTAAGTACTATGGGACTTAACATCTGATATCATCAGTCCCATAGAACTACTTAAACGTAACTAACCTATGGACGTCACACACATCCATCTCTGAGGCAGGATTCGAACCTGCGACTGTCGCAGCAGCGCGGTTCCAGACTGAAGCGACTAGAACCGCTCGGTCACATCGCCCAGCTTTAAAAGCTTATTTTGGCGCTACCCGTTAAGCAGTCTGTAGGTCTCTCGGTTCTCTCGTCGACTGTCTAGTATGTGTCGAGTCAATAACAACCAGCAAAAGGCGCTTTGCGTTCTCCGTTTCAATAGATGCAATTCAGTTACAACAGTGCAGTGTGATTTTCGTCTAGAGGATGAAACTGCACTTCACAACGCACAGGGCATTCGACGAGGGAAGCAGCAGTTTCAAGACAGCCTTTGTTTATGTAAGGGCCAATCCTCAAGGCCAACCCGCGTGCTCGTTGAAGAGGTAGAGTGCATTCAAAAGTGTTTCGGCACGTAGTCCACAGAAGTCAACTCCTAGTGCCCAACTGAGCCCTGGTCCTTTCTTTTGTATCTATCTAGTATTTTGCGGCGATGTTCGTTTCAATCCATATGGGATTCAGTTGTTACATGTCCTTCATGGTGGTGATGGACAAAAACGAATAGAGTTTTGTGAATGCATTCTAGGCGTGGAACAACCCAAGGTTGTATTTGCGTACATGTAAAAGTTGTACCCTTGAATAATCGAGTGGTTGTTTTGAAAATAAAAAACTGTGTAATCCTGTTTGCAAGTTACTCTAAGTTTCTATCGTCCTTCATGTTGATACAGTCTTCCGAAACCGGATGAAAATTTGTCGAACATCCTGTATTAATGTGTTTTTTTAAACGGCAAGGTAAAGCAAAACGACGATAATGGAATGTAGTCTAATTAAGTTGGGCGATGCTGAGGGAATTAGATTAGGAAATGAGACACTTAAAGTAGTAAAGGAATTTTGCTATTTGGGAAGCAGAAAACTGATGATGGTCGAAGAAGAGAGGATATAAAATGTAGACTGGCAATGGCAAGGAACGCGATTCTGAAGAAGAGAAATTTGTTAACATCGAGTATAGATTTAAGTGTCAGGAAGTCGTTTCTGAAAGTATTTGTATGGAGTGTAGCCATGTATGGAAGTGAAAGATGGACGATAAATAGTTTAGACAAGAAGAGAATAGAAGCTTTTGAAATGTGGTGCTTCAGAAGAATGCTGAAGATTAGATGGGTAGATCACATAACTAATGAGGAGGTATTGAATAGGATTGGGGAGGAGTTGTGGCACGACTTGACAAGAAGAAGGGACCGGTTGGTTGGACATGTTCTGAGGCATCAAGGGAACACAGATTTAGCATTGGAGGGCAGCGCGGAGGGTAAAAATCGTAGAGGGAGACCAAGAGATGAATACACTGAGCAGATTCAGAAGGGTGTAGGCTGTAGTAGGTACTGGGAGATGAAGGAGATTGCACAGGATAGAGTAGCTTGGAGGGCTGCATCAAACCAGTCTCTGGACTGAAGGCCACAACAACAAACTTTACGAATGCACTGTAGACGATGAAGTACACGAAAGAAGTAATTTAACCTAATAACTTGCGTATTTCCCCATAGAGTTCACCATTAGTAAGGAAAACTACAGAAATAGCTAACAAAACTAGGAAAAAATATTCTATTGAAGGACACTGTCGTTGCAACTGTTTTCACAGACAGTAGACAAAGTTTACTAACCTCAGAATCAAGTTCAACGTACATTATCTCATCACAAGTAACAGGACACCCATTAGTGGACAAAAATGTCGATGCTGGGGTCTGGAGCGAAGTCGCCGTTCTAAATCATTCCAAACGTGTTCCATTGGGTTCGTGTCGGGACTCTGGGCTCGTTAGTCCATTTCATTTCCAGAAACCATAGCCTCACAGATGCTCCTTTAGACAAGGTGCATTGCCATACCGAATCAACTAATAGTCGTCTCTGAAACGTTCCATTACTGTACGCAGTGCACAATGCTGTAACATGTGTTCATATCCTTCCACAAATAGCGTTTCTTTTTAAGCGCAATAAGGGAACCACACCCCAGTCACGTGAAACACCCTCATGCCGTAACACCGCGTCCTCCGTACTCACTAATGGCACTACACATGATGGCAGGTAACGTTCTCCAGAAATTTGCCAATCCCAAACTCTTCCAACGGATTGCTACGGGGTTTAGCGTGATTTGTCACTCCAGATCATCCATTTCCAGTGACCAGTGGCGTCGCTCTTGCATCATATCTAGTCTCGCTTACCACTGACTACACAAATGCCCCGCTTATGAGCACACGCTCGACCACTGTACACCATTCTCTGTAACTTCCTGTGCACAGTCATTGTGCCAGCTGGACTGCTAGTAGCACTTTGAAGCTAAAGAGTTCTTCGTGAATAGGAACACTTTCTGCGGTCAAGATAGTTTTTTTTATTTCATTACACAATAATCGGTTTCGAGAGAGTTTTGCTGTCATCATCGGATCTTCGGAAAAATAAGTAACATGCATACATGCCACCACTACAGTGAGAACACTTTCCACCCATAGCAAACGACAACACGTTGGCTTGACAAACAGAAAAGAACATGCAGATCATCCACTGCATCACCTGTGAGCCCTGGAGAAGAGGTGAACACACACCTCCACTCCTGGGCACGCAGGTGGTGCAGTAGATAATATATATGTTCTTTTTTATCTGTTTGACAAGCAAACGCGGTGTCGTTTCCTCTGAGTGGAAAGTGTTCTCACTGCAGTCGTGTGGCATGTATGCGTGTCATTTTACTGAAGATACGATGAATGACAGCAGACACTCTCGAAACCGGTCACTGCGTAATAAAATAAAAATGGCAAGCGATCTTGGCTGCAGAAGATTTTCCTATTCACCAATGACAGATTACTCGGTACAAAAAAGTGTAAGAAGTGTAACGAGTTATTCCTTCCGTTGATTTCACGTGATTTTATAACAACAACCTTCCGAAATGCTCCACAGGTTCTTCACAAACGGTCGTCTTCGGCAGCTTTCCAGTTGAAGCCGGCCAGAGTGGCCGTGCGGTTCTAGGCGCTACAGTCTGGAGCCGAGCGACCGCTACGATCGCAGGTTCGAATCCTGCCTCGGGCATGGATGTGTGTGATGTCCTTAGGTTAGTTAGGTTTAATTAGTTCTAAGTTCTAGGCGACTGATGACCTCAGAAGTTAAGTCGCATAGTGCTCAGAGCCATTTGAACCAACAGTTGAAATGCTGATAAAACGTCCCATCAGATGATATCCAATGACTAGTCGACGTTCGAAGTCACTGAGTTCTCTTGATTGACCTATTCTTCTGTTTCTCTACTGACAACACGGTACTCCCCCTTCCTTTTATACTGGCAGGGCCGCCTCCCGTGAATCTAGCCGGGTCGGTGATTTTCTTAGCTCAGGGATTGGGTGTTGTTTTGTGTTGCGTTATCACCACCACCACCACCACCACCACCACCACCACCACCACCACCACCGTCATCAGCATGGAAAGGCACTAGGCGACCGAACTACCCCAGACGAGATCTCCCAGCCAATAGTGCCACACTCTCATACAATTTCATTTTAACGTAGTACGCCACAACGTGACTGTGCTTTTAGTACGTCCAGTCCTGCTTGTCAGCATCCAGAGATACTAACCTTATTGCTTACTAGGTGAGATATTTTAGATGTGCTAGCAATACCTGTGACTGTGTTGTTTGTTCACGTGAAAGTTTGTACATGAACCGTGTTCACCTGAGCAATCCAGGAACCTCTCACGGTCCGACTGTGAAGTTAGATCCATTCACACATTCGTCCCACTTTACACTCTGCAGGTGATTGTGTATTCAAACGGTACTTCTTGACAGATTATAATTTGCGCCAGATAGTGACCCGAACAAATACTACTATTCCCGATGGTGCTGTCTGAACGAGGTTCTCGATGGCTGAATTATCTCTAGCCGAGCTCGCTCGCAAACATTTAATGGAAGTGAAGTCGGGAAAAACAGCTGAGAAACAAAGCGTTGCCACGGACAACTGGTCCATTCCGGAGGTTGTAGTGCTCGAGTCATATCTCAGTGACATCACGACCGTCTTCGTGGAACAAGGTCGCTTGGTCAAAGCACTGAAGTATGCGGCAGTACGTCGTGGGAGAGGGGTACACAAATAACTCATTCAAACTATATTCTCTGTAAGTGCTATCAAAGACCTTCCTTCCCAAAAATATTCAAATGTGTGTGAATTCCTAAGCGACTAAACCGCTGAGGTCACCGGTCCCTAGACTTACACACTAAAACTAACTGATGCTAAGAACAACACACACATCCAGGCCCGAGCGAGGACTCGAACCTCCAGCGGGAAGGGCCGCGCAATCCGTGGCATGGCGCCTCAAACCTTGCGGCCACTCAGCGCGGCACTTCCTTCCCCAATTAGCGGAATTCAGCCAATTACTAGTGTAACCATAACTGTTAACCTTTATTTCCACCGACGACACACAATTCGTAATAACCATGTGGGCTAAGAGAAGAAAAAAACTGTTAAGAGTATCTCTTGCTGGGAATTGTCCATGATAATGGCGCGACCTTTATCAGCTGGTAACGATTATTCGACCATTATTCTGATCGTGCGTCGTGCGATAAGATGGTATCTGCAGATGTATCGATGAGATCATTACTTCCGTAGTTAATTCAGTAGTCCATAGATACCGTATCACACAGAGGTAGCGACTACGCGTGGTCGCAGATAGGGGAGTGGACTACAGAGAGCGACTCTTTACACAGTGGAAAATTGGCGGCGATCTGACTGGCGGAAGACCGGTGAACGCGCGGTACGGCTCTCTGGAGACGACGTCCATTCGTCAGACACTTTTGGTCGCCCTCTGCGGCCGTTTCCGAGTGTGCAAACACTGTCTCTGCGATGTTGAAGATCCACAATGTTAACCTTGGAAACCCAAATTCTTTTGTGGTCTTCGACATGCCATCGCCCATGCGTTTTCTTCTTTTATCGTCCCACGTTGAAGATTGATTAATTCGTGAACTCCTGCCATGTCTGCAACACACTTGTCAGATAACATGCCATTCGCGTCATATCTCCAAAAATATCTAGCAGCATGCTCGTGGTCTCGCGGTACCGTTCTCGCTTCCTGAGCACGGGATTCCGATTCCGGGTTCGATTCCTGGCGGAGTCAGGGATTTTCACCTGCCTCGAGATGACTGGGTGTTGTTGTGTCGGCTTCATCATCATCATCATCATTCATCCCCATTACGGTCGGAGCTCCACTAGGACCTTGCCTAGTACCGCGGTGCGGGTCTCCTGCATCGTTCCCCTACGCTCTGTCAAGGAGCATGGGACTTCATTTATTCATTCATTCATTCATGCTACGCGTACCGAGCTATTTAAGGGGAACGACCACTTAAAAGAAATCGCAGTTAAGGCAGATGTCAGACTGACAAGCGGAAGGCCTCAGTCACGGCCCACTTATATTTGCCAGGTCGCTTGTGTACAGCCTAAAATGAAAGTCAGAAGTCCTCGTACACCTTCATAAGTTGTAAGATTAAATGGAAAATTGAAATGTAATGATGGGAACATAGGTTTGACTTGGGGCCTGCAACTTTTGGAGTTAATGTCATTCATGGCCGCCATCTCGAAATCCGCCATTTTGGATTCAAGTTTTTTTTTCTTTTTTAATGGGAAGGGGGTGTATGACTCATCAAATAACACTCGCTTGCGCTCTGGAACTGAGTGGTGTAATTTGTTTTTGTCTACCTTGTACAGTTAGAAGTTATTAATGTTCAAAGTTACCTTGATGCCGACTCATGTCTCTCTTTGTTCCAGGTGATCTAAAATGGGTCTGACACGTCAACAGAAGATCGAAATCATACTTCTATCAGGGGAACGCAGCTACCGAACAATAGCAGCTGACTACAACAGACGGAACACAGAAAGAGAACGTGTATCGCACAGCACGGTGGCTCACGTAATCACCAAATTCCGAGAGACGGGCTCTGTTCACGATAGAGCATGTAGTGGGCGAGCAAAGACTGCCACCAATGAGGAAACTGCAACTGCGGTTGCTGCGTCGTTTGTGGAAAGTCCTAAACGAAGTACTCGTCGTGTGATCCTAGCATGTGGAATAAGCCAAACCTCCGTTGTCTGGATATTGCACTCCAAAAAGTGGCATCCTTACAAGCTGCAGATGCAACATGGACTTAACGAGGATGACCCTGATCGCCGTTTGGAGTTCTGCCTATGGGCTACTGAACAACACGAACTGGATCCTTCGTTTGCCAAGGGCATACTGTTCAGCGACGAGGCGTATTTCACTTTGAATGGGAAGCTTAATAGACATAATTGTCGATACTGGAGTGACGCAAATCCGGACTGGGTGGCCCCAATTCGAGAACATAGTCCAGCGAAGGTGATGGTGTGGTGTGTCATATGGGACGCCCGCATTATTGGGCCATTTTTCATTTACAGCAGCTTAACTGCACCACAGTATCTGATGCTGCTGCAGGACCTTGTGTTCCCTTCCACACGGAACGCTGACGGCATTTTCCCATCTTATTTTCAGCACGATGGAGCCCCTCCGCACTATGGCATTGGTGTCCGTGAATGGTTGGAGGGTTGACTGCCAGGGAAGTGGATTGGTCGCTGTGGTCCCGTGGAGTGGCCGCCCAGATCCCTTGACTTAACGCCCCTTGATTTTTATCTATGGGGACATCTTAAGTAGATAGTGTATGCTGAGAGCATCCGTGATTTGAGACACCTGGAGGAAAGCATACAACATGCCTGTGACCAAATTGCAGGGGACACTCTTCCCCGTGTGCAGTCTGAGTGGTTGCGACTAAACTGTACAAAATAGACAAAAACAAATTACACCACTAAATTCCAGAGCTTAAGCGAGCGTTATTTGATGTGCCATACACCCCCTTCCCATTAAAAAAAATTGACTTGAATCTAATATGGCGGATTTAAAGATGGCGGCCATGAATGACATTCACTCCAAAAGTTGCTGCACCACATCAAACCTATGTTTCCATCATCACATTTCAATTTTCCCTTTAATCTTCCAACTTATGAAGGTGTCCAAGGACTTTTGACTCGACTTTATTTATGCTCAACACCGCCCGCTTTTTGAAAAAAACAAACCTTAAGTTCATGGCGCGCAATCGACTCAGAATTGATGGAAACGATAGACAATCGAAAACTGAGCATTTATCACCAATTTATATGAGGCATCGTTTCCTAGAAATTGAGGAAGGAAGCATTTTCGACTGTCACGCATGTCCCCATAAGGTATGTGCTGTTGATTGAGAGCGCCGCTGGCGTAGCAACCAAGGCATATGGCTGGGAAGCCAAGAACCAGTGTTCTATTCCCACCTGCTTCCTTTCTTTTTCCGCAACGGATCTGGTAGGAATATGAGGGTTAACAATGTAAGTAAATGAATAAGGAGTAATACCAAAGTAGGCAAATTTAACAACTAGAACAAGCAAAGAATTAAAATGTTAAGCCTGGTTGTATGAAAACAATTCAGAGTACGACAGATGCGAAGACGAGTATTCGACTCACGTTATTGTACAAGGGAGAAAACCTAACCCTTGTTGGTAGTGTACATAAAATAACGCATTCGTACATGGCGCAATATTCCATCACAGTGTCTTGAAAATTGTTGCCTCAAACGTTTCTTCACATTTATAAGAAACTAATGGTTAATTTGGCCTTCGTGATAGAGTAGAGGTCTATCGTTTAACCGACTCGTTAGAAAATGTTTACGACACTTGCTCTCAATCCAGGAAATTGAAGAATTCAATTCACAAAACACATCTTGAGCACATTTTAAAACCATACGTTGCCGATAATAAGTTCTGTGTCATACTGGAATCCTGGGGTGGAAAAACTAATACCGTCACGTACGGTTCCAACTTTACAGATAATGAAGGTTAACCAACTTGCACGGTACAAGTAATACCGCCAAACTGCACACTTGTGTTCCAGCCATGTGATGTTTATTTTTATCTCAAGTTAAAAATTTAATTTCGAGGCTTCAAAACAGTAGTCCGCTTCTGGAAACCCAGAGGGAATCGCAAAACTGCGCGGATGCAGCATAATTCATGATCAACTTTCAGCATCAATTTTTCAGACAACTTTGTAGCACGCGGTTGGTATGCATCAAAATTAATTCCCAAAACAGCAATATTTTTTACATGAAAACCAAGTTTATGTTCCTCCGAATCTTCGGAAGGAACGATGCAGTTGCGCGAAGATTGCATTCATTAGATGTTCTTGCTGTTCTCAGTATATTTGCTTCGAATGTTTATATAAGTACTATCCCATCTGGTTGTTAGGAGGACACTGACATGTAGAAGACTGAGTAAAAGAGTCGTTGTAAAGCTACCATGATTAAATTTTTAATTCTTTACAAATCCAAGTCGTTTGAGAAATTTATTTGCCTATCTTCTCATTATTCCTAATTGTTTTACTTAAGTTATTAAATCCCCTACGCCTACCAATTTAAAAAAGGAAAAAATACAAATTAAAACTGCAGAGTGCAACTAAGAATCGAACACAGGTTTTCTGCTCCGCACCCAAATGCCCTGGTCGCTACGCCATCGGCGCTTTCGTTGAACAGTCCTTATCTTCTGGGCACATACAAGTAATGGGATGCACATATAGAGATGGCGGTGGTACCACGTACACAAGGTATGAAAGGGGAGTGTATTGGCGGAGATGTCATTTGTACCCAGGTGATTCGTTTGAGGTTTCGACGTCATTCTCGCCGTACGACAGGAATTAACAGTGTCAAGACTGTACCGAGAATACCATATTTCAGGCATTACCTCTCACCTCGAAGAACGTAGGTACCTACGGCCTTCACTTAACGACCGACAGCAACGGCGTTAGCGTAGAGTTGTCAGTGTTAAGACAAGGAACACTGTGTGAAATAATCGCAAAAATCAATGTGGGACGTACTACGAACGCATCCCTTAGGACAGTGCGACAAAATTTGATGTTACTGGACTATGGCAGCAGACGACCGACGCGAGTGCCTTTACTAACAGCGTGAACATTATGAGTCACTTTGAAGAAAATGACTTATTGATATATACCTAACACGGATTCAGAAAATATCGTTCTTGTGCGACACATTCCCATGAAGTGATGAGTGCTGTCGACAAGGGATCTCAGATCGATTCCATATTCCTAGATTTCCAGAAGGCTTTTGATACCGTTCCTCAAAAGCGACCATTAATCAAATTGCGTGCATATGGAGTATCGTCTTAGTTGTGTGACTGGACTCGTGATTTCCTCTCAGGAGGTCACAGTTCGTAGTGATAGACTGTAAATCATCGAGTAGAACAGAAGTGATATCTGGCGTTCTGCAAGGTAGTGTCATAGGCCCTCTGCTGTTCCTGATTTACATACATGATTGTTTGCAGATGATGCTGTAATTTACCGTCTAGTAAAATCATCAGACGATCAATTACAATTACAAAATGATCTATAGAGAATTTCTGTATTGTGCGAAAAGTGGCAATTAGCACTAAACAAAGAAAACTGCGAGGTCATCCACATGGGTACTAAAAGAAATCCGATAAATTTTGAGTATACGATAAATCTCACAAATCTAAGGGCTGTCAATTCGACTAAATACCTAGGAATTACAATTACGAGAAACTTAAATTGGAAGGACCACGTAGATAATATTGGGGGGAAGGCGAAACAGAGACTGCGCTTTGTTGGCGGAACACTTAGAAGATGCGACAAACCCACTAAAGAGACAGCCTTATTACACTTGTCCGTCCTCTGCTGGAATATTGCTGCGCGGTATGGGATCCTTACCAGGTAGGATTGACGGAGGTCATCGAAAAAGTGCAAAGAAGGGCAGCTCGTTTCGTGTTATCGCGCAATAAAGGTGAGAGTGTCACTGTTATGGTACGCGAGTTGGGGTGGCAGCCACTGAAACAAAGGCGGTTTTCTTTGAGGCGAGATCTATTTACGAAATTTCAATCACCAACTTTCTCTTCCGAATGCGTAAATATTTTGTTGACAGCCACCTACGTAGGGAGAAATTATCATCATAATAAAATAAGAGAATTCAGAGCTCGAACGCAAAGATTTAGTGTCCCTTTTTCCGACGCGCCATTCGAGAGTGGAATGGTAGAGAAGTAGTATGAAAATGGTTCGATGAACCCTCTGCCAGGCACTTAAGTGTGAATTGCGGAGTAACCACGTAGATGTAGATATCGCCTGTAGCGCCTTTTCTAGGCTCGTGACCAATCAGTTAGATCCCAGACGACTGGAAAACCGTGACTTGGTCATATGAATCCCGATTTCAGTTGGTAAGAGCTGATGGGAGGGTTCGATTGTAGCGCAGACTCCATGAAGCAATGGGTCCAAGTTGTCAACAAGGCACTGTACAAACTGGTGGTGGCTCCATAATGGTGTGAGCTTTGTTTACATGGAATGGACTGGATCCTCTGGTCCAAATGAACCGATCGTTGACTGGAAATGGTTTTGTTGCAGCCATTCATGGATTCCATGGATGATAATGCGCCATGTCACCGTGCTGCAACTGTTCGTGACTGGTCTGAAGAACATTCTAGACAATTCGAGTGAATGATTTGGCGACCCCGATCGCCTGAGATGAATGTCATCGAACAATTGGGGACATAACAGAAAGGTCAGATCGTGCACAAAATCTTGCACCGGCAACATTTTCGCACTGATCGGCGGCTATAGAGGCAGGGAACTTCCAGTGACCAATTGATCCATGCCACGTCGAGTTGCTGCTCTACCCAGGGCAAAAGGACGTCTGACAGAACATTAGGAGGTATCCCATGAATTTTGCACCTCAGTGTATATTGAAGAAAAATGCTCATTTTTCAATTATCCATCGCTTCCGTCAATTCAAAATCGAATGAATGTCATGAGCTTTAGGAGTAGTTTTCTCAGAAACAGGGGGCTGTTGAGCCAAAATATCTTAGCCTTTCATTTTAGGCTGTACACTAGCGACCTGACAAATATGAGACTAATCGGCCTTTCCCTTGTGTGAGATGCGTTGGATGAATCTTTAAGAAATATAGTCCACCCACAAAGGAGGTTGCATACGAAACCCTTGTTCGACCAATATTTGGATGTTGCTCGTGTGTCTGGGATCCTTACCAGATAGAACTGATAGAGCTCACGCGGAGGTTTACCGGCAATTCTCCTTCCCGCGAACGATTCGCGACTGGAACAGAAAAGGGGAAAGTGATTGTGGTACACGAAGCACCCTCCATTATTCACCGTCAGGTGGCTTGCGCAGTACAAACGTAGATACAGATATAGCTGCAACATTCGGGCGTTACACACGGCACATCTTCCAATGGAACAAGCTTTTCTGTGGCTTATGGCCACTTAATCTTTGGAGAAGAGTAGGTGGAGACGTATCGTACATCCATCTAAAAAGGTCACAAGGCAATCACACTAGTTTCATCCTAATTGACATTAAATCTCTGAAAATCAGATCACATTATTTTTAACATGGGAAACAACC
The DNA here is from genome assembly GCF_021461385.2 of Schistocerca piceifrons. NCBI lineage: Eukaryota > Metazoa > Arthropoda > Insecta > Orthoptera > Acrididae > Schistocerca > Schistocerca piceifrons. Next base: position 192,002,774 of record NC_060140.1, read on the forward strand.
TTTTATTACATATTATGACTATTGTTAATACAGGGTGTCCGAAAAGACTTTCCCTGATTACATAAATTAATAACTCAGGCTAGAAGTAAGATCAAATATGAAACTTGTGTCGAATTGTTTACAACTATCAAAGTTTTTTTCTGTTTTAGGTTCGCAGTACGTAAGCAGTGGATGAGATGCAGTGTCCAAGAAGCCATGTTAACCAATCAGGAGAAGGCACAGCGTGTCCTGTGCTACCATGAGACACGATCACCAACCACAGTGCAACATTTGGAAGGAATCCACCTGATGTCAAGAGCATTAAAGCCTGGTATGAGAAGTTCAAGAACATAGGATCGGTTGCTGACCTACCGAGGTCTGGTCGACCAAGAACCTCAGCATACAGGGTGGAAGCTGTAAGGCAGTCTTCTTCGAAGTCCGAAGAAATCGGTGCGCAGGACCTCACGTGAATTACAGATGACAAAAAGCTCTCTCCATGACATTTTACACAAACGTTTATTGTTTCGTGCTTACAAAGTGCAAATCGTTCTAGCCTTGTTGCCCAATGACATTACACGTCGATATGACTTTGGGGTCGAAATGCTATCACGTATTGAGGATGATGATGGTTATCTCAGACGAATTGCCTTTTCCCACGAAGCGACCTTTTTTGTCAGAGGAGTAGTGAATCGCTATAATGTGCGCATTTGGGGTTCACAACCCCCTGGCGAGGTCATGGAGTGCACCAGAGGCAGTCCCAAGGTGAATGTTTGGTGTGCGCTATTGCACGATCGAATTATCGGGCCATTCTTCTTCGCTGAGTCTACCATCACATCTGCAGTGTATCTGGGCATGTTGCAACTGTATGCTGTTCCTCAGCTGCTTCAGTATCACACCGATGTCTTGTTTCAGCAAGACGGTGCATCGCCTCATTGGGGTTTGGACGTCCGTGCCTATCTCGATATGACCTTTCCTGGGCGATGGATTGGTCGTGATGGGGCCAACGATTTGGCCTCCACGCTCTCCTGTCATAACCCCATTAGACTTCTTTTTATGGGGTTATGTCAAGGACGAGAGCTACCGAACAGTTGTACCAGATCTTGAAACCCTGCGTCAACGGATAACCACAGTTGTTGAATCGATCCCTCCAGTGATGTTGGCTAATGAGTGGACGGAAATTGAATATCGCCTAGGTATGTTACGTGCTACCAAGGGTACTCATGTGGAAGTTTACCGATGTGTGAACAAAACTTTGATAGTTTATAAACAATTAGACACTAGTTTCATATTTGTATCTTACTTCTAGCTTGAGTTATCAATTTATGTAATCAGGGAAAGACTTTTCGGACACCCTGTACATAGGAACTTTTAAAAGAAACCTGTTTTCATTATCCTTCTAGAAAGCACAGCACTCTATGGAAATAGAGTAAAAATAGTTGTTACTTTAAATGGGAACCCTTATTTTAATCACATAGTGGATTCTGCAGAAAAGCCATTAAAAATAAATTTTATGGAAATTTCTGTTTATTTATTTTGGCTTTAGACATCATTGACTAAACAGCCAGAAATAGCTGTAACTGTTATGAGTACCATAAAAATTTTGAGTTAAAGTGACAGAGAAAGCGTAGCTTTTGTGGGCAGTATAATGTACTGAGGAGACAACATTGTGTCCAAGTGTATTCCTACTATGGTTTCAAATGGAGCACGTTATTCACCTTCGTTACATATGCACATATTAGCTCTCAATAAAAAAAATGTAGAAATGAACGATAATTTCAGTCTTCATATACAAACAAACTCTTAATTTGAAATATGCACATTATTGTAGCCAGCTGGCTCCATAAGATTACTTGAGCCACGTGGGCTTACAATACCAAGTTTAAATCTATAAATAATCTTCTTTTAAATATTCCGCTTTGAAACTGTACTTATTTACTCTGTATCTGTTGAGTTAGGAGGTAACTCTTGCACGTAAGGGGAAACTCCTTGCAACTAGTTTCCTGTGTAGTATTCTTGTGCTTCCTTATACTTCGTGCATGCCAGTACAACACTGTTTAGACCGGTCACGTCAGTTTGATCCTGATCACAACGTCCAGAAGCTACCATTTCTACGGGATGTAAACGTTCAGGCTAAAATCAGTGTCCCAGCATCATACGAATGATGGATTTCACATGACGTTTACTTTACTTCACACAGTCGAACAATGTCCGGTTGTATGGTGGCTAGGTGTCTGCCCTGATGTTGGTGAAATACATACAATTCATGATTCCAGGCGCGATAAGCATCTTTCTCTGCCGTAGGTTTTAAACCAGTGTGAGGAACTGTTCTTCAGTAATGCCTGTCTTTGCTAGGTGGACGACCATAACGATGTGTACAGCACTGGCCATTAAAATTGCTACACCAAGAAGAAATGCAGATGATAAACGGGTATTCACTGGACAAATAAATTATACTAGAACTGACATGTGATAACATTTTCGCGCAATTTGGGTGCATACATCCTGAGAAATCAGTACCCAGCACAATCAGCTATGGCCGTAATAACGGCCTTGATACGGCTGGGCATTGAGTCAAACAGAGCTTGCATGGCGTGTACAGGTACAACTGCCCATACAGCTTCAGCACGGTACCACAGTTCATCAAGAGTAGTGACTGGTGTATTGTGACGAGACAGTTGCTCGGCCACCATTGACCAGACGTTTTCAATTGGTGAGAGATCTGGAGAATGTACTGGCGAGGGCAGCAGTCGAACATTTTCTGTAGCCAGAAAGGCCCGTACAGGACCTGCAACATCCGGTCGTGCATTATCCTGCTGAAATGTAGAGTTTCGCATGGATCGAATGAAGAGTAGAGCCACGGGGGTCGTAACACATCTGAAATGTAACGTCCACTGTTCAAAGTGCAGTCAATGCGAACAAGAGGTTACCCAGACGTGTAATCAATGGCACCCCATATCATCACGCCGGGTGATACGCCAGTATGGCGATGACGAATACACGCTTCCAATATGCGTTCACCGCGATGTCGCCAAACACGGATGCGACCATCATGATGCTGTAAACAGAATCTGGAATCATCAGAAAAAATCACGTTTTGCCATTCGTGCACCCAGGTTCGTCGTTGAGTACACCCTCGCAGGCGTTCCTGTCTGTGATGCAGCGTCAAGGGTAACCGCAGCCATGGTCTCCGAGATGATAGTCCATGCTGCTGCAAACGTCGTCCAACTGTTCGTGCAGATGGTTGTTGTTTTGCAAACGTCCCCATCTGTTGACTTAGGGATCGAGACGTGGCTGCACGATCCGTTACAGCCATGCGGATAAGATGCCTGTCATCTCGACTGCAAGTGATACGAGGCCGTTGGGATCCAGCACAGCGTTCCGTATTACCCTCCTGAACCCACCGATTCCATATTCTGCTAACAGTCATTGGATCTCGACCAACGCGAGCAGCAATGTCGCGATACGATAAACCGCAATCTCGATAGGCTACAATCCGACCCTTATCAAAGTCGGAAACGTGATGGTACGCATTTCTCCTCCTTACACGAGGTATCACAACAACGTTTCACCAGGCAACGCCGGTCAACTGCTGTTTGTGTATGAGAAATCGGTTGGAAACTTTCCTCATGTCAGCACGTTGTAGGTGTCGCCACCAGCGCCAACCTTGTGTGAATGCTCTGTAAAAGCTAATCATTTGCATATCACAGCATCTTCTTCCTGTCGATTAAATTTCGCGTTTGTAGCACGTCATCTTCGTGGTGTAGCAATTTTAATGGCCAGTAGTGTAAAATACCGTCACATTCTTTCACGCGTCGCAAGTTGACGTCCACTTCGTTTTTCCTTGCTGCTAGAAATGTAGCTTTGGCCAGGCGGTCATTGGGACCTAGGGCAGGGTAGCATCACGAATGAAAAGCTACGAGACACAGTTTAAGTGGTGGCGCAGAGAGGGCTTATCGATGTGCACGAGGTGGTTTGCGCCGCCGGAAAGCCTGCCGCTTTTGCTACGAGACAAGCGTGGACACACTATGGCAGGGCCTAGCGGTGCAGCCAGCGTGCCGCTGAGTAGTAATAGGGTGGGAGGCGGTAGGGGTGGGGGTGTCCGGGTGCAGAATGCCCCGAGCTGCCGGTCCGCATTGATCCGTCGCACCTCCTGCCGTGCCCTGCCTTGCCCTGCTCCCATTCCGCCCGCGGCGACATACTCGCGTCTAACGAGCAACGCGCCGGACAAACCACACTTCTGCCGACAGCGCCGCACCTGCGCCTTTCTGAATCGTCTGCTCGCACGTGCACAGATGAATGGCGAACGGCAGCGTCCCTCGCTTCACACTCTGCCTCCGCGGTAACTTTGTCGGTGGCGATGTCTCCTCTACACTGCTTACGTTCCCGCAAACAGAAGGCGCAGTCATTTCAACAGAGAGTACACGGCAGCCGATGTGAACGTCGATGCAGTGCTGTACACGAAGCTACAGTTCATTCTATTCACTTGTTTTTCTTTCCTTTCCTCCGTCCTCTTTTTTGCTCTCGCGGTGTAATTAATTGTAATAACTAATATACTGCAATCGAAGCCACTACATATAGTCCGTTGGGATGTTTGTCTTAAAAGAACAAAGTTCTAAAATAGTCTGCCAAGCTCTTACGTATGGGGAATGAAAATATTGTATCTTCGTTACACCCAAAATATCAAGGAATGTATTCCAGGAAACACAGTCAAAAACTTTTCTGCTAAATCTACAAATGCTGTAATTTTGGATTTGCTTCCTTCAACTTATCATCTATACCAATTACAAAAATTTTGGTCTTTCGCGGCGTTCTTCTGTCTGCATGTGAAGAATAAACTTAGTAACTACTGTAGAGATTTTAATATGGCCTTCACTAATGCGTAGACTGATTCACGAGCAAGGTTTGTCTATATACTTAATTTATATTTCGAACAAACTGGATAAACTACGATGACGTTTGTCGATTAAGTCGTGCCTTTGAGAAGTTTCCTCGCGAGTGCTGCTTAAATCGCTTAACTTATAATTTGAAGTTAATACTCAGTTGACGTTCTCTTACGCACTGACTTGTAAATAAAATGAGCGCTACGCCAGGCAAGGCAACCGGCCGTAGATATTTAGTGATATTCATGCTAAGCGAAGCCGGTGCATGTCATAAGTCCACCATTTCTTCTAATGTCCCTACAACTCTCCGGAACATAAACTGATCTCACAATCCTCCCCCCCCCCCCCCCCCGCCCTACCTACTTTCCACTTTCTGAACTCAACTTCTGCCACTAGTCGTTCCATCATTTTGTCGATAATTCATATATTTATTCCACAATCACGACATGTTAAATCTTATGGTTCGGCAATACAACACCTAGCGTCATCTTTGGCATTGCAATTACTACATTTTCCTTGATGTCTGAGGGTACGCCGCCTTTCTCATATCCTACATACAAGGCGCAACACCTTTCTCATGCCAAGGACCTTAATATTTCTGAGTAAATGCAGTCTACTCCAGGTGCCTTGCACCAATACCTATAATAATTTTGTTTTACCCATACCTGCCATTATTATAAGGGACTGTCAAATGAAAACGAGACAGACAGAAAGAAAGTACGTAAAGTGTTCTTTATTTCAAAAGTAATCGCCGTAACTGTTAATATATTTATCCACCTGTAAGACAAGGTTTGTCAGTGCCTTCATGGAAAACCTTGCTGTTGCCTACGGAATCATGACAGTACCCAGGCTTCTACCTTTCCGACCGAAGCAAATCGACGGCCACAAATGTCTTCCTCCAGGGCTCCAGAAATATGAAAATCGCATGGAAAGAGATCGGCACTGTATGGACTGGAGTAAAAGCTTCCTAGCGAAACTTACGCAGCGTAGTCGAAACAACTTCAGAAACATGTTCAAAAATGGTTCAAATGGCTTGTAATGTTATGTGAGCGTCACTGTCCCCTTTTTTTTTAAGTAATTTGTGTCTGATTTTATTCTGAGAAGCTCTGTAATTTACGTAAATAATGTAAATGTTATTCAAAAAGTACTTGAAGTGAAGCGCAGCAAAAAGTACTTGAAGTGAAGCGCAGCTGGACAGCCAGAAGCTGGTTAGCGCACAATCCCCGCAACAACAGTAGTTGCGAATCTTTGAGTATGGACACAGAGGAAAAAAAAGGAGGGAGAGAGAGAGAGAGAGAGAGAGAGAGAGAGAGAGAGAGAATTGATTTATTTTTTTTTAAAAAAAGAGGACTGTTAATCTGTATCACGTAAAGGACATGTTGCTAGGTCGCCGCTCAGAACGTATTGTTACATTTAATGAAAATTGATATTTTAGTGATAAAACCGAGTAAAGTATGTGTAAGAGTTGCCAAACATTTATGTATACAAATTTTCTGGAAGTGAAGAACAGAAATATCTTGTTTTTGGAAAAGTAGGTGAACTTCATTGTCGTCGCCGTCTATCAATCGACAGAATTGTAAGTGTACAAAGTTTACTAAAATACAGGAAAAGAAATGCATTCTCTATAGTTTTCATTCAATAAGTAACAAACTCTCACAATTTCTTAATTACAGTAATTGGGATATGTTCTTGTACGATAGTACGGCGCTGAACTCCACTGACCAATTTTGATGTAGCAGGACGCGTGGTTTGAAGGAAGTTTGTGTGCCAAGCAATCTCCTTTTCTCATGAAAAGCAGATGGCTGTTTGATCTTATTTACTTATAATAGTGGTCCCTTAGGTATGCAAAGCTACGAAAACTTGGGCTCAAAGCTATCCGCAATACGACCTAGTAACTAACAAAGTCGTATTTTAACCCTTAAAGAACAAATTGTAATACGTCACCAACTGGTGCAGAAGCTGATCATTCAAGGAGGCAGCAACCAAAATTCAGGTACCAGTTACGACTTAAAGTAAAAATCTCAATCAAAAATCTCTCTCTCTCTCTCTCTCTCTCTCTCTCCAAACTCATATATAAATATTCATATTATTATTAAAAAAAGTCATTTTATAAGCTCTAAGCACTATGGGACTTAACATCTGAGGTCACCAGTCCCCTAGAACTTAGAACTACTTAAACCTAACTAACCTAAGGACATCATACACATCCATACCCGAGGCAGGATTCGAAACTGCGACCGTAGCAGCAGCGCGGTTCCGGACTGAAGCGCCTAGAACCGCTCGACCATCAGCAACATGTGGATGGACCGACGATTTCCAGCACGCTGCTAAAGTTTCGCTGGGAAGCCTTTACACATCCTCCATACAGTCCCGATGTCTCCACGCTTTTTATTCTGTTGCCTACAATACAATCCTTGATATTCTGAAGGTATCTGGTATAAAATATTTTCTCTGCTCATACATAAGAGCTTCGCAGACTGTTTAAGAGCTTCATTCTTTTCAGACAAACATACGATTTACATATTTTTGGAGCCCTGAAAGAAAGACATTCGTGACCGACTATTTACTGCGGACGAAGAGGACACGACTGGATACAATCGTGGTTCTCAGAAAATCGCAAACATTTTTCTATGAAGGCAGTGGCCGTCTTGTGGGATATAAATGTAATAGCAGTTACGGCGATTACGCCTGAAATAATAGTTTACTCACTTTTTTCCATCTGTCTCGTTTTCATTTGAATGTCCCTTATACAAGTTCTATTGCAAGCTAGACTTTTAAGACCAGAATCCTAGGTAAAACATGAGTATCATCCTATTGTAGCATTAGCAACACTAGTGTAAAATCAACTCACGGACCACTTTTCCAGTGTAGGAGGTAGGAGCTACATAATACACTTACGTGACGAAAGCCACAGAATAACGACATGCACATATACAGATGGCGGTAGTGTTGTGCACACAACGCATAAAAGAGCAGAGCATTGAGAGAGCTGTCATTTGTATTCAGGTGCTTCATGTGGAAAGGTTTCCGAGGTGGTTATGGCCGCAACACGGGACTTAACAGAGTTCGAACGTGGAATCGTAACTGGAGTTAGACGCATGGGACATACCATTTCGGTAACAGAGAATTCAGAATTCCAAGATCTACAGTGTCAAGAGTGTGCCGAGAATATCAAAATTCAAGCATTACTGCTCACCACAGACAAAGCAGCGGCCGAAGGCCTTCACTTAACGACCGACAACAGCGGCGTTTGCGCAGAGTTGTCAGTGCCAAGAGAGAAGCAACACTGCGTGAAATAACCGCAAAAACCCATGTGGGACGTAAGACGAACGTATCCGTTAGGACAGTGAGGCGAAATTTGACGTTAATGGGCCTTGGGTGGGAGCGAGTAACGCGCCTACGGTCAACGTATGGAACTTCTCCTGGGAGTCATGTAGCTTTTTACCGGTGCACCACTGCCAGTTTACTGTAACCCTGGCCCCCTCACATTTAACACAGAAATTGCGTCGCTATTCAATAATAAAGCATCGATGCCAAGCACGATATCGCCGGAAGCGCCTCTCCTCGGCTTGTGATCATATCGGTTGGACCCTACACGACTGGGAAACCGTCGCCTGGTCAAATGAGTAGGTAAGAGCTGATGGTAGGGTTCGAGTGCGGTGCAGACACCACGAAGGCTCCGTAATGCTGTGTGCTGTGTTTATATGGAATGGACTGAGTCGTCTAGTCCAAGTGAACTGATCATTGATTGGGAACGGTTATGTTCGGCTATTTGGAGACCATTTGCAGCCAATCATGGACTTCATTTTCTCTTACCACGTTGGAATTTTTATGGATGACAATGCACCATCTTACTGGGCCACAATCGTTCGTGATTGGTTTGAATAACATTCTGGACAGTTCGAGCGAACCCAGATCCCCGATATGAACCCCATCGAACATTTATGGGGCATAATCGAGAGGTCAGTTCGTGCACAAAATCCTGCACTGGCAACACATTCGCAATAATTGACGGATATAGAGGCAGCCTGGCTCAATATTTCTGCAGGGGACTTCAAACGGCTTGTTGAGTCCTTGCCACATCGAATTGCTGCGCGCCGGACAAAAGGAGATCCTACACGGTATTAACACTATGCCGTCCGACGACACCACAGTGGTGTTGCCGTCCGACGACACCACAGTGGTGTCGTCTGCATAGTATCGCTCAGTGGCCAGCGACACCACAGTGGTGTCGTGAGCGTAGTTTCGCGCACTGGCCGTAGGCAGCACTTTAGTATCTTTTGCATTCTGTTGGTATTTTGTTTAGGTAACAGTAAGTTACACACGTCAATAATTTTTTTTGTTTTTATAAGTACTTGTGCCCTTTCATCATGACGGACGAAACAGACAATAGGATTATTTACAATGAATGCGCGGACGTCTTGTCTGACGTTCCGGGCTTGGCGGATTGGGAAGAAGACATTGGATATCAAGCAGAATCGTAGGAAGATAGTGAAAAACGTCCAAGAAGAATTTGGCGAACGCTACGGTTGCCAACTGATTCGGCTGAATCAAACGAAGAAGACAGTGCACAGTGGTCATACTTTGATTTACCGAGGACCAATAATAAATTTGAAGGATCGCCGGGTCCCAACAAATTTCCCAAAGATACACAGAGCGTCGAGGATATCGTAGAATTATATATTGGGAACTATGTTGGGAACTACCTATTTGAATATATTAACAATGCAACCAACAAGTACTACAGTCAGAGCTGCAACAGAAGGAAACTGGATTTAAAAAATGCCAAATTTGTCCACGTTACGGGACCCGAACTTAGAAAATAGTTTGGGCTTGCTATCCTTATGGGAACTGTAAAGAAGGCAAGGATCGATGATTATTGGTCAACGAATCCATTGATAGACACACCTGTATTTCGCAAAACGATTCAGACATATATTATCATTTTTACAATTTTCCGACAGCAACAATAAACAGGGTAATTCCGACCGGTTTTTCAAAGTGCAATTCGTAATTGATTATTTTTCCAAAAGGTTTAAAGAAACGTTTAATCTAAATCAAAACATCTCAATTGATGAAATAATGATACCATGGCGTGGGCGGTTAAATTTTGAAGTTCACAATCCGTCGAAAATTACGAAATACGGCATACTCATTCGGAGGCTGTGTGATTCGAGTACGGGATACATTTCCTCATTTAAGATATATTCCGGCGCTGGACAGTCTTTAGCATAAACAGTGATGGAACTACTGACACCTTCTGACGGAAAGTGGTATCACCTCTGCATGGATAATTATTATAACAGTGCAGAACTTGCAGAGAGGTTACTTGAAAAGAAAATTCGAGTTTGTGGAACTATATGGCAAAATAGAGGATTTCCGGAAAATTACATCGCGCAGAAGTCAATGTGTTTGAAGCTTGTCATCAACGGAAAGGTCACAAGCAGCCGGCGACAAGCCGAGTAATCCGAATTAGTGCTGCCGGCGCCAAGCGAATAAATTTGTACGAGACGTGCGGACGGCAAAGTGTTAAGAGGTATCCCATGAATTTTGTCACCTCAGTGTATTACTGGTACAGGTTACTGCAATCTGTACACTGGTAGCGATGTGACTGACATACAACGTGCGCACTGCCGAAGTTACTTGTAGCGGGTGATCATAAAGTCGGTATAAATTTTAAAACTGAATAAATCACGGAATAATGTAGATAGAGAAGTAGAAATTGACACACATGCTTGGAATGACATGGGGTTTTATTAGAACCACAAAAATACAAAAGTTCAGAAAATGTCCGACAGATGGCGCTTCATCTGATCAGAATAGCAATAATTAGCATAATAAAGTAAGACAAAGCAAAGATGATGTTGAAACTTCCTGGCAGATTAAAACTGTGTGCCGGGCCGAGACTCGAACTCGGGAACTTTGCCTTTCGCGGGCACGTGCTCTACCAACTGAGCTACCCAAGCACGACTCACGCCCCGTCCTCAGCTTTACTTCTGCCAGTACCTCGTCTAAAGATGATGTTCTTTACAGGAAATGCTCAATATGTCCACCATCATTCCTCAACAATAGCTGTAGTCGAGGAATAATGTTGTGAACAGCACTGTGAAGCATGTCCGGAGTTATGGTGAGGCGTTGGCGTCGGATGTTGTCTTTCAGCATCCCTAGAGATGTCGGTCGATCACGATACACTTGCGACTTCAGGTAACCCCAAAGCCAATAATCGCACTGACTGAGATCTGGGGACCTGGGAGGCCAAGAATGACGAAAGTGGCGGCTGAGCACACGGTCATCACCAAACGACGCGCGCAAGAGATCTTTCACGCGTCTAGCAATACGGGGTGAAGCGCCATCCTGCATAAACATCGTACGCTCCAGCAGGTGTTTATCAGCCAGGCTGTGGATGATGCGATTCTGTAACATATCGGCGTACCTCTCATCCGTCACGGTAGCAGTTACAAAACCAGAATCACGCATTTCCTCGAAGAAAAAAAGGCCCGATAACGGTAGATGTGGTAAATCCAACCCATACCGTGACTTTCTCGTCGTGCAATGGAGTTTCCACGACGGTTCTAGGATTTTCGGTAGCCCAAATTCTGCAGTTGTGGGTGTTGACAGCCCCTCGAAGCGTGAAATGAGCTTCGTCGGTCCACAACACGTTACTCAACCAATCGTCATCTTCCGCCATCTTTTGAAACGCCCACACAACAAATGCCCTCCGCTTCACTAAATCGCCAGGTAACAGTTCATGATGCCGATGGATTTTGTACGAAAATGGCTCTGAGCACTATGGGACTTAACATCTGTGGTCATCAGTGCCCTAGAACTTAGAACTAATTAAACCTAACTAACCTAAGGACATCACACACATTCATGCCCGAGGCAGGATTCGAACCTGCGACCGTTGCGGTCGCGCGGTTCCAGACTGTAGCGCCTATAACCGCTCGGCCACAACGGCCGGCGATTTTGTACGGATGGCATCGGAGGGTACGCCTAAGTGCCAACCAAACAGTAGTGTATGGAATGCCGATGCGACGTGCGACTGCACGAGCGCTGACTTCCCCGTGCATAGACGAACCCGCTACGGTCTCCATTTCTTCCTGAACTGTCTCAGCAGCATTACACCTTGTACTCGGTCGGCCACTACGGGGTCTATCGTCTAAACAACCCGTGGATTCGAACTTCGAAATCATTCTCGCCACAGCTTTACCCCGTTCGAATCCCCTTCCTAAGGCGATAGGATCGTAACGCTGAAGTAGCACATTCCCAGTTCTCATAATAGAGCTTCATTAAAAGCGCCTTTTCAGGTAACGTCAACATGTTGCGACTGCTGGCGCATCTGATTCTCTCTCCTTTTTTTTCCCTTTATTGTATTTCGATTCCCCCCGAAGGGGGCGGGCGGGCAGCAGCTTATTACGGTGCTCTGCAGCCTACAGAATTTTTAAAATGTGAGGAGAAGTTAAGAAACAATAAAAGCAGGCGATAAAACGGGGACTTAAATTGTAAGACGGCGGAAAATTGGGGAAAGTTAAAACATAAAACAAAGGATTGGCAAAGCGAATAAAAATACACAGGATGCAGACAGGTAACACAGTAGATAGACAATTAAAAAACATGGCGACAGTCTGGTTTCTGTTCGCAAGAGATATAAAACCACACCCAGCGACAGTATGAGCCGTTCGCAACACTTCGGAAAAGACACACTACACTAAACACTCACTGTTAACACTGCACTAAAATGTCGGCACAAAGAGGACACACCATAGCCTAGGGCAGAGGGGGGGGGGTGGATCTGGACAGATGAGGGGGGAAACAAGGAAACAAGGAGGGAGGCCGGCCGCGATGGTCTCGCGGTTAAGGCGCTCAGTCCGGAACCGCTCGACTGCTACGGTCGCAGGTTCGAATCCTGCCTCGGGCATGGATGTGTGTAATGTCCTTAGGTTAGTTAGGTTTAAGTAGTTCTAAGTTCTAGGGGACTGATGACCAGAGATGTTACGTCCCATAGTGCTCATAGCCATTTGAACCAACCAAGGAGGGAGGAGAGGAAAGACGAAAGGGGGGGTTCTCTCTCTCATTACAGCTCCTTTTACACACAATTGTCATGCGCAGTCACTGACGTTTTGCTGTACAGCGCCATCTGTCGGACAGTTTGTAAACTTTGTTTTTTTTATTTTTTGGTTCTAATAAAACCCCCACCCTATGTCATTCCAAGCATGTGTGTCAATTTTTACCTCTCTATTTACATTATTCCGTGGTTTATTAAGGTTTCAAATTTATACTGACTTTTTGATCACCCTGTACATCTGCCGATGACTCTACATGCAAGTTAACCTACTGCGCTCCCCCTACCAAGAAGTAATAGGTCAGATCAAATTACGGGTATCGAGACAAAAGTACTGATACTGACTGACACCATTAACACGAGGACGTCCCTACTGACAGCTACGGAGGCTGGGCAGCAGCGGGAGCAATGTGATGGGACTGCTGTGCGATACAAGAGCCGAGGCGGGCAGCAGGCCTCGGTGGCTGCTCGGCGCGCCGCCGCTCCGCCCGCCCCTTCCCGCTTCCTGCGCATAACGAACCATTATGGGCAGCCGCCGGCCGTGAAAGAACCGCCTCGCCCGCAGACCCCAGCGTCGCAACGGCGCCGAGGTCGCTGCGGTCTCCCCCGCTGACCCGGGCCAGCGCTGGCTACGCTGCCGAAGGCGAGCCCGTGAAATGTGCACGGCAGGTTCAAAATGGTTCAAATGGCTCTGAGCACTACGGGACTTAACATCTGAGGTCATCAGCCCCCTCGAACTTAAAACTACTTAGACCTAACTAACCTAAGGACATCACACACACCCAAGACCGAGGCAGGATTCGAACCTGCACCGTAGCTGTCGCGCGGATCCAGACTGTAGCGCCTACAACCGCACGGCCATCCCGTCCGGCGGAAATTTAGTAGTCGGTGACGAAACATTTACGAACCCGAAGGTTTTTTTATGTTTTAGGAAGGAACTGAAAAAAGGACAGTTTATTTCAGTGATGACAGAGTCTACCAGCAACGTTGACTTCAAGATGATTCGTTTAGTGGTTAGATTTTATCATCCTGATAAAGGCATTGTATTGAGACTGTTGGAGCTGGTGAACTTTGGTGTTGAAAGTGTAGGGTATTTGACTACGTTTCTCTTAGGGGTATTGTAAAAGTCTGATGTTACGAAAAGGTTGTAGCGATTTCGGCTGACAATACAAATACTTATTAGAGAGGGAAGAAAAGGAAGGGGAGAAAGGATCCTTATTTTAAGTTGGAAGAAAGGAGTGAAAAAACGTAAAAGGTGTAGGATGTCCTGCTCATATTGTCCGCAATGCTGTTCAAACTGGAGCTGATGGTTTACCCACTGATATAAAGCTCGTAACTGGCAAAATCTACATACACTTCCACATTTATGCCGCGCTTGTTAAAAAAAACTAAAACCGTTCTGAGAATTCGCTGAAGTAGAATAAGGGAAACTATTAAATCATAGTAAAACTGGATGATTACCTTTCTACTACCTGTTGAAAGAGTCATTGATGTCTTCCAGGCATTAAAATCCTATTTCTTGTCCCTTGGTAAGTGTCCTATTAACCTGAAAATTTTTTCCGAAAATGAGCTTTCCTTAATTTCTCTTTTGTTTCTTTCAAGCCCGTTACGTATTTTCCCCACCGGCATTCGGCGCACTGAAAAAGAAAATTTAACTGTAAGGGGTGATCAAAAAATTTCCGTTCGAAGGCCGTACAGTCCCATATCGGTACAATTAGGCAAAATTGCCGTGATCATTGAGGCAAACATCCGACTGGCACCAAGCTGCTAATACCCGTTTTGTAAAACACCATGTCACGCTGCGTGAAGAAGTCCGTTACTACTTGCTGTATATCCTCGTCTAACAGGAATCGCCGACCCTGAAACACCTTTTTTAAGGGACCGAAGGCGTGATAACCGGAATGGGAGATCAGGATTATAGTGCGGGCGCTCGAATATCTCCCATTTGAGTTGGCGTAACTTCTGTCTAATGATATTTGCGATTTGGGGACATGCTTTATGCTGAAGCAAAAGAAAAAAAAAAAAAAAAAAAAAAAAGGGGGTTCAAATGGCTCTGAGCACTATGCGACTTAACTTCTGAGGTCATCAGTCGCCTAGAACTTAGAACTAATTAAACCTAACTAACCTAAGGACATCACACACATCCATGCCCGAGGGAGGATTCGAACCTGCGACCGCAGCGGTCGCTCGGCTCCAGACTGAAGCGCCTAGAACCGCTCGGCCACTCCGGCCGGTGCGCGGCAGGAAAGCGATAATTTTCTTCCCAGTTTAATAGCATTCGTATTTTTGCAGAATGCTTTTAACGATCTTGATTGGACTACATACTTCGAAAATCTGAAGGCCGCAGTGATAAAATACAGTATCGAAAAAGTTATCTACATTTTGTATAGAACCAGACTGCAGTTATGAGAGTCGAACGACACGAAAGGGAAGGAGCAGTTGAAAAGGTAGTGAGGCAAGGTTATATCATATCCTCCATTTTATTCAATTTATGCATTAAGCATGCAGTACAGGATATAAACGGGAAATTTGGACGGCGAATTAAAGGTAGAGGAGAAGAAATTAAAATCTCTGGTGACGTTTGCCGACGGCATGGTCGGGGGCTGCAAAGGCGTTTGAAGATCAGTTGAACGAAATGGATAGCGTCCCGAAAAGAGATTATAAAATTAATACTGTCACGGAGAAGAAGGTGTAATTAGCTGAATGACGAACACTAACTTCACTTAACGAAGATTTATTCAGCACTTGCACATAGCCGGCCGGAGTGGCCGAGCGGTTCTAGGCGCTACAGTCTGGAACCGGGTGACGGCTACGGTCGCAAGTTCGAATCCTGCCTCGGGCATGGATGTGTGTGATGTCCGTAGGTTAGTTAGGTTGAAGTAGTTCTAAGTTCTAGGGGACTGATGGCTTCAGATGTTAAGTCCCATAGTGCTCAGAGCCACTTGAACCATTTGAACTTGCACGTACAAGAGCGCGGAGCGAACTGCCTCCGGCCAGAACACATACAGTATATATACAGCTACAGAACATTCCAGTACAATGATTCATGACATTTGTGGATACTTTTAGAATGTACTCGAAACGAATATAGAAATTAAAATCGTACAGTGCAGGTGAGTTTTGAACTCACGACCCTCAGTTTAGTATCACAACCATTACACCACGGAGCTACTCAGCTTCTTCTGCGACAATATCAACAAAACTCAGACAAGGGTAATGGAATGGGATCTAAATAAATAGGGAGATCATGAGGGAATTTGATTTGGAAACGACACACTAAAAGAAGTAGACGAGTTTTGTTATTTGGGCAGCGAAATAAATGACGATGGCTGAAGTAAAGAAGGTATAGAATATAGACTAGCAATGGCAAGAAAAGTGTTTCTGAAGAAGAGAAATTTGTTAACATCGAATGTAAATTTATGTGCTAGGAAGTCTTTTCTAAAGGCATTTATATGTTGTGTAGCGTCGTATGGAAGTGAAATGTGGACGGTAAGCAGTTCAGACAAGAAGAGACTAACAGCTCTTGAGATGTAGTGCTACAGAAGAATGCTCGGGATTAGATGACATAGATCCGTGACTAAAGAGGACACACTGAATCGACATGAGAAAAAAGAAATTTATGGCACAACTTGGCTAAAAGAAGGGATCAGCTGGTAGGACACATCCCGAGGCATCAAGGCATAGTCAGTTTGGTGATGGATAGAAGAGTGCGGGGCAAAAACTATACATGGAGACCATGAGATGACTACAGTAAGTAGGTTCAAATGGATGCAGATTACAGTGGTTATGCACAGATGAAGCGGCTTGCACAGGATAGGCTAGCAGAAGAGAACTGCATCAAACCAGTCTTCAGACAGAAGAACACAACAGAGGGAAGGAGGGAGGGAGGGGAGAGAGAGAGAGAGAGAGAGAGAGAGAGAGAGAGAGAGAGAGAGTGAGAAGGGGGGAGGGAGGGAGGGGGAGGGAGGGGGAGGGAGGGGAGGCAATCGTCAAATGACTGGTAGCCGCCGATTTTTTTTTTCTACCCTGCATGCAGGAAATGCACACAGGTAGGATCGTAAGGTGAAATGTAGCCATCTGCAGACTGCGACAACAGCTCTTATTTCGTAGCGGATGCCTAAAAATCACTTGTAGCTTGTTATCTTGTATGCAGCTCAAGAAAATATCCTATACACACTAGCCACACATTTAACACACTGAAGTAAGGTGTCTGGTCTGAAGCATCTTCATTGAAATGATTGCTGGTTGTACTGTCAATTTGTACCTCATCTTTGTTATGCCGCACGCACCAAAACAAACAAACACACCCACACACACACACACACACACACACACACACACACACACACAAGCACGCACACACAGACACACACACACACACACACACACACACACACACACACACACACACACACACAAGCACGCACGGGCGTTTATTCATGCTGCGACCGGTGCACGTTTTCAGTTACCCACAATGCTTTTTTGGTTATTTATTTCTGCTTTTGAAATAACGCGAAAATAAGACGTGTGGACTATTGAACAAAAGGTATTACGGATATATGATGCAGCAAAGCGCTTTCATTTAGAATTATTGTCTGTCCGAGAACAGAACTCAACGACCCCTTGGTCAACAGATACTGATCACCAGCTCAGACGCAAGGAAAGGCGGCCACCGTTACTTTTACATTCTAGCATTCGCCTCATATAAAATAAACCGCGGAATGGTGGAACTGGGCTTTGAACACTGCCGCTCATGAACTCACGTTCAGTGTGGCTTAATCACAACAACATCCCACCTGATAATACAACTGATAGTATCACCTTTCGTCTCGTGCGCGACTAATCCGATTAACATCTGTCGAGAGAAAACGTGACGATATCGAAATGGCAAGATAACTGCGCTGCTTCTTGGTCGGCAGCACAACGGCAACACTGTAACGATACATTTATTGTTTTCGGTATTGTGCGGATTTCTTACAGGCAAATCAAGGAGAAAACACGTTTATCGACAAATCAAGCAGAAAATTTGACTAAATTTAAACTGTTGCCTTGTGGCATTTCTTTAGTTCGCAGTTACTAATTTAACGATACGACAATCATGAGACATTTTACTACAAAACCTTCGGGTAATGCGCGATATGTAAAACAGTAAGCTATGAAGATTTGCTTACGACACGGTCTTCAGACTGCGACGGGATGCTCTGCACGATGGAAGTTGAAGTTCGTTAAGAGACAGCGCGGTGGTCTCGCGCGAGCCAAGTATGCGAAAACAGTGATAACGGTGTTACGTAACCATATACCTCAAACATAATAAACGCAATTCCCAAAACAGAAAATTATACAGAATGTAACGAGTGCCACATAACACAACAGAACATAATGAAAAATGTTGTAAGGATACTCATTTAAGTTTGCAGGCGCTCTTTAAGACTTTAAGGAACAACAGAACAACACAGCGACCAATAATAAGTCTGATTGTGGGGATAGTTATACAGAGTGAGCAAAAAAGAAATTGACGCTTTCAGAAATTCATGACTTATTCGCTTCAAATCTTAATTTGTTGATAGATTACTGGTAGATGTATGGGCGCCTTTCTTCTGTTACAGGCTGCCACCGCCAGAGAAGACTAGTGTAAGAAATGGCAACTACGTCACAACAAAAGACTGGTGTGCCCTTCAGTCAGCGAAAATGGAATCAGTAATTGCTGTTCACTGAGCATTTCGCAACACTTTCATCAGGATGCACCCAGCTGAACCTCCATTTCTGGCTGGTAAAAACACTTTGAAGAGAAGCGCTGCATTACTTGTGTAAACGCTTGCACACGAAACCATACAGATTGCAGTTGGTCCAGTCACGCATTCCAGGAGATTATGCTGCACGATCTCACTTCTGAACTGAGATGTTGGCATGGATGAAAAATGACAACTGAGGTTAACTTTTAGTGACTAAGCAATGTTTTAGACTAATGGTAAAGTTGCTCGGCCAAATGTTCCTTTTTGGGGGGAATAGAAAACTCCTTTTTCTCCACCCAACATGAACGAGAAGGTCAATGCCGATTGTGAAGATTTGCGGCTCCGTTTTCAAGGAGGAAACGGTCAAAAGCATTTGCTACCTCGATATGCTTTCTTTGTTGTTTCTGCCTCAATTGCAAGAAAACATTAACGACTTTATGCTACAACAAAGGTGTGCACCTCCCTGCTTCCACTTGGTTATACGGGAACACCTAAACACACTTCTGTCTGGACGATGGCTTGGCAGTGTAGATGCCGATGATATCATGAGCTGCTGCAAATGACGACCACGAGCACCATACTTAACTCCTTGTTAGTGGAGAATGAAACATTTGCAGCCCATCTTCACGAACCGGTAGGAAGAAGTTGGTGGCCGTTTTACTGAGCATAAAACGTGCGCTGGACTCTTACAAAGACAAAAAAGTAGTACCTAAATAATGCCTCCAAGTCCCACATACATCATCACTCGCCTAATAATACTTTCTATGAATGAAAATCTACCGCAGATGTGCAATGATCGAAACGTTCAGCTGTCGGAAGACACTTTCAATAAAACAGATAAGTATTTTCAAATAATGAAGTGTACTCTGGCTGCAGTGGATTTATTTTTGAAAAATCATATTTAACAGTCGTTAGGAAGATAGTTTACGCGTAAGTGAGCTGTCTTTTAACAGTAATTCCTTTCATATTTCGTCGATATCGTAAACGCCTTAGCGCGTTCGACACGCAGACCCAGTAACAACTGAGGAATGGGGTATCACTGTCCAAGGGAAGCTCGTGGCGATGAAAATTTGCCGCTGCCTTGCTTCGCCCAGTGAATGATGCGCCAAACGTGAAACTTTCTTCGGTGGCTAATTTTATACGTTTTTGTGAAGTGTGATGTTCTGTATGTTGTCTTCAAAGAGTATGGAGTGAATTGAATGGAGGACGTAGGACACCAAAGCCTGCTCTACTGTAACAGCAGGGATACTGCCGAATCAAGTGACAAGCAGACATACGGATCTTTATGAAGTATCTAATGACGCCAAACAGTGGGACAGTTCTGGACAACGTGTGCTTCTAACTGGGACACTGGAGCACGATCTAACTATGTAGAACTGGAGGCCAACGTCATAATCAGCCCAAATTAGGGGCAAGGTTCAGCTCACGTCGCTGCAGGTCGATCTCGCCGGCCATGCCGTCGTTAAGTGAGGTTGGAAATACAGTGTGACTGGCAGAAACCGAAAGCAATACAGCGTGACTTTTCTCTAACAATGCTGTAACCGATAACACGTACACCCCTCTCCATTTCCTGTCATTCTACCTCCAATCATCTAGCGGGAAAATGGTAACCAAGATAACAGTATAACGTCCAGCCGACAACAAAGTCGAGCACACGCTCGAACTGGAGAAAGTTTGGGAAATAATTCACCTGCCTTCTTTCAGTGGAACAATCTCGACGTTCGTCTTAAGAGATTTAAGGAAATCACGATAAACCTAAATCTCAATGACTGAAGCGGAATTTGAACCGTCTCTTCAAGAATACGAGTCCATTGCCCTAAACACTGCGCCTCTTCAACCGGTCTTGACAAGTAAGTGACGTGACGCTGTAGTTAAGGAGGGACGTTCATGAAGAACACACAATATTTAAAAAATGCACTAAATCCACAATTCTGAAGATACGGCAATGAAATTTTGTACCATGCTTTACATGAAATTAAAGCATTTACTGTTAAGATCCTTGGGTTATAAACTTTTAACCTTTTTAAGGTATTAAAAAAATGTATTTTCAAACATTAATACATGTTTCTAGAATGAAATTTTCACTCTACAGCGGGATGTGCGCTGATATGAAACTTCCTGGCAGATTAAAACTGTGTGCCGGACCGAGACTCGAACTCGGGACCTTTGCCTTTCGCGGGCAAGTGCTCTACCGACTGAGCTACCCAAGCACGACTCACGAATGAGCTTCTGTGAAGTTTGGAAGGTAGGATACGAGGTACTGGCGGAATTAAAGCTGTGAGGACGGGGCGTGAGTCGTGCTTGTGTAGCTCAGTCGGTAGAGCACTTGCCCGCGAAAGGCAAAGGTCCCGAGTTCGAGTCTCGGTCCGGCACACAGTTTCAATCTGCCAGGAAGTTTCATTAATACATGTGCCTTTTTCTCAGAAGATATTCAAGAGCTTTCTACAAATTTTTCTTTGTTTAATCTTTTTGCGTAAGTAAGCTTCTCTCATGAGGTTTTGTAAACATATCGAGTAGAAGAATTTTAATACTTCATTAGTTGTAGTTCTGTAAGTATGATATAAAATTCAATCAAAATTTACACTTGAGACAACATTTATTGTATTTATTAGAAAGAAGCGTACAAAATTTTGTAATTCTAGCCTTCACACAGATTTTGACATAAATGTACATAAACTTTAAAAAAATTAATTTTCAGGAAACGTAATTTAAAGTTCAGTCTAACGTTTTTTCTTATATTACCTCTTCAGAAGGTCCCAAGCCTGTACTCAGGGTACTCTTTCCCTTCAAGGCTTCTCTTCTGGTTTCTTGTTTTCTGCCTTCTTTCTTTTACCAGGTCTTCAACTAATGTTTCAGCTGCAGAGAGGCACTGTAAATCTATTTTCCTCAAGGTGTCTTCAATGAAACTTCCTATCTCAAAGCCCATGCTCTCTAACATTTTCATCCTCCATAAGTTCCCATCATTAAACACAAGAACTGTATCATACGTCTCAAATCTGACAACTGTAGCAGATGAAAATGTGGTTTCAGGGCATCGTTCCCATATGAGTGAATTTAGAGACTCATTTGGATTCTTGATTTTTCCACGATTACAATTTTTAAGAAGTTCAGAGTCGGCCAGAAGCCTGTAAGTGAGCTTGAAAACGCCCAGGATACAATTTGGAAACCTCTCCTTGTGAATGTTGGGGTTGTTATGCCTCTGAGCCTGTACTTACTTACACCAGTCAATGTCTTCATTTGTTAATATCACGTGGAAATATTTATCCCGTACTGCAATTTTCATGTCACACGTATAGGTTCTATCTGACAGCCTTGCCATAATACACTTTAAGAGTGTCTATCATCTTCTTTGTGAGTCTATTGTGACCACCGACGCCCTTTCCATTTTTTAAACTTTTTGCCCTTCGTATCACTGTCAAGTTTCCTCAATCTAGAGCCCATTCTCTTCTGGACGTCTCCAATGCATTCAAGTTTCTGAACTGAAAGTTCTCCATAAAGTTTGCTCTCAGTCACAGTATTGAATGCACTGGAGTCACAATCTCCAAGATATTTCACGTATCTGGCACCACATTTCTTGAAAGAGCTCTTAAAATAATTTGCATACCAGCTCCGTTCATTCCACCACTTGAAACAGAGTACATTTTACTGCAGTTATGACTTTCTACCTCTTCTTTACTTTCTCTACTAAGTGCAAGTTATGGCAGAACTTGCTCATAACTTTGACATCAAGTACCTTACCTATGTCGATATTTTAATACTTAACACACCATATGAAGACCTGTGCCCTCTTTTCATGAATGTTCCATCAAATGACACACCAAGGTCTGTTATAATGTGAGTAGAATCACCATCTAAGGAGTCATTTTTCTGCGAGAGCTTCAACTGTAGCTGCAATCATACTGTGTCCTCACAAACTTCAGAAGTAATGTTTCCCATTGAAAGTTTACTTTTCTACACCTCAGACATGGCGCTGGCGTATATTCATTAAGCCAACAATAATTTGGCCCTCGTGTCCCCACTCAAGCCACACGAAAACCTCACATTAGCTTCATAGCACCAGTTTTTCGGTTCCCGTTAGATCACCGAAGTTAAGCATATAATGTATATACTGCACGGTCGGCTACAGCTACATGAACTTCAACAACTGCTATGGGAATGGGTCGCCTCTCACTCCCTGCTACACCAACTAATTTAATTGTGCTTTCAAATTTCTTTATCATATTCTTTAGCCCATTTACTGACATTGGGGCCTCTTTGCAGCTTTTTCTGTTAGCGATATTCCCGAAATGCAGCACTGCTATCGTTTCCCTTTTCATAAAAAAAATTTATCAGCAATGCACTATCTTTCTTTTCAATAGCCATTGCGTTGCGTACGGAAAACTTCAACCTTCTTAACCCTTAACAAAAACAGTAACTCCACAAAAACGTACCGCCAAGCGACAGCCAAAATACTAACGTCAAAACGAGAAACATTTCACATTCTGACTGCATACAGCGCCATATTTTCACCTGGTGACAGAAAGTAGAGCTACTAATTTTTTCAGCATACAACGCGGGCGCACCGATTAATGAACATGCCTACGACGATTCAGCGTCCTACGATGTATGCAGCCCGCACTGTTGCACTAGTAACACCTGCAAAGCAAACCAAAATTTGTTTATTTGAGGTGATAATTAAAACTTTACGATTACTGCTCTCGTATCGGAATGCTGCGCCGCGGCGTTCCCGTTGCTTGCTCGCGTTACCACTGCTACGAGACCTGCTAGGTAGCCACGGCTCACTCGTCACTTATTCAGCGGACACGCCACCGCGTGCTCGTTCGACAAAATACCGCAACCCACACAGCCGCTGCCTTCCCCTCTCCCGTGCGACCAATCGACTGCCGCCTACTCGGTCAAAGTCATTATCACAGTTGACTGCCCTTTTCCTTCGGTTTAGGACACAAATAATTATCACCATAAACACGACTTCCTAAAAGAGTTCTTTGTTGCTGCGAGCATCTTAATGGGTCAGCAAACACTGTCCACATGACGGACATCGTCCTGGAGCACCACTCGTGAAGTTAGGCGTTGGCTTTGGTGTATGCCAGCGGTTGGATGGTGAAGTGCACTACCCGTCAAAGTTATTAAGCATTATTGTTGAGTGTGTCCACTCTTCATCTTTATGACGGCTTTAACACTGCTGCAAAAATTTTCAATGAGAAGTCTGAACGTCTGTAGAGGAATTACAGTCCATTCTTCCTCAAGAGCTGAAACCAGAGGAGGTACTGATACTGGACGCTCGGATGTGGAACGAAGTCTACGTTCTGACTCACCCCAATGGTGTTCCACTACGTTCGGGTCGGCATTGTGGACAGGCAAGGCCATTTCAGAAATGTGACTGTCCTCAAACTGTTGCCTCACAGATGCTGCTTTATGACACAGTGCATTGCCATGCTGATACGATCATCGTCTCTGCACTGTACTTCTGCTGTTCGCAGCACAGTGCTGTAAAATCAGTTCATATCCTTGCGCATTTAGCTTTATTTCGATTGTTCCAATGTGATATATGTACCTTTGTGAACTTATCATTTCTCAGAACGCATGCTGTTACAGCGTGATTGCCTGTAAATACCACATTAATGCAATAAATGCTCAAAATGATGTCCGTCAACCTCAATGCATTTGGCAATACGTGTAACGACATTCCTCTCAACGGCGAGTAGTTCGCCTTCCGTAATGTTCGCACATGCAGTGACAATGCGCTGACGCATGTTGTCAGGAGTTGTCGGTGGATCACGATAGCAAATATCCTTCAACTTTCCCCACAGAAAGAAATCTGGGGACGTCAGATCCGGTGAGCCTGCGGGCGATGGTATGGTGCTTCGACGACCAATCCACCTGTCGTGAAATATGCTATTCAGTACCACTTCAAACGCACGCGAGCTATTTGCCGGACATCCATCATGTTGGAAGTACATCGCCATTCTGTCATGCAGTGAAACATCTTGTAGTAACATCGGTAGAACATTACGTAGGAAATCAGCATACATCGCACCATTTAGACTGCCATCGATAAAATGGGGGCCAATTATCCTTCCTCCCATAATGCCGCACCATACATTAACCCGCCAAGGTCGCTGATGTTCCACTTGTCGCAGCCATCGTGGATTTTCCGTTGCCCAATAGTGCATATTATGCTGGTTTACGTTAACGCTGTTGGTAAATGACGCTCCGTCGCTAAATAGAACGCGTGCAAAAAATTTGTCATCGTCCCGTAATTTCTCTTGTGCCCAGTGGCAGAACTGTACGCGACGTTCAAAGTCGTCGCCATGCAATTCCTGGTGCATAGAAATATGGTACGGGTGCAATCGATGTTGATGTACCATTCTCAACACCGACGTTTTTGAGAATCCCGATTCTCACGCAATTTGTCTGTTACTGATGTGCGGATTAGCCGCGACAGCAGCTAAAACACCTACTTGGGGATCATCAATTGTTGCAGGTCGTGGCTGACGTTTCGCATGTGGCTGAACACTTCCTGTTTCCTTATTTAACATAACTATCCGGCGAACGGTCCGGACACTTGGATGATGTCGTCCAGGATACCGAGCAGCATACATAGCGCACGCCCGTTGGGCATTTTGATCACAACAGCCATACATCAACACGATATCGACCTTTTCCGCAATTGGTAAACGGTCCATTTTAACACGGGTAATGTATCACGAAGCACTGGCGGAATATTACGTGATACCACGTACTTATACATTTGTGACTATTACAGCGCCGTCTATCACAAAGCGAAAAAAGTGGTCCAACTAAAATACTCATATTTCTTTACGTACTACACGAATATGTATTAAAAAATGGGGGTTCCTATTTTTTAAAAATGCAGTTGATATCCGTTTGACCTATGGCAGCGCCATCTAGCGGGCCAACCATAGCGCCATCTGGTTTCCCCCTTCAAGCTAGACGAGTTTCGTTCTTTGTAGTTTTTTCGTTTGATGCTTATTTCGTGAGATATTTGGCCCAGTCACTATCGATGGACCACCCTGTATAGGCAAGCTCTGGAATACGTCTACAGCCGAAGTTTTATACATCTTTCAAAACAGCCGTCGATGGCCAACATGAGGGACTTGAGGGCGGCCTTCCTCTGCTCAGGACGTGTTGTGAACGCGCTGCGAGACTTTTTACGCTGACACTGTCACGGGCGGTGCGAGCTGTTTGCTTGTACAGCGCACGCAGCGTAGTGTTCGCCTTGCTGCCCCCGCGACAGAATCCGCCCAGTAAGCGCCCAGCCGGCGAGCCCGCAATGTCACGGTGTCACCGCAGCCTTGACCACTTCAATGGGCTGCAATTAGGCCAACTTAGTGGCAGCGGAGCAAGGGACGCAGAAAAGCGCGCCTCCGCGCATTAGCTGTTTCTTATTGCTCAATCGCGCGTTTTTAAACGTCATCTTATTGTTCGGCGGTAGCTACATCACATACGAGCAGGGCTTCCCAACCCTTTCAGCTGGCGCACCCCTACTTCAGTCGAAAATCCATGGCGGACCCCTGATCAGTCAAGAGCACAGTAACTTTAAATTTCAGAGCGAAACCCATCGGAACTGAAAGCTTCTTAATGCAAGTGCCATGTTCCAAATGCCCCCCCCCCCCCCCCGAAGTATCAATAGTCTTTGGTTTAGAGATGAATAAAACCAACTTGAAATTAACGATCCAATTTGAATTCCCACTGTATCCAGACACTTGCTAGTGGATTTACTCCCTTTTTTCAACACACTATAGCCTGATTAAAATTGTGATTGACATTTCACACGTTGGAGCTGCCTTCCTCCAAGAGCAATCAACGTCACGTCCAAACTGTTCGCTGATTGGTCGACAAAGCTCGTTCCGCGCATGCGTAAAAGGTTTCAGCCCATCTAGCGCCGTGACCGGCGCACAAACGACCCCCGTATTGTCGCGAAACAGTCGATCAGAGAAGCCGCGTTCTCCGTCACTAAACTGTGTATGCGTTGTCACTTAAGAACCGCAAAGGCTGCTTGGGAATACGACCTGAAGTAAAAGTAAACATGTTTTTCATACGAAAAAAAGTGATGAATTTGATTTTCAAATCTTTATTCAATAATTTTACTCATTATTTCAGACGATTTGGTGAAAGTTGGCCGCGGACCCTCTAGAAAGAGCCGGCGGACCCCTAAGGGGTCCGCGGACCACACGTTGGGAAGCCCTGCATACGAGTATGCACAAACTCTTAAAGTCGTGAAATAAAGTTCCAACTGGTTCGCGTAAATTTCTTGGGGTTGCCGCTCGTTCAGGGACAATCTGAAGGAAGGAAAATTTGTGTTTGACTACCCGCCGACAACGAAGTACTAGACATCGAAGACAAACTCAGGAATTGACAAGGATGCATAATTTTCAAATTGTTTATTTACCTTTCGCAATTACACCCTATTATTTAGTTAGCCAAAATATTCCATACTGCTCACATACTTGTGCATATTATACAGAAAAATACTGCCACGGACCCTGAACGACCCATTATCCAACTAATAGTACTACTGCATCTATGACTAGTACCGTCGGACATAGTGGTCTAGCGGTAAAGAGCGTGCCTCATGTGTGGAAACTGAAAGGTCGCAGGATCGAATTTTGGTCGGTCCACGGGTATTTCTCAACGTGCGCTTAGCCTACCCTTCACCTCTCAACGATGTGAAGATCCGCCAGGATCAGAGTTCAGATTAAACTGCAGATCCCCTTTCCCCGGTATTGTTAATGGAGTAGGTAAAGGACATGCGAATCGTCGAAGCGGCGTTCAATTGAAAGACTTGCACAAAGCCGTTGAGCCACACATGATATTAATTTTATGATTACTGCCGCTAAATTTCTCTTACTTTTCGATCATTACGGTACTCGTTTCATTGCTGATCTAATATAACTAAACTGTTGAAGGTTGCTTACTTCACTGCATCCGTCGTGAAACTATCCTGGGCAACAGATACTGTTTGCTGGATACCTATGGTGCAGGGAGGCACATTATCTGCGATGCGAGTTTCGCAACTGGTCCACGGTTGTTGCGTGTACGGCATTTTGACTAGCAAGAACTTTTTATTTTTTTTATTTCACGTTGCTGGCTTTCGGTTCATGCCCTTGAAGCTATCTGAACAGTGGAAAGACGATACGACAGTATGTTTGATGCGATTTTCTTAACAACGACGATACGAATGTAAAGACAACAGAACACCCTGCTTCCTGAGAGGAGACAAATCTCCGAGCCGCCCGGGAATCGAACTCGGGCCCCTTCGGTTAGCAATCTGTCGCGCTGGTGCCGCAGCTACCGAGGCGAATAAAATTAGCATGGATGGCAGCATGCTGACGTGTGATTGAACGCCTCGTACTTGTGATGACCTCCTTGGCCTTCCTGGATACTGCGTCTGCAGTATCGTCCCAGATGTGCCAGGTCAACTGGAACTTCCATGATCCTCTGGCATCTAGCGTTATCAATGCCTGACGAGCATCATCCACTGCATCTTCGTGGAGTGCACAGTTCCAAAACGTCTGCTGCAGTGTGCCCACACCGCAAGACGCGGATTTGTCTGTTGGTTTTATACACATGGTGGATCGGTGATGAAGTGCCGAACTACAGAGCCAAAGGTCCCCGGTCGGTTCTAGGATTTGTAGCTGTCACTTATCACTTATTTTCCCAGTGGTAATGTTCGTTAACGTGGAAACCTTTGGATTCATGGCAGTGTGAGCTTTTACAAATACATGGCGTAGGGGTCATGTTAAATTTGGTAATATGCCACTCCATTTGACGAGTTAACGAATCTCATTTCTAGTCTATCCCTGGAGAAATTCATACGTTCTTCCGCCAGTGTCTGTAGCGTCCCTTTCATTTTGCCACTTTTGCGAGACTATTCACATCTGTAATAAAAGGTATCCGTCAAATCTAGTTTACACGACAAATAACACAGTTCAAAACGCTGTAATTTCAACGACATACCTACGGATTATAAATAATATTATGGAAATGGAAGAGGATGTAGATGAAGATGAAATGGGAGATATGATACTGCGTGAAGAGTTTGACAGAGCACTGAAAGACCTGAGTCGAAACAATGCCCCCGGAGGACAACATTCCATTGGAACCGCTGACGGCCGTGGGAGAGCCAGTCCTGACAAAACTCTACCATCTGGTGAGCAAGATGTATGAAACAGGCGAAATACCCTCAGACTTCAAGAAGAATATAATAATTCCAATCCCAAAGAAAGCAGGTGTTGACAGATGTGAAAGCCGGCCGAAGTGGCCGTGCGGTTAAAGGCGCTGCAGTCTGGAACCGCAAGACCGCCTCGGGCATGGATGTTTGTGATGTCCTTAGGTTAGTTAGGTTTAACTAGTTCTAAGTTCTAGGGGACTAATGACCTCAGTAGTTGAGTCCCATAGTGCTCAGAGCCATTTGAACCATTTGAACCACAGATGTGAAAATTACCGAACTATCAGCTTAATAAGTCACAGCTGCAAAATACTAACACGAATTCTTTACAGACGAATGGAAAAACTAGTAGAAGCCAACCTCGGGGAAGATCAGTTTGGATTCCGTAGAAACACTGGAACACGTGAGGCAATACTGACCTTACGACTTATCTTAGAAGAAAGATTAAGGAAAGGCAAACCTACGTTTCTAGCATTTGTAGTCTTAGAGAAAGCTTTTGACAATGTTGACTGGAATACTCTCTTTCAAATTCTAAAGGTGGCAGGGGTAAAATACAGGGAGCGAAAGGCTATTTACAATTTGTACAGAAACCAGATGGCAGTTATAAGAGTCGAGGGACATGAAAGGGAAGCAGTGGTTGGCAAGGGAGTAAGACAGGGTTGTAGCCTCTCCCCGATGTTGTTCAATCTGTATATTGAGCAAGCAGTAAAGGAAACAAAAGAAAAATTTGGAGTAGGTATTAAAATCCATGGAGAAGAAATAAAAACTTTGAGGTTCGCTGATGACATTGTAATTCTGTCAGAGACAGCAAAGGACTTGGAAGAGCAGTTGAATGGAATGGACAGTGTCTTGAGAGGAGGATATAAGATGAACATCAACAAAAGCAAAACAAGGATAATGGAATGTAGTCTAATTAAGTCGGGTGATGCTGAGGGAATTAGATTAGGAAATGAGGCACTTAAAGTAGTAAAGGAGTTTTGCTATTTGGGGAGCAAAATAACTGATGGTGGTCGAAGTAGAGAGGATATAAAATGTAGGCTGGCAATGGCAAGGAAAGCGTTTCTGAAGAAGAGAAATTTGTTAACATCCTGTATTGATTTAACTGTCAGGAAGTCATTTCTGAAAGTATTCGTATGGAGTGTAGCCATGTATGGAAGTGAAACATGGACGATAAATAGTTTGGACAAGAAGAGAATAGAAGCTTTCGAAATGTGGTGCTACAGAAGAATGCTGAAGATTAGATGGGTAGATCACATAACTAATGAGGAAGTATTGAATGGGATTGGGGAGAAGAGGCGTTTGTGGCACAACTTGACCAGAAGAAGGAATCGGTGGGTAGGACATGTTGTGAGGCATCAAGGGATCACCAATTTAGTATTGGAGGGCAGCGTGGAGGGTAAAAATCGTAGAGGGAGACCAAGAGATGAATACACTAAGCAGATTCAGAAGGATGTAGGTTGCAGTAGGTACTGGGAGATGAAAAAGCTTGCACAGGATAGAGTAGCATGGAGAGCTGCTTCGAACCAGTCTCAGGACTGAAGACCACAACAACAACAACCTACGGATTAGAATTAAAAACAGTTAAAATTGGAACGATCACAAAGGAACGTTGTGTGGGTGCGAACAAAGACTGCATTTTATTGGTAAAATACTTACAAGAAGCAACAGATCTACTGATGAGATTGCCAACACTAAGTCTGGCCGTCTTCTTCTGGAGTACTGCTGTGCGCTATAGTATTGACGGAGGACACTGAAAAAGGTTAAAGAAGGGACAGCCCGTTTTGTATTATCGCGGAACAGGGCTGAGAGTGTCACGGATATGATGCGCGAGTTGATGCAGCCATTAAAAGGACGGCGAGATCTCACGGAATTTCATGACTAACTTCCTCTTCCGCACGTGAAAATACACTGAGGTGACAAAAGTTACGGGGTACCTCCTAATAACGTGTAGGGCCTCATTTGACCCGGCGTAATGCAGCAACACGACGTGGCACAGACTCGACTAATGTCTCAAGTAGTGCTGGAGGGAACTGACACCATGAATCCTGCAGGGTTCTCCTTAAATCGGTAAGAGTAAGGGGGGGGGGGGGGGGGAGGAGATCTCTTCTGGACAGCACGTTGCCAGGCATCCCAGATGTTCTCAATAATGTTAATGTCTGGGGAATTTGATGGCCAGAAGAGGTGTTCTATTCTGGATGTGTGGGGAGTCCTGCTGAAATTGCCCAAGTCCGTCGTAATGCACAATGGAAATGAATGGATGCAGGTGACCAGACAGGATGCTTACGTGTCACCTGTCAATCGTATCTAGACGTTTCAGGGGTCCCATATCACTACATCTGCACGCGCCCCAAACCATTACAGAGCCTCCACCAGCTTGAACAGTCCCCTGTTGATATGCAGGACCCATCCGTACACGTCCATCCACTCGATACAATTTGAAACGAGACTTGTCCGACCATGCGACATGTTTCCAGCCATCAATAGTCCAATGTCGGTGTTGACGGGCCCAGGCGAGGCGTAAAGCACTGGTGCCGCACAGCCATCAAGGGTACACGAGCGGACCTTCGGCTCCGAAAGCCCACATCGGTGATGTTTCGTTGAATGGTTCGGTCGCTGACACTGAAATATGCAACAATTTACGGAAGGGTTGCACTTCTGTCACATTGAATGATTCTCTTCTGTCGTTGTTGGTCCCATTCTTGCAGAACCTTGTTTCGGTCGCAGCGATGTCGGAGATTTGACGTTTTACCGGATTCCTGATATCCACGGTACACTCGTGAAATAGTCGTACGGGAAAATCCCCACTTCATCGCTACCTCGAAGATACTGTGTCCCATCGCTCGTTCGCCGACTATAACACCACGTTCAAACTCCCTTAAATCTTGATAACCTGCCATTGTGACACGAGTAACCGACGTAACAACTGCGACAGACACATATCTTATATAGGCATTGCCGATCGCAGCGCCTTATTCTTCCTGTTTACATGTCTCTGTATTTGAATACGCATGCCTATACCAGTTTCCTTGGCGCTTCAGCGTATTTAGCCATGCTGCCTCTATGGCCGCCCATAATTCGAAAGTTGCCGATGCAGGATTTTGTGCACGAACTGACCTCTCGATTATGTCCCACGTCAGGCGATCTGGGTGGCCAAATTATTCGCTCGAATTGTCCACAACGTTCTTCAAACCAAACGCGAACAATTCTGGCCCGGTGACATGACGCGTTGTCATCCATAAAAATTTCATCGTTGTTTGGGAAAATGAAGTCCACAAATGGTTTCAATTGGTCTCCAAGTAGCCGAACACAACTGTTTCCAGTCAGTGATCGGTTCAGTTGGACCAGAGGACCCAGTCCATTCCATGTAAATACAGACTACACCATTATGGAGTCACCACCAACCAGCACACTGCCTTGTTGATAACTTGGGTCCATGGTCGTCGTGGGTCTGTGTCACACTCGAACCCTATAATCAACTACTACCATATGAAATCAGGACTCATCCTACAGGACATCGTTCTCCAGTCGTCTAGGGTCAAACCGATATGGTGACGAGCCCAGGCGAGGCGCTGCAGGTGATATATCGTGCTGTTAACAAAGACACTTGCGTCGGTCGTCTGCTACTAAATCCCGTTAACGCAAAACCGATAGAGTTCGTCAATGTATGTGATTTCGTATCTGAAAGCGGGAGAAATTGCACCCCATCACATATCGGAATCGGCAGTCAACAGAAATTTTTGCGTCCCGTCAATTGACAGGATTGGCAGTCAAAGCGTGAGCAACTGTAGTCTTACTTATATTCAGATGCCTTATGCAATATGAAAAATAATCATCATCATCAGTTATCTGCTATATTAGCAGGTCCTTTGCCTCTCCATTTTCTGCGATTCATTGCTTCCTTCTTAAGGCTGCTGTATGTTGTACCGTCCGTCATGTCATCCAGTATCTGGAATCTCTTCCTTCCTCGCTTCCTTTTCCCTTCTACATAACCTTCTAAAACTGTTTTTATCAGTCCGTCATTCTCTCTTAATATATGCCCAATCCAATTTCTTTTTCTTCTCTTTATTACATCTAGTAACTGCCTTTTCTCTCCCACTCTTCTCAGTACCTCTTCATTTTTTACTCTGTCCATCCAACTTATTCTTTCCATCTTCCGCCATGTCCAGATCTCAAAAGCCTCCAGCCTTTCTCTGTCTTTTTTCCTCATAGTCCATGTTTCAGCGCCATATAGAAGAACACTCCATACAAGACATTTTATGAGTCTCTTTCTGAGTTCCCTGTCCATACCGCTACAGAAGATTCTCCTTTTCTTATAAAACGCCTCTTTTGCCATTGCTATCCTTGTTTTAATTTCTGTGAAAAATAATAAGTGTTCACTAAATTTTTAATGCCAATTTTCTTCTACTCATAGCGTTGTAATACAACAGCCTTAATTTAATTTCATATTCATTGCTACAAATATGTACCGTATTTGAAGATGACCATCTCTACAATGAGCATTCATGAATCCATGTCATTTCCGTTTGAAATTTATATCATAGCAGATGATCGGCACGAGGCACATACGCCAATGAGTTGTCAGCCCCAGAAGACAAACAGGAAAACAATCCCCCTCTCACATCCACTATCCCCGCAGTGGCCGCACTACATATCCCTCCGCCCCAGAGGTAAGCGGCTAACTTAGTTTAGCTACGGCCGAATTCACGAAAGCCAATTACAATTAAGCATATCTTAAAATATTGCTTTCTATCGTTTTAGGATTCGGCAGTTAGTTGCTAGATGCATATTATTATAATATATGGCCGAGAACCGAGGGCCGCACGAATACTTGATTCGGGCCACATGCGGCCTGTGGGCCGCAGTTTGACGACCGCTGCCCTAATAGGATTAAGTACCTCTTCATTAGTACTCGACCTACCGTTCCAATCGTAAACAATCCTCTGTAGCTCCATATTTCAAAGCCTTCTATTATTTTCTTGCGTGAACTGTTTATCATCCACGTTACACTTCCACACAAGTCTACACTCCAGAATACTCTCTAAAAAGACTCGTAACACT
Source organism: Schistocerca piceifrons (assembly GCF_021461385.2). Lineage (NCBI taxonomy): Eukaryota > Metazoa > Arthropoda > Insecta > Orthoptera > Acrididae > Schistocerca > Schistocerca piceifrons. Next base: position 192,036,677 of record NC_060140.1, read on the forward strand.
TAAATTTGTATTCAATATTAAAAAAACTACTTTTACAAATGGTTCAAATGGCTCTGAGCACTATGGAACTTAACATCTGTGGTCATCAGTCCTCTAGAACTTAGAACTACTTAAACCTAACTAAGCTAAGGACATCACAAACATCCATGCCCGAGGCAGGATTCGAACCTGCGACCGTAGCGGTCACGCGGTTCAGACTGAAGCGCCTAGAACCGCACGGCCACCCCGGCCGGTAACTACTTTTACAGAAAACGTTTTATATTACAAGCAGTCTGCATTGTGTATAAGCTATATTTCTGCCATTGTCAGTTGTTTTGCTATCCGAGTATGAAAATGAAAGTCTACTACTTCCAAGGTCTCATTTCGCAATGTAATTCCCGATTCATTTCCACAGGGCTTCACTAAACTAGTTTACTTTTGTCATACTCAAGGCATTATCCAATCCGTTCAACCAATCTTCCAAGTCTTCTGTCATCTCTCACACAATTACAATATCATTGGTAAACACAAAAGTTTATTTTTTCTCCTTGAACTAATTCTTTCTCAGATGTCTCCTTGGCTTCGTTTGCTGCTTGCTCTACGTACAGATTTTATAAACTGGCGAGAAAGAGACTTCTTCGCTTTCCTGATCCTCGTGTCTTCACGGCGCTGCCACTCCTTTCGAAGCCCCCGCCCCCCCCCCCCCCCCCCCCCCCCCCCTCCTACAGAATTTGTGTGCTCGATCTGATGCGTGTACGTCTTGAGTTTGCTCATGTGAAAGTGTGAGAACGTGTTCGAAATGTTTGCGAATCGTGTAGCTGAGAGCGGACCGTGGGTACCAGCCCGGTATTTCACCTAGTCGGTTGAGGGAATCCGCCAAAAAACCACATCCAAGCTGGCAGCCCGCCCGCCCTTGTCGTTACTCCACGGGCGGATTCGATTCAAGGCCTCCGCGCTTCCTCGAATGTCTGAAGTGGCGTGCTAACTGGCAGGAAGGAGACAAACTAACGAAAACAATTATAAGAAAAGCTCATAAAGTTCCATAATAGGGGAGGAAAAAGAAAAGAGAGAAAGAAAAAGAGAGAGAGGGGGGGGAGGGGGAGAGAGGGAGGAGGGGGAGAGAGAGGGAGGAGGGGGAGAGAGAGAGAGGAGGGGGAGAGAGAGAGAGGAGGGGGAGAGAGAGAGAGGAGGGGGAGAGAGAGGGAGGGGGAGAGAGGGGGAGGGGGAGAGAGGGGGAGGGGGAGAGAGGGGGAGGGGGAGAGAGGGGGAGGGAGGGAGAGAGAGAGAGAGAGAGAGAGAGAATAACAGCTGATCAGAGACAGAATAATAGATAGCTAAACGATTTATTTCTGCAAATTGTCTTCAGCAAATAACTTTCGTGTTCCCACATTCATTACGTCCACGAAGAGAGGAAGAGAAGGGCATTTGCGCTGCTGATTTCCCGCAGAACAGTACTGCTGCTGTTGAATGGCACGTGTCAACAGACTGGAAGGCCAGCTCCGTGACAGCAGTCGAGAGTCCGCACCGCCACAAGGACGCCGGCACTGCTCAAACCACTGGCTCGGCCATTGCCACTGAGTGGACTTCTGATAAAAACTTGCCGACGGTCGCCACACTTAATCGTAAGCTAACACATACAGAAAGACAACTGCTTGTTGCTAAGGCCAGTCCTACCTTTACGCCACTACTAGTGCCAATTATGGAATACTCAAGTCACAAACAATCGAATTAGATACACCTACTTAGCGTAGGCCACTAAGACAGCAGCGACACACTGTGGAACACACTCCACGAGAACCGAAGTTACTGGGGAGGCGCTTTGAGCCATGACCTTTCAATCGCCCCTCACAATTTACTAGGTGTATGTTAGTGTTACCATTTTACAACATTTATGAACTAATGGATTTCAAGCAATCGCACAATCCGTTTCGTCTCCAAAACGATATTAATGTACACAGGAGAGTATATACAGAGGGGATACCTCCTAATATCGTACCGGACTTCCTTTCGTCCGGCATAGTGCAGCAACTCGACGCGGCATGTACTCAAGTCGTTGAAGTCCCCTGCAGAAATATTTAGCCATGCTGTCTCTTTAACCGTCCATAATTGCGAAAGTGTTGCCGGTGCAGGACTTGGTGCACGAACTGATCTCTCCATTATGTCCCATATCAGGTGACATAATTATAATTTTCTTAAATCTTTATATATTCATTTTTCAATAATTTATGGCTGAAAATCAATACTCAGAAAGAAGGCATAGTGGTCCACCTCCACGTTTGTGGGGCACGGGCAACGACACACATAGTATGGCCGTATCGCTCTGTGTGTCGGGGAGACCAGCCCATAGGCTAGAAAGGACCCATCTTGTGTATAAAGATGGCGGGTTATTACAGAGAGTAGCAGCAGTGAAAAAAAAAGTCAGGTGATCTGGGTGACCAAATCATTCGCTCGAACTGTCCACAATGTTCTTCAAACTAATCGCAAACAATTGTGGCCTGGTGACATGGCGCATTGTCATCCATAAAAATTCCATTGTTGTTTGGGGAAATGAAGTCCACGAACTGCATCAAGTGGTCTCCAAGTAGCTGAACATAACCCTTTCCGGCCAGTGATCGGTTCAGATGGACAAGAGAACCCAGTCTATTCCACGTACATACAGATCACACCATTATGGAGCCACCATTGGCTTGCACAGTGCCTTATTGACAACTTGGGTCCATGGCTTCGTGGGGTCTACGCCACACTGTAACACTACAATCACCACTTCCCAATTAAAATCCGGGACCACGCCACGGTTCCAGTCGTCTAGGGTCCAACCAATGAGGTCACGAGCCCAGCAGTGGCGCTGCAAACGATGTCTTGGTGCCGGCCAGGGTGGCCGAGCGGTTCTAGGTGCTACAGTTTGGAACCGCGCGACCGCTACGGTCACAGGTTCGAATCCTGCCTCGGGCATGGATGTGTGTGATATCCTTAGGTTAGTTAGCTTTAAGTAGTTCTAAGTTCTAGGGGACTGATGACTTCCGAAGTTAAGTCCCATAGTGCTCAGAGCCATTTGAGCCATTTTTGATGTCTTGCTGTTAGCAAGGGCATTCGTGTCGGTCGTCTATTGCCATAGCCCACTTAACGCCAAATATCGCCGCTCTGTTCTAACTGATACGTTCGTCGTACGCCCACATTGATTTCTGCGGCAATTTTGTGCAGTGTTGCTTGTCTGTTAGCACTGACAACTACGCAAGCACAACTGTTCTCGGTCGGTAAGTGAAGGTCGTCGGCCACTGCGTTGTCCGTGGAGAGAGGCAATGCTTGAAATTTTGTATTCTCGGCACGCTCTTGATACTTTGGATCTCGGAATATTGAATTCCCTAACGAATTCCGAAATGGAACGTACCTTGCGCCTAATTTCAACTACTATTCGGCGTTAGAAGTTGTTTATTCCCGTCGTGCGGCCATTATCACGTCGGACACTTTTTCACATGAATCACCTTAGTACAAATGACAGTTCCGCCAATGCACTGCCCTTTTTTGCACTGCGTACGCGATACTAATGCCCTCTGTATATGTGCATATCGCAGTCACATAACTATTGTCACCTCAATGTAGACTGGAAAGTAGTATTTGAAGACACGATTCATTTTGCAGTTTTAATTATTCGTAGGCTGGTGAAAAATACGCAGACCATGGGACACCCTCATTTTAGAGCTCTTAGTTTTAGGAAATTAATTCGGTTCATTTTAACAGAGCTCGCAAGAAAAAGCCTTGAGTGTGATAGATAAAGTGTTATTAAAATACACGACATGACTGGTAGATGTGTATACATTTGCAAGCCGAGTGGCTATGAGCTGCCCGAGAGCTTATTGCTCCCTAGTGTTTCTGTTGCTCCGTATGCCGGAAAGTTGCTATCGCGGATATTTGCGGTCGGCTGGGTTTGCCGGACTTTTGCGGTCACTCCCTTTGCCAGGTAGTTCGAGCAGTGATCCCTCAGGCAAGGGAGGCCCTTCCTCGTATTCGTCGTGTCCGCTTTCAAACCGCCCTCTCCGCATCTTATCCGACACAGCCAGTACGTAAGGGACTTCCTCCTTCGACATCTTGAAATAATGTTGTCAAATGAAAATACTCATATAATTATTGATGGGCCCCACTACACGGATGGATTTTAGATAACAGCAGTTGCATCTAATGCTAACATATTTCCAACTATCGTTCCATCGTACCGAATAATGGGCCTTCTTTTCAATATCCGGAAATCGAAATACTTAAAATTTCTAGGAGACGAAAGCAACACGATCGACTATGTCAATATGTAATTAGTTCTGCCAAGCATCCTCTCTCCGTCTAAAAGGTAGCTTCTTTCCACACTTATTGACTGTGACAGAACCAGCCCAACGCCATGGGAGGAACAGGGCAGGAACGATGTAAAACGAATGCGAACGTTCGCTAATCATTTTGAGCGCTGCGTTTGTGGCTATTTCAATTACTATTTTTAAAAAAAGGGAAAGAAGAAATGGGTATGTGAATGGTTGAAAAGAAGAACGACACACTCGTACTCCATGTTAATTTACTCACTGAAAACCGATATCGTTTGCCACTAAAAATTCATAAATAACGTGTCGCGGGCCAAAGTACAAAACAGAGAAAGAAAATGTAAATAGTAAATTACATTTGAAAAAAGTTGGATGTAACTAATTTCTGGTGACAGGAGGGTATTTTGAGTGATGTTTAATGTTCGCTTCGGTAAGCCAAATCACACTGCTTATTGATTAAATGCTAGTGATTCGAGCTGCAACCAGCTAGTTTCATCATAAATCTATGTACAGATACTGTTGGGAGGCCTGAAACACACTTAAATTTTCACAACTAACAAAGGGTTATTCCCATTACACTATGCACAGGCTTCGGACAGTCAACATGGTAAATCATCACTTACCATTTTAGCGTTTTTAAAATCAGCCTAAATAGGCTTGATCACTTTCATGCAAGAACTACAGTACACTTCAATTATAACTATAATTTAATATTTCAGCCGATAGTGCTGCTTCAATATACATAATAATTTTGAGCAAATAATCTGCGAGGACTCACTCGTCTTCATAGCTTTTTAATATATTACTTTTTAGCGTATTTTAGACGAGTTTCTGCATACAGGCAGTGGCTTTGAAGCAGGATGTAATGTTGCCAACCTCTTCATAATTTTTTTCTCTATCCTGCCGCCCAGCTTCAAGTATTTATTCTTCCTCCCAAATCTTATACAGTGCGCTCCCCCCGAAATTGGAATACGACCACATAACTGGCCAGTGGTTTAACAGAACAGCCTCGGTGGTAGTTTGCACAAGTAAATAGTGCTATCTTCACTGAAAAACCAGGTCAAGTAGAGTACATTAAAACCGATCGTGAAGATGGTGCCTACAATATACAAAAATACTGCAGAATTTATCGTCGAAAAATTCTTCCTGGCCTTGTTTCTTGCCGCGCGGGGTAGCCGCGCGGGCCGAGGCGTCTTGTCACGGTTCGCGCGGTCTCACCCCCCCCCCCCCCCCACCCGTTGGAGGTTCGAGTCCTCCATCGGTCAAGGATGTGTGTTGTCCTTAGCGTAAGTTAAAGTTAGATTAAGTAGTTCGTAAGCTTAGGGACAGATGACCTCAGCAGTTTGGTCCCATAGTCCTTACCACAAATTTCCAATTGTCCTTGTTTCTCCCTTCACTCGCAGACTGTACTTCCGGCTTTTCTAGCGCATACTGAGTTCATATAAGTAAGTATTTACAAATTTACAGTGTAATGTTTAATTTATGAATATTGATCTCTCTGTTGCAAATATGTGTGATATAATGAACTTGGTTCTGACTATAACCATTACAAGGCGACAAGCTCCGAAGCAGAGCTGGTTTAGAGTTACACTGTGGCACAAGGTAACAGAGTAACGGAACGGACTCCGGCCTTCACGCTCAAGTCGCTTTCTCCGATATTACGTCAGGGGCAGTCATTTAAATTAAACCTACTTTCCCGAAAAACCAACAGCGCTGTAACAATGCCCAAGCACTTACTTCTTTTGCCAGCTCTAATAACAGATACTCATTTTACCCAAAATCCTTAATGAGACTAAAACTGACTCACCCATATGTTTCACTACCTGCAAAGCAACAATAACATTCTTTTTTTTGTTTTAAATTTGCGTGAAGCAAAACTGCATGTAAGACAGCTATTTACTGTTGAGCGTTTAACATGCTATGAAAAAAGGAATTTCATTTGACAAAATACGAACGGTAACTTGCCTGTATCGCTTTTCAAGGCAATCTATATGTTCCCATGAAAATCTTATTCCTAGCAGTTCACTATTCATAACGACAACATCCGGCATCAGTAGCCTACTTCGCCGGCCGGAGTGGCCGTGCGGTTCTAGGCGCTACAGTCTGTTACCGAGCGACCGCTATGGTCGCAGGTTCTAATCCTGCCTCGGGCATGGATGTGTGTGATGTCCTTAGGTTAGTTAGATTTAATTAGTTCCAAGTTCTAGGCGACTGATGACCTCAGAAGTTAAGTCGCATAGTGCTCAGAGCCATTTCAACCAGCAGCCTACTTCAACGGAAAGAAATCTTTGCCTCTATCACAACACAAACATTACGCCAAAAGAAAGTAAGTATGACAATGGTGCCTGATAGGCAGCTTCCTTTTTTTGGCTCCCTCTGTCAAAAAAAAGTCGCACAAGTGCTTTGGCCTTCTCGCAGAACACGTGACCGCCACGCCCGCTGCCAAGGAGAGGACAGCGTCAGGAAAACCAGATAGTAGATCACTCTGTTTCAGGTTCCTGCAAGACCCTTCTTCGTGGTTGAAAATGATCTTGCAGATCGATTTCATACTTTTTCGGTTCTCATGTGACAATATGATCACTGTTCTGACATGTCACTGGACTACCCGAAGTATGGAAGTCTGTTGATGAGCAGTCAAGAGGCCTGTGCTACAACAGTACGTGTTTGCCAATATTATGAAAAGGATAGTTGCTACTCACCATATGGGGGAGATGCCGAGTCGCAGATAGGCACAACAAAAATACTGTCAAGCAAAGCTTTCGGTCAAAAAAGCCTTCATCAGGCAACACACACACACACACACACACACACACACACACACACACGCATTATATATATATATATATTTATTTATTTATTTATATATATATATTTATATATATATATTATCTGGTAGCCAAGACGTGTTTGGCAGCCAACAGCGATCGGCAGCTTGCATCCGGCGTCACTGTTTTCCTTTATGAAAACGTCGGTGTCGCAGGTAATTCTCTTGTGGTCGGTTGTTTACTTCCTGCGGAAGTACTGACAGACGAACAGACGCGGTCCATTGGACTGTTCTACGCGATGTTACGTTCGAGTGATGTCTTTCTGTGCGAAGCCTGTATTAGCCTGCATGGCTGAGGTTCAAATGGCTCTGAGCACTATGGGACTCAACTGCTGAGGTCATTAGTCCCCTAGAACTTAGAACTAGTTAAACCTAACTAACCTAAGGACATCACAAACATCCATGCCCGAGGCAGGATTCGAACCTGCGACCATAGCGGTCTTGCGGTTCCAGACTGCAGCGCCTTTAACCGCACGGCCACTTCGGCCGGCCATGGCTGAGGGAAGCGAGGTAAAATCAACGCGTAATGTGAATGTTATACCTGACCAACGGTCGTTAAGCAGACGTTTTGTTTTATCATCACATATTAATCACGCATTTAGCAATAGGCGTGGAACGTTTCTTCGCAGTGAAGATACTAAATGAAGCTCTTGTGTTGGACATACACACAGCGCTGACGATTCCGTCTCTGCGTGCGTTAGCAACCAGCAATCATTGCAGATCAGTCGCTAGCTCGTCTTCGACTCCCGAAACAACCATATGAGCACGACTTTAAAATCTTACTAGCGTTGCGATCCTTCTTATCGGCCCATATGTCATTAAATAATTACGTAATTGCGCACCGTAAAGACCGATTAGTTGATTCTCGATGGCCTTGAGAGTGTAATACTTCTTATAACGCGAACTTAGGAATCTGCAGGGCGTGTTATATCTAAATGACGGAGGCTGAAAGAAAGCATTAGTACCTAGTGAGTTCTAAAACGGCAATGTGTTGACCCACTTACTCCCTACAATGAGTGACCATTTACAGGTTTCACCATCCTTCACAACGAAATAAATTTTTGAGCATGATGACTTTGGTCTGCCATCTCGATAATTACCATTTATAGTAACATAATGCGGCGAAACAATGCATTTTTTCAAATCAAATTGACAGTAGCGTGTTTTGAGATTTTTTTATAAACCCGCCACATTGCACATCACTGTAAAGCTTTAGGCATTACCTTCTGAATTCTATAATTTTCATGGCCGTATCTGGTTTAGAACTAGTATTATAGTAACTTACGCTGGGACAGGCGTGTGTAAATTTCACGCAATTTCCAAATTTGGCAGACCACTAAATTTCTTCACAATTGTCACACTCATCTGCATACTGGTAGATTTTCATGTCTTACCTGGATCATCGCATAAAATTCGAAAGAAATCTGAGTGGATCAGGTTGAGAGGTGCGTTGAATTGACATGGAATTACCCGGCTGCAAGTGAGACACCATTCCTTGCAGTCTGATTTGATAAACCAATAAAGGTCCAACTTCAATTGGGTGTGGTCCAAAGATGATAGCTTCCTTCTGCCATTCTGTCACTTCAATATGTCGACCCATCTTACTGCGCTGATTCCATACGACCTAATGTTACATACATACCACTTCAGCACTGGTGGGCCACATCTCTTACCACATCTTTTAGCATCTCTACGCCATCTCAGATGCACCATAGCAACCAGTGAACTCTTTTTAGGGGGCGATTATTATTTCGTCTGATGAGTTCATTCACACCCCTTGCTGTTTACTTTTGGCTTGTTTTCCCGTGCGAGATGTGTTTGCGGACTGTAAAGACCATCTACAGAGAGCGCTACCACGTCCCCTCCCCCACCCTTCCTTGGCCCTAGGTGCACTCGCTCAATCAATTCCAGGTGCTGCCGGGCATTTCCGCCCGCCAGCACTGCGCAATAAGCCACCCATCTTCCACTTCAGACCACGGAGCAGTACGAGAAGCAGTTTGACACACGCAATTTGTATTCGAAGGGAGCTGGCTTCAAATACCGTCTTTGTCTAGGTATTCTGTGTTTTCTGAACTCCTTTCGGCAGTTACGATGGTTTCTCCAAGTCATTCCCCAGTTGATTTACACTTCATCTTTGTACGACAGAGACGATTGCGCTCAGCCTACGAACACATTCATGCCGATGAGAGGAAACACTCAAATATGCATCCCTTTCTCTCATATCAACGGTAGGAAAGAAAGAGGAAAATGGCGGGAAGAAGCATCTTCTGTGAGAATTAAGGTAGGTCACAAAATCGAGTCACAATCTAATCTAGCTGCGCTAAATGAACGTTAACAAATAGTTATCCTTGGAAAAAAAAGCACCAAGTAACTATTATTTAGAGGCGTATATAACAAACAGCTAAATCAATGAGAAGTTTGAACAGATGCTGCATCTTGATAATTTTTACTTATGGACCGTCTGACAGCAACTGAATAAAACACAATTTTAGTGCCATCTCGCAACGGAGGAGCCTTCTCCATCCTTCCTTCCATTCCAGAGCCACCTCCTTACTTGGAGCTCGTGTACTTGGTCACCGCCTTCGTGCCCTCGCTCACGGCGTGCTTGGCCAGCTCGCCAGGCAGCAACAGCCGCACAGCGGTCTGGATCTCGCGGGACGTGATGGTCGAGCGCTTGTTGTAGTGCGCCAGGCGAGAAGCCTCGGCCGCAATGCGCTCGAAAATGTCGTTCACGAAGCTGTTCATGATGCTCATCGCCTTCGACGAGATGCCCGTGTCAGGGTGCACCTGCTTCAGCACCTTGTAGATGTAGATGGCATAGCTCTCCTTCCTCTTGCGCTTCTTCTTCTTGTCGCCCTTCGAAATGTTCTTCTGCGCCTTGCCAGCCTTCTTGGCGGCCTTCCCGCTAGTCTTGGGCGGCATCTCGAACGAACGTACGGCAGCAACACCAGTAGCAAGCGCTCCGCTCTAGTCAGCGTCTCCCCACACGCGTTTCTGCAAGGCATCATCAGTGGCAGGTTGTGTGGACAATTTCTTACATATTACGCTCTTAGGAATGCCAATTTGCGGTTTTTTCCCACATTCCACAGCACTTAGAACTGAACGCTTGTTTCTGTTCAGAAACCAAAACACTGCATTGAAACGAGCGTTCAGTTCATAGTGCTGTGGAATGTGGGGAAAAAACCGCAAATTGGCATTCCTAAGAAGAAGAACAACACCAAAAATGCAACAGGAGCGTAATATGTAAGCAATTGTCCACACAACCTGCCACTGATGATGCCTTGCAGAAAATAAAGTCGAAACGCGTATGGCACTAAAATTGTGTTTTATTCAGTTGCTGTCAGACGGTCCATAAGTAAAAATTATCAATATACCGTAATATTACACGCAACGGAGGAAGACAGGACTCCAAAAGTTGAAGATGCTGCATCGTCAATACACGATAGCTGTTAACGGAAATATGAGCGTTTCGTTCTTGCGTGCATTGAGGATTGGAGGGGGTAGAAATTTAACAAAATGTTACAGAAATAAAAGATGATTATAGTTTATCATCCCGTCGACAACTAGGTCATTAGAGACAGAGCGCAAACTGGGACTGTTGTCAGGAGAGGGAAGATAATCTGTTGTCTAAATATGGATGGCCAGACGGGAATTTGAATCGTCCTCCTCCCGAATGTGAGTCCACTGTGGCCAGTCGCTAGGTATAGAAAAAGAGGATTGCGATTTACTTCCTAACATTTCTTGCAGTATCATATTTTACGGAGATGTGTAATGACAGTAATGGCTTTCACCCCTGGAAAGTACACTACTCAAAAATATCCACCTCGTCTACTGTTCCGAGTTTCAAGTTAAACTGAAGGTTCCACAAAGTTCTACAGTAGTGTAAAAACATTACTAACTACATCTGGCAGCAATATCAACATAAAAACAAAGAAATGGTTCACATGGCTCTAAGCACTATGGGACTTAACATCTGAGGTCATCAGACCCCTACACTTAGAACTACTTAAGCCTAACGAACCTAAGGACATCACACACATTCATGCCAGAGGCAGGATTTGAACCTGCGACCGTAGCAGCAGCGCGGTTCAGGACTGAAGCGCCTAGAACCGCTCTGCCACAGCGGCCGGCCAACGTAAAAACACTGTTTATAGCGAGCAGTCACCTCAACAAATTGCGCCTTCCGACCACGCATCCGCGATAGACCCAGATTCTCAGTGTCACTTGCGTTGCCCTCCTATTACTTCAAATCTAGGTCTGGCTCAAAATTTCACACCCACTGCATTACAGGCTCAGCATTTATAAAAGAATTTTGATATCAGTCATGTTTCTGAATTTCAATAATTTCATTCCCACTGAATCAAGTCGTTTCATTTCTAATTTATTCATCGCAGACATTTAAGTTATACAAAGAGAGAAAAAGTTCTACAGGTACATGGTTACAACAGAAAACACAAAAAGAAAATAGAACGAAAAACCAGTCCAAGTGGCAAATACTTTATTTTTCATTCGATGACTAGTTTCGGGCCGAGATCCATTTTCAAATCAACTTAACAAAGCCATTCTCGACTTGTTATGTTGATTTGTAAATGGGTCTCGGCCCGAAACTAGTTATCGATTGAAAAATAAAGTATTTGCAACTTGGACTGATTAACAGAAGTTGCTGGCCCAAGTTACTCCAGCCTGGAAGCTCGTAAACAAAAAGAAAGGTCTGTACTGTACTCAAAAGTACCTGAACTTATCCTCTGTGTAGATGGGACTCCATATTAAATACATGAACAAAACTTTTTACTCAGATAAATCCTCTACAAGTTTGAATACAAATACAGGGTGTTTCAAAACTTTACAACTTTTAAAATGTATATAAATTAATTCATAGGACCTACAGAGGTGACTGTTGTGTCAATTTGTAAGGAAGTACACTAGTTTTGACTCGCGTAGTTCGCTAGTGCCGAATCGCACCGTAAAGAGCGCTAGCGGCCGTTGCGTTAAAGATGGTTGCCTTCCCTGGACCCAGTGATCTCTATACTACCTGGATGTTGAACTCCAGCTATCTGATCGTGCCAGCCATAGATGCTCATATTTCGTTTCTTGCCAAACTACAACATGGCTGCTAGGAAATGTCACTAGAACACGAAAAGAAAATACTTTTCAATTCCGCTCCCTCATCAGCCTATTACATATGTTGACATAAGGTTCAAAACAAGAAATCAGTCTGCAATGCTTTGTCACATGCAGAACGATGGAAATTTGTTTGCCAAACTACAACATGGCGAACGATGCAAAGCACGTGTCTTCGCATACACGCTGCAGTTCTATACTCAGAGACCAGACTTCTACATCCAGGTTGTACAGAGGTCACTGACTGGACCCGAGTGTGCTAGGTGTGTGTTTTGGTTTGAAGAATCGAAGTCGGCGACAACAGTTCAGCGTAATTTCCGTACCAAGTACGCTAAAGATCCTCCTAGTAGGCCTACAATTTATGAGTGGCATAAATGTTTTGTAGAAATAGGGTGCTCGGTAAGGCATGGGAAATCATCAGGTTGTCCAAGCACATCTGACGACTTCGTTGAGCGAGTGAGACAGTGTTTTGTCAACAGCCCTACGACATTTTAGATACCACAGATGACCAAGAACGAAATGTTTACTTTATGCAGGGCGGTGCGCTGGCTAACGTCCACGATATTCACAGTGACCGCTTTCAAGGTCAATGGATTGGCCGTGATGCGCCAATTGCATGGCCCCCAACGTTCCCCAGATCTGACACCACTCGATTTTTTTAATGGGGATTCATCAAAGATATCGTATTTGTACCTCCTGTGCAAGCTTCTCTACCTGAACTTAGAGCAAGAATTTACGCCGCCACTGAGCAAATGACACCTTCAATGTTACAGCGAGTTTGAGAAGAAACTGGCTTCCAGCGGGATGTGGGCAGGATTACCAACGGTAGCCACATACATCTTTTCTTTAAAACAAAAAAACTTGATATATTTTTCTCTACAAAATAGCACTAAACGCAGCTCTACGTCTTCTTTCAATAAATTTAAATGAATTTTTAAAGTTGTAAAGCCCTTTTGGAAACACCCTGTATAAGCTTAAAAGCGGTTCCAGTAAGATATACTTTGGTACTCCAGTAGCTTACAAGGGAACTTTAGAAAGCTAGTTACCTATGGCGTTCCACGGTAAGACCACTGGGCAACAAGAGTGGCGCACTCTCAGACGAGAGCGCACGTTCTAGGTTTTCTGCCGACACAATTCTGTTGCTGTACGGATAACAGGTGCGTCACAGTGTGGGAGCGAAATGGCGCGGCAACTGGAAACTTAGGCCTAAATCGAAATATGTGGGGCAGTATGATTCTTAAGTACAAAACTAAGTTTCACACACACAGATTCACCGCGAAATTCTGGCGATACATGCATCAAATGCAATGTTGTGTCCAGTCGTAGCGAAATGGTGTCAACAATTTGACAAAGGCCACAAAGACATGGATGATGCTCATTTTCCATACAGCTCACATCTTGCATCATGCAATTTCCACCTTTTCGGCAAGCAGAAAGAATATATAAAAGGCAAGTGCCTTTCCGACGGCCGGCCGCGGTGGTCTCGCGGTTCTAGGCGCGCAGTCCGGAACCGCGCGACTGCTACGGTCGCAGGTTCGAATCCTGCCTCGGGCATGGATGTGTGTGATGTCCTTAGGTTAGTTAGGTTTAAGTAGTTCTAAGTTCTAGGGGACTGATGACCACAGCTGTTAAGTCCCATAGCGCTCAGAGCTATTTGAACCTTTCTGAGAGGACGTCATACATCGGTTCTCTAACGGCTCCATGACCAAGGTGTGGATTCCATAATCGAAGACTTGAACGACTGGTAGAACGTTCCGACCGTAGTTTACAGAGACTTTGTGAATATGTTGGAAAATTGTGTACTGTGCCTTTATCACTTTGAAGTGTAGTGCAGCATTCAACAATAATTACTTGGCCTACCACAATAATGTTCGACTTACTTTTTGATGTCCCCTCGCAAAAGAGAACATAGTTATCAACATGCATAGATGACATCTTTACCCTCGTAATTTATTAGAGAGCTCACTTCGATAGCAACTGAAGTAGGCCAGAATGCCGACTAAGAATTACACTGACGAAAAAACATCGCAATTCCACATCCAGACGCAAACACTGATAATACACTAGACTGTTCGATTCAGGTTATAGTAGCAATCAAATGCCCTTTAAAATGAGGCCTTAGAGCTTTGAAATCGACTGCAAATAGGAAAGAGTAAACAATAACCACAAATGATTGAAGTTAAAAAAAAAATAAAAAAATTAGTCTTCACTTTTCTTAATAACACTCTGAAGTTAGATACTTACGTTCTCGTTAAGCCTCGCGGCTATAGGTTACTGTATAAATGAACTGTCTAAAAGATGTACAAGAATTTCAGACCGACTTAACTAGTGTAAAAAAATGTCTTGGTCTGGTACTTTCACGTCACCTTATTACCTCGTTATGAATACAAGAGTGAATGCACGAATTATTTTTAAATACAAGTGTGAATGCTTGAATTATTTTTAAATGATTAGGTAGACTGTCAGCCAGAGTTACAATGGCTAAATCCACGAATAAATTGCCTGCGGGAAGGCTAAATAAATAAAATAAAATTCATTGCCTTTACTATGGCAATACTTGTTTGGAAACTTGCCACTTAGCAGCGCTCTACAGACGAATGTAATGTCACTGTAGCACAGAGTGGCCCTTTTCACGTGGTCCTAAGGGCGCTATCCCTGTACATCGGTCCAAATACGAAAAACTAGATATCACAACCGACAAAAAAAAGTCTAACTTGGCTACAGCGTGTTAATACGCCTTCTCTTATTCACCACACTGTGGTCCTCCTACCTTGTAAATAAACACAAAAAACTATTTGATAGGTCAGAGGATGCTCACATTTTAGAATACTTTTTCTTTGCAAAGCGTCAGGACACTACACTGTATTCACAAATTATAAAATAAAAATTGTGACTTTGCAAGTGAACCACGTACGGTTTCGAACAACCGAAATGTCTGGTTTTCTAATGTAAAGAAAGCTGGGTCCATACGGCTGAATACAGTCCTAGCGGTATATCGGCAAACTATGGACGAACCCACGAATTACGGGAACAACAATATGGAAAATTTGTGTCGTATGAAGAGGTAACAGTAGGGGGAATTCCTGGCTAATATTATAAGATCGATCCGTGAGTGAGTGTCGTATGTTTTATGTTATGTTCATTAATGTCGAGTTCAATGAAGAGAGCGTCGTTAATCACCGCTCTAACTCGGCCGACACGAAAAAGAAGTATCTCATGTGTACATAACGTGTAATTTTTCACGACCCAGAAACTCGACTTGCAGAGTGGTTAGCAAATGTATGCTACCCACGCTTGCAGAGCGGTACTTCGGCTTTTAGGAAACCCACGCTAATATTCCACTAGCGTCAAAACGAAGAGGAAGAGAAACACCATAAGCAATAGGATTACTTTTCCTAAGCTCGCCAATCGCGTAGTAATCACGCAAGAGGAAGTTGGCTTACGATAACCCCAGCATAGTTGCGGAGATTGAAGACTCGATTATCCAGCTACTGTATCTGAAGATTAACCATTAGAACGCAAGCAGACAAAAATCACGGATTATTGGAGATGAAGTAGTAAGGCAATGAACAGCTTTCATCCTCTGTTGATTTGTCGTCTGCCGTTGCAGTCACGGACGACAATGCCAACTCATGCTTCTAATCTACGTCGATTGGTTTTATTATGTTTTTGGTTTCCCCTTCTGTCAAAATACCTGTCCTCCCGTGATCACCACACACTTTTTCGGAGTGTTACACAGCATTACAAGTAGAAACTAATGTCACCGCAGAAAAAGAAAAGCAAAATGACCGCATTGTCTAGTGATTAGCGTTTTCGGTTCATAATGCTGGGATCCTAGTTAGATTTCCGGTCACCATCTCACATTTTTTTTTGGTGGAAGGAAGAGGCACACTCAGCCTAGTCAGACAAACTGAAAAGCTGATTGATTATAAAAGCAGCGAAGTTAACGCATGACGTCGTCGTTCTTGTTGTCTTCAGGTTCGAACACTGACATGATGTAGTTCTCTATATTGCTCTATACTGTGCAAACCTCCATCTCCGAATAACTAGTGCAACTTACATCCTTGTGAATTTGCTTTCTGTATTCATCTCTTGTTCTCCCTCTACGATTGTTAACCCCCACACTTCCCTTCATTAGTGATGCCTTGATGCCTCAGAACACATTCTATCATCCCATCCCTCTTTTAGTAAAGTTGTGCCACAGATCTAATTTCTCCTTAGTTCTATACTGTACCTCTTCATTAGTTACGCGATTTACCCATCTAATCGTCTGCATTCTTCAGTAGCATTACATTGCAAAAGTTTCTACTCTCTTCTTGTTTAAACTGTTTATCGTCTATGTTTCGCTTTCACACATTGCTACAATCCAAACAAATTCTCTTCTTCAGAAACGCTTTTCTTGTCTTCGCCAATCTACATTTTATATCTTCTCTACTTAGTCCATCATCAGTAACTTTGCTGCCCAAATAGCAAAAGTCATCTACTACTTTTAGTGTCTCGTTTCCTAATCTAATTACCTCAGCATCGCCTGATTTAATTCGATTACAATTCTTTATTCCTGTTTTGCTTTTGGTGAGGTTTATCTTATATCTTCTTTTCAAGACACTGTCCACTCCGTTCACCAAACCTCCAAGTTTTTACTTCTCTCAGAACTCTATGTCCTTCATCACAGTTTTCTTTGCTTTACTTTACCGCCTGCTCAATGTACAGATTAAATAACATCGGGGATAGGCTACAACCCTGTCTCACTCCCTTCTCAACAGCTGCTTCCCTTTCATGCCCCTCGACTCTTATCATTGCCGTCTGGTTTCTGTACAAGTTGTAAATAGCATTTCGTTCATTACATTTTACCCCTTCTACCTTCATAGATTAAAAGACAGTATTCCAGTCAACATTGTCAAAAGCTTTCTCTACAAATGCTGTAAATGTAAGTTTGCCTTTCCTTGACAATCTTTTAAGAGAAGTCCCAGGGTAAGTATTACCTCGCGTTTTTCGGCATTTCTCATTTCTCCGGAATCCAAAGTGGTCTTCCAAGGGTCGGCTTCTGCCAGTTTCTCAATTCTTCTCTAAATAATTCGTATTAGTATTTTGCAACCATGTGTTACTAAACTGACAGTTCGGTAATTTTCACACCTGCTTTCTTTGGAATTGGAATTATTACTTTTTTCTTAAGCCTGAGGTATTTCGCCTGTCTCTACATCTTCCACACTAGACGCAATAGTTTTGTCATGTTTGGCTCTTCCAAGGATATCAGCAATCTGAGGGGATATGGCCTACTCCAGGAGACTCTTTTGGCTCAACTCTCTCAGTGTTCTGTCAAATTATTCTCGTAGTATCATAACTTCCATCTCATCTTTATCTACATCCTCTTCCATTTCTATACCAATGCCTTTAAGTTCATATCCCTTGTACAGCCTCTCTATATACAAGGTGTACAACTTTGCTTCCGCCGTTTGCCGACAGGTGGCGACAACGGTAACTTGCGGTCGAAAGAAACAGATCGCAGACTTCAGGCAGTTAGCTTGGAACTCTGTCAACAAAACCTCATTCAAACATTAGTCGATTTGTGTCTGCATCATAAAGTTGTTCTTAATTAAAAATGTCAGTTTACGAGCCTAATTCTCGTCATTTGCGGGAGGTGTTACTGTTTTGTTTCAACATGAAGAAAACAGCAGCTGAGTCTCATCCAATACTATCAAGTACGTATATGGTATGGACGCTATTAGTGAAAGAACGTGTCGTGAATGGTTTCAACGCTTCAAGAACGGTGATTTTAACGTCGCAGGCCGTCATAGTGGTGGAAGAGAGAATGTTTTCGAAGATGCAGAATTGGAGACATTGCTGAGTGAAGACTCGCGTCAAACTCAAGAAGAATTGGCATGATTATCGGGAGTGACACAGTAAGCCATTTCAAAACGTCTCAAGGCTTTGGGCATGATTCAGAAAGAAGGAACTTGGGTCTCGTGTGAGCTGAAACCAGAGACGTTGAACGGCGTCCGTGAACAGTTGCTTCAGTGGCAAAAACGGAAGAGATTTCTGCATCGCATTGTGACCGGGGACGAAAAATGGGTTCATTACGATAACCCTAAACGCAAAAATCATGGGGATATCCCGGCCACACTTCCACGTCGACGGCCAAACCTGCATTTGGTGACACCAGCTCAGCGTCGTGTACTATGAGGAGTTAAAACCAAGTGAAACAATCACAGGCTTTCGTTATCGAACGCAATTAACGCGTTTGAGCAGATCATTAAATATAAACGGCCACAATACAGCGAGAGGCAGGATAAAGTGATTTTGCAGCATGACAACGCTCGACCCCACGTTGCAAAATAGGTCAAAACGTACTTGGAAACGTTAAAATGGGAAGTCCTACCCCAAACGCCGTATTCTCCAGACATTGCTCCCTCTATCACCTGTTTAGATCAATGGCGCATGGCCTGCCTGACCAACACTTCCGATCTCATGAAGAAGTCACAAATTGGATCGATTCGTGGATCGCTACAAAAATGAACAATTTTTTCGATGCGGGATTCGTACACTACCCGAAAGATGGGAGAAAGTAGTGGCCAGCGATGGAAAATACTTTGAATGATACATGTGTAACCAATTTGTTTCATTAAAGCCTCAAATGTTGGGGAAAAAACGGCGGAAGCAAAGTTGCACACCTTGTACTTCTTCCACTTTTCCACTTTCTTTTTTCTGCTTCCAATGGTTTTCCATCTGAGCGCTTGATATTCATACAGCTGCTTCTCTTTTCTCCAAAGGTCACTTTAATTTTCCTGTAGGCAGTGTCTATAATTTCCTAGTGATATATACTTTTTTTTCCCCAACAATTCCTGCTTAGCCATTTTGCACTTCCTCTCAGTCTCACTTTGTATACGTTTGTATTCTCTTTCGCCTGCTATATTTGCTGCATTTTTATATTTTCACCTTTCATCAATTAAATTCAACAGCTCCTGTGATATCCACGGACTTCTACAAGGCTTTGTCTTTATACCTATTTGATCCTCTGCTGACCTCAACTATTTCATCTCACAGCTACCCATTCTTCTTTGACTGCATTCCTTTCCCCTGTTCTATCAATCATTGCCTATTGCTCCCTCTGGAACCACCAATAACCTCTGGTTCTTTCAACTTATCCAGGTCACGTCTCCTTAATTTCCTGCCTTTTGTAATTTCTTCATTTTTAATCTATAGCTCATAATCAATAAATTGTTGTCAGAGTTCACATTTGCCCCCTGGAAATGTCTCACAGTTTAAAATCTGGTTTCGAAATTTATCATTATATAATTTAAAATCTGGTTTCGAAATTTATCATTATATAATCAATCTGAAGCCTTCCAGTGCCTCCATGTCTCTTCGACGTATACAATCTTCTTTGATGATTCTTAAACCTAGTGTTAGCAATTATGAAATAATGCTCTCTGCAAAATTCCCAGGCTGCTTCCTCTATTATTCCCTCCCCCCCAGTCCATTTTCACGGACTATTTTTCCTTCTCTTCCTACTATCGAATTACAGTCTCTCATCAATATTAAATTTTCTCCTCCCACAACTATCTAACCAATTTCATTTGACTCTTCTCTAAGTGTTTCGACTTAGATATCTCAGTGCTCATCAAATTATTCTCGCACATCGTATCTCCCATCTCATCTTCATCTAAGTCCCCATCCATTTCTATAATACTGCCTTCAGGTTCATCTCCCTTGTATAGCCACGCTCCGATTCATAAGGATGGTGGAAAGGGAACATCTTGCTCATCCGCTACTTCTGATCCAAAAAGGCTTTGCCGTCTGTCACACCTGAAGGCATCCACTTCACTCAGGATTCCTGGAACTGCGTACACGATTGAACGCACGGCACTGGGGAAACAAAGAAAACATGGAATTTGTAAAAAAAAAAAAAAATAGCAGCTGACCGATATATTGCGCAACGGGCAAGGAGGAACCCACGTCAAACCGCGGTTGCAGCTGCAACAACATTTAACAGGACTGCAAGGCATGCAATCTCACGCTCCACAGTAGCACGGCGACTGCATGGGGTTGAATCTTTGCCCGACGAGCAGAACACTGTATGGCTTTGACGCCCGTACATCCGCGGCAACGTTTACGACGATGCCAAGAACACAGGTACTGGACCAACGAGGAGTGGGGTGGCGTGTCCTTCTCGGGTGAGAGTAGATTCAGACTGAGTAGTGATTCTGGACATATTCTCATATGGTGAGAGAAGCGAACACCAGGAACATGGTCGAGCATGGTCATTTTGGTGGTCCAACTGTTATGGCTTGGAAAGGCATAATATTCCATGGGCGCACTGACCGCTAAGTCTTTGGAAACGGGACACAAACGGGTCAAAGTTATTGTGATACAATGTCTTCCTTCCCTCTGTGCGTCTTTTCTGGGGTGCACTCCACCCTGATTTCATTTTTATCGATGACGATGCGCGACTGAACCCAAAGGAGCAGGTGGAGGAGCTCTTGGAGTGAGAGAATATTCGGCGACTTGATGCCCGTTCCCCCGACTTAAATCCTGTCGAGCACGTGTGGCATGCGTTGGGGTGACATACTGCGGCACGCCCACACGCACCAATGACCATTCAGCACAAGTCAACTTCACTGGTGGAAGAATGGAATGCTCTACCAAAGGAACTCCTTACCAACCATGTGGCCAGCACGTTGCAAAGCATGCACTGCTGTCCGCAATGAACACATTTCCTATTAACAACCCTGTCCTGCCTTTTGTAATGTCCAGGGGATCATCATAAATCGTGGTGACTTCACTGTGATTACTGGTTTTGAATAAAAGTGTCATTTCTGTTGGTCCCATTGAGAATTTCTTTTAGTAACGATCAGTGCTGTACTGTAGCAATTATTTCTACAAGGTGGTCCATTGATAGTGACCGGGCCAAATATCTCACGAAATAAGCGTCAAACGAAAAAACTACAAACAACGAAACTCGTCTAGCTTGAAGGAGGAAACCAGATGGCGCTATGGTTGGCCCGCTAGATGGCGCTACCATAGGTCAAACGGGTATTAACTGCGTTTTTTTAAATAGGAACCCCCATTTTTTATTACATATCCGTGTAGCACGTAAAGAAATATGAATGTTTTAGTTGGACCACTTCTTTCGCTTTGTGATAGATGGCGCTGTAATAGCCACAAACGTATAAGTACGTGGTATCGCGTAACATTCCGCCAGTGCGGACGGTATTTGCTTCGTGATACATTACCCGTGTTAAAATGGACCGTTTACCAATTGCGGAAAAGGTCGATATCGTGTTGATGTATGGTTATTGTGATCAAAATGCCCAACTGTAGTGTGCTATGTATCCTGCTCGGTATCCTGGACGACATCATACAAGTGTCCGGACCGTTCGCCGGATAGTTACGTTATTTAAGGAAACAGGAAGTGTTCAGCCACATGTGAAACGTCAACCATGACCTACAACAAATGATGCCCAAGTAGGTGTTTTAACTGCTGTCGCGGCTAATCCGCAAATCAATAGCAGACAAACTGCGCGAGAATCGGGAAACTCAAAAACGTCGGCGTTGAGAATGCTACATCAACATCGATTACACCCGTACCGTATTTCTGTGCACCAGGAATTGCATGGCGACGACTCTGAACATCGCGTACAGTTCTGCCACTGGGCACAAGAGAAATTACGGGACGGTGACAGATGTTTTGCACGCGTTCTATTTAGCGACGAAGCGTCATTCACTAACAGCGGTAACGTAAACCGGCGTAATATGCACTATTGGGCAACAGAAAATCCACGACGGCTGGGACAAGTGGAACATCAGCGACCTTGGCGGGTTAATGTATGGTGCGGCATTATGGGAGGAAGGATAATTGGCCCCCATTTTATCGATGGCAATCTAAATGGTGCAATGTATGCTGATTTCCTACGTAATGTTCTACCGATGTTACTACAAGATGTTTCACTGCATGACAGAATGGCGATGTACTTCCAACATGATGCAAGTTCGGCACATAGCTCGCGTGCGGCTGAAGCGGTATTGAATAGCATATTTCATGACAGGTGGATTGGTCGTCAAGCACCATACCATGGCCCGCACGTTCACCGGATCTGACGTCCCCGGATTTCTTCCTGTGGGGAAAGTTGAAGGATATTTGCTATCGCGATCCATCGACAACGCCTGACAACGTGCGTCAGCGCATTGTCAATGCATGTGCGAACATTACGAAGGCGAACTACTCACTGTTGAGAGGAATGTCGTTACACGTACTGCCAAATGCATTGAGGTTGACGGACATTATTTTGAGCATTTATTGCATTAATGTGGTATTGACAGGTTATCACGCTGTAACAGCATGCGTTCTCAGAAATGATAAGTTCACAAAGTTACATGTATCACATTGGAACAACCGAAATAAAATGTTCAAACGTACCTACGTTTTGTATTTTAATTTAAAAAACCTACATGTTACCACCTGTTCGTCAAAAATTGTGAGCCATATGTTTGTGACTATTACAGCGCCATCTATCACAAAGCGAAAAAAGTGGGCCAACGAAAACATTCATATTTCTTTACGTACTACACGAGTATTAAATAGAAATGGGGGTTCGTATTTTAAAAAAAGGCAGTTGATATCCGTTTGACTTATGGCAGCGCCATCTAGCGGGCCAACCATAGTGCCATGTAGTTTCCACCTTGAAGTTAGACAAGTTTCGTTCTTTGTAGTTTTTTCGTTTGACGCTTATTTCGTAAGATATTTGGCACGGTCACGATCAATGGACCACCCTGTATATACAGTCCAAGCTACATGGAGCTATGTTGCTTGGCAGTGACATCATGCCAAAGTTACTTTCGTCCTTAAGTTAGGCACAACACTGTAATATTTGTGTACAGTAACGGCCCTACCAAAGTTCCGTAAGGTAGTCCTGACAATGTCACTCGTTTCTAGCCAATCTCTCACATAACGCACGAGTGGCATTCTCCACAGTGACATAACTCATTGCAAAGGCACCTCGTATGGTATGATATCATTGTATTCTCATCCCATCTCTGATTGCTGCACATACGGTTGCTACTATTGCTTACAGGGCATGCTACAAAAGCCACTTACATAACTTACCAGTTCTTCGATTATTCGCTCTTAGAAATTCAAACACAAATACTGGCCCACACCAGGAAATTTCCACGTGCCGCTTTACCCCGTTTCTGCAGAAAGAACACAGGATATTCATGATGTTCTGGATGAAATTCTCTACGAGTACATTCTCTGAGTAGGGGCTGTTGTGGTGGTTAGAAGTGACGTGTGCGCAGCGTCGACGCTGCCGTGTCCCCGACGCCCTGCGCGCCTTTACAACAGGAAGGGGCGGTGTCGATACGAGGCGACGGTCGGCTGCCCGGAGCTAAGGTCATTCGATAAGCGGCTGGTCTGGGCTGCCGTCTTACGAGTACAATGCTTTTGCTGACGACACCACAGGCCGCGCAACCTTCCGGTTCCTACAAGCACAAGGTTCCATCGATAAGCTCGCCTAAGGGCTAAGACAGGACACAGCTCGAGTGCTACAGATGTTTTTGTACGCCTGCACTGCCTAATATTTTCCACGCAACACCCTCGCAGCTAACATGGCTGACTTTCGTTACCTTTGGGCTGCAGCTTACGTTTTACACTTGGGTAATGGACAGCCTGGGTGGCTGACTAGTGGGATAAGGATATCATGTAGAACAAAGTGGGAATTATATCAAAATGTTAGAAGTAGTCACAATCAAGCTACAGTAGCCCGTTACAAACAGTATTGTAAGGTGCTTAAAAATGTTATTAGGGAGGCAAAGAGTATGTGGTATGCAAATAGAATAGCTAATTCACAGGATAAAATTAAAACCATATGGTCAGTTGTGAAGGAAGTGTCTGGTCAGCAGCACAAGGTCGACCATATAAAGTCAGTTCGCAGTAAAAATATTTCTGTTACTGATAAATCAGACATATGTACAGTATTTAACCATCATATTCTGAGCATTGCTGGTGAATTAAATAAAAATTTAGTTTCTGCAGGGACTCATATAACTTTCTTGGCAAATGCCTTTCCGAGATTGATGTCTGAAATACTCCTCTGTGATACAGACAAGAGGGAGATTGAGTCAGTAATTAAATCACTGAAGACTAAGAACTCTCATGGTTATGATGGAGTGTCTAGCAGAATATTAAAGTACTGTGCTGCACATGTTAGCCCTGTATTAAGCCATATTTGTAATTTTTCCTTTAGGAATGCTCAGTTTCCTGAGCGATTAAAGTACCCGGCAGTAAAGCCACTTTATAAAAAGGGAGAAAGGGATAATGTACACAATTTTAGACCTATTTGCTATCAGATGTACAGTTCGGCTTTAGAAGTCGTTTAACAACTGAAAATGCTATATTCTCTTTTCTCTGTGAGGTACTGGATGGGCTAAACAAAAAGTTTCGAACGCTTGGCGTATTTTTTGATTTAACTAAGGCATTTGATAGTGTTGATCACAAAATATTGCTCCAGAAGTTGGACTATTACGGAATACGGGGAGTAGCTCACAATTGGTTCACCTCTTACTTTAGCAACAGGCAGCAAAAGGTCATTATTCACAATGTTGATAACGGCTGTGATGTGGGATCTGAGTGGGGTACTGTCAATTTGGGGGGGGGGGGGCAGGGATCAGTGTTGGGGCCGCTCCTGTTACTTATTTATACAAATGAGATTCCCTCTAGTATTACGGGTAACTCTAAAATATTTCTGTTTGCTGATGGCACTAGCTTGGTAGTAAAGGATGTTGTGTGCAACATTGGCTCGGTTTCAAATAGTGCAGTACATGACCTCAGTTCATGGCTTGTAGAAAATTAACGTTAAATCACTGTAAGACTCAGTTCTTACAGTTTCTAACACACAATTCAACACAACCTGACGTTTTAATTTCACAGAACGGGCATATGAGTAGTGAAACTGAACAGTTCAAATTTCTAGGTGTTCAGATAGATAGTAAGCTGTCGTGGATAGCCCACGTTCAGGATCTTGTTCGAAGACTTAATGCTGCCATTTTTACTATTCGAACGGTATCAAATGTGAGTGACACTTCGACACGAAAATTAGTCTACTTTGCTTATCTTCATTCAATTATGTCGCATGGTATTATATTTTGGGATAGTTCTTCCCATTCTACAAGGATATTTTTGGCTCAGAAACGGGCGGTTCGGGCAATGTGTGAGTTCACAACCTCTTGTCGTCCTCAGTTCACGAGTCTGGGTATTTTGTCATTGGCCTCTCAATACGTATATTCCTTATTGTCGTTTCTTGTTACCAATATTAGTTTATTCCCAAGAATAAGCAGCTTTCACTCAGTTAATACTCGGCGGAAATCAAACCTGCATTTGGATCAGACTTCCTTAACTCTTGGGCAAAAAGGTGTGCAGTATACTGCAGGATCCATTTTCAATAAGCTGCCACTCGAATTCAAAAATCTTAGCAGTAATCCAAGCGCTTTCAAATCGAAACTGAAGAGGTTCCTCATGGGTCACTCCTTCTATTCCGTCGAGGAGTTCCTTGAAAATTAAGCTGATTTTTATTGTCTTGCTGACAGTGAATACTTAAACTTATGGACTGACTTTTTTCAGGTTCATGAACATTTATTTTTATCTGTTATTACTTTTATGTTGTAATTTCATGTACTGACACGTTCCGTTACCTTAGAGATTTGCTCCTCAATTTGGTCCTACGGAACTTGATGTGTAAATAAAAAATAAATAAATAAATAAAAGTCACGGTATAGCGATATGCACATATACAGATGGCGACAGTATCATGTACACAAGGTATAAAAGGGCAGTGGATTGGCGGATCTGTGATTTGTACTCAGGTGATTCGTGTGAAAACTTTTCCAGCGTGATTATGACCGCAAGACGGAAATTAACAGACTTTGAACCCGCAATGGTAGTTGGAGCTACATGCTTGGGGCATTCCATTACGGGAATCATTAGGTGATTCACTACTCCGAGATCCACAGAGTCAAGAGTGTGCCGATAATACCGAATTTCAGGCATTACCTCTCACCACGTACAGCGCAGTGGCCGATGGCCTTCACTTAACGACCGAAAGCAGCGGCGTTAGCATAGAGTAGTCGGTGCTAACAGACAAGCAACACTGCGCGAAATAATGGCAGAAATCAATGTGGGACATACGATGAACGTATCCGTCAAGACAGAGCGGCGAAATTTGGTGTTGAGGTCTACGGCAGCAGGCGACCGACGCGAGTGCGTTTGCTAGCAACACGACATCGTCTTCAGGGACTCTCCTGGGCTCGTGACCATATCGATTGGACCCTAGACGATTGGAGAACCGTGGCCTGGTCAGACGAGTCTCGACTTTAGTTTCTAAGAGCGGAAGGTAGGGTACTAGTGTGGCGCATATACCACGAAGCGAAAGACCCAAGTCGCCTACAGTGCATTGTACAAGCTAGTGATAGCTTCATAATGATGTGCGCTGTGTTTATATGAAATGGACCGGGTGCTTTGGTCAAACTGAACCGATCATTGATTGGAAATGGTTCTGCTCGGTTACATGGAGACCATTTGCAGCTATTCATGGACGCCCTGCTCCCGAACAGCGATCCAATTTTTATGGATGTAATGTAACAGGGGAAAGCAGATACGGCCTACACAAACTTTGTGAGTGTGTAATTCGTTCCGATTGGTCTATAAATGGAGCAAAAACATTAAATGATGCTGAAGGAATGAAAAATAGAGGTACACTACTGGCCATTTAAATTGCTACACCAAGAAGAAATGCAGATGATAAACGGGTATTCATTGAACAAATATATTCTACTAGAACTGACATGTGATTACATTTTCACGCAATTTGGGTGCATAGATCCTGAGAAATCAGTACCCAGAACAACCACCTCTGGCCGTAATAACGGCTGTGATACGACTGGGCATTGAGTCAAACAGAGCTTGGATGGCGTGTACAGCTACAGCTGCCCACGCAGCTTCAACACGATACCACAGTTCATTAAGAGTAGTGACTGGCGTATTGTGACGAGCCAGTTGCTCGGCCACCATTGACCAGACGTTTTCAATTGGTGAGAGATCTGGAGAATGTGCTGGCCAGCGCAGCAGTCGAACATTTTCAGTATCCAGAAACGCCCGTACAGGACCTACAACATGCGGCCGTCCATTATCCTGCTGAAATGTAGGGTTTCGCAGGGATCGAATGAAGGGTAGAACCACGGGTCGTAACACATCTGAAATGTAACGTCCACTGTTCAAAGTGCCGCAAATGCAAACAAGAGGTGACCGACACGTGTAACCAATGGCACCCCATACCATCACGCCGGGTGATATGCCAGTACGGCGATGACGAATACACGCTTCCAATGTGCGTTCACCGCGATGTCGCCAAACACGGATGCGACCATCATGATGCTGTAAACAGAACCTGGATTCATCCGAAAAAAATGATGTTTTGCCATTCGTGCACCCAGGTTCGTCGTTGAGTACACCATCGCAGGCGCTCCTGTCTATGATGCAGCGTCAACGGTAACCGCAGCCACGGTCTCCGAGCTGATAGTTCATGCTGCTGCGAACGTCGTCAAACTGTTCGTGCAGATGGTAGTTGTCTTGCAAACGCCCCCATCTGTTGACTCAGGGATCGAGACGTGGCTGCACGATCTGTTACAGCCATGCGGATAAGATGCCTGCCATCTCGACTACTAGTGATACGAGACCGTTGGGATCCAGCACGGCGTTCCGTATTACTCTCCTGAACCCACCAATTCCATATTCTGCTAACAGTCATTGGATCTCGACCAACGGGAGCAGCAATGTCGCGATACGATAAACCGCAATCGCGATAAGCTACAATCCGACCTTTACCAAAGGCGGAAACGTGATTCCCACATTTTCTCCTCCTTACAGAGGCATCACAACAACGTTTCACCAGGCAACGCCGGTCAACTGCTGTTTGTGTATGAGAAATCTGTTGGAAACTTTCTTCATGTCAGCGCGTTGTAGGTGTTGCCACCGGCGCCAACCTTTTGTGAATGCTCTGAAAAGCATCTTCTTTCTGTCGGTTAAGTTTCGCGTCTGTAGCACGTCATCTTCGCGGTGTAGCTATTTTAATGGCCAGTACGGTATTTATAGGGTTGGTGCATAAGTTCGTAGCGTACTTACAAAACTGTAATAAACACAATAGATACATGTTAAAAAGTAAGTTCAGTCATCAATAATATATTATTCTTCGCTATCGGCAACAGCCGGTCGACGATGGTGTAACTTTTCGATTCCGCGTCTGTAGAAATCAAGTGGACTTGAAACGAGGAACTCGTCGAGCCAGGTTCGGAGCGCATTTACAGAGAGCGGAAAAGGTGAATACCGGAGGGCGCAAGATCAGGTGAATAAGGTGGGTGCGGAATGAGTTCCCAACTCAACTCCTGTATAGTGTTTTTTTATCTGTCTAGCAGAATGCGGGTGGGCGTTATCGTGGAGTACCATCACTTCACGCCGTCTTCCAGGTCGTTGTTCTTGGACTGCGTCTGCAAGATGTCAACAATTATGGATACACCTCTGGAAACCAATTCATAGGACACTACGCCGTCCCCCGCGTAATGCATAATACACTACTGGCCATTAAATTTGCTACACCACGACGATTACGTGCTACAGACGCGAAATTTAACCGACAGGAAGAAGATGCTGTGATATGCAAATGATTAGCTTTCGAGAGCATTCACACAAGGTTGGCGCCGGTGGCGACACCTACAACGTGCTGACATGATGAAAGGTTCCAACCGACTTCTCATACACAAACAGCGGTTGAACGGCGTTGCCTGGTGAAACGTTGTTGTGATGCCTCGTGTAAGGAGGAGAAATCCATCACGTTTCCGACTTTGATAAAGGTCGAATTGTAGCCTATCGCGATTGCGATTTATCGTATCAGCGACATTGCTGCTCGCGTTGGTCGAGATCCAATGACTACTACCAGTATATGGAATCGGTGGGTTCAGGAGGGTTAATACGGAGCGCCGCGCTGGATCCCAACGGCCTCGTATCACTAGCAGTCGATATGACAGGCATCTTATCCGCATGGCTGTAACGGATCGTGCAGCCACGTCTCGATCCCTGAATCAAAAGATGGGGACGTTTGCAAGACAACAACCGTCTTCACGAACAGTTCGACGACGTTTGCAGTAGCATGGACTATCAGCTCGGAGACCATGGCTGCGGATACCCTTGACGCTGCATCACAGACAGGAGCGCCTGCGATGGTATACTCAACGACGAACCTGGGTGCACGAATGGCAAAACGTCATTTTCTTTTCGGATGAATCCAGGTTCTGTTTACAGCATCACGATGGTCGCATCCTTGTTTGGCGACTTCTCGGTGAACGTACATTGGAAGCGTGTATTCGTCATCGCCATACTGGCGTATCACCCGGCGTGATGGTATGGGGTGCCATTGGTTACACGTCTCGGTCACCTCTCGTTCGCATTGACGGCACTTTGAACAGTGGACGTTACATTTCAGATGTGTTAAGACACGTGGCTCTACCCTTCATTCGATCCCTGCGAAACCCTACATTTCAGCAGGATAATGCACGACTACATGATGCAGGTCCTGTATGGGCCTTTCTGGATACAGAAAATGTTCCACTGCTACCCTGGGCAGCACATTCTCCAGATCTCTCACCAATTGAAAACGTCTGGTCAATGGTGACCGAGCAACTGGTTCGCACAATACGCCAGCCACTACTCTTGATGAACTGTGGTATCATGTTGAAGCTGCATGGGCAGCTGTACTAGTATACGCCATCCAAGCTCTGTTTGACTCAATGCCCAGGCGTATCAAGGCCATTATTACGGCCAGAGGTGGTTGTTCTGGGTACTGATTTCCCAGAATCTATGCACCCAATTGTGTGGAAATGTAATCAAATGTCAGTTTTAGTAGAATATATTTGTCCAATGAATACCCGTTTATCATCTGCATTTCTTCTTGGTGCAGCAATTTTAATGGCCAGTAGTGTATTATCTTTTGTACGGTTAGTTGTTGCTTTGTTTGGGTTCAAACATTCCTATCTTTTTCTTCTGTTCTCATAAAGACACCATTTCTCGTCACAAGTAGCGGTACGGCCAATTTATGACGAGCAAGCAGAGATGCACAAATGGCCACCCGCTGATTTCTGCGGTTTTGGCTTAGAGCATGTTATACCCATACATACTATATTTGAACCTTCCACGCTGCATGAAAATGTCGCACGATAGTGGAATGGTCACTGATAAGAACATTTGCAGTTATCGAAAACATTCACGTGGATCATTGTGGATTAATGCGTTTAAACGATCTTCAGCAAACCCCAAAGGTCTTCCTGACCATGGAGATTCACTAATATCAAAACGATCCTGCTTAAAACAAGCCTTACTCTGTTCAATGGCATTATACCCCACACAGGGCGCAAATTTTTCTGGCTGCCGCCGCTGCTGTCACCCGTCTGTTGAACTCAAACGGAAGATTATGTTGGAAATGTTCCGAGTCTCCACTTGTCACTCCATTTTCTAGAATGTGCAACTCCATTACCTATCTCCAAACGACGAAATGTAAACTCAAATAGCAACAGTGAACTACAAATAAAAAATTTCAGTTGATGAATAGACCCACAGCGATCTGAATACCAACATACAAAACGAAAACACTATCAATTCATGTACCAAACTAATAACGTTGCAGCCGACCGCAGTGATAGAGCGGTTCTAGGCGCTACAGTCTGGAACCGCGCCACTGCTACGGTCGCAGGTTCGAATCCTGCCTCGGGCATGGATGTGTGTGATGTCCTTAGGTTAGTTAGGTTTAAGTAGTTCTAAGTTCTAGGGGACTGATGACCTCAGAAGTTAAGTCCCATAATGTGCTCAGAGCCATTTTATTTATTATTATTATTATTATTTTGTATAACGTTGCCTAAAACTGTGAGCATATGAAATGAATTGACATACGAAAAAGCTATCTGTAGTTGTTAATAACCGACGCGAAATATGAATGAAAACGAGAAAGAATTTTATTTATTACGCTTTACCGCGGCATTCAATGCGCTGAAAAATTTTCAAAGTGAAAACTAATATGTAGAACACGCATAACTGTCTTCCGTTGAAAGTACTCTTCCAATTGAGGTCTCTGAATAAGCCTCGACTAGCAAGATAACGCCTCAACGTGGTGTAACTTCCGCCCATTCTTTCCTAATTCTATCTATGAAAATTAATGAGGCGTTCCACCGAAAAGAATTGTTGCATCATCTCATAACGGTCTATGAAACACATTCAGTATAACCAGCGTGAAACAAAACAGTCAAAGCTGTTATCTTTAGTATCCACAAGGCCGAAACGGCATATGTAATGGAGAAGGTCTTTTCTTAAAATCAGATGGTCGTTCTCATTCTATACACTTTACTGACGTTTCGAAAAAGGGTTAAACAATAATTAGAAAATATCGTTAACAGAACCTTTTAAGACAAAATATGGATGCATTTCTACCCCTGTCTTGAAACATGTCTCTCTTCAGTCGCGAAAATAAGCGAAGTTCCTCTCCTGCTGTATAGCAATGTTAGTGGAATTACTCTCTCAAGCATTGTATTCCGGATTTGGTATCCTGCGACACTTTATGGTTTACTAAGTTCGCAAGGTGCTCGCATTAAACAGAGTTTATTTCAATAATGAATTAACACTAATGTTTTCTACGCAACTGGCGAAGTTGTAATACACTACAGTGGAAAAGAGAGACACCGAAGGTGTTAGAAAAAAAAAATGTTCAAATTTGTATGAATTCCTAAGGGACCAAACTGCTAGGGTCATCGATCGATCCCTAAACTTACACACTACTTCAACTAACTTATGCTAAGAACAACACACACACACACACACATCTATTCCCGAGGGAGGACTCGAACCTCCGGCGGGAGGGGTCGCGCAATCCGTGACATGGCGCCTCAAACCGTGGCCACTCCGTGCGGCAAGGTGTTCGAGAAAGTAAAATTATGTAAACAACTTTTTCTGAAAATAATGATAGGGCCTTCGTTATTTATTTAGCGTGTCGCAGCAAACAAAATACAACACAGCTGCAGATCAGAACTTGGCAGCCTGAAGTGCACTGATGGTAGTTTTTGCGAAGTCCATCTTGCACTAGACGGAGCACGAGCGACACTGCAAGTGGGGTCATATCTGCTCAGCCTCAAAATTTGGGGAACACTGACTCCGCACTGAGATCTCACGTCTGGAAATTGGTTTTGACAAAGTGACGCCAAAACAGATTTGGATGAATGATTTCCCGGTAATAGATCCTTGTGTGAGTCCTTGAAAGACGTCCAGCGAATTCCATCTTGAACTTCTGGTATTCTTTCTTTGGTCTTTTTTCTTACTCCTTGCCGCCGGGGGGGGGGGGGGGGGGGGGGGGACTCTGAAATATCATTTGATAGGCTTTTTATATACAGTCGGAAACCAGTTTGATGTCACTTCAAACTCTGCTCGGAAACACAGACACTAACGTGGGTAGTCTTGGAGCGCAGTTAACGTCTGTTTGAAAAATATCGTTTTGAAAGTTTCTCAACATACCCCTCCTCCAGCCTGAGGCGACTGTCTTCACGTCCCTCATCTCTAGTTCTTTAGAGGTATTTACCAACTCTGTTTGCGTTACATTGAGATTTTAAAAAAATACATCAATGTTTACTCCACTCCCAGTTATTTGATTGAACAATGGTACAAGTGTACTTAAGCGGCTGCTCGTAAGGTGCTGACTCAAATCGATACCTTACAATTTTCGGTGTTGCATACCACGCCTACGAATTTAAAAACTTAAACTTATTTTTCTTTTTAAAATATTTTGGTTATGGCTTAACATTTATTACGTATAAAAGCTTTGTTTAGAAAATTACAGTTTTTATTCACATTTTATGTGCGCATAAAGATTTGTTATTACCGCGTCCCGCTTCCCACTCTAACCCGCCACATTGTGAACTTCTGCAGTATCTTATGGGCGTCTTCCAGACGTAATGAATTCCTTGGAATGAGACTGACACCGTTGTCATTAGCGACGAAGCAGCACTTATCTTGTCAAGGATGGAGGTGCAAATGTCACGTGGTCTTGTTGAAGAACCATCGCGGCATATTCTCTGAATTTATTAACGGAAACCTTAAAACACAAAGTCCGAATTGTCTGTGTAGTGTGTTGCAACCCCTGTTGCGTCTTCCTGATCAAGGCCTTTTGTTGCCCCCCCCCACCCCCCCCCCCAACCAAGTGAATGCTGGAATGATTCCTACGGCAAGTTCTGGTCTGTTCCCTTAGTCCCTTCTCTACTGAGCTTCACAGGACACTCAACACCAGCCTCTTTCTATTAACGGATCATCCACAGGTCATACTGATACATACAGAATGTCTACTTTTGATGCCAATGAATTCGTATCCTACTTTGTCATTATATTTCAGATCTGAATAAAGTCCAAAGCTCAAAAATATAAAGGAGGTTACACTATGGTATGCTTTGCTCACTCGAGAAATAGATACTCGTTGCCGTGACAAATTCAATATACTAACACACTTAACATGGTGGCAACGTAGAAGACAACAAGCTTGTGTTACTTTGCGATCAATATTCACTAAAACGTGTTTCGGAGCAAACCTTATTGCTGTGTAACAAAAGCTACGCATTGTTCCAGAAATGAAAGCTTTCGCTGTCGCAGACAGTTGAAAGGATATGGAATTCTCCAATGGAAGGGTAAAATTAAATATAGAAACAGCGAGAACATATAGGTACGGCTTGTATAATCTCCGCAATGAGGAAAGTGTTTTGTATTGAAGATCTGGAACTTCAGGACCATAATACACGCAGACGACGCCGGAACACTTAAGTCACATTTGTGAATTCAGAAAAAGCTTACGATTCTGTTCATAGGCAAACTCTGTTTAACAGCCAGAAAGAATTAGGAGTCGACGGATATGTCAGAGCCACCATACAGGAAGCTATATCAGGAACCACGTCAAAAGTGAAATTAATGGGAGAAATTTCAAACACATTCAAAACTCACACAGGATTCCGACAAGTAGATGGCTTATCGCCAATCTTGTTCACCAGCGTACTGGCAAAAAATAATCAGAGAACGGGAAAAGCACGACGAAAATATCCAAACTGAAAAAGGAGTCACTGTGAAATGCCTGGCTTTTGTCGGTAACCTAGCTATATTTACGAATAACAAAGATGAAGCAAAAGTAACACTAGTAGATAAACTAGCCTACATAAAATCTCCTGTAGAACTAGACACCAGATTTCCTATGAAAACACTCGGTATATGGACACCAAACCACCCGCCGGAAAACTCCCACTGAAAACACAGTATGGAAAAATCTCACAGGTCACTCACTTCAAGTACTTAGAAGAAACCATCCAACCCACAGGGCTGAACAGAGTCTTTAACACAGAAACTATGTCCAAACTGCCACGGAATCACTACATCAAAAGAGCAATTCCTCGTAATGCAAAACTACGACACTACAAGACAGTTGTTTTACAAAAGCATTGCATACGGCACAAACCACAGTAATTAGATAGATGAACGATAAAAATCGTGCCACAGAGAAATAAGAACGAAGTTCACGGCGCTGTTCTCCGAGATGGAACGGTCAGACGAGCTACAAAGGAACTCGATGAACACACATCACGGACAACATTAGGAAAAGACACCTACCGTTCTACGGACACCTAAGTAAGTTGGATGAAAACAACTAAGAAAATTTTAACATCGTTAATGCAAGCAAATCAGAGACAAAGTTAGTTGAAAGTAAAACAAGAAAACATGAACGATTTACAATTTGAGAGAGGACAAACTGAGGAAAGAAAGCAATTCAGAACCAAAATAAAAAAAAAAAAAACAAGAAACTTGCAAAGTCTCAACGAAAGAAATTAGACGGAAAAAATGGGTAGACGAAAGGAAGGAAAAAAAACGTAGTGAATTAATGAAGCGGTTTGGGGGATAAAAGGAAAGAAGAAAAGGAAGTGCAGCAGTGTTTTGCTCAAAAGTTTACACACTCTCCTAAAGGGCAATAATCGAGAATAATAATAATAATAATATATACGACCAAAGATCTGAACGTCCAATATACTCAATCTAAACATGAAGATCAGTATTAAAAATGCAGGATCCACTGAGAGCAAAAGTTTCGAAAAAAAAAAAAAAAAAAAAAAAAAACAAACAAACTACAACTTCTGAAGAACACTTGTCTCCATCGCTACACTCGTCTTTCAACGAAATATGAATACATGTAACTCCAGGATCTAACAATGAAACACGAACAAAATTAAAAGTTAATTATATGATTACACCAATGAGAGATGGCTTTTTAAGCGCTTCCAGTCTTAGGTTAAGTTTGGCATGGTGTTTACGATCGCTGTCCGCCCAGCTGTTTTATGTAGCGTGAAACTGCCGTACACTATTAATATCTAAGCTCTGTACACTATTAATATCTAAGCTCTGCGCAAACGTTGTTGACATTTCGTCCACAGAGCGGCGTTTTATAACACGGACTGTTTCGTTTCACGTGTTTTAGAATCTTGTCTCTTATTAAAGGCGAAAAAATATTCAGTGGTTAATACAACATAATACAGTGACAGAGGTTCTGTGAACAATTAGGAGAGGAAATATGTATTACGAAATTATTAAAAAAATAATATTGCAACATACGCAAAGTTCAGTTATTCCCCGTCCTTCAGGACAGTAATTCATGTTACCCTTAACTACGTAATTGAGTGATAATTACAAATACAATTGAATAATAAAAAAACTACACCCTTGAAGTATTGGTCAGTTATTATTGAAGCCACACAGTACACAACTACACGAAGTATCAGGAGACTATTTTGATCCATGAGACAAATATGAAGGCCAAGGCAGAAATGTTCCGGTCATGCAAGATTTAAGAAGTCATAATGTAACCGCAAAAACAATATCGGAGGGTATGTCTTCATGTTAAGCGCTAATAGCAATATATTCAATTAAAGTTGGTAATTTCTAAGCACTACACATTGCCATGATATATGCTGTTATTAAAGGCGTCACTGACGCATTGTTGTACGTCACACGAACGATGAACTAAGAATGCGTTGACCTTAGTCTAATAATATCAAGTTATATATTTGTAGAGGCCTAGATGTCACGCGTTATAAACACTCCAGCGATAAATATTTTTGGGTATATTTCTATTGGTTAGGATCGCATTTCATACGTAACGTCAATCTGTGAACACAAGTATTTTAATTCAACGATTTTCTTCTGCGAAACGCACCACAGCTATTACCTGCAACACTCATCTCCGTTCAGAGAAATACATCTGTTCCTGAGGACTTCGAGAAAGCTTCTTAGAAAATTATCGAGAAAGCAACTGCGATATTTGACATTATGCCTCGCGAAATAAAAAAAAACCTGTTAAACCACCACCAAATGATAATAACTAACCAAAATTGGAAGTCTTATCAATTGCGGTATCATAATTCACTAACAAACAATTTAAAAAAACATAACAAACGCGACTGCGGGCAAGGACCATGAGACTGGAACAGAGACAGCTAAAATTATGTCTGTTTATGAACGAAACATGAATCTTTATTTTACAAATGCATTCAAAACAACCACAGTGTCCTATAATTCATCATTTTCGACAGACTCTGCATATCGCCAGATCTCGATGGATTAGGTTTTCTAAATCACGCATAAAAAGCGCTTCAATGATTGGAAATTGACTGTATATCAACAATACACAAAACTGCATTCCCATTAATTTAACAGCAGACATTCATAATAGGACGAACTTTCACCAACTTCTGGCGCTTGTACTGTTCGGAATCTTAGACAAAAAAAGGAAAATAAAATTTCGTCTTGAAGGCATGAAGAACACTGATTGATGCTGATTGTCAAAAATCATCTCACGATCACTTACCTGAAAAATTGTCTGGTTCAAGTCCTGAATCCAAATTCAGTCCACAAATAACAAAATAGTCCGCGAAGCGCTGGGATCCTTGATTGTGCGCATTCATTTTCGAAAACGAGAATTTCACTCACTTAAAACACAGATCACCCTACCGCACACATGCTGCTTGCAGCCATCTTTCGCTTCTGCTCAGCTGACGGCTATGTGATACACAATTGATTTGAGCGCTTGGCGCGCCATCTGTGAGGGAACGCAAGAGTTTCCTTCGGTGAGACTCTATGGCTACCTAACATCTTTGCTTGCGGAACTTCCGAGAAGCAGACTGAACCTGCTAGATTGCTGCCTGAGTTCTTATAGCGGTGGCAAAATTAATATATTCTTTCAGAGCGTTGGATACCCTGCAAAAAGTTTTGATCTATACGTACCGTGAATATAAAGTTAAAGCAAGGTTTTCTGTGTATCACTTTTCTGCTACACAGCTTAGCGTAGGTGTCTCTTTTTTCTTCACAAATCTATTTACATTTTCTGTAATACGCACCACGCATGTTTTGTTAATTGTTTTGTAATACGTGGAATGCACTGCGTGAGACTTACATGCTACCACTAAATTCGAGTTGCAATTACTTTTTCGAACGGCCTGGGTGTTAAATATTATTGTACAGGTCTTTCATCAGTCAGTATGTTTACTTGTACGTTTTCTGTGTAAGACTTCCACCGAAAACCGCTCACGCATACCTCAAAAGAGCCGCTCTACATTTTGTTTATTATCGAATGAGTTTCTCTTTAAACATAATAGGGTACATACTGAGTCGGGCTATATGCAAATGAAGGTTAGAATTTATAGTCTTGTTGAAAGCCATATTACTTGTGTTAAGAGCAACACCGTAGGTATTTAAATGAGAATTTGGAAGAACAGCAGTTTCACTTTACGTCATAAAACAATAAATTGATTTGCTGATGATAATCTATAAGAGGCAGTCAAAGGAAAAGGAGACACACGAGAAAAAGTAAGTGAACTGTTCATTATTTCAAAAGTAGTTACAATATTTACTAATACATTTATCCCACTGTGAAGCAAGATGGTCAATGCCGCCTTACGGAAATGTGTGTGGTTGCCTACAGATCCATGACTGGCACGCACTGATTGGTCAGAAGTAAACCGACGACCATGAACGTCTTTCTTCTAGGTTCCAAAAATACGGCGAGAGATCGGAATTATATGGAGGATGTGTAAAGGCTTCCCAGCGAAACTTTTACAGAGTAGTCGAAACCGCTGAGGAAAGAGATTCGAGGCGGTCGATTTGCTTCGGTCTAAAAGGTTCTCGTCTCGGTATAACCGTGGTTCCGTAGGCAATCGAAACATTTTTCCATGAAGGCATTGATCGTCTTGTCTCACATTGGGACAAAAGTATTGACAATTACTTTCGAAATTACAATTTGCTTACTTTTTCCATTTGTCTGGTTTCCATTGGACTGACTGTTCTATAAGCATCTTAGTAACGGAAGTATTTTTATGTGTAAGAATCGGAACAATAGTAAACCGTAAGGATCAGGGGTACTGGTCGCATGATTCAACCCAGATCTGGGCGGTGCGCGGTAATACATTTTCGAGCTGCAACAACACTTGGTTTAGTCTTTTCAGTTGTTCAACTGGTGAGACTGGTCGAATGAGCGAACGACAATAACTATGAACAGTTATAGTACGTTTTCCGAGAAGCAGTGTGTATCTTGTACACGATACCTTTTTAATCTCTATATGTTTGCAAAATCTACAGTGTATAGGCAGAAACTTTCGTGGTTGTTCCTTTTTTATTAGGGGATACCCACTACTTTTATACTGATAATGGCCTAAAGCGCCGGCCGGAGTGGCCGAGCGGTTCTAGGCGCTTCAGTCTGGAACCGCGCGACCGCTACGGTCGCAGGTTCGAATCCTGCCTCGGGCATGGATGTGTGTGATGTCCTTAGGTTAGTTAGGTTTAAGTGGTTCTAAGTTCTAGGGGACTGATGACCACAGATGTTAAGCCCCATAGTGCTCAGAGCCATTTTTTTTTTTTTTTTTTTTGCCTAAAGCCATAATTTTCGTCGCGAGAAAATCTTGGGTACAAGAGATTTATGTGGTTTATTAGTTTACGGAAACGAAACACCAGAAGTGGGCAGGCCTCTCATTCATCCCGATTTTTCTGCGGCAGTCCCAATCTTTGACAAAATGTCTCCGTGTCCCCAAAACCTCGTTGGATGTCACGGATTTTCGTCTTTCTTAGCGCGAGTTTTTTTTCCTAGACTCATCACCTGTCCTGTTTCAATACTTTGCTCGCCCGAAGTTTCGGAACGCGGATGTTACGCTTCTCTCGCTCGAAAAACTAAACTGCCGCAAACACGATGATACCACGATCTCGTAAACAATTGCGCGCTCTCTAATGTCATTGTGTTAGTGTTGTACGGTATTTTAACCTTTCCAGTGCTTGTGGCAGTGACTTTGATAAACTTAATATTACCTGTGTTAATAATGGGAAAACGCAATAGCAAACTAAACAGTATGACGCTGCAAGAATTCACGGAATTGTGGAATTCTCACGGTGAGAACGCTGAACGGGGTCGGGCTATAACCAAATAAAGGTTACAGTTTATTGTCTTGTTGAAGCCGGCCGGGGTGGCCGAGCGGTTCTAAGCGCTACAGCCTGGAACTGCGCGACCTCTACGGTCGCAGGTTCGAATCCTGCCTCGGGCGTGGATGTGTGTGACGTCCTTAGGTTAGTTAGATTTAAGTAGTTCTAAGTTCTAGGGGATGTATGACCTCAGAAGTTAAGTCCCATAGCGCTCAGAGCCATTTGAACCATTTGTCTTGTTGAAGGCGATATTACTTGTGTTAATAACAGCACCGTAGGTATTTAAATGAGAATTTGAAAGAACCGCATGATCATGTTACGTTATAAAACAATAAAGGAGCAGTCAAAATAAAACTAGAAATTTAGCACTGGACACGGAGGACGCAGCTTG
This sequence comes from Schistocerca piceifrons, assembly GCF_021461385.2. Taxonomy (NCBI): domain Eukaryota; kingdom Metazoa; phylum Arthropoda; class Insecta; order Orthoptera; family Acrididae; genus Schistocerca; species Schistocerca piceifrons. The sequence continues at coordinate 192,076,852 of NC_060140.1, forward strand.
GCAGTACCTCACGCAAATGTAACAAACATACAGCTACTCTTCAGGTTAACTCTTCAAGATCAAAACTGATAGATGCTTATCAGTGAACGTAGTTTCAGACATGGATAAGCAATTTTTGGTGCAAGAAGCGATATTTACATACCACACAGTGATGGATGATCAGAGTTTAAGTCAATGGACTGTACCAGCGACATAATTAAGTCACTGTTTAACGAGAAGTTCTCGTGCATGTACAGGACTATTACAAATGATTGAAGCGATTTCATAAATTCACTGTAGCTCCATTCATTGACATATGGTCACGACACACTACAGATACGTAGAAAAACTCATAAAGTTTTGTTCGGCTGAAGCCGCACTTCAGGTTTCTGCCGTCAGAGCGCTCGAGAGCGCAGTGAGACAAAATGGCGACAGGAGCCGAGAAAGCGTATGTCGTGCTTGAAATGCACTCACATCAGTCAGTCATAACAGTGCAACGACACTTCAGGACGAAGTTCAACAAAGATCCACCAACTGCTAACTCCATTCGGCGATGGTATGCGCAGTTTAAAGCTTCTGGATGCCTCTGTAAGGGGAAATCAACGGGTCGGCCTGCAGTGAGCGAAGAAACGGTTGAACGCGTGCGGGCAAGTTTCACGCGTAGCCCGCGGAAGTCGACGAATAAAGCAAGCAGGGAGCTAAACGTACCACAGCCGACGGTTTGGAAAATCTTACGGAAAAGGCTAAAGCAGAAGCCTTACCGTTTACAATTGCTACAAGCCCTGACACCCGATGACAAAGTCAAACGCTTTGAATTTTCGGCGCGGTTGCAACAGCTCATGGAAGAGGATGCTTTCAGTGCGAAACTTGTTTTCAGTGATGAAGCAACATTTTTTCTTAATGGTGAAGTGAACAGACATAATGTGCGAATCTGGACGGTAGAGAATCCTCACGCATTCGTGCAGCAAATTCGCAATTCACCAAAAGTTAACGTGTTTTGTGCAATCTCACGGTTTAAAGTTTAAGGCCCCTTTTTCTTCTGCGAAAAAAACGTTACAGGACACGTGTATCTGGACATGCTGCAAAATTGTCTCACGCCACAACTGGAGACCGACAGCGCCGACTTCATCTTTCAACAGGATGGTGCTCCACTGCACTTCCATCATGATGTTGGGCATTTCTTAAACAGGAGATTGGAAAACCGATTGATCGGTCGTGGTGGAGATCATGATCAGCAATTCATGTCATGGCCTCCACGCTCTCCCGACTTAACCCCATGCGATTTCTTTCTGTGGGGTTATGTGAAAGATTCAGTGTTTAAACCTCCTCTACCAAGAAACGTGCCAGAACTACGAGCTCGCATCAACGATGCTTTCGAACTCATTGATGGGGACATGCTGCGCCGAGTGTGGGAGGGACTTGATTATCGGCTTGATGTCTGCCGAATCACTAAAGGGGCACATATCGAACATTTGTGAATGCCTAAAAACACTTTTTTAGTTTTTGTATGTGTGTGCAAAGCATTGTGAAAATATCTCAAATAATAAAGTTATTGTAGAGCTGTGAAATCGCTTCAATCATTTGTAATAACCCTGTACATTAAAACGAAATCGTGATTGTGCCGCTTGCTAGGAAACACATAATGAAGGAACTGAAAAAAGGACAGTTTATTTCAGTGATGATAGATTCTTCCAGCAACGTTGACTTCAAGCTGATTCGTTTAGTGGTTAGATTTTATCATCCTGATAAAGGCATTGTACTGAGACTGTTGGAGGTGGTGAACTTTGGTGTTGAAAGTGTAGGGCATTTGACTTCGCTTCTCTTAGGGGTGTTGTAAAAGAAAAGGTTGTAGCAATTTCGGCTGACAATACAAATAACTGTCAGAGAGGGAAGAAAGGAAGGGTACAAAAGATCTTCAAGTTGGAAGAAAAGAATCAGAAAACTTTAACAGGTGTAGGATGTCCTGCTCATATTGTCCGCAATGCTGTTCAAACTGGAGCTGATGGTTTACCCACTGATATAAAGCTCGTAACTGGCAAAATCTACATACACTTCCACATTTATGCTGCACTTGTTAAAAAAAACTAAAACCATTCTGAGAGATCGCTGAAGTATAATAAGAGAAACTATTAAGTCATAGTAAAACTAGATGATTACCTTTCTACTACCTGTTGAAAGAGACATTGATGTTTTCCAGGCACTAAAATCCTACTTCTTGTCCCTTGGTAAGTGTCCTATTAACAGGAAATTTTTTTTCGAAAATGAGCTCCCCTTAATTTCTCTTTTGTTTCTTTCAAGCCCGTTACGTATTTTCCCCACCAGCATTCTGCGCACTGAAAAAGAAAATTTAACTGTAAGAGGTGATCAAAAAATTTCCGTTCGAAGGCCGTACAGTCCCGAATCGGTATGACAATTAGGCAAAATTGCCGTGATCATTGAGGCAAACATCCGACTGGCACCAAGCTGCTAATACCCGTTTTGTAAAACAACATGTCATGCTGCGTGAAGAAGTCCGTTACTACTTGCTGTATGTCCTCGTCCAATGGGAATTGTCGACCCTGAACGCCTTTTTTAAGGGACCGAAGGCGTGATAACCGGAATGGGAGATCAGGATTATAGTGCGGGCTCTCGAATCTCACCCATTTGAGTTGTCCCAACTTCTGTCTTATGACATTTGCGATAAGGGGACATGCTTTATCATGAAGGAGCAGCACCCCTTGTCGCAATTATCCCTGACGTTTCGCCTTAATTGCACCCCGTAATTTCTCCAGTGCTGCACAGTTCCGTTCCCCAGTGAAGGGCCTCGGTAATCAAAGAACGGGTTGATTATCACCTTTCCAGCAGATAGATGGCTCTTAAACTTCTTGGGACGGGGAACGATGAATAACACCTCTGCATCCTCCACGCACATTCTTCATTCTCCGACGAATGACCGGTGTTTTTCCTTCAGTAGCCAAGAAATAGGAGATATGGTACTGCGGGAAGAGTTTGACAGAGCACTGAAAGACATGAGTCAAAACAAGGCCCCGGGAGTAGACAACATTCCATTAGATCTGCTGATAGCCATGGGAGAGCCAGCCCTGACAAAATTCTACCGTCTGGTGAGCAAGATGTATGAGACAGGCGAAATACCCTCAGACTTCAAGAAGAATATAATAATTCCAATCCCAAAGAAAGCAGGTGTTGACAGATGTGAAAATTACCGAACTATCAGTTTAATAAGTCACAGCTGCAAAATACTAACGCGAATTCTTTACAGACGAATGGAAAAACTGGTAGAAGCCGACCTTGGGGAAGATCAATTTGGATTCCGTAGAAATGTTGGAACACGTGAGGCAATACTGACCTTACGGCTTATCTTAGAAGGAAGATTAAGGAAAGGCAAACCTACGTTTCTAGCATTTGTAGATTTAGAGAAAGCTTTTGACAATGTTGACTGGAATATTCTCTTTCAAATTCTAAAGGTGGCAGGAGTAAAATACAGGGAGCTAAAGGCTATTTACAATTTGTACAGAAACCAGATGGCAGTTATAAGAGTCGAGGGACATGAAAGGGAAGCAGTGGTTGGGAAGGGAGTGAGACAGGGTAGTAGCCTCTCCCCGATGCTATTCAATCCGTATATTGAGCAAGCAGTAAAGGAAACAAAAGAAAAGTTCGGAGTAGGTATTAAAATCCATGGAGAAGAAATAAAAACTTTGAGGTTCGCCGATGACGTAATTCTGTCAGAGACAGCAAAGGACTTGGAAGGGCAGTTGAAGGGAATGGACAGTGTCTTGAAAGGAGGGTATAAGATGAACATCAACAAAAGCAAAACGAAGATAATGGAATGTAGTCGAATTAAGTCGGGAGATGCTGAGGGAATTAGACACTTAAAGCAGTAAATGAGTTTTTCTATTTGGGGAGCAAAATAACTGATGATGGTCGAAGTAGAGAGGATATAAAATGTAGACTGGCAATGGCAAGGGAAGCGTTTCTGAAGAAGAGAAATTTGTTAACATCGAGTATAGATTTAAGTGTCAGGAAGTCGTTTCTGAAAGTATTTGTATGGAGTGTAGCCATGTATGGAAGTGAAACATGGACGATAAATAGTTTGGACAAGAAGAGAATAGAAGCTCTCGAAATGTGGTGCTACAGAAGAATGCTGTAGATTAGATGGGTAGATCACATAACTAATGAGGAGGTATTGAATAGAATTAGGGAGAAGAGGAATTTGTGGCACAACTTGACTAGAAGAAAGGACCCGTTGGTAGGACATGTTCTGAGGCATCAAGGGATCACAAATTTAGCATTGGAGGGCAGCGTGGATGGTAAAAATCGTAGAGGGAGACCAAGAGATGAATACACTAAGCAGATTCAGAAGGATGCAGGTTGCAGTAGGTACTGGGAGATGAAGATGCTTGCACAGGAAAGGGTAGCATGGAGAGCTGCATCAGACCAGTCTCAGGACTGAAGACCACAACAACATCAACAGCCAAGAAAAAGATAATAACTTGTTGGTCCTGTTTGGACACGTTTGGTAATAGCGTCTCCGAAGTTCACGTTTCCGCATTTACAGCGTGCACGTCGGAAAGACGCGAATGCCACACCAAACCATTGCCTACATGTCGGTACTGATAGAGGATGTCCCAAAGAAACAGCGACAAGCTCTAGGGACACTTTCCTTACACAAAAATAAGAAAGCATTCCTTGAGAGAAATGAGCACTTGTTCATCTTCGATGCTATGGAACACATATTTTTTACTGCAAGCTCTTTGTTTTTCATTTTTAGGGAAGGGGTTGGTTGGTTGGTTTGGGGAAGGAGACCAGACAGCGTGGTCATCGGTCTCATCGGATTAGGGAAGGATGGGGAAGGAAGTCGGCCGTGCCCTTTCAGAGGTACCATCCCGGCATTTGCCTGGAGTGATTTAGAGAAATCACGGAAAACCTAAATCAGGATGGCCGGACGCGGGATTGAACCGTCGTCCTTCCGAATGCGAGTCAAGTGTGCTACCACTGCGCGAAGGGGTAATAGACTCGAACTCGGGACCATTGGAAGGTAGGAGGTGAGGTACTGGCAGAAGTAGAGCTGTGAGGACGGAGCGTGAGTCGTGCTTGGGTAGCTCAGATGGTAGAGCACTTGCCTACGGAAGGCAATGGTTCCGAGTTCGAGTCTCGGTCCGGCACACAGTTTTAATCTACCAGGAAGTTTCATATCAGCGCACACTCCGCTGCAGAGCGAAAATCTCATTCAGGAGGTAATATGGCCCAAAACAAGAAAAAATTTGAAGTAAACATGGCCTTTAAAATGCATACCTTAAGACCTGTGATCACTTGTTCAGTAGAAGAGATGTGTTTCACACTAGCGAAGATGAACAAGTGTTTGTAATGGGAAACAAACCGACACTTCCTGTCGCTACTGTGCGCCACGTGAAAGACGGAAGAGGCAATTTTTGATTGGGCTAACTCCAAGGCACATAATACAAACACAAAACTGCAGAAACCTGGTGAAACACCGGGGAAAATGCGCCTGACGACTGTTAGGGTTGGGTTGTTTCGGAAAGAGACCAAACAGCGAGGTCAGCTATCTCATTGGATTAGGAAAAGATGGGGAAGGAAGTCGGCAGTGCCCTCTAAAATATACCATCTCGGCATTTGCCAGAAGCGATTTAGGGAAGTCACGGAAAACCTGAATCAGGATGGCCGGACGCAGGATTGACCCGTCTTACTATAAAGTCGAGCGTTGGAATCCAAATTAGCACTCTCGGGAATCAGGAATGTGAGAACTTGAATGACTCGTGCAATTAAGAGGCATGATAAACTTAAAATGAATGTACACTACTGGCCATTACAATTGCTACACCAAGAAGAAATGCAGATGATAAACGGGTGTTCATTGGACAAATATATTATAAAATGGTTCAAATGGCACTGAGCACTATGGGACTTAACTTCTGAGGTCATCAGTCACCTAGAACTTAGAACTACTTAAAACTAACTAACCTAAGGACATCACACACATCCACGTCCGAGGCAGGATTCGAACCTGCGACCGTAGCGGCCGTGCGGTTCCAGACTGTAGTTCCTAGAATCGCTCGGCCGGCAATAATTTATACTAGAACTGACATGTGATTACATTTTCACGCAATTTGGGTGCATAGATCCTGAGAAATCAGTACCCAGAACAACCACCTCTGGCCGTAATAACGGCCTTGATACGCCTGGGCATTGAGTCAAACAGAGCTTGGATGGCGTGTACAGGTTCAGCCACCATGCAGCTTCAACACGATACCACAGTCCATCACGAGTAGTGCTGGCGTATTGTGACGAGCCAGTTGCTCGGCCACCATTGACCAGACGTTTTCAACCAGTGAGAGATCTGGAGAATGTGCTGCTCAGGGTAGCAGTGGAACATTTTCTGTATCCACAAAGGCCCGTACAGGACCTGCATCATGTAGTCGTGCATTATCCTGCTGAAATGTAGGGTTTCGCAGGGATCGAATGAAGGGTAGAGCCACGGGTCGCAACACATTTGAAATGTAACGTCCACTGTTCAAAGTGCCGTCAATGCGAACAAGAGGTGACCGAGACGTGTAACCAATGGCACCCCATACCATCACGCCGGGTGATACGCCAGTATCACCATCGCAGGCGCTCCTGTCTGTGATGCAACGTGAAGGGTAACCGCAGCCATGGTCTCCGAGCTGATAGTCCATGCTGCTGCAAACGTCGTCGAACTGTTCGTGCAGATGGTTGTTGTCTTGCAGACGTCCCCACCTGTTGACTCAGGAATCGAGACGTGGCTGCACGATCCGTTACAGCCATGCGGATAAGATGCCTGTCATCTCGACTGCTAGTGATACGAGGCCGTTGGGAGCCAACACGGCGTTCCGTATTACCCCCCTGAACCCACCGATTCCATATTCTGCTAACAGTCATTGGATCTCGACCAAAGCGAGCAGCAATGTCGCCATATGATAAACCGCAATCGCGATAGGCTACAACCCGACTTTCATCAAAAGTCGGAAACGTGACGGTACGCATTTCTGCTCCTTATACGAGGCACCACAACAACGTTTCACCAGACAACGCCGGTCAACTGCTGTTTGTATATGAGAAATCGGTTGGAAACTTTCTTCATGTCAGCACGTTGTAGGTGTCACCACCGGCGCTAACGTTGTGTGAATGCTCTGAAAAGCTAATCATTTGCATATCACAGCATCTTCTTCCTGTCGGCTAAATTTCGCATCTGTAGCACGTCATCTTCGTGGAGTAGCAATTTCAATGGCCAGTAGTGTAGAACAGTCCAAAAATATTAGCGTAGTTGAGACGGGAAAAAGTAGGTAACTATGCATGAAATTCATGGACCAGAGTAAGTAGTACAAAAGTAGAAGAATAAACACTGTTGCTGCTGATGTATGCAGCGTCGCTGGTTGTCGCGTGATTCGACTTTGACAGCCGCGATAACACCACCATTCACACAGCAGACGACAACTGTCAGGCGCTATAGGAGCCCCCGAGGCTAAAGCTAACAAGGGGAGGCCGCCAATTGTGAAATTCAGATTCGATTCATACTGCGCGTAATAACAGCTCATGGCCAGAGGTGTAATGTGGCAAAGCACCGAGATGCACTTCTCAGCCGTTGTCGAGAAAATAGACAGTTAAAAGAAACCGTTGCGGTGAAATACTCTCTACGATTAATAATTTCCTCCAGCGTCGTGGCGCAGCGATAACCGCTCGGGTTTGTAACCCGAATGTCGCCGGATCGAATCTCGCGCCATCAAACTTTTTTTATTATTTGTTTTTTGTAATACAAATGTATACACACATACACACACACACACACACACACACACACACACACACACAAAGGCTGTCCTGGTAACCCGACAGGACATGAACAAGGTGACGCATTCGTATACGGCACAATATTCAATCACGATGTCTGGACGAGTCTTGCCACTTGTTTTCGTATGCCTCCAAGAGTCCACAGGTACGTTTGGACCCAGAGTACAGAAGACAGTCGACGAGTACGCCAAGAAGTATACCAACGTTGTTATTACATCCTCCAAATCCGGTAAACTAACAACGGGTTTGTTCATGGACTTCTTGCGTAATGCTTTGCAACCATACGATGAGTATACGATGAGATGTTCCAGGACGATAAGAAGTTACCAACGTGCACTATAAAAGTCATTCCTCCAAAGAGCACTCCTCTCGTCCAACCGTGTGACGTGTATTTTTACCGGCAGGTAAAAAATTTGATCAAGCGCCTTCAAAATTGTGCTTTTTTAATCGAGCGAAACCGTGACATCAACTCCAGAGACGATTGTATAAAAATCCAGTCCATCGTCCACCACCAATTCTCTTCTCCGATTTTTGCCGATATGATACGATACGCGTGGTATGCATCAAACCTGACGAACGATGGAACAGTTTTTCAGAATGTCAATCAGGTGTGTTTCTCAACAGATAATTTAAAAAAACAATTGTTCTTGTAAAAACGATATATATATATATATATATATATATATATATATATATATGAGTGTGTGTACACATTTGAATTACCAAAAAATAATAAAAAAATTTGTATCCTGCGACATTCGGATTACAAACCCGAGCGGTTACCGCTGCGCCACGATGCCGTAGGAAATTATTAAGCGTAGAGGGTATTTCACAGCAACGGTTTCTTTTAACTGTCTATTTTCTCGACAACGGCTGAGAAGTGCATCTTGGTGCTTTGCCACATTACACCTCTGGCCATGAGCTGTTATTATGCGCAGTATGAATCGAATCTGAATTTTACAATTGGCGGCCTCCCCTTGTAAGTGTCGTCGAGAAAACGCATAGAAAAATTCATGGCGACATCCAGAACGAGTCGCGCGCACTGGATGCGGTTGTGCATCAGCTGGTTGTTTCCTCCGTGCTTGTGGTACTGGTACCGGAATATGAATCTGTCTTCTTGGTGATTCAGCTGTAAGCGTCTCCAGAAAGATATTGGCACGCTTGGCGCTATCGAGAGAGATGGTTGCGTGTATTCCATTCAACCAATGCCTAAAGTTCGCGTATCTCGTCTTAAAACACAGTTTGGACCACTATAAGGAACCTGTAACGATGGTTTCACGCCGTCCGTACGCAACATTAGTGTGAGCAATCGTCCAAGCCATGATGTTCGTAACTACGGGGGGTGCATGAAGTTCGGGAACATTTTCAATTATTTATTGCACAAGAACCAAACATTGTACAGATATCATACGTATGTCATTTTGAAGAGAAACCCTGAAAGTTATTTTTCATGTATACCGCCACAGCGTAGTTTGGTAATTTGCCGATAGTCAGCGCTAGCCGCAAACATGACGAGTTCAGGTGCGGAGCGAGCTGTTTCATGAAGTGGCCTCCCCGATCACCACATCTCACTCCGTGTGAGTTTTTTCTGTGAGGACACATTAAAGATCTGGTGTATGTACCGCCTCTACCACGTGATGTAGCAGAGGCCCGGGAGAGAATACGGGAAGCGACTACCACAGTCGACATTAGCATGCTGGGACGGGTATAGTGTGGAAAGTCCTACGACAGAAGCTGTCTATGAAACCATTCAAATTGGAGCTAGTGTTCAATGACGACGACAAAGATAAGCGTTTTGAGTTTTGTTCGCAGTTGCAACAGTTGAATGAGGATGGGGATAGCATTGTCGATCGCTTAATTTTTGGCGACGAAGCCGCTTTTCACACTAATGGGAAAGTGAACAGGCATAATTGTCGATTCTGTCCTTGTCACGTCGAAAACTGTACGGGTCATTATTCTTCGCCGAGAGCACACTGTCACTGGATATTCCTACTTGGACATGTTGCAGCTGTGGCTGATGTCTGAAATGCAATTGGACTCACCGCTCATCTTTTCAGCAGGATGGGTCTCCACTCCTTTTCCATCGTAGAGTTCGTGGGTACCTGAACACGGAGCTGCCGCATCGATTGTTGGCTGTGCCACAGAAGGGGGTCGGTCGCGGTGTCCGAGCGGTTCTAGGCGCTTGAGTCTGGAACCGCGCGACTGCTACGGTCGCAGGTTCGAATCCTGCCTCGAGCATGGATGTGTGTGTTGTCCTTAGGGTAGTTAGGTTTAAGTAGTTCTAAGTTCTACGGGACTGATGACCTCAGATGTTAAGTCCCATAGTGCTCAGAGCCATTTGAACCATTTTACAGACGGGGACAGCTGTTCCATGAAATGGCCTCCCCGATCACCAGATCTCACTCCGTGTGACTTTTTTCTGTGGGGACGCATTAAAGATCTGGTGTATGTGCCGCCTCTACCACGACATGTAGCAGAGCTCCGGGAGAGAATACGGAAAGCAACTGCCATGCTTGGACGGGTATGGCAAGAATTCGATTATCGTAATGACGTGTGCCAGGTCACTCATGGTTCGCATATCGAATGTTTGTAAAATAACTTTCAGAGTTTCTCTTCAAAATGCAATATGTATGCCATCTGCACAATGTTTAGTTCTTCTGCAATAAATACACTCCTGGAAATTGAAATAAGAACACCGTGAATTCATTGTCCCAGGAAGGGGAAACTTTATTGACACATTCCTGGGGTCAGATACATCACATGATCACACTGACAGAACCACAGGCACATAGACACAGGCAACAGAGAATGCACAATGTCGGCACTAGTACAGTGTATATCCACCTTTCGCAGCAATGCAGGCTGCTATTCTCCCATGGAGACGATCGTAGAGATGCTGGATGTAGTCCTGTGGAACGGCTTGCCATGCCATTTCCACCTGGCGCCTCAGTTGGACCAGCGTTCGTGCTGGACGTGCAGACCGCGTGAGACGACGCTTCATCCAGTCCCAAACATGCTCAATGGGGGACAGATCCGGAGATCTTGCTGGCCAGGGTAGTTGACTTACACCTTCTAGAGCACGTTGGGTGGCACGGGATACATGCGGACGTGCATTGTCCTGTTGGAACAGCAAGTTCCCTTGCCGGTCTAGGAATGGTAGAACGATGGGTTCGATGACGGTTTGGATGTACCGTGCACTATTCAGTGTCCCCTCGACGATCACCAGTGGTGTACGGCCAGTGTAGGAGATCGCTCCCCACACCACGATGCCGGGCGTTGGCCCTGTGTGCCTCGGTCGTATGCAGTCCTGATTGTGGCGCTCACCTGCACGGCGCCAAACACGCATACGACCATCATTGGCACCAAGGCAGAAGCGACTCTCATCGCTGAAGACGACACGTCTCCATTCGTCCCTCCATTCACGCCTGTCGCGACACCACTGGAGGCGGGCTGCACGATGTTGGGGCGTGAGCGGAAGACGGCCTAACGGTGTGCGGGACCGTAGCCCAGCTTCATGGAGACGGTTGCGAATGGTCCTCGCCGATACCCCAGGAGCAACAGTGTCCCTAATTTGCTGGGAAGTGGCGGTGCGGTCCCCTACGGCACTGCGTAGGATCCTACGGTCTTGGCGTGCATCCGTGCGTCGCTGCGGTCCGGTCCCAGGTCGACGGGCACGTGCACCTTCCGCCGACCACTGGCGATAACATCGATGTACTGTGGAGACCTCACGCCCCACGTGTTGAGCAATTCGGCGGTACGTCCACCCGGCCTCCCGCATGCCCACTATACGCCCTCGCTCAAAGTCCGTCAACTGCACATACGGTTCACGTCCACGCTGTCGCGGCATGCTACCAGTGTTAAAGACTGCGATGGAGCTCCGTATGCCACGGCAAACTGGCTGACACTGACGGCGGCGGTGCACAAATGCTGCGCAGCTAGCGCCATTCGACGGCCAACACCGCGGTTCCTGGTGTGTCCGCTGTGCCGTGCGTGTGATCATTGCTTGTACAGCCCTCTCGCAGTGTCCGGAGCAAGTATGGTGGGTCTGACACACCGGTGTCAATGTGTTCTTTTTTCCATTTCCAGGAGTGTAATTGAAAGTGTTCCCGGACTTTATGTACACTCTGTATATAGGATGATTCAAAATTGACGCTACACACTTTGTGCGTGTAATGTATACATCAAAATAAAAGTAAAACGTAAAATAAAGTTTGGTCTGGGATTGGTTTATTTCCGAGATATGATACACAACGTCATTTGAGGTAGGCATTATATCATGGCCAGTACAGGATTCTGGAGTGTCTTGTTCGGCTGCATGTCGATTGATGTTACTATATACACCACTCTACACTGCTCGGTTGATTCTGGCACGAAATGTCTGTGTAATTGACTCCTGTGTCGGCCGTTGCACTCCGCGACGCTGTTCTAATGTAGCGCCACCGACGTAGTACGCACATTCATTGTGTTGGTAGTTTAGTCATAGTGCACGGCACGATGGCGTACTCAAACGGTGAATGTGTAGATGTGCACCTCCTTTACGGCGCAGGAGAACGCATTGCAAGAGCAGCAATACGGCGTTATATGGAAAAGTTTCCAAACAAAAGAGTATCAAAACACCAGACATTTACAGCTGTGGACAGCCGTTTAAGGCAATATTGCATTCGTGGTTCGCTACGGTTAGGTCGGCCTCAACTGGATTGAGAGAGTGTTGAGAGCATCCTGAGAAGAGTAGACGCAGATCTGACCAGAAGTTCCCGAGTAGAAGTGCCACTGTAAGGTTTCCTCAACTAACTGCATGGCGCTTACTTCGGAGACAGCAATTAACCACCATTTCACCAGCAGAGGGGACAGGAGTAGACACCTGTAGACTGCCTTAGATCTCAGAATTTCTGTTATGAACGCTAGTAACACGCACACCTTGCCTTAGGTGAATCCTTGCGTAACTACAATACAAGGATATCAACATCGTTTTCCAGTGAACATTTGGTGTGGTATAGTGAACAATCACTTGTAACCTCCTCGTATATGGTTCCATATGAAATTTAGCCCAAATTTATCTCCCATTCTTCAAAAGTCTACGAGTTACAAAACTATGTACCCCAAACTGTTATTCAACTATACTAACCCTTTACTAAGCAGAACCTAATTTGAGCTGAGCTACGAGGTGTGATTGGAAAGTTTTAAGAATGGATGCGCTACTGCTTCCTGGTTTGGTTGGCAGGTAAACGGAGGGTGGGGACTGAATCAATGCTTTGTCATTGAACGCCCTCTGACAGGAAACTGAGTTTCCTTTATTCAGTTAGTTGAGGCAGCTGGTCGAGTGCGGATCTGTTAGGGCTTGTTGCCAGATACTGTCTGTGTGAAAATGGACGTAAAAACGGAGCAACGAGTTTGTGTGAAATTTTGTTTTAAAACCGGGAAATCAGCTTCTGAGACTTACGAACTATTAAAAACAGCTTTTGGAGATGCTTATATGAGTCAGTCAGATGTTTTTGTCTGGTTCAACAGATTCAAAAATGGCCGCGAATCATTTGAAAATGAACCACGGTCTGGCCGTCCTTCCACCTCAAAAACTAATGAAAATGTTGTAAAAGTTCGCGACTTAGTGCGCTCTGATTGTAGACTGACAGTTAGGGAAATGGCTGATGAACTTAATTTAAGTTTCTATGCAGTTCAGCCAATTTTAAATAAAGATCTGAACATGCGTCAAGCGTCCGCAAAATTCATTCCAAAAGTGTTGTCAAGTAACCAGAGACAATACCGAGTTGAAGTGTGCCAAGAACTGACTAATCGGTCTGAAAATGTCCCAGATTTGTTAAATAGGGTAATTACAGGTGACGAATCGTGGGTATATAGATATGGTCCTGAAACAAAAGTGCAGTCTTCACAGTGGAAGACTCCAGGTTCACCATGACCGAAAACATATGGCAAAGTCGATCGAAGGTGAAGACAGTGTTCGCGAGTTTTTTCGATTCTAGCGGTATTGTGCATCATGAATTTACCCCTGGACAATTAACCGGCCGGCCAGGGTGGCCGAGCGGTTCTAGGCGCTACAGTCTGAAACCGCGCGACCGCTACGGTCGCAGGTTCGAATCCTGCCTCGGGCATGGATGTGTGTGATGTCCTTAGGTTAGTTAGGTTTAAGTAGTTCTAAGTTATAGGGGACTGATGACATCAGAAGTTAAGTCCCATAGCGCTCAAGGCCATTTGAACCATTTTGAACAATTAACGAGGAATACTACAAATGTGTGCTTGAGCGTTTGCGCAGAAAGGTGCGGAAAAAAAGGCTTGCATTGTGGAAAGATAGAAGTTGGGTGCTACACCATGACAATGCTCTGGCTCATCGTGTCTTCTCCAGTGTTGAATTTCTGACCATATTCAAAATTCCTGTGCTTCCACAACCGCCATATTCCCCTGATTTGGCCCCTATGGACTTATACCTCTTTCCTAAACTGAAATTTTCACTGAAAGGGAAGCGATTTGACTCGATTGAAGACATCCAGGCAAGTACGTAGAGCGTCCATAACACACTTCAGGAAAAAAAATTCCAGGAATGTTTCCAAAAGTGGAAACATGTTGGAGTCGGTGTGTTCAGTCAGAAGGGGACTATTCTGAAGGAGATGCACCAGGGTAGCATGTAAGTACCACCATTGTAGAATTACAAGCCCATTCTTAAAACTTCCCAATCACACCTCATTCACCTCGTATAACTGGTATGAATACAACGTGTCTTTACATTAAATGCGCAACTGAAGTAAAACAGTTATCTGGCCATAATCAAAATTTCCACTTACCTCGCGTCTTGACAATACTGTTTCAGATTTCTCGAAAGCCTAATAGCAAATAGCAAGCAGGCAGCGTCTAAGCTAGATTTCTATTTGTAAATAAATATTCAAACTGCTGGATACCATATGGTGCCATGTGGTAACGCGTAATGATAAACCTTCTTTAAACAGTATGAAATTACATTCCAAGACAATGATTTAGAAAAAAAGTATGTATTCGAAAAGACAGAGTAAAATTTCGCGTGAACTTCACACAAAACATTGGCCTGAACAATGCTGTTCTTAACAAAGTGAACAATGATTTGAAAAAGGTACAATGTTAACAGAGAACTTCTACATAAACCACACATTTTAATCATTTGATATGTTAATGCATGATACAGAGAAGTGGGGTAGTATTCCTCTCAGCTCTGAGCAAGTTAACTAGCTGAAAAATCATTCCTAGCTGCGCACTGCTACAACACAGTACTGCTCACGTACCACACTTGAACTGAAGTGTATCAGAGTGTGCAGAGGCAAAGACTGTGCCACAACAAGACCAAAGGTTGTTTTATAGTAACATAACTTACTCTCTCTCTCTGAAGTGCACATCGATAACTTACAAAAATAAAAAATGACATGCTCACCTTACATATCTTCCATCTTCCCCGAGTAGAATTTTGTACGAGAGTCATTTCGGATGGGAAGGGGTTCGAGGACAAAATTCTAAACATTAAGATTAGGAACATACAAAACACGCTACAAATACAAGGAGCCAAATAGCTTTACAAGAATATGAGTTAAAGAACCATAAGTAAAAATGAATGTGAATGAAGTAATCAGTAGAATTCACCACAGCTAGGTTACCATGTTTTATTATGTCTACGAGAACATTCCGCACTGGCCTATTTTGAAAGTTAATATGTCACATTTTGTGTTGTAATAATATTGGTGATCTACATTGTTCTTGTAGCACACACGAATTAGGTTAGAGTGTCTGCATTACACATCACCTACATTTCTGAAGCACAGTCGCATATGGCAGTAGTAATTGGCACAATGAAAGTAGGTAGAAGAATGCCTGTCACAAACGACCAATTTTCTTTAGCTCGTTGCGATAATGTCACTGTTGTGGGAAGTTATGTGGAAGCAGACTCAGTGAGACTAAGCACATGTCTCAGCTGAAATTCCACACATGCACAAACAGTAAAATATGTTGTAGTATCTGCTTGAAGCAGACTGTAGATCCACTGATAACTCAAAACCGTCTTTTAGTATTGAAGAATTCCTTATAAAAGTCAAATGCACTTTGTATCAGTGAAGTATGCCAACAATTGATAGAGAATATTTCAGTATATAGTCAGTAGACATATTACTTCTGCTCTGGCAAGTCACAGTCATTTGTGGTGTATTGTCAATCAGTTACAATTTTTTACATTTTCAATAGACAATTACCAATATCAAGCAGGAGTAATAAGATTTTACATAGTTCTACATATGGACTGCACATGTAGTGTAATGGTAACAGCAGATTTTTGTGTCTATAAAAATAGTAACAAAAATGGTGTAATGGTTTTACAATAATGAATTACAGAAACATCAACAAGCAAATCATGCGAAACAGTGTAAGTAATAGGCATGATAAGAAACAATTATTATATGTCTCCAGAATGACCCACAGAAAATTCTAAAGCTATTGAAATAAATATGTTTGTTTGGTTATTAGTGAAATACATAAAAGTATAGAGAGTAGGGTAGAAAGAGACACATGAGGATAGTGATCAGACACAAGAAAGAAACACAAGAGGTTGTTGGTCACAGAGATAACGACACAAATATACAATTTGGAAAAAACATGGATTAGGGAGTAACCAAAGTTCACATCAAGGAATACTTTACACAATCAGTGAAACGTTAGTCTATTGTTGTACCAAATATGGTCAGTAATTAGCATGATATCCAGTTATATTTCATCCTTTAGTTTGTGGACCTCTTAATAATTTTTCCCAAAATTTCATCAAACTTCCAACAAATACCACTCTTTACCTTATCTCTTTGCTTACTTCTTCATACACTTCATACAGTCTCATAAGTTCTCTTTGCTTACTTCTGTCATATACTTCATACAGTCTCATAAGTTTGGCTTAGTTGCCCTACTTTAACCATTCATCATCATTTCCCTACCTAACCATTTCTCATATTCTCCCCACCTAACCAATTCTCATCTCAAATTCATCTCTGAATCATTTCTTTGGTCATATATATATATGTTGTACAACTTCCTTTCTTACCTTTGTCTCTTTGCATCCTAATTACATCTTTCATGACTTCTTACAAATATTCCATGACTTATGAGAGCTCACTACAGTACTCCACTTGACATAATTGTTACACCGATGGAGCTGCATCCTATAATAACAATTTATACAGAGAATATGCATTACAAAAATCTCAATGAATAACATAATAGCCTGAACATTCCTTGACCTAAAGCAATGCATTGTATTGCGTTACATCATATGTAAATCCAAGAAGACAGTCTGCAGTGCTACACGATAGTAGGTATATAAAAGCTTCTTATCCTATACCACGGGAAAAAATAAGCTGTGAAGTAAAAATGATCATCATTAGTATCCCACATACTTCCTGCATGTCCTTTCTCTCTTTGCAGTGCAGTATCTATCCATGTCCTCTTCTTTTCCAAAATTTCCCAAACACGTAGACCAATGAACAATATTGTTCTGATCATTTCATTCATATGTAAGGCTTATCTGTTAGACAACGAAAAGGCAGATTAGTTCTACAGAATTCAGTAGAAGTTAAATATTGCGTGAATTTAGGTACATACAAATCAGAAAAAAATGTCATTCATCAATACAAACAAGAAAATAGACACTATCACAAAGACAAGTCACTAAAGTTCAGTGAGGTACCATGTGCTAAATGAGTGTTTCACAGTACAGAGTAGCAATCGTCCTGGACTGTGCGGTTGGTCCCGGCGGAGGTTCAAATCCTCCCTCGGGCATGGGTGTGTGTGTTTGTCCTTAGAAAAATTTAGGTTAAGTAGTGTGTAAGCTTAGGGACTGATGACCTTAGCAGTTAAGTCCCATAAGATATCACACACACACACACACACACACAGAGTAGCAATCAATGCTGAACCAAAGGTTTACAGATTATTTTTCGTGCACAAATGGAGACAAAAACAAACACATCTCGAATTACTGTAAAATCCGTATAACTATTACAAGTTTTGTTGTTCCCATGAAAAAAGTGACACCATATGTTTAGTAAAAGGTTGAATAATTTGCATAAGATAATCATAAACTTAACCTCAGACAAATAACTGTGTTGTCTCAAGTCACATTACCTTCATTCACTACCGTCACCTAGTCACATCTTATCAAAAACTTACCCTTCACACTTGTAAACACGAAATAAATCCATGTGGCATAAAAACTGGCTACAGCAAGAAACAGGGACCCAATGCCGTAAACATTACTCACTATTTCTCTGTATTAATCATCGTAATCACTGTCTCATTCTATTACAGTATGCATCATAAATCTCATAATTAACGTCTCATATACCTAACCAACATAAATCTTACTATCCTCTTACAAAATTAATCATATTCACTGTCTTCGTCTCAATGTACACTTCATATAACAGTTCCCTTCTCTATTTTCGTCCACTTATTTCGACACAAACAGCACCTCAAAGCTCTAATCGTAAATAATTCACTTCTATAAACACAACTTCACTACCTCACGACAGATCTTGAAAAACTTCTTATCAAAATACCTATTTCTCTTCTTTCCAGACAACACAGTTACCATCCCAAATCCTGTATATCTCATCAAAAGTGGTAGAAAATGTTATATGTCTCCATCTTATCATCACTGTGTACAGCCAAAAATATATCTCAAATTAACAACACATCTGAAAACCTGTGTATCCTATCAGAACTGGTTTAAAAAATACTGATAATGTTCATTTTAGATGAAATTATTTATTCTTATTCGGATTCTAGATGAAATTTCTATGTTCATAGCAGTTTATTTACATCATGCATCGTGACAGCAAATCGCTCGATTTGTTGTGTGATGATAAAGTTCGTTGCACGTCAAAAGTCGCCCAATTTTGTCAAAAGCTGCCTGTTGCGCGACGGGAGTCGCTCTGGCACGCTGTGCAATAGCATTGTTTATTGCTAACTATTGCTGTGAGCTATAATGCAAGAAATGTTTTAGAAATAGGTAACATGTATTTCAATCATCTGGTTACAACTTTAGTAAATAGAATTATTCTATACATGGTTTGTTATGAGAAATATGATAAAGTCTCTTGCTTTTGTGTGTCAGAATAGTTTCAATGTCGTCCTGTATTGCTTCGTCGTTGTTGATTAGCTCATGGATTTGTTGATCTGACTTCAATTATTTCTATTTGTCGCGCTGGACTTGCCCTTACAGAGTTTGACATTGTGAATTATGATAGTGATTACTGTGACGGTGTTGGTTTAGATTGTGTTGCCTGCTGTTTGCAAAATTGTTGTTGTGTCATGTATTTTGGAAATATGATGTATCTGAATTGTGCCCATGAAAATTTGCATCATTATCAGCTGAATTAGAGTGTTGTATGGGATTACTTTGATTGCTACAATACTTATGATCACGCCTGTTCTTCTTACCATAATTTCTGTAATGTCTGTAATTATGTTCGTAGTCAGAGCTATGGAAATTACTTCTATCACAATAATCATTATCGAACTGCGAGGATTGTCGAGACGCTGTCGATTATCCTGTCTGTGATTGTTATTGTGGTTGTGTTTGTTATGCGAGTCCCCATAGTTTTAGTTTTCAAAGGGTACAAAAGCCTCTTCCGTGTTATAGATTCTGTTCTGATTGTTATTATGTATTTTCGTTAAATGGTTTCACTGTCTAATTCCAATTCCTGAAGTAATGTTTGAAATGCTTCTAAATTATCTTTACATCTGCCAGTCAAGATCACGTGTCTCAAATGGGAAGATAACTTTGTTAAACAAATGCGAATTAGTTCTGACTGTATGGGCTTCACAAGTACTGATTTCTGCGTACCATGTCATCAAAGTATTTTGCTGGGCTAGAGAAATCAGACTATTCAAAGTTTCGTAACATTATAATGTTATGTTTTACCTGATCTTGTGTGGCCTGCGACCAGGAGGCTGACAAATCTGCTCGTTAGGAATCATTAACTATTGGGCGCTTTCTTACTGCAGGTTCATTTTCCAAATAACCGCAGAGAAATTCTAATTTGTGGGCAATTTGGTGATAAAGAATATAGGAACTGATCAATCCAAGCTTGGGGATAAATTTCGTTACTGTAATTCCTGCAAACTTTGAATTTACGTACTGCCAAAAAGTGTTTATAATCGAAGTTGCAATTTTTGTGTGAAGCACGTCTATTGCATCACGTCAGCGGTTCGGTGTCGTATCCAGACGTGTGGTACTGTTCTCGTTCAAAATCACCGAGACGCCATAAATTTATATGGTCACCAAAGTTTTTTGAGTATGATTGTAAACCATCAGACTCGTCCTTTCGTCGTCGCGATTATCCTTTTTTTCAATACGCTCGACTTTTTCATTCATAGTATTCCTATAACGCTTATTTTTCCCTATTAATTTTCTCCTTGTTGGCTAGCTGTTCTGAAAATTGTGCTGACATTGCGTCATTTGAATCTCTGTCTGCGCTGGTTGACAACTTTGCGATTTTCATTGTTAAGTCATCACTTTTTCCTTTAATTTTACTTAACTGTTCTTTCTGCTCCTCGGAATTTAATGACAAACTTTCCACTTGCTCGCTAATTTCTTTTACCGTTGTGTTAAGCTTTTCATTCTGTTCTCTTATCTGTGTAACCATCGCACTCGAAACTACAGTGTTGATTTTTGCTAACAATTCGTCCCTGTCATTACGCTGGTTTTTTCGTGTTGTGTTTCAAGGTCACATAATCTAGTTGCGAAGCTGCTAATTATAGGGTGATAAATTTTGTATTTTCAATTTCATTTGTGCCTGTGATTTTCTGTTCTCTTTCAGTGATTTTCTTATTTCTTCCCTAAGTGATTTGCTATTTTCTTCCTCTGCTTTCCTATTTTCATCTTGCGTTTCTTGAAGCATCTGTCGAATTGATTCTAGAAAATTTGTCGGATTCGAGCGGCGTGGTTCTTTGTAATTGTTCACTGAAGGCGATGTCTATTCGTTCAAAAGACATTGACGCAAAACTTGATTCTCATTTATCTGTTACCAGTTGAAAAATTTCGCACGACTATGGCGACTCTGGTAAGCTTTCGCTTGACTGTGGCAACTTATCACCTTCATAATTCACGTGTTCATTACCCATCGTTTGTACTGTTTCATTACTGTTCGCTAAATTAGCTAATAGTTGTGGATCCGCGCAATTTCCTGCAGTCTCATGTAAACTGTAGGTAGTTACTAATTGCTCAACGTGGTTTACCTCATCGTGTGCCGAATCGTTATTTAGTAACTCACTTTGTCTTATCTTGTGCTACGATGGACTTTCATATTGTTTACTGTTGTGCCGAAGATGATGAGACACTGTTTATTGGACAAACAAAATTGCTACAATGACCAAACAAATAAAAACAAAAACTTTACTATAAAACACGCAAATACTAAAAAATGAATGAAAGTCACACAGAACTTGTACTATTATGCCCACACTTAATGTAATAAAGTAGTCAATAATCTCACACGACACAAAATTTCACAAATTGAACACAAATTTTAAATGAATTGTCTGAAAAAGAAGTAAAATATTGGTAAAATTGGCGTAGCGGATTTTTATTGCTTTCGAGAAATCCAACACTATCTGAGTACATATTAGCAAAGGAACCAACGAACTATCCTGTCAGGCCGGCCGGTGTGGCCAAGCGGATCTAGGCGCTTCAGTCTGGAACCACTCGACCGCTACGGCCGCAGGTTCGAATCCTGCCTCGGGCATGGATGTGTGTGATGTCCTTAGGTTAGTTAGGTTTAAGTAGTT
Source organism: Schistocerca piceifrons (assembly GCF_021461385.2). Taxonomy (NCBI): domain Eukaryota; kingdom Metazoa; phylum Arthropoda; class Insecta; order Orthoptera; family Acrididae; genus Schistocerca; species Schistocerca piceifrons. The sequence goes on from NC_060140.1 coordinate 192,098,455, forward strand.
CTATGTTATAGGGGACTGATGGTCTCAGATGTTAAGTCCCATAGTGCTCAGAGCCATTTGAACTATTTTATCCTGGCAGAAAAGTTCGACATATGTAACTTCCCCACTATAGGTTTCTGTGTGAAATTTAGCCGAAATTTACGTACCACTCTATTAAAGTCTACGTATTAACAACACTACGTACCCACGAACTGTTATTAAAATTAAACCTTTGACTAAAGAGAATCTAATTGGAATTGAACCTCAACTGGTCTGAAAACAACTTTCATTAAACGCGCAACTGAAGTATAACAATTACCTGGCCCTAATCGAAATTTACACTTAATACACGTCTTGACAACATTGTTGCAGGTTTATCGAAAGAACAACAGCAAACAGCAAGCAGGCAGAGGCTAAGCAAGTTTTCTGTTTCTAAATAAATATTCAAACTGTTGCATACCATTTGGTGTAATGTGGTAACGCGTAATGACAAACCCTCTTTAAGCGGTGGGATGGAAAGAGTAACTATCGCTATGAAGTGATATTCCAAGACAATGAATTTGGAATGAAGTATGTATTCAAAAAGACAGAGAAAATTTCGCGTGACCTTCACGCATAACAATGGTCTGAACGATACTATGCTTAACAAAGTGAAGAATGATTTGAAAAAGGTACAATGTTAACAGGGAATTTCTATAAAAACCAAACAGCTTAATCAGTTGATATCTTAAGGTATGACTCAGGGATGTGGGGTGGTCTTTCTCCCTCAGGTCTGAGAAAGTTAACTAGCTGACAATAATCATTTCTAACTGCGCAGTGCTGCAGTCTTACCTCACACTTGTTCTCTTCAAAAATTATAACATTATTCAACATTTATATTCTTTTCGCCTTCCAATTTATATACCGTATTCATCCTTGCTATCCTTTACAATAAATCTTTCTTCATCTAACCGACACAATCACAAGTCAACACGGCACCACTGAATACGTTCATCACCTACCACACTTCAACTAACAGTATATCAGACAGCACAGAGGCAAAGACTATGCCTCAACAGACCAAAGATTGCTTAATAGTAACGTAACTTGCTCTCTCTCTCTTTCTGACGTGCACATAGATAACATGCAAAAATAAAAAATTACATGTCCATCTTACGCACTTACTATAACCTCATGTGATTCTACAGTGCCTGACTCACAATGTGTATCGATAGTTTTTGGAACATGATTTGGGTGGTCTACTTCGTGACGTCTCACTCGCTACAAGAACCAACGTACGGTTTACGCACGACGGTGCCCCTGCAGATTTCAGCCTGGAGGCAAGAGATTATCACAGCGGGGGATCGGTGCTCCAGGACTAGTTACTAGGCCCGCCAGATCTCCTGATCTTAACTTCCCTGGATTTCGTCTCAAGAAGCTCATATGTGGTATTGCAACTGAGAATGCAGCACAACAACAGAAGGGAACTGAAAATGGTCGTGCAACTATGCAGAAAGAGATGAACGAATACATTCCGAGAGCGGTAAGACGTCGAGCACGTCACTTTCTTCATCTACCTGGACATTCTCTTGAACAGCTTCTGGAATAAATGTACAGACGTAGTTATGTTGAATTTCAGGTCCCTTGGTGTCGTTGCTTTCATAGAAAAATTAATTTTGTGCTGTCTGTGTTTCATTTGTGAATCCTTCTTCTACTGCACAACAAGCAATTTCAAACAAACTTTTATTTAACATTTGTTTTAACATTATACCCACGAAGTGTGTACAGTTACTTTTGAATGAGCTGCAAAAGTTTATATATAAAGTCTGGATAATCACGAGATGATAAATTCTCCCGGAAGACGCAATGCTTCGTCACAACGAGTTCTGCTGCGGAGGAATCCATGTCTGGCTTTTAAGTGTTCCGCAGACCAAGGAGGACTATGGGAAGAGCAGTCATCCAGGTGATGTCATGACAGACAAGTGCAGCTTCGAGAGAGCAGTCCCTTCGCTGGATCATGACATTGCTCGCTGGCTAATAACTGGAGGTCTTATGGTGCACATATTCACAGAACCTTGCGAGCTGGCGAACAAATCAGTGCCGGCCGCTGTGGCCGAGCAGCTCTAGGCGCTTCCGTCTGGAACCGCGCGAACGCTACGGTCGCAGGTTCGAATCCTGCCTCGGGCATGGATGTGTGTGATGTCCTTAGGTCAGTTGGTTTTAAGTAGTTCTAAGTTCTAGGGGACTGATGACCTCAGCTGATAAGTCCCACAGTGCTCAGAGCCATTTGAACAAATCAGTCTCAAATTGTCATCCATGGTTGGCTGTAATGTGCAGAGGACAACCAGACTTACCTAACCAAGTCGACACGAAAGCGGAAGCTAATGTTTCTGCTGAAATATTTTCCACCTGCACCGCTTTCGGCCAACGAGTGGAATGATCTATCACAGTTAGTAAGTAGCATTGGCCGTTCGATGGAAGCAATGGTCCTGCTACGTCGACATGCACGTGTGCAAAACGCAAGGACAGGCGCGTGCACGTGGCGAGACACTTTGTTACACTGGCATTGAAGGGTACTGTAGGTGTGTACGTGTCCCGCCACAACAATCTTTTTCCGTACCGTTCTACTCAAGACGTGCCTACTCTAGGTGAAAAGTTGGATGTATTCCAGGTGACGCAAGTTGTGTAGGCTGCCGGAAGCTTGACTACGGAATACTGCTGGTAAGAAGAGGCGAGATCATCCCTGAGAGACATTACAATACAGTTTGACTTCCTCTCCAGGCACGCTGACCAGCTGCAACTGTACCACAGATGTGTCATCAAGTAAAAATCTTTGGAACTCTTGATCATCTTGTTGTGCCTGGGCGAGTTCCGTGAAATCTATAGATCGTGAGACACTGTTGACACGTAAGAGGCAATCAGCAACTACGAGGATGAGTCAAATGGAAACCTTAAATATTTTTTAAATATTATTTATTGTGCAGCAGTGGTACAAAGCTGTATCACTTTTCAACATAATCTCCCCCAAGCTCAATACAAGTCCTCCAGCGCTTACAAAGTGCATAAATTCCTCTAGAAAAAAATTATTTTGGTAGTCTGCGCAACCACTCATGCACCGCGTGGCGTAACTCTTCATCAGAACGGAACTTCTTTCCTCCCATTGCGTCTCTGAGTGGTCCAAACACATGGAAATCATTTGTAAATAATAGATTTCAGCTATCAGTCGTCCTTTGGAAATTTTATTGGCAGATCTAGATTTCAGCTAGAAACTAGTCATCCTCAATGCACTATCATTTTTGATCAATTGGGCTTCATCCACAGTTCATACTATAGTATTCAATGAACGGTGGATGCAGCCCGACCAAAAGGCATTATATGCATTGAGGATGGCTAGTTTCTAGCTGAATTCTAGGTCTGCCAATAAAATTTCAAAGGACTACTGGTAGCTGAAATCTTTTATTTACAAGTCAATATAACAGTCGCTGCGTGCAACAGCCTCTGAATGGAGGGTAGCCTGATATGGAGATCACTTGGGGCAAGGTCTGGTGAGTATGATGGATGAGAAAGACACTCAAAATGCAGGTCTGTGATTGTTGCCACTATTCTCACACTGCCGTGAGGCTTTGCATTGTCATGTTGCAAAAGGGCACCTGCTGACCGCAATCCACGTCGCTTTGGTTTGATTGCAGGTCGCAGATGATTTTTTTAGGAGGTCTGTGTATGATGTGCTGGTGACAGTGGTCCCTCTAGGCATGTAATGCTCCAAAATGACGCCCTTTTCGTCCCTAAAGAGAGTCAGAATAACCTTCCCCGCTGATGGTTCTGTTCGAAACTTCTTTGGTTTCGGTGATGAGGAATGGCGCCATTCCTTGCTCGCTCCCTTCGTTTCCAGTTGGTGGAAGTGAATCCAGGTTTCGTCCCCAGCAACGATTCTTGCAAGGAAGCCATCACCTTCTCATTCAAAGCGCCGAAGAAGTTCTTCACAAGCATCAACAAGTCGTTGTCTCATTTCAGGAGACGGCTGCCGTGGTACCCATCTTGCAGACACTTTGTGAAACTGGAGCACATCATGAACAATGTGGTGTGCTGACCCATGACTAATCTGTAAACATGCTGCAATGTCATTCAGTGTCACTCGACGGTTTTCCTTCACTATGGCTTCAACTGCTGCAATGTTCTGTGGAGTCACAACTCGTTGTGCCTGACCTGGACGAGGAGCATCTTCCACTGAAGTCACACCATTTGCAAACTTCCTACTCTATTCGTAGACTTGCTGCTGTGACAGATATGCATCACCGTACTGAACCTTCATTCGTCGGTGCATTTCAATAGGTTTCACACCTTCACTACGCAAAAACCGAATGACAGAAAGCTGTTCTTCCCTGGTGCAAGTCGCAAGTGGGGTGGCCATCTTTATACTGATACTGCGACGGTATGTGTGCATCTGCACTATGCTGCCACCTACAGGCCATTCTGCACGCTGTTTGTAGTACGCTTACCAACTTACAGGATAACCGCGCGAAATTTCAATTTGTTATTACAAATTTAAGGTTTTCATTTGACCTACCCTCGTACATTGTCAATACCCGAAATGTGCTTGATGTCTATGAATTCCAGATGATTACGCTGGCGAGGTGAGCATTTGTTGCCGTTCTGCCTGAAGGCGTACGACAACGGTTTATGATCACTATAGATGGTGAATACTCTTGATTATAACTGTGGCCGGATGTACTTAGTTGCTTCGTGCATGGCAAGCTCGAGCGAGGTGGCACATTGGTTAGCACACTAGACTCACATTCAGGAGGACGACTGTTCAAACCCGCGTCCGACCATCCTTATTTAGGTTTCCCGTATTTTCCTAAATCGCTTCAGGCAGAGGTAGGGCCACCTTCCTTCCCTAATCCGACGAGACCGACGACCTCGCTATTTGGTTCCTTCCCCCAAACCAACCAACCAACCATGGCAACAAGCTCACAGCCGTAGGCACTCCACCTTTCCTGTGTCGATGAGAGTTTGTATGCTAGTACGCAAGTGGTTCCCATGAGTCATCTGACCATTGTTCCAACACTGAACCAAAACCCATCTGACTTGTGTCCACCACTAACGCTAAGGGTGCATCCAGCGTGGGGTGCGCAAGAAGTGCAGCGTTTGCTGTACTCAGTCTTGCGGCTTCAAACGTGGAACTCAACGTGTTAGTCCACTGACTGGGATATTGTTTCTAACTTTTGGGTCAGACAATGCTGCCTGTTGTGCTGAACGCGGTAGATGTCGGCGATAAGAATTCAACATCCCCAGAAATCGGCGTAATTCCTGAACGGTGTTTGGTTTAGGATGCCTTCAACCATCTCTGTTAATGGTAGGGAGTCCACAGAAGAAATTCGGTGGCCCAGGTATGTGATCTCAGACTGCCAGAGTACACACTTACCTGTGTTCAAAACCACAAAAAAAAGATAAATGGTTCAAATGGTTCTGAGCACTATGGGACTTAACATCTGAGGTCATCAGTCCCCTAGAACATAGAACTTCTTAAACCTAACTAACCTAAGGACATCACACACATCCATGCCCGAGGCAGGATTCGAAACTGCGACCGTAGTGGTCGCGCAGTTCCAGACTGAAGCGCCTAGAACCGGTCGCCCACAGCGGCCGGCTCAAAACCACACATTACTGCTCTAAACAGTTGCAAACTTCGATTAGCTGTTGTTGATGTTGCTCCTAGGTGGCAAAAGAGATACGAATAACATCCAGGTATACAAAACAAAATGGCAGGCCTTGCAGAACCGAACTGACAAACCGCAGACATATCTGAACAACATTCCGGAAGCCAAAGGTCATTTTCTTGCTTCCAAACAGCTCGAACAGAGTTGTGATATCCGTTTTGGGTACGTCCTTCTCCGTTACAGGAATCTGAGTGCAAATTTTGGCGCAATCCCGGACGCTGAATATAGTGGCTCCGTGTAAGGTGTAATTAAACTGAGATGACAAAAGTCATGGGATAGTGATATGCACACATACAGATGAAATCATTATCGAGTACACGAGGTATAAAAGGGCAGTGCATTGGCGGAACTGTCATTTTTACTGAGTTATCACTTTCGCCAATGTTGGTATGCAGTTTCCTTATTCACAGCGATTGTTCCAGTAGTAAACTTTTAGTTCCAGGGCTCTAGGGTACAGTTAGAAGGCGCTAGCGCTATCGCGCCACCATGGAAGTCGTTAATGCCTCCCTGCGCCACATGTCAGGATGAATCACAGCTGGACCCCAAACTACTCAGTTTATTTTAGATTACTCACTCAAAGGCAGACTGAGTGTCTGACGTGATTATGGCCTCACGACTGGAATTAATAGACTTTGTACACGGTATGGAGTTGGAGCTAGACGCATGGGACATTCCATTACGGAAATCGTTAGGGAATTCAATATTCCGAGATCCAAAGTGTCAAGAGTGTGCCGAGAATACCAAATTTTAGGCATTATCTCTCACCATGAACAACACAGTACCCGACGGTCTTCACTTAACGACCGAGACCAGTGGCGTTTGTGTAGAGTTGTCAGTACTAACAGACAAGCAACAATGCGTGAAATAATTGAAGAAACCAATGCGCGACGTACAACGATCGTATCTGTTAGAGCACTGTGGCGAAATTTGGTGTTAATGGACTACGGCAGCAGACGACCAACGCGAGTGCCTAACTGACGCTGGGAATCTCCATCGATGATGGTGGCGGAGGATCCCATATCCACTTGAAAAGGGAGAGGGGTGCTGTTCAATTGCACAGTCAGAGTGACTGCTGCCGTTGTGTGTGGAAAAACGGATTATATGAAGGAAATTTGCAGCAGCGGGTCCGTCTCATCCACCACCACCAGCGATCGTAGCGGTTGCGCGGCTCCAGACTGTAGCGCCTAGAACCGCTCGGTCACCCCGGCCGGCCCTGCACCAGGATCCGCAGCGTGGAAGTAGAGCGAAAGGACTGCTCATGAGCGCGGATAATGGATAAACAAGTGTCTAAAGAGGGATCTTTCAGCTTCAGAAGATCTATCTGTAAGGTATCGCCGGCCGTAGTGGCCGTGCGGTTCTAGGCGCTACAGCCTGGAGCCGAGCGACCGCTACGGTCGCAGGTTCGAATCCTGCCTCGGGCATGGATGTGTGTGATGTCCTTAGGTTAGTTCTAAGTTGTAGGCGACTGATGACGTCAGAAGTTAAGTCGCATAGTGCGCAGAGCCATTTGAACCATTTTTTTTGTAAGGTATCATCTGGGGCATGGACAAGAATCATATCATGAATGAATGCTGAACCATAAGGCTGCTTGCAGTGAGGGTTGTCACAGAAAAAACATCAGTCACGGGAGAGACTTTGCAGGGTAGAAATCCATTCCCTGTGTGACTGCGCGGGAAGCTTCTGACAACAGAACTTGTGCTGCCGTCACTTGAACCTGAGAGTGAAAATAATCCAATTGGCTAGAAATCAACGCCTTTTAGGATAGAGCATGTGGTTCTGTATCAGGATGCAACTGTTGCAGAAGGTGGTAAACTTCCGGGCCCATGAGCTAAAGTGTAGCTTCAGATGAGCCACGTAGTTGCCCCGATGCTTAACGGATCTGTCGAACTTCAGAAACACGGAGCCCCAGAAGTGGGGAAACTGGGTGGGACCCCTGCAGAGGCGACTCAACAGGCAGGGGAGGGGGGGGGGGGGGAGGAGGCGGTGGAGAGTGAACATCGTCTGAAAACGCTGAATACTGAGCTCGTTCGTTTGCTGTATACGTTCCAGCAGCGCTATGACTCGCGCTGACAGTTCATCAATACCTGGAATACCTTCTGCCAGTGACAACAACCTAGCAAACGCAGGAAACTCGTAAACCAACTTGTCGCCACTGAAGGCTCTGCACTAGCAAAATAGAAATGCGGAAAACAGTTTATTTACCTACAAAAACAGAACAATAATATAATCTGCAAAAGAACAACAGCCTCGATCCCAACTGCAGATCGACACAAATTGTATTTCAATTCCCCATCGGGGCGGGCTGGCAGCAGCATATGCGCTGCTCTTCAGCCGAAAGACATAGAAACAAACAATGGAAGACATTTAAAAATAACAAAGGAGAGAATATGGTGAACATAGATATAAAAAAAGGGGGAACATCATGGAAGGCAATATACAAAAAACGGGGTGACTGTAAAATGGAGATAAAAATCTGTTTAAAAGTAGCACACACAAAAATCCACACACTGCGACAATTAAAAGAACACAAGGCACAGTATGACTGGAGCATAAAAGGTGTCGACGGATGGCGTAGCACATGACAAACACTGACGGCGAACCTCAAGGCAGTACACAATTAAAATCACACCTCTTGACGCACACGAGAAACAGCACTAAACACAACACTGATGTGGCACACTGACGATGGTCAAAACGGAGGATCTGCCAGGCGCAAGGAGATGAGGGAGACCGGAAGAAGGGAGGGAGAGGAAGAGATGGGGGAGACAAGCGGGGGGCGCGCTGAGGAGGGCCAGGTAGGGATACACTTCCAAGTGGTGCGTCGAACTGTCTTTTGCCAGCAGTGCACCGCCTTATAACGCCCATTTGGCAGATGCCGGATCTATTTGCGATCATGTGCCTGGCGTATCGAAGTAGTTCCTGTGCTAGCTGCGACATCTGGTGAAGGTGTTCTGCAGGATTCGCGAACGGGTAGCGGTCCCTGGCGGCCGTTGGTGGAGACCTGGTGTTGTGTTGTGGCCGCTGGTAAATATTTGTTGGCAACACGGTGTAGGTTTTCCTAGAGAATATACGCCTTGTGATGCAGGCATCCCATGTTGGTTGGATGTGGAGTGTGATGCCGATGCAGTAGGCGCCACGATGTATGAAGTGGGCGGCCACAGCAGTTTATTTCTCTCGATCGACGAATGCGGGAGACTGGTACATTGGAAAATAGAAACGAGGGATCTGGCAACATGAGGACCACTTGCACACTCGATTTTGAAGAGGAGGTGCTGGAAGATGTTGCAGTGGGCCACACAACAAGTACCCGTCGAGTTGCACGTGAAATGGGCACTACACATACCAGCATATGACGAGTACTCCACGAACAACAGTTACACCCATATCACCCACAACGAGTCCAGGTAATACTTGTGACTGACACTGCACCAAGGGTCGCATTGCATCAGTGGTTACTCCAACAATGGATTGATCTACACTCCTGGAAATTGAAATAAGAACACCGTGAATTCATTGTCCCAGGAAGGGGAAACTTTATTGACACATTCCTGGGGTCAGACATATCACATGATCACACTGACAGAACCACAGGCACATAGACACAAGCAACAGCGCATGCACAATGTCGGCACTAGTACAGTGTATATCCACCTTTCGCAGCAATGCAGGCTGCTATTCTCCCATGGAGACGATCGTAGAGATGCTGGATGTAGTCCTGTGGAACGGCTTGCCATGCCATTTCCACCTGGCGCCTCAGTTGGACCAGCGTTCGTGCTGGACGTGCAGACCGCGTGAGACGACGCTTCATCCAGTCCCAAACATGCTCAATGGGGGACAGATCCGGAGATCTTGCTGGCCAGGGTAGTTGACTTACACCTTCTAGAGCACGTTGGGTGGCACGGGATACATGCGGACGTGCATTGTCCTGTTGGAACAGCAAGTTCCCTTGCCGGTCTAGGAATGGTAGAACGATGGGTTCGATGACGGTTTGGATGTACCGTGCACTATTCAGTGTCCCCTCGACGATCACCAGTGGTGTACGGCCAGTGTAGGAGATCGCTCCCCACACCATGATGCCGGGTGTTGGCCCTGTGTGCCTCGGTCGTATGCAGTCTTGATTGTGGCGCTCACCTGCACGGCGCCAAACACGCATACGACCATCATTGGCACCAAGGCAGAAGCGACTCTCATCGCTGAAGACGACACGTCTCCATTCGTCCCTCCATTCACGCCTGTCGCGACACCACTGGAGGCGGGCTGCACGATGTTGGGGCGTGAGCGGAAGACGGCCTAACGGTGTGCGGGACCGTAGCCCAGCTTCATGGAGACGGTTGCGAATGGTCCTCGCCGATACCCCAGGAGCAACAGTATCCCTAATTTGCTGGGAAGTGGCGGTGCGGTCCCCTACGGCACTGCGTAGGATCCTACGGTCTTGGCGTGCATCCGTGCGTCGCTGCGGTCCGGTCCCAGGTCGACGGGCACGTGCACCTTCCGCCGACCACTGGCGACAACATCGATGTACTGTGGAGACCTCACGCCCCACGTGTTGAGCAATTCGGCGGTACGTCCACCCGGCCTCCCGCATGCCCACTATACGCCCTCGCTCAAAGTCCGTTAACTGCACATACGGTTCACGTCCACGCTGTCGCGGCATGCTACCAGTGTTGAAGACTGCGATGGAGCTCCGTATGCCACGGCAAACTGGCTGACACTGACGGCGGCGGTGCACAAATGCTGCGCAGCTAGCGCCATTCGACGGCCAACACCGCGGTTCCTGGTGTGTCCGCTGTGCCGTGCGTGTGATCATTGCTTGTACAGCCCTCTCGCAGTGTCCGGAGCAAGTATGGTGGGTCTGACACACCGGAGTCAATGTGTTCTTTTTTCCATTTCCAGGAGTGTATTTCCTCCCGATCGTGCTGTTTACTGACGAGGCTCATTTGATCCTGATGGTATTTCAAACAGCAGTAATAGCTATGTATGGGACGAGAAAAACCCTCACACTGTATTAGAGTCACACCAACAAGTACGTTTTGCTGTGAATACCTGGGCCACAATTTCATTGGGCCATATCTTCTACCTGGCCTTCTGAATGTCCACCTGCACTTGAGATTCGTGCAAAGACTTCTACCTGAGTTGTTGCAGAACGTACCCTTGGCTGTTCGTGAGAGAGTGTGGATTCAGCTTGATGGTGTACCGACTCACTTCAGTGTGGATGTCCGCCACCATCTCGATGCTGTATTTCCTGGTCGCTGGACTGGAAAGGAAGGTCCTATTCCGTGGCCTGCGAGGTCGCCTCATCTGAATCCTTGATTATTTCCTATCGGGATGTCTAAAGTGACTTGTGTATGACACCCTGGTGGATACGGCGCTGGAATTAGTTGCCGGAATTGTAGCTGTATGTGATGTGATTCGAAACACACTAGGCATATTTGGCAGCGTGCGTCAGAAACTTGTTCGCCGATGTCATGCTTGCATTGAGGTTGATGTCCGTCAGTTTCAGGACATTTTGTAAGAGACAGTACAAATGGTACGTTCAATGCATCAGTGATGATATTTACAGTACTGTAACTGATGTAAATAAACAAGTGCACAGTAATGTGATTTTATTCCTATAATCTCCTTAAACTGACTTCTCTGACTCCAGGTTCCCTATGTCAAATTGTTAAGTGGGGCATCCTCTGTGGCCTGTTAAATTTTTGCACTCTCTTACGGAAACACACTGTATATATATATTGGACGGACTTAGACTACATATTTTTAATATACATGACATATAAAGATACATATAATATATAAAAGGGGAAGATTGTCACCAAAAATCTCGAAAAGTTCTTGACCAGTTTACTTCAGATTTTTATATGATACTCTAATAAACATTTCGACGGACATGGTATTGATATTTTTAATGTGTATAGTATATAAATAAACAGGATGTATCTGAAATGAATATAGACAATGAGATGGCTGGTAGGGTGGGTGATAACACGCATAATTCACGTAGAAACCCCGTAGGCGTCGTTGAATAGCATCCCGCGCACATTAAATGCCATCCGGGCCATCGTGGTAGCAGGTCTGCAGGACGACGTTCTCAGTTTTGTGGCATCAAGTTACATGAGAAGCCGGGGTGAAGGTTTATAACCTTTATTTGAAAACAGTTAGAAAAAGTGCTCGAAATTACGCCCTCCTCTTGAATGCACGCCGTGCAACGAGGCTGCAGTGACCGTCGCACTCTTTCAAACACTTCTGGTGATATGGCTGCCATAATGCGGTTTATCAGATCTTCATCAGTCTCAATAGGCGTTTCACAGACAACACATTTTAGGTGGCCCCCGAAGAGAAAAACCAAGGGGCGTCAATTCGGGAGAACGTGCGGCCATATCCTGTTCTCACCAAGGTTTTCATCGCAATGTATTCGCACTGCATGTACGAAGTGTGCAGGCACATCATCGTCTTGTTATCACATTCGCAGTCACGCGTTGAGTGGAATGGTTTCTAACAACTCTGACAGAGTTTCTCGTAAACTGGTTAAGTATCTAGAATGAAATTTTCACTCTACAGCGGAGTGTGCGCTGATATGAAACTTCCTGGCAGATTAAAACTGTGTGCCGGACCGAGACTCGAACTCGGGACCTTTGCCTTTGCGGGCAAGTGCTCTACCAACTGAGCTACCCAAGCACGACTTACGCCCCGTCCTCACAGCTTTACTTCTGCCAGTACCTCGTCTCCTACCTTCCATACTTTACAGAAGCTGGGGGCTGTGGCTAAGCCATGTCTCCGCAATATCCTTTCTTTCAGGAGTGCTAGTTCTGCAAGGTTCGCAGGAGAGCTTCTGTAAAGTATGGAAGGTAGGAGACGAGGTACTGGCAGAAGTAAAGCTGTGAGGACGGGGCGTGAGTCGTGCTTGGGTAGCTCAGTTGGTAGAGCACTTGCCCGCGAAAGGCAAAAGTCCCGAGTTCGAGTCTCGGTCTGGTAAAGTATCTGTTTGCGTTCAGTCGCAGAGATAACATCTATGGACCGGTCTGATTATCGCCTAGCAAGCCGATCAAAATTTTGACAGCGAAGCGATCTTGGTGACGACGGACAAAGTCGGCCGGCAGATTTTCCCGTGCCCACATGTGTTGATTGTAGTTGTTGAACATAGCCTCTTCAGTAAAAAGTACATGGTTCGGAAAGTAGGCCTTGAATGGCACATCTTAGCAAAAACCACTGGCAGAATTCAGTTCGAGGTGGAAACTCGTCTGGATTAAGGGCGTGAGCCTTCTGTAGGCGCCGGCCGGTGGGCGAGCGGTTCTAGGCGCTTCAGTCTGGAACCGCGCGACCGCTACGGTCGCAGGTTCGAATCCTGCCTCGGGCATGGATGTGTGTGATGTCCTTAGGTTAGTTAGGTTTAAGTAGTTCTAAGTCTAGGGGACTGACGACCTCAGATGTTAAGTCCCATAGTGCTCAGAGCCATTTGAACTTTGAACCGTTTATAGGCGGTAGAGATGCAAATCATCTTCATGCCACACACGCCAAACTGTGGACTGACTTAAACCATTTCCGCTGCAACACGCAGCGACCTGTCGAGGTTATGTTTTCCAGGAGTGCTAACGCCTCCTCTTCAAGCCCTGGTGCACGTACTGTGCGTTAACGACCGCGTCCGTCAGGTCTTCGCACCTGTAACACAAAATGAATACAAGGGTTTCGAAGTAGGCATTAAATGCAGATGTGCCATTCCGAGAACGCGAACCTGTCTCTCGTTGGGACCTGTGGATGGCAGTAAATGTACATGGATCCGGCACTCGACGATTCGGAAACCGCCTGAGAGACGTTGAGCAGCGTGAGCTTTTCCATCCGTCACCCTGGAAGCACAGTGTATTCTGTCTTTTCGTCCCTAGAATAGCGCTCCATATGCTGTTCTCTCCACACAGTAACAAACACAAGAGTGTCTCCGTCTGATGACAAGTTGACGCAGGGCGAACCAGACTCTGCAGTGTGCACAGATGCTGCTCTCAATGTATCTATCAAACGGGCATTTGCGCAGACAAAAGCAATGCGTTCACGTCCCAGTAAGGGGCGGAAAACCCGTAGTGTTTTCCCACCTGAAATATGCGCAACTACGTCGACTACAGCGTTTGCAGATAAAAGTTATAAAACTTCAATCCTACGTCTCTTTTACCTTGATGTCACAAATACACTGAAATCTTTGCCCTGTAGATCTGCTACCACGACAGCTCGGAACGGCATGTTGTGTGCCTACCCTCTTGGCGGCGCGCGACGCTGTTTAACGACGTCTAGCGCCGTATGCTGAGTGATGCGGACATGGGTTGCTGCGTGAAATATGCTTGTTATGGCCTACTCTACCAGCTCTCTCATTTTCTGCATTCATTTCAGATGCACTCTGTATATACAGGGTGGTCCATTGATAGTGACCGAGCCAAATATCTCACGAAATAAGCATCAAACGAAAAAACTACAAAGAACGAAACTTGTCTAGCTTGAAGGAGGAAACCAGATGGCGCTATGGTTGGCCCGCTAGATGGCGCTGCTATAGGTCAAACGGATATCAACTGCATTTTTTTAAATAGGAATTTTTATTACATATTCGTGTAGTACGTAAAGAAATATAAATGTTCTTGTTGGACCACTTTTTTCGCTTTGTGATAGATGGCGCTGTAATAGTCACAAACGTGTAAGTACGTGGTATCGCGTAACATTCCGCCAGTGCGGACGGTATTTGCTTCGTGATACATTACCCGTGTTAAAATGGACCGTTTACCAATTGCGGAAAAGGTCGATATCGTGTTGATGTATGGCTATTGTGATCAAAATGCCCAACGGGCGAGTGCTATATATGTTACTCGGTATCCTGGACGACATCATCCAAGTGTCCGGACCGTTCGCCGGATAGTTACGTTATTTAAGGAAACAGGTTCAAATGGCTCTGAGCACTATGGGACTTAACATCTATGGTCATCATTCCCCTAGAACTTAGAACTACTTAAACCTAACTAACCTAAGGACAGCACACAACACCCAGTCTTCACAAGGAAACAGGAAGTGTTAGCCATATGTGAAACGTTAACCACGATCTGCAACAAATGATGATGCCCAAGTAGGTGTTTTAGCTGGTGTCGTGGCTAATCCGCACATCAGTAGCAGACAAATTGTGCGAGAATCGGGAATCTCAAAAACGTCGGTGTTGAGAATGCTACATCAACGTCGACTGCACCCGTACTATATTTCTATGCACCAGGAATTGCGTGGAACGACTTTGAACGTCGTGTACAGTTCTGCCACTGGGCACAAGAGAAATTACGGGACGATGACAGATTTTTTGCACGCGTTCTATTTAGCGCCGAACCGTCATTCACCAACAGCGGTAACGTAAACCGGCATAATATGCACTATTGGGCAACGGAAAATCCACGATGGCTGCGACAAGTGGAACATCAGCGACCTTGGCGGGTTAATGTATGGTGCGGCATTATGGGAGGAAGGATAATTGGCCCCCATTTTATCGATGGAAATCTAAATGATGCAGTATATGCTGATTTCCCACGTAATGTTCTATCGATGTTACTACAAGATGTTTCACTGCGTCACAGAATGGCGATGTACTTCCAACATGATGGATGTCCGGCACATAGCTCGCGTGCGGTTGAAGCGGTATTGAATAGCATATTTCACGACAGGTGGATTGGTCGTCGAAGCACCATACCATGGCCCGCACGTTCACCGTATCTGACGTCCCCAGAGTTCTTTCTGTGGGGAAAGTTGAAGGATATTTGCTATCGT
This sequence comes from Schistocerca piceifrons, assembly GCF_021461385.2. Taxonomy (NCBI): domain Eukaryota; kingdom Metazoa; phylum Arthropoda; class Insecta; order Orthoptera; family Acrididae; genus Schistocerca; species Schistocerca piceifrons. Next base: position 192,113,910 of record NC_060140.1, read on the forward strand.
GATCCACCGACAACGCCTGACAACATGCGTCAGCGCGTTGTCAATGCATGTGCGAACATTACGGAAGGCGAACTACTCGCTGTTGAGAGGAATGTCGTTACACGTATTGCCAAATGCATTGAGGTTGACGGACATCATTTTGAGCATTTATTGCATTAATGTGGTATTTACAGGTAACCACGGTGTAACAGCATGCGTTCTCAGAATTGATAAGTTCACGAAGGTACATGTATCAAATTGGAATAAGTGAAATAAAATGTTCAAACGTACCTAAGTTCTGTATTTTAATTTAAAAAACCTACCTGTTCCCAACTGTTCGTGTAAAATTGTGAGCCATGTGTTTGTGACTATTTCAGCGCCATCTATCACAAAGCGAAAAAAGTGGTCCAACTAAAACTTTCATATTTCTTTACATACTACACGAATGTGTAATAAGAATGGGGGTTCCTATTTAAAAAAAAAAAAAACCGCAGTTGATATCCGTTTGACCTATGGCAGCGCCATCTAGCGGGCCAACCATAGCGCCATCTGGTTTCCCCCTTCAAGCTAGACAAGTTTTGTTGTTTGTAGTTTATTCGTTTGACGCTTATTTCGTGAGAAATTTGGCCCGGTCACGGTTAATGGACCACCCTGTAGATAATACATAACAGGGGAGCAAAAATCTCGAAATTTTTTGACTGATTTACTTCAGATTCTTACACGATAGTCCAACAAACTTTCGGTCAGCTTCATATATTTTTTCAAATAACAATGTAAGATTTTCTGCAGGGCCGTCTTTAACCTATTGGAGGCGCTGAACACATTAGGATAATGGGGCGCCTATGACTTAGAAAGAGCACTATTTTGTAGGAATAAACAAAGAAAGGAGATAAGCGAGGTTTTTATTTCTTTACAGTCACATTAAATGGATAACATAATAGAATCCACAAAAATAACTCTTCTAGCATTCACAGGTTAGTGCTTAAAAATCTCTGTTGGTTGTAGAGGTACCCTTCCAGATTTGAGATGGGTAAAATCGTTAATCACTTCTTCTAAATCTGTGTTTTGAGCATATCAAATTCTATTGACATTAGCGATAAACTGGTTAATCTCTCTTGAAGCATTGTACTTCTTATATCATTTTTTATTCTTTTCAAATTGGACAAGGAGCGCTCCATACTGGAGTTCGTTACCATGATGCTTAAAAAGATTCCGAATGCGATTTATACATATGGAAATGTCTTCAATTTTGTTTCCTTTCAAAATGTGATATATACTATTAGTTCCCGCAATTTTACTATGAACAGTTTTCAAGTATTCTGGTAAATGCAGGCATTCCGTTTCCAGCTCTTGCTCGTTAACGACTTCATAATAAAATAATTGAAAAGCCACGATCACTTCAATATCGTTTACTAGATGACCGGTTTCAGCACTCTGAAGGTGTCATCATCGATGATGGCACCTTCAGAGTGCTGAAACCGGTCATCTAGTAAACGATATTGAAGCGATCGTGGCTTTTCAATCATTTTAAAAACAGAGTGATCGCCCCACGACACACCATGTGTTCACTGCAAGACTTCATAATAAATTTCAGCAGATTCTTTGCAATTTTGTCTCAGCCATTCGGAATTCAGAGTTTTCAAGCGAAAAAGAAACCATAACGTTGACTAATGTTCTCTTACGAGCTTAATCGCTGCTTTAGATGAACACTCAGGGTATCCATTATGGGAATAAAGGTTTCTACTTTGAATTTATCTTTTCCATTCAGTTGGACTGACAGTGCAGAGACATAAAAGAATCTGGCATAAGCTTCTACGTTTTGTTCTTTGAGATAGGACCTTGTAATTCGAAGTCGTCAAATTTGTCCCTAAGGTTAATGATAAAATTATCAAGTGAAGCGAGCAAATTATTTGCAACTTGCAGTGTTATTGTTTTTTTCTGAAGTTAATTACTTGTTTTGTTTATTATTTTAAATATAGAGCTCCAAATTTCAGTAAGTATAATAAATTATAGCTTTCCCATTTTTCCGAACAGACTGAGGGCTTTGTCTCGTTTGTTTTGGCTGTTCTGTATCTTCTGCGATAGACATAAAAGTTTCTATAATTTGTTATGACCTTCATGCAAGGCACTTACTGCACCAGCTCGGGCTGACCATTTGGTTTGTGAGAGATTTTTAACAACTCTGTCAATATATACCACCGGTGGTTAGAGCTCGACAAAAAGTTTTACACATACTGAACCATTTCAAAAAACATTTTTGCCTCTGATACACACCCAGCAGCTTGGACACCTACGAAATTTAGTGAATGCCCCGCACATGGTACAAAGGTGGAAAATTCACATTTCTACTTGATTCTTGCTTGTAGATCAGTATACTTCCCCGACATATTTGAAGCATTGTCGTAGCCTTCTCCTCTGCAATATTTTATGGGAATTGTGCTAGCGTAAGCTGGCACCAGCACACTAGGCGGCAAAGAGGTTGCCAGAAGATCAATGGACGCCAAATACAGACGCACAGGAAACGCGTCGCCAACGCCCCCTTGGCCGCCAGTATTTAGATCTCAGCTGCGCCGAGTGAGTTACAGTCTGTCATCGAGTGACTCACCGAGACATCAGTCGCAACGCTGTCGCAGGCAGCTCATTGCAGCCACAGTAGTGTACATAGCGGACTTGTGTTTAACCAGCAGTGAGGTTTGCGTGGACTAGGCGGAAGAGCTTGTGTCACAACGACTATCCTGAGTTAAATAATTTTCTATTCTTATGGATAAAGAACCCAGTTAATATATGCGTGCTGTTTGTGTTACAGAAAGAGGATACCGGCCACCAAGCAACATCCTCTCCTTGCTTCCCAAGGTACAGCTACAGTGACGAGATGACACAAAAGGAATATTATGATTGTCTAAAAAATGCAAGATGGTTTCCGCTAAATATTCAGATGTATGGTCTTTAATAGGTATAAACTTCACGAGCCTATCAACAGGAACACGGTCCTTTATTTATCGAATAACAAAAGTTAGCTGGTAAACATGAGACAGATCGCGTGTACTGTCAACCCAAATGGGAAAATATTCTGCTACTTTAACTTCATTCACAATTTTTTAGGGCCTGTTTTCCCATTATGTCAATAAACTCATTACAGATATTCGCTGATAAATAAGAAGTGTTACTTTTTCCAGGATTCCCAAAGTTTTTTAAGTGATCTGGAAGAAATGGATGGAATTCACTCAATAGTTCCCCACATTCCAAATAATTCCCATTGATGGGAGATCCTAGGATTTCATTGTCACAGTGAAATGGAAGCCCTCTCGGTGTCAAAAATTTTACAACAGTTACGATCCGTTTAAGTACATTTCTCTAGTAATCCACTTCTTTTTGATGTTGAGGTAATAAGTCTGCATCTGTTCTACCACCCACTTTACTTCGTGTGAGATAAGTCATCATAGATTGCCCATGTGCAGGGCTATTTTCATGTGTTTAATTTTAACACATGAAAATATGATTAATGTGCTTCCAATCATTACATCCACTCGGATTTACATCAGAAGGGTTAAATAAGCAGCATGAAAAACAAAATGCAGAGCTTTTCGAAGGCGAATACAACAACCAATTTCTTTCGTCGCTTTCATTGTTCTTTAATTTGCGAATAAATAATGCTTTGTTGAAATAGCTAGCTACTGATTTATTTCCGTCTTTGTAGGTTCTGGATGCCTCGGAAAAGTCAGAATATTTTGAAAATATACAGGTCCCTAATGAATCAAAATTTCGCGAATTCTCTCTGTAAATTTTCATGGAAATAATCAGCGGGATAGTGTGATATTTCTTCTGGGTTGGAAAACTGTTGTTCGACTGACACAGTTGTCGGTGTTGGTGAAGTCAACGAAGTTCTTGCACTTTCGTCATAGAGAGGATCGCTTTCTGATTCAATCTTTTTTCGTAAATTGGTAGAAATCGGAAATTGGTGTAGAACATGAACAATGAGAAATTCCTGTAATTTATGATCGAGACGACTCATCACGTGGAAGATTTATTATTTGATTGCTACTTACAGAAGTTGCTCCAGTAGTTAGTAGTAAAATATGCTGTTAATTTTGGTAACTTCTCAAGTACTTCCTTCTGAGGTACAGATTTTTTCGTTTTTGCAGCTCTACTAGGATATGACCGTTTCGATATTTTATATTGTAATTCAGTATTTATTTTTACACCGAAAATAGTTGCTAACACAAAACGAAACAGCCAAACGACGATTTAATCAAAGAATACCTCAGAGCACAGTCAGGAACAACTACAAACAAAACAAACGTCACAACATCGGAGACAAATACAGGGGAATTCCCGATCGTCGAGTCGTTTTATTTAAGTCGGTGGGTCACGTTTAATTTTACGTCGCTATTCACTCCGTGCAGAACTGTGCACCGCGCAAAGCTAATAAGCAATTGTCAGTCATTATCATTCGAAATAAATTTGTTGTTCGGTGGTAATTATCGGTTATCGTTAGGTGATCTAGGGGGGTTCCTATCGATCGCGGGTCCCTGGGCACGTGCCCAGAGTGTCCAGTGGGAAAGAGGGGCCAGGCTTTCTGTTACAACGAAGTGCAGGGGAGAAAATGCTGTGCTATCCCTTTCAGACCCTCTGGCTACAATTGTGTACATTAACTTTTACTGTGTCTTAGCTGCAACAGAAGAATTTTTTCCAATGGAAACCTGAGGTACTCATTTGGAATGTTCAACTTTTTCACCATGTGCAAGTGCTCCCAACTGCTGGGCACCAGTACGGAAATATCAGCTAGTCAGTATAGCAGGGCTCAGCAGCTGGTGACCACCAGAATGCACGAATGTGGTTGGTTCGCTAAATTCCACTGTATAATTTAATACTGTTATTGTTATTTTGCATGGTAATTATCGAATGATCATTTTACTATTTATTACAATAGAGAATATTTCGAAATTAGTCCATAAAATGAAGTCAAGTGTGCAAAACATGTTTTGAAAACGGGTACATATTTCCGTTTAAATCTTGCACCTAAAATCATTCCAGAATCGTCTAACTGCATTATCACATAAAGAAAAATTTTCCTTCCTCCAGGAAAAATTCGTGACTGAAAGGGCTATGCCGGCCGGTGTGGCCGAGCGGTTCTAGGCGCTACAATCTGGAACCGCGCGACCGCTACGGTCGCAGGTTCGAATCCTGCTTCGGGCATGGATGTGTGTGATGTCGTTAGGTTAGTTAGGTTTAAGTAGTTCTAAGTTCTAGAACATTCCAAATGAGTACCTCTGATGACCGCAGATATTACGTCCCGTAGTGCTCAGAACCATTTTTTTGATAGGGCTATACTGTGCTGAAAAAAAGAGATGCGGTTTCGTTTGCTTTGTCGCAGTCCGCTTTAAGTACGATAACAGCTCATGTAAACATCAGACAAATCGTTTCTCCCACATATATTATTTCTCCTTACTTATAGTTTTATGCTCTTGTATTTAGGGCTTATCGGCTTATGACTGAAATACTAGCACGGAATCTAATCCGACCTGTTTCCAGATTAAAATTATGCGAAACACTGTCACTGAAGCTAGTATCCTCATAGATCTAGCAGCATGAGATCTCCCAACCATTTACCCATTCATTTGAAATGACTTCAACTCCCAGTCAAAGTTTCGTTGACGATAACAATAAACAGGGCTCAACGTATTTTTTTTTTTTTTTTGAAATTTGTGGTAAGGTACATGGGACCAAACTGCTAAAGTCATCGGTCCCTAGGCTTACACACTACTTAATCTAACTTAAACTGACTTGTGCTAAGGACAACACACACACCCATGCCGGAGGGAGGACTCGAATCGACGGGGGGAGCCGTTCGGACTGTGACAAGGCGCCTAAGACCGCGCGGCTACCCCGTGCGGCTCAAGGTCAATGAGATGGGTAGGAGAGGATATGGGCAGACGTGAGGAGGGGGGGGTGGATGGACAGGAAGGGGAGGAGGTGGTGGAGAGAGATAGTGAGGAGGAGGGGATGGACAGAGAACGAATTTAGGACGCATATCTGACTCTCATACATATTTAGCAATTGTGAAGCACTTCCGGGTTCACTAGATATAGATATTATAGTGTGAGTGTATAATGTATGTATTTTTATCAGTGTGCTCCCTGCCGCCGTTGGATAAGCAGCTGAGCAGCAAGTCGTATACTCCTAGCTCACTCATTTGTTACATAGTTTAATTCTTAATTTCTTTGCGTGTTTTTGGTTCTTGCATTGTTTAATTCATAAATTTCGGGCGTATTATAGTATTTGAGAGTGTAGCATCGTGTTTTAGTACCTGAATAGTGTAATTTCGCTTAGTCTCCTTCCGCCGCCGAGCAGTGTCAGCAGTGCGCAAGTAGCAGCATTACTGCATTTACTAGGCAATCTTGTATTTTAATAACCGTTTAAATTTTGTCGATTTGTTTGCGCTCTCTGTAGATTAGTTCAGACGTTCTTAGCAAAACAGTTTTTAGCATGGATAGGGACTGCAACTGCTGTGTTCGGATGCAGGCTGAGTTGGCATCCCTTCGCTCCCAGCTTCAGGCAGTGTTGGCTTCGGTCACACAGCTTGAGGCTGTTGCCAATGGGCATCACTGTGGGGGTCGGGATGGGGGTTTGTCGGGGACGGCCAGCTCGTCCCACGCATCCCCTGATCGGACTACGACTGTGGTTGCCCGGGATACTGCCCGCATTGAGGCTGATCCCTCACCTGTGGTAGAGTGGGAGGTCGTTTCAAGGTGTGGCAGGGGGCGAAAGACATTCCGGAGGGCTGAACGGAAAGCCTCTCCAGTTTGTCTGACGAACCGGTTTCAGGCTCTGTCTCAGGCTGATACTGATCTTCGGCCTGACATGGCTGCTTGTCCTGTTCCAGAGGTTGCCCCTCAGTCTGCAAGATCCGGGCAGTCGCAGAGGGTGGGCTTACTGGTAGTTGGGAGCTCCAACGTCAGGCGCGTAATGGGGCCCCTTAGGGAAATGGCAGCAAGAGAGGGGAAGAAAACCAATGTGCACTCCGTGTGCATACCGGGGGGAGTCATTCCAGATGTGGAAAGGGTCCTTCTGGATGCCATGAAGGGTACAGGGTGCACCCATCTGCAGGTGGTCGCTCATGTCGGCACCAATGATGTGTGTCGCTATGGATCGGAGGAAATCCTCTCTGGCTTCCGGCGGCTATCTGATTTGGTGAAGACTGCCAGTCTCGCTAGCGGGATGAAAGCAGAGCTCACCATCTGCAGCATCGTCGACAGGACTGACTGCGGACCTTTGGTACAGAGCCGAGTGGAGGGTCTGAATCAGAGGCTGAGACGGTTCTGCGACCGTGTGGGCTGCAGATTCCTCGACTTGCGCCATAGGGTGGTGGGGTTTCGGGTTCCGCTGGATAGGTCAGGAGTCCACTACACGCAACAAGCGGCTACACGGGTAGCAGGGGTTGTGTGGCGTGGGCTGGGCGGTTTTTTAGGTTATATGGCCTTGGGCAAGTACAGAAAGGGCAACAGCCTCAACGGGTGCGGGGCAAAGTCAGGACATGCGGGGACCAAGCAGCAATCGGTATTGTAATTGTCAACTGTCGAAGCTGCATTGGTAAAGTACCGGAACTTCAAGCGCTGATAGAAAGCACCGAAGCTGAAATCGTTATAGGTACAGAAAGCTGGCTTAAGCCAGAGATAAATTCTGCCGAAATTTTTACAAAGGTACAGACGGTGTTTAGAAAGGATAGATTGCATGCAACCGGTGGTGGAGTGTTCATCGCTGTTAGTAGTAGTTTATCCTGTAGTGAAGTAGAAGTGGATAGTTCCTGTGAATTATTATGGGTGGAGGTTACACTAAACAACCGAACTCGGTTAATAATTGGCTCCTTTTACCGACCTCCCGACTCAGCAGCATTAGTGGCAGAACAACTGAGAGAAAATTTGGAATACATTTCACATAAATTTTCTCAGCATGTTATAGTCTTAGGTGGAGATTTCAATTTACCAGATATAGACTGGGACACTCAGATGTTTAGGACGGGTGGTAGGGACAGAGCATCGAGTGACATTATACTGAGTGCACTATCCGAAAATTACCTCGAGCAATTAAACAGAGAACCGACTCGTGGAGATAACATATTGGACCTACTGATAACAAACAGACCCGAACTTTTCGAATCTGTATGTACAGAACAGGGAATCAGTGATCATAAGGCCGTTGCAGCATCCCTTAATATGGAAGTTAATAGGAATATAAAAAAAAGGGAGGAAGGTTTATCTGTTTAGCAAGAATAATAGAAGGCAGATTTCAGACTACCTAACAGATCAAAACGAAAATTTCTGTTCCGACACTGACAATGTTGAGTGTTTATGGAAAAAGTTCAAGGCAATCGTAAAATGCGTTTTAGACAGGTACGTGCCGAGTAAAACTGTGAGGGACGGGAAAAACCCACCGTGGTACAACAACAAAGTTAGGAAACTACTGCGAAAGCAAAGAGAGCTCCACTCCAAGTTTAAACGCAGCCAAAACCTCTCAGACAAACAGAAGCTAAACGATGTCAAAGTTAGCGTAAGGAGGGCTATGCGTGAAGCGTTCATTGAATTCGAAAGTAAAATTCTATGTACCGACTTGACAGAAAATCCTAGGAAGTTCTGGTCTTACGTTAAATCAGTAAGTGGCTCGAAACAGCACATCCAGACACTACGGGATGATGATGGCATTGAAACAGAGGATGACACGCGTAAAGCTGAAATACTAAACACCTTTTTCCAAAGCTGTTTCACAGAGGAAGACCGCACTGCAGTTCCTTCTCTAAATCCTCGCACAAACGAAAAAATGGCTGACATCGAAATAAGTGTCCAAGGAATAGAAAAGCAACTGGAATCACTCAATAGAGGAAAGTCCACTGGACCTGACGGGATACCAATTCGATTCTACACAGAGTACGCGAAAGAACTTGCCCCCCTTCTAACAGCCGTGTACCGCAAGTCTCTAGAGGAACGGAGGGTTCCAAATGATTGGAAAAGAGCACAGATAGTCCCAGTCTTCAAGAAGGGTCGTCGAGCAGATGCGCAAAACTATAGACCTATATCTCTTACGTCGATCTCTTGTAGAATTTTAGAACATGTTTTTTGCTCGCGTATCATGTCATTTCTGGAAACCCAGAGTCTACTATGTAGGAATCAACATGGATTCCGGAAACAGCGATCGTGTGAGACCCAACTCGCCTTATTTGTTCATGAGACCCAGAAAATATTAGATACAGGCTCCCAGGTAGATGCTATTTTTCTTGACTTCCGGAAGGCGTTCGATACAGTTCCGCACTGTCGCCTGATAAACAAAGTAAGAGCCTACGGAATATCAGACCAGCTGTGTGGCTGGATTGAAGAGTTTTTAGCAAACAGAACACAGCACGTTGTTATCAATGGAGAGACGTCTACAGACGGTAAAGTAACCTCTGGCGTGCCACAGGTGAGTGTTATGGGACCATTGCTTTTCACAATATATATAAATGACTTAGTAGATAGTGTCGGAAGTTCCATGCGGCTTTTCGCGGATGATGCTGTAGTATACAGAGAAGTTGCTGCATTAGAAAATTGTAGCGAAATACAGGAAGATCTGCAGCGGATAGGCACTTGGTGCAGGGAGTGGCAACTGACCCTTAACATAGACAAATGTAATGTATTGCGAATACATAGAAAGAAGGATCCTTTATTGTATGATTATATGATAGCGGAACAAACACTGGTAGCAGTTACTTCTGTAAAATATCTGGGAGTATGCGTACGGAACGATTTGAAGTGGAATGATCATATAAAATTAATTGTTGGTAAGGCGGGTACCAGGTTGAGATTCATTGGGAGAGTGCTTAGAAAATGTAGTCCATCAACAAAGGAGGTGGCTTACAAAACTCTCGTTCGACCTATACTTGAGTATTGCTCATCAGTGTGGGATCCGTACCAGGTCGGGTTGACGGAGGAGATAGAGAAGATCCAAAGAAGAGCGGCGCGTTTCGTCACTGGGTTATTTGGTAACCGTGATAGCGTTACGGAGATGTTTAATAAACTCAAGTGGCAGACTCTGCAAGAGAGGCGCTCTGCATCGCGGTGTAGCTTGCTCGCCAGGTTTCGAGAGGGTGCGTTTCTGGATGAGGTATCGAATATATTGCTTCCCCCTACTTATACTTCCCGAGGAGATCACGAATGTAAAATTAGAGAGATTAGAGCGCGCACGGAGGCTTTCCGGCAGTCGTTCTTCCCGCGAACCATACGCGACTGGAACAGGAAAGGGAGGTAATGACAGTGGCACGTAAAGTGCCCTCCGCCACACACCGTTGGGTGGCTTGCGGAGTATCAATGTAGATGTAGATGTAGATTTAACTGGCGCTTGGAGTGACATCTTGTATCAATGCTGGGAGCCACCCAGGGGGGGTGAAACTCATATAGGGATTTCCGGTAACACGATGTTGGTTTGGTCCCAGGCCACTTGGAGCGCTGCAAGTTTAGCAATTTATAGTCTCGTGTTCCTATTGGATGACGTAGTCTTCCACAATTGTTTTGGTATCGTAGCAGCTTGATCGAGATTTTTCATTTAAACTGCTATGTAAGTATGTTGCTATTATTCTGCTTAATTTTTGGATGCATTCGTAATATTTGATGGTATGATGATTCAGTATTTACTTTTTTACTTTTGTTTCATATAGAACACGAGGTTGTATCATCACATTACGTTCTGTGGACTCTTGTATATTTGTTTCTGAAAAGAAATACAATTTCCGTTGCTCAGTTTACTTAAAGGGTAAGTATATTTCTTATTTCTGTTCATATTTCGTTGTATTTCATAGAGAATCCCATGCTAGCAGCTTTTGACATAGTTGGTATTCAACTTTCCGAATCCTGTAATGGAATATAATTCTGGCTTTGATTCATCTTCCTTTTTGCCACGAAGTACTCTTACAAGGGGAGGCCGCCAATTGTGAAATTCAGATCCGATTCATACTGCGCATAATAAAAGCTCATGGCCAGAGGTGTAATGTGGCAAAGCACCAAGATGCACTTCTCAGCCGTTGTCGAGAAAATCGACAATTAAAAGAAACGGTTGCGGTGAAATACTCTCTACGATTAATATTTTTCTACAGCGTCGTGGCGCAGTGGGAAGCGCTTGGGTTCGTAATGCGAAGGTCGCCGGATCGAATCTCGCGCCATGCAAATTTTTTTTTTTTTAGTATTTGTTTTTTTGTAATTCAAATGTACACACACACACACACACACACACACACACACACACACACACACACACACATATATATATATATATATCAGTTGCAACAATTATGCATATAGTAAGTTGTTGAAAGTCGTTTGTCTTGGAAAAACTGGCGACTTCGAACATCATTATGTTTTCCGCAAACAAAGTTGTATTTCACAAATGTTATTAATTGTCTTCATAATGTTAACGGAAGACGTAGAAACGATATTCCGAAACGAATAAGCATAGTGTAAGTCAAACGTTCGAATTAGAATAGAGACCCCACGAACACAAATTTGCTGTGGCAGGTATGAAATATAAACTCCGTTACTCGCTCGTTACACTTGAAGGACAGATGCTGAATGGGCCGAAACGAGCCGCCTTATAACAGCGTAGTTGCCGGCTAACTTCGAAAGAAGGTAGATGCGGCCCCTAGCGCAATTTATAACATCGTCGAAAATCAGTGCGGACGTGAGAGCTTTGGTACACCCTGTTAAACAGACGGAAAAATGGAGGCGGTACAATTGGAGAGCGACCCGCCTTCACCAACATGCATAAGCAATTAATTAATAGTTTATATATATATATATATATATATATATATATATATTACAAAAAACTAATAATGAAAAAAATTGCATGGCGCGAGATTCGATCCGGCAAACTGCGGATTACGAACCCGAGCGCTTACCGCTGCGCCACGACGCTGTAAAATATATTTAATCGTAGGGAGTATTTCACCGCAACGGTTTCTTTTAACTGTCGATTTTCTCGACAACGGCTGAGAAGTGCATCTTGGTGCTTTGCCACATTACATCTCTGGTCATGAGTTTTTATTATGCGCAGTATGAATCGAATCTGAGTTTCACAATTGGCGGCCTCCCCTTGTAAGTGACATAATAAGTACCACTTATTGTGCCGTTTACTACATACCAAATATTGGACGTGTTACAATTGATTCGTAATGCCTCGAGTGTGTTCTATTTCCCGTTTTCGACAGTAAATATTCTGTACAGTACATAACACTCTATCCAGGTAAAAAGTGTTTGTCGCTGTTGTATCGACAAAGGTTGTGTTCTCACATAATAAGACATTTGTTTGGAAGTCACACAAAGCAGGTCATTCAAGCAGTTGGACATTTACACGTATTATTGTGGCGATATCCAATGCAGTAGAAATCTTCTCGCACTTTAATGCTCAACACAATGTAATACAGATTTACAGCTGTAACTGTTACTGATAATGTACAGTTGAATTTGGTATCTTCCATGGTATCTAGATGCTGAAATATACTGAAATGGTACAATAAGCAGTGTTTCTACTGCCTGATAGCACTGTTAAACGAAGTAGTGTTGAATATAGAATATAGTGCAACTACGCTCACGCAGTTATATATAGAGTGATGTGCATGTCCGTAGTAGAAATGAGAATTTGTTTCGTTTTTTCACAATTTTGTAGCAATACCACATCAGATTACAAGCCATGGTAACAGTTATCAATACTTCAGTACAAATTGGTTCAAATGGCTCTGAGCACTATGGGACTTAACATCCGTGGTCATCAGTCCCCTACAACTCAGAACTACTTAAACCTAACTAACCTAAGGACATCACACACAACCATGCCCGAGGCAGGATTCGAACCTGCGACCGTAGCAGTCGCGCGGTTCCGGACTGAGTGCCTAGACTTCAATACAGGATAGCTGCATTTAGACATAAGCTAATATGATTTTTGATAGTGAAATTAATTTCACATCGAGTTTTCTTTAACATTAATCAATGTAAACCATACCTGATCTTTTTTATCGTTCCTAATTTTTGTTTTGAATAACATTTCAGACACATGAGGATGGATCATACAGGAAGAGAAGAATCCAGTTTGAGATTGAAATTGAAATACTCGTGCAAGTTTCCCGTATGCAGGAGTAGTTATTATGTAAAAACAAATTCCAAACATAAGAATAAACATTTCTATAAATTTCCAGCTGTATCAAAAAGTGAGACCTTAAAGAAGTGGAAATAGATCTGTAATATAGATGGGTGTCATCTGTAGTTATTATTATGTGTGTGAGGGTCATTTTTATGAAGCAGATTTTGTGAACTTTACTAGACACAGGCTAAATCCTGGTGTTATACCAAAGCACATGGAATTGGTGTTGTATCGCACTCCCTCCACCCATCTGCGTTACACTGGTGGTGGTGGTGGTGGTGGTGGTGGTGGCGGCGGTTTCACCACATCGGGTGCAAATAAAAGTGTGCACGAGACAGGTCACATTGCAAAATCTACAGTAATACAAAGAAACAGTCCCCCTTTACAGAGCACAGATGATGGTGAGTACAGCTTTTTATCCTCATCTGTTTATGATGTTGAAAGTAGTCCAGGTGTAATGAGATCTGGCGTTTCTAAACGTGATTTAACTCCAAGAAAACACAAAATGTATAAACTGCATAAAATTACAGTTTCCAGAGTGTGTAAATTGAAAAAACAGCTACAGAATGAGAGGAATAAATTGAAAATTCTAAAAGAGTTGTATGATGACAGGAAATTTCAGTTGATTGAAGAAGAGTTGAATGATGTGACTAAAACTTTTATTGATAGTCAGTTAAGAAATGCCAATATGCAGCCCACAGCAGTACGGTGGTCTGTACAAGATAAGGCATTTGCTTTATCTATTTATAAGCGTAGTCCCCGGTTGTACAGATATTTGGCCACATACTTTTCCCTTCCGTCTGTCAGACTGCTCAAGGGAGTGCTTTCCCACTTGATACAGGACTTAATCCAGCTTTATTAAGTTTTTAGCAAGGGAAGTAAGTAATATGCATGAAAATGACAAGTACTGTGCTCTACTTTTTGATGAAATGTCTCTGGATGATGGTATGTACTATGATGCACAGAAACAGCTAATCTATGGGTATTAGGACTTGGGTCATTTAGGATGTTCGCCTGTAGCTGCTAGTCAAGCATTGGTTTTTATGCTGAAAGGCATTCACAGAACTTGGAAAAAAGTTCTAGCATATAACTTTACCGCAACCACTTTCCACTACACCCAGTTGAAATCACTCATTGTTCACATCATAAGTGAACGATAGAATATTGGGTTCAAAGTGGTTTGTACTGTATGTGACCAGAATGCAACAAATCAAAAGGCCCTTAAGCAACTGTGTGAAGCAAATTTGTTGAAGCCCAGTATATTTCATTTTGTTGTCAATAATCAACCAGTTGTCACCATTTATGATGTACCACATCTGCTCAAAAACACTAGAAATGCTTTGATAGATAATAAAATTCAATTTGAACCTCACAAAGCAGCAAAGTTTGAGTACATCAGTACAGTGTTCTTTTTGGATAAAAAAACGGTTCAAAACTCTACCCAAATTAAAAGCACAACACTTTAACTTTTCTGATTCCCATGTCAAAATGAAGGTAAAAGTTGCTGCTGCACAAATGAGCCATACAGTTGCAGCTGCAATTGAAACATATATTTCTACTCGCACATTACCATCTGAAGCTATACACACAGCTGAGTTTGTGGAAAAGGTAGATAATCTCTTTGATTCACTCAACAGTATTGAGCAATATCCCAGGGATGGAAAACAATTTAGATGTGCTTTATCAGAAAATTCGCCACATTTAGAAATGTGGTATAGCATATTAAGGGAAATACACAGCTGGCAAATAATAGATTTAAAAACGGGAAGAAACAAGACTAATATGTTTAGCTTCATAAAACGTTGGCAGATTACATTACTGTCTATTATTTTCTTGTGGAAGACCTTGAAAGTGGTTGGCTTTAAGTACTTAAATTTAAAGGCGTTCAATCAAGATGCTTTAGAAAATTTCTTTTGTTGTATAAGACAACATGGTATTGCTAATACAAACCCAACTTGTTTTCAGTTTGTACAAGCTCTGAAGACTTGTGTTGTCAATCATATGACTTTGCCTTTCAAAGCCATGAGTGTAAGTAGCTGTGAAAATGATGATTACACTCCCTTGAGCAGTTTGTGTCACTTTTTGGCAGCTAGTGGTAGGAGTGAACATTCAAGTGAACGTGAGATGAATGACACTGATACACCTGAGCAAATTTATTCTTACTCAGATGGTATCATCGAGTCTGTAGAAGATCAACAATCCTTAGCCTATGTAGCAGGCTATGTACTAAAAGCCATAGATGTACCAGATGATTGTGAAACATGTAATACCAGTCTCTACTCCTCTGTTGTGACTGAAAATCGTTTGTTTACCTCATTTAAAGAGAATAGTGAGGAGCAATCTCATTCGAAATATGCAAGTGAAAGAGTCATGATTTTCCTAAGGGCACTCCATGACCAGCTGTATGAGTATCTAAATAGTCATGGTCACACAACAAGACTACATGATAATTTAAAAAAAAAACATTTGTTCTGTCTCATACAACAATTTGTAATAAACATGACATTGAAGAGAGACTTCTGAAGACAAGTATTCCATTTATAATATACAAGTATGTGAAAGAAAAGAAATTTACAAACAAGAGGAAATTGTGTATGCAACAACTTAAAAAGAAGTTCAAATCATGTAAAAAGACTTTGTATTTTGTTTATTATGTGTAGAATGAGAGTAAGCTCCCTATACATATACAAATGTTGTGTTAAAAGCAGAGAATTACATGTTCTTGTATCAAAATCATGCCTTTGATTTTTTATGACAAAATCTGGTAATTCAGCAGGAACATAACTTAACACTTTCTAGACATGATGACTGGATTCTAAAAGTATAATGAATAAAGTGCTGTCAAGGGGAATTTGTGTTAATTTTCAGTAGTGTACCAAACAAAGTTTTCAAAGAGGAAGTAAATAAATAAAAATGTTAAAAATGAATGTTGTACCAGCGTCTTCTTTCATTATTTAAACATGATGGGTGTTGCCAAAATAACAGCCAAGTTGAGGAAAATAGAAAAAAAAATGTTATGTGTTGCAGTTCATTTTCTTTGTATGTCTCATTGGCAAAAACATTTTGGCTTCATTCATGGAGTGTCTACCTGCTCTGCTCTCAATTTGTTTTTCAGTTGATGTAAAGTAGTATTTTGTGTGTTTCATAAATTTATTTGAACTGTGCAGAAGTTCAGTTTCAGATGACTGAATATCCATAAATAACAATCAACAGAAAAAATAATAAATCGGATTTTGTAGACTTTACAGTACATCCTTGGTTTGTACCACAGATTTTTTTGTAAATGACCTCTTGATTATCCATTAGCTGTTTAGTTATTTATTTGTGTAACCTACTATTCCACTTTCGATCATGCGAGTGGATATAATGTGCTTTAGGATATGTGGAAACGTAAAAATCATTTATATATGCATGCAATGTCAGATGATTTTTTAGTCTGACATGTGCTAAAGCTCGTTTATTTCCACATGATAATGGCCACACGGCCAAAATCGCAATATTGAGTTTTACAAAAAAAATTCACAGTCTAAAGGTGACGTCGTAATTTACGAAAATTTTCACAATGTAAACTGCAGCTACGAGTAGTTAATGTTTGTTTTTGATTGAGATTTCTTTTATATATTACTTTGCAAGATCTCAAAAACCTTTATTACTGCACTATGCGGCCAACATTCAAAGATTAAATGAAAAATATTGTCATCTAATTCGCGTATTTAGAAATAAACATAAGAGCTTTTCGCGCCACATTTTTACGTATTGAAGTTCACAGCCAGGCCACAAGTAGCGCTGGTGTCGTTCTGTGTTTCCGTATAATAACGTGGTCTTTGCACTTCTACTATATTGGTGTTCTGTGGAGTTACCAGCTGGTCAGCTACAGAGGAGGCGGTATCTGGTGGGGAAATCCATAAACAGCCGCCACAACTCAAGAGAGAAGCGAAGCCTGACCAGAATCGATATATACGAGGGCAGTTCAATAAGTAATGCAACACATTTTTTTTCTGAAACAGGGGTTGTTTTATTCAGCATTGAAATACACCAGGTTATTCCCCAATCTTTTAGCTACACAACACTATTTTTCAACGTAATCTCCATTCAATGCTACGGCCTTACGCCACCTTGAAATGAGGGCCTGTATGCCTGCACGGTACCATTCCACTGGTCGATGTCGGGGCCAACGTCGTACTGCATCAATAACTTCATCATCCGCGTAGTGCCTCCCACGGATTGCGTCCTTCATTGGGCCAAACATATGGAAATCCGACGGTGCGAGATCGGGGCTATAGGGTGCATGTGGAAGAACAGTCCACTGAAGTTTTGTGAGCTCCTCTCGGGTGCAAAGACTTGTGTGAGGTCTTGCATTGTCATGAAGGAGAAGTTCGTTCAGATTTTTGTGCCTACGAACACGCTGAAGTCGTTTCTTCAATTTCTGAAGAGTAGCACAATACACTTCAGAGTTGATCGTTTGACCATGGGGAAGGACATCGAACAGAATAACCCCTTCAGCGTCCCAGAAGACTGTAACCATGACTTTACCGGCTGAGGGTATGGCTTTAAACTTTTTCTTGGTAGGGGAGTGGGTGTGGCGCCACTCCATTGATTGCCGTTTTGTTTCAGGTTCGAAGTGATGAACCCATGTTTCATCGCCTGTAACAATCTTTGACAAGAAATTGTCACCCTCAGCCACATGACGAGCAAGCAATTCCGCACAGATGGTTCTCCTTTGCTCTTTATGGTGTTCGGTTGGACAACGAGGGACCCAGCGGGAACAAACCTTTGAATATCCCAACTGGTGAACAATTGTGACAGCACTACCAACAGAGATGTCAAGTTGAGCACTGAGCTGTTTGATGGTGATCCGTCGATCATCTCGAACGAGTGTGTTCGCACGCTCCGCCATTGCAGGGGTCACAGCTGTGCACGGCCGGCCCGCACGCGGGAGATCAGACAGTCTTGCTTGACCTTGCGGCGATGATGACACACGCTTTGCCCAACGACTCACCGTGCTTTTGTCCACTGCCAGATCACCGTAGACATTCTGCAAGCGCCTATGAATATCTGAGATGCCCTGGTTTTCCGCCAAAAGAAACTCGATCACTGCCCGTTGTTTGCAACGCATATCCGTTACAGACGCCATTTTAACAGCTCCGTACAGAGCTGCCACCTGTCTGAAGTCAATGACACTATACGAGACGAAGCGGGAATGTTTGAAAATATTCCACAAGAAATTTCCGGTTTTTTCAACCAAAATTGGCCGAGAAAAAAAATGTGTTGCATTACTTATTGAACTGCCCTCGTATCTATATATACAGCTATAAATCTCTAGTTATTGCTAAATGAAATTCCCCTTTCGCATTTTGCTGTCTTCATGTGAAGGCTGATTTCAGTAACTGCTGTAGTGATTTTGATTCGATTTTCACTGATAGACTGATTCACGAGGAATGTTGGTGTATGTAATTATTATCGCTGCGTCAGACATGTCGTCCAGCTGTATATGCACAGTACTACCCCTGTGAAGCCGGAACAGATCGCTAGTACGGTATCTAATTTATCGATATCTACTGCATATCACAGAGATGATTAAAACAACAACGACATGGATGAGTGAAACATAAGTCAAAATCAAGTAAAATCAATTTTCTGATCAGTCTGTCAATGTTTTAACCACACTGCACTTTTGAGATGATACAGCGGAATGTTGAATGTTTTTACAATTGTTTTGAAACAGTTCATTTTGACCTCCTCTAGAAATGTGGATCAACCACTGTAGCCGCGCGGTCTAGATCGCCTTGTCATGGTCTGTGCTGCTCCCCTGTCGGAGGTTCGAATCCTTCCTCGGGCATGGGTGTGTATGTTGTCTGTAGCGTAAATTAGTTCAAGAGAGATTAAGTAGTGTTTAGGCTTAGGGACCGATGACCTCAGCATTTTGGTCCCATAAGACCTTACCACGAACTTCCAAATTTTCGAACCCTTGTAATAATAGATTCATAACAGTGTAGAGTTAGAAAATATTTTTTATGGCGTTCAAGTGAAATTTTTTGCCTATGTATCACATGAGAACCACCGAGTACTAGGTTACCTGGCTGGAACACCCCCAGCAGTTGCAGTTCGTCATCCACCTTGTGTTGAGAGCTCTAACTGCGTGCCACTGACAGATTTGAAAACCACTTTTACTCGAGTCCCTCTCTTTTTTTCAGTTGTCTTCTTATGAAAAGTGAGTCTACTTCTCCGCCCTTAGTAAGTCATTGCTATACCGAGTCTCACCCAACGTTGAGTGCTCATTTCTTCGTTTACAAATTGCATGTTTGTGACAGCTGCCTCCAGAGCAGTTTTTTCCCGAATGGTGAACGTGAGGTTACGAGGGACTGTCCTTCTTACAGGAAGTCGAAATATAGTAACATAATTAAGAAATTGGCAACGACGAAAGGGGTTTTCAACTTCCAAAGCAATATCCATAGAGGATGCTTTTGACGAAGATCATACGGTACTGCTGAAAACTGAGAGGATAGGCAAAATTTCGTTCAAACATTTCAAAACATACACAATTATTTGCTCCAGAGATAGTTTGTACCTTCGTACACTTCTCCGACCTTCGCCTCTAGCCAGCCCTGTAACAGAGTTCATTATACAGGATGTTTTAAAAAGAATGACCTGATTTCAAAACCGCATATTTATTGATAAGAACATACTGCAAACATGGGATGGATTGCAAAAACAAAATCTTTAAGTTTTAGCTATGCTGTTACAAATTCTCTACGTGTCCATCAGCAGCAGCACGAACATCTACACCGTAGCTAAATTCGTCATAAGCTTTACGCAATGTATCTGCTTTTACAGAAGTTATGTCGGAAGTTATTCTGACCTTCACTTCTTCTACGTCACGAAGTAAACGGGAGATGAACACACTTTCCTTTACATATACATTGAGATACTGACGTACGTTGTTGTGCCAGTGTGATGAAGCTCCATGCTGTTGGAAAATGAAGTAATTGGAGTCCTCCTGAAGTTGCGTATAACATTTGAAGATAGCTCAGCGCTGGATAGGGCGCACGGGACCAAGACACTGCCCAGCATTCTTGGCCTCAAATATCGCCAGACATGAGCCCATGCGATTTTTTCTTGTGGGGGTATGTGAAGGAAAATGTATTCATTTCCCCCTTACCTGGTGACACAGAAGCAGTGAAGAACAGAACAACAACCGCCATAAATTCTGTAAAGTTTATCAAGAATTTAGCTATCGTCTAGACGTCGCTTGTGCTGCTGGCGGACGCATAGATAATTTGTAATAGTATAGCTAGAACCCTAAGATTTTGTGAGTATTTTGCTATCGAACCATGTTTGTTAAATGAACTGCATTTGTAGCGAGGTATCAATAAAATTTCATTTACATGTCTTCGTGGAAAAACCTTTGAAATTATGAAACAGTCGTACAAAGAAATATGCATATTGTACAAATGTATAAGTACAGTGTCTAAATTAAGAAGCCTGATCGCGGACAATTCATGTGCCAAGAAGCCTGCATAGCGCGTAACAGTAAGACACAATGTGATCAAAAGTATCCAGACACCCCCAAAAGCATACGTTTTTCTTATTTCATTGTGCTGCCACCTACTGCAGGTACTCCACATCAGCGACCTCAGTAGTAATTAAACATCCTGAGAGAGCAGAATGGGGCGCTCCGCGGAACTCGCCGATTCGAACATGGTCAGGTGATTGTGTGTCACTTGTCATACGCCTGTATGCGAGATTTCCACACTCCTCAACATCCCTAGGTCCACTGTTTCCGATGTGATAGTGAAGTGGAAACGTGAAGGGATATGCACAGCACAAAAGCGCACAGGTCGACCTCGACTGTTGACTGACAGAGACCGCCGACAGCTGAAGAGGATCGTAACGTGTAATAAACATCTGTCCAGACCATCACACAGGAATTCCAAACTGCATAAGGCTCCACTGCAAGTACTATGACAGTTAGGCGGGAGGTGAGAAAACTTGGATTTCATGGTCGAGCGGCTGCTCATAAGCCACACTGCATGGGGGTTTAATTATATATAATGAATGCAAACTCTTTTTAATTTTTTAAGTAGCTAGCTGTCCGGTTACGCAGTCTCGTAAACGGTTGGCCCTGACTAGTTTTAGTACGCAATCTGACTGCATAGAATAACAACAAAGAATGAAAGAAAATTTCCGATAACACAAATAATTAATTAAGTCCTCAGCAACTATAAAACGTACGAAACCAAAGCACAAGTGTAACTGTTCTGTGTGTGGAAGTGTGATTCAACGCACACATCTGGCACGGTTCTTCTTCAATAAGACAAGATATTTTGAACACCATTTATACTGCAGCAATTAAAAAAAATATAAATACTATAATTGCGTAAGGAAACCAGAATTACACTCTAATACAAGAACACAAGCCAGCTGCTTTGTTGACTGAACCTGTAATGACGCATTATTTAAGACATTGAAATAATGAAAAAAAGGGATTTTTTTTTACCTTCATATATATTGACGAAAAGCACTCTGATCATTACAATATCTCCATTCGAACAACATCTGCTGTCTAGCCCATCAAACAACTGCATAAAACATGGCCTCAAATAGTACAGCTATCAATATCCTCTCAGCAAGATCTGCACAAGCACTCACTACGACGACCTCTCAACAACGACTGACTCCTACTACTTCTCAACAAGCACTGACTACTGCCACATCTCGACAAGCACTGCCAGTGGAGGCGGCGGAATAAAACTCTTTGGCGCAATCTCTGGCGCTGTGGCTCAGTGTAGCCACCTTTCAACACATCACGCCGGTGTAAGGACCGTAAACATTGGACGATTGAACAGTGGAAAAACGTTGTGTGGAGCGACGATCACGGTACACAATGTGGCGATCCGATGACAGGGTGTGGGTATGGCGAATGCTCGGTGAACGTCATCTGCCAATGTGTGTAGTGCCAACAGTAAAATTCGGAGACGGGGGCGTTATGGTGTGGTGGTGTTTTTCATGGAGGGAGCTTGCACCCCTTGTTGTTTTGCGTTGCACTATCACAGCACAGGCCTACACTGATGTTTTAAGCACCTTCTTGCTTCCCACTGTTGAAGAACAATTGGGGGATGGCAACTGCATCTTTCAACACGATCGAGCACCTGTTTATAATGCACGGCCAGTGCCGGAGTGGTTACACGACAATAACGTCCCTGTAATGGACTGGCCTGCACAGAGTCCTGAACTGAAGCCTATAGAACAGCTTTGGGATGTTTTGGAACGCCGACTTTGTGCCAGGCTCACCGACCGACGTCGATAACTCTCCTCAGTGCAGCACTCGGTGAAAAATGGATTGCAATTCCCCAAGAAACCTTCCAGCACCTACTTAAACGTATGCTCGCGAGAGTGCAAGTTGTCATCAAGGCTGAATTCCAGTATTCCTATGGAGGGCGCCACGAACTTGTAAGTCATTTTCAGCCAGGTGTCCGGATGCTTTTGATCACATAGTGTATTTTGTCATTATCCTGCGCTCAAATTTTCACTCATTGTTCTGTCTCAGTTCTCCATATGGACTGGAGGGAGGACATGGACACGTGGATGGAGCGTGATAGCATGTGTACGGACCTGAGTCAGTTTTCTGAACACACTGAAGGGACTGAAGGGGTATAGCAGCATTGCCTTTGGTTCTGGAATCCCTAGCGGGTGTCTTAGTGAGTGCAGTGATGCAGATGAAAATTAGTATTATAGGTTAACTGGTGCATATTGTGTGGAAGTAACATTATACATTAGGGAACACTCAATTGAGGCAGTGCAGTTTTTAAGGCATTGACCTCATATTTGTCTGTCCAGCCATCTTGATTTAAGAAAGTTTGGGATGGTTTCTTCAGCAAGGCCACAGGTTGTCACCTGTGCTACATACTTATATATTCCATGTGCATGTATATTTGAGTTAGTATTTTCATTGTCTTATGATCACAAGTCCTGTATCATTCTGATATGCTCCCTGAATGAATAATCAGATAAATTTATTTACGTTCTCATTTATGCACAGTACAGGCTTTGTCACTGTACAAGTGTTGTGAAACCTAATTACCTTTTTCCTTTGAGATATTTGGTCTGTCATGTGGAAGAACACTAGTAGGAAAAATATCACGTCCTCGTGTAACCTTCGCACTAAGTCATGAAAATGAATAAAAGCTATAAAATGAAGATCAAGAACACACAAAATCACAAAATCAGTTGCTATAACAATAATAAGCGAGGCGAGAAAAGTTTAACTGCTGATGTTGCCACAGACCCCTGTTTCCGTGCAAGGGCAGTCTGCAGCATAGTCAAAATTTCTGAACTCTATATTCGGGACTGTCAACCGACAACTGTGACTGAGCCACTAGCTACGTGTTTGGTGGCTGATTTACACGCAGGAAAGAGACGCGCACCCACCACAGCCAGTCGATTTCGCTCCGAAAGTCTGTTGAAGCAGACCATCTACTTGCATCGAAAGTTAACAGGAAGTGTTTGTACAAGCCTTGTTACATTTTCTTGTCGGTTAATTTTCGATTTAATTTGGATCTGAGGGAGAAAAAATACTCAAAGGATGAAGTAAAGAGGCGCCGTTTGCTACCTTTTAAATACTGTCTGATATGCATATTTATATAGACAGAAAAACGTGGCTTCCGACTGTAATTTATTCATCGGTACAGCACGGAAGTGCTGTGACAAATATGAAAGAAAAAGCCGCGCGCAGAATCATGGTTTGAGGGGGTGTTGGCAATCGATT
Organism: Schistocerca piceifrons; assembly: GCF_021461385.2. Lineage (NCBI taxonomy): Eukaryota > Metazoa > Arthropoda > Insecta > Orthoptera > Acrididae > Schistocerca > Schistocerca piceifrons. The sequence continues at coordinate 192,137,809 of NC_060140.1, forward strand.
TCTGTTTAAACTAGGAACATGGGGTGAAAAGATTTTGATTTAGCCTCAACCAGTGGCCATTTGTATAGCCACACGAATATCTGTCTTACTGTAACTATGTCACAAGCAATGTTTGAACGGCGAACCGGAGCTGGCATCCAGGCAAATTTTGTGAACCAACTAATTCCTTTTGCAAAATATATTTTGAGGTGAAATTAATGCTCAGTTAATGGCATCATTTGTATGAGCATTCTTTGGAGTTTACGTGCGAAAAAATATGTTTTTTCTGGGACGTTTCTGAAGCTCGATATAGCGATTTACAGTTCCATACAAAATGGGCGTGAAATCTGGTTTTACATGAATCGCACATGCTGACACGATTTCAATTGATACTTATGATAACAAAAAAGAGACATTTGCAAAAATCTTTCATTGTTCGGATTTTACTTGCGAAAAATCACGCGTTTGCGTATGAAGTTTTGTACCATAGAAATGCGTTGCATTTTAAGCGCTGCATTTGGATTTAATTAAAAAAGTATTTATTACAGCTGATTATCCTTTCGTTGTTTATACGTTGACCAGTTGCTTCAAATAATCGGAAAATCTTTGGAAGTGCAAAATAATGCATATACCAAACCAGAATTATGCCCAGCTGTGTACAAATGATATACTGTTTGATCGAGCATTTAAAACATTATCGATGGGTACGCAGAAAATTAAACTAACCCGAAAACTGCTACAAAGATAATTTTCAGAAAAAAGATCACCTTATTTCTAACCAAAACGAAATGTTCGACTGCGTTTTCTTTAAAAACTAATATGCTGTCTTGTAGAAGATTTATTTTTGGACATAACAAGCTTAAATTCATCAATTTTCGTACAGGATCGAAGATTTGATAGTATTTTATCGTGTATACCTTGTTTTGCAGTTGTTCTGCTTATTTCAATCAATCATACTCATACATAATCCGGATTGGTTGTTGCAACATTTCTCGCCAAAGTCATTCACAAGAGCCCTTCTAGCGCCGGATTCTTAATTTTCTATTTTCGTTATTGCATACTTTAAATAAACAATGACAAGAATTTTTAGATAAAGGATAATAACAATATATATGCTTTTCATTAGTTTATTATTTGTTCAGTGAATAGTTCAGCTTGCTATACAGTATGCTTTTTGATAAGTTTATCTATGTAGTATGGTAGTATCGTAAGTTGATGTTCGTAATATAAATTACTTACATATATTATTATCACAAAATTGACACAGTACTTAATATATCGTTCGATATCGTGTTTATGTTTGCTGTTATTTTATTTACAGCTATTTCCCATATGTTTGCGTATACAGTCGTATGTGAATAAAATGAGCGTAACTATAAGACAAAAAATCACCAAAAAACCTAAAAAATAAAACAGAAGTAAAAATATAAAAAACGACAGAATAACAAAAAATATGAAAAAATTACAAAAATAAAAACAGAAAACCGCTCACAGGCATGTGACCACGACGTGGAGGTGAGGGTGTCCTCTAAGGAGGCAGTAGGCTGCACTGGACAGGTTCAACCACACCAAGCAGATAACCATAGTGGAGCCAGACTAACGATGCTCAACTCGAGCAACATGGTTCGAAAAATAATAAGAAAACCTATACTGGATCTGTCGTGGCCCGAGTCAGTCTACACCGGTTGTCAACCTGTCGCGATCTAACGTCAAAATTATGGCAGAGTAAAAGTTGGGAACCGGAATGAAAAATGCGCCTAACAAAGCACAAAAAAGGCGAATATGTCTTGGGCAGAGTTAGGGAAGTAAGAATAGGGAACTAGCGGTTCGACTTATCTGTCAGCTTCAGAGACATTTAATTCAAAACAATTTGACATTTTTACGCTTTTTCACGAGGTAACCCCATATCCCCAGCGCAGTGAGCTCTCTTAGCTGCAAAATGTTGGCATCCTACGCCTTGAAAACTGATCATGTGATGAGGGGTGTAGTAACAAATTGATGGGAATTTGTGTGCTTCTGGATAGTGGTACGCATCTACAATAAGAAGTATCCGAGAGTGGGGGTGCATCTGTAAGAGGAAGTATCCGAGAGTCGGGATGCATGCATCCTAAACTTTAATGAAGCGTAGTGTCGTACTGCGTGACATGACAAATGTCATTTTTTATGTGATGATGGCATCTGTCATGTTATACGACATGACACCATATATGACGTTACTTTACTTTACATGATGCTTTATATTACATGACATGGTTACTAATACTACCAAGTAAAAAAGCGTGAATACGTCAACATGTTTAGATTTAAATGTGTTTGAAGCTGCCAGATAAGTTGAAAAGCTAGCTCCCTTCTTCTACATCCCTAACTCTGAACAGGACATATTGACCTTTTTTCCTATAATAGGAGCTTTTCTCATTCTGGTTATATGTGTGAAGATATGGAGCCAAACTTTGTTGCTCTCTGCAGTTGTGATGGCTATTTAATTTACTGGTTTTTCCCACCAAATACCACCTCTGGGTAATTGATCAGCTTGTAACTCCCAACATTTTCACGAGATGTCACTCTAAAAGCTAGTTAAATATAGATCAGATAACAATAATCATGATTTAAATAATAAAACCTGTACCAGTTACTGATTTTTTTTATGCTTAGCACAACACGTTTAGAGAATTTATTCTGATTTTCAAATGCATTTGTTTATATGAATATCTTTGCATGTGTGGTTTTCTGTCTCTCTTGCGTCGCTTTGTGCTAAGCATAAAAATAAGTAACTTTAGCAGGTTTCATTATTTAAATCATGAATGACACAGTTTCAGACTTTCCTGAATCATCTAATATGGTGAACGAAATTAAGTTAACATAATAATACTGCACGCTCTCCATTAACGTTATTATAGATTATATACACAAACGCTCCTCGTAAATCAGTCTCTCTATTAGTGGAAACCGTATCAGATCTATAGAGCCGACCACGGTGGCCACGCGGTTCTAGGCGCTGCAGTCCGCGCTACTGCTACGGTCGCAGGTTCGAATCCTGCCTCGGGCATGGATGTGTGTGATGTCCTTAGGTTAGTTAGGTTTAAGTAGTTCTAAGTTCTAGGGGACTGATGACCTCAGATGTTAAGTCCCATAGTGCTCAGAGCCATTTGAACCATTTGATCTCTAGAATATTTACTGAGATTAGGCTCTACATACGGACAGAGAAACACACTGGGGAACTCTTGTATTCTCGAGCAAATGCCTATCTTGAAATGTGAAAAAAGACTGGTCGAGATAGTGACTTGGCAGAGTGTGAAGTTTTTAAGGAGAATCATTTTCCGGGCATTTAGTCACTGAACGGAAAAGTCCAAAGGACAGCTCAGTTCTCAGAAGAATTATGTAGTCTGTACGAGAATGGCTCGGAAGCGTTACAGATAACAGCTTACGTTTCACGACGTGACGCACTGGTTGTGTCTAGACTGAGCATATCTTCGAGTCTCATTCATTACACAAGATATTGTAATTCTTTCAGAGAGAGCAAAAGACTCGGAACGTCAGTTGAATTGAGTGCAAAAAATAAGGTAGTAAGATGAACATCTTTAGCAATAAAACAAGAGCAATGGTGACTAATGGAACTATATCAGGTGACGCTGAGAGGATTAGATTACAATGAGATTATGAAAGCAGTAGAGAAGTTTCGATACTGGAGCAGGAAACTGGCGATCGAAGAAATAAAGAGAATACGTAGATTCCCAATAGCAAGAAAAACTTTCCTTAACAAGGGAAATATGTCACAAATGAATACAATTTTAACTGACAGGCGGCTTTTTTTGAAAGTATTTGTGTAAGGTGTAGCCAGTACGGCATGGTGGCCGGCAAATGTTCCACAGAACAAATGCAGGCATGCCTCAAGAAAGCGTAATAGTACTGCTGATGTACTGAATACACACAAGCGAATTATCAGAAAGGTTAGCAGCCCTGTAGGATCCTTCGCTGACGATGCAGCTGCTTACAGCCGAGTATTACTGAATTTAAGAAAATCCAAAAAAGATGTGGACAACGTTCCACTTCTTGTAAAGACTACAAGCACTACTACAGCGTAGGCTTTTCCGGTGTAATAATTCTTGATAAACTCCTCCGGTTTGTTGCCAGGCCGTAAAATCAATATGACTCGATATTTCGGCCATCCATCTGTCCGCAATCTTCAGGGGAAACGCTGCCTTCTGAAAACTTATGCCAAAGCTGGAAACCGTCGTCCTATATAGGCTCCCATACGTAGAAAAGTTGTATGGGCGCCTACACGAGTATAGGCCAACGTTCTCCTTATTTTCAACGGGACTCAGGAACAACGTTTCTCCTGAAGATGGCGGGCAGGTGGATCGCCGAAATATCGAGTCGTGTAGATTTTAGGATCCGGCAGCAAGCTCAATGAGACTACCGCTATCAGAAGTCTTTAACTTTGGAGTAATGCAAGAAAATGCCCTTAATAGAAAGATAGAAACCGATGTATGCGATTGAAATAGTGATGATCGTCTTGGACACGTCATGTCGTTTGAATATTTGGGGCTTTCATTAAGAACAGATATTATGTGAGACAGACAAGTAACATCCGTATTAGGGAAGGTAAGTGGAAGAGGTAGGTATGTTGGAAGGATTCTGAGTAAGCAGAGGACATCTATAAGGAAACCACAGACAAGACGCTAGTGCGACCAATTATAAAGTATTGCCACTGCATTTGGAGTTGTTATTAAATTGGCACGATAGTCTGGGGTTTGTTAGTATCCCTTTGGGCGCCTCCTCAAGTGGCGGATAGCGGACTGTTGTCCACATATTGAGGGTCCTGGGCAAAATACCCATGGAGAACCAAAACTAGCACGAGCAGAGGCTAGGCAAGCCATTGTGAAGCAGCTCTCCTAGGGGTAGGGCATCTCTAAATCAAGACTCCTGGCTGACCAGGTTGGTTGTTTTACAGAGGGCTGCCAACCCACTTCCGTAAAGTACTGACCGATCAGGATACTCAACGCAGGCCTCGGAAAAAGCACAGAATTTATTGGGACAAAAGTTGGAAAAGCTACAAGGATTTATCTTTTGGTGCTTAGAATGTCGGAAGTCTATACCACGTTGGAAGTGTGCCAATACTAGTAAACGTATTAGGAAAATAGAGAGTACAACTGGTAGCTCTCTGACAAGTAAGATGGCAAGGAAACGGGTCACTGAAAACTGGAGACGAGTCAATAAATTGTCGAGATTGCACTCAACGTCATGAATTTGGAACCGGATTCTACATTCATAAATCAAAAGATGACTCAATGAAGTGATTCGAACTTGTTAATAATCAAATACCATACACTACAATTCAGACATAGTGGTTACACATTACATTCGTAAATGCACGTATACCAACAGAAGGTAAAGATGACGACATGAAAGAAGAATTCTACAGTCAACTGCATTATACGCAAAACTCAATAAGTGAGCATAGTGTAAATGTAGTGTTCGGAGGTTTTAATTCCAAAATAAGAAATAAATAAATTTACAAACCAACCAGTGGCAATTTTAGGTTGCACGAAAGAAGTTCAGATAATGGGGTTCACTTATAAACTCTCACCCCAAGCAGCCCGAAATTTAAACACAAACGCATTCATTTAGGGACGTGGATACCACCAGATGGACAAGTAGTATATCAGATTGATCATGCAGCAATCCAAAAAAGATTCCAAAATACACATGTCAAAAAAAGTTTTGCATGACCCCGGTTCACAGAACTCCTGAAGACAGACGTTGACTGTGGATATTGTATCACAGACACAGTCCCTTTGACTGTTCAGACATGTCAATAAACCCACCCAAAGATGTAAACAACCATGCGTGAGCAGTGCCTATTAGACGGAGGGGTTCCGACAGCCGATCAGTTCCAGTCACTGCACCAGGAAGGAGGTACACGGCCCTTGTTGTCTGTAGTTCAACCATGCCCAGAAGGTCAATACCGCTGTTCGATTGCGTCCACATTGTTACTTTGTGCCAAGAAGGGCTCTGAACAAGGGAAGTGTCCAGGCGTCTCGGAGTGAACCAAAGCGATGTTGTTCGGACATGGAGGAGGTACAGAGACAGGAACTGTCTATTGCATGCTTCGCTCAGGCCACCCAAGGGCTACTACTACAGTGGATGACCGCTACCTACGGATTATGGCTCCGAAGCACCCTGACAGCAACTCCACCATGTTCACACAGGACGTCGTGTTACGACTCAAACTGTGTGCAAGAGGCCGCATGATGCGCAACTTCACTCCCGAGGTCCACCTTTGGAACCACGACACCATGCAGCGCGGTATAGATGGGCCCAACAACATGCCGAAAGTACTGCTCAGGATTGGCATAACGTTCTCTTCACCGATGAGTGTCGCATATGCTTTCAATCAGACAATAATCAGAGACGTGTTTGGGCGTTTGGAGGCAACCCGGTCAGCCTGAACGCCTTAAACACACTGTCCAGCGACTGCAGCAACTTGGAGGTTCCATGCTGTTTTAGGGTGGCGTTATGTGGGGCCGACGTACGCCGCTGGTGGTCATGGAAGGCGCCGTAACGGATGTACGATACGTGAAAGCCTTCATCTCAGCGATAGTGCAACCATATCGGCAGCATATTGGCGAGGTATTCGTGTTCATGGATGACAATTCGCGCCCCATCGTGCACATCTTGTGAATGACTTCCTTCGGGATAACGACATCGCTCGACTAGAGTGGCCAGCATGTTCTCCAGACGTGAACCCTATCGAACATGCCTGGGATAGATTCAAAAAGGGCTGTTTATAGACGACGTGATCCACCAACCACTGGAACCGCGTGACCGCTACGGTCGCAGGCTCGAATCCTGCCTCGGGCATGGATGTGTGTGATGTCCTTAGGTTACTTAGGTTTAAGTAGTTCTAAGTTCTAGGGGACTGATGACCTCAGATGTTAAGTCCCATAGTGCTCAGAGCCATTTGAATTTGAACCACCAACCACTCTTAGGGATTAACCCCGAGTCGACTTTGAGGAGTGGGACAATCTGGACCAACAGTGCCTTGATGAACTTATGGATAGTAAGCCACGACGAATACAGGCATGCATCAGTGCAAGAGGACGTGCTACTGAGTATTAGAGGTACCGGTGTGTACAACAATCTGGACCACCACGTCTGCAGGTCTCGCTCTATTGTGGTACAACATGTAGTGTGTGGTTTTCATTAGCAATAAAATGGGCGGAAATGATGTTTAGTTGATCTATATTCCTATTTTCTGTACAGGTTCCGGAACTAGCGGGACCGAGGTGATGCAAAACTTTTTTTATCTGTGTAGTATTAAAGATGTTAAAACCTCTAGGGGTGGGCTTGTGGCATGTATGTTAATCATATTCAAAATGAAAATAAAACTCAAAAGGAAAGTAAATAGAAACAATGTGGAAATTATTAGATAGAACGTAGGGAATCTTGTGAAGGAAAATATAAAAAAAATTTACAAAAGAAATGGGAAGTAACCTATCAAAAAATAAACTGACCAGTAGGAACGGCAAGATATCGAAAGCAGATGGAAACGGCTGAAGAACAGTATTAAAACAGTAACTTACAAAGTTATAGAAGAAAGAAGACGATCTAACAAAATTTGGTTTAACATAAAGTGCCAAGAAAAAGTGCCGGAGAAAAGAAATGAGAGGAAAGCATGGACTCAAGAAAGGAACAATATGACACCTGAGGAAAGATGCTAAAAAATTCTACAGCAAACAAAACGCACCCTAAGACAAGAAAAATGGGATTACTACAGCAATATGATAAGAGAAGCAGAGGATGGTTTGAAGCAGCACAGGGCAAGGCAGATGTATCAAGATATTTTAAAATCTGTTGATAAAGTGAAGTAAGTGGACACTGAAAATATTGAAACAGACGCTGCTGTGATCGTAGCAAGTTGCTATAGTCTATACAAAAGTGTAACAAGACGCTGTTCGAACTTAAATGGAAATGGGAGAAAGGCGAACAGGGTTAAACCTGGAGAACTTTAGAGAATAGAGGTTCGGTGCAGCAGTTGTGCTGCCAGCACTGAATATTTGGCGTAGGGAACATGGCAACAAGACGAGAGGGACCAGGGCGCGTACGAAGGCATTTAGACTGCCATTTTTCCCTCGTTCATTGGTGCGAGTGGAATAGCAGACAAAGTAGTTTATACTGATATGAAGTAGTCTATGCCACGAGCTGTACACTGGCGTGTACACGTTGTGATTCACGTAAGCTGTTCACCTCAGGTATCCCTCAGTCTTTTAAGATCTCGTAATGCAGTTTCCACCCAAATTAATTATAAAAAGGTCCTCACTAAATGACGTATAGTCTCTTTCCTATGATATATTAATCGTAGAAATATTGATATCAATTTCACCTTTTGAAACTGAGCTGCAGTAATTTCTGCTACTAGTATCGTACAGTAGTTCTAAAACGGACGAACTGATCGGCTTTTCGCTCTTCGAAACCCGATAACTATTTTCGGAAAAGTTATCTGTTTGCAACAGGAAGCCGGTTGCTGTCTTATGCAGAAGTTCTTGTTGTTATACGGAACTATCGAGTTAGGCTGATGGGGTGATCCGATATTTTTACAAAAGCAGAAGAACGGGAGAAAAGTGCAGGTTAAAACAGATACTAGTCACACTTGGCTACATGTCGTTGAGCCGACAACCGAAGAATAAGTCAAAGAACGAAGTCTCTCACGATGATTCAGCAACTAACTACGACAACAGTCTGCTAAAGTCTTAAAAGGAAGGTGCATGCCAAAATGGAATGGATTTGTAAAACGCAGAATCGACACACCGGTATAGAGGCAGTGCAATGTTCTGTTTCCTCATTATTCGACATGGCATATAAGGGGAAGTCAAATGGAACCGAAAAAGAAGGAAAAAAAGAAAGTAAAGTGTTTGTCTCATGAAGGGTTCGTTACGCGCAGCTCGTGATCATGCGGTAGCGCTCTCGCTTCCCGCGTTCAGGGTCCCGGGTTCGATTCCCGGCGGGGTCAAGGATTTTTTTCCTGCCTCGAGTCGACTGGGTTTTGTTACGTCGTCCTCATCATCATCATTCATCTCCATTACGGTCGGAGGAAGCAATGGCAAACCACCTCCAATAGGACCTTGCCTAGTGTGACGTTGCCGATCTCCCGCATCGTCCCCTACACTCCTCGGAGTAAGGGACCTCATCATCATCAAACTGTTTATTATTTCAAAAGCATCGCCATAACTGTTAATACATTTATCCCATTGTGAGACAAGACAGTCAGTGCCTTCATGGAAAGATGTTTGCCGCTGCGTACGGAACCATGATTGTACCCAAGCGTGAACCTATTCGTCCGAAGCGAATCGACGGCCACGAGTATCTTTGTGTATGTGTGTGTGTGTGTGTGTGTGTGTGAAATCTTCTGGGACTTAACTGCTAAGGTCTCAGTCTCTAAGCTTACACACTACTTAACCTATATTATAGTAAGGACAAACACACACACCCATGCCCGAGGGAGGACTCGAACCTCCGCCGGGGCCAGCCGCACAGTCCATGACTGCACGAATACCTTTCTTCAGTGCTCTAATAATGAGGAAATCGCATGGAGAGGGATCGGGGCTGTATGGAGGATCTGTAAAGGCTCCCCAGCGAAACTTCTGTAGCGTTGTCGAAATAGAATCTTCCTGTTGCCAAAGTTGATTCGTCGACTCTGCAGAAGTTTCGCTGGGAAGCCCTCAGCATCCTCCATACAATCCCGATCTCTCCCCATGCGATTTCCATATTTTTTTAAAACCCTGAAGAAAGGCATTCATGGCTGCCGGTTTGCTTTGGACGGAGAGATGCACGCCTGGTTTACAGTCATCGTTCCGTGCACAATCGCAAACATTTTTCTATGAAAGCATTGTCCGTATTGTCCCACAGTGGGATAAATGTTACAGTGATTACTTTTGAAATAATAAACACTTTTCTTACATTTTTCATCTCTCATTTTCATCTGACTGACCCTTGTATTTCATTACTTGGATACGAAATCAAGTTCTTTCGCATAACACAGCAATCTGTTGCATTTTCAAAACACATTAATCCTAAAACTAAATACTGTAATTACTTCGACGATAGTAATCGGACTTCGAAGACTGAAACACCGCTCTCTTTTAGAACTACGATGCCAGTAGAAGAAACTAGTATAGTTCCATTTGAAAAAGTTGGTACTGATATCTCTGCAATTAATACGGCTACGAAAAGTATTTATACGTTGTTTATTGAGGTCTTACAATTATTTTTGGTGAACAAATCCGGAGATATCTGACGTTAACAGCCTAACTGAATCACCCTGCATGCGTAGATGTCGAAAAAGCCATAAATATCGCCGGCCGGAGTGGCCGAGCGGTTCTAGGCGCTACAGTCTGGAACCACGCGACCGCTACGGTCGTAGGTTCGAATCCTGCCTCGGGTATGGATGTGTGTGATGTCCTTAGGTTAGTTAGGTTTAAGTAGTTCTAAGTTCTAGGGGACTGATGACCTCAGAAGTTAAGTCCCACAGTGCTCAGAGCCATTTGAACCATAAATAACCAGCAACAAAAACAATTTGTATATCTTTTACAGAAACAAGGAAGAAGCTGTGTGAGTCGAAGGACATGAAAGGGTGACAGTAATTGAGAAGTGAGTGGGATATCTTGCAGCCTGTCCCTTGTGCTGCTCCATCTCCAGATTGACAAAGTACAAAATAAAAGTAAGAAGAAACTAGAGAAAGATATTAAAGAAGATATAAAGAGTTGAAAATTGACCGATGACACTATTATTGTGTGGCAGACGGTGAAGGAAGAGAAGCTGAAGGGAATGGTTAGCATGTTTGAAAGAGGTTAAAAAATTGATGTCAACGAAGGTGAAACAAGGGTAACGGAGTATAGTCGAACGACATAACGTGATGATGATGGAATTTGATTAAGAAACGAGACATTGAAAGTAGTAGACGAGTTTTTTTCTTTGGGTAACAAAATAAGTGAAGATGGTAGAAGTAAAGAGGATATAGAATGCAGGCTGGCCACTGCAAGAAAACCTTCTCTGGAGAAGCGAAATATGTTAAGTTTAATGCAAATGCAGTTGTTAGGAAACATTTACAGAAAGTACTTGTCTGGAATGTGCTGAAACATTGAAGATAAATAATATACACAAGAAAAGAACAGGACTTTTGAAATGTAGTGTTGCAGAAGTATGCTGAAGATTAGATGGATAGCTCTGATAGCCAGTGAATAGATACTGAATCGAATCGGGGAGACAAGAAATTTATGGCACAACTTGATTAAAAGAACGGGTCGTTTGCTGGGGCAAACCCTGAGCCATCAAGGAATCGTCAGTTTGGTAAGTGTGTGTGTGGGTGGAGGGGGGGGGGCGGTGGAGGAATTGGGGCGGGAGGGGAGAAAAGGGGAGATGTAAAAATTATTTGGAGAGATCAATAGTTGACTATAGTAATCAAGTTCCAATGCATGCAGGTTACAATATTTATGTAGTGATGAAGAGGCTTACATAGGATGGAGAAGCGTGGAGAGCTGCATCAGACTATTCTTCAACTAACGACAACACAACACAAGATAGCTGCTTAGCACCGAACAAAGTCTGAATTTATCTGTGACTGGGTATGAGGTCGTGGCTCTACTAAACTTGAAAACTAAAATCACAAGAAAGCTTCTTAGCACCGAACAAAGTCCGAATTTACGGGTGATTGGGTATGAGGTCGTGGCTGTAGTAAACTTGAAAACTAAAATGTAGCTGCAATCAGTCACAACGCAATAGCTTTAATTTAACGCGTTTCCAAGGTACATATCTTCATCAGAAATATCTTCACATGATAATGTTCATCGCATGAAAATCATTAGCAAACGTTCATTCAGGCAATGAAGATTGTTATCTGAAGATATCTTTTATGACTAAGGGATGTACAGTACCTTCGAAACGCGTAAATTAGTACTTCTGCATTGTGAGCGGGTGATCCTAAATTTTAACTTTCAAGCCGAAAGATGTGTTTGACAAATAGAAAAAGTGGTCTGAATCATAGGAGGGCATTGCAGTACTGACTTAAAATAAGACAAGAAGAATAATATTATTGACTACTGAAGATGTATACCCCTTAGACCGAAGATACATATTATGGACCGGGCACGGACCTATCTCTACCGCAACGTGACTAAGGGCAAAAAGACGTGTTTCTGTCATTACGTACTATGTGAAGTGGAGCTGACAGTTACATTTATCCTTATTTATAGCTCTGAATGCAAGCATCAATTTTAACGGAAAGACCTGTTGTACGCATGCAGTAATACTGTTAACCTAATTTCTCGAAAAGTCCCAATATTAATGCTTTGGTTATTACTTTTACATTTGGTCAGGTGAAAGCGTAGAAAAGATTTGCACAAGAAGGTGTATTGATAGTTTTTTCTTTTTACAGGCGATATAATTACCGTTCGTCAATGATTTTCTGATTTGTTGCGCTGCGAGTCATTTGCCTTACCGCTGACATGGGAGATGAGGACAAAATATTGGTTTGGTGGGGAGCAGTTAATTTTCTGATGGTTCCTCGACAATACGTGCGACACGTTTCACTGTGCTTTCATAAGAAATGACATTTATTTGTATCCATAATGACCGCTTTGTTGCATAAAAAACCGTTCGTGTTCAACAACTTTAGCTGAATCGAGCACAAAGAGTGAAATAGTGTGCAAATTATAAGCACAATACTATATCAGAAAACGTTCGTCATAGAGAAAGCTCTTGTAGCGTGCTACATATCAATATTTTGCTGTCTCGAAGTCTTCGTCAACCACCGAATTTTAGATCTGAGGTACAACGTATTTTTACAAGGTAGATATATGATGACCCATATCATTCAGTTCGCAGTATTTAGCCACACAGAAATACACTCAAACATAACATCGTTCGCATTTGTTTGGTAACATCACTCCTTGACATCAGCCTGTAAATTCACTGACTTAATCTCGAGAAAGGTGCTTGCAATTTTTTTTTTTTAAGAAAAAGGGAAGACTACGTTTGAATAACATTACCTGAATTACTGTGGTAACCCGTGTGTAAATTTCATCCTGTTTGCGATATTATTATACCATATCTGTTCGTCGATATGAAACAGATGTAATTCAGTAAGGGACTTACAGTTTCAGTGGAACTGGACAGACTTTATACCTTTATAAAAGGTTTTTACTTGGCAAATTAAAATGTAAACACAGTAAATTGCGTATACTCAATTACTTTGTTGATTTTTACTTATAAATCTATATTTATCTTCATGCGGACTGACAGTCCGCAGCAATTGCTAACGGTAGGAAACATAGTGCGCCTACTACAGGATTAAACAAGTTTGCCTGTGGAACGAAACATTACTTCGTTTCGTGTATCTTTCGGTGCAACCAAAAACTACACAAGATTTAACCATCGAAGAAAAATTTTTCTAAATATGCTGCACGTGAGGTAAAAATAAATTGTAGAGTACCCCAGAAGACGCCTGCAAATGGATGCGCCATCAGTCGACCGACCGCGGTATGATAACGACAACTGTCTATATTATGTGTGTGTGGGCTAACCCTCTAAAGTGCCTCTCACAGGATCGAACTCGATTGCCAAAATCGCTCTTATCTAGCAACAGATTTCTCAAGCAGCCTCAGTTTTGAAGCAGACGTTGTTTGTGTATGCTGCATTTTGACACTACTGAGAATGGTTACAAACGTAGATAAAGCATTTCTAACATTGACTCTGGCACTCTCTTTTAACGAGGAAAAGAAGAAGAAGAAGAAGAAAACGAGACGCTGGTCCAGGAGATGGTTCAAACTGAGAGAGAAACATAAACAGGAAAACCTGTTACAGGAAAAGTTACTCTCAGAACCTGATAAATCAACTTTCTGCTAATGGACAGTGAAACATTTGATAACTCGTTTAGAATTATTTAGACTTCAAACTGAAAAGGAAGATACGAGTATGCGGAAATTTATTATGTTCTCTTTGGTCTTTTAATCACAGATCAGTAAAATATCATAACGTGGGAATATATAGGTTACATCGTGCGTGAGTGCATAACCAACTTTATTTATTTCATTGCGCTTTCATTTTTATGTTGTTGCGTAGCATACTGATTTTTATTGTTAACCTAATCCTGCGTAACATATGGGTGAGAAAGCTGCGATACCTCCACTAATTTTGTAAGTTTCAGTGGTGCTATGTTTTCATCCACGACCGTAGTTTCCATAGTTATGGAAATACCATAGAGTAAGATGAATGGCTCTAAGCACTATGGGAGTTAACATCTGAGGTTATCAGTCTCCTAGACTGAGAACTGCACTACTGGCCATTAAAATTGCTACTCCACGAAGATGACGTGCTACAGACGCGAAATTTAAAAGACAGGAAGAAAATGCTGTGATATGCAAATGATTAGCTTTTCAGGGCACTCACACAAGGTTGGCGCCGGTGGCGACACCTATGACATGCGGACATGAGGAAAGTTTCCAATCTATTTCTCATACACAAACAGCAGTTGACCGGCGTTGCCTGGTGACACGTTGCAGTGATGCCTCGTGTAAGGAGCAGAAATGCGTACCATCACGTTTCCGACTTTGATAAAGGTCGGATTGTAGCCTATCGCGATTGCGGTTTATCGTATCGCGACATTGCTGTTCGCGTTGGTCGGGATCTAATGACTGTTAGCAGAATATGGAATCGGTGGGTTCAGGAAGGTAATACGGAACGCCGTGCTGGATCCCAACGGCCTCGTATCACTAGCAGTCGAGATGACAGGCATCTTATTCGCATGGCTGTAACGGATCGTGCAGCCACGTCTCGATCCCTGAGTCAAGAGTTGGGGACGTTTTGCAAGACAACAACCATCTGCACTAACAGTTCGACGACGTTTTCAGCAGCATGGACTATCAGCTCGGAGACCACGACTGCGGTGACCCTTGACGCTGCATCACAGACAGGAGCGCGTGCGACGGTGTACTCAACGACGTACGTGGGTGCACGAATGGCAAAACATAATTTTTTCGGATGAATCCAGGTTCTGTTTACAGCATCATGACGGTCGCATCCGTGTTTGGCGACATCGCGGTGAACGCACATTGCAAGCGTGTATTCGTCATCGCCATACTGGGGTATCACCCGGCGTGATGGTATGGGGTGCCATTGGTTACACGTCTCGGTCACCTCTTGTTCGCATTGACGGCACTTTGAACAGTGGACGTTACATTTCAGATGTGTTACGACCCGTGGCTCTACCCTTCATTCGATCCCTGCGAAATCCTACATTTCAGCAGGATAATGCACGACCGCATGTTGCAGGTCGTGTACGGGCCTTTCTGGATACAGAGAATGTTCGACTGCTGCACTGGCCAGCACATTCTCCGGATCTCTCACCAATTGAAAACGTCTGGTGAATGGTGGCCGAGCAACTGGCTCGTCACAATACGCCAGTCACTACTCTTGATGAACTGTGGTATCGTGTTGAAGCTGCATGGGCAGCTGTACCTGTACGCCATCCAAGCTCTGTTTGACTCAATGCCCAGGCGTATCAAGGCCGTTATTACGGCCAGAGGTGGTTGTTCCGGATAGTGATTTCTCAGGATCTACGCACCGAAATTACGTGAAAATGTAATCACATGTCAGTTCTGGTATAATATATTTGTCCAATGAATACCCGTTTATCATCTGCATTTCTTCTTGATGTAGCAATTTTAATGGCCAGTAGCGTACTTAAACCTATCTAACCTGAGGACATCACACACCTTCATGCCCGAGGGAGGATTCAAACCCGTGACCGTAGCAGCAGCGCGGTTCCAGACTGAAGCGCTTAGAACCGGTCGACGATACAGTGAGATAAATTGTAATAAAACTATTTTTCACGACACGAATACCACGAAACAGCAACACGAACAACGTCCGCATTGTTGTCAGTTTTCTGGCAATCAAAATTTCTGGCAAACACGTCGAACACGCTGTATGTTTGACAGACGCGTCAAATAGCACTGGACACGGTTAAATATTTCTCAAACATAGTAGAATTTGACAAACTGTTCGTGTATGAGGAGACAGAGAGGAGAGAGTATATGCGTGTGGGTTGCGAAAGCGGGCTGAGGAGCAGGCTTGGCGGCGCGGTGGGGCGTCCGCTGCGGCCGCGTTCTCTGGCCGGCGGTCTGCCCGTCCGCTGCCGCGGCCCCAGTTGTCCACAGATCGCCGCGCAGAGCGCAATGGACCGCACCGCCCCGCTGCTGTCTCTGCTGCTGCCTCTGCTGCTGCTTGCTGCTTCCGCAGAGGGCGCGCCCCGGCGCGCATCGCGCAACTTCGACGGCGCTGCGCGCTGCTTGCTCGACTGCCAGGTCAGTTCCTCGCTGCTGCTCCGGTGAGCAAGTGACAGGAGTTCATTTTCACAGACACGACGCTGTGATGTTAGGTCACCGAAATTTACGGTGTGAATTCGAATTCCACTGACAAAATTTCTGAAGTTGGTCAAGCATATTCTCTGACAAGGTGTTGTGTTGGCATAAGAGCCAACACCGTGTTACGAGTGGAGGCCGAAATGCACGCGTTTTAGCTTACGCAGGCTGGCTTGAGGAGGAAAGAACTATACTGACGTGACGTCTGGAACATGACAAGGAATTAGAATTCAGAAAGCGGACGAAATTAGTTTGATACTTAACTTTAATCCATTAATGATGAACGTCGCTCTTGACGGTACATGATTCACAATATTATCAGTTCAGAATACATTCTTGAAGAATATGGCGCCTTGCTAGGTCGTAGCAAATGACGTAGCTGAAGGCTATGCTAAACTGTCGTCTCAGCAAATGAGAGCGTATGTAGTCAGTGAACCACCGCTAGCAAAGTCGGCTGTACCACTGGGGCGAGTGCTAGGGAGTCTCTCTAAATTAGACCTACCGTGTGGCGGCGCTCGGTCTGCAATCACTGACAGTGGCGACACGCGGGTCCGACGTATACTAACGGACCGCGGCCGATTTAAAGGCTACCACCTAGTAAGTGTGGTGTCTGGCGGTGACACCACACAAGGGAAACTCCCCATCGCAAATCGCCTGAGATATAGTGGTAAAATGGCACAGTGGATAGCCCGTCAGAACCTGAACACAGATCAAGCATGAAAGGGTGAAAGGAACTGTGGATAAAGAAGCAAAACAGGAACAGTGAACGGTCCAAGGCAGAGATGTGCAACATTGAGCGAATTGCAAGAAACACTGCGTCGTGGTTGTGTGATCACGGTTTTGAACTGCAAAGTGGAAGACCCGTGTTCAAATCTCCCTCTCCCCTCATTTTTTTTCCACAAAATTATGAATTTTCCGTCCGCTCATTGACATGTTCGTTATCCTTCCGTAGTCTTGTCAACTGCAGTACTATACATTGCTTACAGACAGAATATGGGTCATGTGGTAAGAATATATTACTGTTGTAAGTAAACTTTATGAGTAGTGAGAGCAGGCGAGATGCAGCATAGACCTCTTCAGAGAAATGAAAACAGCAAATAAACGGATGTGAACAACAAAGAGTTCTAGAGTCAAAACTTCCACATCGAAACGCAAGAGTCGTAACATGTGGTACTTGTGTAGAACGAATAGGACGGCCCTTCCTTACACCTCCTTGTTAGAAATGGACGTTACACCCCGACACAAATACTAATCTGAATACAGCGACAGACACGTAAAAGACAGGACGGACAGCTCATAATTTTGAGTGAAAAAATATGGGGCACTAAGGATATTTGAAGATCGATCTCCCCTTTGCCGTTCAACACCGTGACCTTATAACCACGACGCTGTGGCTACCCGAACTCGCTCGGTGTTGCACATCTTGAACTTGGATCGTTCACTCTTTCTATTTTGCTTCTTTTTTCACAGTTCAGTACACTTTCTTCCTGTTTGCACGCTCGATCTGTGTTGTCGTTTGGCGGGATATGAACTGGGCTATCTACCACTAAATCCGAGGGGGGTGCGATGGAGAATTTCCCTTGTGAGTATTTTGGCACAAGGGGCCTCTGGCTCTGGTTGCTCATTACACAGTGATTGCATTTGGTTTTATTTCTTACGCCCAGATGCAATGAAAATACTTGCACAACAGTGCGAATGTCGACGGTGTGCGCTGTGATTCTTATTGGGAAACAGCCTTATTCCTTTCACTCATGGTAGTTATTCATCGTATGGCGTTATTACAAATCACACCATTGAACATAAATTAAGAATAACAGCCATATGGAAACATCTACGTCAGAAATACAGTTAAATGAACTATGAGTTGTATTCAAGAAGGCTTCAAATTGCCCGGTGTAGCCTGTTAGTGAACATGTCTGCACTATATGCTGGAGTGTCTGCCTTTTTGCTTCACGGTCGTACTTAGAAGGTTTAATTATATCGCCGCTACCCTTTCCGGCTGCTCTATAATGCATTTCTTGAGCTTGGACCGTTCACTGTTGCTGTTATGCTTCTTTTTTCACAGTTCAGTACAGCGTTGTCCTGTTTTCACGTTTGGACGGGCTGTCCGCTGGGCGCTCTTACCACTAAATCTGAGGTGGGTGCGATGGGGAGTTTCCCTTCTCAGTAGCGCTGCAGCTAGCACGGGTTAGGGCAGTGTTCTGGTTATTCTTCGAGTTTTACTGTGCCTGTTAATACGTATAGAGAAAACAAATATCTCACTAATCTGGGGCCGCTATATAGAATGAGCAAGTAAAGTTCCGGTTTAAAAATAATTTTGTTCGTAACGTGAAACAAACCGATTCCATCCGTCGACAATGGGTGTCGCGTGAAAGACACGATAAGCACTACTTGTCTGGGCTGACTCCGGCTACACAATGCAAACACTAAATGCCAAATATCTGTTGAACCACCAGAGAAAATGTACCTGATGTCTCTTAGGAGAGGCAGCCTGCAAAATGAGAAAGCAAATTTGCCATGGTTGGCTCTAATTCGGTTTAGAGTTACCCAGGACTGCTTTTTGGGTGGTCAAAGTCAGTCGGTTTTTCAGGGATGAATCGGAATTTGTCGAGATCTGCAGTTACACTATTTTCCCAGGCTTTCTTTTGATGTTGCTTAATATCAAGGTTGTAATTTCTTAGGCTCAGAGCTTCAGCAAATGGTTTTCTAGAATGGTCAGCAAATGGTTTTCTAGAATGGAGTCCTTTAATATTTATGCAATCAGAGGACGAATCAAAATGAAGTTGTTGATTGTTTTGAATTTTTATAAATTCTTTAAGAAGTCCTTGTTATCTTCGCAGTTGTGGTGGAGATATAAGACTAACGACTGACAGCCAAAAGACGGGAGTTTCTTTGGTAGAGCATCTACCCGCGAAAAGCAAAGGTCCCGAGTTCGAGTCTCGGTCCTGACCACAGTTTTAATCTACCAGAAAGTTTTAATCATATAGTATGAGAAATGGTTGACAACATTACCGAAAGATTAAATCCTGAGACGCCAAATAGTGTGTTGAAAACCTGGAAATAATAGTGAAGAAATAAAATAATGGATCGAAGATAAAAGAAAAGCAACAGAAGCAGACAGGAAAGAAAAATGCTGGGAGTGTGATGACAATGTCAGTGATACTGGTTCATTGGTGGATAGGAGCGGATCACCTAGGATGAGTACCTGTAATCCCCTCCAGAATTCCGTATGGTTTCGCATTAGCAATGGTTTTCTGGGTAATATGTTCAACAGGCAACCGACGAAAATGGGAAATGAGGTATTTAGATGCAGTTTATTGTTGAAAAGAAGGAAAACATTTAAGATACGCCAATATGGACCCTTGCTGATGTGAATACGTGACAATATGATTTAACCACCTCTTGAATACAGAGCAGTTTTAGATAAGACGAAGGTTACTATTAAGTTGCTCCACAGTCGTATCGCTGAAACAGACAAGGAGACAAAGGATAGTCATACATAGTGTTATGCATAGATGTTGCCAAGACGCTAACACGCATACAGTATTGTGTAGCAGTTAAAGAATGACGAGAGACATTTAATGAGCGGGGAGAGATACTGAGTGGCAAAGAAGCTAATAAAGAAAATTGAGCGGGTAAAAGTAATTTACGCTATTTGGTCACATGTACCTTAAATGTGCCCAGGAACGACTAACACCATCAAACAATCGAATGTCACACACACTTTATACAAAAGCGTTCAGGTCGTCAGGAATGTATTGCACTACATCACAGTAGTTGACATTTGGCTATGCTAACGTCTGAGCTAGTTTTTATTTTATTTTAGGTGGCAGCATTTTTTAACCTTTTGAATATCATATAAATTAGAGACAGATTTTCTGTATGCTGTGACAATCTATTCTCCTCAATTTACATGTTTATACATGATTAGCTGAAATATTTTACCGTCTTTTGATCGAGGAACTGGGTACATCAAGGATTGCAGGAAGAAGTGCTTGACGAAAATGTTTGTTGATCAGCTTTATTTGCGGCATAAGGGCCACCTATGGCTTCGTAGGTATTAGTCTGAGACCGAGGTTTTGTGATCCTCTTGACTGGTTTCACGGTAAATGATAACAGTCAAACAGTTGCAGTATAAAGATTTGTTGAAATCCTTGACCACGGTTTCGGTATATCTAAATATACCTTCATCAGAAACAAAAAATACGCCTGAACAGGAAGACACCTTCATTAGCAAAAAAACTTGACACCATAACAGAGAGAGGGTGTGGAAGCCCTAGGGCAGACAGTTTCACCGAGAGAGGGCACTTGGGGTATGCGCGAGACACTCGCGCTCATTGAAACCCGGGGATACATACTCATACGCATCAAAATTTTAATAGCTGTGCTAATTCAAATCCTCTGTCTTAATAAATAAAACATATCAGAACCATTTAAGACCCTACATACAATAGAAAATATGAAATCAATTTGCCTGTGTCTTAGAGTCAAGCAGGCGAAGTTTGCGCTAAGGAACACATCTAACGAGAGAGGGCACTAGTGTTATGCGCGGCAGTCTCGCGTAACTTAAAGACTAGGATACATACTAGCGAAAACGAACAAAATGTTGTAGTAAAACGAAACCATCTGTCGTCGTGAATAAAAAACATAACAGAATCATTTAAACCACACATACACATCGAAAACCGCGAAGAGCAAGCATCATAAATACATAAAATTTCGACAAACCAGGAAAGGAGCATCTCAGCAGCATCAACAGACAAGAAAACTAGCCCCTAGTCAGCCAGACTATATTACATTAGAGCAAGGAGGGGTTTGAAACTATCCACATTTTTTTTTGTTTCTAAGCTGCGCCTGTTCGTTAAAATAAAACAATCTTTTTGAGACAGATGCTGGAAAATCTCTAATTCCTCGAGCAGGTCCAGTTTGTAACCCTTACTCACTTCGTGTAGCAGTTCTACGTCACCCAGGTTACGTGGTGTATGCTGTAAGAGCAATAGATGCTCAGCGAACGTGGAATTGTGCACGTTTTCCCCGTTTTTACCTAACATGTGTTTCTTATATCTTACCTTAATGGGTCTACCTGTCTGTCCAATGTAATAGTTGGGGCAGTCGTTACAAGTAATTTTGTAAACTCCGGATTTAGTGCCAAGTTCTTCCTGTGCCCCAATAGTATGAATCACTCTTTGTTTCAAGCTATTATTTGCGGAAAAGGCAACTCTGTATCCGTATTGCTTCTGTACAAGTCTTCCTTATCTTGTATGATACGTTCCCCAAAAATGGAATAGAAATAAAGTTATTACCCTCACTCTTTTTCACCCTGTTAGTTTTGATACTAAACAGATGTCATCTTTCACGCTTTATGATAGAACTGATATTCTTGGAGCTGGCACTCGGGTAGAGTTGAATATGGTTACAATGTGTCATAGTCATAAAATTGTAAAGGAGATGGGGTATCATTGATAGAGGGAAGCAGCTCAGTAAGGACTGAAGCCTGGGGGACCGTGGAGAGCACCTTTTTCCGTGATGACTCCTCCAACCCGTGGACGATACCCATTTATCAGGTATGTTTTAATTTTTCGAGATTAAGATACTGAAGCCAACGTTATCAGAGTCTACGCCAAAATCAGTCTTAAGATGGCCTCTTCTCGCCTGTCCGCGGCTTATTTGAGACAACAGTCAGTGATTTATTGGTACGATAATGCGAAAATAAAGTCTATGTGCCAAGGAAATCTCCTTCAAAACACTTACGAGACCTGAAATACTGTTAAAGTTTGTGACATCCAAATCTGATTGGTCTCACTGGGGGCATCGTGAATGTACAAAGGACAGTTAGCAATCGTAGGCCGACTTGCTTCACGTAAAAGTGTAGCAGAGGTATTGAGAAATATCAGCTGGCAGACGTTATAAGAATGATGCCGAACATGTCGTAAAATATAGAAGACCCGGATTTTTTGGTAGAAAACACAAACACAATAACAGAATAAAAATACTCGTTGACACGCAATTCATAACGGTTCGCACCGAAAGAGATGGAGCAGTGATAAGGTACCGCGTTAGCATTCGGGAGGACGGCGATTCAAATCCTCGACCGGCCATCCAAATTTATGTCTTTTGTGACTTCCCTAAATCGTTAAAAGCAGATGCTAGGATTGTGTAAACGTCGGATTCCGCGGCCGTTGTCACAGTCAATAAAATTCTTCTGGGTTTCAGGCCGCATTGCCAACTATAAAATTCCGACGTTTCGGCCACCATTGCCGACGTCTTCTTCAGAGTGTACTGATAAACTGCTGAATGAGCATTTTTTTCCCTTTATTGTATTTCAGCGCCCCATCTGGGGCGAGCTGGCAGCAGCATATGCGCCGCTCTTCAGCCGAAAGACATGAATTATACAAAGTAAGACATTTGAAAGAACAGAAAGGAGAAAATACGGTGTACATATACACAAAAAGGGGGTAACAGTACGTAAGGGAACAGTCAAAAAGGGGGCGACTGTAAAATGCAGATAAAAGCCGTAAAAAATTAGCGCACACAAAACAAAATAGCACACACTGGATCACAAAAGTACTGAATGAGCACTAGTCTGGTTACTTATATACTATAGAGGAGTGCTGTCATTGGATATGTGGGTGAGGAGGAAGGGTATTAGGCGCTCTTTTATTGGTCCAAAATGTCCAAATGTGTGTGAAATCTTATGGGACTTAACTGCTAAGGTCATCAGTCCCTAAGCTTACACACTACTTAACCTAAATTATCCTAAGGACAACACACGCACCCATGCCCGAGGGAGGACTCGAACCTCCGCCGGGACCAGCCGCACAGTCATGACTGCAGTGCCCCTGACCGCGGGCTTTTATTGGTCTTTGCATTGCGTGTTGTCATTGGCGGAAATAGGCGTTTTCTATTGGAATTTCCTTTATTGCTTGCCATTGGTGTAAATCGGCAAATGGGTGAGCGGCGACTGCAGCGTAGCGTTGTTTACTAACTGCCTAATGTCGACTAGGCCGCGTCAGCGCTCTGTGTACCCTCCGCCGCTGTGGACCACCGCGCGCCTGTTTCATTGCGAGGGCTGTCCTTCCGCAAAGCTGTCCCAGCTGGCAGCCAAGACGCTGGAAGTCGGTGCCCGTCTTCTCTACTCATATTGCCTGGTCGCTTGGCTATTTTTGTAGCCTCTCTAATCATCCTCCTCAAACTAAACGGCTGTTTTGTCAGCACGCGGGCCTTCCGAAATTCGATCTCCATCCTGCACTGTTTCTGGTATTCTGCCACCGCTAATTTGTTGTATTGTTTGAAACGGATATATCTCTCGTGTTCAGATAACCACGAATATATCTCTCGTGTTCAGATAACCTTGTGCTTACAGGACGCCCAGTCTCACCTACATATACCGTCCCATTTTCGCACCAGATTTCATAAAATCCGGCGGCATGAAACTTGTAAAATGTGTCTTTCTGCGAGCCCAGAATGTCTTATTTTGTTTTTGCTATGGAAAATCGACTTAATACCTGCCCGACGGAGAATTTTGCCCAGACGTTCAGTAACCCCTTGTACCAACTTCCAGGGTCTTGGCCGCCAGCAGTGACAGCTCTGCGGAAGGACAGTTCTCGCAGTGCTGACGCGACCTAGTCGATGCTAGGCAGTTAGTAAACAACCCTACGTTGCAGTTGCCGCTCAGTTTCTTATTCACTGATTTCCACCAATTGTAAGCAATAAAGGAAACTCCAATGGCAAACGCCTATTTCCGCCAATGACAACACGCAATGCAAAGACCAATAAAAGAACACCTAATACCTTTCCTCCTCACCCACATATCCAATGACAGCACTCGTCCATAGTATATAAGTAACCAAACAAGTGCTTATTCAGCAGTTATCAGTACATCCTGAGGAAGGCGTCCGAATTTTATAGTTGACAATGCGGCCTCAAAGCGGAAGAATTTCATTGACTGTGACAAATGGTGGGACTGTTTCCATGAAGAGGACACAGCATTTTTCCTTTCCCATCTTTCGTTAATCCGATCTTGTACTCCGTGTGTAAAGGCTTCGTTGCCTACGGGCGTTAAATCATAATCTTCATCCTTCTTCCACCATTCCATATGCGGCGTGAGGTACACTGTTGTTGTTGTGGTCTTCAGTCCTGAGACTGGTTTGATGCAGTCCTCCATGCTACTCTATCCTGTGGAAGCTTCTTCATCTCCCAGTACCTACTGCAACCTACATCCCTCTGAATCTGCTTTGTGTATTCATCTCTTGGCCTCCCTCTACGATTTTTACCCTCCACGCTGCCCTCCAATACTAAATTGGTGATCCCTTGATGCCTCAGAACATACCAACCGATCCCTTCTTCTGGTCAAGTTGTGCCACAAACTTCTCCCCAATCCTATTCAGTACTTCCTCATTAGTTATGTGATATACCCATCTAATCTTCAGTATTCTTCTGTAGCACCACATTTCAAAAGCTTCTATTCTCTTCTTGTCCAAACTGTTTATCGTCCATGTTTCACTCCCATATATGGCTACACTCCATACAAATACTTTCAGAAACGACTTCCTGACACTTAAATCTATACTCGATGTTAACAAATTTCTCTTCTTCAGAAACGCTTTCCTTGCCATTGCCAGTCTACATTTTATATCCTCTCTACTTCGACCATCATCAGTTATTTTGCTCTCCAAATAGCAAAACTCCTTTACTACTTTAAGTGTCTTATTTCCTAATCTATTTCCTTCATCATCACCCGACTTAATTCCACTACTTTCCTTTATACTTGTTTTGCTTTTGTTGATGTTCATCTTATACCCTCCTTTCAAGACACTGTCCATTCCGTTCAACTGCTCTTCCAAGTCCTTTGCTGTCTCTGACAGAATTACAATGTCATCGGCGAACCTCAAAGTTTTTATTTCTTCTCTATGGATTTTAATACCTACTCCGAATTTTTCTTTTGTTTCCTTCACTGCTTGCTCAATATAGAGATTGAATAACATCGGGGAGAGGCTACAACCCTGTCTCACTCCCTTCCCAACCACTGCTTCCCTTTCATGTCCCTCGACTCTTATAACTGCCATCTAGTTTCTGTACAAATTGTAAATAGCCTTTCGCTCCCTGTATTTTACCCCCGCCATATTCAGAATTTGAAAGACAGTATTCCAGTCAACATTGTCAAAAGCTTTCTCTAAGTCTACAAATGCTAGAAACGTAGGTTTGCCTTTCCATAATCGAGCTTCTAAGATAAGTCGTAGGGTCAGTATTGCCTCACGTGTTCCAAAATTTCTACGTAATCCAAACTGATCTTCCCCGAGGTCGGCTCCTACTAGTTTTTCCATTCGTCTGTAAAGAATTCGCGTTAGCATTTTGCAGCCGTGACTTATTAAACTGATAGTTCGGTAATTTTCACATCTGTCAACACCTGCTTTCTTTGGGATTGGAATTATTATATTCTTCTTGAAGTCTGAGGGTATTTCTTTCGCCTGTCTCATACATCTTGCTCACCAGATGGTAGAGTTTTGTCAGGACTGGCTCTCCCAAAGCTATCAGTAGTTCTAATGGAATGTTGTCTTCTCCTGGGGCCTTGTTTCGACTCAGGTCTTTCAGTGCTCTGTCAAACTCTTCACGCAGTATCATATCTCCCAATTCATCTTCACCTACATCCTCTTCCGTTTCCATAATATTGTCCTCAAGTACATCGCACTTGTATAGACCCTCTATATACTCCTTCCACCTTTCTGCTTTCCCTTCTTTGCTTAGAACTGGGTTTCCATCTGAGCTCTTGATATTCATACAAGTGGTTTTCTTTTCTCCAAAGGTCTCTTAAATTTTCCTGTAGGCAGTATCTATCTTACCCCTAGTGAGATAAGCCTCGACATCCTTACATTTGTCCTCTAGCCATTCCTGTTTAGCCATTTTGCACTTCCTGTCGATCTCATTTTTGAGACGTTTGTATTCGTTTTTGCCTGCTTCATTTACTGCATTTTTATATTTTCTCCTTTCATGAATTAAATTCAATATTTCTTCTGTTACCCAAGGATTTCTATTAGCCCTCGTCTTTTTACCTACTTGATCCTCTGCTGCCTTCACTACTTCATCCCTCAAAGCTACCCATTCTTCTTCTACTGTATTTCTTTCCCCCCTCCTTGTCAATTGTTACCTTATGCTCTCTCTGAAACTCTGTGCAACCTCTGCTTTAGTCAGTTTATCCAGGTCCCATCTCCTTAAATTCCCAGCTTTTTGCAGTTTCTTCAGTTTTAATCTACAGTTCATAACCAATAGATTGTGGTCAGAGTCCACATCTGCCTCTGGAAATGTCTTACAATTTAAAACCTAATTCCTAAATCTCTGTCTTATCGTTACATAATCTATCTGAAACCTGTCAGTATCTCCAGGCTTCTTCCATGTATACAACCTTCTTCTATGATTCTTGAACCAAGTGTCAGCTATGATTAAGTTGTGCTCTGTGCAAAATTCTACCAGACGGCTTCCTCTTTCATTTCTTAGCCCCAATCCATATTCACCTACTACGTTTCCTTCTCTCCCTTTTCCTACTGACGAATTCCAGTCACCCATGACTATTAAATTTTCGTCTCCCGTCACTATCTGAATAATTTCTTTTATTTCATCATACATTTCTTCAATTTCTTCGTCATCTGCAGAGCTAGTTGGCATATAAACTTGTACTACTGTGGTAGGCGTGGGCTTCGTATCTATCTTGGCCACAATAATGCGTTCACTATGCTGGTTGTAGTAGCTTACCCGCATTCCTATTTTCCTATTCATTATTAAACCTACACCTGCATTTCCCCTATTTGATTTTGTGTTTATAACCCTGTAGTCACCTGACCAGAAGTCTTGTTCCTCCTGCCACCGAACTTCACTAATTCCCACTATATCTAATTTTAACCTATCCATTACCCGATTAAGCGATCTGACATTCCACGCTCCGATCCGTAGAACGCCAGTTTTCTTTCTCCTGATAATGGCATCCTCTTGAGGAATATTTTACGCAAGACGACGCCATCATCATTTAACCATACAGTAAAGGTGCATGCCCTCGGGAAAAATTACGGCTGTAGTTTCCCCTTGCTTTCAGCCGTTCGCAGTACCAGCACAGCAAGGCCGTTTTGGTTAATGTTACAAGGCCAGATCAGTCAGTCATCCAGACTGTCGCCCCTGCAACTACTGAAAAGGCTGCTGCCCCTCTTCAGGAACCACACGTTTGTCTGGCCTCTCAACAGATACCCCTCCGTTGTGGTTGCACCTACGGTACGGCTATCTGTATCGCTGAGGCACGCAAGCCTCCCCACCATCAGCAAGGTCCACGGTTGAGGGGGGGGGGGGGGGGGGGGCGGGAGGTACACTTTGGGCCAAAGTTTCTTACTCTCTCTTTACGCCCCAGCGATAGATGGCTAGTGAGAAGAACGACAGTAGGTGCTGCTTCATAAAAGTTGGAATCTCTCTTACTTTGTCTTCACAGTCACTATGAGAGTGTGAGAGGAAGTAATACTTGGAATAGAAAGCTTTCTGAATCTAGAAATAAACAGCAGCAAAATGTTAAATTCCGCAAGAGCTGTACGCCGGAAAGGCAGGTCGGACACCAATTGAGGCGGCGTATTTGCTGCTGAGAAGGAAACTCATTAACGTCTAATGAAAGCTTGAGAGTACGTATTAACGTTAAAACTGGGCAAAAAATAGGAACACTCTTCTTCCAACCCGCGTCAAGCAGCGACCTGATAGATGGCTCAGAGAAATCTTGGAAAATGTAGCGCGTTAGTTATTCCTTCATCATGTGGTAGTGATATGGGGGGATTTAAATATGCCATCTACAGACCGGAAGATGCACCCGCTTACAACGGGAGAAAAGGGTAAGGATTCTTGTGGCGCTATAGCAAGCATATTTAAATAGGTATTAAGCAGTTGTTAGACAAACCACATGTGATGGAAACGTAGTGGATTTGCGGGCAACAAACAGGCTTTTCCTCGGTACAGTGACCATGGAGATAATAATAACGACCACAAGGTTATTATATCATCGTTAATCATAAGTGTTAAACTAAAATTTAAGTAAAGTAGGATCGCATTTCTGCACTGAAAAGACGACAAGAAAATGGTTAGATACTATCAGAGCAACCGACAACAAACATTCGTCGCTGGGGTGGAAAATATGAACGAGTTATGCCGCAAATTCCGGAAATGTTGTAGGTCCATGCCAGAAACGTTTATGTGGTGGAAGGTAGCAAGAGTCTGGAGGGCTCCGCCATGGTTCAAAAACTAATTTGTAACACTGTATTCCATAGTTTTAAGCAGACAGAGGTGCAGTCCAGATTCAGACGAAGTTGAATCACTTTTGGCAAAAAAAGGTGATTAAAGTGAAAACAAGCGTACGGATTGCTGTGGAAGAAACTTTCAGTGGACCGTGATTTAAAAAAGAGTAAGAACGTACAGGCTTATGTAAAATTGGTTTGTGCTTCAAAATCATCAGCCGAGATACCCGACAACGCCGGGCCGGAGGGGTATAAAATGTATAATTAAACCCTAAATTCTTTTTTTACAAAAATTATCACCGAAGATTACGACAATTTACGTTGTGTCAATCGTCAAATGAATACGAATGTGATAGATATAAAAATGAAGACGATCGGTACAGTAAACGTCGCTAGACCTGACGGGGTGGGGTACTCTTTGAGATGTGTGTGTAATATGCGGCGTAACTAGCCGCTCATCTAACAAAAGCTTATCGTAACTTCGTGAACAATGGTGTGGTCCAGATGACTAAAAAAGGCCACAACTGGTTCCAGTCTGTAAGAAAGGTCACTAGACAGATGCACAGAACTACGGATCGCTCTCACTAACATCAGTATGTTATGGAATTATGGAACACAGTTTGTGTTTGAGTGCGCCGAATTTTTTTTTTTTTTTTAGAGAGCGGGAAACTCCTTTGTAGGAGTTACCGCGGATCCTGCAACCAGTGATCGCGTGAAGCATAGCACGCTCTCTGTTCATTTACGATAGCCAGAAGGTTCAACATAGATAATGGAACCCACGTTGATATAAAGTTTCTTGACTTCCAGAAATAGGTAATGGGTTCTATTACGACGGGGCTTCAAGAAATATGTTACACGTTATTATTTCAGGCCAAGTAACTTTCATTGACTGCCGCACTACACTTCAAAGTGGGACAGAGACGTGACACTAATAGTCACCAAGTGTCTGTAAACTATGGTGGGAACGGTCTACCACTCTTTCATTTCCCCGACAATACAAATCCGCTCCTTGGTCACGGAGCCATTCGAGAATTCTTGTACGAGCTTCCTCATCGAAAAATATCGTTAGAAAATATATCCCCCCCCCCCCCCCCCCCGATAAGTTCCTTCAGATTGCCGTAAAGATGGAAATAACATGGTGTAAGAACTGGACTTCCCGACCAACAATACCCACGCCCGTGCGGCGTTGGTCACTACTTCATTACGAATGTGCTGCATATACGAAAGTCATTTTTAAAGTAAGAACCGACAGGCCATCGTGTCCGCACATCCTGTCACGTAACGTCCGTTGACGGTCGGCCACTCTTGGCCGGTCTCTCACTACGCCGCCATAACGTTTTACGTCTCTGCCGGTGTTGGTGCTTCGTTTCTCGCCATGTCAATAAGTAATCCCGCCGATTGTGATGTGCGCTCGGTTATTCGGTTCTTAAATGCAAAACAAGTTCGTCGTGCTGAAATTCACCAGCAGCTTGTTGAAGTTTATGGTGAAGGTGTAACGGTTGATGGAGATGTGCTTAAGTGGTGTATGCTGTCTAGTGGAGGAAGGACAAATGTTCATTATGAAGAACGGTCTGGACGGTCTACTGTCATGAATGAACACTTGATACAAAAAGATAACGACGCAATTGACCAAAACAGGCGCTTCACTATTGACGAGCTGCATCAGAAATTTCCACAAGTTTCAAGATCAGTTGCTTATCACATAATTACTGACAAACTTCATTGTTCCTGTTGAAGTGCAGTGATTTCTTATAACAAGCTTGTTGAGGGAATAACTATACTGTGAAACGGGTACAATGCTACTCATACGCCGAGCACATGGCAGTCACGACGAAAAGCGTATTCACATAAATTTTGAGCCAAAGCCTTTTTCAGAAAGGAAGCACAGCATACACATACATTCATACAATCACACACACAAAACTCAACGCTCGCATGACTGCCGTCTCCGGCTGTTTTAGCCAGAATCTTTTTTGAAGAAGGAGGAAATGTGAACAATGAATAGTAATTATTGGCAAGAGGAATTTACAGCATCAGATGATGCCACAACCATCATCACGGTTAAGTAGCCGTGTGTTGTGCGGGGATGAGACCATTTTTACACTGTGGTTCGGATGCTGGAGCGTTTGCGACTTGGGAGGGAATGAGAACCACAGGAAAGCAGAGAACGGACACTGAGTGAAGTAAGGCAAATCTAAAGTGAAATGACAGAAATAAAACCATTACAATAGAAGTAAACAGTGCAACAATAATTTATGTAGGCTATACGAAAGAAAATATTGCTTGAATTGCTCCATTTACGAATGAAACGTGATTTCTTTAAACTTTAGATTACGACTGGATTGATTAGTACACCCATAAACAACGCAAGCTACCATTTTTGACGAAATAACTATGTCTCCACACAATCAAAGCACCCAACACGCTCGAAACTGGGCACGGGTACGTCAGAGTGACGTCACGGGAAAGTACTGCAGTGAACTATGGAGGTATGAATGCGGTGAACCTTATGTTTTGGGCTAGTTAAGATGGTGTACATCGGCTTCAAGTTCGTGACGTAATGACACCTCCCTACTCTTTTTTACCTCCATGTTGTCAGTCTAGTAATGTTTGCCTGTGAACAAACTTGCACTCTCTCCGATGTGCTCATTGACAACTTACAAAAATCAAAATGACATTACTACCTTACAGCCTCTGTGTTATATAACAATAATTGTAGAATGTGAACAAATACCGAAACTGAGGATAGCAAATAACATAGCATTTTCCGGCGGAAGGAAGGAAAATTAGACGAACTGTGGAATGAATGGCTTACTGCCGGACAACACGCTCTCACGTGGGAGATACTGCGTTGGCGGCGTCCCGTGCAGACGCTACGTCAGCCCCAGAAGACGACGCTCAGCGCCCTTGCTGATGTAGCAGCTGTTGAGACAGCTGGAAGGTCAGACGTCTCGTCCACACAACACTGAGGCTCTCTTGCGTCTAGACCAGTCGTCAAATTTTTATGCTCAAGAGCCAACACTGATACTGCGAGGCGGTACCTCAGGCCGCATATGTACCGTTTTTATTATTAATTGGTGTCCTACGTAAATTATTAGGTTATGAGCCCCCAGTAAACTAGCTATAGTAAGGGCGCGATAACTTGGCCGCCGACCCGCGGTGTTGATCGTTAAAGATCGGCGCTGTTCGGGACACTTCGTGTTGACTATTCTCTGTTTGAGATTGTTGCTGCCCTCAGCGACCCCGAACTTGACGCTGTATTTGCCTGACGAAATGTTGTTATGTTGTCTGTGAGAGAGGATGATGACTTAATAACAGTAAAAAAATGTAAATGTCGTGTAACGAGGGCCTCCCATCGGGTAGACCGTTCGCCGGGTGCAAGTCTCTCGATTTGACGCCACTTCGGCGACTTGCCCGTCGATGGGGATGAAATGATGATGATTAGGACAACACAACACCCAGTCCCTGAGCGGAGAAAATCTCCGACCCAGCCGGGAATCGAACCTGGGCCCTTAGGATTGACATTTTGCCGCGCTGACCACTTTGCTACCGGGGGCGGACAATAACAGTAATTGTACTTATATTTAAACACATTATGCAGTCTGAGACACGATAGCATGTGTTTACCAAATATTTCAGTGTCAATTTCTTCTACTGATTGCGTTGTACTACAGCAGCCTTAACCAAAGGGGGAAATAATGTTACATTACCGCAAAACCATCGTAAATTTTACTGCTCCAAATTTTATTCAGAGGAAGTCATAATTTATAGGTTATACACTAGTTAATTACAATTGTTAAATCTCCAGTTGGACGTTACATGCAAAATAAGTACAAAATGTCCTGAGAATTTTACTGCTCGAAATGTTGTGGGAAAGAAGCAATAATTTACGCTACGCACTAGTTACAAATTACTGTAATTCTTATGACTCCAGGAATATTTTGTATACAAAATGAGTAGAGCGTCTTGTGATTGCTTTGACAGTCACCGAGGAGTTCTTCATTCGATTCCTCCCAGTATGTTAGCGTCAATATCAAACTCAGTACTACCCATACTATGTTAATTTCAGTAGCAAAAGACGAGATTAGCACTGAATAAGGCCAATGTGACACAAGCTAATACCCTTCTAACTATAACTGCATGATATTTTGCACCTACGATGCCAAACTGGATAAATTCTAAGCGATAAAACACGTGTGCCGACTATTAGAAAAGCAATATTTACAAGGACATCTCTACCAGCGAACCGATGGAGCCGGCCAGTGTGGCCGAGCGGTTCTAGGCGCTTCAGTATGGAACCGCGCGACCGCTACGGTCACAGGTTCGAATCCTGCCTCGGGCATGGATGTGTGTGATGTCGTTAGGTTAGTTAGGTTTAAGTAGCTCTAAGTTCTAGGGGACTGATGACCTCAGAAGTTAAGTCCCATAGTGCTCAGAGCCATTTGAACCATTGTTTTGAACCGATGGAGGCAGGCAATAAATAATTCAGCCATTGTTAACAACTGTGTTTTCCAAAAAGGTACTCAAGAGCACGTCCCACTAATATGTTCACATTGTCGGAAACCAAGAAGAGATACCAACTGCAATCGTAAACTTTAGGAGGGTTTAGTAATAAAAAAAAATGGTTCAAACGGCTCTGAGCACTATGGGACTAAACATCTGTGGTCATCAGTCCCCTAGAACTTAGAACTACTTAAACCTAACTAACGTAAGGACATCACACACATCCATGCCCGAGGCAGGATTCGAACCTGCGACCGTAGCAGTCGCGCGGTTCCGGACTGAGCGCCTAGAACCGCTAGGCCACCACGGCCGGCGATTTAGTAATCTAGGATTAATTTAATGCCATATTCCCATCTGCATTTGAAGATAATCATCTATATCACGCGCATTCACGAATCCATGTTTTTTCCGCTTGAATTTAACGCCATAGCAGCTTATCAATACTGTACGAGTCGCGCATGTTCGGGAGTTGTCGGAACTGGATGACAAAAAATAAAACATACCCCCTCTCGCATCTTCTGACCCTGCAGCAGCCGGGCTACTTACCCTCTTCCCCTGAGGTAGCGTTCAACTGTACTTAGCCCACGGCCGATATGAGCAAAGCCAATTAAAATTAAGTCCGTCTTAAAACATTACTTTTTCTGCAAGTATTTTTGTTTGTTGCTGAACATAAAAGCTACACTCTGAAGAAGCTGTAAATGGTAGTTGACGAAAAATGGTTCAAATGGCTCTGAGCACTATGCGACTTAACTCCTGAGGTCATCAGTCGCCTATAACTTAGAACTAATTAAACCTAACTAACCTAAGGACATCACACACATCCATGCCCGAGGCAGGATTCGAACCTGCGACCTTAGCGGTCGCTCGGTTCCAGACTGTAGCGCCTAGAACCGTACGGCCACTCCGGCCGGCGGTAGTTGACGTTTCTGGATTCGGCTGTTAGTTGCTAGAGGCGTATTATTATAAAATACGGCTGAGTGAGGCGGCTCGCACGAGCACTAGACTCGGGCCGCAAGTGGTTGGCGGACTGCAGTTTTACAACCACTGGGCTAGACTGTTATTTTTTTTTCTTCTTTCAAGCTGCATTATGACTACTAGGGCCTGCTGTCTTATTACTTTTACAGGCCGTGGTGTTCCACACTGACCCCTTAGCCAGTACCATGGCCACCATGCGCAGCAAAACTGTGCTACGCAGTTCAGGCCACCTGCACTGTTGTCCATGCGGCACCACATGGAAGTGGGGCTGCGGTGAGTTCTTTTGCCTGCACATTGATGTTAACTTTTATTTACTTACTACAGTTAGACTTATTTCTAAAGGAAAATACGGGTATTTGGACGCAGGAATTTATAAATTTATGATATAAATTAGGAAGTGAATGAATGAAGATAGGAAGGAGTAAATACAGATATCCCTTCAACAGCATCACTCGGGGAAGAGGATTGGGTATTGAACTTCAAGTCCAGTGCCCACGTGTGGTGCTGCCCATTTTAGTATTGTCCACATGAACATCGCTCTTCCGGAAAACTCGATTTGTTCAGTCCATGCGGATCTACTCTGTGTCGGTATTAAACTTCCTGGCAGATTAAAACCGTGTGGAAGTGAGGTGAAGCTGTGAGGCCGGGGCGTGAGTCGTGTTTGGGTAGCTCAGATGGCAGAACACTTACCCGCGAAAGGCAATGGTCCCGAGTTCGAGTCTTGGTCCGGCACACCGTTTTAATCTGCCAGGAAGTTTCATATCAGCGCACGCTCCGCTGCAGAGTGAAAATCTCATTCTGTGTCGGTATTGTTTGTTAGAGTGCTATGTGAGTTGATGTTTGTTAGGTTACATAACAACTAATACTATTGAGTAAGTTAGTAAAAAAATTCTGCATGGCTTTGGAACAATATCCTGCCGTAATCTAATTATGTTATATACTGTTCATAAATAGCTGTAGGAGAAATAACAAGCCGCCACTAATCTATTATTAATGTTGTAAAAACTTTTTTGTAGAACAGAACTAGACTTTTTTGAATAGTGGACCCATTATTTTTGTATAATTGTGCGTTATGTGTTCTAGTGCGTATATCTAATGCATTTCAAAAGGAAATGTTCCGGGGAACCAATTTCCCCGCATGTGCAACGATTGCTTTCTGAAAGCGACGTGGGATAAGCGATGTCCAGTCACAAAATGAGCCATGGCTCGGCCGGGGTTGACATGGCACAATCGTAAACGCTCCCTGATATTGGGGGAAAATGAACAGACTCGACGGCCCGTATCACTCTCGTCCCATTCTTTTTGCAACGACTGCTCTCGACTACAGCGGACAGGACACAACTCGTGAACCATCAACGTTTCTACGCCGCTCACCAGAGCAAGGGTAGTCAGCCTTTTTTAATTACCACCCACTTTTGTATCTCTATCAGTAGTAAAATTCTCCAAAGTGCAATTGCATACCAGTTCTGCTGTAATACTGACTCATAAAGTAAGAAAGTAATGCCACGATATAAAATTTGCAAAGTGTAGTTGCAGCAAGTCCAAGCACATAATAAAATTCGGTTACCAAATACTTTAAATCAAAATTTTATGAAAACCTAATGAAATTATTTTAACCGCCCTCTCCCACCCACCTGCCGTCCACCATGAAAGCTGGAGCGCCCACTACTGGGCGACAGGGATCATGTCGACTCACACTGCACCAGATGATCGTAATTCAAGTTTCCGTTAGGGCATTCAGATCTATTAAAAGACGTCTTGCTCTTCGTCATGAGTTGCTTTTCAAATATGTAATTACAAGGCTCGTATTCGCACGTATATCGATAATCAACAGGGGCCAAACAAATGAATGTATACATATCCCCTTCTACAACAGTAAGTAGGCTGTTTAGGTTTTTGTGTTGGCAACGCCACGTAGCGCTCTGTATTAATATGGCTGAATGCGCTGTGGCTGGTTGGACTCTTTGTTGGAAGTTAATCGTGCAGTGTTGGGCAGTTGAAGGTGAGCCACCAGCAGTGGTGGATGTGGGGAGACAGATGCCAGAGTTTTGAGATGTTAATATGACCGGACGTGTGTCCGTCAGAAAAAGAAAATTTGTCGAAGTGGAGTGACTTTTGAACACTATTAAGGTAAATATATTGTTTGTTCTCTATCAAAATCTTTCATTTGCTAACTATATGCCTACCAGTAGTTATTGCCCTCAGTAGTTAGAATCTTTTATTTAGCTGGCAGTATTGGCGCTCGTTGTATTGCAGTAGTTCGAGAGTAACGAGGATTTTTGTGAGGTAAGTGATTCATGAAGGATAGGTTATTGTTAGTCAGGGCTCTTCTTTTGTAGGGATTATTAAAAGTCAGATTGCGTTGCGCTAAAATATTGTGCGCCAGTTTAGAAATGATCAGAACAAATAAAGATAAAACAGTCGGAGTACGTTCAGTTTCACTCAGCTGTTCCAGTATCAAATAACGCAGAAGTTTACTAGCACAGTCTTTCTTTGCATTCAAAGGGGAAGTTTCACAACATAGAACATTTTGTACAGTTACAAAAGAAATAAGAGGTTTACATATTGTTTACTTCTACATCTAGTGTTGTCAAGTTTGAAATTTTTTTTTTATGTTAAGATTGATGTGGATCTAGAAAACGCAGAACCCGATGGATATTTAAAGTGTTATTATAACAATGTTTATGCGATTGCGATAGAGTCCATTGTGTATTTTACCTCTGTGGTACACAAGGAGTTGTCGTGTGTAATGTTATACGCTATCTGATCAAAGCAACCCAAAACCTATTAGTAGACATTATTATGAGGTGTCCACCGTTCGTCTTTACGACTGCTTGAACTCTGCGGGGGAGACTTTCAGTGAGATGTTTCAATGCTGTGGACGAACTGCAGTCCATTATTCATCACGAGCAGAAACCAACAAAGGTAGTGATGTTGGACGCTGGGGTCTGGAGCAAAGTCAACGTCCGAGCTCATTCCAAAAGTGTTCCGTTTGGTTCAGGCCGGGACTCTAGGCAGGCCGGCCAATTTTATGAAAGTTATTGTCCACAAATTATTGCCTCACAGATGCTGCTTTGTGACAGGTTACGTTGTCATACTCATGCAAACAGTCGTTGTCTCCGAACTGTTCCTCAGCACAATGGCTGTGAAGTGTGTTCATGATCCTTCCACGTTTAGAGTTCTATTAAGGCAGTAAGTGGACCTCACCCTAACCACTAAATATACCCCTTTACACCACCCGCTTTGTGCTTCACTTTAGGCACTATACACTATGACAGGCACTGCTACACGCCTATGTCTTAATACGAGGTATGTCCACAAAGTAAGTTCCGTTTGGTTACATAAAACAAACGTGTGCAGATACAGAAGAAATATTTATTTTACAGAAAACTGCAACTGTTAAACTACTTTTCTACACAGCTTCTGAAATTTTGTAGGCACTTGTCACAGCGTGGCACAAGTTTCTGTATGCCTTCTTCATAGAAGGTTGCCGCCTGTGCGTTCAATCATGTGGTACAAATTCTTTCAACTCGTCATCATCGTTGAAGAGTTGACCACCAAGGACAGATTTTAGGTGTAAGAAGAAATGAAAGTCGCTAGGAGCGAGGTCCGGGCTGTACGGAGGATGATCAAACGCGTCCCAGTGAAATTCCCGTAAGAGTTGGTTGGTCACATTCGCCGTGTGAGTTCGGGCATTATCGTGAAAAAAAAAAAAAAAAAAACCTTTTGACAGTAATCCTCGGCGCTTGTTCTGTACTGCGCGGCGCAATTTTCTTAATGGTCTCGCAGTAACCATGTGAATTGATTGTTTGGCCTCGTGGTAAGAAATCAATCAGCAAAATGCCTTTTCTGTCCCAAAAACGGTGCAAATGACTTTTCGAGGCTTTAAGATTTGCTTTGACTTAACTTTCGTTGCGGATGAAGTATTGTTTCCTAAGTTTCATCCCCCGTGACTATCCGAGAAAGAAAACCATCGCCTTCTTCATTGTAGCGTGTCAAAAACTGAAGTGCACTGCCCATGCATTGTTTTTTGTGTTGTTCAGTAAGAATTTTGGGTCCCTAACGTGAGCAAAGTTTTTGAAATTTCAGTTTTTCAGTAACAATTTCATGAATTAGTGATCGTGGGATTTGCGGAAGTGTGAACCAATTCATCAGTAACCACAGACGGGCGTTCGCTTCGTTCTTCATTGTGCACTTGATCATGTCCTCCATTGAACAGTCTAACTCATCTTCTAACCATTGCATCACTCATAGCATGCCGGCCGTGGTGGCCAAGCGGATAAAGGCGCTACAGTCTGGAACCGCGCGGCCGCTACGGTCGCAGGTTCGAATCCTGCCTCGGGCATGGATGTGTGTGATGTCCTTAGGTTAGTTATGTTTAAGTCGTTCTAAGTTCTAGGGGACTGATGACCTTAGAAGTTAAGTCCCATAGTGCTCAGAGCCATTTGAACCATTTGAACTCATAGCATTTTGTCCGTAAACATCGCAGATATGCCGATGAATTTCCTTTGGTTTAACTTTCTTTGCATTTAGAAAACGAATCACAGATCTGATATCACACGCGGCGGCATTTTCAAGTACTGCTGACATTATAAAGAAGCACTATAAAGCACACGTCGACAACAGCGATCTGAAAATGGCGTACATGTCTTCTTCTTGAGTCAGAGTAACTGCCGCGCATGCTCGGAACTGCTATTGTAGCGCTGCCGTGGATAGAAATAGAAAAGGAACTTAATTTGTGGAGGACCCTCGTGTCTTTCCGCATTTAGCGTTTTCTTAAGCGCAATAAGGGTCCCATACCCCAATCACGAAACCCCCCTCCCCATATCGTAACAGCAACTCCTCCATACTTCACTAATGGCACTACACATGATGGCAGGTAGCATTCTCCAGGAATTCGCCAAACCCAAATCCTTCCATCGGATTACCACAGGGCATGACGTGATTCATCACTCCTAATCACTCGATCTCAGTCATCCCTTGTCCACTGGCGTCCCTCTTTACATCATCTCAAGCATTACTTAGAACTAAAGAAATGGATGTCTTATGAGGAGCTGCTCCATCATTACACCCCATTCTTTTTGACTCCATCATCATCATCATCACCATCGTTTTCCAACTCCAGTTTCCCAGGTGTGGTTTTTAACTACTTACGGACAATGAGTATCCTTGCTGGACTGCAGGTAGCAGTGATTCCTTCCTCTGATTTTATGCAATTTTTTACAGTCACCCTCCACAATGCTCAATGGTCCCTATCCGTCAGTATATGAGATCTGCCTGGTCTCGATTTAGCTATGGGTGTTCCTTTGTGTTTCTACTTCACAACATACTAGAAACACTGCCCAACACATTAGTGCAGAGAGGTTCACCGGATTTATAGAGTGGTTTCCATTTCGCGCCAAATCGGACCTTACTTTCCGAATACACATGGATTTCAGGAATAGTATCGCAAATGCTTGTTAATTTGCTACAGCTTTTAATAATTTAGTGGTTATTTTCTGTTAGAACAAGAGAGCAAGCAAAACTTTTAACTTCTGTAAAGGAAGGAACTATTCTCGTAATGTAGCAAGCATGTAACTAAATACTGCGCTGTTGTGCTTATCCAGTAGTATCCCGATACGGATACTGTTGCAGTAAAAGACAGTAGATTCTTGTCTATAAATAAATAATCCTTCATCACACATGGACGATCGAAATTATTTGCCGAATTGCGATATAGTCTGTAGTTACTTTGTGTTTTAATTCGTAATGGCTGCTGGATGAAAATACTGTCTGTCCTTTCCGACATGTTCAAAAGGATATACAATTAAGGCTAGGATGGCCAATGATCTCTTCAGTGCAATTGCACACCAGGCTCTAACTATTATCGGAATCGGCGAAACGCCATAAGTGATGAGAAGAATGGACAAGGGACAGTACGTTAGTATTGTCTACATAAGCTGAGAATTCGAGTGTGACGGGAGGCGTGCTAGTGTATTCCATGCATTGCGATAACCCCTGTGTCTGGATGGTGCAGTGGTTACTGCATCTGCCTAGTAAGCAGGAACCCCGGGTTCGAATCCCGGTTCAGCGCAAATTTTCAACCTTCCCCACTGATTTGCATCAATGCCCACTCGCAGCCAATGTCTGTAATTGCTTTGTGTCTTAATTCATAGCGGCTGCTGGATCAAAAGATGGTGTGTGTTATTTCGGACATGTCTGAAATTTATATAAAATTCAGAATGCTGTACGAGATTGTAGATCAGTCCCGAATAATAATCATGGAGTAAAAGAGAGAGAATGAGCAGCAAACAGAGTTAGGAGTAGGGCCTAATTCGTCTACACTAAAACTAAAAACTCCTCTCGAACAGGTCGTGAAGGCCCAACGGTACCGACCGGCCTCGGTGTCATCCTTAGTCCACAGGCGTCACTGGATGCAGATATGGAGGGGCATGTGGTCAGAACACCTCTCTCCCGGCCGTATGTCAGTTTACGAGACCGGAGCCGCTACTTCTCAATCAAGTAGCTCCTCAGTTTGCCTCACAAGGGCTGAGTGTACCCCGCTTGCCAACAGCGCGCGGCAGACCTGATGGTCACTCATCCAAGTAAGCCCGACAGCGCTTAACGTCGGTGATCTGGCGGGAACCGGTGTTACCACTGCGGCAAAGCCGTTGGCCAATCCATCTACACTGCCTGACAGAAATAAATGAAGCACCCAAAAAGAGGACGAGGAAATGAAACGAAACTTCACCGGTTGAGAGGGTCCTGTTGCGGAGTAAAATCGAGCACCGCCACGCCTGTCGGGAAGGAGAGAGCAAAGAGGAGTGTGAAAAAGACATCAGCCAACTGCATGCCGACCGACCCCTCTCTAGCGTCCTAGAGCGACAGCAGCGGCCTCTATGCGAAGAGAACATACGTTCTATGCAGCTCAGTCTTGGAATTGTTATACTGAAGAACATTGTTTATTTCGGATGTAATTCTCAAAGTATGTCATTCACTTTTCGTAATAAAACTCATTAATACGATTTGCTTGAATTGTTGTCTAGCAATTCGAGAAAGCAGGTTTTCTAGACACTCCATAATTGTACAACTAGGCAGGATTCAACAGGTCCGACATGTTATTGCAGTGGTTATGGTTCAAATGGCTCTGAGCACTATGGGACTCAACTGTTGTGGTCATAAGTCCCCTAGAACTTAGAACTACTTAAACCTAACTAACCTAAGGACATCACACACATCCATGCCCGAGGCAGGATTCGAACCTGCGACCGTAGCGGCCTCGCGGTTCCAGACTGCAGCGCCTTTAACCGCACGGCCACTTCGGCCGGCCTGCAGTGGTTAGAAAATCGGTTCAAACTGTTATAGGTCCCGGCGGAGGTTCGAGTCCTCCCCAGACATGGGTGTGTGTGTGTTTGACTACGTCTATATCTACATCCATACTCTGCAAGCCACCTGACGGTGTGTGGCGGAGGGTGCCTTCAGTACCTCTATCGGTTCTCCCTTCTATTCCAGTCTCGTATTGTTCGTGGAAAGAAGGATTGTCGGTATGCCTCTGTGTGGGCTCTAATCTCTCTGATTTTATCCTCATGGTCTCTTCGCGAGATATACGTAGGAGGGAGCAATATACTGCTTGACTCCTCGGTGAAGGTATGTTCTCGAAACTTCAACAAAAGCCCGTACCGAGCACTGAGCGTCACTCCTGCAGAGTCTTCCACTGGAATTTATCTATCGTCTCCGTATCCTTGGGATAATTTAGGTTAAGCAGTGTGTAAGCTTAGGGACTGATGACCTTGGCAGTTAAGTTCCATAAGATTTCACACACATTTGAACATTTTGAACATACTATTATATAATTTGACCGTTTGATGACCCCTTTGACCTGGATGCATGCACTGGTTTGGCTGGAAATGGTGTCATAAAGCCACTGTATTCTCTCCTGAGGCAAGGTGGTCCACAACTGTTGTAACTTAAGTCCGATCAAAATTATTCGGTGGTTGAAGTCTGTCACTTGCCGCTACAGCGTTCCCGCGTCGGTTGCAGCTACCGCTCGGTATGTAAGTAGGGGAACTACAGCTGTAATTATGAATGAAACACACACAACAATGA
The DNA here is from genome assembly GCF_021461385.2 of Schistocerca piceifrons. Classification (NCBI taxonomy): domain Eukaryota; kingdom Metazoa; phylum Arthropoda; class Insecta; order Orthoptera; family Acrididae; genus Schistocerca; species Schistocerca piceifrons. The sequence goes on from NC_060140.1 coordinate 192,180,020, forward strand.
TTGTAAATAGGCTGTTTAGGTTTTTATGTTGGTAACGCCATGTAGCGCTCTATATGAAAATCACTGACTGTGCTGTGCGCAGCCTGTGGCTGGTTTACATTGTTTGAATTTGCTATTGTAGTCAGTGTTGCCAACTCTAAAAAATCCGAGTCGCTAGATTCGATATCAAAAGTCGCTAGAAAGTCTCTAAAACTGATTTTACTTGGAGTATACTGAAAATTTCGTGCTGTGAATGGTGCAATAAGCCAGTGAGTGGGGGGGGGGGGGTAATAGAATATTAATAAAAATTGTCTCATACCTAATTGCTATATTGTTTTAATTAAATGATGCATCGCTTGCAACAACATACATATAAAATACGCTAATGTTTAATTAAACATGTTATCATAATTGATGCAACACATAAATTGTAGTTTCAATCACAGTAGTCGAATACACTAGAAATATACAACTATATTTGTAAAAAAAGAAAGCAAGAACTCAAATTAGGTTTCAAAATACACTCCTGGAAATGGAAAAAAGAACACATTGACACTGGTGTGTCAGACCCACCATACTTGCTCCGGACACTGCGAGAGGGCTGTACAAGCAATGATCACACGCACGGCACAGCGGACACACCAGGAACCGCGGTGTTGGCCGTCGAATGGCGCTAGCTGCGCAGCATTTGTGCACCGCCGCCGTCAGTGTCAGCCAGTTTGCCGTGGCATACGGAGCTCCATCGCAGTCTTTAACACTGGTAGCATGCCGCGACAGCGTGGACGTGAACCGTATGTGCAGTTGACGGACTTTGAGCGAGGGCGTATAGTGGGCATGCGGGAGGCCGGGTGGACGTACCGCCGAATTGCTCAACACGTGAGGCGTGAGGTCTCCACAGTACATCGATGTTGTCGCCAGTGGTCGGCGGAAGGTGCACGTGCCCGTCGACCTGGGACCTGACCGCAGCGACGCACGGATGCACGCCAAGACCGTAGGATCCTACGCAGTGCCGTAGGGGACCGCACCGCCACTTCCCAGCAAATTAGGGACACTGTTGCTCCTGGGGTATCGGCGAGGACCATTCGCAACCGTCTCCATGACGCTGGGCTACGGTCCCGCACACCGTTAGGCCGTCTTCCGCTCACGCCCCAACATCGTGCAGCCCGCCTCCAGTGGTGTCGCGACAGGCGTGAATGGAGGGACGAATGGAGACGCGTCGTCTTCAGCGATGAGAGTCGCTTCTGCCTTGGTGCCAATGATGGTCGTATGCGTGTTTGGCGCCGTGCAGGTGAGCGCCACAATCAGGACTGCATACGACCGAGGCACACAGGGCCAACACCCGGCATCATGGTGTGGGGAGCGATCTCCTACACTGGCCGTACACCACTGGTGATCGTCGAGGGGACACTGAATAGTGCACGGTACATCCAAACCGTCATCGAACCCATCGTTCTACCATTCCTAGACCGGCAAGGGAACTTGCTGTTCCAACAGGCCAATGCACGTCCGCATGTATCCCGTGCCACCCAACGTGCTCTAGAAGGTGTAAGTCAACTACCCTGGCCAGCAAGATCTCCGGATCTGTCCCCCATTGAGCATGTTTGGGACTGGATGAAGCGTCGTCTCATGCGGTCTGCACGTCCAGCACGAACGCTGGTCCAACTGAGGCGCCAGGTGGAAATGGCATGGCAAGCCGTTCCACAGGACTACATCCAGCATCTCTACGATCGTCTCCATGGGAGAATAGCAGCCTGCATTGCTGCGATAGGTGGATATACACTGTACTAGTGCCGACATTGTGCATGCTCTGTTGCCTGTGTCTATGTGCCTGTGGTTCTGTCAGTGTGATAATGTGATGTATCTGACCCCAGGAATGTGTCAATAAAGTTTCCCCTTCCTGGGACAATGAATTCACGGTGTTCTTATTTCAATTTCCAGGAGTGTATATACATACCGCTATGTGAGCTATTCATCGTCGTCACTCAGAAGATCGAATAACTCTTCTGTTTCATGCTCTGACAGAACTGTAGTTGGTATTCACCAGGCGTGCGAAACTGCAAGCTGAAGAGAGTGACAAATGCAACGGATCACTACCAAATGCTTCAAACCATATTCTCTCTTGAGTTGTTCGAAAAGCCCACTGTTTATTCCAACAATTGCAGAAGCATTATCTGTGCCAATTCCTACCATATTAGCGATTGGAAGTTTTAGATCTTTCAAAGAATTCACAAGAACAGCAGCCAGATTTCTTGCATCTGCAGTTTCTACTACAGCGAGTTTGAGAAATGCTGATTTAATGGTTTGGTTCTTTACACTATAGCACCGTATAACGATACCTAGCATTTTAGATATTGATATGTCTGTGGATTCATCTATTAGTACACTGTATTTTTGGTCACCTATATCTTCAACCAATTATTGTTTAAAATATGGAGCCAAAACTTCAGTTATAATGTTAGTGCACTTTGTACGATGTAATTGCATGTTTTTAGCGCCCTCATCACCGAAAAACACCTTCTTGCACAGTATTCCTAAATGATCTACAGCTAAAATAGAACAACGTTCAGCAATAAATAAAGAAAGGGCGCCTTCCTCTCTGCTTGCTATTTTAACTGTAGTTTTCGGAACAATTTTCACAGGTGAGATGATTTGTGTTTTTTTAAAATCAATTTTTTGTTTATGCTTAATAGTTTTCGAATGCTTTCTAATATCACACAATTTAGCATAAAACTCTGTTGCACATACTTGACATCTTGCCTTGGATAAGTCTCCAACGACTGGTTTCAGCCACCCATTAAATTCAGGTTCTGCTTCCCACGCAACCCGGTATTTTTGAGCGTACTGCTTCTTCTTCACCAATTTATAATCAATGAAAATACATTAAAACTCAGGCGAAATAGAGGACATGAAACAATCTACTCACTCGCCAACTCGATATCAGTCCTATTGTTCATTGTTTAAAACGTAATAATGTCTGAGATACCCCCACCGAATTGTTCTTGTGTTACCACTGTGCATGTGTTAATAATTTGACTGCGAGTTAACATTTCGAATAATTAGAGGTTGCTGGACAGAAATGTATTTTATTATACTTAATATTACATATGTTTTTTTGTCAATTCGAAAAATAAAGGGAGTTCAAAAGTTGAAGAATTATAGATCGATACGCTATCGACGATAACAGGCTAGCGGGTAATGAATAATGAATTGTTCTATAGTCAAGGGTTTCTTACTCTGTAGGCAATTCCCACATTCAGGTTTACTAAATGCTGATCAATGCTACATGATCTGCTAAGAACTTAATTTGACTTAGTAAATCTAGAACAAACTCAGTGTAGTTCCCATTCTACAGTTAAAATCTTAGTTTTGTCAATGAACATACAGGCACAAAATAGTTTTGATTTGTACTTCAAAAGTCGTCAGTACTCAAAAAGTCGCCAGATAAGTCGCTAAATAATTTTTGTCGCTAAAAAGGTTTTTTTTTTTTTTGCTAAGACGAAGGCAATAGTCGCCACTTCTAGCGACAAAGTCGCTAAATTGGCAACACTGATTGTAGTGTTGGGCAGTTGGCTGTTAACAGCGCGTAGCGTTGCGCAGTTGGAGGTGAGCCGCCAGCAGTGGTTGATGTGGGGAGAGAGATGGCAGAATTTTAAGAGCGGACGATCTGGACGTGTGTGCGCCAGAAAGAGTAAATTTGTAGTACTGGGTATCATGAAAATATATACATATTATGACTTTTGAACACTATTAAGGTAAATACATTGTTTATTCTTTATCAAACTCTTTCATTTGCTAACTATGCCCATCAGTAGTTAGAATCTTTTATTCAGCTGGCAGTATTGGCGCACGCTGTATTGCGGTAGTTTGAGTAACGAAGATTTTTGTGAGGTAAGTGATTCATGAAAGGTATAGGTTTTTGTTAGTCAGGGCCATTCTTTTGTAGGGATTTTTGAAAGTCAGATTGCGTTGTGCTAAAAATATTGTGTGTCAGTTTAGTGTTGTTCAGAACAGGTAAAGAGCGAAATGTCTGAGTACTGCTCAGCTGTTTGAAAATCAAATAATGTAAGAGGTTTATCAGCACAGTAATTCATAAATTTTTCTAAGGGAACGTTTCAGGTAATAGGTGACACACAACAACAGCGAGTCGCGTCAAAGATGCTGTCACATATGCTGTTAATGTGTAGTGCGCACCAAAGTTGGAAGCGGCGGCCGCGAGGTATGAGGGAAATGCGAAATGCTCTGTCGACATCTGATTTTAAGCGACCAGTGACTGAACTGCGGCGTACGACACGTTTTATAGTCCTGAATTTACGCTCATGTCCTAACCTAACCGCACCCTAGAGATGTGCAATGTATCTGAAAAAACGGAGGTCAACAGTCAGCGGCAGAACTAAAATTACGGCGATTGAAGCTAATTTATACGCGCAGACTCAAGACAGAAAAAGTTCAGTTTCAGCGCTAAACAGCAAAACAGTAATTTCTCTCTGTCATTCACTAGTTGCGTGAAACTATCCTCACACTGGCTACACGAACTGCCGCTTCATCAGCCGACGAGCAGTACTAGTCGGCACTTGGTTCTAGATTATGGAAGATACAGGCAGATTTCAAACGAAAAAAGAATGGTAGAAAAAAAAAGATCAAATGAAAAAGTCAGTACGAGAATGAAAATGACTCTATGAAGTATTAGACATTAAAAATTACAGTTAAATCGGTTAACTGAATAAAAATAATAATGAATGTAATTAAGTCGGAACTCATCAAATACAGTGGAATGTCAGGTCTTAAATGGCTACACAGGATAATTGAAATGGCCTGGGAGTCGGGACAGGTTCCATCAGACTGGACAAAAGCAGTAATCACACCAATCTTTAAACATGGAGACAGAAAAGATTGTAACAACTATAGAGGTATCTCTTTAATCAGCGTTGTGGGTAAAATCTTCTCAGGTACTGTTGAAAGGAAAGTGCGAGTATTAGTTGAGGACCAATTGGATGAAAATCAGTGTGGGTTTAGGCCTCTTAGAGGTTGTCAGGACCAGATCTTTAGCTTACGGCAAATAATGGAGAAGTGTTATGAGTGGAACAGGGAATTGTATCTATGCGACCTAGAAAAGGCATATGACCGGGTTCCTAGGAGGAGGTTATTGTCTGTTCTACAAGATTATGGAATAGGAGGCAAACTTTTGCAAGCAATTAAAGGTCTTTACATGGATAGTCAGGCAGCAGTTAGAGGTGACGGTAAATTGAGTTCATGGTTCAGAGTAGTTTCAGGGGTAAGACAAGGCTGCAACCTGTCTCCACTGTTGTTCATATTATTTATGGATCATATGTTGAAAACAATAGACTGGCTGGGTGAGATTAAGATATGTGAACACAAAATAAGCAGTCTTGCATATGCGGATGACTTAGTTGTGATGGCAGATTCGATTGAAAGTTTGCAAAGTAATATTTCAGAGCTAGATCAGAAATGTAAGGACTATGGTATGAAGATTAGCATCTCCAAAACGAAAGTAATGTCAGTGGGAAAGAAATATAAACGGATTGAGTGCCAAATAGGAGGAACAAAGTTAGAACAGGTGGACGGTTTCAAGTACTTAGGATGCATATTCTCACAGGATGGCAACATAGTGAAAGAACTGGAAGCGAGGTGTAGCAAAGCTAATGCAGTGAGTGGTCAGCTACGATCTACTCTCTTCTGCAAGAAGGAAGTCAGTACCAAGACCAAGTTATCTGTGCACCGTTCAATCTTTCGACCAACTTTGTTGTATGGCAGCGAAAGCTGGGTGGATTCAGGTTACCTTATCAACAAGGTTGAGGTTACGGATATGAAAGTAGCTAGGATGATTGCAGGTACTAGTAGATGGGAACAATGGCAGGAGGGTGTCCACAATGAGGAAATCAAAGAAAAACTGGGAATGAACTGTATAGATGTAGCAGTCAGGGCGAACAGGCTTAGATGGTGGGGTCATGTTACACGCATGGGAGAAGCAAGGCTACCCAAGAGACTCATGGATTCAGCAGTAGAGGGTAGGAGGAGTCGGGGCAGACCGAGGAGAAGGTACCTGGATTCGGTTAAGAATGATTTTGAAGTAATAGGTTTAACATCAGAAGAGGCACCAAGGTTAGCACTGAATAGGGGATCATGGAGGAACTGTATAAGGGGGGCTATGCTCCAGACTGAACGCTGAAAGGCATAATCAGTCTTAAATGATGATGATGATGAATGTAATTTGATTAGCTTTAGATATATAAAAAAAGACTTTCGCTGAGTTTTACGAGATGTGAACCTGCGACCGTCTTCACTACAGGTTTTCGTGCTAACCAATGCGCTACCTCACTACGCTGCGTGGAGGTATCACATTTATGACTCTGTTAGCCCAGTAGCAATGATGAATTGCAGTTTCCATGCCGTGCGAAACTTATCTGATGTAAGCAGATCTCTGTGATTATAATAACTGTCTATGTGATGCTCAATCGTGTGTAGTCGGAAGGATCCAGTAGTATGAGTTAGTGCTATGAATGGGACGCGTGTGTACTGTTAGCATCATTCCGTGTGTGTGAGCGTGTGTATGGGTGTGTGTGTGTGTGGTGTTTTTGGCATGGTTATAATTTCTGATGAACTACGAAATAAAAGCGCCAGACCCAGGATTCAAGAAGCATCAAACAAGAAAGCCGGAATAGGAATTGAAAGTGAACTAATTGTTGTGGCAGTTTGGCAATGGAGAACGATCCGCGATAGACGCTGTTCGCTCTGATTGGAGGAAAACAGCTCCAGCGCGTGAAATGTCAACTATCAGGTTATTTTAATCGGACTATAGTCCTTGCTACCCCGGATACAGAGTTGACGTTTGAGCTTCTCCCATATATATTCTGTCGGGGACACAACTGGGGATCTTCCTGTCCATGGGTGCACATCAACATCACGCAGGCAGTTGATAGAGACACGTACCATTTGTGAAGCATTGTCCTGTCGAAAAATGGCGTAACGATACTGTCGCATGAGAGATAATACATGAGAATGCAAGATGTCTGGTAGTGGTGATAATTTCCTATGGGACCAAACTGCTGAGGTCATCGGTCCCTAGGCTTACACACTACTTAATCGAACTTAAACTAACTTACGCTAAGAACAACATCCATACCCATGCCCGAGGGAGGACCCGAACCTCCGACGGGGGGAGCCGCACGAACCGTGGCAAGGTGCCTGAGACCGTGCGGCTACCACGCGTGGCGCAAGATGTCTGTGACGTATCATTGTGCCATCACTTCCCTCTACCAATAGCAGCCCCGATATAATTCATACCCAATGGGTTCCCACAATCACTACGCCTCTCCAAAACATTGGATGACTGAGACCTCTCCGCAGGTCGCAACCATACTCGCCGACGATGCTCATCAGGCGCAGTGCAGAACTGCGATTTATAGCTGAACACAATACGACACCATTCACCACCAGCAGTCCATGCTTCCTGGTCACTGAACTAAAGATGAAAATGTTTCTGTTTTGGCGTCTACGGTGGATTACGCGTGGGACGATATTGTTGTAGTTGGCAGAAGAGCCAACACCGTGTTCCTAGAGGAGGCCGAAATGCACGCGTTTATCTCACGCAGGTTGGCGTGAGGAGGGATGAACTATACTGACGTGAGGTCTGGAACATGACAAGGAATGAGTATTCAGAAAGCGGACGTAATTAGTTTCATACTTAACTTTAATCCATTAATGATGAAAGTCGCTCTTGACGGTACATGATTCACAATATTATCTGTTAGTAACTGAATATGGCGCCTTGCTAGGTCGTAGCAAATGATGTAGCTGAAGGCTATGCTAAACTGTCGTCTCGGCAAATGAGAGCGTATGTAGACAGTGAACCATCACTAGCAAAGTCGGCTGTACAACTGGGGCGAGTGCTAGGGAGTCTCTCTAGACCAGACCTGCCGTGTGGCGGCGCTCGGTCTGCAGTCATTGATAGTGGCGACACGCGGATCCGACGTATACTAACGGACCGCGGCCGATTTAAAGACTACCACCTAGCAAGTGTGGTGTCTGGCGGTGACACCACAGATATTTCTGAAGTCCGGAAGTTCTTAGTTTCCCTCCAATGGTGCGAGATAACAGAGAATGTTCCAGGGAGACCATTATTTGTTCTCGGATGGTATGTGGAGATGTTCATGGGTTACTATGTGTCTGGTGCACAACACAGCGATCCTCACTTGTGGTGGTCAGACGTCGTTCACTGGAACGTTAACAATGAGTATACTGGCTCTCACATTCCCTTAGAGTCCACCTTCGGGCCACTGCCACATCCGAATGCGCAACAAATCTGGATATTGCACGATTGAACTGGCCAACAAAATGGAGACCCGCTGTGAGATCCTTTTATAGCTGATAACGCTGTCTCACACTAGTACGCATCATCTCCTCCTTCACAGTGATCATTCAACATCTGAAGATGTTCACGCCTCTTATGTACCATATTAGGCCTGGTAAAAACACTAAAGGTTATCAAGAATATGCAAGTTGGTGACTGTTCTTGTGGTGTGCGTACTGTAAGACCTTTGGTACACACACCATCAGATTATTTGACTTGTCGCTCTAACGAAGTAGGTGAGTGTCAGCAAGATGTCTCTTGGTCTTACTGTGGCGTGTTTATCTTCTGCCGTTAGGTCAGGCGATAGAAATGCCACTTGCACGGTTAGAGTAGCAGAATGACGGTGACCAAAATTGACAATCTGAAGTTCCTTTGCTATTGGTACGTTACTCTTATTCTCACATATATCTCTGATACTTGACAAAAGTGTCTATACATTTATCTTCATGGCTATGTACAGGAATATGGTAATCTTATTAGGTGCAGACTGAAACATGACTATAGACTGGTACAGACTAATGTAGACTCGTACAGACTAATGCAGACTGGTACGGACTGTGCAGACAAATGCAGACTGACTAATCGGAGGTATGTACGCTCATTATAATACCTCGCACGTTCAGGTATCACTGCGCGAGTGTGATCTGCGAGGAGAAAAGGTTCTACGTTAGCAGCAATCTCATTGGCTGCATTGCATATTAATACGCAGATCGGCGGAAGCAGAATTTGGTCCGTCTCTAAGGCAGCGCCATCTCGTAGTGCGGAGACGGACGAGTGCTGCGCTTGCGCTGTTGTGCTTAGCGGGGCGCGCTCTAGTGGGAAAGTTGCGTACGCGCCGACTACGCGGAACTATGTACACATCAGTTCTACCTGTGACAGAGAATACCAGCTGTTTGCTGATGGTGTATTGATGTATGAAGTTAGAATGACGTCTTACCACGTCTTGTAGCTGCTTAACCTTTTTTGTGAGGCAGTTTATGTCTGTCTGTCATAAGAACATTTTTATTAACATTTACGATCTTGTTTTCTTGACTGAATTGTAGCAAGTCACCGATTTTGCTCTCTTACTCTCCTAAACAGATACACAAATTCGCTTAATATTTTTGCCTAGCACGTGATGACCCCGATGTAAATTAAAAATAGTTCAAATCCCCCCAAATCCGATTAATGCTTCGGGAGGTTGCACTTGGTTGCAATGGCGGAACTGATAGTACTCTCCCAGATATTCCAAATTGGGACCAGCTATGCACCACCACCAGTTGCCTAGCATTTGGCTGGAAACAGCTGAGCTCGGCAAAGGGGCTGATTTCAGGCAACCAGCCCTGCCCTCTACGCTGGAGAATGGAAGACAAAAGCTCGCGAATCGCTGTGGGCCATCACATGCATGGCTGAACAGGCATCGCCTTGCAGTTGCGCACTGCAGCTGTGCAGCTTGGAGCCGTGACTTTCTTGGCTGCACCCTTGACACACATTCGTATTTCGGTGCTGGAGGAGCCGCTAGTGCAGCTGGTTATGCATGCGGCCCGGGTGGAGGCTGCGACCCGTGGACTCTTGACAAGATCGCCCAGTTAGCCGGCGAGACAAGGGAGCCGCCAGCTGGTGACGCACAACTCTGTGTGCAGCGGGCGGAGCATCGGCTGCAACGTTCTCGGCCCACGTATCTGCACTTACACCTGACTACCAGGACACTGCGGCGCATGTGCCAGTGTCTAAGATGTACCGGTATGAGATGTTGCGGCAAGTGAAAACCACCTGTTGCATTACCTGGTAAAGTGGAATTTGCAGCAGGAATAAGCACGCATATAAATGAAATGAACATACTAAAAATTAATTAAATTGCTTTGATTCTCATTTAGGAGGTAACTTTTCACTTAGTTAAATATTACAGTGATACACAAAATGCAAAGGTATAAGCCTCTAAAATTCAGCAAACAAAATACACTACTAGGCCATTAAATCTGCTACACCACGAAGATGACGTGCTACAGACGCGAAATTTAACCGACAGAAAGATGATGCTGCGATTTCCAAATGGTCAGCTTTTCAGAGCATTCACACAAGGTTGGCGCCGGTGCCGTCACCTACAGCGTGCTGACATGAGGAAAGTTTCCAACCGATTTCGCATACACAAACAGCAGTTGACCGGCGTTGCCTGGTGAAACATTGTTGTGATGCCTCTTGTAAGGAGCAGATATGCGTACCATCACGTTTCCGAAGTTGATAAAGGTCGGATTGTAGCCTATCGCGATTGCAGTTTATCGTATCGCGACATTGCTGCTCGCGTTGGTCGAGATCCAATGACTGTTAGCAGAATGTGGAATCCGTGGGTTCATGAGGGTAATACGGAACGCAGTGCTGGATCTCAACGGCCTCGTGTCGCTAACAGTCGAGATGACAGGCATGTTATCCCCATGGCTGTAACGGATCGTGCAGCCACGTCTCGATCCCTGAGTCAACAGATGGGGACATTTGCAAGACAACAATCATCTGCACGAGCAGTTCGACGACGTTTGCAGCAGCATGGACTATCAGCTCGGAGACCATGGCGCGCACGGAGGCTTTCAGACAGTCGTTCTTCCCGCGAACCATACGCGACTGGAACAGGAAAGGGATGTAATGACAGTGGCACGTAAAGTGCCCTCCGCCACACACCGTTGGGTGGCTTGCGGAGTATAAATGTAGATGTAGATGTAGATGGCTGCGGTTACCCTTGACGCTGCATCACTGACAGGAGCGCCCGCGATGGTGTACTCAACGACGAACCTGGGTGCACGAATGGCAAAACGTCATTTTTCGGATGAATCCAGGTTCTGTTTACAGCATCATGATGGTCGCATCCGTGTTTGGCGACATCGCTGTGAACGCAAATTGAAAGCGTGTATTCGTCATCGCCATACTGACGTATCACCAGGCGTGATGGTATGGGGTGCCATTGGTTACAGGTCTCGGTCACCTCTTGTTCGCATTGACGGCGCTTTGAACAGTGGACGTTACATTTCAGATGTGTTACGACCCGTGGCCCCACCCTTCATTCGATCCCCGCGAAACCCTACATTTCAGCTGGATAACGTACGACCGCGTGTTGCAGGTCCTGTAGGTCCTGTACGGGCCTTTCTGGATACAGAAAATGTTAGACTGCTGCCCTGGCCAGCACATTCTCCAGATCTCTCACCAATTGAAAACGTCTGGCCAATGGTGGCCGAGCAACTGGGTCGTCACAATATGCCAGTCACTACTCTTGATGAACTGTGGTCTCGTGTTGAAGCTGCATGGGCAGCTGTACCTGTACACGCCATCCAAGCTCTGTTTGACTCAATGCCCAGGCGTATCAAGGCCGTTATTACGGCCAGAGGTGGTTGTTCTGGGTACTGATTTCTCAGGATCTATACACCCAAATTGCGTGAAAATGTGATCACATGTCAGTTGTAGTATAATATATTTGTCTAATGAATATCCGTTTATCATCTGCATTTCTTCTTGGTGTAGCAATTTTAATGGTCAGTAGTGTATATATGCGGAGATAATAGCAAATAGAATGAGAAATATCGTAGCATATTACTCGAAGAACAAACAGGTTTTCGGAAATGAAGGACCTCCTCAGATAACATTTTCTCGTTGAAACAAATAATCGAAAAAAGAAAGGGATACAATTTAAAAAACCTACATAATCTTTGTATATTACACTGGTGTCCAAAATTAAAGCAACAAACCGTTATTTGCCCCACCTATGTCTAGGGTACGATATAATCACACCAACTGTCAACAGATGTCCGTACGATCGTGTTCTGCACGTAGGATGGCATTCTGGTCAATGGACAACCACGCCAGCGATGACAAAAGGGCACCCATCAAACGGGGTAGTATTTGTTGGGTAGTCCCACATCCACAATCGCTGTGTACACAGTCACAGACGGTGTAATACAGCAGAGAGAAGACGCCTGCCAGGTTTTCTGCAGTGGAGAGACGTAGGAGAAATGGAAGCAGGACAGTCGCAAACTGATGTGACCCGATGGCTTAAAGTGAATCGTTCTGTTGTTTCTCGGATACGGCAACAGTTTGTAGGGACCGAAACTGTATCCGAAAGGTTGGGACGACCAAGATTGACATCAGAAGGGGAAGACCGTTATTTGGCTGTAAGGCTCGAAGCACTGTGGGACTTAACATCTGAGGTCATCAGTCCCCTGGACTTAGAACTACTTAAACCTAACTGACCTAAGGACATCACACACATCCATGCTCGAGGCAGGATTTGAACCTGCGACCGTAGCAACAGCGCGGTTCCGGATTGAAGCGCCTACAACCGCTCGGCCACAGCAGCTATTTGGCTGTAAGGGCACAACTGTACTGCCTTAATACTGCACAGTAACTGACTTCTCACTTTGCAGCAGTCGACTGGATGCGTTATATCGAGGCAAATGGTGTACATAAGGCATCGGCAGTGTCGAAGACTTGCTGTGTGTATACCTCTGACGCGTCTCTGAACGTCCTAGAGTGGTGTCCTCAGGATGCCACCTGGACAGCCAAACAGTGGGCCAATGTTCCTTTCACAGATGAGTCCCGAATTGTTCTGGAGAGTAATTGTCGACGGATTCGCATGGACCCAAACTTTGTGGAAAGAGACCGATATCGAGGAGGATCCCTAATGGTGTGGGCAGGGATTATGTTGACCACTCGAACAGGTCTTCATGAAATTGTACGGATGAATCGGCAAGGTTCATCTGGTGTCAGGTATCGTGACGAGATCTTGGGACCAATGTGCGGTTGTTGCGAGATGCTGTGGGCCCAGACTTCGTATTCATGGACTATAATGCTCGACCTCATAGCGCAGGTGGTTGATATTTTCTCGGAAGCGGAAAATATTGCACGCGTGTCGTGGCCTGCTCGCTCTTCCGATTGGTATCCCATAGAGCTTGTCTCAGATGCGCTTCGGAGACGGGCTGCATCATGGCAGCATCCACCAACCACACCCTAAGACTTGCGATCAGCTCTACAGGAAGAATGGGCGTTATTGCCTCAACGTGAGATTGATGATATCATTCACAGCATGACCCGTCGTTGTCAGGCCTGTGTTGCTGCCAGAGGTGGTCACATCCCGCACTGCGCACATTAACCAGTTGTCGGAACGTGTGTACAAATCCGTTAAGACGGAAAAAACGAATAACGTTTTTTTCTACCTTCATGCTTGTTGCAATTGATTACGTTCTGTATTCTTTACATTGTTTCTAATTTACTATCATCCGTTTATACTGTTTTGTCGCAAAATAAACGCAACCTTGCAAGGAAACTGTCGAATATTATGAAAGTGGAAACTGGACTATGAGCGCTAGAACATGTAATACATTCCAAGCAGACGAGGTGAGAGTTTTGAGAATAGTCCAGGGAGTAACAAGAATAAGCAGATTAAATATGAGACCATCCGGAAGAGTGTAGAAATTTTCACCTGAATTGAAGAGGTTAAGGAACACAGAAATGAATGAAAACAACATACAAAAAGAATGAGCGATGAACGGAATCCAAAACGACTGCTACAGTGAATTACTAAAGGAAGAAGAAACTTTGGTAAACCCAACAGGGAAAATGGATGCATTAGGAAGTTGCAATGGACAAACTGGTCCATAGCTTGAGGCAGAAGAATAAGAAGAAGAAGAGGAAGAAAAACACAAGAAGCACTCTCACCTGCCAGAGTCTGAGGCAGTTCCATCCACACAGGACGCAACAGCTCGTTACCTTGGTGTCACGCTAGACAGACATCACATGGCGCCAATGCATTAGCAAGCTGCACTGGAAAGCGTTGGGGAAGTTGAACGCCCAGTGCTAAATCCCAGGTCAACATCGTTGTCACCAATCGGCCTCGTCATCAACAAAGCCTCAGAGGACCGTTACTGGAGTATTCGGCGATTGTATGATGAAATGCCGCTGATGCCCAATCAGCAATCTTCACTGTATGCAAAACATGGTCGGAATCTGTAGTATGTCACTGAAGGTGATCATAGCAACTTCTACGACCTACACTGATGATTCAAAACCTTGCGACCACCCGCTTCATAGCGTGTTATTCCCCCTTTGGAACGCTATACTGAAGGGATATTGCGAGCACAGATTCGACAGGGTCTTGGTAGGTATGCGGAAGTAAGTGGTACCAGATGTCTATACAGGGTGAAAAGTATTTAAACCGACAAACTCTTGGAGGTTGCAGGGGACATCAAAACAAATATTTTTCCCAATGTCATTTTTTCCTATGAGGATTATTTAACTGCTGTCCATCAATGTAGTACCGCATTGTCTCTGTCTACTAATGGAGCGATACACCTGGAGTGAGTACACTGATATGGTTGGTGCGTACTGCGTAGCGCACCATGACGGACGAGCTGCTCAGCGGGTTTATCAACAACAATATCCTAATCGCCGTATCCCGGATCATACGATCTTTGCTGCTGTGTACCAACGTGTGCGTGAGACCTGGTCATTTAGCAGATTACCTAGACAGGGACACCGTCGCACGGTAAGAACGCTGCAATTTGAGGAAGCTGTCATGCAGCATGTGGAGCGGGATCCTTCAATCAGCATTCGTGCAATTGCACACAACATGGGGACGAATCAGACGAATGTAAGAACAGTCCTTCGAGAGCAATTGCTACGTCCATTTCACTTACAGTGTCTCCACAACCTGGAACCAGTTGATTATCCACCCACATCACAGTTCCTCTACCGGTTTAAATACTCGTCATAGGAAAAAATAACACTAGGGAAACATATTTGTTTTGATGTCCCCTACAACCTCCCAGAGTTTGTCGGTTTAAATACTTTTCACCCTGTATACAAGTCAGGCAGCTCTCGTAAAGTACGGGACAACGTTTTGTGGGCACGGAGCCGGCGCCGCATATCAGCTCAAATGTGTTAAGTTGGGTTCAGACGGGGCGAATTTGACAGCAGTGACATCAACATGGATTCACTTTAATGGTCCTCAAACTACTATGGCACGATTTTGGCCTTATGAGATGGACAGTTACCTTGTTCGAAGAAGCCATTTTTGCGAACAAAGACATGAAGCATGAAGCGATGCAGATGGTCTACAATGTTCATGTAGTCAACAGCTCTCATTGTGCCTTTGATTAGTACAACAGGATTCATGGAAGACCGGGTGAAAGTCTCCCATAGCATAATACTCTCCACACCAGCCTGCATCCATGGCGCAGTCCATGTTTCCAGTAGCTATTCGCTTGGAGGACCCACATCAGGCCACGATCATCATCCTGGTGTAGCAAAAAACATGATTCATCTGACCAAGTGATACGTTTTCATTTATCTGTGGTCCAATCTCGATTGATCCTGTGCCCACTGCAATCCCGATTGACGTATCATTGGGTCAACATGAGAATGCATAGGCATTGTCTGCTGTGGAGCTGTATGAGCAACAAAGTGCACTGAACGGTGTGCTCCAAAACCATTATGCCTCCACTAGCATAGTACTCTGTCGTGAGATCTGCCACAGATTGACGCCTATCCCGTTTTACCGAGTGGGCTAGCCTCAGAACTGCACACTCTGTGGTGAGGCGCGGTCTTCCAACACCTTGTCGTCAACTCTTGGTTTCACCATTCTTCAACCGCTTTCCATAGATACGTACGACAGTAACATGTGAAGAGACGACCAGTTTCACCCTTTCCAATATGCTCGTTCCTAGGCGCTGGGACATAACAATGTTCCCAACGTCAAAGTTGCTTATGTTAGTGGGTCTGTCCATTTGCAGCCTGTATTGTCGCTAGAATGTGCTGTGTACGACTTCTTACACAACGGGAAGCAGAGATTGGCGACAGACTTTTGCGGCAACTGCATGGTAAGAAATCTGGATAAGAACAGAAACGATTAGCGAACAAGTTAACCCAGTAAACGGAAGATTTACTTGTATTTCTTCAAGCATACAAAGACTCATTACAAACAATGCAACAAGAAATACAGGGTGTTTCAAAATGAATATACGAGTTTTAAGGCTTTGTAGCACGTATTACGTTCACCTTACAATTATAAATAATACACCAAATGAAAGAGAAACGCAAACAGTTTTTCTTTCAATTATTCCGTGTGAACACCGATCACACATAGAGTCGATAGGCGAGTTGTTCCGAAATCTTGATCGATGTGTCAGGAGTAACTGTTGCAATAACACTGTTTCTAAAGTCGCATAGATCAGCTGGAATTGGAGGCACATACACATTATCGCGTCGGATCGTGTGTGAACGTGGAGGACATGCATAAAACGCTGTGTCCACCGGCCCCTTGCGCCCAATCCACCGGTCGGATACAACGTCGTTTAACCAGTCGCGTACTGAGTTACGCCAGTGAGGTGGCGCACCATCTTGCTCCCAAATAAATATGTGTTGTTCAGCCTCTTCCCATTGAGGCACGAGCCATAG
The DNA here is from genome assembly GCF_021461385.2 of Schistocerca piceifrons. Taxonomy (NCBI): domain Eukaryota; kingdom Metazoa; phylum Arthropoda; class Insecta; order Orthoptera; family Acrididae; genus Schistocerca; species Schistocerca piceifrons. The sequence goes on from NC_060140.1 coordinate 192,196,779, forward strand.
CTGTAGCACATCAAATAAAAAACATCAGTTACAGTTGATTCACCGAAAAAGAAAGGCCCATAAACTTCCCGCAGGGATATTTCTTGAGGCTAAGCTTGAAAGACCCGCACTCGTTCAACACGTTTTTCAGGCACGCTTTGTCATTCCATACTCTTCCCATTGCGCACAGGTATACAAACAAAACTGTTTGAGTTGGTCTTTCATCTGGAGTATTATTTATAATTGTAAGTTGAACGTAATAAATGCTACAGCGCCTTAAAACCGGTATGTTCATTTTGAAACACCCTGTATAATCCATTGCACAAAATAGCAATAAAGATGAGGCTCTCTGAAATAAGCACGAATGATGGTGACGAAACTGACTAGGCAGCGTCTGCGTAGCGTGTCATAGCGAACTAGCCCCGAGTGCGAGTGGACTGTGTGATAGCCACCGGCCATCCTACACTACTGGCCATTAAAATTGCTAAACCAAGAAGAAATGCAGATGATAAACGGGTATTTATTGGACAAATATATTATACTAGAACTGACATGTGATTACATTTTCACGCAATTTGGGTGTATAGATCCTGAGAAATCAGTACCCAGAACAACCACCTCTGGCCGTAATAACGGCCTTGATGCGCCTGGACATTGAGTCAAACAGAGCTTGGATGGCGTGTACAGGTACAGCCTCAACACGATACCACAGTTCATCAAGAGTAGCGACTGGCGTATTGTGACGAGCCATTTGCTCGGCCACCATTGACCAGACGTTTTCAATTGGTGAGAGATCTGGAGAATGTGCTGGCCAGGGCAGCAGTCTAACATTTTCTGTATCCAAAAAGGCCCGTACAGGACCTGCAACATGCGGTCGTGCATTATCCTGCTGAAATGTAGGGTTTCGCAGGGATCGAATGAAGGGTAGAGCCACGGGTCGTAACACGTGTGAAATGTTACGTCCACTGTTCAAAGTGCCGTCAATGCGAACAAGAGGTGACCGAGACGTGTAACCAGTGGCACCCCTAACATCACACTGGGTGATACGCCAGTATGGCGATGACGAACACACGCTTCCAATGTGCGTTCACCGCGATGTCGCCAAACACGGATGCGATCATCATGATGCTGTAAACAGAACCTGGATTCATCCGAAAAAATGACGTTTTGCCATTCGTGCACCCAGGTTCGTCGTTGAATACACCATCGCAGGCGCTCCTGTCTGTGATGCAGCGTCAAGGGTAACTGCATTCATGGTCTCCGAGCTGATAGTCCATGCTGCTGCAAGCGTCGTCGAACTGTTAGTGCAGATGGTTGTTGTCTTGCAAACGTCCCCATCTGTTGAGTCAGGGATCGAGACGTGGCTGCACGATCTGTTACAGCCATGCGGATAAGATGCCTGTCATCTCGACTGCTAATGATACGAGGCCATTGGGATCCAGCACTGCGTTCCGTATTACCCTCCTGAACCCACCGATTCCATAGTCTGCTAACAGTCCTTGGATCTCGACCAACGCGAACAGCAATGTCGCGATACGATGGTACGCATTTCTGCTCCTTACAGGAGACATCACAACAACGTTTCACCAGGCAACGCCGGTCAAATGCTGTTTGTGTATGAGAAATCGGTTGGAAACTTTCCTCATGTCAGCACGTTGTAGGTGCCACCACCGGCGCTAACCTTGGCTGAATGCTCTGAAAAGCTAATCATTTGCATATCACAGCATCTTCTTCCTGTCGTTTAAATTTCGCGTCTGTAGCACGTCATCTTCGTGGTGTAGCAATTTTAATGGGCAGTAGTGTATATCGCCACAGTAAAGAGTGCTTGCGCTACAGACCCGCTGTAGACGTGGCTAGCTTGGCATGTGCCATTGGGGCCGTCAGTTCCATACGATTTCTGTCATCATCTGACGTAAATTTTCATTTTTGTTGGCAGTGTTTGCCAACACTGAGACGTTGGTAGAGTAGTATCGATATGTGGTTCCACAAAGTGGTTCCATATTTGTCTCTGTTCCACTTATATTCTTTCCCTACTGCATCACATCCCTGGGCAGTGATCATAATGTTCTAGCTCGTCGTACATGTGAATGCTTTCCAAGTACTTGGGATTCACATTAATTTTGAACAGTTATCGATATTGTCATCAAAACACTAATTATGTACTTAGCGAAAGTAAGGGCATCTGAGGAGGAGCTTCTGTTTACTACCCTTGAGTGGTGAGTTTACCCGTATGTAAACGGTTCGAATCCTGGTGGCGTAAAGAATATTGATTGCCATTATTTGATTGGAAAGAAGAGGAGAGGTTGTGGTGTAAGATTCTTGATCGCTAGACTTTGCAACAGTGTCCTGGATATTCCAAACCTTTCTACAGTGTATTATGAAGTGAGGGCTCATCACAAATAATCTACACCGCACGTATACACACTGAAACTATGCGAAGGAAAGGTTTTTCAGTTAAACATCCTCTTGTGGGTCTCCCAGACAAACAAAGCCATATCATTTTATACGTCTTAGCTTAACGCCAGGGTCGATGTTTCCCAGTTGGCTCGCCAACGGACAGATGACGGATCTGGGATAAATATTCTCTCTGCTGAATTATGTAGGAAGCTAGGCTCTTATGCCACAAACTTGATCTGCTGCCAGACGCGATAAATCAGAGATTAGCATTTTCTTTGTTGGAATACACTGGCGTTGAAAGACCACGGAGATTGTCTTCTCCACGGAACGCCGTGTCACGTCGTCACACTCTGACGTAAGACAAAAAGCACAATTCTTATACACTGGCGGAAAAAAAAACACAACACCAGCGAGATTTTGTGCGACATAAACGAAAGTTGGTGAGCGTGTTTCTACATCTGATAGATGATGTGTATTCAAATTTCGCGCCAGTCGCATAAGAGTGGAGCTAGTAACGCCACTATGAGAACGCAAACCAGATTTGCTTTAAGTACACACTGCAACGGTCGTGAGCGTTAGTTACCTTTGAGATTGGATGTGGTGGATTGATATTAGTCAAGAATGCCTTTAAGGCGACAAAGACACCATTATCTATACCTCACTGAGTTTGAACGAGGTCGTGTAATAGGAATACGAGAAACTGGATATTGCTTCTGTAGAAAGACCTAGCGGGAATGTAGCATTGTACGTGATTGCTCGCAGCGGTGGTCACGACTATGTGCAGTCGCAAAAAGACTGGGCTCTGAACGGCCACGTGGTACTGCCGAGAGGGAAGAGCATCGTGTTCAGCGTATGGCTGTGACGCATCGTATTCCGTGTGCGGCAGCAATTTGAGCAACGCTTGACACCGCAGTGACACAGTTATTACTTCAACGGTGTCGAGCGAGAGCTCATTGGAGGACAGAAAGGAGGTCAGTTGTGTTTTCTGATGAAAGCTGATTATGCCTCGGTGCCAGTGACGGCTGCGTGTTGGTTAGAGACAGGCCAGCTGCATGTTAGACACACGGGACCTTCACCTGCTGTTATGACCTGGGGTGCGATTTCGTATGACAGTAGGAGCGCTCTCGTGGTTATCCCATGTGCCCGGACTGCAAATTTGTACGTCAATCTGATGATTCGTCCTGTCGTGCTTCCATTCATGAACAGGAGGTGTTTTCAACAGGAAACGCTCGCCCATATACTGCTGTTGTAACCCAAAAAGCTCCACAGAGTGTCGAAATGTTGTCTTGGCATCCTCGATCACCAGATCTGTCTCCAGTCGAGGACATATGGGAGTTCATCGGACGACAACTCCAGCGTCATCCACAAACAGCATTAACAGTCCGTCTATTGACCGACCAAGCGCAACAGACACGGAATTCCATCCCACAAACTGCAATCCGGCACCTGTACAACACAATGCATGCATGTTTGCGTGCTTACATTCAACATTCTGGCGGTTACACCGGTTATTAATGTACCAGTATTCCACAATTGGAATGGCTTATCTCGTGCTTACATTAACCCTTGATCTTGCAACGTTAATCACTTAAATATGTTACCTACACATATGTATTACCGATATTTCATTACTCAACATTAATTATTTTTTGATATTGCGTTTTTTCCGCCAGTGTATGTGCTATATTCATAGTAGTTTTACTTCAATTTAGAAAAATTTAATCTGTCAAAAGTAGAAGAAACAGTTGTATACAAAACTTCATTTACTGGTATAACGCACACAACGGGGAAGTGAAACAGATCCGGATCGTGGGGTTAACGATCGTGGGTTTACTCTATCCCTAGTTAGTGTGTTGGTTGTTAATGGTTTCCCACACGTCCTAAGGTAGTGCCAGTCTACGGTTGGAGTAACGAACGACGATCGTCGAGTTTGGGGATGTTCTGTGCATTCCCCGACATCCAGTGAGCATTCAGTAGTGTTCTGAGAGCTCAGCTATGACTGTAGTAGCCAGGCGAACATTAAATGTGATCGTAGCGAGTTATTTAGTGAATTTTTGTTCCATGATGGTGGTAACTGACAAATTCTACATAAGCAAGCGAGAGGCATAATTTGCAGAATATAGATTTCTTCACGGGCAAAGCCCCTCTATGCGCGCATCGCAATTGTCGCTTGGAATCGGCAATACGGCAGTTGCTGTGCGTGCCTCGATCTGCGCAAAACCGCCATCGTTCGTGAATCAGACTGTAGTCGTCCGGCGTCTAAAAAATATGCAAACAGCCGAGAGCAGTCATTATTCAAATGACGCATAGCCAACATTTGTGTGCAATTTTGTCTAGTGTTACTGAGTACTGAAATGCACTGTTTGCCGCTAACCTCCGAATATGTGCGGGCAGAAAGTGTGCAAGGAAATTCACAATACCTCCAGTGTTTCAGAAGATGAATGCACGGAAAGCACAAGACATACAGAAAAATGACACATATCAGTGGATAAGATGTCTCTCCAGGATCCGATTAGTAAAACGTGCTGAGTAGTTGCAGAACAAGTCGGTAGGGGGCAGGCAAGTCAGAACACGGAGTATATTGGAGCGATGTGTGCGTTTTATGTCCTTGATTCGCTAGATCTGAGTCAATTGTGGGGATTCAGAGGCGATTTTGTACCAAATACCAGGTAAAAACTCAAACAGACAGAACAATACATTGGTGGTACAACTGGTGGCTTATGTGGTGCAAAGGAAACAGGTTGCCCGGTACCGCGAGGAGAGAAGTTGGAGCATGTGCGGGAATCATTCTTCAGGAGCCGGAAAAAATCGACGACATGTGGAGTACAGAACTGCAGGTATCACAGTCAACTTCTGGCACATTCTACGCAGACGACTCCATGCAAAAGCGTACTTGCTGTATATGCGATCTAATGATTTCCTCACCTACTTTTAACTTGTAGATTGTCGTCACGGGTCACGTCGTAAGTTCATACCTTGAGAGAGGGCCTCACAGCAAACTAGCTCTGCGAGCACACGCTGAGCGGAGTACTGCGAGCAGCGAATACCATAGCCCCTCCATTGTCTCAGGGTACAAAGTGGGGAAACTTGTGCAAAGCAGGAAATCGATCCTGAGGAAAATCTAGATTGTCTTCAGATTCCTAGTCGATTTACAGGGCAATTACTTCAAGCTTCAAATCAGTGCAAATTGAGTACTGGAAGCTATTTCATTTTCCTATTGAGATGCGCTACGATTCCTGATTTTTTTTCCCGAACATGTCTGTCCTAATAAACTCAACGACGAACCCATATTTTTTACACTTTCTTCGACACTGCTAAGAATGTTACATCCATCTGCCTGCCTTTCGTAGAAAGCTAAATATTGTGCAACCTACTCTTTACACAGACATTGCACGCTGGCTGTAAACGTTGTCTGCCATAACCTATGCGGGACGCATGATTGTCATATTTGGTAACAACACCACGCAGAATTGTTCTACATGAAGTGGACATCAATATTCATCTGCAACTACCAAGTGTCTTTTTATTAAATTGACATTTGCGAAAGGACGCGAGAACTTTGCTACAAGCAGTGCAGTTTTGTAGCTCATCCGAACAGCACACTCACATGACTTATCCTTCTTCTTCTTCTTCTTCTTCTTCTTCTTCTTCAGAGGGCTTTAAGTTTTTAAAACTCTTGTACACGCTCCGGTCCTTCATATTTTCCGTTTCCGCACTCTTTGGTTTGGTAATTAGTGTAGAGCCTTTGTAAATTGAACTTCCTGAAAGTACTGAGCGTTTTACGGCATACTAACGTTTTGCGAACCAATTTTCTGTGTAAAACGGTAAGATCCTTCGCATTGCAAATTTGAGTGCGAAGACTTTGTCGGTGTTACACAATGCCGACTCGCCATTGCTGCTGTTAGATGGCACCGCTATCAAAACTGACCTTCCCATGTATCACAGTTAGAGCGTCTCCCGTGTTGATGCGCGTGCATTTCCCTTGTAGTGTTGGCAGAAGAGCCAACACTGTGTTTCTAGAGGAGGCCGAAATGCACGCGTTTAATTACACGCTGACTGGCGCGAGGTCTGGAACAGTTAAAGGAATTAATAGTAGCAAATATAGTAAGCAGATGATGTAATACTTAACTTTAATCCACAATTGTAGAACATCTCTCGTTACGGTACATGCTTCATAAGATTAATTATCAATTGAATACGGCGCCTTGCTAGGTCGTAGCAAATGTAGCTGAAGGCTAATGAGAGCGTATTTGTCAGTGAAGCATTGCTATGAACGTCGGCTGTACAACTGGGGCGAGTCCTAGTAAGTCTCTCTAGACCTGCCGTATGGTGGCGCTCGGTCTGCTATCACTGACAGTGGCGACACGCGGGTCCGGCGTATACTAATGGACCGCGGCCGATTTAAAGGCTACCACCTAGCAAGTGTGGTGTCTGGCGGTGACACCACATCCCTCACTCCCCATCAACGCCGCAAATGGTCCTCTCGCGAGGAAGAGCGTGAAAGGCGCTAGTGCTAACGCTCAAAATCAGCGAGTTATTAAGCTCTGCCGTAAGAGCTATGAGCACCTTGTTCATCATCGCTTCTGTAAAAAAAAGTCTCTTCTACTCAACAAATGCCCGTAGCTCTTAAGGTATGCATTTTATATAACCTATGTTTACATGACTTTTCTGCTTCGAATGATCGTTCCTGTCGTATGCCAGAATACTGACTATTCCTACATAGACATCCTATATACCTTTCGTCGGAGTGTTGCGAATAAATGCCATGTGTGTTATTATCTGACAACGTCGAAGGGAAATTCCCATCGCACCACCCTCAGATTTAGTGGTAAAATGCCACGTTGGTTAGCGCGTCAAAAACTGAACACTGATCAAGCATGAAAACAGGAAGAAGGTGTACTAAACGGTGAACGAAGGAGCAGAAAAAGAAGCAGTGAACGGTCAAGCTCAGGATGTGAAACATCGAGTGTATTGCAAGAACCACTGCGTCGTGGATGTGTGGTCAGGTGTTGGACTGCAAAGCGAGAGATGCGTGATCAAATCTCCCTCGTGCCCCATTTTTTTCACAAAATCATGACCTTTCCGTCCGGTCATTGACATGTCACTTCTCCTTCTGTAATCTTGGCAACTGTCATACTATACATTGGTTATAGATTGTGAGTCATATGGTAAGTATGTACTACAGTCGCAATCAAATATTATGAATAGCGAGAGCAGGCGAGATGCTGCATAGGTCTCTAACAGAAATAAAAACGACTAATAAACGTGTGTGAACAATGTTGCAACAAAGGAATTCAGAAGTCAGAACTACTAATATGGAACGCAAGAGTCATAACATGAAATGAATACCCATAGCTGCATACAGGCGTTGATATAAGTCACCGGGGACAGCTGAAAATGTGTGCCCCGACCGGAACTCGAACCCGAGATCGCCTGCTTACATGGCAGACGCTTTATCCATCTTTTTTTTCCTTTTTCTTTCGGCATTGTTCGCTGAGTTTGGTCTGGGCGGACGTCACAAGACATCCGTTCAAGTTGGTCATTGATTCCTTTACTCAGTTTTTTTTTTTTTTTTTTTTTTTTTTTTATTACAGGGGGCGAGCAGCCCTCTGACCGAACACGCTGAGCTACCGTGCCGGCAACCATCTGAGCCACCGAATCAACCTGGGTTGAATAACGTTGTTTGCGGTATATTATGAGGTTTTACATTTATGTGCGTATGCCACTGGAGCAGTAATACTATTTTAAAGCGTTGACCAAGACGGAAAGTTGCTCTCGTTCGTGTTTATAGCGACAACTGTTGCGTATTATAATAATAGGCAGTATGCACCCACAAAGGGCGACTATAAAAAAATTACGAAAATGGCAAACAGCCGAAATCAGCTGATGGCGTGATAGAAATGTCAGTGATTGCATAACAGCCAGGGTGGAAAATGGAATTGTTCTTCATTTCAGTGTTTTTAGATCAGTGTAAGAGTTACTAGTGTCTGCTTCCGAAGTTGACTTTCATAGTGAATTCTCTATATGTCTTTTATTTCAGCTGTGTCGATGTACTCCATGATTTATTGATATTGGCAGCCATATGGACGTATGAGTTACGTAGCTCCATAATCGATAACATAATGTGAATATACACTTTTGAAACAAGACAGCTGGGTGGAATATTCGAAACATATCTGTTGAGAAATCCATCTGAATGCCCATGAGACCTGGCAGGAGAGCTCACACACACACACACACACACACACACACACAAAATTATAGTTAACGGTTTGCCATGGAGTGGTGTTGCTGCTGCGTTGTAGTTTATTGATGGATGGTGTGGACCTTTACAACAGTGAAGGCCGACTGCACCAACGTTGATTAAACCGCTGTTAAGTCGGCAGTTAACCCTGGTCAACGCAAATCTACTGCACCAACCCTAGTTAAAGTCAAACGAGGGAGTTGATCATGGTTAAAGTTGACCGAGGTTGGAGGGTCGTCTACTTTGAACTGATCATGGTTAGAATAAAATAAATATGTACAGTATTAAGTTGTCGGCGTGTTTCGATATTTTAGATGAAAAATGTTATATCTTGACCATGTAAATCGTCTCCGCAATTGTATTGGTGTACTTGTCAAAAGGGGAAATCCTTCTGAAGATTACGGAGACAGAACACTTGAAGATAGATTTCGTCATTCAAAAGAAACAGTGTGATGGTTATTTGGTCAAATCAACGAGAGGACGGAATTGTATACTTATCGAAATAACCCTGCAACGCCCATGAACAGACATTAAGGGCGCTTGCAACTGATGCATTTAATATAGTTTTGATACAATTTGTCACAGTTAAATATCGAATAATGACATTTGTAGATGCGATCTTTACGCAGTATCGATACAGAGACGTAACTGGTCTGTTGAAGGGCAATTTATAGTGTCATGAGCTGCGAAGAGAGAGGTTGCAAGTTCGTGTCCATCTCCTTCTAAATTTATTTTCATCTTTTGTTTTCCATAATATTTTTGGTATGTCTTCTTAATTTAATAGACGTATTACATGAAGTAGTCGATGTTATTTATCACAAAAATGTATTTGCTGCAATTCTTGTTGCAAAGGCCAACGTTTGCAATGTTACCCCAGTGGGTAGAAAACGTAACGTTCAGTTTATATCAGAAAGTAAACAAAAGTTACACACTGGAAGTTTTTGTTATTATGAAACTTCGTGCAAAATGTGTGTCCCCATCTCTCGGATTTACGAGCTGCCTCACGTTTGTATCTTGTCGGCAAATATCTTTTTCAGTGATAAGCAGCTTCGAAAATATATGCTCTTCCATTCAAATGAAATTACGAAACGAATCGCGATCTTGAAATCTATCTGATGAAATACGTTACTTCAGAGTGATGGTAGTCAATGCAACATCGGAAATCTAGATATTATGCAAGTGCAAACTGACACTAGACACTATAATTTAAGTACATTCAATTTAAAATCGAAAATGGTGTGAAGCTTGAATTGTGTTAACGAAAAGCTTCTACAAGTACGAATGCCAGATCATTGTACAGCATTATTCGCTGTTCAAACTATCGACAAGTCTAAAACCTTCTTAACACCATACCCGTCCGTTTTTTTTTGTTAAATTCGAATTTTCACATTACAGCCAACCATTTCTAAAAGGATATCAGTTTCAAATGTTGAGAAGCTAGGTCTCCTTTTCTTGCTCTCCATAGCGCGGTAACAATACCCACGCTCACGACAACGAACTGCGAATCACCTGTAAGTACCATAGGCAACAATTAACATTAACTTTGTATGTACGCTGATGAGCCAAAACATTATGATCATCTGCTTAATAGCTTTTTTGTCCGTCTTTGGAACGAAATACATCGCTGATATTGTGTATCAGGGATCCGACAGTTTGTTAGCAGGTTTGCGCAGGTATGTGGCATTAGATGTCTACGCATAGGTCATGTAATAACGGGCCTTTGATCTGCGTGTTTTTTGATGGGGCCCGATAGCGGCCAAGATGGGTTCAACAGGATTTACATCGGGCGTATTTCGTCGTCGAGACATAAACGTGAGTTCATCATAATGCTCCTCAAACCACTGTAGCATGGGTTTTGTGTTGTTTGGGGGAAGAGACCAAACAACGAGGTCATCGGTCTCATCGGATTAGGGAAAGACGGGGAAGGAAGTCGGCCGTACCCTTTCAAAGGAATCATCTCGGCGTTTGCCTGGAGCGATTTAGGGAAATCTCGGAAAACCTAAATCAGGATGGCCGGACGCGGGATTGAACAGTCGTCCTCCCGAATGCGAGTCCAGAGTGCTAACCACTGCTCCACCTCGCTCAGTACTGTAGCATGGTTCTGGCTCTGAGACACGGACAATTTTTCTGCTGAAAGATAAACGACGTCGCCGTCGGGGAAGACATCAAGCATGAAGGGATGCAGGCGTTGTCTTCGATTACTACCAGAAGTCCCATGCAAGGGCAGGAGAATGTCTCCCATAGCGTAATAACTGCTTCCACCATCGACCTAGCGCAGCACATTTGTGATTCACCCGAAGAACCAACACGTTTCCGTTGATCGACGGTCGAACTGCGGTGGTCCCGTGCCCACTGCAATCGTAACTGACGATGTCGTTGGGCCAACATGTGAGTCCGCAGCTCGTGGTCGTGCGGTAGCGTTCTCGCTTCCCACAGCCGGGTTCCCGGATTCGATTCGCGGCGAGATCAGGGATTTTCTCTGCCTCGTGATGACTGGGTGTTGTGTGATGTCCTTAGGTTAGTTAGGTTTAAGTACTTCTAAGTTCTAGAGGACTGATGACCATAGATGTTAAGTCCCATAGTGCTCAGAGCCAGAGCCAACATGTGAACATGTACGGGTGGTGTGCTGCAGTTCTCCATGCTCAACAATGTACGATGAACGGTGTGATCCGAAACACTTGTGCATACACCAGCAGTGTGCTTTTGTGGCAAAGGTGCCACAGATCACCATACATCCCCCTTTACAGATCAGACAAGCCTCCGAAACCTACGTTCTGTGAAGAGTCGTGGACGTCCTACCATTTAGCCCCTATGGTAGTTTCACTGTCCCTCTACCTCTTTCCGTAGATTCTCACGACAGTAGCACTTGAACATTCGACAATCTTTTCCGTTTACGAGATACTCGTTCACAGGCTCTTCCCTTTGTCAAAGTCGCTTATCTCAATGGATTTCCCCATTTGCAGCCCATACCTTCGCTAGAGTGATGCCCCATGCGCGCAACGCCACCAGGCGGCATCCAACGTCGCGGTAGGTAGTGGTCGTAATGTTTTGGCTGATCAATAATGGGCGTCCTTTGTAACACGAAGTTAACCGTAGTCAAATTCCTGGTTAGCTGAACGTGTTTTGTTATCCAGCATTTAACGTTAACCACTGTTAATCTTTAACCGTGTTCAGGAGATCCTCGGTTATCTTGCTTTTTAATCAACGTCGGTGCAGTCGGCCGTGAGAGGCAGAAGAGGTCGGTGGCGGGTGTCAGTCTGGTCGTAGTGGCGGCAACCCCGATCTCTGGAGCGTTATTAATGACGGAAGAGGAGCCAGCTGGCAGTCCGGGCCGCGGCCGTTAATGTGCATGAGCGGCGGTGGCCACGATCAGGGCATCTCTGCATGGCGAGCAGCGCATACGACTTGCAGATGCGGCCGCTGCGCCGTCTCGCCAGCGCCGCTCACCCGCGGCCCGACAGTCTCCTACTCCGCTTTGACTTCCTGCAACATCATCGCCAGAGGTTTCGATCCTGGGCACCTCTGGCGAAAGAGAAAAGAACGTGGTTTGGAATTCATCCCCTCCCCCCATCCCATTCCCATCATCCTCCTCTCTCCCGACATAAGGTCAAATGGTTCAGATGGCTCTGAGCACTATGGGACTTCACATCTGAGGTCATCAGTCCCCTAAGAACTACACTACTGGCCATTAAAATTGCTACACCAAGAAGAAATTCAGTTGATAAACGGGTATTCATTGGACAAATATATTTTACTAGAACTGACATGTGATTACATTTGCACGCAATTTGGGTGCATAGATGCTGAGAAATCAGTACCCAGAACAACCACCTCTGGCCGTAGTAACGGCCTTGATACGCCTGGGCATTGAGTCAAACAGAGCTTGGATGGCGTGTACAGGTACAGTTGCCCATGCAACTTCAACACGATACCACAGTTCATCAAGAGTAGTGACTGGCGTATTGTGACGAACCAGTTGCTCTGCCACCATTGACCAGACGTTTTCAGTTGGTGAGAGATCCGGAGAATGTGCTGGCCAGGGCAGCAGTCGAACATTTTCTGTATCCATAAAGGCTCGTACAGGACCTGCAACGTGCGGTCGTGCATTATCCTGCTATTTTATTCTCGAATCAGAAACATACAAATTTACAGTAGCCATACACATCAATAAATATGTAACTATATTCATCGATATGATGGTCAACTGTGGTCCTGAAAAGTACCAGGATGATGTTTCTGGTGTGAAAGGATCAGCCGCCAGAGAAACCTGACGCCCAGGGTACGCCCGATTGCAAGTCTTATCTTGGTCGGAAATCATTGCAATCTTCGTGAAGGCTCCTTTCATGTACCCCTGCTGAGATGTAGGGTTTCGCAGGGATCGAATGAAGGGTAGAGCCACAGGACGTAACACTTCTGAAATGTAACGTCCACGGTTCAAAGTGACGTCAGTGCGAACAAGAGGTGAGCGAGACGTGTAACCAATGGCACCCCATACATCATACTGGGTGATACGCCAGTATGGCGATGACGAATACACGCTTCCAATGTGCGTTCACCGCGATGTCATGATGGTGGTAACAGAACCTGGATTCATCCGAAAAAATGACGGTTTGCCATTCGTGCGACCAGGTTCGTCGTTGAGTACACCATCGCAGGCGCTCCTGTCTGTGATGCAGCGTCAAGGGTAACCGCAGTCACGGTCTCCGAGCTGATAGTCCATGCTGCTGCAAATGTCGTCGAACTGTTCGTGCAGATGGTTGTCGTCTTGCAAACGTCCCCATCTGTTGACTCAGGGATCGAGACGTGGCTGCACAATCCGTTACAGCCATGCGGATAAGATGCTTTTCATCCTGACTGCTAGTGATACGAGGCCGTTGGGCTCCAGCACGGCGTTCCGTATTACCCTCCTGAACCCACCAATTCCATATTCTGCTAACAGTCATTGGATCTCGACCAACGCGAGCAGCAATGTCGCGATACGATAAACCGCAATCGCGATAGGCTACAATCCGACCTTTATCAAAGTCGGAAACATGATGGTAAGCATTTCTCCTCCTTACACGAGGCATCACAACAACGTTTCACCAGGCAACGCCGGTCAACTGCTGTTTGTGTATGAGAAATCGGTTGGAAACTTTCCTCATGTCAGTACGTTGTAGGTGTCGCCACCGGCGCCAACCTTGTGTGAATGCTCTGCAAAGCTAATCATTTGCATATCACAGCATCTTCTTCCTGTTGGTTAAATTTCGCGCCTGTAGCACGTCATCTTCGTGGTGTAACAATTTTAATGGCCAGTAGTGTAATATTCAACACATTTCCGTTGCATCACATCTCAAATCCCTCGATTTTCTTATTTTCCAGTTTTCTCACAGACAGTGGTTCCCAGCTATAGGTGCTGTGCACCAGTATCAGAAATTTCTTCCTCAGGTTAAGGCCGGAATTTGATACTAGCAGACTTCTCTTGACCAGGAATGACCTCTTTGCCTGTGCTATTCTGGGTTTTATGCCCTCCTTGCATCGTCAGTGATATTTTATGTGGTTTCGAAGGTAGCAGCACTACTTAACCTCGCCTACGTCGTGGTCACCAATTTTTATGTTTGTCTCTAATCTTATTTCTGCTACTCCTCATTACATGATTGTTCATTCTGTTGAACACGTTATGTAATTATTCTTCACTTTCACTGGGGATAGAAATTTCATCGAGTCTTACATTGATATCGTTTGACCCTGAATTTTAATATCACTCTTGAAAGTTTCGTTTATTTCTCTCATTGTTTCCTCGATGTATAGACTGAACAGTAGGGGCGAAAGACTCTTTCCCTCCCTTACACCTTTTCTAATATGAGCACTCCGCCTCTGATCTCCCATTCTTTACGGCAGTGAAATTGTGCAGAAAATCGTTAATATGGAAGGAAGTTCCCTAGCCATGCACTGTACAGTGGCTTACGAAGTATATATTTATATGTCGAATCTTGCATTTTTGCTTTGGGCAAAATGGCTGTAGGTTTCGTTTGGCAAATCCTTCCTCTGACCTTTTTATGAGATTTAGAGTATAGTGGTTGTCTGTGATGGGAGCTTAGGTTATGGAAGGGTCGTATGTTTCCCTCCACAACACACTCATAACATTGTGCGTTGAACGAACAGGGTTTTATGCAACCGAATTTCACTCTTTTCATCGCTGTTGATTTAATTTATTTTATTTCAGCGAATTTTATTCAACTGATGTACATCCTCAGGGTAGTATAGGCGACGATCTGCCGTCATATCGTTTCTTTGATGGCGCTATTGCCCAACTGATAACCACTAGTTGTCTATACGGAAAACCAGGACTAAGACAAGTGATACTAAATGTTTGGGTCGATCCTAGAGGTGTGTCCAGATGGCGTAATAGATGAATGTGGCTGCTCACTGGAAGTAGGAGACCCGTTTCGGATACTGGTTTGTCACAGTGTTTATATGCCCATACATATGAATTACAGCGCGAGTGCAACATTTCTGAGCAGATTTCAGTGATAACGTTTCACGTCACTGAATTTCACTGATTTCATCCCCATTTTATTCCAGTGAATGTAATTCAATTGGAGAGAGAATTGTTTGTGAACTTGGTGATCGTACCGTCTGGCATTTACCTGTCGTCATTTAGGGCAATCACGTTAATCTGTAAAGCCGATCTTGATATGAAATCTTCTCATTGGGGATACAAATCTAGTGTCTTATGCACATCACCAACTCGACTAGCCGTCAATGTGTGTCTGTTATTGCCTTTTTTTAAATAACTGAAACGTTTGGCTAATACTACTTTGTCCAACGTGTTTTCCCACTGAGGGCGTGGGTTGGAACTAGTTTGGCGGGGGGTTGCCAGTATGCTTGCACTGCACTGATTGGGCTTTGGTCTCTGGTTCATGGCAGTGGAGTCAAGTCTTGTCGATGGTCACGAGTTTGGACATGAAACATTCTGGATCCTGGCGGAGGCGTTGAAGGAGATCACTACACACGTCTTTGTGCGGTTGTATTTGTGCCGCATTCAGGGCTTTGCGGTTCCACCTGGTGGACACATTGCAGAACTTAATGTATTCGCACACTCTGCGGTGCAAACTGCTTCTGGCAAGTCCTGTGGCCACCTCCAGTTCCGTGCACGTGATGCACGAATTCTCATGAGTGTGCTTTTCTACTCTTGAAATGTTGTCTGGTGTTACCACAGTTGCTTTCCTTCCAGAATTGGTCCCTTTCTCTATTGACTTGCTGCCTCTTTTCCAGCCAGCCATCCAGTTGTATACGGTTTTTCGTAATTGTGCACTCTCTCCACACACTGCCACCAACGGCCAGTGAACATCCTCCTACCAGAGACATCACGTCGTTCGATGTTGTTCTCGATGCTCACACCCGATGTTGTCCACTCACGTAATGACAGCAGTTGTGAAAATGAGATTTACTGTGCAGGGATTACGCTTCCAGTGCTTAGTTACTTTCTTCTTACAGATGAGGCAAAGCCACCCGACGTGAAAACAATGAAACAGCAATGACAACGAAGACGTCGGCGTGGGAATTTTCTCAGATCGTGAGCTCTACCCAATGGTGGTTATCAAAAATCCTCGATATAGTGATATGAAAGTTATATTATCCGTGGATGAGTGGATTCGCCTGTGTGATACTTCAGTGAAAATTGCTGCCATGTTCAAGGTCTCTCAGTGTTACTACCTGATCATACGATCTCTGTTGGGGGTTTTCCACGAATGGTTTAACTTTAATGAGAAAAAATGCTCTCATCTGCAAACATTGAAAAATGTAACGTGTACCATTTAAGTGAACCAGCATACTCTAAACAAGCGGCTAAGCTGCCAGCCATATGTGTACAGATGTAGACTCATTGGACGGAGTTAGCGCACCAAACTTCGCATCCACTGGAAGAAATTCTCGTTCACCTGTTTGGAAATATGTAGGAACCAGCCATGCTAGATGTAGACACTGAACTACGTTTTTATTTAAGCATGTACATATATATTAACTGTATTTAAGAATTTATAAATACAACATAATTGTAAGACCCACAAGCGTTTCTTTTTTCTCTCTGTAAAATCCGCTGCATGCTAATGTAAACCTATAGTCATCACCATGGCCATATGCATGAAACACCCTCATGACAAGGACTTTGTCGTAACCAACTAGTCCCGCAATGATACTGAAAGCCAGAAGAAGAATAAGAAGAAGAAGAAGAATGGACCATTCCTGTCCAACAGTATACGAGCCAAAATTGTACCTCCATTGGATAGCAGCAGACGATCCTGATGGTATTCGCTTCCAACATGTGTACACATTTTCAAACACATTATTTCAGCCCAGATAACAGCTGTTACAGAAGATACTGACCAGCTCTGATGGTGTAACATACACGTCATTCAGCAAAAATGGTGATATCAAAATGTTCAAATGTGTGTGAAATCTTATGGGACTTAACTGCGAAGGTCATCAGTCCCTAAGATTACACACTACTTAACCTAAATTATCCTAAGGACAAACACACACACCCATGCCCAAGGGAGGACTCGAACCTCCGCCGGGACCAGCCGCACAGTCTATGACTGCAGCGCCTGAGACCTCTCGTCTAATCTCGCGCGGCCAATGGTGGTATCCCCCCACCAGAAAGAGTGAAGATGAACACTGTTTTCATATTTGGCGATATAGCTGTGGAAAACAAGGATCACTCACATATTTCTCTCTCGGTCATGATATTGGGGATGATGTCATTTATTTGAGCCAAACATACTCTAGGATTCCGAAGCACTTAGCAAGGGATAACACAAACCTTATTATTGCTTTCAAACAATACAGTTTAAAACACACGTAGGTACTGACACGAAATTGAATTAATTTATAACCATACGTGGAGACTGCTAGAATCACATACAGTACGGGTTTCTGATTATTGATAGAACAATAAAACTGAGTGACACATGATATAGACGAAAATTCCAGGAGCTATTTTAAAAAGATAATGCACCAACACATAAAAGTGCCTGTATATTGTATACTGTCGACTAGTTCGTACGCATGTCATGCATATATTCCGAGGAGAGCGATGCGTCATGCCCTGCCTCAGCTGGTGCGGCGTTTATCGTTAAGACGAGCTTTCTTTGCGGCGTAGCGCCCTCTAGTGATAGTGAACAAATTTCTTTTAACGTGTCAGTAAGTGAACTGTAAAGTATTGGTAAAGAAAAGATGAGTTCTTTAAAAGATTCTAATATGTCAGTAAGTATAGAGCACACTGATAATGTTAGAACTATTTCATTAAAGAAGTTAAAATTATACGTTAGTGCTGCGTTGGTGTGTTTTCTGGTAGTTGCATGTTATATCACAAAACTACTCAAATGACAAAATGTCTGACCTCATTTCTTGGGTCATAACTCAAAGAAATTATAGCAATTCAGTCAATAGAGAAACATCAATTTGAGTTTCTCGCCATTTTTGGATCAAATCATTGTAGCTAAGATAACTCAGCCATTAGGGTGGCACCCATTTGAATTTCCCACCATTTGCTTTCAATCAATAGCAAAAGAGAAGCAGGGGTGGGGGTAACAACTTCAAAGTGCACAGTTTGTTTACGTGTCAAATTACGCTTGTGCAAACATAACTTACGAGCACATGTGAACGTTTTGATGATCTACTAATAAAGCAGGCTGCACTTGAACACAGTATTCACCCCACACCCCCCTCACTACTCACGCATGCACGAGACACCTGTAGATATTACAGAGTATTTCCTAGCAAGAAGTCTCGCCGTTGATGACACTGTTCAGAGTTGATTTAACGGTTTGTGTGACGTTTCCTACCAGTGGAAAGCGAAAACGACGTGTGATGTACAAGGTAAACTCCAGGAAAGAGAGTGAGTAGCAATTACGATCCCAACTGCAGATTTCCCAAATCCTATCTTACGCTTCAATGACGTGAAACCCCTACATCTAAATTTAGATTCTATTATGTAGACCAATGACAGTACATGATGTAGTAGAATATCTATTTGTCTTTCCTTGGGAGTGTATTGGATGGAAACTGATCTGCGTCTACTTGTGGAACTCATGATGTTATCACCAAGTCCTAGATGCACTGTGAGAACAACTGAGTTCTTAGACTCCGTGCTGATTTCATGTTTCTGCAACTTCCAAAGCATTTCTTGATCAGAATAGCGACATCTTTTTGTTTATTGTTTCCCATCCAGGTTATGAAATATGCACATTCTTAATGAAGAATTCAGCATATGCGCCCTATTGAAATTTGATTTTTTTGTTTCATTTTTAAGTCACCCACTGATACTCCGAATGGCTGTGAGTTGATAAAAACTGATTTTTGAATTGTAAAGCGCTGCATCACTCATTCATTTTTGCAAATTAATTCGTTAACTGTATGATTCATGCTTGTTCAGGAAGGTGCTGAAATACGTCTACAACCTGTTTTCTTCCTGCCTGCTGTAGCCTCTTTTATAATTTCACTGTTTCATTATCACAAGGTGACTGTTAGTAAGCTATCTGTTCATGTTATACACTACTTTAATGAGTTAGGGACTTCCTCGTCTTTCCTTTGACGTTCCAAAAAAGGTGTATGCAATTTATTTGATTTTTATCGACATACAATACGAAAATGAACAAAGTAAGAATTCGAGAACACAGCAGGGTACAATTGCAGTCGACTATCAATGATTCCAACATCAAGAACCTAACAAAAAGTTCGGATGATTGAGAGTTCGATTTAATGCGAATTTGACTGCTCAAGGTGGCATCGGGTAAAATTAGAAGTAAGGGTATAAAGTTGAAAGATAGAACTGTTGTTTCAATAGTGTATGTATGCCTATGTTAAAGGAAGCAGAAGGTAACAACTATAATTCAAAATGAAGTTTAATTTTTACAGCTTAATTATTTTTTATTTTAACAATTAAAAGGAAAGACAAACACAAATTTCCGCGCGTACATAAGAAATTCCTATATCATTCATTTTTCCATGCTATGCAAACTATTTTATCAACCCTCGTTTTTGTTCCAAAAATCTTCTTAAAATCAAGTTACCGGTATGTCTTTTTTTTTTAAGTTAGTGGCCGCCCCTTGTGGCCGAGCGGTTCTAGGCGCTTCAGTCTGGAACTGCGCGACCGCTACGGTCGCAGGTTCGAATCCTTCCTCGGGCATGGATGTGTGTGATGTCCTTAGGTTAGTTAGGTTTAAGTAGTTCTAAGTTCTAGGGGACTGCTGACCTCAGATGTTAAGTCCCATAGTGCTCAGAGCCATTTGAATCATTTTTTAAGTTAGTGAGCCACTCTTCACTTGCGGCAAAGCGGGCAAACGTTTTATCTTATAGACTAACAACGAGTGGCTTGTGTTTTTTTAAATGAATAACCTCCAATAGGGATATTTTATTCTTGACATTGATTCAACCATTTCAATATGCATTCTTCAGGAGTCGGGAACAGATCTCGCACTGCTTGCTTCCCCCTGTTTATGATAACCAAGCTTACCTTTCTGTTTCACGTTTGTCGACAGCATGGATGACGCAATTCTGAAATCTTTCGTTATATACTAGTTTTTTTCACTCCACATTCTACTCGCTCAATAACCCGCGTTTTCTGCAAAGTCAGTTTTACAGCTGAATTATGAATTGTAGTAAGCTATGCACTGTTACGAAAACAAAAGAATGTCGCCAAGAGTTGAAGCTGAAAGACGAAACAATTATCTGAAGAACTGACGAAATAATTCGAATTATCGAGTTTTAGATGGCCGCACACTTGAAATTATCGTGGTGCAGTTGCTCATGACAAAAGCTTCGATTTATCGAGTGTACTAATACAAATAAGATTTCTTCGATTTTTCAAAGATTTTTCAAGGGACTTGACAAGTTCGACTTATCGAGAAATTTGATGTATCGAGGTTCAAATTAGCAAGAGGAGACTGCATATATTTCCGTTACCAACTGTAACTGTACGGTCGAAGATTAATGTAAAAAGTCTCATATATACACCGACCTCTGGCATTCAGCAGCAATTTAAAAAATAAATACATACAGACAAATGTATTTCACAACATCAGTATGCTAACATTACTCGTAGAAGACCAATGAATTATCAATGGTTAGACGGTAGTATTTTATAAAACAAAAGCGTACTGCTACTGAGTTGCTTGTGTGTACTAATTTCAGACAAAAATACGAAAAGAGCTCTGCAAGACTTTGTGCCTGCAGAGTTCTAGGATACACTTTACATCAGTGGTGACATTTTATTAACCCAAGAACGTAACATACGGTTTAATTCTCCTAATGAACTATGAGCTGTTGTCACAGTTGCAGAAACTGGAATATCTACGCACTACTAGAATACAAATTCTATCAGTGGAAACAGGTATATTCCACTTCTGAGATTAACAAAAACATATAATTTGATTTTCGTAATGAACTATCAACTATCGTCACAGCCGAAGAAACTGGATTGCCTACAGACTTTTAGAAAATATTTTGTCAATGGGAACAGATATATACGATCTCTGAGGTTAACAGAAATTTATTTGGGACATACTCTTCAGACAAAAAAGTAACATATGGTTAAATTCTACCTACGAGGGCAGTTCAATAAGTAATGCAACACATTTTTTTCTGAAACAGGGGTTGTTTTATTCAGCATTGAAATACACCAAGTTATTCCCCAATCTTTTAGCTACACAACACTATTTTTCAGCGTAATCTCCATTCAATGCTACGGCCTTACGCCACCTTGAAATGAGGGCCTGTATGCCTGCACAGTACCATTCCACTGGTCGATGTCGGAGCCAACGTCGTACTGCATCAATAACTTCTTCATCATCCGCGTAGTGCCTCCCACGGATTGCGTCCTTCATTGGGCCAAATATATGGAAATCCGACGGTGCGAGATCGGGGCTGTAGGGTGCATGAGGAAGAACAGTCCACTGAAGTTTTGTGAGCTCCTCTCGGGTGCGAAGACTTGTGTGAGGTCTTGCGTTGTCATGAAGAAGGAGAAGTTCGTTCAGATTTTTGTGCCTACGAACATGCTGAAGTCGTTTCTTCAATTTCTGAAGAGTAACACAATACACTTCAGAGTTGATCGTTTGACCATGGGGAAGAACATCGAACAGAATAACCCCTTCAGCGTCCCAGAAGACTGTAACCATGACTTTACCGGCTGAGGGTATGGCTAAACTTTTTCTTGGTAGGGGAGTGGGTGTGGCGCCACTCCATTGATTGCCGTTTTGTTTCAGGTTCGAAGTGATGAACCCATGTTTCATCGCCTGTAACAATCTTTGACAAGAAATTGTCACCCTCAGCCACATGACGAGCAAGCAATTCCGCACAGATGGTTCTCCTTTGCTCTTTATGGTGTTCGGTTAGACAACGAGGGACCCAGCGGGAACAAACCTTTGAATGTCCCAACTGGTGAACAATTGTGACAGCACTACCAACAGAGATGTCAAGTTAAGCACTGAGTTGTTTGATGGTGATCTGTCGATCATCTCGAACGAGTGTGTTCGCACGCTTCGCCATTGCGGGAGTCACAGCTGTGCACGGCCGGCCCGCACGCGGGATATCAGACAGTCTTGCTTGACCTTGCGGCGATGATGACACACGCTTTGCCCAACGACTCACCGTGCTTTTGTCCACTGCCAGATCACCGTAGACATTCTGCAAGCGCCTATGAATATCTGAGATGCCCTGGTTTTCCGCCAAAAGAAACTCGATCACTGCCCGTTGTTTGCAACGCACATCCATTACAGACGCCATTTTAACAGCTCCGTACAGCGCTGCCACCTGTCGGAAGTCAATGAAACTATACGAGACGAAGCGGGAATGTTTGAAAATATTCCACAAGAAATTTCCGGTTTTTTCAACCAAAATTGGCCGAGAAAAAAAAGTGTTGCATTACTTATTGAACTGCCCTCGTGGAATTATGATCTGTTGACACAATCGCAGAAACTGGAATGTTTTTTGAACAGTTTAATACGATAAACTGGAAGAACATGTAACTGAACTGCATCCTAGTGGTTGATGTGATGTTCCTTATGGGTCTAAAATTATGGAACAATCAGAGACTTGTCAGGTCTCTTTGGACAGATGAAGGAAATTGATCTTTTCTCTTTATTAATTATTATTTACTCAACATTTTGTGTGGATTCTTTTATTTATTCTTGTACGAAAATACGGCATATGAATAATTCTAACGCTCATAACAATTCCGTTAACTTTTTCATGTACTAATATTTTATTCACACAAGGTTTCATATTCTTTCTCGCCAGTATTATTTTTCCGTCTTTTTAACAATATTCAGTCCTATATCTGCTTTTGGCGTTCTTCCAGTTAAGATTCTGAAAGCGCTCTGTAAATCGAATAAAATGAGATATGAATTAGTTCACTGCAATGAAATGAATGGAAGTAGGAGGATAAAATCCTTGCAGACGCAGTGGCATGAAATGACGTCACTGGAAAATAAGAATGTCCGACGATTATGTTTTGTGAATTCTGTTGTGCCTTCATTATGGTTCAATGGTTCAAATGGCTCTGAGCACTATGGGACTCAACTGCTGAGGTCATTAGTCTCCTAGAACTTAGAACTAGTTAAACCTAACTAACCTAAGGACATCACAAACATCCATGCCCGAGGCAAGATTCGAACCTGCGACCGTAGCGGTCTTGCGGTTCCAGACTGCAGCGCCTTTAACCGCACGGCCACTTCGGCCGGCCCTTCATTATATCTATGGCTTCTGAAGTACATATTGACTCGCCTTATGCTTTTTGTACTGTTCTTCATGAATAATTTTAGGTTACAATGTAGATCATCCTATCAAGTTTTGTCCTATGATACTACAAATATCAGCGTATATATGCAATGAAGTGAGATAATTTTATTCTTTTCAGTTCAAGAAACCGATATGTGGTTTTACATTACACGACTGGATTTTGTTTCCATACGTTAATAAACTGGATGCTATTTCACGTTCTTCGTTTACACGGAGCTCACAAATCCAATTTATAACTTCGGAAGAGAGAGCAATTACAGTCGTTGATGATGCAATATTAGTGCAGAAATAATACACTATCAGTAGCAGTAAACAAGACAACGTATATGTTGCTGAAAGATAAACTTACCGTTAACAGAAATACAGCTCTGAAGTTAGAAGACAATTCGATCCATAGACAGGCTGTGTGCACAATCTGGGCACATACCAAGAAGAAAAATTAATCTATCCATAGCGCATCATCAACGCAGCTCCGAAGCGTCTAAAGTGAAGCGTAATAGCAGCAGGAACTACCTACCGCCTACAGACTTCCATTGTTGGCAATCAGTAGCTAACAAAATGTTATATTTGCGTCCATCACTTGCTTCATGGCCAGTGTTTGGGTGTCAAGAGTTGAAACTGAAAGACAAAACAATAATCTGAAGAACTGACGAAATAATTCGAATTATCAAGTTTTAGATGGCCTCACATTTGAAATTATCGTGGTGCAGTTGCTCATGACAAAAGCTCGATGTGGAAATATCTTGCAGGAGACGCTGAGGGGCTCGTCAATAAGGCTAACTAGAGCATTTGGAACCGCTCTAGTAGGATAACTGGTTGTGATTTTAGAAATATTAAAAACAGATATTGTTGCTCTTGTTGTTGTATGGTCTTCAGTTTAATGGAGCTCTCCATGCTACTCTATCCTGTGCAAGCCTCTTCATTTCCGAGTACCTACTGCAACCTACATCCTTCTGATTCTGCTTAGTGTATTCATCTCTTGATCTCGCTCTATGATTTTTACCATCCACGCTTCCCTCCAATACTAAATTGATGATCCCTTGATGCCTCAGAACATGTCCTACCAACCGATCCCTTCATCTAGACAAGTTGGGCCACAAATTCCTCTTCTCCCCGGTTCTATTCAGTACCTCCTCATTAGTTACTTGATCTACCCATCTAATCTTCAGCATTCTTCTGTAGCACCACATTTCGAAAGCTTCTATTCTCGTCTTGTCTAAACTACTTATCGTCCATGTTTCACTTCCGTTTCATGCTACACTCCATACATATACTTTCAGAAATGACTTCCTAACACTTAAATCTATACTCGATGCTAACAAATTTCTCTTCTTCAGAAACGCTTTCCTTGCCATAGCCAGTCTACATTTTGTACCTTCTCTACTTCAACCATCATCGGTTATTTTGCTTCCCAAATAGCAAAACTCGGCTACTACTTTAAGTGTCCTACTTTCTAATTCCCTCTGCATCACCTCAATTAATTCGACTATATTCCATTATCCTCGTTTTGCTTTTGTTGATGTTCATCTTACATCCTCCTTTCAAGACACTGTCCATTTCGTTCACCTGTTCTTCCAGGTTCATTGCTGTCTCTGACAGAGTTACAATATCGTCGGCAAACTTCAAAATTTTTATTTCTTATCTACGGATTTTCTTTTATTTCCTTTACTGCTTGGTCAATATACAGATTGGATAACATCGGGGATAGGCTACAGCCCTGTCTCACTCCCTTCTCAATCACTGCTTCCCTTTCGTACCACTCGACTTTTATAGCTGCCATCTGGTTTCTGTACAAATTTTAAATAGCTTTTCGCTCCCTGTATTTTAGCCTTACCACCTTCAGAATTTGAAAGAGACAACAACAACAACACAGATACTGAAAGAGAGTCGATGTTACCATCAAAAGTTCCAGGTTTAACGCATGGAATTTGCAATAAAGTCCAGCTGACGCCCTGGCCGATGGATAGCTGGCAAAGCAACTGGAACTCACCTGATAAAGTTTGGCAGGTCTAGGGAATCCCTCCAAACATCCGGGAAAGGCTGTAGCTATATTATATCTCACCCAGACGAGGCATTACATTCAGCTGTTGACTCGGCGCGGCCCTTATTGAGAGCGCCTTTCAAGAATACAACGCCAGGAGAGAGGTGAATGTGATTGTGGAGTGGATGACTCTCCAGAGTAAGCTACATAGAGAAGAGGTAATAGAAGAAAACCGACTACATGTAACTTTTAAGGACCATTGTCGGGGAAGACTGTCAACAGTATGGCGATGCGATTTCCTCATAATTTTAAAATGTAAATTTCAACAGGTGTCTGGGAAATCACCAAAACAGGCTTAGAGCACGCAACACACACAGTCTGAATGGTAGTTACTGACATACTACGTGAAGCAGATTCAATGCATCGAATTAAATTGTGACTTTCGCCTACATTACCCACATCGTTGAGACCATCACCTATGGCCATTGTTGATTTGAACAGCTGCAAGGCAGTGTAGCGGACGGTATCTGAACGTTTACCCAAATGTTATTCAGTGGTTAAGGGATAGTAGCTTTTAATGTAGTTGTTCAGGGTTACAGCGGTTCCGTTTATTTTGAAAATATAAGCCACATAGATTAAGTGGCATTTAGAATTGCAGTTTCGCTTAAAAAACATTCGGGAATTCCACAAATTTAGTGAAATATACTTGTGGCAGTAGACGTAATTGTACTTTCCATAGGCGCAGCGTAATATCCACCCCTCTTATTTTGTTAGATATAATTTATGATACGTGCGACACAGTAAAGGCAATTGAATGTGGGGCAGATCTTATAAAAATAATTTTGACTGCCGATTTGAAGCGGGATCTGGGGAAACAACTTCAAATAGTATTAGCATCGTTTGTAAAATAATAATACAAATGTTTTATATACTTTTTCTTTATTTTGTACCATGTCTCATATAATAACATTTGATTGTGCGAAGTCTAATCTTTTAACTTTTCAAAACAATCAGTCTTAATTAATATAAATTATTTGAGCTTAATGCAGTAGTTTGGTAGAATGGAAACTTTAGATCTCTTATGAGCACTTCTCTCTAATAACGGACTGTAACTCTTTTTCCAAAATATGGATGCATGTTGTCTTCCTCTACGGAAGTAAGAATATGAGAAGACTAGCACAGATGTGCATTATTTAACCCTTATCTGTGACTTTACGTAAACTCAGTTCGAGGTCACTCACTGATTTACCAATTAATGTTTTATAAAAAATTTACAACATAATTTCTACGCACGATGGAAAATGGAAAGCATACGAGATGTTACAGTAGTAACAGCTTCTAACTGGCTGTAGATCCCTGACGGTGTGCGAGCAAACCTCGAATCTTTTCCAGGAGAGTCACATAACCAGCGGCTGTTGAGGGGACTCTGTATGTTAACTTAGCCTTTTTTAAACCAATTTCCATTTTTAATTTTGTTAATGAATAACTATTTCCTGTTAGCTTCTTAGACTTTATTGTTCTTTCGTACTATAAGCTTATAGTACGAAACAACAATAAAGTTTAAGCAGCTGACAGGAAATAACTATTCATTAAAATGTCATAACGTGACCTGTATTACGCTGGAGGCCCTACAATGTGGAAATTTCTATGCTGTGTTAATAATGAGTTACTAATAATTTTTAGATTCCATTTAGCTATAAACTGATCCAAAAAAGAAACAACAAGTATAAAGCAAATTTTCGGAAAGGTGGTGTAGATTGCAGCCCATGGAGAATGGATTTAACAAACACAACAATAATAAATAATCAATGATAATAATAAAATACTAAATTTATAACTTTTCACGGCACAAGAAATAAGAAACCAAGAACAACGAGGACAGAAGAATGGAAAACACAGCATGGGGAGGAGATGAAGGAGTAATGAAAAAGTAGGAAACAACAAAGAAGGAAGAAGAACTGCAGTTTTACATTATCCTGATTGGTCATATAAAACAAAACTGTGCATGTCGACACGTGTCTTACTGCAAACAAACCCATTTTCTAGACAAAGACACGCGAAGTGGCTTTATGATGCTGAATGACAGAATGGACAATGCGCTGTCCTCTCGGGCGCTAGTCGCATGGAGCTGCTGAGATTCTGCATTGATTGAGTATGGTCCTCCTGAACTCATCGACTCCTTACTTACATGACAATCGTGGGATACTGACCGACGCTAATAGCACTATCACGGAACAAAAGACCGCAGTCTCAATGGGCCACAATCCTGCCACTGCCACAAACAACCGACATTCAAATGCAATATCTGACTGAGAAACCAGCTGTATTGTCTTTCCTTATATGCATAATGTAGATGACGTTGTTAATACCTAATTTGTACGGTTGTGCTCTAAGACCAATCATTTGCATGCCCACACATGCTGTACGCTTCATGCCATTTTGACGTTTGTTATATGCGTCTTCAAGGTACTATGGTTTTAATAGCCAGTGGTGTAATACTGTTATGTGCAAGAAGTTCGTGAAAGTGGGTGTCTCACCGCAGTACTGTTCGTAAGTGAAATGTGAACCGCAGGAAAACCATAGAAGAAGAACCGAGAAACATTTGAAATGTTGTGTTGTTGAAGAGTAGTAAAAATTATGTAGGCAGACAAAATACAAAATGGAAAGGTTACTAAAATCATAGGTGAAGAAAGAAGTCTATGGAAGATATTTCCAGGAGAAGGAGTGTGTTAGTGTGAAATGTCCTACGACATCAAGGTATTGGTAGCTTGGCGCTGGAAGGAGCAGCAGTGTGGAAAATAGTAGTGGCAGACATGCAGAGTTACAGCTGATATTGAGTGTAGTACGTAGACTTCAAAAAACTAGGACGACATGGTACAGGTTTCTGTTTAGCTGTAGGACTGCTAGCGTCAAAGAAAATAATGGATTGCTAACTTTACTCTTGAGCCTAATGAAATGATGGTTCCTATGGCTCCGAGCACCATGGGACTTAATATCTGAGGTCATCAGTCCCCTAGACTTAGAACTACTTAAACCTAACTAACCTAAGAACAGCACACACATCCATGCCCGAGGCAGGATTCGAACCTGCGACCGTAGCAGCAGCGCGGCTCCGGACTGAAGCGCCTAGAACCGCTCGGCCACAACGGCCGGCTGATGAAATGAATTCTGCAAATTTCTTCTTAATAATTCTGCCTAAGGACATCGGTAGGGAAACGCGGAAATGAAAACTCGTTCAAAGTCGCCTATTTGGAGAAGCTCGTAGCTGCTTTATGCATCACCATTTGACTCCCTCATTCGAATTTCATGAAGCGACGACCTGCGGCCGCGTTGGCTTCCGGTGAGCATTTATTTACATCTCCAGTCAGGAAACGAATGATCTCCTTCCTTGATTTTTACGAGATTTTTTATTTAGTGACATCGCGTGTTGTGTTCTGTGAGCCACTGCCCAGCATCGTTGCCCTCGTTTGATTTTCTTCCAAGTTGCCTTATGCTTTACTAACGGATTTTCAGTAGACGTGAATATCATTAGGAACATAAAAGAGGTGGGGAAATTTTCAGTTTCAGATAATTTAACAAGAAACATATGATGCGGATGTATTTACAGAAGTAGGTGTGGTTGGTTTATTTGCAGTATTTTTTCTCTAGAAAGAGGCCAGATTTCTACGACGAATCACTTAAGGGCAATTTCCAAGAATTATTGCCTGTCGAAGTGGCGGGATCCAAACGATACATATCTAATGTGCGATCGTAAATCGGCCATGCGACTCTGGTGGCGGGCGTTATGAGTATGTTTACGGTGGTCGCTACAGCAACGACAAAAGAAGAGCGTTACAAAAATACTTTCAATTGCAAAGCAAACGACTTACCTTACTCGTCGTCGGTGTTGGAATCTTGTGAAAGTCCATTAGGTGGTCTGGATGGTTAATTTGGAAGAGTCGAACCATATATTCTTCCTGATGCTCGTTCGTTTTCCACACTGTCCACAATGAAATTGTAAACGGTATTTCAGCATCGAAACTGTACTTACGAAGTTTTACACACTTCGCACCGCCACAGTGTACACAGTCCCTTCTTTCCTCGTCCAGTAGTACTCCATATTTGCGACAATAAGTCGAACAATTTTCTACGCTGGATAAACATAGAATTACATTTTTTCATAGAGAATCCGCCATGGAAACGTCAAGAACACCAGACATCCCACTCACTAACCACATAAATCGTCTGGGATTCCCTAGCAACTCACAAATAATTCGCGGATGTATGTAATTTAGAGCAACTAAGGGACCGACGGGAAACAGATAAAATTGACGATCACAAATAACTGATCACGCCCGCCACCAGAGTCACATGATCGACTTACGATCGCATGTTCGATATGTATCGTTTGGACACTGCAACTTCGGTAGGCAATCATTCTTGGAAATTTATTTCGTAAGCGACTAGGAGGATCAATATGTGACCTGTCATTATTTATTTTCAAGAAACTTACAATCATTCGTATTTATCCAAGAATAAGCAAGATTCTAGAACTTCCGTTTTGGACATTATTGATTTGCTGAGCTTAAGAATTTGTCGCGCCCTCAAGAATGTTATACGACAGGTATTACAAAAAAACTTATTTCAAAGATTAAATATTTTCATATCATTACTTTTTTGGAGGTAGAGTACTGGAATACCAAAAAGACAATCATAATTCAATAGTAGATGCAAAGTGCGTCTTTTAATCTTATTAGTATCAATATGGATGTCACCTTTTTGATTTGACAATCTGAAATTACACACACATGTGAAGATATCCGGCAAGCCCAACGAGTTAGGCAACAAAGTAAGAAAACATATACAGAACATATTTTTTTCATTGATATTGAAAATTAAAATCTGAAATGGAAAAACAATCATATCATTTCAGGAAATCCTGTAGATATAGAAATAAATATGCAACAAAAAATGCTCTTAATTGTACACAAAGCTGAGAAATAGGGAGTAAAATTTTAAAAAAGCTTATTGAACTTGGATTTGACCTGTAACAATTTTTTTGATTACAATGCTACGCATCCGATTATGATAATCGGTTTATTGCGTTATTAACATGTCACGTATTTTTTGATGTCGAGCGAAATGTTAAAAGTTGAACTGAATTTGTTTTGAAAGCTATGATTCTTGTTGTGTTTTACTAACATGCAACCCATATCCGACATCTGACGAGATGAATGTGGGAAACCTTCCAAAAGAAATTGACTATTAGAACCGACTCTAAAGGTTTTACAAAGGGACCACGAAGATCCTTATCTTCGTAGTTTGACACATTATCTTGCAGCCTTGCCAACTGCAATTCGGAAACACAGTATATAACGGATACGTGTACAGATATTTTCATGCAGTATGTGCTACGTTAATATGTGTACATATCAGTGTGTTGGTTGCTTCTTTCTGTGCGTCGAACAGTCTTCCCACAAACACGTCACATAATATACATCCTGACGTTTTCCGTCCGCACGGTCGTAACTGCATCACTGATTGTTAAGTTGACTACTCCTGTCAGTATAGACTACCCTTTAAGCGTGCACCTCATCTGCTGTCCAGGGGAAAATGAGAATTACTGGTCTGCTCTTGCCACACGTACCTGGAAGCACTAAGAAACGTTAAAACATACTACTCGTAACAGCTATAGTTATTAGTCTACAAATGACGTAAATACTGACGTAAAGTTGTTCAGTACAACGTCCTCAGTCACCACCAACTGCACTTATGCCCAGTGTTTCGCAACACATAAATTTATACTTAACGTTGACATATTTCTTTTCTTCATAAAAGTTTTTCTTGCTATTGTTAGTCTTTATTTCATATCCTCTTTACTTCTCCCACAGTCACTCATTTTTCTTTCCAAATAGCAAAACTCGTCTACTGCTTTTCGTGTCTCATTTCCTAATCAGATTTCCGCAGCGTCACCTGATTTAGTTCAACGACACTCAATTACTCTTGATTTAGTTTAGATGATTTTGCGCATTTAGTTAAAACAGGAGCCGACGCAGTATCAGTCGCAGTGAAATACCGCATAAAAACTGCACTCCATTGGATAGGAGTACTAGATGAGCTGTAATCCGTTTCGTGTCTTAGCATGCAACTCACTGTCTTCCTGCGGCTGTTCTTGATAAATGTATCTCGCATTACTATCATGTAGGCCACATGGTACAAGCCAACTAAAAAGTAATAAATGTTGCAGGAGCACTGGAGAGTTTGCGCCAAACGCTGCTTGCCGCCACAGCCGCCGACCAACTTGACCATTCTCGAAGGTAAGTGTGTTGCAAGCTTTGCTTGCATGTAATAGATCAACCCATCTTCAGAACTACTCAGTACTCTTTAGTAACGCATGCCATTCACTACGAAGACTACGTTATCTACGGAAGACCAATATTTGGTGCTCATAATTATTATAAATACGTAAACTTACAGTCATCTGTATTTCTCTTTCGCAATATACACAATGTGATCAAAAGTATCCGGACATCCCAAAAACATACGTTTTTTATATTACGTGCATTGTGCTGCCACCTACTGACAAGTACTCCATATAAGCGACCTTAGTAGTCATTAGACATCATTAGAGAGCAGAATGGGGCGCTCCGCGGAACTCACGGACTTCGAACGTGGTCAGGTGATTGGGTGTCACTTGTGTCATACATCTGTACGCGAGATTTCCACACTCCTAAACATCCCTAGACCCACTGTTTCAGATGTGATAGTGAAGTCGAAGCGAGAAGGGCCACGTACAGCACAAAAGTGTACAGTCCGACCTCGTCTGTTGACTGACATAGACTGCCGTCGGTTGGAAAGGGTCGTAATGTGTAATAGGCTGACATGTATCCAGACTATCACACAGGAATTCCAAACTGCATTGGAATCCACTGGAAGTGTTATCACAGTTAGGCGGGAGGTGAGAAAACTTGGCTTTCACTGTCGAGCGGCTGGTCATAAGCCACACATCAAGCCGGTACATGCCAAACGACGCCTCGCTTGGTGTAAGGAGCGTAAACATTGGACGATTGAACAGTGGAAAAACGTTGTGTGGAGTGACGAATCACAGTACACAATGTGGAGATCCGATGGCAGGGTGTGGGTATGGCGAATGCCCAGTGAACGTCATCTGCCAGCGTGTGTAGTGCCAACAGTAAAATTCGGCGGCGGTGGTGTTATGGTGTGGTCGTGTTTTTCATGGAGGGGGCTTACACCTCTTGTTTTGCGTGGCACTATCACAGCACAGGCCTACACTGATGTTTTAAGCACCCTCTTGCTTCCCACTGTTGAAGAACAATTGGGGGATGGCAATTGCATCTTTCAACACTATCGAGCATCTGTTCATAATGCACGGCCTGTGGCGGAGTGGTTACACGACAGTAACATCCTGGTCTACACAGAGTCCTGACCTGAATTCTATAGGACGCCGACTTTGTGCCAGGTCTCACTGACAGACACCGGTACCTCTCCTCAGTGCAGCGCTCCGTGAAGATTTGGCTGCCAGTCCCCAAGAGACCTTACAGCGCCTGATTTAACGTATGCCTGCGAAAATGGAAGCTGACATCAAGGCCAACGCCATACTGAATTCCACCATTACCGATAAAGGACGCCACCAACTTGTAATTTTCAGCCACGTGTACGGATACTTTTGATCACATAGTGTATCAGATATTTGTTGACTCAGGCGGCTGTGGCGTTTGTTGAAGCAGCGCCTTCTCTGGAAGTTTGAAATGTAAACAGTTTGAAGAAATAATGTTTTTGTTAATAACTCAACTGACAAACAATTCGAAGTAGAGAGGAAAAAGAAATAATCACATACGGAACGGAACAGGTTTAAAGTGTTAATGTCTTAAATGACAATCCAACAAATATATGGTTGTATTATTTTTATGTACAAAGTATAAAAGAGTTATTTTCATTTTGTATCTTCATTATAAAGTACTTTTATCATTTTTGTATTCACAAAGAAAATTCAGCAGACAATCAGGCACAATTATTTGTCGAGACGCTTGTCATGCTCACTGTAGTTGGAACAACTCAGTTTTTCGTAAAATTCCTATCGATAGAGATAAGATAAGTTACTGTGGACATTCGGAACATTACATACCGGTGCATCATACATTATACGCATGTGTGTATGTTCCTGTCACTAATAATACCCCACCTTAGATAAGGAGACTGAACACGCTTTAAATAGTGGTAAACTCCAGCATGGACGCATAACAAACGATTAAATGTTTCAGGCGGTCGAAGGTACTGAAATGAACAATGCATTTGTGGCGCGTTGAGTAATAAAAAGTTGTCTGCCGGATGAACCGACGTGGATTGTTCATTTCAGTACCTTCGAGCGCCTGAAACATCCTCCACCGTCTGTAAAATGCTTTTCCCAAGCTTTTGAGAGACCCAGTGTACATAATACCATTCAACCGATTTCACAGAACTAAATAAATTCATATATGAAGATGATACCATTGTATAGGTTAAAGTTAGATATAGTGGGAATTAGTGAAGTTCGGTGGCAGGAGGAACAAGACTTTTGGTCAGGTGAATACAGGGTTATGAATACAAAATCAAATAGGGGTAATACAGGAGTAGGTTTAATAATGAATAAAAAATGGGAGTGCGGGTAAGCTACTGCAAACAGCATAGTGAACGCATTATTGTGGACAAAATAGACACGAAGCCCACGCCTACTACAGTAGTACAAGTTTATATGCCAACTAGCTCTGCAGATGACGAAGAAATTGAAGAAATGTATGATAGTGAAAGGAGACGAAAATTTAATAGTCATGGGTGACTGGAATTTGGTAGTAGGAAAAGGGAGAGAAGGAAACGTAGTAGGTGAATATGGATTGGGGCTACGAAATGAAAGAGGAAGCCGCCTGGTAGAATTTTGCACAGAGCACAACTTAATCATAGCTAACACTTGGTTCAAGAATCATAAAAGAAGGTTGTATACATGGAAAAAGCCTGGGGATAGATTATATAATGGTATGAAACGTCCGCTTTTGAAAAATTATACACTCCTGGAAATGGAAAAAAGAACACATTGACACCGGTGTGTCAGACCCACCATACTTGCTCCGGACACTGCGAGAGGGCTGTACAAGCAATGATCACACGCACGGCACAGCGGACACACCAGGAACCGCGGTGTTGGCCGTCGAATGGCGCTAGCTGCGCAGCATTTGTGCACCGCCGCCGTCAGTGTCAGCCAGTTTGCCGTGGCATACGGAGCTCCATCGCAGTCTTTAACACCGGTAGCATGCCGCGACAGCGTGGACGTGAACCGTATGTGCAGTTGACGGACTTTGAGCGAGGGCGTATAGTGGGCATGCGGGAGGCCGGGTGGACGTACCGCCGAATTGCTCAACACGTGGGGCGTGAGGTCTCCACAGTACATCGATGTTGTCGCCAGTGGTCGGCGGAAGGTGCACGTGCCCGTCGACCTGGGACCGGACCGCAGCGACGCACGGATGCACGCCAAGACCGTAGGATCCTACGCAGTGCCGTAGGGGACCGCACCGCCACTTCCCAGCAAATTAGGGACATTGTTGCTCCTGGGGTATCGGCGAGGACCATTCGCAACCGTCTCCATGAAGCTGGGCTACGGTCCCGCACACCGTTAGGCCGTCTTCCGCTCACGCCCCAACATCGTGCAGCCCGCCTCCAGTGGTGTCGCGACAGGCGTGAATGGAGGGACGAATGGAGACGTGTCGTCTTCAGCGATGAGAGTCGCTTCTGCCTTGGTGCCAACGATGGTCGTATGCGTGTTTGGCGCCGTGCAGGTGAGCGCCACAATCAGGACTGCATACGACCGAGGCACACAGGGCCAACACCCGGCATCATGGTGTGGGGAGCGATCTCCTACACTGGCCGTACACCACTGGTGATCGTCGAGGGGACACTGAATAGTGCACGGTACATCCAAACCGTCATCGAACCCATCGTTCTACCATTCCTAGACCGGCAAGGGAACTTGCTGTTCCAACAGGACAATGCACGTCCGCATGTATCCCGTGCCACCCAACGTGCTCTAGAAGGTGTAAGTCAACTACCCTGACCAGCAAGATCTCCGGATCTGTCCCCCATTGAGCATGTTTGGGACTGGATGAAGCGTCGTCTCACGCGGTCTGCACGTCCAGCACGAACGCTGGTCCAACTGAGGCGCCAGGTGGAAATGGCATGGCAAGCCGTTCCACAGGACTACATCCAGCATCTCTACGATCGTCTCCATGGGAGAATAGCAGCCTGCATTGCTGCGAAAGGTGGATATACACTGTACTAGTGCCGACATTGTGCATGCTCTGTTGCCTGTGTCTATGTGCCTGTGGTTCTGTCAGTGTGATCATGTGATGCATCTGACCCCAGGAATGTGTCAATAAAGTTTCCCCTTCCTGGGACAATGAATTCACGGTGTTCTTATTTCAATTTCCAGGAGTGCTTATCCTGACACACAATATTTTTAGCGCAACGCAATCTGACTTTCAAAAATCCCTACAAAAGAATGGCCCTGACTAACATTAACCTATACGTTTCACAAATCACTTACCTCACAAAAATCTTCGTTACTCGAATTACTGCAATACAGCGAGCGCCACTACTGCCAGCTAACTAAAAGATTCAAACTACTGAAGGCACTAACTACTGATAGGCATAGTTAGCAAATGAAAGATTTTAATAGAGAACAAACAATGTATTTACCTTAATAGTCATAATATATAT
This sequence comes from Schistocerca piceifrons, assembly GCF_021461385.2. Lineage (NCBI taxonomy): Eukaryota > Metazoa > Arthropoda > Insecta > Orthoptera > Acrididae > Schistocerca > Schistocerca piceifrons. The sequence continues at coordinate 192,232,901 of NC_060140.1, forward strand.
AGCAGTTCATGACATCCAGTCTGACAAATTTCAAAACTCTGCCATCTCTCTCCCCACATCCACCAATGCTGGCGGCTCGCCTCCAACTGCGCAACGCTACGCGCTGTTCGCATCCAGCTGCCCAACACTACAATGGCAGACAACAATGTAAACTTGCCACAGACTGCACACAGCACAGCCAGTGATTTTCATACAGAGCGCTACGTGGCGTTACCATTAAAAAAACCTAAACAGCCTACTTACAATGGTAAGACAGAGATTTAGGAACCAGGTTTTAAATTGTAAGACATTTCCAGGGGCAGATGTGGGCTCTGACCACAATCTATTGGTTATGAACTGTAGATTAAAAGTGAAGAAACTGCAAAAAGGTGGGAACTTAAGGAGATGGGACCTGGATAAACTGACTAAACCAGAGGTTTTTCAGAGTTTCTGGGAGAGCATAAGGGAACAATTGACAGGAATGGGGGAAAGAAATACAGTAGAAGAAGAATGGGTAGCTTTGAGGAATGAAATAGTGAAGGCAGCAGAGGATCAAGTAGGTAAAACGAAGCAGGCTAGTAGAAATCCTTGGGTAACAGAAGAAATTTTGAATTTAATTGATGAAAGGAGAAAATATAAAAATGCAGTAATTGAAGCAGGCAAAAAGGAATACAAACGTCTCGAAAATGAGATCGACAGGAAGTGCAAAATGGCTAAGCAGGGATGGCTAGAGGAAAAATTTAAGGATGTAGAGGCTTATCTCACGAGGGGTTATACTGCCTACAGGAAAATTAAAGACACCTGTAGAGAAAAGAGAACCACTTGTATGAATACCAAGAGCTCAGATGGAAACCCAGTTCTAAGCAAAGAAGGGAAAGCAGAAAGGTGGAAGGTGTATATCGAGGGTCTATACAAGGGCGATGTACGTGAGGACAATATTATGGAAATGGAAGAGGATGTAGATGAAGATGAAATGGGAGAAATGATACTGCGTGAAGAGTTTGAAAGAGCACTGAAAGACCTGAGTCGAAACAAGGCCCCGGGAGTAGACAACATTCCATTAGAACAACTGACGGCCTTGGGAGAGCCAGTCCTGACGAAACTCTACCATCTGGTGAGCAACATGTATGAAACAGGCGAAATACCCTCAAACTTCAAGAAGAACATAGTAATTCCAATCCCAAAGAAGGCAGGTGTTGACAGATGTGAAAATTATCGAACTATCAGTTTAATAAGTCACGGCTGCAAAATACTAACGTAAATTCTTTAAGACGAATGGAAAAACTGGTAGAAGCCGACCTCGGGGAAGATCAGTTTGGATTCCGTAGAAATATCGGAACACGTGAGGCAATACTGACCGTACGATTTATCTTAGAAGCTAGATTAAGGAAAGGCAAACCTACGTTTCTAGCATTTGTAGACTTAGAGAAAGCTTTTGACAATGTCGATTGGAGAACTCTTTTTGAAATTCTGAAGGTGGCAGGGGTAAAATACAGGGATCGAAAGGTTATTTACAATTTTTACAGAAACCAGATGTTAGTTATAAGAGTCGAGGGACATGAAAGGGAAGCAGTGGTTGGGAAGGGAGTGAGACAGGGTTGTAGCCTATCCCCGATGTTATTCAATCTGTATATTGAGCAAGCAGTGAAGGAAACAAAAGAAAAATTCGGAGTAGGTATTAAAATTCATGGAGAAGAAAAACAACTTTGAGGTTCACCGATGACATTGTAATTCTGTAGGAGACAGCAAAGGACCTGGAAGAGCAGTTGAACGGAATGGATGGTGTCTTGAAGGGAGGATATAAGATGAACATCAACAAAAGCAAAACAAGGATAATGGAATGTAGTTGAATTAAGTCGGGCGACGCTGAGGGAATTAGATTAGGAAATGAGACACTTAAAGTAGTAAAGGAGTTTTGGTATTTTGGGAGCAAAATAACTGATGATGGTCGAAGTAGAGAGGATATAAAATGTAGACTGGCAATAGCAAGGAAATCGTTTCTGAAGAAGAGAAATTTGTTAATATTGAGTATAGATTTAAGTGTCAGGAAGTCATTTCTGAAAGTATTTGTATGGAGTGTAGCCATGCATGGAAGTGAAACATGGGCGATAAATAGTTTGGACAGGAAGAGAATAGAAGCTTTCGAAATGTGGTGCTACAGAAGAATGCTGAAGATTAGATGGGTAGATCACTTAACTAATGAGGAGGTATTGAATAGATTTGGGGAGAAGAGGAGTTTGTGGCACAACTTGACTAGAAGAAGGGATCGATTGGTAGGACATGTTCTGAGGCATCAAGGGATCACCAATTTAGTATCGGAGGGCAGCGTGGAGGGTAAAAATCGTAGAGGGAAACCAAGAGATGAATACACTAAGCGGATTCAGAAGGATGTAGTTTGCAGTAGATACTCGGAGATGAAGAAGCTTGCACAGGATAGAGTAGCATGGAGAGCTGCATCAAAACAGTCTCAGGACTGAAGACCACAACAACAACCATTGGTGATCTTGCAGCTTTCGAAGAATGAAATTACAATGAAATCTAGACCATTAGCTGCTTACAGGTATTGATAAATATCAACGGGGACGGCTGAAAATATGTGACCCGACTGGGAGCTTCTGCTTATATGGCAGACGCTGTGTCCGAGTGAGCCATCGAGGACACAGGACAGTGCGACTGCAGGGACTTATCTCTGGCACTCTCCCCGTGAGACCCACATTTCCAAATTACTCTTCACACACTACATTTGTCGTGCTCCTGCCCACTATACTCATTACTAGAGGCAGGCAATCTACCGACATGTCACAAAGAACAGATACCATCTTCATGCACACAAGGCTTACAAGCCAATGATCTTCTTCAGTGCGGATGCACTCACATTGCTCAAACTCTTACGGGAATCGGAAGACTGACTGCTGCAAGTAGTGAGTGTAGTGGGCAGGAGTGTGTGGACAGTAAGTAACGTGGGTCTCACGGGGAGCGTGCCAGAGATAAGTCCCTGCAGCTGCAGTATCCTCTGTGTCTTCGATGACTCAGTCCAATAGTGTGTCTGCCATGTAAGCAGAAGGTCAAGGGCTCGAGTCCCGTTCGGGGCACACATTTGCAACTCTCCCTGTTGATATTTATCAACGCCTATAAGCTGCTAATGTCTGGATTTCATTGTTAATTCATAAATTATTTCAAGTGGTCGTGGTGATCTCGTGAGTGCCGGCACGGTAGCTCAGCGTGTTTGTTCAGAGGGTTGGCTGCCCTCTGTAATAATAATAAAAAAAAAAAACCAGAGTGAAGTATTCAACGATGAACTTGATCGGGAGTCATGTGATGTCCGCCCAGACCGAAGGCCGAGGAAAAAAAAGAAAGCGAGTAGAACGCTAGACTGGCCATTGAGATCCCGTGTTCAATCCAGGTTGAGGGATTTTTACTTGACCCAACCCCTCCAGCACCGTCCCATTTCCAAACAGCCTACTGTCAAAATGAATACCGTCGGTAAAATTCGGCCGCATGACTAACACGCCACCCCTCATCCTGCGAATAGGAAAGCGGCAATCTACTTGCTGTGAGGCCTATAATCCGGTCCTGGGCTTGCTGCACAGACTTTATCTTTTGCAGCTTTTTCATTAATCAAGTTAGAAGGTTGAAGCGAATTTTGATTTTTTGCAAGAGCTTAATTTCAGCTCACGATTCGTTTTTAAAAGCGTTTACGCATCCACGCATAGGGCGTGGACAAAAATATGGAAACATCAAAAAAGACATTACTAGGCCTAATACGAGTAGGAATGCCGTTGGCATTCAAATCAGCGCCGGCCGCTGTGGCCGAGCGGTTCAGGGCGCTACAGTCTGGAACCGCGCGACCGCTACGGTCGGAGGTTCGAATCCTGCCTCGGGCATGGATGTGTGTGATGTCCTTAGGTTAGATAGGTTTAAGTAGTTCTAAGTTCTAGGGGGCTGATGACCTAAGAAGTTAAGTCCCATAATGCTCAGAGACATTTTTTTTTTCCAAATCAGCTTCCAGTCGCCTCGGACTGGATAAATACTGGTCATGTATGGTTCTCAAGCGAATTTTATACCATTCTTCCAGCAAAATAATGGCAATTTCAGGTATCGATGCTGGAGGTGGAGAGCGATGACGCTCCTTTTCAAGGTTCAATAATATTGAGATCTGGTGCCTGTGGCGGCCAGGGAAGATGCGACAATTCGTCCTCCTGGTCAGAAAACCAGTCCTGGACCATGCGAGCTGTGTAAACAAGAGTCCTGTCGTCTTAGAACACAGTATCACCATTGGCGAACAAAGATTGTGCCATGTGATGAGCATGATCGTCCAAAAACGTCACATCTTCCTTGGCAGTAACGATGAGGCCCATGAAATATCTACATCTACATCTACATCCATACTCCGCAAGACACCTGACGGTGTGTGGCGGAGGGTTCTTTGAGTACTTCTATCGGTTCTCCCTTCCAGTCTCGTATTGTTCGTGGAAAGAAAGATTGTCGGTATGCCTCCGTGCCGGCTCCAATCTCTCTGATTTTATCCTCATGGTCTCTTCGCGATATATACGTAGGAGGGAGCAATATACTGCTTGACTCCTCGGTGAAGGTATGTTCTCGAAACTTCAACAAAAGCCCGTACCGAGCTACTGAGCGTCTCTCCTGCAAAGTCTCCCACTGGAGTTTATCTATCATCTCCGTAACGCTTTCGCGATTACTAAGTGATCCTGTAACGAAGCGCGCTGCTCTCCGTTGGATCTTCTCTATCTCTTCTATCAACCCTATCTGGTACGGATCCCACACTGGTGAGCAATATTCAGGCAGTGGGCGAACAAGTGTACTGTAAAACTTCCTGGCGGATTAAAACTGTGTGCCGGACCGAGACTCGAACTCGGGACCTTTGCCTTTCGCGGGCAAGTGCTCTACCAACTAAGCTACCCTAGCACGACTCACGCCCCGTCCTCACAGCTTTACTTCCGCCAGTACCTCGCCTCCTACCTTCCAAACTTTACAGAAGCTCTCCTGCGTACCTGCAGAACTAGCACTCCTGAAAGAAAGGATATTGCGGAGACATGGCTTAGCCACAGCCTGGGGGATGTTTCCAGAATTAGAATTCTCATTCTAGAAGTGTACTGTAACGTACTTCCTCTGTTTTCGGATTGCATTTCCTTAGGATTCTTCCAATGAATCTCAGTCTGTTATCTGCTTTACCGACGATGATCTTTATGTAATCATTCCATTTCAGATCACTCCTAATGCCTACTCCCAGATAATTTATGAAATTAACTGCTTCCAGTTGCTGACCTGCTATATTGTAGCTAAATGATAAGGGATCTTTCTTTCTATGTATTCGTAGCACATTACACTTATCTACATTGAGATTCAATTGCCATTCCCTGCACCATGCGTCAATTCGTTGCAGATCCTCCTGCATTTCAGTACAATTTTCAATTGTTACAACCTCTCGATGTACCACAGCATCATCCGCAAAAAGCCTCAGTGAACTTCCGATGTTATCCACAAGGTCATTAATATATATTGTGAATAGCAACGGTCCTACGACACTCTGCTGCGGCACACCTGAAATCACTCTTACTTCGGAAGACTTCTCTCCATTGAGAATGACATGCTGCGTTCTGTTATCTAGGAACTCTACATAACGCTATAGGTTCCCAAACGGGCACCGAACCTCCCGCCATTTTTCACTCTTGGGACGTAAACTCGTCCAGAAATTCGAAAAAATGTGAAACAAGACTTATCGGACCAAATGACTTTCTTCCATTGGTCCGTAGTCTAGATGTTATGTCATCGGCACCACGGTTTCCTATTATGGGTATTTGCGACTCTGGTGAGCAGCTTGGAATCCAGCTGGCCGTGCAATTCCCTGATTATGGAGATCTCTCGTGTCGTTTTGGTGCCTACACGGTTCACGAGTGCATTTAGTTCTGCAGTGACTGTTGCAGCTGTTGTCCTCTTATTTTTCTTCACAGTTCTCTTCAGTGACCGTCTGCCATGATCACTCAACATAGACTTCCGTCCACTTTGTGACTTAGCGGTTGATTTTTTTCCGCTTTCCCTGTATGCCATATAAATTTTCTGTACGATGCCTCTTGAAACACCAAACACTTCGACTGTCTTGGTTACGGAAACACCCACCATACGAGCACCAAGAATTTATCCACGCTCGAAGTGACTTCGCTCCGACTTAATACACTGACAACTACACATAACAACGTTCTGATCAAGACACATCTGCAGCCTAGTGAGGATGCTGCACAGCTACCTTTCGTGGTCAAACACAACAGCGCCACCTGCAGGCTTAGCCGTCATCTGCATTTATGTTCAAGATTAAATTTCTCGCGATGTTTCCATATTTTTGTTCAGCGCCTGTAAAACGTCAGCGTACTTCATTCGATTATGTTTAGGACCGGACTTTTAGAAATGTTGAATGTATCCTGTAACGAACGCAAGACAAACATAAAGACGTTTGTCACTCTCGCTCCACAATTTTGCGAGCAAGTCTGGTGTACTGCATTCATTGCTGTTTCTATTCGGTGTAGCAGTTTACCCAAAGTTGAAAGAAGGCAGACACACCTCGTCCCCCCTTAAAAAAGAGTGAGTGAGTGAGTGAGTGAGTGAGTGAGAGAGAGAGAGATCAGACGACGTTACAGGTCAATGGTGCATTGCAGATCTGTACAGCTCTTATGGCCACTTTTGAGGCAGCTCATTGCCGTGCTATAGACGAAAATCACGCCACACAGTTGTAACTGAATTGTTGCTGATGAAGTAGAAAACGGGAAACACTTTTTGCTGATGTGTTATCACCAACGATACTCTACGCACATTGGGGGGATAATAAATGGAAAACTGAACGAGCGAGTGAGCTAGCTGCACCAGAGAGACTCCGACCAGTAACCAAGTGAGCCTGCAACTTACAGCTAGCACCCCGGGAAACTTTTAATTTCGATCCGTAGGTTGAAATGTACCCAAAGGTTATATTTTCGTTCATGTGGAAGAGACAGTCTTGTGAAATCGGATAAATCTTTTTGAAACAATATGTGTTAAGGTAAACATGAAGCGTCTGTCAACCGTAAATACAAATTTATACATCACATTTGTACATAAAGTATTATTTAGTTGTTGGCTTTCACAGATTACTTTGTAATACAGGATTATTCATAAGTACCTCTGGGATTCCGACTGCATGGCAACTGTAAGGCATAAGCGAGTGACTGTGTGTGAGATCGCTCTCTAAGTTTTTGTATATTTTTAGGTTTCAGATACATATTTTAACGGTTTTTGTGATAATATTTACTATATAAGTGACCTATTAGTGGTTTCTTCATTCACCTCTGCCTTTCTTGTGTTGTGACCTGATATTTGTGAGTGTTTCGTATCGAGCAACCTAACCTCTTACCTGTGTTTACATTCCGCGCTGACCAGTTGCAGCTGTAGCGGCGCATCGAAAGCTAAGTACTAATTAATTGTTTGTGTTTTTATTTAGGAACTTTAGTATTCTTCAACCGGTGTTTGTGTTTTCTGGTGAAATAATTTCAGAAGAACCTTTTGGGAACTGTTTTTAGCTTCATTACTGTGTCATAAGACGTTTGATTCTCTTTCCGTATTAGTCTTTTGTTATATTCACATTTGTTGTTTATTAATACTGTTAATAATAGTAGTTACTTCCCTTATAAATTTGTGATTATTGTAGTCAGGTTTTTAACATCTTCTTATTGTAGTAGCGGAACTTAGATGAAGTAAAATTTTACCATGAGTGAGACGTGTGGGCTTTGCCGTAGGTTCGTGAGTAGTGGATTGCGGTGTGAGACTTGTTCGAAGTATTTTCACTGGGGGGAATGCAGTGGGGAAGCCAGTGGGCATTCTGGTGAGATCCTCTCCTGGAACTGCAGGTTATGTAGCAAGAGTAAGTTGATAGGGGAGCAGGAGCGTAAGATCTGTGCCCTTCAGGTGCAGTTGAAAAACGCGCAGGAGGAGCTAAATAGGATGAGGAGGGAGAAGGGGGTTGGGGAACGGGAGTCGGCTGTTGGCAAGAGATCTGCTAGGAGAAGATTTTCAGATAGTTTTACTATTGGTGTTTACAATAGATATGACCAACTGTCAGAGTCTAGTGGAGAGGAATCTCTAGTAGCTGTAGATGTAGCAGACCTCAGTAGTTACGGTGGCTAGAAGAGTTGCAAAGTCGAAGAGGAAGAAGAAGGTTCTGCTGTTAGGTAGTTCTCATGGCAGAGGTATAGGCCAGCAGTTGCAGAAAGTGCTGGGGAGTGAGTACCAGGTCACCAGCATTGTGAAGCCTAATGCAGGACTGGCTCAGGTGACTTAACATAGGGGGGTTATGTAGGGATTTTACTACAGAGGATCATGTAGTGATTGTGGGTGGGGCTGATAATAGTATTGATAGGGATAGGGAGCATGACATAGATGATGACCTGGAAAAGATAGCCACTCAGACTGGCAACACGAATGTGCATTTCGTGGAACTGTTTCAGCGTCTCAATCGGCCTCATCTTAATACAGCCGTCAGGCTTAATAACATGAGACTTGGGGGTCCGCTGATGACAGAAAGCATGGGTCACATTTCAGTGGTGTCGGTGGAGTCTATCAGCAGGACGGGTTTCACTAGACATGGCCTGCACCTCAACAGGTATGGGAAGGGGAGGTTGGCAAAGCTTATAGGTGACAGCATAGGTGGGGTTGGTGGGATCACTCATGGGAAAATTCCTGCAGTAGTGGGTGTTAGAGCTGCACCTTTTTTAGATTGAAGTCAGCTGATAGGTATTCCTGCTTAAGGGAAGTCTCTCTAACAAGGGAATCACTTTTGACAAAGCTTAGGTATCCGAGTAACGAGGGAATTAGTATACTTCATCAAAATATACAAGGTATTAGAGATAAAGTTAGTGAACTGCTTATAGATGTTGACTCTGAAATTATTGGTATATCTGAACACTTCTTAAATAAGGAGATAATTCAGAGGCTTCCTTTACCAGGATACAGGTTGGCTGGCAGCTTTTCGAGGAGCTCTTTGCGGTGTGGGGGAGTAGCCATGTATGTGAAAAACGGCATCCCATTTGAGTCAATTGATGTTTCAAAGTACTGCACTGAAAAGGTGTTTGAATGTTGTGCAGGTATGGTTAAATTTAATGGAGCTTAACTTCTAACTGTTGTTATTTATAGATCCCCAGACTCCGATTTCACAACATTTTTGATAAAGCTAGAGGAGGTTCTTGGTTCACTTTATAGGAAATACAAAAAGTTAGTTATATGTGGTGACTTCAATATTAATTGTATAAGTGATTGTGCAAGGAAGAGGATGCTGATAGACCTCTTTAATTCATATAATCTTATGCAAACCGTATTCTTTCCAACGAGAGTGCAAGGGAACAGTAGAACAACCATAGACAACATTTTTGTTCATTCCTCATTACTAGGGCATTCTGTTAGCAAAAAGGTGAATGACCTTTCAGATCATGATGCACAAATTTTAACTCTAAAAGATTTTTGTGCTGCAACACGTGTTAAATATAGTCATCAGCTGTTTAGGAAAGCTGATCCAGTTGCTGTAGAGACCTTTGTAAACCTTATCAAGGAACAAGAGTGGCAAGATGTTTATAGCGCTGATACAGTAGACGATAAATATGCTTTTCTCAAGACTTTTCTCGTGCTCTTTGAAAGTTGCTTTCCGTTTGAACGTTCAAAATAGGGTACTAGCACAAACAGACAGCCTGGGTAGCTGACTAGAGGGATAAGAATATCTTGTACAACAAAGTGGCAATTATATCAAAACTTTAGAAACAGTCAAAATCTAAATGCAGCAGCCCATTAAACAGTATTATAAGGTGCTTAAAAATGTTATTAGGAAGGCAAAAAGAATGTGGTATGCAGATAGAATAGCTAAGTCTCAGGATAAAATTAGAACCATATGGTCAGTCGTAAAGGAAGTGGCTGGTCTGCAAAGACAGGTCGAGGATATAGAATCAGTGCGTAGTGGGAATGTCCGTGTTACTGATAAGTCGCATATATGCACAGTATTTAATAATCACTTTCTGAATATAGCAGGTGAACTAAATAGAAACCTAGTCCCAACAGGGAATCATATAGCGCTCTTAGAAAAAAAGTGTTCCGAGACTTTTACCTGAAATGCTCCTCCATGATACTGACAAGAGAGAGATTGAGTTAATAATTAAATCACTAAAGACCAAGAACTCTCATGGATATGACGGGGTATCTAGCAGAATACTGAAGTATTGTTCTATGTATGTAAGCCCAGTGCTTAGCCATATCTGTAACTTTTTCTTTAGGAGTGGTCGGTTTCCTGACCGATTAAAGTACTCGGTAGTGAAGCCACTTTATAAAAAGGGAGACATTGATAATGTTGACAATTTTAGACCTATTTCTATGCCATCGGTGTTTGCTAAAGTTATCGTGAAGGTTGTATATACAAGGTTACTGGAGCATTTAAATTCACATAATTTGCTGTCAAATGTTCAGTTTGGTTTTAGAAATGGTTTAACAACTGAAAATGCTATATTCTCTTTTCTCTGTGAGGTTTTGGACGGATTAAATAAACGGTTGCGAACGTTATGCGTTTCCTTTGATTTAACTAAGGCTTTTGACTGTGTTGACCACAAAATATTACTGCAGAAGTTGGACCATTATGGAGTAAGGGGAGTAGCTTACAATTGGTTCGCCTCTTACTTTAAGAACAGAAAGCAGAAGGTAATTCTCCACAATATTGAGAGTGGTAGTGATGTTCAGTCCCAATGGGGCACTGTTAAGTGGGGTGTTCCCCAAGGGTCGGTGCTGGGACCACTGCTGTTTCTTATTTATATAAATGATATGCCTTCTAGTATGACAGGAGATTCAAAAATATTTCTGTTTGCTGATGACACCAGCTTGGTAGTGAAGGATCTTGTGTGTAATATGGAAACAGTATCAAATAATGTAGTTCATGAAATAAGTACGTGGCTTGTGGAAAATAATTTGATGCTAAATCACTGTAAGACTCCGTTTCTAACTCACAATTCAACAAGAACCGATATTTTGATCAGACAGAATGGGCATATTATAAGCGAGACGCAACAGTTGAAGTTCCTAGGCGTTCGGATAGATAGTAAGCTGTTGTGGAAAGCCCATGTCCAGGATCTTGTTCAGAAACTAAATGCTGCTTTATTTACCATTAGAACAGTATCTGAAATAAGTGACAGTTCAACACGAAAAGTAGTCTACTTCGTATATTTTCATACGCTTATGTCGTATGGTATTATTTTTTGGGGTAATTCATCTGATTCAAAAACGGTATTTTTGGCTCAAAACGGGCTGTTCGAGCTGTATGTGGTGTAAGTTGGAGAACCTCTTGTCGACTCCTATTCAATAGTCTGGGAATTCTGACATTGCCCTCACCGTATATATTTTCTTTAATGTCGTTTGTTGTTAGCAATATTAGCCTATTCCCAAGAGTTAGCAGCTTTCACTCAGTTAATACTAGGCAGAAATCAAATCTGCATGTGGAATGCACTTCCTTGACTCTTGTGCAGAAAGGAGTGCAGTATTTTGCTGCATCCATTTTCAATAAGCTACCACAAGACTCAAAAATCTTAGCAGTAGCCCAAACTCTTTTAAGTCTAAACTGAAGAGTTTCCTCATGGCTCACTCCTTCTATTCTGTCGAGGAGCTCCTGGAAGAGCTAAAAAATTAAGCAAATTCCAGTGTTACAGTGTTGATTTTCTTTATTTAAACTTACGACTTGTCACCTGAATATGTTTTTTTTATATTTCATTTTTTCTGTTTATAATATCGTGTATTGACTCGTTCCATGACCATGGAGACTTCTCCTTAATTTGGTCCCACGGAACAATAAACAAACAAACAAACAAACAAACAAACAAAAAAACAGACACGTGTCTATGGACAGAGCATCTCTACACGATTTTAACCAACACTGCAGGTGCTTAATATGGAAACGGTTTGTGACGCGGTGGACGTCAATTCGTGCGTGCGACATGCGTACTGCGAAACGGCAGCAGCTCGCTTTGGAAATGGGTTCATTGGGCTGGCTATCTGCATGCGTGAACTAATACGAAGCGAAAATACGGAGCGGATGATGTGTCTACATGTTGTGACATGCTTACCGCCCACTGGTGTTCTCTACAACTACATCATGGCGCGTATTACGAATAGAAACTTGAGACATGCTCTATCCACTGAGATGTAGTTAACATATTCGCGAAAAGTATGATGAACTTAAGAGAAACATGTATGTAATGGTCACAATAAGAAAGGAAAAAAGCTATGCAAGTAAGGCACGTCCTTCTTTCACGCTGTTGTTGTTGTGGTCTTCTGTCCAGAGACTGGTTTGATGCATCTCTCCATGCTACTCTATCCTGTGCAAGCTTCTTCATCTCCCAGTACCTACTGCAAGCTACATCCTTCTGAATCTATTTAGTGTATTCATCTCTTGGTCTCCCTCTACGATTTTTACCCTCCACGCTGCCCTCCAATACTAAATTAGAGATCCCTTGATGCCTGAGAATATGCCCTACCAACGGATCCCTTCTTCTAGTCAAGTTGTGCCACAAATTTCTCTTCTCTCCAATTCTACTCAATACCTCCTCATTAGTTATGTGAACTACCCATCTAATCTTCAGCATTATTCTGTAGCACCACATTTCGAAAGCTTCTATTCTCTTCTTGTCTAAACTAATTATCGTCCACGTTTCACTTCCATACATGGCTACACTCCATACAAATACTTTCAGAAACGACTTCCTGACACTTAAATCTATACTCGATGTTAACAAATTTCTCTTCTTCAGAAACGCTTTCCTTGCCATTGCCAGTCTACATTTTATATCCTCTCTACTTCGACCATCATCGGTTATTTTGCTCCCCAAATAGCAAAACTCCTTTACTACTTTAAGTGTCTCATTTTCTACTCTAATTCCCTCAGCATCGCCCGATTTAATTCGACTATATTCCATTATCCTCGTTTTGCTTTTGTTGATGTTCGTCTTATATCCTCCTTTCAAGACACTGTCCATTCCGTTCAGCTGCTCTTCCAAGTCCTTTGCTGTCTCTGACAGAATTACAATGTCATCGGTGAACCTTAAAGTTTTTATTTCTTCTCCATGGATTTTAATACCTACTCCGAATTTTTCTTTTGTTTCCTTTATTACCTGCTCAATATACAGATTGAATAACATCTGGGAGAGGCTACAACCCTGTCTCAATCCCTTCCCAACCACTGCTTCCCTTTCATGTCCCTCGACTCTTATAACTGCCATCTGGTTTCTGTACAAATTGTAAATAGCCTTTCGCTCCCTGTATTTTACCCCTGCCACCTTCAGAATTTGAAAGAATTCCAGTCAACGCTGTCAAAAGCTTTCTCGAAGTCTACAAATGCTAGAAACGTAGGTTTGCCTTTCCTTAATCTATTTTTCTAAGATAAGTCGTAGGGTCAGTCTTGCCTCACGTGCTCACGCTGTTAGTGGTTGAAAAATTGTTTACATTTTAAGGCTTGAAATGTTTAGCGTGCCTCACTGTATACTTCACGCTAGAATAGCAAGCTGGGCCCTTAGCCAGTGGGGTTACAACAGGCGGTGGATGTATACTGCGCCAATCGCTGAACACGTATTTCCTTAAACCAGACTGAACATAACGATGGTTGCAGGCGAGGGTCAAGTATTCGGCTGTGGAGCACATGAGCGTCAAGAACACTAGTATCTAATCTTCGAATAACAAACTACATAAAATTTTGACTGTTCGCCGAATTCACTCTCTCGTAGTGAAACTATTAGGGATATTCACCAAACAGGTAAACAAGGTGCCGCAGTGGCTCTGGAATGCTATTGTACGACGAGATCTGAGATGTAAACAGATTTCAGCCAGCACGCACCTATCAGATTTGAAATTCTCCCTGCAATTATATGTAATGAAACACAAAAAAACATAAAACTGAAAATTTTGTGTCACTGCAGATGAATGTACAGCGCACGTAAATCTCTGTATATAAAAAGCAGTGTCCCGACTGACTGACAGATTCATCATCGCCCAGTCAAAACCACGAAGGATAGAACTTGAAATTTACAGCAGATGTTGATCTCATACTGCGTGCGTCGCTCAAGAAAGAATTTTTTGAAATTCTACCGTTAAGGGGTGAAATAGCGGATGAAAGGTTTTTTGAAAATATGTCGCTATATGACATTTTGAGAAAAGGACTACAAAAATTGGTGTTTGTTTTTTCAGGCAGAAATAAAAAAGTGTCTCAGCAATTTTGGAAATTCAACCAATGAGGGAGTAAAATATCGAGTGAAAGGTTTTTTGAAAATAAATAGTTGTTGCAGAACTAGTAAAGCAATTTCAAAGCTACATGTATGAAAATTAGTATTTGACTTCTCGGTTAGAGATATAAAGCATATCTTTCAGCGTTTTTCCAAGTTCAACCCGTTAAGGGAGTGAAGTAGGGGATGAAAAATTCTGTGTAAAGGGAAAAGTTGGAAAGTTGTGTTAAGTTCTTATGGGATCAAACTGCTGAGGTCATCGGTCCCTAAGCTTACACACTACTTAATCTAAGTTACACTAAAGATAACACACACACACACACACACACACACACACACACACACACACACACACACACACACACACCAATTCCCGAGGGAGGACTCGAACCTTCGACGGGGGAATCCGCGTGAACCGTGACAAGACGCCAGAGACCGCGCGGCTACCCAGCGCGGCGAAAAGTTCTGTGAAATTATTCATTATCAAAGCCTTCTCAAAATTACATCTATGAATATTTGTATTTGAAATCTCTGTTTGAAATTAAAAATGACGTGTTTCACTGTTTTTGAAAATAGGGATTGAACATTTTTAAGAAAAAAAAGTTAAATCCAAGGAAGTTGATATTTCACTTCTCGGTTAAGTATAAAGAAATGTGTGTTAGGGGATGAAAGTTTCTGTGGAAATATCACCGCAAGAACGCAAAAGGCATGATTAACAAAAACCTTGGACTCCAGCTATCAGAATCGCTCCTTGATCACGAGTACTGAAACCTCCCCCTTAGAAAAATTTATGAATGATTGTGCTGGTAAACCTCTTACGTTATTTCATTTCCAAACAGCCGAGCAAAGCTGAACGTACTCAAATGGTTCAAAGCACTATGGGACTTAACATCTGTGGTCATCAGTCCCCTAGAACTTAGAACTACTTAAACCTAACTAACCTAAGGACAACACACAACACCCAGTCATCACGAGGCAGAGAAAATCCCTGACCCCGCCGGGAATCGAACCCGGGAATCCGGGCGTGGGAAGCGAGAACGCTACCGCACGATCACGAGCTGCGGACTGAACGTACTCAGACATTTCTCTCTTTACTTATTCTGATCATCACTAAACTGACACACAATATTTTTAGTGCAACGCAATCTGACTTTCAATAGTCCCTACAAAAGAATGGCCCTGACTAACAATAACCTATACCTTTCATGAATCACGTACCTCACAAAAATCTTCGTTACTCTACTGCAATACAGCGAGCGCCAATACTGCCAGCTACATAAAGGATTCTAACTACTACAGCACAGTCAGTGATTTTCATACAGATCGCTACGTGACGTTACCAACATAAAAACCTTAACAGCCTACTTACAGTACATTCGCAAAAGACCATGCTTTAGAAGCCGTAATTAGCGTGAAAGGTTTAGAAGGTATTGAAATTTGTGAACTAAATCAAAGAAATCTATTTAACAGTCACAACGACAAATTGATTTTGTCAAAATTGCATGGAAGAGGAAACGACTCATTAATACATTAATTTTTCAGTGGGCCTAATATATGTTTATAAAATTATTTTTGATGTAATTACTACGCAAATGCGAGCGAAGGAGGTGGCGCTGAGCTAGTGCTATATAAATGGATGAAATGTCAAAAGAGACAGTTATCTCAAATACTGTACATAATATTTTCCTACGAAAAAGCATATAATAAAAGATATCAGTTTCAATTTAACCTTTTTAAATTATTTTTCAGTGCCATTTAAAGTACATTAAATCTGTACACTGAGCAAGCAATAAAGGAAACCAGAAAAAATATTAAGGCCAAGACTTAAATATCTGAAGGAAGAAATAAAAAATCTGAGGTTTACCAATGAGATCGTAATTCTGTCAGAGATGACAAAGGACTTGGAAGAGCAGTTGAACGGAATGGACAGTGTCTTCAAAGAATATAAGACGAACATCAACAAAAACAAAATAAGGATAATGGAATGTAGTCGAATTTAAGCAGGTGACGCTGAGGGAATTAGATTAGGAAACGAGACGAAGTACCGTATGAATTTTGCTATTTGGGCAGTAAAATAACTAATGATGGCCTAAGTAGGGACGATTTAAAATATAGACTGACAGTGGCAAAAAAAAGCGTTTCTGATGAAGAGAAATTTGTAAAAATCGAATATAGATTTTGAGTTAGAAAGTCTTTTCTGAAGGTACTTGTCTGGAGTGTAGCTATGTATGGAAGTGAAAGGTGAACAATAAACAGTTTAGGCAAGAAGAGAAACAAAGCTTTCGAAGTGTTGTGCTACAATAGAATGCTGAAGATTAGATGCGTAGATCACATAACTAATGAGAAGGTACTGGATAGAATTGGGGAGAAAGAAATTTGTGGCACGGCTTGACTAGAAGAAGGCATCAAGGGTCACCAATTTTAGCCTTGGAGGGAAGTGTGAGGGGTAAAAATATAGAGGGAGGCGAAAGGGTGAATACAGTAAACAGACTTAGATGGATGTAGCTTGCAGTAGTTATTAGGCGATGATAAGGCTTGCACAGGATAGAGTAGCGCGTAGAGCTGCATCAAACCAGTCTTCGGATTGAAGACCACAACAGCAACATGATGTAAAGTGTCTGCGAATGAAGTTACGCGAGATAGATAACAATAATGAGAAATCGTAAAATTAACTTCAGCAAAATAATTATATGCTTTTTACATGAGTTCTTTTGAAACAAATTTACGAGAAGGGCCCTACACACGCACCATCCGACCTACAAATCTGACTTGTGTAGGCACTTTGGCCAACTGACTTACCAATTTTTCTTGTCAGGATGTCGATCGGATAGTACCATCCGGTAGCCGACCCCCCCCCCCCTCCCCAAATCAGTCCAACCAAGGGCTTTTCATTTTTTTGTGGTGCTGTCGTGACAGCCGCTCGACAAAGTTCATCTTTTGTCACTGTGCGTGGGACTGAACGCTGTTCTTGGAAATATGCATGACAGAGTGCTGCGCGCACGAAGTTTTAATGACAGAGATTCTGGAGAAAATTAAAGACTGCCGATGTTTGTGAGAAACGCCGTACGAGGAGCATAGCAATAGAGATGCAAGAAATGAAGCACTTGTTTTCTTTCTTTTTTTTCTTAACGAATCGATTTTTATTTCATATGGAACACATAGAGATTAACAGATATATATTTTATGAATATAAACGTCCATCGAAATTCTGTACATCGGTTTTGTGTTTTATTCCGAGGTTAGCTCTTACAGTTCATTTCCGATACGAAATATAGACAGTCAGTGGACGTTTATTCATAAAATGTACTTGCTTCATTGTTATAAATGTTAAAAAAAGTCCACGAAGCCATCTGCTATGAAGAGCAAAGTGTGCAGTATTTTTTACAGTTCTGACCGTTGCTAAAGGCTTCGTTTTTTATGTAGCTGTCGTTGTATTTATTAGCCGCTGTGCGCCACCACCATTTGTAGTCTTTCTTTTTCTAATTCGAAATACCTTTCGTAAACTTACAGGTGCATGTTTTATTCTACATAAATAATTAAATTAATGAAGTGTATACGAACATTTTTGTTTTATTTAATTTGCTTTACCGTGGTGTATTTCATCAGGAAACTACAAATCACGCTGCAGGTTTCAGGAATCATTTTAGATAATAATTGTTGGGATGAAAATGCACTGAATTTGAGATCCTCGTAACTTCAGTCAGCGGCTAGAAACCATACTGTACCTAACAGTCTCGTCGCAGCCAACAGCCTTTCTATGACTGTATTCTTTTTCGTTAACAGTGTTTTGATGATGTTCAGCAGCTCATAAATTCATGTTTCATCCGTTCTTAGATAATTACGAGAATCATGGGCTCCCAGCTCGTTAAGTACCAGAGCGTAGGTGAATCTTTGCATTAGCCATTTCTTTGTCCACAGCTTTCTCTCGGCTTTTTTGCCCTTGTTACCTATAAAACAGCCGGTCGGAGTGGCCGAGCGGTTCTAGGCGCTACAGTCTGGAGCTGCGCGACCGCTACGGTCGCAGGTTCGAATCCTGCCTCGGGCATGGATGTGTGTGATGTCCTTAGGTTAGTTAGGTTTAAGTAGTTCTAAGTTCTAGGGGACTGATGACCTCAGTAGTTGAGTCCCATAGTGCTCAGAGCCATTTGAACCTATAAAACAACCAAGGCAAACACCTGCTATATTTCTGGATGAAACTAAACGGGGCGTCGTAGAACATAAACACAATGAGCATAAGATAAACGAATGACAACAACAGATAGGCGCTGTAACCGCCGAGCGCAGTTAGTCAGGACATGGGTAGGTTGCCACGAAATTGGTCGGTCGGTCGTTAGTTCGACCTATAAATTGGTGCGTTTGAAGAGGCCTTAGGCGATTTTTCTTTAATGTCTGAATCTGGCCAACTAGGACCGCAAGGAACATAAGATTTCTCAGCGTCTCTGCTCTTCTCCTCCCAGAACCTCTTCATTCTTTCGTTTTTTGTGTCTCTCTCCCCCTCGGAAATGATACGTTGTGCCTCCTTTTTGGTGATTCTCTTGAAATGATTTTATATTGTTAACTGTTCTTCCGAACTCACTTCTATTGTGGTACATCTGTAGCATAATTCCAACTTCCACTGCATCCCTCTTTTCATCTACCTATTCACATGTGGCCTTCAAACACACGCAGTAGCTGAAGATCCTTTTGGTCAGTCTGCATTCATCCATCCTTAGTAGGCGTCCGTAGAACGTCAGCCTCTGCACCCACACTGTGTCCGTGATCTTTCCAGTGTATTTGTAGAGTTCTTCATTTTTTCTCTTCTTCGAAGCCCCATCAGTAGAGTTCTGTAATTTGAGTATTTTCCTCAGAATCTTCTTTTCTTTCTTACAAAGTTCTTGAACCTCTCCTTTTTTTATTTAAAAAACACACTCCAAAGCGTGCATTCCCTCATGTTGTACAACCAATTTACAGTGTCTGATTTTGCCATTGTCGGATAACGCCCGTTTATTGTTCTGTGTTAGCTCGTTGACCTGGTCTAGTTTCCTGGCTCCTCCTTTGTTTGCCTCCTTATCCAATCCCTTGGGTTGGATCTGTTGTGTCTAGACAAGACAGCCTAGACACAATGAGAGGAAGCCGAAAGCCATGCGTTTAGCTAAAGCAGGATGGCGTGAGGTCTGTAACAGGATACGTAATGAATGCTATAAAGAAAAGTACGTAGCTTCTGGAATACTTAATTTTAATCCATCCTTGGTACATCTGGAGATTGTGGCGATACAAGTGAGACTCTTTAGATACATGCAATGTTACTAATGGCGCCTTGCTAGGTCGTAGCCATTGACTTAGCTGAAGGCTATTCTAACTATCTGCTCTGCAAATGAGCGAGGCTTCGTCAGTGTGCGTCGCTAGCTACGTCGTCCGTACAACTGGGGCGAGTGCTATTCCGTATCTCGAGACCTGCCGTGTGGTGGCGCTCGGTCTGCGATCACACAGTGGCGACACGCGGGTCCGACATGTATTAATGAACCGCGGCCGATTTAAAGCTACCACCTAGCAAGTGTGGTGTCTGGCGGTGACACCACAGGATCCATGCCCCAGGTATTTAAACTCTTCTGTCGTCTTAATCTTCCCATGATTTACTTCCATGCATCTGTCACTTCTGTGTCTATGCTCCATATATTCTGTCTTTTCATAGGAGATTTGAAGATATGTATTTTTCTACGATTTCATGAAGACTCTCAAGCACCTTTCGAGGGTCTTCTCGGTTGGTGTATAAGAGAGCAAGGTCGTCGGCAAAAGCTAAACACTTGATTTCCAGGTTCTGTCTTTCCCTCCCAAGGCGTATTGCTTCCACTGGTTTTCACTGTTTTCTCCAGCCGAAGAGCGTTGGAGATAATCCATCTCCTAGTGAGACCCCTGCCTTAATTTCAAACGGATCAGCAGTTTAAGAACTTGACTTTCGAGATGGCATCTGTCAGTGTTTGTTTAATGATTTCTCTAGTTTTTTGTCAGTTCCAAACTCTTACAAGGTACTAAATAATGTTTGTCTGTTTACTGAGTCGAATGCCTTTTTCAAGTCGCAAAGATCAGCTGAAATATGGCTCCTTAGCGCTGTTTTTCGCAGAATGCTTTTTAGGTTGAATATCTGTCTGGCACATGATCTTCCTTTCCGGAAACCCAGCTTGGTATTCTCCAATGAGGTAATCAGCTTGTTCTTCAATTCGCCTCAACAGAGTTTCAGCGAGTATCTTATAGGCGACTAGAAGTAGAGAGATCCCTCTATAATTATCTGGACCCGTTCGGTACCTTTTTCATAAAGCACGTGTGTGACCGCACATTTCCAGTCATTTGGTATCTGTCCAGTGTTCCATATTCTGCTGTAAGGTGATGGATCATTTCTGCAGCGATCTCTTCTGCGTTTTTCCACATTTCTGCTCAAAAAATTTTCAAATGTGTGTGAAATCTTATGGGACTTAACTGCTAAGGTCATCAGTCCCTAAGCTTACACACTACTTAACCTAAATTATCCTAAGGACAAACACACACACCCATGCCCGAGGGAGGACTCGAACCTCCGCCGGGACCAGCCGCACAGTCCATGGCTGCAGCACATGAGACCGCTCGGCTAATCACGCGCGGCCACATTTCTGCTACAATGCCATCTTCCTCTAACGCTTTGTTATTATTGAGCACTTTGGTTATTTGCTCGATCTACTCCACACATGATGGTTTGGAATCTGGGTGTGTTTCTTGGCATCCAGTGTTACTAAAGGTTCTTCACCAGTTTATTATTCTCTGTTCCCACCCATTGCTGTCAACGCCTCTTTTAACATGCCTACGATTTTAATAATAACAAAACTATAAAGTGTTTTAATATTCAACTAATAATAAATTTTTAGTGACAATAAAATGTGTAACGTAATTTAGTATAATAATGGTAATGATTATTTGTTTGCAACAGTACGTAGTAAATCGCTTCAGCACAACTTCCAAGAAATTGCAAATCTGAATAAAAACATTTGAAAACGATTCACCAAAAAAATTGAGAAGTGCGTGTGCCATGCAATTAAGAACACTAATAGCATCTCCCTCTCAAAACTTTGACAACTTCACAGTTTACACGACATAAATTCGTAGTATACAATCATCCTCATCAGTATCTCAATGAACGCTACGATTACCAATACACATCTGCAGACTATGGGTTAAATCAGAGGAATGCTGTTTCTTTCAGTGATTTCTGGATGTATCTTTCTGTTATTTTTTTCTTCCCCGTTCTGTTTTGCCATAAACAAACTTCCTTCCTCTTCCACCTGTGGATTCACGAACTGTTTCGGATTTGTTGTTGGCAGAATGTATGGTCAATCTGGAATGTTTTCTGTCTTCGTGAGACCGCAAGTCCATCCACGTGGACAGACCCTCAGTCAAACAGCTGAAAAATATCTTCCTTGGCGTTTTCGAGACTCTTCATTTTCATTCTACATCATTCACCGAAACTTACCGAGAAATAGAGGAGCGTTTTCTTTTAAAAACTCGATATATGCAAAAAAATTCAAAATTGAGTTAGGCATGGTAATGCCATAATGTTGATCTCTTACATCAACCCCTGAACCAAGTTTTACCAAAAGTCGACTACTGCTGTGCGTATGAACACTCCAAATCACAAGGTTTCAGCAAAACACGAGTATGCATTCTTACAGTGACAGCAAGCAGTTAACAATAATGGAATATAATGGTTGCTTTAAATGATGTTATTCATTGTTGTAATAATACAGTATTTACTGGGGGGAAATTTATTGCAAGTAGACTTTATTGTCGTCAGAACACTTGCAACTGACTTTTAGACAAGTATTCACTTGACAATAACGCGTATGTCTACAAAGAAGCAAAATAGATGATGATTCTTCTGATTGTGAAAACGGCATACAGGTCAAAGAATGTTCCGATGGGAGAAAATTCCGATTCGAGAAGAGCTTGCAAAACAAAAAGTGTAAAAAGAGTCTATCACTAAATTCAATAATAGACTTAAGGTTACGCTTCCAAAAGCTTAAGGAAAGAAAGAATGCAAAGCTGCTGAACTCAGCTATGAAGATATTTCCCGAATTTATCATCACGTGACATCATTAAATAAAATGGATCAAGATAAGTTTGTATTAAAATTTCTTCACCTCAGCGCAGAGTGGTGGACAAACAGAATGCAAAAAGGGAGAAAACAGTGACAGTGAAATATACCATTAGAAAAATGAATGGTAAAGTATTGCCTGTTTGTGCTGCCACTTTCCATGGAGTACCTGGCACGTCAAAGGACAGGTTATCCTATCTAGCAAGCATGTTCCATGAAGGAGGAAGGTTGCCAGAGGAAAGGAGTGGAGGTGACAGAACAGAAAAGGGTCAAAGAGAGGTAACTATTACCTTCAAGAATAATATAAAAAATATAAACGTAGAGAGAATCACCATGGAAGGCGAAGTCTACGAGTGGTTATTTGTCTTTAGGTCTCACAGTCAATAAAATGTTCTAGACATTCTGTGAAGAAAGAAAAAAATTAGGACTGAAACAATGCTCCTTATCAAAATACAAGCATGTATTTTACGAACATTCCGATCTGTCACTAGTGCAAAGAGAGTACTAAACTCCAAGCTACCATTTAAAATGAACAGCCGGCGTGTCATCTAATACAAGAAAGCAAAGAGAATTGTTAATGTATCACAGTGGTACTCTGGAGACCCAGTACAAGTTGGCATCTGGAGAAAAAAGAAACCACGCCATCCAACGTTATTAACATCCACCTTTTTACCAAAACAAAATATGTTAAGCAAAATAAGGAAGAAAGCTGGGTCTGCCTCGCTAAAATATTTTGAAATTCCAGATGATGCAAAGGAGTTTTACAAAGATGTCTCAGATGAATAATGTATAGATTTAAGGGGAAAAACTTGACAATAAAAATGTGATCGTTACATGTAACGTTTTTGGTGTTATTAATTTCATAATTCATATAGTATTAATAATAATTATATAAGCTAAATAATTATGTTAAAATAGTTATCATTGCTATTATTGTAATATGCTACCATATTTCTATTATTACTGTTTGTGTTATCAAGAAAGTAAAAAACTATAAATTTAAAAAATGCGTATTGGCAACAGCCTTGCTGCAGTGGCTACATCGGTTCCGTGAGATCACCGAAGTTAAGCGCTGTCGGGCGTGGTCGGCACTTGGATGGGTGACCATCCAGGCCGCCATGCGCTGTTGCCATTTCTCGGGGTGCACTCAGCCTCGTGATGCCAATTGAGGAGCTACTCGACCGAATAGTAGCGGCTTCGGTCCAGAATAGCATTATAAGGGCCGGGAGAGCGGTGTGCCGACCCCGCGCCCCTCCTATCTGCATCCTCCACTGAGGATGACCTGGCGGTCGGATGGTCCCGGTAGGCCACTCGTAGCCTGACAACGGAGTGCTATATATAGTAAGATATGCATTTTACAACAATCCAGGAGTATAATAAACATTGCAGCATATAACAAATTAGTTGTAGAAAAAAATACACAGAAGTAAAGGAGGCAACTTTACTGATACTAGCAATAATAATAAGCATTTATCGACTTTTGCAAAAAAAAAAAAAACTGGAAAAATCTCAACTTAATATACTGCTATAATAATTTGTATACATTTCATTACAATGCTTTACTAATGTCAGTGAAATCTAGTACTCACGTAAAAATGCAAACTGTCAGCTACGCCTAGGTGAAAGTGGAAAACGCATTTTGTGAAAAACCGTATGAGTTGCATTTATCAAGGTTTGAAAAAATGCTCCACAACTTGGAAATTTGTACACGTATGTCAGTAAAATGTTATTTTGAGGGGTAGCGGAGTCACGTCAAGCATGACTCATCCCCTCCCCTCCCTCTCACATACACGACTAATGTGGGTGTCATTTACGACGGCGGCCGAGTCTAGGTTTGTTCTGCGCATCTGACGTCACAAAACACAGTCAACCAGTGAACAGAGAACGACGTTGCCACAGCTCGACTGCAGTGCAGAGCACGGACGAGTGTCTTCAGTTTTAGAAACGTTCAGTCATAAATAAAGTAATTGAACAAAAGTAGTGTCTTGATAGCAGACTTTCTATAAAAGAAAACTTGGAAAAAGCGTTCTTTATACCAATTGCTTGATATTCTATTAATTAATTAAACCAAACAAGCAATAAGGCTCCTAATTCAGGCAGTAGCAGTTAAATTCATTTTCACTAACTGCTTTTTCGCAATAAAGAACAGCGGTAATTGTTTATTTCCTATTGTACTTCGACGAAACGTGAGTAATTCAAAGTCATACCAACAGTGTTTGTCGGTATTTTGCGTGATTCTTTAAAGTCCTCCAGGACTTCTGTTGAATGACGAGCTGCGTTAGCATAAGGTTAAGGTGTTTGGCTGCTAAGCAAAAGGTTCTGAATTCAAACCTTGTTCGACACTAAATATTTTCCTTATTTAAAAACAATATCGAAGTGTCTTACTTCATGAATTTTATTGGTTTGAATGTAATTTATTGAAATTTCTAGTAGCAACTAAAATCGACCATATGGAAAGCATATCCGCTGTGGACTTTTACCTCGGCAAACTCATCAAAATTTCGTGCAGTGCTTTACTACACTACTGGCCATTAAAATTGCTACGCCAAGAAGAAATGCAGATGATAAACGGGTATTCATTGGGCAAATATATTATACTAGAACTGACATGTGATTCCATTTTCACACAATTTGGGTGAATAGATCCTGAGAAATCAGTACCCAGGACAACCACCTCTGGCCGTAATAACGGCCTTGATACGCCTGGGCATGGACTCAAACAGAGCTTGGCTGGCGTGTACAGGTACAGCTGCCCATGCAGCTGCAACGCAATACCACAGTTCATTAAGAGCTGTGACTGGCGTATTGTGACGAGCCAGTTGCTCGGCCACCATTGACCAGACGTTTTCAATTGGTGAGAGATCTGGAGAATGTGCTGGTCAGGGCAACAGTTGAACATTTTCTGTATCCAGAAAGGCCCGTACAGGACATGCAACATGCGGTCGTGCATTATCCTGCTGAAATGTAGGGTTTCGCAGGGATCGAATGAAGGGTAGATCCACGGGTCGTAACGTCCACTGTTCAAAGTGCCGTCAATGCGAACAAGAGGTGACCGAGACGTGTAACCAATGGCACCCCATACCATCACGCCGGGTGATACGCCAGTATGGCGATGACGAATACACGCTTCCAATGTGCGTTCACCGCGATGTCGCCAAACACGAATGCGACCATGATGATGCTGTAAACAAAACCTGGATTCATCCGAAAAAATGGCGTTTTGCCATTCGTGCGACCAGGTTCGTCGTTGAGTACACCATCGCAGGCGCTCCTGTCAGTGATGCAGCGTCAAGGGTAACCGCAGCCATGGTCTCCGAGCTGACAGTCCATGCTGCTGCAAACGTCGTCGAACTGTTCGTGCAGATGGTTGTTGTCTTGAAAACGTCCCCACCTGTTGACTCAGGGATCGAGACGTGGCTGCACGATTTGTTACAGCCATGCGGATAAGATGCCTGTCATCTCGACTGCTAGTGATACGAGGCCGTTGGGATCCAGCACGGCATTCCATATTACCCTCCTGAACCCACCGATTCCATATTCTGCTAACAGTTATTGGATCTCGACCAGTGCGAGCAGCAATGTCGCGATATGATGAACGGAAATCGCGATAGGCTACAATCCGTCCTTTATCGAAGTCAGAAACGTGATGGTACGCATTTCTCCTCCTTACACGAGGCATCACAACAACGTTTCACCAGGCAACGCCGGTCAACTGCTGTTTGTGTATGAGAAATCGGTTGGAAACTTTCCTCATGTCAGCACATTGTAGGTGTTGCCACCGGAGCCAACCTTGTGTGAATGCTCTGAACAGCTAATCATTTGCATATAAGAGCATCCTATTCCTGTTGGTTAAATTTCGCATCTGTAGCACGTCATCTTCATGGTGTAGCAATTTTAATGGCCAGTAGTGTACATTTATTGCTGCACAATAACTGCGTTGAACATCGAAACAAAATTAAGTCATTTATGGGGAGAAGGTATCAGTCAAGAAGATGTGTAAAAATCACGTTTTGGGCCAAATAGTTTTTGTGAAATCGAATGATAAGTGTGTCAAAGCAGCCTGAACACCATGTGTCTGCACAGGCGAGCAGTGCAGTGATGACAAAATCGCACACAGCGCGGCATGCAGGGAGCACGTCTCTGTAGCAGCGAAAGGGTTAATGCGGCCGCGGTGGCTTTCCTTCATAAACTGCGCGCTACCCCCGAAACGTAAGTTTGCGAACTATACTATACTATGGCGCTGCTTCTCTTGGCGCGTGCAACTGGCAACGCAGCAGTCTCCCGCGTCTGTGCGGGCATGCGCGAGCCGCCAAGAGAAAAGAATTGAACTTCAGTGGCGAATGATTTTTGTGGTGGCAGGTGCGTCCCGCTCAGGAGCGCTGTCCCCGCGTCTTCTGCGGCGCGTGTGCCGCGGAGAGGACCTGCTGCGCGTCGCGTGGGACCCTCCCCCAGCACAGCTGCCAGCCCCGGACCTCTACCTGGCGCAGGCCACCGACGACCGCAGCCGCCGCGCCACGGCCAACTGGGTGAGCACACCGTGTCATCCGCTGTTCACTTCGTCTGTCATAATACACTGTCTGAAAAAATAAAGTGAAGCACCCAGTAGAAGTGATTAGATCCAAAAACAGCTTCAAACACGCACACACCATCAGGGATGTATAAATGATTTAGAGTCAGCAATTCTTTGTAATGGGCAGAATGGCCACCACAGTGCAGTGGTGTCATTTGTATTTGGTGTTTGCACAGAGCATAACTTCATCATAACTAACACAAATAGGGGTAATACAGGAGTAGGTTTAATAATGAATAAAAAATGGGAGTGCGGGTTAGCTACTACAAACAGCATAGTGAACGCATTATTGTGGCTAAAATAGACACGAAGCCCACGCCTACTACAGTAGTACAAGTTCATATGCCAACTAGCTCTGCAGATGACGAAGAAATTGAACAAATGTATGATAGTGAAAGGAGACGAAAATTTAATAGTCATGGGTGACTGGAATTCGGTAGTAGGAAAAGGGAGAGAAGGAAACGTAGTAGGTGAATATGGATTGGGGCTACGAAATGAAAGAGGAAGCCGCTTGGTAGAATTGTTTTAAATTGTAAGACATTTCCAGGGGCAGATGTGGACTCTGACCACAATCTATTGGTTATGAACTGCAGATTAAAACTGAAGAAACTGCAAAAAGCTGGGAATTTAAGGAGATGGGGCCTGGATAAACTGACTAAACCAAAGGTTGTACAGAGTTTCAGGGAGAGCATAAGGGAACAATTGACAGGAATGGGGGAAAGAAATACAGTAGAAGAAGAATGGGTAGCTTTGAGGAATGAAATAGTGAAGACAGCAGAGGATCAAGTAGGTAAAACGACGCGGGCTAGTAGAAATCCTTGGGTAACAGAAGAAATATTGAATTTAATTGTTGGAAGGAGAAAATATAAAAATGCAGTAAATGAAGCAGGCAAAAAGGAATACAAACCTCTCAAAAATGAGATCGACAGGAAGTGCAAAATTGCTAAGCAGCGATGGTTAGAGGACAAATTTAAGGATGTAGAGGCTTATCTCGCTAGGGGTAAGATACATACTGCCTACAGGAAAATTAAAGAGACGTTTGGAGAAAAGAGAACCACTTGTATGAATACCAAGAGCTCAGATGGAAACCCAGTTCTAAGCAAAGAAGGGAAAGCAGAAAGGTGGAAGGAGTATATAGAGGGTCTATACAAGGGCGATGTACTTGAGGACAATATTATGGAAATGGAAGACGATGTAGGTGAAGATGAAATGGGAGATATGGTACTGCGTGAAGAGTTTGAGAGAGCACTGAAAGACCTGAGTCGAAACAAGGTCCTGGGAGTAGACAACATCCTATTAGAACTAATGACAGCAGTGGGAGAGCCAGTCCTGACGACACTCTACCATCTAGTGACCAAGATGTATGAGACAGGCGAAATACCCCCACACTTCAAGAAGAACAGTGAAGGAAACAAAAGAAAAATTCGGAGTAGGTATTAAAATACATGGAGAAGAAATAAAAACCTTGAGGTTCGCCGATGACATTGTAATTCTGTCAGAGACAGCAAAGGACTTGGAAGAGCAGTTGAACGGAATGGACAGAGTCTTGAAAGGAGGGTATATGATGAACATCAACAAAAGCAAAACGAGGATAATGGAAGGTAGTCGAATTAACTCGGGTGATGCTGAGGGTATTAGATTAGGAAATGAGACACTTAAAGTAGTAAAGGAGTTTTGCTGTTTGGGGAGCAAAATAGCTGATGATGGTCGAAGTAGAGAGGATATAAAATGTAGACTGGCAATGGCAAGAAAAGCGTTTCTGAAGAAGAGAAATTTGTTAACATCAAGTATAGATTTAAGTGTCAGGAAGTCGTTTCTGAAAGTATTTGTATGGAAGGGAAACATGGACGATAAATAGTTTAGACAAGAAGATAATAGAAGCTTTTGAAATGTGGTGCTACAGAAGAATGCCGAAGATTAGATGGGTAGACCACATAACTAATGAGGAGGTATTGAATAGGACTGTGGAGAAGAGAAGTTTGTGGCACAACTTGACTAGAAGAAGGGATCGGTTGGTAGTACATGGTGTGAGGCATCAAGGGATCACCAATTTAGTATTGGAGGGCAGCGTGGAGGGTAAAAATCGTAGAGGGAGACCAAGAGATGAATACACCAAGCAGATTCAGAAGGATGTAGGTTGCAGTAGGTACTGGGAGATGAAGAAGCTTGCACAGGATAGAATAGCATGGAGAGCTGCATCAAACTAGTCTCAGGACTGAAAACCACAAAAACAACAACAGTCAAATGGTGCAATATCTATATTTTGGGGTACTCGAATGTGACAGTGGTCAGATGTTCGGCTACATAAGAATGTAAAGGCAGGCACACTCATGGTCATGGTTGTGGTCGACCATGTCTTACCAGACACAGCAGTATCGCCATATTCTGCACCAACCACATCGTAACCCTTATACGCCTGGCGTCCGAGAACAAGTAATGGCGTCCCTGCAAGATTCTGTGTCTTCCACACCATTGGTCAGAGACTAGCAGTAACTAAACTAGGGAATTACTGTTTCATTGGTCGGCTGCTACTACACCACAATATGAACGGCTGCGTTTTGAGTTGATCCTTGACTGGGAAGCATGACTGCTAATGAATTGCATCAAACAGTGTTTTGTGATAATTCATGGTTCTGCACTATCACAGATGACCATCATTGGTGAGCATGGCAGTGACCTGGAGACATGTCCCATCTTTCCAATGTTTTACTCTTTGCATCATGGTGCTGAGAGCTATCGGATATGACTTCCGGCCACGGCTGTTAGTGAGTGAGGGAACTCTGGCAGCCCAGCGATATGTTACGGACGTCATGCGTTCTGATGTATTCTATCTCATGTAACAGCATCTTGGTGCAATTTTTCAACAGGACAATGCTTATACACATATGGCATATATCTCTGTGAACTGCCAGCGTGATGTTAAGGTGCTCTAATGTCCAGCAAGATTCCCAGATCCCTCCCTAATAGACTGTATGTGGTACCAGCTCAGACATAAAATTGTCCCAGTGTCAGTATCAGGGATGTAAGGACTGTGCAAAGGCTTAATGACACTTTTCTCAATGGAAGCAATGCATGCATACTCATAAATGGACTTATACTGCCAAGTTATTTGTAAATTTGACTCTGTTTTATGATAACTCCTGAGAGTCAGAACCAATGAACCGTCAGAAGTCCACCAAATGTGGCAAAGACTATTCTGAATAAAAATATACTCCTATCATAAAACAGAAACTCCCATTTAAAGGTGTGATCTATAGTCCTGACTTACTGTTTAAAGATGTAGACTTCATATACCATGTATTAACGCTCCCCATTCTCCTTGGCATACTGATATAGTAAAGGAAACTGTTGTGTTATTAAGAGGAAATACTGGACTTCCTATTTTACTTGCATGGTTCATCAATCCCACTTATTAATTGGATTTATCGTGAATTTGGTACCATATTTCATGTAGGAAAGTAATACTACGAACAAGATAATGATATTGACCATTATTAGAACAAATAAACATAAATTCTCAGCAATAAAATATACAGTTACACAGCAACCTCAGAAACTTAATCGGAACGAAAAGGACAGTAAAAATGCCAACAAATAATAAATAGTGGAGAACACAAATGGAATGAAATGATATGAAAAACATTACAAACAAATGCAAGTAGTCACTCAACTCTGCCTCTTTAACAGTGGGCAGGAACAAAATTAAGATGAAAGATTAAAGGAAGAGATTACTGTGAATAATGTACCAAAGAAAGAAGGTGACACTAATTTATGGCCCTTATGTAAACAAACACCACCCACCACTTTCAATGTCACCCCACCCCCCACCCACGCCTCTCTGGTAAAGTAGGTCCATGTTCTCCTTATGTAAAGAGACTGGTCGCTTGGCACAGCACTCTTATGTAAACAAATTGTTCACTTGTGGTCTTAGTTACATTTATGCAAGTCTATTTTATGACCACAGGCTTTTACCACAATCTTAACAGCCGTAATTTATGACGCAAAAAATGGCTGCCTTCACCGTCCCGCTACGCCCTACTCCTGCTCTCCTAAGTTCTCGTTTCATATCGGTAGAAAAAAAGGCGGGGAGTTATCCCACTGGCGGGATTTGACCCCTCCAACGGCCCCCTACCTCTCATTGGGGTATGGTGGCCATCATAATGACATAGGCACTTTATTTGTGCTCTGTATGTTGGTTGATCAGTGTGAAACCTCAGCTGCTGCAGCGGAAATCAGTTTTTGGGCAATTTGTTACAGTTTTGAAGTAATTTCTTACAATTTTTGCAGAAACCTTGCCACTTTTCTCCAAGCGTTCCAAATACCCACTTTCAACTACTCTTCAAGATCGCCATCAAAAAATACATGTAGATTACATTGAAAACGTAACTTTCTATGGTTAACACGTACCACAGTGCATTATTTAAACAAATACACTGATATCCCACGGTTTAATGTTTAACCTTTACCACAGTGCATTATTTAAACAAGTACACTTTTGTAGAGTACCAATTTGATTAATGTAGGAACGTTTCACTGTAAGGACCTTATGCTTACCTTACTAATGTATTAATAACAATGCAACACTATCAAACGTTGTCTAACCACACACATCACCCTTATCTTAATTTGCATAATTTATGGCCCAAAAACTGTCCGATACAGTATGACATCACTATCACGCTGCTTCAGAGGAGTATGACACTATAAACTTACTGTGGGTTTGTAACACACACAAGACATCATTAAATTACACTAATATCACAAGTTTTTAAACGATTTCGCACACTTGTGTTGTTACCACCAGCACCGCGCTAATACGATGGTATGGGTGCGATAACGATGACTTTATTTGGAAATAAGTAAACTGCAGGACATTTCCTTGACAGTCTACGCAATGGACTGTAATCGTAACTGTACCTGGCTACATCTACATCTACACGGATACTCTGAAAATCACTATTAAGTGTCTGGCAGAGGATTAATCGAACCATATTCACAATAATTCTCTATTATTCCAGTCTGGAACAGCGCGCGGAAAAAACGAACACCTACATCTTTTTCTTGCGAGCTCTGATTTCCCTTATTTTATTATGATGATCATTCCTCCCTATGTAGGTCGGTCTCAACAAAATATTTTCGCATTCAGAGGAGAAAGTTGGCGATTCCAGCACAACGAAAAACGCCTTTGCTTTAGTGACATCCACCCCAGATCTGGTATCACGTGAGTGACACTCACTCCCCTATTTCTCGATAGATAGTACAAAAAGTGCTGCTCTTTTTTGAACTTTCTCGATGTATTCCGTTAATCTTATCTGATAAGGATCCCACATCGCGCAGCAGTGCTCCAAAAGAAGACGGACCAGCACAGTGCAGGCAGTCTCTTTAGTAGATCTGTAGGATCTTCTAAGTGTTCTGTCAACAAAATGCAATCTTTAGTTCGCCTTCTGCACAACATTTTCTATGTGTTCTTTCCAATTTAAGTTGTTCATAATTGCAATTCCTAGGTATTAACTGGAATTTACAGCCTTTAAATTTGACAGATTTATGGTGTAACCGGATTTTAACGAATTCCTTTTAGCACTCATGTGGATGATCTCACACTTTTCATTCTTTAGGGTCAATTGCCAGTTTTCGAGCCAGACAGATTTAGAAATCGTTTTGCAATTTGTTTTGATTTGATGATGACTTTAGTAGACAATAAACGACAGCATCATCTGCAAACAACCTTAAAGGGCTACTCAGATTATCTCCTAAATCGTTTATATACATAAAGAACAGCAGAGGGTCTATAACACTGTCTTGGTGAACGCCAGAAATCACTTCGGTTTTACTCGATGACTTTCCGTCAGTTACTGCGATCTGTGACCTCCCTCACAAGGAAATCACTAGTCCAGACACATAACTGACGCGATATTCCATAAGCACGCATTTCACTACAAGCCGCTTCTGAGGTGTAGAGTCAAAAGCCTTCTGCAAACCGCCCTGCCTCTGCATGAACCTGTGTTGCCTTGCCACCGCTGCCACAGCCGAAATACGCGCGAAATGACTATTGCTTCCCCCTCTGAGGGACACAGTCAGCCGTCACCCCTTCTGAGTTGAAGTGTGGTATGATTTTAATACTGAGATGAGGGTGGAGGCGACCAGCAGAATACTAACATCAGGCACAGGGTGCATAAACAAGCGATGGGCAAACAGATAGGTCTTTGTTCAAGCCAACGCACCGGCTGCCACAAGGATCTCCAGTCTTAAAATGAATGTTAATACCCAGAGAAAGCGATGTATATAACTTATACGGAAAGTAGCCTCCATCATAGCAATGTGCGATCTACAGTCTGCATGGACTACCTAATCAAAAGCATCCAGACACCTACTAGCAATGCTACCACTATCTCATTGATCAGAGATACAGTGTGTCCCTCATATGAGTCGCCAAATGCATTTTCTCATTGGTTTCAGTGTATATTTGCAATTTCGATTTTGCAATTTGTAGATGGAGTCTGTACAAACAGTTACTGCTGATCTTGTTTTTAACATGCTACCCGCTATTGATGGAAAGCGTTGTTTGTTTCTCATTATGATCTACATGATTTTAAATAGGAATGTAATGCGATCGAGAGTGTCCCAGGTTGGTCTAATGGGATATTCGTTTAATCAGTATGTATTAACAGAGACATCAAAACACAAAGAATAAATCGTCAGGAGAGAGGGCATGGCACAGGGCGAAAGCAGCCCTTTTATGAGCATAAATTATTGTTATTAACATTGTACTAAAAGCATGTGGTTTTAAGTTAGACTTGCATAAATATAAATAAGAGCACAAGTGGTGGTTTGTTTATGTAAGGACACGAGGCCGCCGGCACCTGTGACTGAGCGGTTCTAGACGCCTCAGTCCGTAACCGCGTCGCTGCTGCGGTCGCAGGTTCGAATCCTGCCTCGGGCATGGATGTGTGTGATGTCATTAGGTTAGTTAGGTTTATGTATAGGGGACTGATGACCTCAGGTGTTAAGTCCCATAGCGCTTAGAGCCATTTGAACCATTTTTTTGACATGAGGCCAAGTGACCAATGCGTTTATGTAAGGAGAACAATGGAGCCATTGATTCAGGGAGAGGTGGTGGCTGACCTTGGTAATGGCAGGTGATGTTGTTTACATAAGAGTCATAAATAACTAGCCCAATACTCTCCTTGCTCCACTATTTATCTGGGCAAGTGCTGGGGATAGATTGCAGCGTAGCTTACAGGTGACTTCATCATTTCTCTGGCTGTAGGTCAAGTAGATATTTTCATAAATGCAAAGGAGTCACTGTTAACGGACCTTGCCGTCGGTGGGGCGGCCTGCGTGCCTCAGTGATACAGATACTCGCACCGTGGGTACAAACACAAGTGCGGGATCTGTTGAGAGGCCAGACAAACGTGTGGTTCCTGAAGAGGGGCAGCAGCTTTTTCAGTAGTTGCAGGGGCAACAGTCTGGATGATTCACTGATCTGGTCTTGTAACACCAAACGAAACAGTGTTGCTCTGCTGGTACTGTGAACATTTGCTAGTTAGTGGAACTAGAGCTGCAATTATGAATAAAACATACACAACAATGGTTGTAAGTAGCCTGTTTAGGTTTTATATTGGTAACGCCACGTAGCGCTCTGTATGAAAATCACTTACTGTGCTGTGTGCAGTCTGTGGCTGGTTGACATTGTTGGAATATTCGCTTGTGTAGTGTTGGGCAGTTGGATGTGAACAGCGCGCAGCGTTGGGCGGTTGGAGGTGAGCCGCCAGCAGTGGTGGATGTGGGGAGAGAGATGCCAGAGTTTTAAGAACGGACGATCTGGGGCTGTGTCCGCCAGAAAAAGGAAATTTGTTTTTACAAATTTCCTTTTTCTTGTTGTTCTCTGTCAAAATATTTCATTTGCTAACTATGCCTATCAGTAGTTAGTGCCTTCAGTAGTTAGAATCTTTTATTTAGCTGGCAATATTGGCGCTCGCTGTACTGCAGTAGCTCGAGCAACGAAGAGTTTTTTGAGGTAAGTGATTCATGAAAGGTATAGGTTATTGTTAGTCAGGGCCATTGTTCTGTGGGGATTATTGAAAGTCAGATTGCGCTGCGCTAAAAATATTGTGTCAGTTTAGTGATCAGAATAATTAAAGAAAGAAATGTCTGAGTACGTTCAGTTTTGCTCAGCTGTTTGAAGAACAAATAACGTAAGAGGTTTACCAACACAGTAATACATAATTTTCTAAGGGGAAGATTCATGGTGTAATATTCTACACTATATTATTTGTTATACATACCGATTTTCGGCTGTTACGCCTTAATCCGATACAAAGAAAAGTATGTGGTACAGTGAAATTTCGTTGGATCAAAGACTTTTAACTAGTGCAAATCTTTGATCCAACAAAATTTCACTACATCACATACTTATCTTTGTACCTGGTGGTGGTGTAACAGCCGAAAATCGGTTCGTCTAACAAATTATAAATATTGTATAATATTTCACCAGTGTTATGTGTGTTTAATTCATAATGTACAAAATATTCTACCAAGAATCGATGGAACAATCAATCAATACAGACGTAATTTTTCCTGAGCGCATGTAGCTCCACTGAAACGTTAAATGTTGATGGCGTTCTGTTGGATAAAATATTCCAGAGGTAAAATAGTCCCCCATTCGGATCTCTGGACGGGGAATACTCAGGAGGATATCATTATTAGGTGAAACAAAACTGGCGGCCTATGGATCCGAGCTTGGAATGTTAGATCCCATAATTGGACAGGAAGACTGGAAAATTTAGAAAGGGAAATGGATAAGTTGAAGTTAGTTGTAGTGGGAATTAGTGAAGTTCGATGGCAAGGGAACCAGGACATCTGGTCAAACTGAATATAGTGTTATAAATACAAAGTCACATAAGGATAATGCAGTAGTGGGTTTAATAACGAATAAGA
The DNA here is from genome assembly GCF_021461385.2 of Schistocerca piceifrons. Classification (NCBI taxonomy): domain Eukaryota; kingdom Metazoa; phylum Arthropoda; class Insecta; order Orthoptera; family Acrididae; genus Schistocerca; species Schistocerca piceifrons. The sequence goes on from NC_060140.1 coordinate 192,268,761, forward strand.
AAATAGAAAGAAGGGTAAGCTACTATGAACATCATAGTGAACGGGTTACCATATGCAAGATAAACATGAAGCCCACACCTATCACAGTAGTACAAGTTTATATGCCGATTGGATCTGCAGATGATGAACAGACTGAAGAAATGTAAGATGAGATAAAAGAAATTGTTCAGGTAGTTAAGGGACACGAAAATTTAATACTTGTGTGGGTCTGGAATTAGTAGGAATAGTAGGAAAAGGAAGATAATGGAAGATAGTACATGAATATGGACTCGGGGAAAGGAATGACAGAGGTAGCCGCCTGGTAGAATTTTGCACAGAGCATAATTTAATCATCGCTAACACTTGGTTTAATCCTCATAAAAGAATACTGTATACGTGGAAGAGACCTGGAGACACAAGAAAGTTTCAGACTGGTTATATAATCATAAGACACAGATTTCGGAGCCCTATTTTAAATTGTAAGATATTTGCAGGGGAATATGTGGACTCTGACCACAATTTGTTGGTTATAAAGTGTAGATTATAACTGAAGAAATTGCAAAAAGTTAGGAAAGTAAGGAGATGGGATTTGAAGAAGTTGAAAGAACCAGATGTCGTTGAGAATTTCAGAGAGCATTAGGCAACAGTTGATTTGAACATGGGAAGGAAATGCAGTAGAGGACGAATGGGTAGCTTTCATAGATGAAATAGTGAAGGCAGCAAATGATCAACTAGGTAGAAAGACAAGACCTAGTAGAAATTGTTGGGTAACACGGAAGATACTGAGTTTAACTGATGAAAGAAGAAAATATCAAAATCAGCAAACGAAAGAGGAGAAAGGGAATACAAAAATATAAAAAATGAATGTGAATACATAAAATGCAAGAAGTCACTTTTTGAATAATTATTTATTATTCCATGAAGATGTTTTGGAACGTCTTCAGGTTCATCTTCAGATGGTTTTCTGGAAGTTGCATCACTATTTCTAGCATAATTATAATTGCTGGATTGTGACAATATGGGCGGCTTTTTCGTTAGTCCATGTGTATGCTTCCATTTTGATGACCAGTTACGTAACTAATGAGGAGGCACTGAACAGAACCAGGGAGACAAATTTGTGGCATAGTTTGACTAAAAGAAGGTCACATTCTGCAATGTCAAGGGATCACCAATAGAGTATTGGTGAGAAGTGTAAGGGGTAAAATTCGGAGAGGGAGACCGAGAGATGAATAAGGCAATCAGAATCAGAAATATGTTGGTTGCAGTAGTTATTCGGAGATGAAGACGCTTGGCCAGCACAGAGTAACATGTAGAGCTGGATCAAACTAGTATTCGGACTAAAGACCACAACAACAACAATAACGTGTTATTATTTAACGTGTCACTGCTTTTCTGACATGAAAGTAATCTGTGAATATTTATCGTGATGATCGTATTCACTGCATCCTTGTAATGTGGTAAAGTCCTTTAAATTAGTACGGATGTATGTGTTGTGCCATTTCTTCTGCATGCCATTGTTGTCACATGTTTTGTCTTCTAATTTTGTACCTCAGATATCATCAACAAGTTGTGCTAGTCTAAATAAATGATTGTTTTGCGACATATTTCCATCTATTGCATCATCATTCTTGGATAAACGTCGTCCCTAGAAGGTAATTTGCAGGGATCTACAATCAAATTTTTCAGGTCTTTTCACATGCCTATAGCTGTATTAGATAACTTAAATATAACGATTATGTTACCATCTATATCCACTCTAGTGAATCTAGTTCTTTTGTACACTGTCACAACCTCTGTTAGTACAAATTAAATCAGGTTGTAGGACGGTTTTTATGACACTAACAATGTTTAACACTTCATTATCAATTTTGTAATCTTGTAATGAAATTTTCTACTTCCGCTAGTCTGTAGAGAAGGATTAGGTTCTCTGACAACTCCTGCCACTTAAATTTCTAGGTCCTGACGTAAATATTAACTGGGGAGGGGGACGTGTTTCTCCAGATACACTAGTATTCGATTTACTTCTTGTTTGCTGATAATTGTCGATTGCAAGACACGGCGCTGGATGAAATCTGAAGCAGCTTGAGGAAAAGGGGAGGGGGATGGGGCGAGGGAGAGCAGCGGATTGAGACTTCTACCAGGTAATTATTTATTTCAAGTTTCTGCTACCAGTCACTTTTTATTTTATGCTTAACCTAACATAATCCAACGCGTTTAGAACATGTTCTGTTCATCTTCAAAGTTTATACATACATACATAGAGAAATGTTACTTAAAAATAAAGTCTTAAACTACATTAATCTAGAACTCTTTGTCCATTGTTTTTTACTGTAGCTGCTGGTGTGGCATTTGGGGGGAAGGAGGGGGGCAGTGTATATCTAGAAATCGAAGGCAGTGATGTCTTCTGCTGGTTTTCTTCTTTGTTGTTGACTGTGTATATCACAGCCTGTATCGGATGCAGATAGATTTGCATCAGTTATGTGTTACGAAAATTGTGTGAAAGGCTTTTATATGACAGTTGATCACTTACAATTTCATCAACTTGCTGCTTCACTTGCATCACTGGTGTAATGGCGGAGCTGTTGATTGACACTACACTATTGCACATCATGTTTTGTCACTGATTGCCACTGCACAAATTGCTTCGATGTTATACACACAACACAAGATGGCGGACTGTAGCATGTGAGGCTGTATCGATTATCGAGGATTTCTATAGATATTCTTGGTTCTAGTCAATTGTTTACTTTGACATTTCTTGAATCTATTGAGTTAGAACTGGCTTAAGACTGTTGAAGAATTTTGAGTTTTTGAATACGGTTATTTCATTAAGAATGTTATCTCCATGCTTTGTGTTATGTATGAAAATTTCCATTTCTTCCATGATATCCATTCTTTTACGTTTTCCTATTTTGCGTAAAATTTCGAGGTTGTCTTTGATTTTCAAAGGGTGGTCTGTGTCTTTAATGTGAGTTGCTAATGCTGATTTGTTACATCTATCAAGCCTGTAGCAGTCTAAATGTTCTTTGAATCGGGTTCTGAAATTTCTGCCTGTTTGGCCGATATAATATTTATTACATTGGCTGCAGGTAATTTTTTGTGGGAGGAGGGATGCGTTGAGGAGTTTGGTATAGTGGTGTTATCCCACACAGTCACGTTTCACAAAAATAGCCATTATGGCTGAAAATAATTCTACCAGGTAGTTGGAAGCGATGAAGCAGATGTGAACGGCGAAACGGCAGACCTGCACCACGTGTCATTGCTTTTGGTTCTAGTGGCTGGAAATGGGCGCAAGAAGTCCAGATGCATAGCATCGGCTGGCGTGGAAAGTTGGAGCTGCGAGATGAAGATTCAGCTGAGAAGGCGAGAGTGTTGACAATTGTGGAACAGGAAAGGTGGCCTGGTTCCCTTGCTGGCCTCGGCGATGATAGCGATCCACTTTCTGCCGGGACATCTAATTAAAAAAGGAGCAAGTTTAACGTCCTATCGACACCGAGCTTGCTCAGGTGGATAGAGGCGAGAGAGGGAATAGGCCTTGTCGAAGGAACAAGGTCAGCTGTGGTGTGCTACTTCTTGGAATCCATCGCAGAGCTTTCGATGACAGGTTATTTCTGCGGCGTCTTTCAAGCAGAAGCGGCCATAATCGTCGAACATTCTCTCCATTACTGTGGGCGGATCGGAATCGAATGTGCGTCTGAGGATTACGTGTACCCATATCTGTAGCGCTACTAATATTCGCCATGTATAGGAAATACAACTCCCTTATATACAGGAAAGCAATGGGGATGCGGAAGCGCAGTTAAAGCTTGAACAAGAAGAACGCCTCAAAGGAAAGGGAACCTGTATTTCCGATGAAGGCAACTTCCGTTGGTGTAGTACAGTTTTCCACTTGTCTTTTTGTATTTTTTTATGTTTTCAGTATCGGTAAAACAGGCACGACGCAGCAAGGAAGATAGATCTGTAAATACACTGCCTGACAAAAGAATTTACACTCGGAGAAGGGGAGGAGGAAAAAAATTATACTTCACGGGCTGAGATTGTGTGTGACGTTACGGCAGTGATTACAAAATCGAGTCAAATTCATAAAGAATTTGGCAGTGTGAGCCGACTTATTTGTATGACGTTAAACCACCTCTGGCCTGGATGTATGCACTGATAGCGGCTGAGAAGGGCGTCATAAAGCCGTTGCATCTTCTCGTGAGGCAAGCTGATCTAGAACTGTCGCAAGTGGTCGTTAATATCCTTGATACTGCCACTGGGATGAAGTTTTCCAAGTTGGACCCACATATGTTCTGTCGGGGACAGATCTGAGAAACTTGCTGGCCACGAGAGTACCTCTACATCACGCAGACACCTCATAGAGACATGTGACTGTTGGAAAATGGCACTGAGGTACTGTCGAATGTTAGATAAAACATGAGGACGCAGCACGTCCGTGACGTAGCGTTGTACCGCCAGAGTTCCCTCTATCACTAAGTACTATGATTTGAAGTCATGTCCGATGTCTCCACATACACTACGTGATAAAAAGTATCCGGACATCCCCAAAGACATACGTTTTTCATATTACGTGCATGGTGTTGCCACCTACTGCCAGGTACTCCATATCAGCGACCTCAGTAGTCATTAGACATCGCGAGAGAGCGGACTGGGGCTCTCCGCGGAACTCACGGACTTCGAACGTGGTCAGGTGATTGGGCGTCACTTGTGTCGTGAGTCTGTACGCGAGATTTCCACACTCATAAACATCCCTAGGTCCACTGTTTCCGATGCGACAGTGAAGTGGAAACGTGAAGTGACACGTACAGCACGAAAGCTTACAGGCCGACCTCGTTTGTTGACTGGCAGAGACCGCCGACAGCTGAAGAGAGTCGTAATGTGTAATAGGCAGACATCTATCCAGACCATCAAACAGGAATTCCAAACTGCATCAGGATCCACTGCGAGTACTATGACAGTTAGGCGGAGGTGAGAGAACTTGGATTTCATGGTCGGGAGGCTGCTCATAAGCCACACATCACGCTGGTAAATGGCACACGACGCCTCGCTTGGTGTAAGGAGCGTAAACATTGGACGATTGAACACTGGAAAAACATTGTGTGGAGTGACGAATCACGGTACACTATGTAGCGATCCGATGGCAGGGTTTGGGTATGGCAAATGCCCCGTGTACGTCATCTACCAGCGTGTGTAGTGCCAACAGTAAAATTCGGAGGCGGTGGCGATGTGGTCGTGTTTTCCATGGAGGGGGCTTGCACCCCTTGTTGTTTTGCATGTCACTATCACAGCATAGCCCTACATTGATGATTTAAGCATCTTCTTGCTTCCCACTGTTGAAGAGCAATTCGGGGATGGCGATTGCATCTTTCAACACGACGGGGCATCTGTTCATAATGCACGGCCTGTTTCGAAGTGGTTACACGACATTCACATCCCTGAAATGGACTGGCCTGCACAGAGTCCTGACCTGAATCCTATAGAACATCTGTGGGATGTTTTGGAACGCCGACTTCGTGCCAGGTTTCACCGACCGACGGCGATACTTCTCCTCAGTCCAGCACTCCGTGAAGAATGGGCTGCCATTCCCCAAGAAACTTTCCAGCACCTGATTGAAAGTATGCCTGCGAGAGTGGAAGCTGTCATCAAGGCTAAGGGTGGACCAACATCATATTGAATTCCAGCATTACCGGTGAATTGCGTCACGAACTTGTTAGTCATTTTCAGCCAGGTGTCCGGATACTTTTGATCACATATTGTATCATGGCGTCAGGAATAACACCACTGTGCCTCTCCAAACCACGAAAAGAATCCGACCCCTTCCTAGGTCGCCACCATATGCACCAACGATGGTGATATAGGGCATGTGCAGAACTGCGATTCATCGCTGGAAACAATGCGACGAATTCATCTGCAGTCCATACTTCCCGGCCACAATACCACTCTAAGCTGAGCCCTCTATGTTGTGGTGGTGCCTGCAGCCTACGTCTTTGGCGGTGTTTTCCTGTTCCACCTATTGCTAGTGTCTGAACAACGGTGTGGGATGACAGAAGTTGGGGGGAGTCTTTTGGATGGCAGGCACCAAACGCAGATGTTAAGAGGTTGCGATATGGTGATCCTTCCTTGTGGTGTTCAGCTGTGGTCTACCAGAATTTTGACGACAAGTATATTTGTATGTGCCCTCACGTTCCCATACAGTCCAACATTTGGGCACTCAAACGTCAGAGTGCCCAACAACTCCGGATGTTACACGAGTCATTCAACTGCCCAAATGGAGACCCACAACGGGACCCCCTCAATCGGTGTCAGCTGCTCATAACGCTGTCTCACATGAGTACGTGGCATCTATGAGTCCTTCAGTGATTATTTACCACCTGATGCTGTTCACGACCCTTATATACCTTACCAGGCCAGGTAACAACACTAAACACCAACAACACTAGTGTACTCTGGTGGCAGATCAATTACATATCCGACGATGGAATGTACGTGTACGAAGTTACAGTGATATCAGACCAAATCTTCTTGGTGCTTCACATGTTTGTGAGACAGCGTATTAATTATCCTTTAAAATTTAATCCAGATTCCATTATGCTTCGTTAGGCTTGAAGGTAAGTACGTTAGTGGAACATATATGAACCAGCGTCCGCCTGCTTAGCTGGGTGGTAACGTGCTCGCCTCCCATGCAAGCGGGCCCGGGTTCGATTCCTAGCCGGGTTGGAGATTTTCTCCGCTCGTGGACTGGGTGTTGTGTTGTCCTCATTTCATCCTCATCATCGGCGCGCAAGACGCCCAAAGTGGCGTCGAATGAAATAAGACTTGCACCTGGCGGCCGAACTTCCCCGAATAGGGGCCTCCCTGTTAACGATGCCATACGTTCATTTCCATATGAACCAGCTTCGTTTTGGTGATAAGGGTTTAGTGATTGCCGTTAAGTTAAAAAAAAACTTAAGCAACGAATGGAAGAATGGAATACAGCAATTTTGAAAATAAGACTGATAATCTCTTACGATGGGACTGAAATATCGAAAAGAAAATAGCACAAATTAACGTCATAGATCCAGTTGACAAGATTCTGTGTTCAAGGCAGTTGAAGACAGAGTTTGGAAGGGTAGTTAAGGAAATGAGAAGGAGTGTATAAATATTCTGGAGTGTGTTGCTAAACTAAGTGAGGTTTTCAGAATTAAGCCTTCGAAGTGTCCGAGAAGGAAAGTTTACAACCATAGATACCACAGACTATAAATCAGCACCACTACTGTTCACAAATTGTTTTTCGTATTCATTTATGACCGGAGTTGGGATGCCAGCCTTACACAGGCGTTGCGGAAGAAAACATGTTCGTCGTGGATTGTCTCGGGGCTACCAGCACAGATTTTTGTCCTTGACGAGAGACAAGTGTCTCGAACGATTTGCAACGATGGTTTCTCGAACACGCTCCACCTTCACTGGTGTTATAGCAGTCGCACGAATGTTCCTATGTGATTCCTTTGTCACCATCGTAGGACCTTCACTCTACTGTATATGTGCCATTTGTGCACAAGTGACGTTGACAAAGCTCGTTTTCCATCATGTAGTTTTCACATTATCAGATACACTGCTTTCCGTGGTGATTCATTTCTTCATCGCACACGCGCATTCGGCATAGATGTGGACGTGGTATTCTGAGGTAGCTCTGGGGAAATTCTGTCATACTCTGTGTATTCTCACATCTTCCACATTAAAATCGTAAAACCTTCTTGAACGAGACTTGTACAATACTTGCTTTCGATGAAAGAGTTACACAGTACGTGAACTTTCCTGAGTCGATCCTTTACCAATTCAGCCGCGAGCGAAATGCATTCCTTCTTCATGCACACTCATGTTCAGAAATAAACAGAACTCCTTGAACGACTGGAGATAGGGCGTTTATATTCACAGGACATGTACATTAGGATGTTCTACAGAAATGATTAGAAAATGAGTCACTTCAAATGGCTCTGAGCACTATGGGACTTAACATCTATGGTCATCAGTCCCCTAGAACTTAGAACTACTTAAACCTAACTAACCTAAGGACATCACACAACACCCAGTCATCACGAGGCAGAGAAAATCCCTGACCCCGTCGGGAATCGAACCCGGGCGCGGGAACACTACCGCACGACCACGAGTTGCGGACTGAGTCACTTCGGTTCAACATGTGTCATCCGCCATCGGTCCTGATAACTTGTTCCATGCGTGAAGGAATCGACACGTATAAGGCGCGAATGCCATCCATGCTGTATTCACCTGGTTCCAAAATTCATATGTGGTGGTTGGCAGTTGGCCACAGCGCTGCACCCACCCTTTGACCATATCGCTCACATTTTCGATTGGCGACAAGTCTGGTGATCTGGCGGGCCAGAGCGAAAGGCTGACATTCTGTGACACCAAGAAGGCACGTGTTCATGTAGCAACATGTGGCCCTGTGTTGTCTTGCTGAAAAATGGCGTCTCGAGTGTTGTGCAGAAGGGGAATGTCTACCGGTCGCAGGTTGTCATTCACATAGGTCACAGTGCCCTGGACACGCACCATAAGGCCTTGAGTTGGCGCCGTGTGTCGTCTGCGAATGCACTAACTGTGATGCCGCTCCCCCTGTCTGTGGCGAACTAAAACGAGGCCATCATTTTCAAAAAAACAGAAGGTGGACTCGTCCTAAAACACTATCTGATGCCACTCATGTCCCCAGTGACGTCGTTACATACACCATTGCCGTCTGGCATGTTTCTGCACACTCGTCAAAGCTAGGTGGATTCGTAGACGACGCGCATGTAACCCATTGCCGTAATGAATGGCGACGGATTGGCACCCCTGACAGTGTGCGACGCGTTACACTGTTACGCCAGAGCCGAGGAGGACGCAGATCTGTCCTGCAATGCCATTCGGATGAGGTGTAGATTTTCTCGGGGGTGATCTGGCTGGTACGACCCAACTCGTCGTTTTCTATCGGCCTTCCGTGAGCCATTCTGCACACACCCGTCTCACACGAGCAGCAGTTTCCCGGATTGAAACATTCTCCCATGCCACTAACGCGTCTTCTTGTAAACCCACTGATTTGATGGTACGGTTATCGCATACGTCCACGAGGCATCCTGCACATCTGCACAAGTGACACTCAAGGCACCTTCGGTTTATAGCGCATTTTACCGGTAGGTGGTGTTGCGCCGCGATGTCGATGAAGACTTTAAGCCCGATGGCCGACATGGTTCAAATGCTACTCATTTCTGCAGAACATACTAATGTTCATGTCCTGTGAATATGGACGTCCTATCTCTAATGTTCTATTTCTTCTGAACATGACTGTACATCTGCCAAATCAGCGTACATAGTATGACAGATTGTGAAATACGTCCTGAAGACTATCAATCTTATAGCTTGTGGCACTTCTGAGATCAGATGGCCTGTCAAAGTGTTGGTGGACGTAATATCCCGTCACTGTTGGCTTTCCCCGCAGACGCGACACAGGGACGTAATACTGGACATGCTGAGTCCGGGCCGCGACTACGTCATCACGCTGCGGCCACTCTGGCTGGAGCCCGCTGTCGCCCGCCTCTCCAGCGACGACGCAGACATAGACGGCGCTTCCGACGCTACGGTGGCCGTCTTCAGAGACGCAACGCTGCCTGGTGAGTAAGACGCCGCTTGTGACCGCTTTGCGATAGGAAGCTGAGCAGTTCTCGGTCTGGCGCAAAGCTGGCGTTGATGTTAAGGAAGTTTGTTTTTGTTGTGTTCATACACTGTCTCCTAGAGATCAGAAATGACCACTCTGTACTCGCTTTAAATTCCCCATTGGTCCTATAACGTCATCTGCGAACTCCCCGTCTCCGTGCGCTCGGAGACTTAATTCATCAGTTTCCGCCTCTGCCCTTTACCAGAAAATCATCAGTAGAGTCTGTTGTTGGGTACAAATGGATTCTACCCGCATAGAATACACGAGTGCGCAAGTATAACCGCGGACTCAGGGCATCCCTGCTACATACACAACAGCTGGACGTTGCAGCGCCACACCTCTCTTTATGTTATTATGTAAACATACCCCAGTAAACGTGGTACTTAACACACAGCCGCGCGGGATTCGACGAGCGGTCTATGGCGCTGCAGTCATGGACTGTGCGACTGGTCCCGGAGGAGGTTCGAGTCCTCCCTCGGGCATGGGTGTGTGTGTTTGTCCTTAGGGTAATGTAGATTAAGTAGTGTGTAAGCTTAGGGACTGATGACCTTAGCAGTTAAGTCCCATAAGATTTCACACACATTTTAACATTTTTTGAACTTAACAGACAGTTGACGTAGCCTTTCAATCAGGTAAGTACACTGATAAACCAAAATATTATGACCACTGCCCACTGCTACGTTGGGTGCCGGCTGGTGGCGTTGCTGGCACGTGACTCGGTGACAAAAGTATGTAACCAGAGCAGACACGGCAGGAGATCACCCTAGCGCAAATATGGACTGCATATGGGGAAATTTATTGAGATAAGCCACTTTGAAAAAGGGCAGATTATTATTATACAGAGCCTGTGAACTGTGATGTGCATCTACGGAAAGAGGTAGGACAGTGAAACTGCCACGAAGCGCAAAATGGTTGGACGTCCACGGCTCTACACAGAATGTGGGGTTCGGAGGATCATCTGCTCTATGAAGTGGGGTAGATTGTGCTCTGTGGGATCTCTGCCGAAAGAGCACAACGCTGATGAACGCACATGTGTTTCGGAGCACACTGTTTATCGTACATTGTCCAACACGGAGCTCCGCAGCAAACCACTCCTATGTGCTCACATGTTGACCCAACGATATCGTCAATTACGATTGCAATGGGCACGGGACCATCGGAACTCGACCTTCGAACACTGGAAACGTATCGGCTCTTCGGGAGAATCACATTTGCGCTACACTGGGTCTATGGTCGTTTCTAAAAACGTGGCTCGAAACATGCAGCACGTCACGGACACACGCTGGTGGGAGCAGAATTGTGCTATCGGAGACATTTTGCTTGCTTGCTTGGGACCTGTGGTAGTAATCGATGACAACTGCTATACACCTTCATCCCCTCATACTTGATGTCTTCTCCGACGGCGATGTCATTTTTCAGCAGAATAATTGTCCGTGTTTCGGAGTCAGAACAGTGCAACAGTGGTTTGAGGAGCGTTATAGTCAAATCACATTGATATCTAGGCAACCAAATTCGCCCGATGTCAATCCCATTGAACCCATCTGGGTCGCTATGGGGCGCCACCACCGCGTACGCAAATCAGCGGCCCGTTATTGACGCGAATTCCATGACTTTTGCGTACATCTAACGCGACATACTTCCACAAACCTATTATCAAGCTGTCGGATCCCTGATACGCAGAATCACTGATGTATTTCGTTCCAAAGACGCACAAACACGCTATTAAGCAGGTGGTCATAATGTTTTGGCTCATCAATGTATAGTAATTCAACTTGATAGTTTCAAACTCCTCACCAGTTCCATAAAGGTTCTATGCGTTCCCAAAAAGTAACAACTGGAGATCATCTCTACGCTTTCCTCTAACTATCGATCGCCGACACAATTCAAACTTCAATAACTCCAAAATACTCAACAAGACTTGATTATAAAAAAAACAATGTTCTCTTTATGAAGTTATATTTAAATTCAAATTATTATTGCAACATATGCATTCACTTTAGAAAATCACTTGCATCGATGTATTTTATCATAGATTAAGTTTTACATTAACATCGATGTTAGTCGTGTGAGATCAAGACTAGAACTAACTAATTATCTTTACATGTTCAATTTACAAAATTGATCGTCTACTGTAATGTTTGTTAAAGACAATTGAATGTACACTACTGGCCATTAAAATTGCTACACCAAGAAGAAAGATGATAAATGGATATTCATTGGACAAATATATTATACTACAACTGACATGTGATTACATTTTCACGCAATTTGGGTGCATAGATCCTGAGAAATCAGTACCCAGAACAACCACCTCTGGCCCTAATAACGAATTTGATACGCCTGGGCATTGAGTCAAACAGAGCTTGGACGGCGTGTACAGGTGCCTATGCAGCTTCAACACGATACCACAGTTCATCAAGAGTAGTAACTGGCGTATTGTGACGAGCCAGTTACTCGGCCACCATTGACCAGACGTTTTCAATTGGTGAGAGATCTGGAGAATGTGCTGGCCAGGGCAGCATCCAGAAAGGCCCGTACAGGACCTGCAACATGTGGTCGTGCATTCTCCTGCTGAAATGTAGAATTTCGCAGGGATCGACTGGAGGGTAGAACCACGGGTAGTAACACATCTGAAATGTAACGTCCACTGTTCAAAGTGCCGTCAATGCGAACAAAAGGTGACCGAGACGTGTAGCCAATGGCATCCCATACCATCACGCCGGGTGTTACGTCAGTATGGCGATGACGAATACATGCTTCCAATGTGCGTTCACCGCGATGTCGCCAAACACGGATGCGACCATCATGATGCTGTAAACAGAACCTGGATTCACCCGAAAAAATGAGGTTTTGCCATTCGTGCACCCAGGTTGGTCGTTGAGTACACCATCGCAGGCGCTCCTGTCTGTGATGCAGCGTCAAGGGTAACCGCAGCCATGGTCTCCGAGCTGATAGTCCATGCTGCTGCAAACCTCGTCGAACTGTTCGTGCAGATGGTTGTAGTCTTGCAAACGTCCCCATCTGTTGACTCAGGGATCGAGACGTTGCTGAACGATCCGTTACAGCCATGCGGATAAGATGCCCGTCATCTCGACCGTTGGGATCCAGCACAGCGTTCCGCATTACCCTCCTGAACCCACCGATTCCATATTCTGCTAACAGTCATTGGATCTCGACCAACGCGAGCAGCAATGTTGCGTTGCGATAAACCGCAATCTCGATAGGCTACAATCCGACCTTTATCAAAATCGGAAACGTGACGGTACGCATTTCTGCTCCTTACACGAGCATCACAACAACGTTTGACCAGGCAACGCCGGTCAACTGCTGTTTGTGTATGAGAAATCGGTTGGAAACTTTCCTCATGTCAGCACGTTGTAGGTGTCGCCACCGGCGCCAACCTTGTGTGAATGCTCTGAAAAGTTAATCATTTGCATATCACAGCATCTTCTTCCTGTCGGTTAAATTTCGCGTCTGTAGCACGTCATCTTCTTGGTGTAGCAATTTTAATGGCCAGTAGTGTATTTAATGGTATGTAAATCAGAGGGCGATGACACACGCTGGCAGAATTTTCTTCCACACGATGGCCTTCGCTTTTTGAACTTTTAAATATACTAATCCAAACTTTACAATAACACAAATTGCACTGACAATAATGCTACTAAATATTTAACGTCATACACGTATAACACATATAGAGTACTATTACCTGCCAACTGACCTCTAGGAGACATGATGGAACTGTCTAGATATTCGGTTACACTAAAACATGACTTCTTCTTTCTCTTGTGCCTTTGGCCAACATCGACGCGCAGGGTCAGCATGGTTATTGGCGGAATTGGCATTCTTAGTTTAAGGGGCGGCCGGATGCCTTTCTTATCACCACCCTGTTACCCCCTTGGGACGCAGTATGCGTATCCCGACTGTCTACGTGTACTGTTGTTCATGTGACACTGGGCGAAAGTTTTCTAAATGTTGGCGAATCGTGTAACTGAGGCTGGACCTGGATTCCAGCCCAGCACTCGCCCTGTGATATGTGGGAAACTGCCGAAGAACCGCATCCAGGCTGGCCTACACACTAATCTTCATCGTTAATCCGCCGGGCGGACCCAGTCAAGGGCTGGCGCACCCTCCTGTCCCAGAAGTGGCGCTGTAACACACACAGCTATCCATTCGGATTATAGTTGGGCGTGACGATTATTATATACTAATACAATGTCTGATCGGTCAGCAGTGACTGTTGCTCTGTTTATATACACACACTGAAGAGCCAAAGAAACTGGTACAACTACCTAACATCGTGTAGGGCACTCGGAGCAGTACTGTGTATTGACATGAGCAATCCTGATATACAATGTCTGTACTGTACATATTTCGATCAGCCCTAATCAAATGGAGTTGTACACGTTGACGGAACTTACAGGCATGGTTTTCGTGTATGGACAAGCAAGTGGAAGCAGCAGAGAAGCTGAAAGGTTGTATAGGACCAAATATTTGTGCAGAAGACATCATGCTCACACCACGTTTCCAACGATTAAATGGAACAGGCTGTGGGTCAACAGAACAGCGACCGAAGAGGATGAGCTTGGATTTCATAGTTGAAAAATTGCGGAACTTCACACGCTGAACTACGAAATCCTTGCTTGAATAGGACCAGCCCTGCTTGTGGAGCAGTGAAACGCGTGCCTGAATCTCGGTCCGACCAAGCACTGTTTCATTCTGCTTTTAACCTAGCCTTCACCTCTGAACGCTATGAAGATCCGCAAGGACCAACCAGTGGTTGGGATTCCACGTTTAGCCGTAGAGTCCTTTCTCTGGTAGGATTAACGGGGTGGGTTAGGGACGCGCAAGTCGCCGACTTCGCGTCCAACTGAAAGACTTTCTCAGGCCTTTGAGTCGCAAGGGTTATTACTGCTACGGAAGACTACAATACCTAGCGTCCTTCTTCCGATTTTGCAACTAAGTTACTGACTTTGTAATGGTCTCCGAAATGCAGTACACATTTTCCACATAATGAGAGACATAAGCATCTCAGTTGGCTTGAACACAATTGAAGCAGGGGCGTTGAAGCAGCATTTATCGACGGGGCTACGGTACAAGGTGCACTGCCTTAAACACGCATTTGCCATTGGAGCAGCTTATTGTTATGTACTTCCCGTAGTACATATGCACGTAACGAGTATGAAGTTGGTAGGTTCTCACTGTCAAAGAAAGAAAGGGCGGGCAACAGATTCCGAAACTGAGCTGAATGAATCTACTGAAGATAAATTGAACTTCTGCTTTAATTCGTCTGCAAGAACAGCTGTCGCGTATTAGGATCAAAATACAGTGACAACAGTGACATCTATCGGTGACGTGGAGAAAGTTGGAGCCGAGACGCGTGTTCGTACATATTGCGCAATACCTGAGTCAAAAGTTTACTTGATTTGCGAACTGTTTTTGTTTGCACGGTTTTTAGGCGGTTTTTTAGTATTTCGGTAAAATGGGTAAATTTTAATACCGTACAAAAATAAAGTTACTTTTTTTGAGAGTTTCCCCTTTCTGGAAAAAGATTTGTCAGGAGAATGTTCCTTCTTTATTGACACTAACTAAACAGGCTTGGTTACCGTCACGTACAGGAAATTGGCTACACCGCAATAGAAATCGTTCTGTTTTCTTGAGTTTTCGAAGTGTAATTCCATGATAACAGTGCAAAGACATTTCAGGTTGAGCTACCGAAACTGATCCTCAGAGTGGATGAAACATTCGCAGATGGTACTGACAGTTTGTAGACACAGGATGTGTATTTAAAGAGAAGAGTCCAGACCGCCATCGTGTTTCTGCCGAAAATGTCGCACGAATTGAAACTGCATTCCATGAAGTGCTACAAAATCAACTCAACATGCCAGTCGGGAGTTACAGCTGCCTACAACAACAATTTGGTATGCTTTAAGAGGTCGGTTGATTACGAAGCCGTACAAGTTACAGGCTCTACGTCGTGATGACAAACGAAAACATGTATTTTCTGACGAGCTTCAGAATGCTACTGACAATGATAAAACTTTCGCAAAATGCATCATGTTCAGGGACAATGTGACTTTCACCTTAGTGGGAAAGTAACGAACAGAATGTTCGATTTTGGGTCCTACAGAACCCACATGCACGCAGTGAACATTACAAGATTTACTCAAAGTCAGTGTTGTTTTTTGCGAAATCCCACTCATCTGTTTGTGGCCGTTCTACATCGATGGATTCACTGGTAACACCGAGCGAGGTGGGGCAGTGGTTAGCACACTGGACTCGCATTCGGGAGCACGACGGTTCAATCCCGCGTCCGGCCATCCTGATTTAGGTTTTCCGTGATTTCCCTAAATCGCTCCAGGCAAATACCGGGATGGTTCCTTTGAAAAGGCACGGCCGGCTTCCTTCCCCATCGTTCCCTAATCCGATGAGACCGATGACCTCGCTGTTTGGTCTCCTCCCCCAAACAACCCGTATCAACCGAACGGTTAACGATCTTGTTATGTGACAAAACTGGTTGTTTCCGAGACTGAACGAGGACAACTTCATTTTTCAACACGCGACAGCCCACTCCTTGGAGTCGCCAAGTTCGTGAATATCTGGATGAAACGCTAACGAGTCACTGGATTGGTCGTCCTACAGCCGGCGACTTCGGACATCTCAGCTGACGCCCTGTGACTTCTTCCTGTGGGGTTTCATTAACGACAACATTTATGCACCAACACTACCACAGAACCCAGAAGAGTTGAAGAATCGGATCTATACTGCCAGTTCATCAGTGACAGTGGGCATGCTTACCTGTGTATGGGAGGAATTCGAGTATCGCTGTGATATTGTTATTGTCACTGATCGAGGACATAACTGAACGTCTGTAATCTGAGCTTGAGAGATTCATAAACATGTATCCCAAACTTCATAGATGTATGTCTTACAGTTTAATAAATATATGCACCCAGTCCATTCCCTGTAAAAACAGCGCACACCATTATGAAGCCACCACCTGCTTAGTGCCTAGTTGACAACCTGGGTCGATGGCTTCAATAGGGTCTGCACTACACCCGAAACCTGCCGTCCGGTTTTACCAACTGAAATCGTGACTCATCTGACCAGGCCAAGGTTTTCCAGTCGTTCAGGGTTCAACCTATATGGTCACGAGTCCAGGAAAGGTGCTTCAGCTGATGTCGCACTGTTAACAAAGGCACTCACGTCGGTCATCTGCTGCCTTAGCCTGTTAACGCCACACTTCGCCACACGGTCTTCGTGCGTCCCACATTTATTTTTGCGGTTATTCCACGCAGTATTGGTTCTCTATTAGAACTGACAGCTCTTCGCAAACACCACTGCTCTCGGTCGCCAAGGACGGCCGTCGGCCATTTCGTTGGCCGTGGTGGGAGGTAATGCCTGGAAGGTGGTATTCTCGATACAATCTTGACACTGTGGATCTCGGAATATTGAATTCCTTAACGATTTCTACATCTACATCTACATGGATACTCTGCAAATTACATTCAAGTGCCTGGCAGAGGGTTCATCGAACCACCTTCACAATTCTCTATTATTCCAATCTCGTATAGAGCGTGCAAAAACTGAAAACCTATATCTTCCTGTACGAGCTCTGATTTCCCTTATTTTATCGTGGTGATTGTTCCTCCCTATGTAAGTCGGTGTCAACAAAATATTTTCGCATCCGGAGGAGAAAGTTGGTGATTGGAATGTCGTGAGAAGATTCTGTCGCAACGAAAAACGCCTTTCTTTAAATGATTTCCAGCCCAAATCCTGTATAATTTCTGTGACACTCTCTCCCATATTTCGCGATAATACAAAACGTACTGCCTTTCTTTGAACTTTTTCGATGTACTCCGTCAGTCCTACCTGGTAAGGATCCTACACCGCGCAGCAAACGCAGTCTTTGGTTAGCCTTCCCCACAACATTTTCTAGGTGTTCCTACCAATTTAAGTTGTTCGTAATTGTAATACCTAGGTATTTAGTTGGATTTGCGGCTTTTAGATTAGACTGATTTATCGTGTAACCGAAGTTTAACGAATTCCTTTTAGCACTCATGTGGATGACCTCACACTTTTCGTTATTTAGGGTCAATTGCCACTTTTAGCACCATTCAGATGTCTTTTCTAAATCGTTTTGCATTTTGTTTTGATCTTCTGATGATTTTATTAGTCGATAAACGACAGCGTTATCTGCAAACAACCGAAGACGGCTGCTCAGATTGTCTCCAAAATCGTTTATATAGATAAGGAACAGCAAAGGGCCTATAACAGTACCTTGCGGAACGCCAGAAATTTTTCTGTTTTACTCAATGACTTTCCGACGATTACTACGAACTGTGACCTCTCTGATAGGAAATCACAAATCCAGTTACATAACTGAGACGATATTCCATATGCACGGAATTTGCCAGGTTTCGAGACAAAGTTTCGTTGTGGAAACTGTTATAGGCATCTCGCATTGAAGTCCGTGCTAAATTTCGAGCTTCTGTAAAAGATCGCCAATCTTGGGGATTTTGCGTCTCAAATGGAAGGTCCCATGCATCTAGCTCCAATTACCATTGCGCGTTCAATGTCTGTTAATTCCCTTCGTGCGGCTCTAACCACGTCGGAAACCTTACCACATGAACCACCTCGATGCAAATGACAGATCCGGCAGTGGTACTGCCCTTTATACTTCGTGTGGGCGATTCTACCGTCATCTGTATATGAACATATCGCTCTCCCGTGGCTTGTGTAACCTCAGTGTATTATTGTCTCTCCAAGCTTATTTGTTTGTTACTACCGTTGTTTCACGTTTTTGGAATCCAATGTTAGTCGCGAGAAGCACTGCCGCGGGCCGCAGTTTGACGACCATTGAACTAAAGGCTATACGGTTCCCCAAGCTACGCTGCAAACCCCCCTGAAAATTCGTTTAGTAGTTTTGGAGATCAGCTTGTTCAAAGAGAAACCAACAGACACGACGGTTTTTCAGGTTCAGTTATTACTATAGAGATACAGCTTAGCTGAGTCATCCTGCATATTTTTCACAAACCGCATTATGGCCTGAGGCGGAGAATGCTTCAAGTATCACTGTTATTGCTCTGTTTCCTGTCTTATTCGCGAATGATGCGCTGGAAGCCTCTGTGTTCACTGAACCATATGTCTGTGAGAGGAAGTAATATGCTGCATGACTTTTATTGAAGAGCGAGTTATCATAATTTTAAATATAAACCTGTCCCTTGTGCACAACGCTCCACTTATTAGCGTCTGCCACTGGAGTCTGATGAGCGCATTAGTAATGGTCATGCGCTTACTAATGAACCTGCGCAAAACGTGTTACTCTTATTTGGACGTTCAGTATCTCTTCCATTAAACTGCCTGGCAAAGCATCCAGGCGGACGAGAAATGCATAAGACTCACTCAAACTATGGCTCTGTAAGGTAGAGATTCCTTGGGATTCTTCTGATGACTGTCTCACAAGTAACTACCGCAGATAGTTTCCGTGTGTCGCTCCAGTTTAAGTCGCTTGAGCGTATACTCCAAGATACTTACTTATAGAGACTCATTCCAAAGACTGAATGCCAAACGTATAATCGAACAGTAATTCGCTTTTCAGGTTTTTTTGTACGCAGTACGCTGCTGTATTGGCTGAAATTAGAGTCAACTGCCAATCTCTGCAAGGAGTGTCAATAGTGTGTTTCGTTCCACTTATCTGCCGTTACAACTTCACTATATACGAGGTCTGTTCAAAAAAATTCCGAAACATTCGTAATTTCGCACCATTGGTGTAATGGAGCGAAATGCGGTTGGCATCCCTGCACATCCTGTGTTTTAATGTGTAACTGCCGGAAGTTTCATTATTGTACCTTTGTTAGTTATTTTTCAGTGTTGTATTGAGTAGAACGCTGTGTCGCATAGTTTGCGGATTTCGAGAGGATAGAGCTAGAGGAGCAACTCGTTTGCACTAACTTTTGATGAAACTCGAGGAACTCTTTACAGAGACGCAGCAAATGATCCAGGAAGCCTACGGTCATGAGTGCTTAAGCCGTACTCGTTGCGAATGGCCGGACAGAAGTTAAAGATGACCATCGTTCACGACGCCTTTCGACGGCTACCGATGACGCTCTCGTCAGGAACATCAACGAAATGCAGGTGCCAATCGAAGACTGACTGTTCGAGAGATTGTAGAAGAATGTGACATTGCAGTTGGATCATGTCATGAAATCCTGACACAGCATTTTGGAATGCATCGTATTACCGCAAATTTCGTCCCACGGCTCATGAGTCAAGACCAGAAAGACCTTCGCCTCACAATCTGTGAAGCGCTTTTGGAGCGCGCAAATGAGAACGAGATGTTCCTTAAGAGAATCATAAGCGATTATGAGACATGCTGTAAGTAGCCTGTTTGTATGTTGGCAGCGCTATAGACTGTGTTAATATCGCTGACAGTGCTCTGTGCCCTCGGCAAGAGATTCTGTGGTTGGACGGACTAACAGACAGCGAGTGGATAGGGAAGTGTATGGACATGATTTTCTTCGTGGAGACTGTTTGTAGGACACGCAATGTAAAGTGAGATGAAATGATGTGTTTATAAGAAAATATGCAAGGAAATGTATGTGATGGATGGTTGATAATGCTTGGGCAGTGGAATTATTGACAACTATATAATTTTTGGAACTGGATGTCACAGGAATAAGGTAAAATTTTCTAAATACACTGTTTGCTCCTCAACAAAAATCTTTCTTTTGCTAACCGTATGTCTCCTACTAGTTAGAGTCTATAGTAGTTAAAATCTTTTTATGTAGCTGGCCGGTGTTGCTACTTGCTGTAACTGCTGTAGTTCGCGTTATCAAGATTTTCTGTGAGGTAAGTGACTTAGGAAAAAGAATGAGGTTTGTATTATCGGGATTCGTGATTGAAATGAGTTTAGACAATTAACAGAGTTGGAGGTAGTTTCATATTTCTTTAATTTCATGTTCTTGGATTTGTATTATTGTTAGGATTTTTTGCAATTCAGAGCCTTTCTTTGTGTTAATTATTGGAGGTCATGTTATAGCAGTCAGATTGCGTTGGGCTTGTATATTGTGGGTTATAAATGAATGGGTTAAGTTTGAGTTGTCTTTGGCAGGGAAAATTCGGTAGGTCAGTGCTTAATAAAAATAATTAATTCAGTGTGTCTATGGTTATGGTGTTGAGTTCTGAATGGCTCGGGAAGGGTACTCCAAGACGAAAGAAACCTCGTCAGATCAGGTCAAATATCAAACCTATGCTGATAGTTTGAACTTTGAAGGATCAGTTCACCATGAATTCGTTCCACAGGGACAAGCTGTTAATCGATGGTTCTGCTGGGACGTGCTGCGACGTCTGCGAGAAAATGTGAGAAGGAAACGGCCTGAAATGTGGCGATACAATTCATAGCTCTTCCATCACGAGAACGCACCCGCCCATTCATCCCTATTGGTGAGTGACAAAAAACGCAATCACTGTGCTGCCTCATCCTTCGTACTCTCCAGACCTGGCCCCTGAGGACTTTTTTTATTTCGAAAGTTGAAAACTGCATTGAAAGGACGAAGATTTACAACGATAGACGAGATAAAAGAAAATTCGCAAACGGCGCTTCGTGCGATCCGGCAAGAGGGGTATGCAGGGTTGGGGGAGGGGGGTGGGCGGGGGGGGGGATTAAGTGGAAGAGACCAAACAGCGAGGTCATCGGTCTCATCGGATTATTGAAAGATGGTGAAGGAAGTCGGCCGTGCCCTTTCAAAGGAACCATCCTGGCATTTGCCTAAAGCGATTTAGGGAAATCACGGAAAATCTAAATCAGGATGGCCGGACGGGGGATTCAACCGTCAACTTCCCGAATGCGAGTCCAGCGTGCTAACCACTGCGCCACCACGCTCGGTCCAAAAGGCGTACTAAGATTACTTAAGGAAGTGGAAACGGCGATGGGAGCGGTGTATCAACTGTGGAGGAGCGCATTTCGAAGGAGATCATTCACAATAAGTATAATGAAGAGCCAAAGCAAGTGGTGCACCTGCCTAATATCGTATAGGGCCCCCGCGAGCATGCACAAGAGCCGCAACACGACGTGGCAAGGGCTCGAATACTGTCTGAAGTAGTGCTGGAGGGAACTGACACCATGAATCGCGCAGGGCTGTCCATAAATCCGTAAGAGCACGAGGGGCTAGAGATGTCTTTTGAGCAGCACGTTGCAGTGCATCCCAGATATGCTAAAAAATATTCATGTCTGGGGAGTCTGGTGGCCAGCGGAAGTGTTTAAGATAAGAAGAGTGTTCCTGGAGCCAATCTGTAGTAATTCTGGAAGTGTGAGGTGTCGCATTGTCCTGCTGGAACTGCCCAAGTCCGTCAGAATGCACAATGGGATTGAATGGATGCAGGTGATCAGAGAGGGTCAGTCAGAGTCGTATCTAGACATATCAGGGCTCCCATATCACTCCAACTGCACATGCCCGACACCATTACAGAGACTCCACAGCTTGAACGGGCCCCCACTGAAATGCAGGGTCCATGGATTCATGAGGTTGTCTCCATACCCGTACACGTTCATCCGCTCGGTACCATTTGAAACAAGATTCGTCCGACCAGCCAACATGTTTCCAGTCAACAATAGTCCAATATTGGTGTTGACGGAACCTGGCGAGACATAAAGCTTTGTGTCGTGCTGTCATCGAGGATACACGAGTGGGCCTTCGCCTCCGAAAGCCCGTGTCGAATGGTTCTCACGCTGACACTTGTTGGTGGCCCAGTATTGAAATCTACAGCAATTTACGGAAGTGTAACACTTCTGTCACGTTGAACGATTCTCTGCGGTCGTCGTTGGTCCCGTTCTTGCTGGATCTTTTTCTGGCCGTAGCGATGTCGGAGATTTTATGTTTTACCGGATTCCTGATATTCACGGTTCACTCGTGAAATGGTCGTACGAGAAAATACCCACTTCATCGCTACCTCGGAGATGCTGTGTCCAACCGCTCGTGCGCCGAATATATTACCACGTTCAGACTCACATAAATCTTGATAACCTGCCATTGTAGCAGCAGTAACGGATCTAACAACTGCGCCAGACACTTGTTGTCTTATATAGGCGTTGCCGACCACAGCACAGTATTCTGCCTGTTTACATATCTCCGTGTTTGAATACGCATGCCTGTACCAGTTTCTTTGGCGCTTCAGTGTAATAGATAAACGTAGAAAAATTTTGTGGACGAAGTTCCAGAATTTTTTGAACAGACCTCGTAGAATAGAATCATCCACCAACTTGACAAACAACAATAAGATGCAGAACTGTCTGTTGCAGCGAAGCACAACGTGTCGGGCGTGGTGGACGTGCGCACACGTGTGATAGCGCGACCGGACGGCACCGTCGGCGCCTTCGTCTCCTGGCTGCCTGGTGAAGGTGAGTCAATCATAACATTCTAGCCACGCTTAAAGTTGGTTGGTTGTTTGAGGTTTAAGGGACCAAACAGCAAGGTCATCAGTCCCTTGTTTCAGATAGGCTCCATTCCGCTAATGGGACATCTCAGTATAGTCAGAAAAATAAAACGGAAAAAGGTAAAAACGTAAAAGGGCAGTCATGTTGTCATTGGTAAAAAACAAAAAGAGGGAAGTCAGCAAGAGAACGAACACTATGCTGAAGCAGCATAGGAAAGACCACCTGTGACGAAAAGGTACAACTGCTAGAATGCAGAAAGTACGTATGGGAATAAAAAGACTAACCAAGCCGTATAAAAAAAGGGTAAAAATAGAGTAAAAGGGGAAGAAAAGAGGATGTCGGTCAGGGAGGGGAATCGGGAATCTCCAAACACTGCTTACAGTGGGAGACACCCAAACAGTCACGCCCTGCCCCAACACCAGAGAGAGATTAAAAACCTTAAAACTGAGAATAAAAACCACTCTCCCGGAGGAAACCGAGAACCAGAGAGACCATCCGGGAATCGTCAGCCAACATCAAAGATAAAGTGCGGGGGAGTCTGTACTTAGCACGCAGAGCTAAAAGAAGGGGGCATTCAACCAAAATGTGGGCCACTGACTGGAAGGCTCCACAACCACATAGTGGGGGTGGCTCATCACGCAAAAGAAAACCATGGATCAGCCTGGTATGGCCAATGCGGAGACGACAGTGTGGTCGAGTCCTTTCGGGAGAGGCGAAAGGAAGAACGCCACGGCCCTGGCCACGCTTAAAATATGTGCTTGATCCATTTCTGTTGCCCATTTCTGTTTATTTAATACTGGTACTCTTTCTGACGTACTACACTCATTCAGCTTGTTGTACTGCCGAAGATTACTTTCGGCATGCAAATTTCCTCGTCAAATGCCCATTCAGTGCGATTTTTCAAAGTTATACTTAAGTTTTTGAAAACGATAGTAACAAGTGTTTATTGGGTAATTACCGTATCGGGAGACCTACGAATAAGTAAGGCGCAATAGCAGTCTCAGTTCCGCTGTGGTGCAGCCGAATGATGTACCTCATCTCAAACATCGTACATGGAAGCTCAGTAGGGTCCACCAAAAACTATTTCTGAGCAGGCTGAAGTGAGATAACAAGCATTATCACATCCACATGAAATAAGAAAGGGAATGAAAACGTATTCTGCACTTGGATAACTTTCCTCATTTCTGACAGGTACGTGAATTCTCATTATTTTTATGACTTTACCTGGTCCTTAGAAACCGAATGTGTATAAATCACATTCAAGTCACGCAGTTAATATAGCGGACAAACTTTTCGCCTGTTTCCTTGCGCACTGGGCGTGGCTCACTCGTCTGCTCTGTTTTGATTTCTCACACAAAACTGCATCGTCTTCCCGTCCGTCATTTTCCTGTTACGAGGGCCAGTATACCAAAACCCTATTTTTTAAAATATTTGTTAACACGTGACATAAAGCCGCGTCATTCCCACGATCAATTTAAGTTTGCCTGTCCTTACAAAGTGCCTGAATTCCACAGAAGATCGTTTGGCAGTCTGTACAATGTAGGGTACGGAGGATCTAATGACTTAGATAACATAATTTCCAAAATAAAGCAAATGCAAAACTGTATATGCGCGCATGACAACGACTCATTTCCTCGTTTACTTGCTTGATAGAATGTTAACTACACAGGTCATTACCTGTTCACGACTTTTGCTATTCAGACTACATTTGGGCCTTAATATTATTAGGCTATCTTCAATTTGTGTGACATTGAACCGTACGTTATAGTCTTTATTGTGTGTTTCCACCGCGTCAGTGTAATAACCGAAATAAATTGTACTCGTAACTGCAGATTTCTTCAGCGGTGACGAATTCAAAAATCAAAGATTGCAGTTGCAGGAAATTGAAAAAAGATTCAAGATGCTGGCGGTGGGAAATTTTAAAGAAATCCAAGATGGCGAAACTAGCTCAGCTGTGCTTCATAATCCCATCCTCTGATGTTACAGTGTAAGATGGTGCCTAATACAAAATTTTTTATCAAATATTGTACCTGCCACTTCACAGTCTGCACTCACAGCAGAAAAAAATATACGTAAGCTTCACCTTAATTACATAAGGTAGTACCGTGTTCAAAGATATTTGCGAACACTACAGTACTTTCCAAAACATCACGAAAACATCACCTGAATTACATAAAATGGCGCCATGTTCGAAAATATTGTCAATACTACAGTATTGCCATGTTGAAAAATACTCAAACTTCACTTGAATTAGCGCCACGTTCAAAATAGATATTGACAATATCTTAGTACTTTAAAAAAAGCATAAGCTTCTTCACCTGATTTTCGTAAATCGGTGACAGTCTGCACATGCTCACACACGTCTGTATTTCATCTCACTTTTAAAAAATATTTATGTCAAATACTGTACACTTTTCACGTGTCATCTCTCTCTTTGTCTCTCTCTTACAAAGTAATCATGGAAATGTGTATTTTTTAAATCAAAACCCAACAATTTTTTACAAATACTCCCTACCCACCCCTACACACATACACACGGACACACGCAAGTGTATGCACACACGAACACCTGACTTGCATTAAGTCCAAAAGTATCCGCAGTACTATATTTCCATCGTCAAAAATATGTAAGCATCCATAATTCTGACCCATAAGTTTTGTTTATTTTCTATAAAAGAGTGAAGACCGGAGATTATTTGTGATTCGTAAAGTGGAATATAATTGTGCAGCACGGAACTACAAAAAACAGATAACCATCCACAGTATTTAGTTGAAAAAATCGTATGTAGAAAAGGAAACGAAACTTTCGTAAAATAAGTGGATTTTGACAAAACACACACCCCTGTGTGTGTGTGTGTGGGGGGGGGGGGTGAGAGAGAGAGAGAGAGAGAGAGAGAGAGAGAGAGAGAGAGAGAGAGAGAGAGAGAGAGGGGGGGGGGGAGATGTCATGTAAGATCTACAGAATTTGATATTAACATTTTTCTTCGAGTGAGATGAAATACAGATGGTACAAGTACATGTGTGTGCATGTGCTGACAGGTGTGAATTTACGCAATACAGCTGAGGAAGACTTTGTAATTTTTTAAAGACGTCATCAATTCAAGTGAAGTTTACGTATTTTCCGACATGTAAACACTGTAGTATTGACAATATCCTTTACACAATATAAGTGAAGCTTATGTAATTTTTGAAACTACTATAGTACTGGCAAATATCTTAGACGTGGCACCATTTTATACAAGTTAGGTGAAGCTTACTCATTTTTTTATGCTTTGTGCATACATATGAGATGATGTGTTCAAATGGTTCAAATGGCTCTGAGCACTATGAGACTTAAGATCTGAGGTCATCAGTCCCCTAGAACGTAGAACTACTTAAACCTAACTAACCTAAGGACATCAAGACATCCATGCCCGAGGCAGGATTCGAAACCGCGACCGTAGCGGTCGCGCAGTTCCAGACTGAAGAGCCTAGAACCGCTCGGCCACAACGGCCTGCTGATGATAGGTACTGGTACAATATTTAATATAAACGTTTTGAACTTGACACACTCTTGGATCGTAAAGTCAGAGGGATCACAAAGCACAAGTGTGTTGGTTGAGCTGTTTTGGAGCTTGTTGGTTGAGTTGTTTTGGAGCTGGAGCTTTTTGTATGTTCCACCTCCGCTATCTTGGATTTTTTCAGTTTCCTGCCAACACCATCTTTAAGTTTTGAATTTTCCACACCACCATCTAATATTATCATATTTCGTACCAACACCATTATTCATTCTTTTTAATTTCCTACTACTGTCATTGTGGATTTTTCGGCGACTGCAGCGCTGACTAGTGGTCGACACTTGAACTGTGTCCCAGAAGCCCTATAGACAGACTAATGCCAATAACATAATTTTCTCAGTGACGGAGCAGTGAAAGGACAGTGCTTTGGAAACAGATTATGAGAAAAACAGCAACAAGGTAAAACGATTGTAGTTCAGGCGAATGAAATCAGGCAATGTTGAGGGAACTGCATTAGGAAATAAGTTTCTGAAAAGACAGATTTTTAAATACTTCAGGTATTCTTTTATGAAGTTATTTGTGTGTAGTATAGTCTAGTACTGAAGTGAGGCGTAGATGATAAACAGTGCAGAGAAGAAGGGTATAGAACTAACTGAAATGCAGTGCTACAGAACTACGCTGCAGATGAGGTGAGTGACTCAGATAGCTAATGATGAGATACTGATCTGGAAGAAAAGGGATTTATGGCAAAACTTGATTTAAAGTGGGGATTGGTTGATAGGATGCATCCCAGACCATAGGTTATGGAAAAAAGTAAGGGGGTTAGAATTATAAAGGGAGATGAAGACGTTACTACAGCAAACAGATCCAAAAGGCTGTAGGTTGTTGTAATGATGCAGAGATGTGGAGGCTTTCACTGGGGGGACTAGCGTAGAGGGGGACATCAAACCAGTCTTCACTGTAGATGAGAATAACACTAACAATATTTCAAACATTTTTTTTTCTTTTTTTTTGTAGATTGGTGTGCCGATGTAAACGTTGTACGGCACATATGTTTAAATAACGCAGTCGTTGTTGTTGTGGTCTTCAGTCCTGAGACTGGTTTGATGCAGCTCTCCATGCTACTCTATCCTCTACAAGCTTCTTCATCTCCCAGTACCTACTGCAACCTACATCCTTCTAAATCTGTTTAGTGTATTCATCTCTTGGTCTCCCTCTCCGATTTTTACCCTCCACGCTTCCCTCCAATACTAAACTGTTGATCCCTTGACGCCTCAGAACATGTCCTACCAACAGATTCCTTCTTCTAGTCAAGTTGTGTCACAAACTCCTCCCCAATTCTATTCAATTCCTCCTCATTAGTTACGTGATCTACCCATCTAATCTTCAGCATTCTTCTGTAGCATCACATTTCGAAAGCTTCTTTTCTCTTCTTGTCCAAACTATTTATCGTCCATGTTTCACTTCCATACTTGGCTACACTCCATACAAATACTTTTAGAAACGATTTCCTGACACTTAAATCTATACTCGATGTTAACAAATTTCTCTTCTTCAGAAACGCTTTCCTTGCCATTGAGAGTCTACATTTTATATCATCTCCACTTCGACCATCATCAGTTATTTTGGTCCCAAATAACAAAACTCTTTACTACTTTAAGCGTCTCATTTCCTAATCTGATTCGTCAGCATCACCCGACTTAATTCGACTACATTCCATTATCCTCGTTTTGCTTTTGTTGATGTTTATCTTATTTCCTCTCAAGACACTGTTCATTCCATTCAACTGCTCTTCCAAGACCTTTGCTGTCTCTGACAGAATTACAATGTCATCGGCGAACCTCAGAGTTTTTATTTCTTCTCCATGGATTTTAATACCTACTCTGAATTTTTCTTTTGTTTCCTTTACTGCTTGCTCAATATACAGATTGAATAACTTCGGGGAGAGGCTACAACCCTGTCTCACTCCCTTCCCAACCACTGCTTCCCTTTCATGTCACCCGACAGTACAAATTGTAAATAGGCTTTCGCTCCCTGTATTTTACCCCTGCCACCTTCAGAATTTGAAAGACAGTATTCAAATAACGCAGTCATCACACATTAATTTCCTTGCCTTTCATGAGAATTATTAATGCTGCAGAGATAACTTGGAATTGTACAGCTAATTTAGTACCCTGAAGAAGTGCAATTTTTTTTTTATGTAATCGGGAGAGAGCAACGCATTTCCGATATCTATGTGAAAGTCTTGACCAGCAGTAAGACATTTTGTCCCTGATACTTTTTCCATTAGTGGCGACGTAATGTTTGTTTTGCAGACGCGACCTGTTTCAGCGACATCTGGCGAGCGCCGCCGGAGGACGTCAGGGTACATCGCGCCCACGAGGTAAGACACAGCTCTTATGCAGCATTTAGAAGCTCTGCTGAGTCGTACATCTTGACATCTGACTTGAAAGAAAAGCTTTGATTCGCGCGCGGAAGAACACTACCTAAATACAATACCGGAAAGAACAGTAGCAACACCACTATTATTATTTGTGGCCATATTGGCTACAATCGGGGACCGTGACTGTGCGTAATAATTACTTACTTGTATTTTCTGCTACCAGTCACTTTTATTTGGTTTTATGTTTAATTTAACTTACTGCAGCGCGTGTCGAGCATATTCTGTTCATCTTAAGGCGTTTATACGAGGGTGAGTCAAATGAAAACCCATAATTTGTAATAACAAATCGAAATTTCGCGCCGTTATTCTGTTAAGTTGGTAAGCATGCTACAAACGGCGTGCAGAATGGTCTGTAGGTGGCAGCATAGTGCAGGTGCACACGTACCGGCGCAGTATCAGTATAAAGATGACCGCCCCACTTGCGACTTGCACCAGGGAAGAACAGAGTTCTGTTATTCGGTTTTTGCGTAGTGAAGGTGTGAAACCTATTCAAATTCATCGACGAATGAAGGTTCAGTACTTCAGTACGGTGATGCATGTTTGTCACAGCAGCAAGTCTACGAATGGAGTAGAATGTTCGCAAATGCTGTGACTTCAATGGAACATGCTCCTCGTCCAGGTCGGGCACAACGAGTTGTGACTCCACAGAACACTGCAGCAGTTGAAGCCATAGTGAAGGAAAACCGCCGAGTGACACTGAATGACATTGCAGCATGTTTACAGATTAGTCATGGGTCAGCACACCACATTGTTTATGATGTGCTCCAGTTTCACAAAGTTTCTGCAAGCTGGGTGCCACGGCACCTGTCTCCTGAAATGAGAGAACGACGTGTTGATGCTTGTGAAGAAGTTTTTCGGCGCTTTGAACGAGAAAGTGATGGCTTCCTTGCAAGAATCGTTACTGGGGACGAAACCTGGGTTCACTTCCATCAACCGGAAACGAAGAGAGCGAGCAGGGAATGGTACCATTCCCCATCACCCAAACCAAAGAAGTTTCGAACAGAACCATCAGCAGGGAAGGTTATGCTGACTCTTTTGGGATGAAAAAGGCGTCGTTTTGGAGAATTACATGCCTAGAGGGACCACTGTCACCAGTGCATCATACACAGATCTCCTAAAAAAATCATCTGCAGCCTGCAATCAAATCAAAGCGACGTGGATTGCCGTCAGCAGATGTCCTTTTGCAAGATGACAATGCAAGGCCCCACACTGCCCGTACAACAGTTGCAATAATCACAGACCTGCATTTTGAGTATCTTCCTCATCGACCATACTCACCAGACCTTGCCCCAAGTGATTTCCATATGTCTGGACCACTCAAAGACGCAATGGGAGGAAAGAAGTTCCGTTCTGATGAAGAGGTACGCCACGTGGTGCATGAGTGGTTGCGCGGACTACGAAAAGAATTTTTTCTAAAGGAATTTATGCACTTTGTAAGCGCTGGAGGACTTGCATTGAGCTTGGGGGTGGGGGCGGATTATGTTGAAAAGTGATACAGCTTTGTACCACTTCTGCACAATAAATAATATTTTAAAAAATATTTAAGGTTTTCATTTGACTCACCCTCGTATATACAGAAAATTGTTACTTAAAAATAAAATTAACTTAAGAATTTTTGTGTATTGTTCGCTGCTGGTGTTGCTATTGGTATATTTGGAGGGAGGTAGGAAGGGCAGTGGTTGGCAGAAATTGAAGCCTAGTGATGTCTTCTGCTTGTGTGAAACTATTTCTCGTTGATTATTATGATTGACACAAAAGCCTGTGTAGGATTAAATAGTTTTCCATGAATTGCTACTGCGCAAAAATCATGTGATACAGTTTTTTATTTGACAGTTGTTCACTTGCAATCTCGGCGTCCCAAAGCTTCTTTTGCATGATTGGTACCTTGGCGGAGCTGTCGCCAGACGTTACACTATTGCACTGTTTAATTTGGCACTGTTTACACTTAATACAATATGGCGGTCTTGCACCGTGTGATTGAGTATTGACTAAGGCATTTTACATCGATATTCGCGATACTTACAGTCTGTTCGTAGTTTGTTTCACATTGGCACATCTTACATCTATTGCATTAAAATTGGCAAGGACTGCAGAAGAATTATGAGTTCTTAAAACTCATCATTTCACTGAGAATATTATCTCCAATATTATGCACTATGAATGAAAATTTCCATTTCTTCCATGATACCCCCTCTGCAGAAAAATTTGTGCAGTGAATTATTTAGACAGTTAGTGACAGAATCCACTGAAGAGGCAAAGAAGCTGGTAGACCTGCCGAATATCGTGTAAGACCCCCGCGAGCACGCAGAAGTGCCGCAGCACGACGTGGCATGGACTGGACTAATATCTGGAGTGGTGCTGGAGAGAATTACACCATGGATCCTGCAGGGCTGTCTATAAATCCTTAAGAGTGCGAGTGGGTGGAGATCTCTTCTGAACAGCATGTTGCAAGGCGTCCCGGATATGCTCAGTAATGTTCATGTCTGGGGAGTTTGGTGGCCAACGGAAGTGTTTAAAACCAGAAGAGTGTTCCTGGAGCCACTCTGTAGCAATTCTGGACGTGTGGGGTGTCGCATTGTTCTTCTGGAATTGTTCAAGTCCTTCGGAATGCACAATGGCCATGAATGGATGCACGGGATCAGACAGCACGCTTACGTCCGTGTCACCTGTCAGAGTCGTATCTAGACGTATCAGAGGTCCCATGTCACTCCAGCTGCACACGCCACACACCATTACAGAGCCTCCACCAGCTTGAACTGTCCCCTGCTGAAATACAGGGTCGACGGATCCGTGAGGTTGTCTCTATACCCGTACACGTCCATCTGCTCTACACAATTTGAAATGAGACTCGTCCGAACAGGCAACATGTTTCTAGTCATCTACAGTCCAATGTCGGTGTTGTCGGGCCCTGGTGAGGCGTAAAACTTTGTGTCGTGTTGTCATCATGGGTACACGAGTGGACCTTCGGCTCCTAAAGCCCATATCGATGATGTTTCGTTGACACTTGTTAATGGCCCAACATTGAAATCCACAGCAATTGGCGCAAGGGTAGCACTTCTGTCACGTTGAACGATTCTCTTCAGTCGTCGTTGGTCCCCTTCTTGAGGCATCTTTTTCCAGCCGCAGCGATGTCGGAGATTTGATGTTTTATCGGATTCACTCGCGAAATGGTCGTACGGGTAAAGCCCCACTTAATCGCTACCTTGAACATGCTGTGCCCCATCGCTCATTTGCCGACTATCGCATCACGTTCAAACTCACTTAAATCTTGATAACCTGCCATTGTAGCAGCAGTAACCGACCTAACAACTGCGCCAGACACTTGTTGTCCAATATAGGCGTTGCCGACCGCAGCGTCGTATTCTGCCTGCTTACATATCCCTGTATTTGAATACGCACGACTATACCGGATTCTACGGCACTACAGTGTAAATAGTTCAACAGTGTAATGTCTCATAACAGCTCCGCCACGTGTCAGTGAGGCAAACGAAGATTTGGGATGCCAAAATCGTAAGTGAACAACTGTCAAGTAAAAAAGTGTATCACACTATTTTCGCGCAATAACAATTGATGCAAGACTATCTACATACTACACAGGCTGTCATGTCACTCATAACAAACGAGACAGAGCTCCACGGCAGGAGAGGACGTCACTAGACATCGTTTTCTGGCCTATCACTGCTCCCCACCCTCCAAACACCCCAACAGGCACTTTAATACATTTTATTTTTGAGCGATTTTTTGTATATATAAACGCCTGAAGATGAACAGAACACGCATGAAACACATTGCAATACGTTAAATTAAACTTAAAAACAAATAAAAGTGCATGGTAACAGAAAATACAAATACGTTAGTTGTAACATCACTGCTATACTAGTAGTTCCCTTGTTGGTTTCAGCGAGGGGTTTAGTACTGTTAACTTAGATATTTTACTTTTGAAAATGAAACTGCAGAACTATTCAAAGATTGCTGTACAGAGATCCGACAGCTACGTGGAAAATAAATGAGCCCAATCATCCGTGTATTAGAGAAGCCATCACATTAAGAAAAAGTGCTCTGACAGATCTCACAAGGGAGCACTTGCTCCGTTCTTGGTCCGTTGCTTTTCTGCCTGTACATCAATGATAATCTATCTGCAGTCTTGTAACTATCATTTATCTATGGACGACATCTAGGGTCGTTACCTGTGAACCAGTATTTATTAGCAGCATTGTTTGATCAGATGAGGGGCAAGTCAAACTTGATGTAATTGTCAAGAAGCGCAATTGTGTACGTATTGAGCTATAGATAATTGCCACATTACTACTGAAAAGGCTTTGACTATGCCTGGTGCGGATTTGTGGTGCAGTCTGTGTCCTAGGGAACTCATTGACGTTTCCATTATGGAGGTAGTGTAACTGGAGAGCAGTACCTGACAACGTGTGCTTAATTTATTTTATTGGCAATTCGTACAGTGCATTGTAATGACAGGTTTTGCTACAAACAAGATAGTTCCCCGCCACACTGTCATAGACATATGTGAGCTTACCGGTATCAGAAAGCGGGGGCCCAATTGAGTTTCCTGCAGGTTCTCCAGATCTTATGGCTCTCGATGTTTGTTCTTATATGGCAAAGAGGGAGAGTCTACCGCTGTAAATCGTGTAACCTGGACACATTTTTGGATGGGTCTCAAGAGGAGTGTGTAGAAATTCCATTAGTACAATCTATGAAACCTGTCGTGAAGGCCAACAGTTTGAACATTATTTTTAACTACCATTTGAATCATTTAGTTCAACCAGAAAGTACTCTCGTTGGTATGTGGATATATTTATTTTTGGTTCACCCTGCATTAGTAGTACGTAACAACTGAATGTGTTTCCTGTGAATGTGTTTCTTGTGTTGTAAATCGCCCTTGGCATTCAGAAGATCTAGTCTACTGCCAGTGTAACTTCGTACTTTTACGCACCATGGGAGAGAATGTAATTGATAAGACTTACAATTCTCTTCGGCACTTAGAACGGCTACCAGAGTGCATTAATGTTGTTTGTGTTTAGAGTTATCACTAAGACTGATAGGGTATCCGTCAGATGTTGACTGATCACTGTGAAGGGTTCGGAGGTGCTGCATACTCGCGTGAAGCAGCGTTATCAACACCTGACAGAGTTTGAAAGTGGCCTTGTTGAGGGTCTCCATTTGGCCGGCTGGACTAACCGTGCAATATCAGATCTGAGGGGCACTCGCTTGTGACAATGGCCCGATGTTGAATCGTATGGGAACGTGAAGGCGTTTATAATTCGTCGCCAAGACCACATCTGACCATCACGAGAGAGGATCGCCATATATGCACCAAGCACATCGTACCCTTCACATCTGCCCCTGCCATCCGAGAACAAGTGATATACTCCCTGCAACATTCTTTCTAACCCCCCACCATTGGTCGGACACTAGCAGCAGGTGGACTAGGGAATTACCGTCCCATACGTAGCCTGCCGTTAACACCAGAACGCAAGCGGCTGCGTCTGGAGTGGTGAGTGACCAGAAAATAAGGATTGCATATGAATGACGTCAGATTGTAAAACTTCCTGGTAGATTAAAACTGTGTGCCGGACCGAGACTCGAACTCGGCACCTTTGCCCTTCGCGGGCAAGTGCTCTACCATCTGAGCTACCCAAGCACGACTCACGCCCCGTCTTCACAGCTTTACTTCTGCCAGTACATCGTATCCTACCTTCCAAACTTTACAGAAGCTTTCCTGCGAACCTTAGATAGTAGAGCACTTGCCCGCGAAAGGTCTCGGTCCGTCACACAGTTTTAATCTGCCAGGAAGTTTCATATCAGCGCACACTCCGCTGCAGAGTGAAAATCTCATTCTGGAAACATCCCCCAGGCTGTGGCTAAGCCATGTCTCCGCAATATCCTTTCTTTCAGGAGTGCTAGTTCTGCAAGGTTCGCACAAGAGCTTCTGTGAAGTTTGGAAGGTAGGAGGCGAGGAACTGGCAGAAGTAAAGCTGTGAAGACGGGGCGTGAGTCGTGCTTGGGTAGCTCAGATGGTAGAGCACTTGCCCGCGAAAGGCAAAGGTCCCGAGTTCGAGTCTCGGTCCGACACACAGTTTTACTCTGCCAGGAAGTTTCATATCAGCGCACACCTCGCTGCAGAGTGAAAATTTCATTCTGGACGTCGTATTGTGTTCAGTGATGAATTGCGCTTCTGCATTGCTTCGGTCCCCGAATGACTATCGTCAGCTAGTATGGCGGCGACCTAGGGAAATGCACCATTCTTCTAATTTTTTGGAGAGCGACTGTAATGTTACGCGTGGATCCATGGTTTGGAAAGCAACTGGGTATGACTTGAGGCCACGGCTGGTGGTGACTTAGGGAACTCTGACAGCATAGCGGTGTGTCTCAGACATCCTGCATCTTCAAGTGTTAACTTCTCATGCGACAGTATCATGGCGCCAGTTTTCAACAGGAGAGTGCTCGTCCACACATAGAACGTGTCCTTATGAATTCTTGTCGTGACGTTGAGGTATTCCACTGACCAGCAAAATCCTCAGAACTGTTCCAAATAGAACATGCATAGGACCAGCACAGATGCTCTGGTTTTCCGACAAAAGACAGTTCTCTGCTTGGAACGCACATTTGTTACAGACGCCATTTTGAAAACTTCGTATACTGCCACCATGTATCGGAATATCATAAAACTATAGGGGCCGAAGCGTGAAATTTCCACGATGTACCACAGCAAAATGTGCATTTTTCTAACAAAAAGTGACCGAGAAGAAAATGTCTTGCATTACTTATTGAACGCCCTCCTCCATTTAAGGATTCACAATAATTTTTCCTGCTGTTCTTTCTACGATCTCTTGACTTTCTTTGAACTCTCGCTGTTTTCTTGTACGCAGTGACATTTTCTACATTTTGTTGTTTCAGAAAAAGTTTTTGTGCACTAGCTGTGCGATAGCTCTAGTGGACTCTGGTCACCACCAGGTTGGCGGCTGTTGCTTCAAAACGATTGTGTGTATTGTTTATTGAAACTGGAACCTAGAAACGACGGAGAGGCTTCATCACACTGTAGCTCTCAGTGGTTCACAAACCCACAACAGGCCACAGCGGTCCACCCACCCCACCGCAGCCCCACACCGAACCTAGGGTAATAGTGCGGTTCGACCCCCGTGCAGTTATTTCTGCAAGGGTATCTTCTTTAGATAATGCTGTACCAAGATGACCGTGAGAAAACTAGGAAAGTAAACCTCCACACTTTTTTGCCAAAAGTCATCAAAATTCTCAATCGGTTTGGTAACTACCTAGTTTTCGTTTCAGTTTTATATCTGCTTCTACCACTAGTTGAAATATTAATAATTTCAAGTCGTAAATTGTTACTTTCTTTAAATAACATTCTGCGAAGGGTCATTGGATGTAACTCTCCCAGATTACCATTTTCTCCCTCTACAAAGGCAACATATGGGCATGATATGTGTTATCTTTGCTGGCATGTTTTCTGATGCTAGGAAACATTTTACTTCCTGCAGGAGTTACAACCGTGGCGCTTAGGGCAACCAAACTTTTGGGGAGCAGGTTGCCCATTGGAACTTATTTCTACTGAACTAATACACAAGTACTATGTATACAGCTTCTACAATGTGATCTGCATCTACCATATCTACGTCCACTACGACATTACTACTAAGCGTTTCACTATGTTTCGGCTTCTTTGGTACATTTGTGTCAGGAGTCGGTACATATTGTGATGGTTGCCTTGACTTTGGTCGCTGGACGTTGTTTATATAAGCCTGAGACGGGACTAACGTTTATGACAACTGATGTTCCACCTTCATCCGATAATCAAGAGGGCAGTGAAATGGCGGAATATTTCGATGGTACCCAGTTTATGCTGATCTGTAAGTAGCACTCTTGGAGGAGATTGCATCATGAGTGGCGGGATGTTTTCGCACGCGTGCAGTGCCATAAAAGGACCCTGGCCAGTATCGGCTGGCATCTCGTCATTAATTTCCATTCTAATTATGGTAGAGTAGGCTCCCAGCGACTTTGCTTTAACACAAGTTGCAAGTGATTTGTTTTCTGCAAAGCAGAACTAGTGAAAAACTTATGAATCTACACCACACTGCTTATATAGGAAAAGTATGTTGCTGCGCACTTCTTTTACTGCGGTGTTACATGTTCCTTTCGTATCCTGTACGATAAAAATTATATGTAACGGTACTGGTACACTTACAGGTGCGAATGATTATGTTTAATTTCTCTAAGGACGAACAAATATTGTACCAGAAAGTAGTAATAATTAAAATAGTGAAGAATTAGGTCCCTGAAAATATTTCAGAGTGAGATAAGTCGGTAATCTGCTGCATACTTGCTCCAAACTCTAAGTTTTTCCGGGCATTTTCACTTTGGTATATTAGAAAGCCATTACACAATGCCACCGCAGCATCTATATTACTGGTACTCTATATATCTAATAGCCCAGTTCATAGTTCACGGTTCACAATCTGAGTTACAGGTTACCTGTCTAACGGCAACGAACGTCTTTTTTCAGGGCACCAAAAATACGGAAATCGCTTGGTAAGTGATAATGGCTGTATGAAGGGTGTGTGACAGCTTCTCAGCCGAACTTCTGCAGCGTAGTCGAAACAACAGGCTTGCCAACTCCGAGAAAGTCGTGATAACCTTTCTCTTTGACTGCAAGGACTCGTTACTCATTCACCGCACCACCATTGATGCATTGTGGTACGTGGACACTCCACAAAAATTAACGTGCACCTTCAAATCCAGACGCCAGGCATCTTAAGAACGGCATCATTGTGTTGCAGGATAATGCCCGCTCACATGTTCCTAACGTTGTTTCGACTACGCTGGGAAGGCCTTACACATCGCCCGAACAATCCCGATATCTCCCCGTACCATTTCCATATTTTTGGTGCCCTGGAGAAAGACTTCGTGGCCGTCGATTTTCTTCGAATGAATACGTGCACGGCTGAGTACAATCATGGTTCGTAGGCAACCGCAAACAGTTTTCCATGAAGGCATTGACTGTCTTGTCTCGCAGTGGAATATATGTATTAACAGTTACGGTGATTGATTTTGAAATAATGAACGGTTTACTTACTTCTTTTCCACTTGTGGATACTGCCCCATATAACTCTTTAGTGCTAACTCCATTCGGAACACAATTTGCAGGCAGCATCCACATATATCACTGAACGCACCTGCAAAACTGTATCATTTTACAATACACAGTTCAGGGGATACAACGTCGTAAACAATCAGATACCTGAAAAACTAGCTTTTGTTTCGTAATTAGAGCACTTAGTTACTTCCAACTTTTACTTAACAATTTGTCGCTTATATGCTTAATGTCAAATACACTCTAAGAAAGAAAAAAGAAAAAAAAAGACGCACCTCGAAGGAATTATCCGAATTGGACGGAAATCAGTAATGTGTGTGTGAAATCGTATGGGATTTAACTGCTAAGCTCATCAGTCCCTAAGCTTACACACTACTTAACCTAAATTATCCTAAGGACAAACACACACACCCATGCCCGAGGAAGGACTCGGACCTCCACGTGGATCAGCCGCACAGTCTATGACTGCAGCGCCTTCGACCGGGAAGTCAGTAGATGTGATGTACGTGTGCAGACAACCCAATGATCACAATTTCAGAAAAATTGTGGGTTTTGTTCAAGAGAAAGAGCTTCACAAATTGAGCAAGTCAATAACGCGTTGTTTCTCTTCTGGCCCTTATGGAAGCAGATATTGGGCTTGTTATTGATTGACAGAGTTGTTGGATGTCCTCCTGAGCGATACAGTGCCCAATTCTGTCCAATCTGCGTGTTAGACCGTCAACATTCTGAGCTGATTGGAACAAATGTTCTCAATTGGGGAGGCATCAGGCGACCTTGATGGTCATGGCAGGGTTTGGCAAACACGAAGAAAAGCAATAGAAACTATCGTCATGTACGCGTGGGCATTATCTTGCTGAACCGTAAGCCCAGGATGGCTTGCCATAAAAGGCGACAAGACGGAGCGCACAATATCGTCAACGTACCGCCGTGTTTTAAGGGTGCCGAGGATGACAACCAAAGGGGTCCTGCTATGAAAAGAAACGGCAGCCCAGACCATCACTCCTGGCTGTCAGACTGTATGGCGGGCGACAGTCAGGTTGGGATTTGGTATGCCACTGCTGTTCAGGGCGGCTCCAGACACGTCTTCGGCCCGGAATCTCATTGACTGGAGTAGACTTGTCCTCAGAGATGAGTCCCTCTTCGTACTGAGCCTCAGCAACCAGCTAATACGTGTCTGGAGATGCCACAAACAGTGACGGGATACCAACCTGACTGTTCCCCGCTATACGGCCCGACAACCAGTAGTGCTGGTCTGAGGTGCCGTTTCTTTCCGTAGCAGGACCCCTTTGGTTCTCATCCTTGGCATTCTTAAAACACAGCGATACGTCGACGATATTCTAGGCTTGGTTTTGTTGCCCTTCATTTCAGGCATCTTGGGCTTACATCATTTCAGCACATGGCGAGAGATTCTACTGCTTGCCTTACAGGGGGAAGCCACGACGTTGGGATCACGGATTTACTTCGAACTTTCTATACGTTTAGTAGGCCATTAAAACAACATAATGTGCAAGTAGTATGGTGCACTGACCTGGCAGTTCCTACGAGGGTAACTCCAAAAGAAATGCACACTATTTTTGTAAAAATACCGTTTTCATTCTGCATGTGTGAAAGTTTTTCGAGTGTGTAGATACATCCTTCCCGCTTGTTTCCAAACTTAGTTCAACCTGTTCTCGTGAGTGGCGCCGTCACAGCATGTCTTCAAGATGGCTGCTACACTTGACGTACGTCAGAAACAATGTGCTGTCACAGAATTCCTGTCCTATGAAAAAGAGACAGTGGGAAACATCCACAAGAGGTTGAAAAAGGTGTATGGAGATGCTGCTGTCGATCGCAGTACAGTCAGTTCGTGGACAAGCAGGTTACATGATGAAAGCGGGCACGGCAATATTGAGGATTGTCCTCGCAGTGGCAAGCCTCGTACTGCACACACTCCAGACAATGTGCAGAGAGTTAACGAATTGGTGACTGCTGACAAGACGCATCACAGTGAACGAACTGTCACGCTATGCTGGGATAGGGGAAGGAAGTGTCTGCAGAATGCTGAAAGTGTTGGCGTTAAAAAAGGTTTGTGCCAGTTGGGTTCCCAGGATACTGACAGTGGCTCACAAAGAAACAAGAAAAACGCTATGCAGCGTACGTTTGGAACAGTACGAGAATAGTGGAGATGAATTTCTTGGAAGAATTCTGACAGGTGATGAAACATGGTTCAAAATGGCTCTGAGCACTATGGGACTTAACATCTATGGTCATCAGTCCCCTAGAACTTAGAACTACTTAAACCTAACTAACCTAAGGACATCACACAACACCCAGCCATCACGAGGCAGAGAAAATCCCTGACCCCGCCGGGAATCGAACCCGGGAACCCGGGCGTGGGAAGCGAGAACGCTACCGCACGACCACGAGATGCGGGCAATGAAACATGACTCCATCATTTTTCACCAGAGACGAAGAGGCAATCAATGGAGTGGCATCATGCAAATTCACCCAAGAAAAAAAATTCAAAACCACACCTTTTGCTGGAAAAGTTATGGCTACGGTGTTTTTCGATTCCGAAGGACTCTTGCTAGTGGACATCATGCCAAGTGGAACCACCATAAATTCTGATGCATATGTGATGACACTGAAAAAACTTCAAGCTCGACTGAGTCGTGCTCGACCACATCGGCAAAAGCAGCATGTTTTGCTGTTGCACAATGCACGGCCACATGTCAGTCAAAAAAACATGGAAGCGATCACAAAACTCGGATGGACAACACTGAAACACCCGCCTTACAGTCCTGACCTGGCTCCATGTGACTATCATCTCTTTGGGAAAGTGCAAGACTCTCTTCTTGGAACAAGGTTTGAAGATGATGACTCCCTTGTGTACGCTGCCAAACAATGGCTCCAACAGGTTGGCCCAGAATTTTACTGTGCGGGTATACAGGCGCTGGTTCCAAGGTGGCGTAAGGCAGTTGAGAGGGATGGAAATTATGTGGAGAAATGAAAATACTGTTCCTAAAGGATGTATCTACACACTGTAAAACTTTCAAACATGTAGAATAAAAGATGGATTAAAAAAATAGTGTGCATTTCTTTTGGAGTGACCCTCGTAGATTATCGCAAGAGAAGTTTTACGCATTTCTTGTGTGGCTTACGTATCTGTGTGTAGGTGCCGGACGTTAGAGTTTATGGTGGTCAAGTGATTTGCGATCGAGCTTCGTAAGACGAACGTGTGTGAGGCGACGGTTCGACTCCCTCTCAAACGTAATTATTAATCTATCGTTTTCATCACTAGTCATATTATGTAATTTATGTGACATTTGAGAGGTAATATAATGAAAAAACGACGTATATTTGCATGAAGTGTCAAGTTGTTTTCCATGTCTGTATGACAAATAACATCCTGCAACGTGTGACGTCGAGAGCACATCGGACGAGTAATGGTACGTTACTCTTGCGACTTGCTGTACTAATGATGGTGAATAACATCATTCGCATCATTATTTGTCGAAGTTTGGCTTGGGCTTCCAAAGCCTGTCCCTCGTCCTTGAAAATTTAATTGCAATTATTAAATAGTGAAATAACATACGAAATTCACTACAGCTTAATGAAAATGCGCATGATTTTTTCATTATACACTCCTGGAAACTGAAATAAGAACACCGTGAATTCATTGTCCCAGGAAGGGGAAACTTTATTGACACATTCCTGGGGTCAGATACATCACATGATCACACTGACAGAACCACAGGCACATAGACACAGGCAACAGAGCATGCACAATGTCGGCACTAGTTCAGTGTATATCCACCTTTCGCAGCAATGCAGGCTGCTATTCTCCCATGGAGACGATCGTAGAGATGCTGGATGTAGTCCTGTGGAACGGCTTGCCATGCCATTTCCACCTGGCGCCTCAGTTGGACCAGCGTTCGTGCTGGACGTGCAGACCGCGTGAGACGACGCTTCATCCAGTCCCAAACATGCTCAATGAGGGACAGATCCGGAGGTCTTGCTGGCCAGGGTAGTTGACGTACACCTTCTAGAGCACGTTGGGTGGCACGGGATACATGCGGACGTGCATTGTCCTGTTGGAACAGCAAGTTCCCTTGGCGGTCTGGGAATGGTAGAACGATGGGTTCGATGACGGTTTGGATGTACCGTGCACTATTCAGTGTCCCCTCGACGATCACCAGTGGTGTACGGCCAGTGTAGGAGATCGCTCCCCACACCATGATGCCGGGTGTTGGCCCTGTGTGCCTCGGTCGTATGCAGTCCTGATTGTGGCGCTCACCTGCACGGCGCCAAACACGCATACGACCATCATTGGCACCAAGGCAGAAGCGACTCTCATCGCTGAAGACGACACGTCTCCATTCGTCCCTCCATTCACGCCTGTCGCGACACCACTGGAGGCGGGCTGCACGATGTTGGGGCGTGAGCGGAAGACGGCCTAACGGTGTGCAGGACCGTAGCCCAGCTTCATGGAGACGGTTGCGAATGGTCCTCGCCGATACCCCAGGAGCAACAGTGTCCCTAATTTGCTGGGAAGTGGCGGTGCGGTCCCCTACGGCACTGCGTAGGATCCTACGGTCTTGGCGTGCATCCGTGCATAGCTGCGGTCCGGTCCCAGGTCGACGGGGACGTGCACCTTCCACCGACCACTGGCGACAACATCGATGTACTGTGGAGACCTCACGCCCCACGTGTTGAGCAATTCGGCGGTACGTCCACCCGGCCTCCCGCATGCCCACTATACGCCCTCGCTCAAAGTCCGTCAACTGCACATAAGGTTCACGTCGACGCTGTCGCGGCATGCTACCAGTGTTAAAGACTGCGATGGAGCTCCGTATGCCACGGCAAACTGGCTGACACTGACGGCGGCGGTGCACAAATGCTGCGCAGCTAGCGCCATTCGACGGCCAACACCGCGGTTCCTGGTGTGTCCGCTGTGCCGTGCGTGTGATCATTGCTTGTACAGCCCTCTCGCAGTGTCCGGAGCAAGTATGGTGGGTCTAACACACCGGTGTCAATGTGTTCTTTTTTCCATTTCCAGGAGTGTATTACCTCTCAAATGTCGTACAAATTAAGTAATGTGACCAGTGATGAAAAAATATAGATTAAAAGACACATTTCAGCGAGATTCGAACCGCCACTTCGTCCAGGGCCCTCTCGCAGAGCGCGAACGTTAACCACTTTTTTTTTTCATTTTATTCAACACCCGTTGACGTTTGTTGTTGATCCCCTCACTCAGTTTTTTTTTTTATTACAGAGACCATTCAGCTCTCTGACTGAACATGCTGAGCTACCGTGCCAGTGTTTTCTACTTGTACATTATGTTGTTTTAATGGCCCAGTAAAGGTGTACAATGGTTGAACTAAATCCGTGATGCCAATGTCGTGGCCTCCCCCTGTTCGTGGTAGCCAAACCTTACGTTTGTCAGCAAGGCCGCCGGATCTCTCCCCAGTTGAGAATGTTTGGAGAATTATGGGCATGGTCCTCCAACCATCTCGGTATTTTGAAGATCTAACACGTCATTGGGACAGAATTTGGCACAATATCTCTCAGGGGAACATCCAATAACTCTTCTAATCAATGCCAAGCGTGATAGCTGCTTGATAAGAGCCAGAGGTACACCAACGCTTTAATGACTTCCTCAATTTGTGAAACTCTTTCTCTTGAACAAGTCATCCAGCTTTTTAAAAATTTTAATCATTTGTCTGTATTTATATGTACATGAAATCTACCGTTTTCCGTCCCATTTGGATAATTCCTTCGTGGTGTGTCGTTCTTTTGTATTAGATTGTATTTAACACATTAACTCATTTGTACAGTAACCTGGCACTTGAAGCTGTTTTATACATGGGAGTTCGGTTCTTTAAAAAATCTGGAGATTACTGTTAATTTATTAACAGAGAGGCTCAGCAATTCTAACTTTTAGTACTTGAGAATGCGATATTTTAGTCGTGAAACTTATTGTGGTCAATATATCGCTCATTCTCGACAGCTGGAGCGAACCATTCTCTGTACTGATGTATTCATGTGCTTCTTACCGCGGTGGTTTTGACTTGTTTGGTAAGGGGCAGTGTCGTGTACATAGTTCTGCGTAGTCAGCGCGTACACAACTTTCCCACTAGAGCGCACAATAGCGCAGGCACAGTGCTCGTCCGTCTCCGCACTACGAGATGGCGCTGCCTTAGAGACGGACCAAATTCTGCTTCCGCCGATCCGCGTATTAATATGTAATGCAGCCAATGAGATTGCTGCTAACGTAGAACCTTTTCTCCTCGCGGATCACACTTGCGCAGTGATACCTGAGTGTGTGAGGTATTAAACGAGTGTACAGACCTCCGATTAGTCAGTCTGCATTTGTCGGCACCAGTTT
The DNA here is from genome assembly GCF_021461385.2 of Schistocerca piceifrons. Lineage (NCBI taxonomy): Eukaryota > Metazoa > Arthropoda > Insecta > Orthoptera > Acrididae > Schistocerca > Schistocerca piceifrons. Next base: position 192,313,288 of record NC_060140.1, read on the forward strand.
GTACCAGTCTGCATTTGTCGGCACCGGTCTGTACCAGTCTGCATTAGTCTGTACCAGTCTATAGTGAAGTTTCAGTCTGAACCTAATAAGATTACCATATTCCTGTACATAGCCATGAAGATAAATGTATAGACAATTTTGTCAAGTGTCAGAGATATGTGAGAATAAGATTAACGTACCAAGACCACAGGAACTTCAGGTTGTCAATTGTAAACAGCATCCAGAATCAAGTTACGTATTGTCTATGCTTTTTATTATTTTAATAAATGTGTGTGAAAATTAAACAAGTTCTGTTTAAAGTTGGTCACCGTCAATCTGCTACTCTAAGCGTGCAAGTGGCATTTCTATCGTCTGACCTAATGGCAGAAGATAAACACGCCACGATAAGACCACGAGACATATTGCTGACACTCGCCTACTTCGTTAGAGCGACAAGTCAAATAATCTGACAATGTGTGTACCGAAGGTCTTACAGTACGCACACCACAGGCAGCAAGGTAGCTGTGATACGGGAAACGTGGCTTGTCCACAGCCGCTGTACCTGCCAGAGGATCAGAGAGGAGGCGGCGCCTGGCTGTCGTACAGGCTGGATGGCCTGTCCTTCGACACTAGGTACGAGCTGCGGGTGATTCCTCGCGACCGCAACGAGACACGCGAGGGACCCGACCGCCTTGCGGAACTTACCGTCCCTCCGTGTGCAGACATCTTTCCAGGCAACACTGAAATTTGTGGTAAGTACTGCGGCCTCGCCAGCCATAAGCTTTTAAGTTGGCATGACATATATCCGACCACGGCCTACTTGTTCTCACTGGGTCCGACGGACATAGGTATCCGCAGTATTCTTGGCTTGTAGCAGATGGGAATGACGAGTTGCAGGTCGGCAGGAGCTGAAATGCTACTAGTTAATGCTTTCTCCGTTAGGTGGTGCGTCTCGTCAGTGGAGATAACGTGTCCTCGGCCACTTATAACGTTTTTCTTTGTTCTGTTGGTGAGACGGAAATTATGACAATCATTACTCTGAAGAGAAAACAATTTCTAGAATAAAAATGGAGGTTTTCCGGATTTGCTTAGAAATTGTTACTGTATTTACTTGTACAAATGATAGATTAATCCAGATTTGGCTAAAAAACTAATTAATATAGGAAAATCGATTATATCGACACTCCGCCCACCCAAGTTCTGTAAGTCCCTCCAGATCCCAGAACGCCAGACGGTCCACCTCGCTTACAGCATCCCCTTACCTTCCCCTGAAAGGATCCTTTATCAATTCACCAGATTCCCGCTTCTCCTCATACACTGAACACCTCCAAACAAACTACACCATCCGCAACTCGATTCCAGTAATCCTGTAGTTTCCCCTCAACTTTCAAATCATCGTACGCTGTTGCCTCTTTGCCAATACAGCTCACCAACCCCATTCTTATACACCCATCACATACTCTCCCAAAGAAACTTCAACCATCCCCCCCCCCGCCCATATTATGTTCTGCGCCCTGACATTTACGCTCCTACCAGCTATAACTCCACCTTACCAATTTCACCTCATCAGGGCTACATTTCCCTCCCCTCCCCACATTTCCTTACCCCCCATTGCCTCCCCATCTCTCTCTCTCTTTCTCCCCCCCCCCCTCTACTCCATCCCTCGTCTGTCACAATAGCCACTCCTACCCCATTGATACTGTGCACCAGTCCTTCATCCTTATACCGCCACTTCTCAATTCAATAAACTTTACCAACAGCTGTATATAGGTTATGTTATTTTATTTCGAACGCAACCAGTTTCGGCTATTCATTTTGCCATCTTCAGGCCCCATGCCCATTTTTCGAATCAATGAGCTTATCGTATAGCGCCATAAAACTGGATACCGTGAATCCCAATCGTTGTGCATCTGATTCATACCAAAGGGTGTCACCCTTTCGTGTGAATCAGTTGCACAACGATGGGGCCTGAAGACGGCAAAGAAACTGGTTGTGTTCGAAATAAAATACAATAACCTAAAGTATACGGCTGTCGGTAAAGTTTATTGAATTGAGAAGTACGTACCAGCCGATGTCCCCTGGCCATAATGGACCGACAGAGACTTACACCACCACATTCGTACCCTCCTCACTGGCCAATCTCTCCCTGTTCAACAACTGACTCCCTATCCCAGGGCAAGTATTTCCATTTTTTAGTGTCTTATCGGTGTTTTGGTGTCATGTTTTAAATGTTTTGAATGTGCTCTTATTATATTTTCGTTTTATTTTTACTGTTTTTAACTACAAGTGCAAAGTCTAGACTAGCGTTAGTGAAGGTGTAGCGGCTGCTCCGTTCACAGTCACCATCTACATCATGGTGTGCATCTGAAGATGGCCTAAAACATACCGAAATCGGTAACATTATGTTTAAAAAAAAGTTTATTGCGGTTGTGACTGTTTATATTCAATTTTAAATCATAATAAAATAAGAGAAATCAGAGTTTGTACGGTAAGTTTTAAGTGTTCATTTTTTCTACGCTTTTAGAGAGTGCAATGGTAGAGCAACAGTCTGAAGGTGGTTCGAAGAAGCCTCTGCTGGAGTGCAGAATACTCATGTAGACGTAGATGTCCCCAGAACGAATTTTCACTCTTCAGTGGAGTGTGCGCTGGTTTAAAACTTTCCGGCAGATTAGGACCTTAAGACAGGCAGAACAACTTCTGTAAAGTTTGGGAGACAGGAGAGAGGAGCTGGCGGGAAGTGAAGCTATGAGGGGAGAGGGGGCAGGGGAATCGTGAGTCTTGCCTGGTTAGGTCAGTCAGTAGCGCAGTTCCCTGCCCTGTAGGGTCAGCGACCACTGCCATCCACTAAAAAAAGAACCCTCTGAACCGAGCCAGCAACGGAAATGGTGCACCTGTGTCACGACAATCCACATAACTTCTTAAGCCACCTAATCGCTATGGACGAGTGCAGGGCGGATCATTTTAACCCCGAAATAAAGGAGAAAATCAGGCAGTACATCTACATCTACATCTACATCCATACTCCGCAAGCCACCTGACGGTGTGTGGCGGAGGGTACCTTGAGTACCTCTATCGGTTCTCCCTTCTATTCCATTCTCGTATTGTTCGTGGAAAGAAGGATTGTCGGTATGCCTCTGTGTGGGCTCTAATCTCTCTGATTTTATCCTCATGGTCTCTTCGCGAGATAAACGTAGGAGGGAGCAATATACTGCTTGACTCTTCGGTGAAGGTATGTTCTCGAAACTTTGACAAAAGCCCGTACCGAGCTACTGAGCGTCTCTCCTGCAGAGTCTTCCACTGGAGTTTATCTATCATCTCCGTAATGCTTTCGCGATTACTAAATGATCCTGTAACGAAGCGCGCTGCTCTCCGTTGGATCTTCTCTATCTCTTCTATCAACCCTATCTGGTACGGATCCCACACTGCTGAGTAGTATTCAAGCAGTGGGCGAACAAGCGTACTGTAACCAACTTCCTTTGTTTTCGGATTGCACTTCCTTAGGATTCTTCCAATGAATCTCAGTCTGGCATCTGCTTTACCGACGATCAACATTATATGATCATTCCATTTTAAATCACTCCTAATGCGTATTCCCAGATAATTTATGGTATTAACTGCTTCCAGTTGCTGACCTGCTATTTTGTTGCTAAATGATAAAGGATCTATCTTTCTATGTATTCGCAGCACATTACACTTGTCTACATTGAGATTCAATTGCCATTCCCTGCACCATGCGTCAATTCACTGCAGATCCTCCTGCATTTCAGTACAATTTTCCATTGTTACAACCTCTCGATACACCACAGCATCATCCGCAAAAAGCCTCAGTGAACTTCCGATGTCATCCACAAGGTCATTTATGTATATTGTGAATAGCAACGGTCCTATGACACTCCCCTGCGGCACACCTGAAATCACTCTTACTTCGGAAGACTTCTCTCCATTGAGAATGACATGCTGCGTCCTGTTATCTAGGAACTCCTCAATCCAGTCACACAATTGGTCTGATAGTCCATATGCTCTTACTTTGTTCATTAAACGACTGTGGGGAACTGTATCGAACGCCTTGCGGAAGTTTAGAAACACGGCCCTCTGAGTCTCGTGGACGAATAGCGCGAGCTGGGTTTCACATGACCGTCTTTTTCGAAACCCATGCTGATTCCAACAGAGTAGATTTCTAGTCTCTAGAAAAGTCATTATACTCGAAAACAATACGTGTTCCAAAATTCTACAACTGATCGACGTTAGAGATATAGGTCTATAGTTCTGCACATCTGCTCGACGTCCCTTCTTGAAAACGGGGATGACCTGTGCCCTTTTCCAATCCTTTGGAACGCTACGCTCTTCTAGAGACCTACGGTACACCGCAGCAAGAAGAGGGGCAAGTTCCTTCGCGTACTCTGTGTAAAATTGAACTGGTATCCCATCAGGCCCAGAGGCCTTTCCTCTTTTGAGCGATTTTGTTTCTCCATCCCTCTGTCGTCTATTTCGATATCTACCATTTTCTCATCTGTGCGACAATCTAGAGAAGGAATTACAGTGCAATCTTCCTCTGTGAAACAACTTTGGAAAAAGACATTTAGTATTTCGGCCTTTAGTCTGTCATCCTCTGTTTCAGTACCATTTTGGTCACAGAGTGTCTGGACATTTTGTTTTGATCCACCTACCGCTTTGACATAAGACCAAAATTTCTTAGGATTTTCTGCCAAGTCAGTACGTAGAACTTTACTTTCGAATTCATTGAACGCCTCTCGCATAGCCCTCCTCACACTACATTTCGCTTCGCGTAATTTTTGTTTGTCTGCAAGGCTTTGGCTATGTTTATGTTTGCTGTGAAGTTCCCTTTGCTTCCGCAGCAGTTTTCTAACTCGGTTGTTGTACCACGGTGGCTCTTTTCCATCTCTTACGATCTGGCTTGGCACATACTCATCTAACGCATTATGTACGACGGTTTTGAACTTTGTCCACTGATCCTCAACACTATATGTACTTGAGACAAAACTTTTGTGTTGAGCCAACAGGTACTCTGAAATCTGCTTTTTGTCACTTTTTCTAAACAGAAAAATCTTCCTACCCTTTTTAATATTCCTATTTACGGCTGAAATCATCGATGCCGTAACCGCTTTATGATCGCTGATTCCCTGTTCTGCGTTAACTTTTTCAAATAGTGGATTCACCACCGCCGAGAAGGGCAAAGATCCAATCATCATAGGGAAAGGTGAACTATTTGATTTTGTGCTGACAGATTATGCTCGTAAGGGGCAAATCGTCTTCTTGTTGTTGCGGGGTTTCTATTGCTGTCGTCGCATCCAACATGTCTGTCGATAAACGCCTTGGTCTCACCATTCTGCCTCGTTCCATTTCTAATCACCTTGTCTCCGTCGCTTTCGGGTATCACTTAGGTGTTCCTCGCCTTCTCTTTCCCGCGGGTTGCTGTGGAAGTACTTTGAGTCGTCTGTCTTCATCCAATCTTCTGACATGTCCAAAGCATCATATCTGTCTTGCTTCTTTTCTGTCCGTAATACTGAAAGTATCTAACCAGAATTGTAGCCTTCTTTTGTGAAAGAATCACCGATAAGATTGTGCTAAATCAATTATTCAACAAACCTACATCTGACTGCATCTATGAACTTGTTTCTTGCACTCCTCCATTTTGCCAGAAATGCAATAAGTATTTGACTCAGCAATCAAGTTTAAGAGAATAATGCCGTTTGTGCAATGGCATTAAGATGGTACTGGAAAATTACCTTTTGGCCCTGAGGTTTACCTAATGAAATTATATCTTGACTTGAATAATGCCAGTTGCGCAATGGCATAAATTAGTTATTTCAAATAACTTTGCTCTGTTAACGTTAGTTATACCAAAATCGATTTCAAACTATGACCTGCACATATATATTGCATAGAGGCCTCATTTTCTTTACGTTCTTTCATTGGTGGGTAACTGTACTACTCATTTTCATATTCAGTACAAGCAAGGGATGTGGATTATGATTCAGACTGTTAGATTTAAACACAATGTTGGTCTCAATATATATATTGTTAAAATTTTAAGTCATACGCAAAACCCACCATTTCCAATATTTTTGTAGCACGAATCACTCTTACAAAAAATTTTACAAAACGCTCACTGCGTCAAACCTTAGACATACAAATCCTAACTCTGAACATTATCTAACAAAAACCAGTTTGAAATGATTATGTATCTTCTGTCATTTACATGCTGAAGTTTGGCCAGGGGCAGCGACCTACCTTAACGCTGTCACCACACGTCTGTTTCTTCCGGGCACCTAGCTGCGACTCCTCTCTTAAAGCTGCCTGCACACGACTGCTTCCTCCAGGCACCTATGTGCGACTCCCCGGTTTTTTACTGCGTGCGCCCGGCTCTCTTAACCATCAAAGATCCTCCTACTCAAAGATATTATATTCGTTCCACCTTGCGGTTGGCAACTATCGACTTTATTTTCTGGAGCTACCTTGATCAGACCTTACCACATACCTTTCAAGACTATAATGAGTCTATGTGCTCCCTCTTACTTCCTTATTTCTTACGTGATCAAGTCAAGAAATTCTACACTCCTGGAAATTGAAATAAGAATACCGTGAATTCATTGTCCCAGGAAGGGGGAACTTTATTGACACATTCCTGAGGTCAGATACATCACATGATCACACTGACAGAACCACAGGCACATAGACACAGGCAACAGAGCATGCACAATGTCGGCACTAGTACAGTGTATATCCACCTTTCGCAGCAATGCAGGCTGCTATTCTCCCATGGAGACGATCGTAGAGATGCTGGATGTAGTCCTGTGGAACGGCTTGCCATGCCATTTCCACCTGGCGCCTCAGTTGGACCAGCGTTCGTGCTGGACGTGCAGACCGCGTGAGACGACGCTTCATCCAGTCCCAAACATGCTCAATGGGGGACAGATCCGGAGATCTTGCTGGCCAGGGTAGTTGACTTACACCTTCTAGAGCACGTTGGGTGGCACGGGATACATGCGGACGTGCATTATCCTGTTGGAACAGCAAGTTCCCTTGCCGGTCTAGGAATGGTAGAACGATGGGTTCGATGACGGTTTGGATGTACCGTGCACTATTCAGTGTCCCCTCGACGATCACCAGTGGTGTACGGCCAGTGTAGGAGATCGCTCCCCACACCATGATGCCGGGTGTTGGCCCTGTGTGCCTCGGTCGTATGCAGTCCTGATTGTGGCGCTCACCTGCACGGCGCCAAACACGCATACGACCATCATTGGCACCAAGGCAGAAGCGACTCTCATCGCTGAAGACGACACGTCTCCATTCGTCCCTCCATTCACGCCTGTCGCGACACCACTGGAGGCGGGCTGCACGATGTTGGGGCGTGAGCGGAAGACGGCCTAACGGTGTGCGGCACCGTAGCCCAGCTTCATGGAGACGGTTGCGAATGGTCCTCGCCGATACCCCAGGAGCAACAGTGTCCCTAATTTGCTGGGAAGTGGCGGTGCGGTCCCCTACGGCACTGCGTAGGATCCTACGGTCTTGGCGTGCATCCGTGCGTCGCTGCGGTCCGGTCCCAGGTCGATGGGCACGTGCACCTTCCGCCGACCACTGGCGACAACATCGATGTACTGTGGAGACCTCACGCCCCACGTGTTGAGCAATTCGGCGGTACGTCCACCCGGCCTCCCGCATGCCCACTATACGCCCTCGCTCAAAGTCCGTCAACTGCACATACGGTTCACGTCCACGCTGTCGCGGCATGCTACCAGTGTTAAAGACTGCGATGGAGCTACGTATGCCACGGCAAACTGGCTGACACTGACGGCGGCGGTGCACAAATGCTGCGCAGCTAGCGCCATTCGACGGCCAACACCGCGGTTCCTGGTGTGTCCGCTGTGCCGTGCGTGTGATCATTGCTTGTACAGCCCTCTCGCAGTGTCCGGAGCAAGTATGGTGGGTCTGACACACCGGTGTCAATGTGTTTTTTTTTCCATTTCCAGGAGTGTACGTCCTCCATTCAAGTAGTCCATTTCTAAAGCTCTAATTCTCTTTTTTGTTGTTTCTTTGCGTTCCCAGCACTCACTCCCATAGCTTTTTATTGGTTCCTCGACGAATTTGTGTATATATTTGCAAATCGTCATAACCAAAATCTCCTAAAGAGGTCATGGGACTATAGCGGTCTTCCCTAGGTTATTATTACCATTGTAAGATTGAGGCAAAATATTCCCATTTTTGTTACCATTACCGTTTTCATTGAGATATTGGTAATAGTTATTACTGTTATTGTTCGGTACTTGAGCATTACGGCCCCCATTCAATTTCGCTTCTTCATGCAACAGGTCAATAGAATCAAGTGTTGACATGAAAAGTTCTACGTCTGAATCTGGTATATGAAGTAGTTTTTCTTTTATTGAGACTGGTTATTTTGATTTTAAAAGCCATATGACTTCTTGTTTGGGGATTAGTTCATCCCAATATTTCGTTTTATTTATATACTTCTCAAAATATTTACACAGTGTACCTGCTTTACTGTTGTATGTCTCGGGATTATACACCTAACGACTTACGTTCTTGTGTTTTTGCTGACTAATACTAATTTAGAAAAGCTTTCTCGAATTCCTCATAAGTATGGCAATAATCTATTACTTCATTTGCCCATAAGACTCCATCACTTTTTGGATACGTGTAGTGACAAACTGTATTTTCTGTTTATCATTCCATGAAATGGTTCAAATGGCTCTAAGCACTATGGGAACTAACATCTGAGGTCATCAGTCACCTAGATTTAGAACTACGTAAACCTAACTAACCTAAGGACATCACACACATCCGTTTCCGAGGCAGGATTCGAACCTGCGACCGTAGCAGGCGCCCAATTCCGGACTCAAGCGCCTAGAACCGCTCTGTCACCGCGGCCGACCTATCATTCCGTGACTGGTAGTATACCACGGGGTGTTATCAAGACAAAGCGTCGCGGGAAGCTATTAAAGGGGATATTTTCGCTTAGCAACGATGCCCCAGCTCTTTCTGGAGAAGATACAGTCACACAAGTTGCTTCTTTGGCCTGCCAAATTTAGGCTCACCCCACCCATTCACCTGACATGGCACACTCTGACTTCTTCATCTTTCCTCTGATGAAGAAACTGTTGCGTGGCAGGCACTTGTATAGTCACGACGAGGGGATTTTCCAGGTGGAACCTTTGCCGAACAGCCAACATGTAAAACTATAGAGCCAAGGTCTCCGCCAAGTCGTCCATCGTTGAGAAAACTGTGTATCATTGAAAGGTCAGTACATAGAGAGGAACTGACACCATCAACTAGCTTCATGGTCGCAGCTTAATTTGCTCTACGTCCTAATTAAAACTTTACAAATACTCTTTAGAGTTTATAGATGAAATGAATATAAAAACGAATATTGAAAGAGAGATAAGATTATTTGTGTTAGTGACATCCCGACACAGGGTGACACTTCGATGTGCGCAGACGTCAAATTATCTACGGATACTGATGACAGAAAACGAAAAGTTATGTACAATATTTTGACGAAACAATTTATACAGATCTAGCCTACTTTTCTGTAGCTCACAAACGGCAAGTAGGAGAAACGGAAAACTAATGCAGACGTAAAATTGTCACTTTATAAATGTTGCAAGGAGCTGCTTCGTCTAAGCGCCAGTCTGCATACCTAGTCGCCAGTCGCCACTAATTCAAAAGTAGGACTGTGAAAATAGCAATTAAATTTTGTACTGTATGTATTCGCTACTGTCGAAGCACACACTCGTTACAAAGTATTCGTTACTCGTCCTTTTCATAACTGAATGTTATTACGGACGTAACCGTGACTACGTACTGATGAAGAATCAGCTTGCCGTTTTGACAAGTGCTGAAGATTTCAAGTGTTGCACTCGTTGTCATATCAAATAATACCGAAGAAAATCGCCACGCCACTACCTCGCGCAGGGCCGTATAGCCCAATGGAGCCGTATGGCCGTCGGCGTCTGCGGTGGAGAGGCACGGCGAAACACGGTCACCGGACGGCAGTAACTGTGGTCCGGCCATTTGCCGGGGCCCTTTTACTAATCCCGTTTAAAGCTATGCGTTATCGAAAAGCCGTCGATTTGCCGTACGGTGGAGAGTGTTTCGAGTGAAACGAAGGAATTAGAGGATTGCCAGCCGTTGTGGCCAAGCGGTTCTAGGCGTTTCAGTCCGGAACCACGCGGCTGCTATGGTCGCAGGCTCGAATCCTGCCTCGGGAATGGATGTGTATGGTGTCCTTAGGTTAGTTGGGCTTAAGTATTCTAAGTCTAGGGGACTGACGACCTCAGATGTTAAGTCCCATAGTGCTCAGAGCCATTTGAACCAATTAGAGGATTACGATTACTGCCGACTCCGCCCGAGTCAGATCCGCATGCGGGCTCGAAGAAAAGGCCAGTAACAAAATTTAATTGGTACTTCGGTTTCCGAGTGCATTCCTACAAACAAGAAAGTGGAATCAGAGTTTTCATCTGAAAATTATCTATCTTTATGCAAGCATCGAAAGCTAACGCGTATAAAACACTGATCATAGTGATATGACTGATCCTGTGATGAACATGACAAGGCAACGTCTAGAGAGATGATGGGCATCAGTGTACATGTTGGGGCGTAGAGAGATGAGAAGATGAGAAGCACTGTGGATGGGCCGCTATCAAGGCCTTGCGCGGTGTCGGTCTATGCAGCGTTCGCGCCGCCTCGTTCAGTGTTTCCGTTTCAGCGCTCAGGCACTGCATAGTGCTGGTGTTTCTACACTGACCAGCCAGAACGTTATGACCACCTACGTAATAGCCGGTGTGTCCACCTTTGACACGGATAACAATGGCGACGCATCGTGGCTTGGAATCAATGGGGCCTTGTTAGGTCGCTGGAGGGAGTGGGCACCACATGTGCTTACACAAGACACCAATTCCTGTAAATTCCAGGGAGGGGAACGATGACTCTGACGCCACGTTCAATCATATCCCAGATGTGTTCGATCGGGTTCAGATCTGACGAGTTGGGAGGCCAGCACATCAACTGGAACTTGCCACTGTGTTTCTCGAACCACTCCATCACACTCCTGGCCTCGTGACCATTATCTTGTTTAAAAATGCCACTGCCTTAGGGAAACATGATCGTCATGAAGGGGTGTACGTGGTCTGCAGCCAGTGTACCGTACTCCTTGGCCGTCACGGTGCCTTGCGCGAGCTCCACTGGACCCATGGATGCCCACATGAATGGTCCCAAGAACATAATGGAGTCACCGACAGTTTTTTCCTTCCCGCAGTACAGGTGTCAAGGAGCTGTTCCCCTGGAAGACAACGGATTGCGCCTTCCAATAGGCATGATGAAGAAGATATCGGGTTTCATTAACCATGTAATGCGCTGCCAATGCACCAACGTCCAGTGACGATGGTCTCGTGTCCATTTCAGTCGTAGTTCCCGATGTCATAGTGTTAACATTGACACATGCATGGGTCGTCGGTTATGGACGCCCATTTTTAGGACTGTTAGATGGATTGTGTGTCCAGACATCGCACAAACCTTATAAGACGCTGCAAGTATCTTGATAAGAAGAGTTTCTTCGTCGGGATCTGGTGTCATGACCGCGACGCTTCTGATATACAAATACTAAAAAACCAAGAGGTGTCAGATCAGGGTACCCAGGGGAAGCTGCTATCGCCTGGATGTGTTTATGTCGGTAATAGGTCGGTGGTCATCATGTTCTGGCTGACCAGTGTATATATCCCCATCCAAAGCCACACTTGTTCTCTGCCCAGCATTTAAGTCTTATGTTAGTTCTTTCGCAGTTCGCTACCTGTCCTATTTTACCAGTGTGCCCAGCCTACGGCGTCCTACATCTGTTAAGAGGAATGGCCGCCCAATCTCATGACGTCTGAATGTGTTGGAGACACTCACCACAGCATTCCTCGAACACCCGAGAAGTCGTGCAGTTTCCGAAACGCTCGTGCCGAGCTTCTGGGACATTAAAGTCTGCACTCGATCAAACTTATATCGCGCGCCTTCTCCATTCTACACACGGACAGCACGCTTACTGATACTACATGCACCATGCGTGTGTCTGACTAGCAGTCATTACTTGCCAGGTGACGCTGTTATCGGATGGACGTGTTTATGTCGATAATATATAGGTGGTCATCATGTTCTGGCTGACCAGTGTATACACCCCTATCGAAAGCCCTACCTCCCAGGCGTTGGATCGGAAGGGGAGGTCCAATTGCATGGTCACCTGGCTCCCTGATCTGACACCTGTTGATTTTTTTGTGTTTGTATATCAGAAGCGTCGTGGTCATGACACCAGAGCCCAATGAAGAAACTCTTCTTACCAAGTACTTGCAGCGTCTGATTTGTGCGATGCCTGGTGCACTTGGCAGAATGCCCCCGAGTTCTCTACGACAATTTCATGGCTGTATCGGATTTTGCGATCGCCGTTCTGATCACCTTCAGTAATGTACAACATTGTTGATCAAACAGTACATTGTATTTGTTGAACTTAAGGTATCATTTATTCATTCTTGCAGGCGACAGCGGCACGACCACTCCAGAAGTCACTCCTTTCATGACTGGCGGCTACCCAGCCCTCAATGCACCATTTCCTAACGACAGTCCGGTGAGTATAAATACAGGTTACACGAAGTGTAATGCAACTACTTGTTACTATGCGTCGTTGTCTCGCACATCGCAATGCAAAATGTAGCTTTCGACTGCAAAATTTGCATAAATGTACACTCCAAGGGTATAAGTGGTTTCACTTACGCCCTTTATGCCACCTCCGTGTCGATTCGGAGCGGCAGTATGTCTGAAATGTATTCCTCAGCCACCCATATGAAAACAGAAAAACCGCTTGATTTTAACGCTGGGTCGTGGTTCTGAGCTACATCGCAGCGCTCGCTGCAGTCGTGGGTCTGTGGATAAACCATGAAAATGTGCTGCATTACGCCACACACAAACAGACCGGCCTGTGGGTGAGACTATATCCAAAGGGCAGTGCCTGCACATTAATGACAGCCGAATGGCTTTAGATCGGCAGGCCCGATCCATTATAGGTACCCGCAGAAACAGCCTGCAGTTTTGGCCCGTCTCGGAAATCCACTCGTGTGGCCAGCTATTCACGAGCCGCAGACAGCTAGTTGATGAAATGAGACCACGGTGATCAAGCCATGCAACAGATAACTTGTATGCCGGCCGGAGTGGCAGAGCGGTTCTAGGCGCTACAGTCTGGAGCTGCCCGACCGCTTTTGTCGCAGGTTCGAATCCTGCCTCGGGCATGGATGTGTGTGATGTCTTAGGTTAGTTAGGTTTAAGTAGTTCTAAGTTCTAGGGGACTGATGACCTCAGAAGTTAAGTCCCATAGTGCTCAGAGCCATTTTTTGAAGATAACTTGTACAAATTCTCTGAGAATCAATAATAACGAGGACAGGTAGCAACTCACCATAAAGATGATTGCTGAGCCGCAGACAGGCACGTAGAAAAAACAATCACACTCTCACAGCTAAATTTTCAGCCATAGCATTTGTCAAAAAAAACGAAGCACACACACATTCACACAATCACTCAGACACAACACAATCTCACGTGACCTCTGCCTTCGGCCATTGCATCTAAAGTCTCTGAGAATCAGATACAAACAAACCACTCCTCTTGCCTCCCTGGCTCTCCTCGGCAGCTGCTAGGCTAGCGGCAAGAATTGGTGGTAGCACTCACTGCAAGCTGAGGGGAGTGGTAGGAAGGGGAGAAGCGGTAAGAACGAGGGAATAAGGAAGCGGCGCGCGTACTCGGCTGCACCCAGCCAGCGACGATGCATGACACGTCAGTAAACAAACCATTTCATCTACCGAGTCCGGCCCCGGTAGCTGAGTGGTCAGCGCGACAGACTGTCAATCCAAAGGGCCCGGGTTCGATTCCCGGCTGGGTCGGAGATTTTCTCCGCTCAGGGACTGGGTGTTGTGTTGTCCTAATCATCATCATCATTTCATCCCCATCGACATGCAAGTCGCCTGACAAGGGGAGGCCGCCAATTGTGAAATTCAGATTCGATTCATACTGCGCATAATAAAAGCTCATGGCCAGAGGTGTAATGTGGCAAAGCACCAAGATGCACTTCTCAGCCGTTGTCGAGAAAATCGACAGTTAAAATAAACCGTTGCGGTGAAATACTCTCTACGATTGATAAATCTCTACAGCGTCGTGGAGCAGCGGTAAGTGCTCGGGTTCGTAATCCGAAGGTCACCGGATCGAATCTCCCGCCATGCAACCTTTTTCTTTTTTTTGGTATTTGTTTTCTGTAATTCAAATGTGTGTATACATACATACACACACACACACACACACACACACACACACACACATATATATATATATATATATATATATATATATATATATAATTCCCGGCAATCAGTTGCAACAATTATGCATATAATAAGTTGTTGAAAGTCGTTTGTCGTGGAAAAACTGGCGACTTCGAACATCATTATGTTTTCCGCAAACAAAGTTGTATTTCACAAATGTTATTAATTGTCTTGATAATGTTAACCACGTATAGTTAACGGAAGACGTAGAAACGATATTCCGAAACGAATACGTATAGCTTAAGTCAAACGTTCGAATTAGAATAGAAACCCCACGAACACAAATTTGCTGTGTCAGGTATGAAATATAAACTCCGTTATTCGCTCGTTACACTTGAAGGACAGATGTTGAATGGGCCGAAACGAGCCGCCGCATAACAGCGTAGTTGCCTGCTAACTTCGAAAGAAGGTAGATGCGGTCCCTAGCGCAAGTTATAACATCGTCGAAAATCAGTGCGGACGTGAGAGCTTTGGTACACCCTGTTAAACAAACGGAAAAATGGAGGCGGTACAATTGGAGAGCGATCCGCCTTCACCAACATGCATAAGCAATTCATTAATAGTATATATATATATGAAATACAAAAAACTAATAATTAAAAATAATATTGCATGGCTCGAGATTCGATCTGGCGTCCTTCGGATTACGAACCCGAGCGCTTACCACTGCGCACGACGCTGTAGAAATTTATTAATCGTAGAGAGCATTTCACCGCAACGGTTTATTTTAACTGTCGATTTTCTCGACAACGGCTGAGAAGTGCATCTTGGTGCTTTGCCACAGTACACCTCTGGCCATGAGCTTTTATTATGCGCAGTATGAATCGAATCTGAATTTCACAATTGGCGGCCTCCCCTTGTAAGTGGCGTCAAATCGAAAGACTTGCACCAGGCGAGCGGTCTACCCGACGGGAGGCCCTCGTCACACGCCATTATTATTATTATTCATCTACTGAGACAAAAACGAGATTTTTCCAGTGTTTCATTCAATTTTCCCTGATATTTCCCTGATGCGTATGAAATTCCCTGATTTCCCTGATTTCTAGAACCTGTGGCAACCTTGCATAAGCATTTCGGACAACAAGACAATAACGCCTTTTGAAGTGTGGTACTACAGCGTGCTTAATATTAAATGGGTATATCGAGTAACTAATGAGGTGATACTTAATCGAATTGAGGAAGAAGAAATTCGTGGCACAACTTGACTAAAAGAAGGGATCAGGATATCCTGAGGCGTCGAGGAATCGTCAGTTTTTCACTGGACTCGCATTCGGGAGGACGACGGTTCAATCCCGCGTCCGGCCATCCTGATTTAGGTTTTCCGTGATTTCCCTAAATCGCTCCAGGCAAATGCCGAGATAGTTCCTTTGAAAGGGCACGGCCGACTTCCTTCCCTAATTCGATGAGACCGATGACCTCGCTGTCTGGTCTCCTTCCCCAAACGACCAAACCCAATCGTCAGTTTGGCAATGGATGGAAATCTGGGGGTAGAAGCTGCAGAGGGAGACCGAGGAACGAATGCAGTCTCAAAAGGATGTAGGCTACAGTAGTTACTCGGAGATGAAGACGCTTACACAGAATACAGTAGCATAGAGAGCAGCATCAATCAGTCTTCGGGCTGAAGACCTCAACAAGAATGAACGCATCATCTTTCTACAGACTTAAAGAGGCCACAAATACTGGAACTTCGTTCCAAATTTTATAGTCTCTACGCATTAGTTAAGGCTATATGAAGATGATGTAAATGCTTCAGTTTAACCATTTTATGTTTTTTTCACATATTTCCGATGTACTGTGCGTTGGAACAGCGACCAATACAATCAGAAAAAAATATTTATATAATTCTGTAATTGCACTGTTTACTTTGCCTAATGGCTACTGTTTTTGGTACCAAGTATCTACATCAAGCCATCCCCTGGCGCGTAATCGCCAAGCTCGCTTGCCAAGTAGGTGTGTCATATACTTTTTGTGTTAAACTGGGACTTTAGTCGTAACGTGTGTCTAATATAAGTGTCTGATACCGCGACTTTAGCCTCGAAACTGGTTATGGCTCAAATGGCTCTGAGCACTATGGGACTAAACTGCTGAGGTCATCAGTCCCCTAGAACTTAGAACTACCTAAACCTAACTAACCTAAGGACGTCACACACATCCATGCCCGAGGCAGGATTCGAACCTGCGACCGTAGCGGTCTCGCGGTTCCAAACTGTAGCGCCTAGAACCGCTCGGCCACACGAGTCGGCGAAGCTGGTTATGAAACAATGATGAAATAAAGAAGTCAACTGTAGATATGGAAGATTTATTTTCTTGAATAAATACTACGTGAAAATTGTTGCCTACTAACAAATGTCTCAATAACTGTACTCAGTCTCTTTAGACGTTCTGCTCCCTGTTATCACACAAACCTACAGTATTGTTGAGCTATCTTTACACCTCAGCACATTAATGAAGAATCACTGAACGTAATCCAGTTACATAGCCAAATTACTGTTAAAGTTCTTATTTATATCGGTGTGCGAATGTCAGAATTAATTCTGAAAATACTACAGTGATCAGTCAGAGCATTATGATCTACTGTCGATATCAATCCCCTCACGCGATAGCAGCGTCAGCTGGTGAGAAACGACTGCTAGTCAGACACACGCACGGTGTATGCAGTAAGAGTCGGCGTGCTGTCCGTTTGTAGGATGGGGAAGGCGTGCGATATGTCTGAATGTGACCGAGGCCAGATTGTGATGGCACCAAGGCTCGGCACGAGCGTTTCGGAGACTGCACGACTTGTCGAGTGTTCGAGTAGTGCTATGGTGAGCGTCTTCAACAGGTTGCGAAACCAGGGTGAAACCAAGTCCAGACGTATTAGGGTTGGACGGCCACCCCTCATTACAGATGTCGGACGTCGTAGGTTGGGCAGACTGTTAAAACAGGACAGGCGGCGAACTAACATCAGACTTTAATGCTGGGCAGAATGCAAGTGTGTCTGAACACACAGTGCACCGAAAATTCCTCACGATGGACCTCTGCAGCCGATGACGCATGCATGTGTCAATGTTAACACCACGACATCGGCAACTACGACTGAAATAGACCCGTGACCACCCGCACTGGTCGTTGCGCAGTGGCAGAGCCTTACATGGTCTGATGAAACCCGATACCTTCTTCATCATGCCGATGCGAGACTCGAATCCGTCGTCTTCCAGGGAACAGTTTCTTGACACCTGTACTGCGGGACGGAGACAAGCTGGTGGCGGCTCCGTTATGCCCTGCGGAACATTCACGTGGGCATCCATACGTCCAGTGGAGCTCGCACAATGCACCATGACAACCAAGTAGTATCGTACCCTGGCTGCAGACCATGTACACCCCTTCATGATGATCATATTTTCTCGACAGGAGTAACATTTTTCAGCAAGATAATACGCCACGTCACAAGGCTAGGAGTGTGATGAATTGGTTTGAGGAAGACAGTGACGATTTCCAGTTGATCTGCTGCCTCTCCAGTTCGCCGCACAGTCCATGACTGCAGCGCCTTAGACCGCTCGGCTAATGCCGCGCGGCTTTGAAGGACAGTAACAGGTGCAAACATGTAATTCTTTTGTATCGGTTGTGAATAAATAGTTGACACTATTCAAATTCCAACCCTCGTACATTAACTGTTTCTGCAGCATATTGTTCAACTGACAGAGTTATGGTTTTCGTGAATTTGTTTTATAGAACCAATAACAGTTACTGCAGTGGCACTTACCTTAGATTGAGAGCATCACAAATGTTATGGGGAAGGCAAAACAAAAACTTCGTTTTATTGGGAGAACACATACAAGGTGCTACACATCTACTAAGTAGAGTGACTATACTACGCTTGTCAGTCCTCTTCTTGGAGTAATACTGATCGGTTTAGGATTCTTACCAGACAGGACTGACGGAGGATATAGTAAAAGTTGAACAAAGGGCATCTCATTTTGTACTATCGCAAAGTATTGGAGAGAGTGCCTCGTGCATGACAAGCGAGTTGGGTTGGGAATCGTTAAAACAAAGGCTTTTTTTCGCTGCAGCGAGATCTTTTCAGGAAATTTTAATCACTAACTTTCTTCTCCGAATTCAGAAATATTTTGTTTACTCCCACGTACATAGGAAGAAACGACCATCGTGAAAAAATAAGAGAAATCAGAGTCCGCAAGAAAAAATTTAGATATTCATTTTTTCCCATGTGTTGTACGAGATAGAACGATTAAGAAACAGTCTGAAAGTAGTTCTACAGTGTGTGTGTGTGGTTTGAGGTTTTCGGGCGCTAAATAGTTCTACAAATCCTCTGCCAAGCACTTAAAGACCGGAACATTCATGTAGATGTACATGTAATAAGAATATCTCAGGCGCACCGTTTTAAAGCCACTGATATTCAGAGAGGATGATCAAAGTGCCGTGTGACGAATACTGTTTTAGAGATGTTGCTGAACTCCTGTGGAATTACTTTTGTGGGGGAAGATGAAGCGTTTGGTGTACGAGATGCCGATAGACACCCTAGGCGAACTGGTTGCCCGTTTAATTGGACTTAAAGCACCTGCTTGTTTTGAGTGCGTTAGACAATCATTAACACACAGATGCCAGTTGCGCATTAATGTAAACGGACAATACTCTAAATGTTCATCAGTCGGCAGTTTGAACATCAGCAGCATCAAAACTCCCAGCGCTGAAACTGAACATCTGTGACATTTTTGTCACGTCACA
This sequence comes from Schistocerca piceifrons, assembly GCF_021461385.2. Classification (NCBI taxonomy): domain Eukaryota; kingdom Metazoa; phylum Arthropoda; class Insecta; order Orthoptera; family Acrididae; genus Schistocerca; species Schistocerca piceifrons. Next base: position 192,332,367 of record NC_060140.1, read on the forward strand.
AAAAAAAGACTATTCCTTTTTATCTCTTCTAAACACTGACGGAAAAAAATCGTAACACTAAAGAGTTATGCGAGGTAAACGACCATTGTTTCGACATCTGAAAGATGACGTCTACTCAAACTTCGCGCCAGTAGCTTAAGTGTGGCGCTGGTACCGCAACTATGAGGATGCAAATTAGGTTTTCTTTAAACACGCGCTGTAATGGTCGCGAGCGTTAATACTCGTACCTTCGAGATTGGACTTAGTGAGTCGATGTTGATCAAGAATGCCTTTAATGTTGGAAAAAATTCCGAAAAAAGTAAGAGACGTCTTACAATTACGAGCAACTTAAATTCAAAGACCACATAGATAATATTGTGGGGAAGGCGAAACAAAGACTGCGGCCGCGCGGGATTAGCCGAGCGGTCTGAGGCGCTGCAGTCATGGACTGTGCGGAAGTCCCATAAGATTTCACACACATTTGTACATTTTTTGAACGACGAAGACGCCAGTTTCAACAGCTCACTGAGTTTGAACGAGGTTGTGTAATGGGCTACGGGAAGCTGGATATTCCGTCCGTGATATTGCAGAAACTCATTCATTTCCGTGTCCGGTCAGCATTTCCAGAAGGTAGCAACTCCGATAGCCTTGTTGTTTGCCTCGATCAGGTCCTGTGTTGTGCAGGGTCGTTCAAGTTGAAGACAAATTAGCACGTGGGCCGGGTCTTGTATTGCTCCGCACTCGGAGGATGTATCTCCATCAGCTGAAAGAATGCCCCATTTTCGCATGTTGGTCTTGCAAAGAGGAACGCCCACCCTCAGACGATTGAGCGATCTCCAAAAGGGGATGAGTTAGCTTGCTTTTCCACCTGGTGATACGGTTAGATTCTGGTGTTCCCTCTAGTGGTTGAGTCCTGGCGATGAAGCTCTTTCTCGACTTCAGTCGACGGACTTTAGTCATGCAGTGGACGTCGGGGATCATAAGTATGCTTAGCCCTCTCTACATCAGCTGCAACAGCCCTTCTAATAGTGGGGGGAGATATTCTAACAATCGGGTAGATTTTATCGACTGGAGTTGGCTTCATACATTCCGACGAGATTCGGACGGTCTCATTGATTGCAATATCAACCTGTTTGGTGTGAGTAGATGCTCTCCACGCAGGTGAAGCATGCTCTGTAGCGGACACACACAAAGCAAGAGCCGTAATTCTCAGGATGGGAGGACTTGCACCCCAGGCGGTGGATGTGAGCTTCCTCAAGATGTTATTCCGTGAACTAACTTTCAACCTGGTGTTATGGCAATGTTTTTTGAAGGACATAGTCCAGTCAAGGGTAACACCCAGATATACTGCACATGATTGCTAGCTGCGGTGGTCACGGGAAGGTATGGTCGCAAGAAGACAGGGCTGCGGACTCCCAAGTGGCACTACCGAGAGGGAAGGCCGTCTTTTTTGGCGTATGGCTGTGGTGCATTGTATTGCGTCTGCAGCACCAATTCAAGCAGCGGTTGGCACCGCAGTAACACAACAAATTGTTATAAATCGGTTACTTCAAGGACAGCACCGATTCAGACAGTCTGTAGTAGATGTTCCGCTGACTTCCAAACCATCGCCGTTTGCGACTTTAGTAGTGTCAAGCGAGAACTCATTGGAGGATATGGTGGAGGTCTGTTGTGTTGCCTGGATGAAAATTGGTTCTGCCTCGGTGCCGGTGATATCTGTATGTTGGTTATAAGGAGGCCAGGTGAGCGCCCGCAACCAACCTGTCTGCGGCCTGGATACGCTGGATCTACACCTCGAGTTATGGTCTGTGGTGCGATTTCGCGGGTAGGCGCGCCGGCCCCGGATCGAATCCACCCGGCGAATTAACGACGACGGCCGCCGGCCTGGATGTGGTTTTTAGGCGGTTTTCCACGTCCTATTAGGTGAATACTGGGCTGGTCCCCACGCCCCGCCTCAGTTCCACGACTCAGACACTTGAAACACATTCACACTATTTCACGATTTATACTAGACGCAGACAGCTGGGGTACACTAATTCCGGCCCGGGGGGTATGGGGTGGCGGCAGGAAGGGCATCCGGCCACCCCTTAAAGTTAACCATGCCAAATCCGTACTTAACCCTGCCGACGCTGCGCGCACTGCGGGATAAAGGAAAAAACAACAATCAAGTGAGTTTCCCAACAGATTAACGTTCGCCACATTCCGCTGTTATAATCCAACATGCTCAACAGAAATGTTGCCTTGCCCTACTCGATCACCAGATCTGTCTCCAATGGAGCATGTATGGGACATCATCGGACAACTCCATTGTCATCCACAACCAGCATTAACTCTCCCTGCATTGACCGACTAAATGCAATAGGCGTGTAACTCCATCCCACACCCTGACATTGGGCACGTGTATGACACAATGCATATACATTTGCATTCAACATTCTGGCAGTACCATCATTTCACATTTGCAGTCACTTTTCTTGCGCTTACATTAACCTGTGTATGATACTCCAACGTTAATCGCTTAAATGTGTTGTCTAGGTAAATGGATTCCGGTGATTGATTATTTCTTGCTGTTGTGCTTTTTCTCCCGTCATACGTGTGCGTGTGTGTGTGTGTGTGTGTCTGTGTGTGTGTGTATGAAAGAGAGAGAGAGAGAGAGAGAGAGAGAGAGAGAGAGAGAGAGAGAGATATGACAAGTGGCTTGTTAGTTGTACATTTGTGCATTTCCTTTACGTTTACTGGTTCAAGTATGTTTGTGCTGATGGCTGTATGAGAAAAAAGTTTCAACTGTTCTGTCGGGAGACACCTGTCTTCTGTCGTAGGAGCTGCCGCCATCTCTTTCTGCGAGAAGAGCTACTGCAGAATCGCTGCACACGACACAGCTTATCAGACGTGAGTACCGGACATAAACTTTTTCTTCCTAATTTACTTTTCAAAGTTGTAAGCCTTCTTGCTTTCCACGCTTGCTAAGCAAAATTTATAACAAGTGAAATGGCGGCAAAAGCCTTGTAAATTGTTGATAAAATACCGGGTGTCTCAGATGATTACTAATGTTTTAAGGCTGTGTGGCATTTCTTACATTAACTTGCAATTATAAATAACACATCAAATGAAAAGGCAACGGAAACAGTATTTCTTACAGATGTTGGATGTGAGCGCCATTCACCTCATGGTGCTCAGCCAGTTGATAGGCGAGTTCTTCGCAAACTTTAATCAGTGTGTCTGGAGTAATTGTTGCAACAATTGCTAAATCCTGATTCTTCAGTAGGGTAGGTCGGCTGGTAGCGTAGGCACATACGCATGTTCCTTTATGAACCCCTTAAGGTAAAACTCACATGGCGACAGATCGGTTGAACGTTGGGGTCATGCAAAACAAACTCTGTCATCTGGTTCCTTGCGGACAGTCCAGCGGTCGGGAACAACGTCGTCTAACCAACCACATACTGAGTTATGCCAGTGAGGCGGCGCGCCATCTTACTGCTAAGTATTGTTCTGTGGTTCACCTTCCTCCCGTTGAGGAAAGAGCCATAGTTCTAGCACGTCAAGATAAACAATACCAGTAACCGTTGCTTCGTCGGAAAAGAACAGCCCATAAGCTTTCCGTCAAGATTTGGAACAAAACACATTCAATTTAAGAGGGGTAGGGCGTTAAAAATTAAAAAAAATTGATTTTTCAAAAATATGCCTATTTTGTAGCGCACATCTACCTGAATAGTTTATTGTATTAAAAACATATATATTTGAGAGATTATAAGGCACGTTATTTAGGCTTAAGTGTACCAAGATGCAGCGCCACACCTCTTTGCACAGCATTCTTCTGTCACACGTATTTCGCTCTGTAGAATTCGAATGTTTACATTTGCGCCAGAGACTGTCACACGTGAAACAAAGGACTATTGATATCGATACTTTCTCTGCTGCTATCGACGTGCATTGTTTTGACCGCTAATTTTGTATGTTCTCTGTTTTGAAAGGCTTGCAGTGTGGTGGTGTGAATTTCGAAACGATTTTCATTTGGCTGTGTTGTTTTGTGTTATTTTGTGCCATATTATCGCAGAAGCTGCCTAGAATGCGTTGCTTCAACCGTAAACAACATCACCAGGACAATAGATACACAGTAAAGAGTGTGGCTACACAACAAATGTTATGCCAGTGGCTCATGACTGCAACCTCTCAGAGCCAGTGGGAAGAATATCATCACAGGAATTCTCTACCAATTGCTGTAATTGAGGCCATCAAACCTATATTCAGGGACCTTGCGAATGAAAACTTATTGAAGAAATGTCTTCATGGCGGTACCCAGAACCCGATGTGTATGGGAAATCTTCCAAAAACCATTTTTATTGGAAGAAATGCCCTTGCTATTGGTGACTATGATGCAGTTTCATGTTTTAATGATGGTGTGCAAAGCAGGAAATGTGTTTTAGAGAAAATGGGAATTAAGCCAGGAGTGAACTGCATCAAAGCTTTGTACGTGATAGACAGAGTGCGTGTAGTGAAAGCAGATAAATCAGTTTTGGAGGTGATAAAACCAAGAAGAGTGCATCATAAGAATGTGAAAAGGAAGAAAACTGATTTAGAAAATGAAAAAGAACCTGCTTATGGTGCTGGACAGTTCTAAAAGAATGCCAAATAGAAGCAGAAACTTTAACGGCCTGTTTCTGCAAAACACAAATTTCTGTACTTAGGTACATGTAACATCCAAAATAAATATCCTATTGCTTTCAAAGTTGGTTTGCTTATTAAACACAAACTCCTAAATGCAAGACTCACGAATTTTCCAAATCTATTAAAACCTTTCGTAAAAATTGAGACAATCAACTATAATTTTTTTCTAAACATTAACTTTAAAATATAGCAGCTCTTTCATTCTTCATAAACTAAATAAATTCTAGAGTTCCGTACACCTGTAAGTATGGTCTGTATGCTGTGCAAAATTCATCGAAGAATCTCTCTTACTTATGAAGAAAAGTGTACCTATAGCAACAAATGCAGCCAATAGTAAGTGAAAGAATGACGAAATTTCACAGGTAAAAAAAAAATTATTTTGTTATGGTTTTGAACTTTCACTGCTATGAGTGTGAATCCTGAATCCTTCCTGGTCATGATGACAAATTTTTGTGTATTTATTTGTAAAAGTATAGACAGTGGAAATTAAAATTTCCTATGGTGCCTCTCCTGCTCAAAGTCGGCCATTTGACGTCCTACCTCCCTTAAGGAACTTTTCGTTGCAACTATACCATGTCATAGCGATCTGCTAACCTCAGATGTGCATATTATGTGTGTTCACATTTCCAGTTAGGTAAAAAGTTGATTCATCACTGAAGACTACGAGATCCAGATTTTTTGTCATGCGGCAGCCTTTCGCTTGCAGAATTGATATATAAACCGTAGTCAGTAAACTTTAGAGCTAGTAAAAACTGCAAACGATAAGGATATAGTTGGAAGCGTCTCCTTAGAAGTCTCGACGCAGACGCCACTGGAACTGCTAATTCAGGAGTAGCCTTCCGAATTGATTTCTTGGGGCTACCATGAAAGATTCCCTCACCGTTTAACACGTTCTTAAGTCACTCTTGCACGTCTCGTATTCTTCTCTTTGCGAAGACAACCGTTGTCTTCAAACTGATGGTACCATCTACGGATGTTATCGTCATTTGGAGAATTGCAATGGAACTTAATACGTAACGCACGTTGCACTGTAACAACGGTCCTTTCAAACTGTAACACACAAAAATCTTTCTATTCAGTAGTCACCATCTTTGTTACTAGCGCTTTCTAATGGAAAACCACAGTATGCAGAGTATGTGCATGTACACAGGTATACGAACAAAACTGTCTGACTTACACCTTTCATTTCACGTATTATTTATAATTGAAAGTTGAATGAAATAAAGCTATAATTAAAATCCCAGTATTCATTTGAAATATCCAGTACTCATTGGCGTTCATTTGATAATAAATATGCAACCAGTCGCTGTTTTACGATTTATTCAACCATGAACATATTTTCAAGCCACCGTAGGCTCATCGTCAGATGGAGATGTTAAAAGAACATTATGTTGTGGACCAAGTGTCGCTAGATGCAGTACCGGTGTTGCTGGCGGGAATGACGGTAATTTAGTAATCGGTAACGAAACATTTACGAACCCGAAGGTTCTTTATGTTTTAGGTTCTTACAGTGCACTGCCTCGTGGTATCCATATCATACTGCTTCTTATAACGTACCATATTAAGATATGTACACAAATAAACACTGTCTGTAGCTACACTTGGCTTTACACTGATTCACAGAATGCAAACATTCGACGTTTTTACAAAGAATATGGATATGATAGATATTACACTTTACTACATAATAGTCTTAAACAAGAGATACATTATATTATGGTACAAATAATACTAAAGTGCGCGTCATATAAGTTGGCGGCCGAGTTTAGGTTTGTTCTGCGCATCTGACGTCACAAAACACAGTCAGCCAATGAACAGAGAACGACGTTGCCAGATCTCGACTGCAGAGCAGAGCACAGACGAGTGTCTTCAGTTTTAGAAACGTTCAGTTATAAATAAAGTAATAGAACAAAAGCAATGTCTTGATAGCAGATTTTCTTTGATAGAAAGTTTGGAAAAAGCATTCTTTATACCAATTGCTTCATATTCTATTAATTAATTAAACCAAACAAGCAATAAGTCTTCTAATTCAGGCGATAGCAAGGAAAGGTGTTTGTATCAATCTCACGAACCGCTTTTTCGCAATAAAGAACAGCGGTAATTGTTTATTTCCTATTGTACTTCGACGAAGTGTGAGTAATTCATAATCATACCACCAGTGTTTGTCAGTATTTTGCGTGACTTGTTAGATACCTCGTGGTGTTATAATTTGGGACGAGTTGCGGTAGCGTAATGGTTAAGGCGTTGGGTTAGTAAGTGAAAGGTGTAGAGTTCAAACCTTGTGCAGTGATTATTATTTTCTTAATTTAAAAACAATATCGAAGTGTCATACTTCACGAATTTTATTCGTTTGAATGCAATTTTTTGAAATTTCTAGTGCTTTGTCTCTTCATTAACCCTTTCGCTGCTGCAGACACGTGCTCCCCACATTCCGCGCTGTGCGCGATTTTGTCATCACTGCACTGCTCGCCTGTGCAGACACATGGTGTTCTCACTGCTTTGACACACTTATCATTCGATTTCACATAAACTATTTGGCCCAAAAATTAGATTTTTACACATCTTCTTGACTGATACCTTCCCCCCATAAATGACTTAATTTTGTTTCGATGTTCAACCCAGTTATTGTGCAGCATTAAATATAGTAAACCATTGCACGAAATTTTGAAGAGTTTGCAGAGGTAAATGTCCATAGAGTATACTTTCCGTATGGTCGATTTTAGTTGCCACAATGTTGAGAATGAAATGTGGACAAGATACCTAAATTTCATATAAAATTTACTGTGTAACAATATCTCATTTAATTTAAGTACCACATAGGTGTCGTATGTAATATTGAGAAATATTCCATCTTTCGTGACTGCAACAAAAGTGTGTCTGCACAGGCGAGCAGTGCAGTGACAAAATCGCGCACAGCGCGGAATGCGGGGAGCACGTCTCTGTAGCAGCGAAAGGCTTAATGCGGCCGTGGTGGCATTACTTCATGAACTGCGCGCTCCCCCCTAAACGTAAGCTTGCGAACTATGCTATACTATGGTGCTGCTTCTCTTGGCGCGTGCGTCGTGTGCAACTGGCAACGCAGCAATCTCCCGCATCTGGGCGGGCATGCGCGAGCCGCCAAGATAAAAAAATTGAACTATAGTACAGATTTTACATTTCAGAAAATGTTGCTATCTGCAGGAGTGTCTTTACATTGGCAAAAAAATTTAATGTGGGTAACAGTTATACAAAAGATAAACAACTCGAAGGGTTTTTAATACATAACTAAAACCTTTTTGTAAATTACAGAATACCATAGTCTTTACATGCCAAGAAGAACAAGATTTATGTAGGCAAATGAATATGTGTTATTATTGTCATTTTTGTTGATTTTGGATCCAGGAAATCCTGGAAATTCTGTAAGAAAAGGTTTTGTGTTGACTCAGTCTGCTCATTCAGGATTTTTTGGGGTGATTTTAGTTTGTGGATGTAAATTTCTAATTGTTCAAGGAGGTCCACCTGTATTCCTTTCTCAGCAATGTGTAGCACAGAAAGCTTGTCACTATCACCAACAGAGTGTTCATGATGACCAACATGTGATGCAAAACTGGACTTATTTAAGTTCTTGAGTCGAAGAGCATCCATGTATTCTTTGTAGCCGGTTGCAAAATTTCTCCCTGTTTGGCCTATGTAGAAGCAAGAACAGAAGGATCTGAGTTTGTATATGCCAGAATTTTTATGCCAATCTCCAGTGGATTTATTATTGTGAACAATTTTATTTTGTCGTTTACTGTCAGTGTGGAAGGATATTTTTATGTTGTGTAATTTGAAAAGATTTGCAGGTTTATATGACACTTTGGCAAGGAATGGAAGACCGACAGATTTTGGCATTTCTTTCTTAGTTTGTAATGGAGTTGGTGGATGCTTCAGTTAACCTGGGATTTTTTTAAACTAAAATGTTTATCAAAGAGCTATTGTAACTAGTATTTTGGGATATAGATTTAAGTATGTTCATTTCTGTACATGCATCTTCTTCACTTACAAGGGTGCGGAGCATATGGTTTACAGATGATCTGAAGAAAGCAGTTTTTAGTTGGTTCGGGTGGCATGAGGTACTGTTAATGGCAACATCACTGGTATTAGGTTTTCTGTATATTTGGAAGGTATGCTTGTTATTGTGAGTGGAGATAGTCATGTCAAGGAAGTTATTTCCTTCAGTGGTCTGGTTTTCAACTACGAATTTGATATTTGGGTGCATTCCAAATGTAGCTAAATGCAGTGTTTATTTGTTTTACATATCTTAATAATGCACGTTATAAGAAGCAATCTGATATGGATACCACAAGGCAGTGCACTGTAAGAACCTAAAACATAAAAAAACTTACGGGTTCATTGATGTTTCGTCACCGATTACTAAATTTCCGTCATTCCCGCCAGCAGCACCGGTACTGCATCTAGCAACACTTGAGTCCACAAAATAATGTTCTTGTAACACCTCCACCTGATGATGAGCTTGCAGTGGCTTGAAAATATGTTCATGGTTGAATAAATCGTAAAAAAGCGACTGGTTACATATTTATTACCATATGAAAGCCAATTTAAGCCGCAGTCGCAGTTTGTCTTCCACAATGGCTATACTAAAATCTGGTACTCATTTGAGATGACAAAAAGTAATGGGGTAACTCTTAATATCGTTTTGACTCTCCTTTCGCTCGACGTACTGCAGCAGCTCGACGTGGCATGAACTCCACAAGTCGTTGGAAGTCTCCTGCAGAAATATTGAGCCATGCTGCCTCTATAGCTGTCCATTATAGCGGAAGTGTTGTCGGTGCAGGATTTTGTGCACGAACTGACATCTCGATTCTGCCCTATAAATGCTTCATGGTATTCACGTCCGGCGATCTGAGTGGCCAAATCATTCGCTCGAACTGTCCGGGATGTTATTCGAACCAGTCGCGAACAATTGTGGACCAGTGACATGGCGCATGGGTATCCAGAAAAATTCTATCGTTGTTTGGGAACACGAAGTCCATGAATGACTGCAAATGATCTCCAAGTAGCCGAACGTAATCATTTCCAGTCAATGATCGGTTCATTTGGACCAGAGGACCTAGTCTATCCCCTGTAAACACAGCCCACACTGTTATGGAGCCACCATCATCTTGCACAATGTCTTGTTGAGAACTTCGGTCCATTGCCTCGTGAGATCTTCGCCACACTCCAACCCTCCCATCAGTTCCTTTACCAACCGAAATTGGGACTTATCTGACTTGACCAAGATTTTCCAGTCGTCTAGGGTCCAACCAGTAAGGTCACCAGACCAGGAAAAAGTGCTGCAGGCTATGTCGTGCTGTTAGCACTCGCGTCGATCGTCTGCTGCCATAGCCCATTAACGTCAAATTTCGACGCACTTTTTCAACGGATATGTTTTTCGTACATCTCACATTCATTTCTGTGGTTATTTCACGCTGTGTTACTTGCCTATTGGTACTGACAGCTCTACGCCAACACCGCCGCACTCGGTCGTTACGTAAAGATCCCGTCCGCCAGTGCGTTGTCCTTGTTGAGAGATAATGCCTGAAATATATTCTCGGCACGTTCTTGACACTGTGGATCTCGGAATATTGAATTCCCTCACTATTTCCGAAGTGCAATGTCCCATGCATCTAGTTCTAATTACCATTCCGCGTTCAGAATCTGTTAATTCGCGTCGTGCTGCCATAATCACGTCGGACATCTTTTCACATGAATCAGCTGTGTACAGATGTCAACTTCACCACTGCACTGCCCTTTCATACCTTGTGTACGCGATATTACCGCTATTTGTAAATGTGCATATCTCTGTCTCATGACTTTTGTCATCCCAATGTATGATAATATGTGCGCTGTTCAATTCTATTTGAATATTCAGTTGTTTAGCCTGTACCCATACAAGACGTAATACGAAATGAATGTTGCGTGCCGGCCGCTGTGACCGAGCGGTTCTAGGCGCTTCAGTCCGGAATGGCGCTGCTGCTACGGTCGCAGGTTCGAATCCTGTAATGGCTCTGATCACTATGCGACTTAACTTCTGAGGTCACCAGTCGCCTAGAACTTAGAACTAATTAAACATAACTAACCTAAGGACATCACACACATCTATGCCCGAGGCAAGGCAGGATTCGAACCTGCGACCGTAGCGGCCGCTCGGTTCCAAACTGTAGCGCCTAGAACCGCAGGGCCACTCCGGCTGGCTTCGAATCCTGCCTCGGGCTTCGATGTGTGTGATGTCCTTAGGTTTAAGTAGTTCTAAGTCTATGGGTCTGATGACCTCAGATGTTAAGTCCCATAGTGCTTAGAGCCATTTGAACCATTTTTGAATGTTGTGTGTGATGGTCATACGTTCGATAATGCCTAATTAACACAACACACACTATTTGTGTTATTCATCCACCTTTGCAACAGTGCAAAAGTGCCAATCACACTGCCGGAAAAATACGCAACATCCTCGAGGACAAGGTGATTTTATTGACAAATAATGTGAAAGGTAGTTAATCATTGTAGGGGTATTTTATAACAAACTCACAATCAGACCAAATGAAACAAAGGTCACTTAAAGGGCGTCCAAAGAGTCGCTTCAATACACAGTGCACCAGTCTTTGGCGCCACTGCAGCCGTGTATTCTCAGACCAAATGACCGTAATGGTGCGAGAGATTGTCCCAAGCATCTTGCGACTTTTGTTGCAGTTAACCAATGGTTCTTGCAAGCTCTGGAGAACGAGTAATTTCCAGGTTCAGTGTGTACCGTAAGTGTTCAGTTGGTGATACTGCTGATTCTACACAGAGTACGCGAAAGAACTTGCCCCCCTTCTAACAGCCATGTACCGCAAGTCTCTACAGGAACGGAGGGTTCCAAATGATTGGAAAAGAGCACAGGTAGCCCCAGTCTTCAAGAAGGGTCGTCGAGCAGATGCGCAAAACTATAGACCTATATCTCTGACGTCGATCTGTTGTAGAATTTTAGAACATGTTTTTTGCTCGAGTATCATGTCGTTTTTTGAAACCCAGAATCTACTATGTGGATTCCGGAAACAGCGATCGTGTGAGACCCAACTCGCTTTATTTGTTCATGAGACCCAGAAAATATTAGATACAGGCTCCCAGGTAGATGCTATTTTTCTTGACTTCCGGAAGGTGTTCGATACAGTTCCGCACTGTCGCCTGATAAACAAAGTAAGAGCCTACGGAATATCAGACCAGCTGTGTGGCTGGACTGAACAGTTTTTAGCAAACAGATCACAGCATGTTGTTATCAATGGAGAGACGTCTACAGACGTTAAAGTAACCTCTGGCGTGCCACAGAGGAGTGTTATGGGACCATTGCTTTTCACAATATATATAAATGACCTAGTAGATAGTGTCGGAAGTTCCATGCGGCTTTTCGCGGTTGATGCTGTAGTATACAGAGAAGTTGCAGCATTAGAAAATTGTAGCGAAATGCAGGAAGATCTGCAGCGGATAGGCACTTGGTGCAGGGAGTGGCAACTGTCCCTTAACATAGACAAATGTAATGTATTGCGAATACATAGAAAGAAGGATCCTTTATTGTATGATTATACGATAGCGGAACAAACACTGGTAGCAGTTCTGTAAAATATCTGGGAGTATGCGTGCGGAACGATTTGAAGTGGAATGATCATATAAAATTAATTGTTGGTATGGCGGGTACCAGGTTGAGATTCATTGGGAGAGTGCTTAGAAAATGTAGTCCATCAACAAAGGAGGTGGCTTACAAAACACTCTTTCGACCTATACTTGAGTATTGCTCATCAGTGTGGGATCCGTACCAGATCGGTTTGACGGAGGAGATAGAGAAGATCCAAAGAAGAGCAGCGCGTTTCGTCACAGGGTTATTTGGTAACCGTGATAGCGTTACGGAGATGTTTAGCAAATTCAAGTGGCAGACTCTGCAAGAGAGGCGCTCTGCATCGCGGTGTAGCTTGCTCGCCAGGTTTCGAGAGGATGCGTTTCTGGATGAGGTATCGAATATATTGCTTCCCCCTACTTATACCTCCCGAGGAGATCACGAATGTAAAATTAGAGAGATTAGAGCGCGCACGGAGGCTTTCAGACAGTCGTTCTTCCCGCGAACCATACGCGACGAACAGGAAAGGGAGGTAATGACAGTGGCACGCAAAGTGCCCTCCGCCACACACCGTTGGGTGGCTTGCGGAGTATAAATGTAGATGTAGATGTAGATGTAGACCATGCAGTTGTACACCACAAAGGGCACGTTGCTTCGCAAGAGCCGTACGTGGATTTCCATTATCCTGCGGCAAAGGCACATACCTTTCGGTCGGAGAAATAGCTGTAGCATGCGGATAATAGCCTGTGCAATGTAGCCTACACAGGTTAGAGAAACGCTCAAACGTGGCCGCGAATTGCATCTGATTGCCCCCCCCCCCGCCCCCCCCCCCCTACACACACACACACACACACACACACACACACACACACACACACACACCATGAAGGCTGGGACGGGACTTGTGTGTCGTCGGCAAATGCACTATGGAATATGCAGCTCACAAGGTCTACGCCAAACAAAAGTACGTCCATCACTCGAATACAGAGGGAACAGACTCTCATCGCTGACGACAACAAAGCGCCATTTCACTCTCCAGTCATCTCTTTACCGACACCGGAGTATCGACGCATAGTGGTGCCGCAGTGTTACTGGTAGCCTGGCCATAGTCACAGGTGATCTATGTCCTGCTGCAAGCAGACAGTTCCCAATGGTGATCACGCAGCAGGTGGAACATGTCCCCAGATTGCGTCCCTGGTTGATGTTCGGTCGGCCACCGCTGCTCGCATAATGCGTCGATCTTGAAGTACGCCGACCTCCAGAACCTCTTCTACGAGTGAAGGTATCTTCCACAGACCACTGTGGAAAGCGGTGACACACCACCGATATGCTGGGTTCAACATGTGCGGCAGTCCGTCTATAAGTCCATCCAACTCCATGCAAGCCCACAATTTGACCGCTTTCATGTGGCTAATGCTGCTCAACAAAAGTGTGCATTCGTTGATGGGGCGTGGTTGCTCCCTAGAATGAGTGTTACAAACACTGTTCATCTCGAAACTTAGCACAGTACTGCCTGATGAGCCAAAGCAAAGGGTGAACAGACAGCCCGCCTGAGCACCATCAGATCGCGGATGACCGTGACAAATGAGTCACTAGATTGTGTTACATTTTTTCCAGCAGTGTATAAGGGGTGAAGAAAAATTCGCGCATTCGTACTTCGTAGCGCGACTCCTGACGTTGTGCTGTATTGTATGTTAACCGGGGACCTAGAAACGACGGATAGACTCCGTCCCCGCCGCAGCCGCAGTGGTACGCAACCCCACGACGACTACCGCAGTCCATTTCACCCCTCTGCCGCCCCACACCGAATCCAGGACTATTGTGCGGTTCGGCCCCCGGTGGACCCCCCTCCAGGGAACGTCTCACACCAGACGAGTGTAACTCCTATATTTGCGTGGTAGAGTAATGGTGGTGTACACGTACGTGGAGAACTTGTTTGCGCAGCAATTGCCGACATAGTGTAGCTTAGGTGGAATAAGGGGAACTAGCCCGCATTGGCCGGGGCAGATGGAAAACCGCCTAAAAACTATCCACAGACTGGCCGGCTCACCGGACCTCGACACAAGTCCACCGGACGGATTCGTGCCGGGGACCAGGCGCTCCTTCCCACTGCGGAAAGCCGTGCGTTAGAGCGCTCGGCTAACCGGGCGGGCGATTCCTCACATACTAGCAATATAAAAGTGTTTCACAAAATCCTCCTGCACAAATTTCAGGCAGTAAATGGACGTTAAAGATTGGCAATCTGGCAAAACTGTGATCACATGTATGGTAACTACCTCTGTCGTGTAGGAGCAGAGTGCTGTGCAGTTGGTGCAGTGGTTAGCGTTTTGGGTTAACAAACAAGAGGTCAAGGGTTCAATTCTGGGTTGAGGCTTATTTGTTTTTATTTGCTAAATGTAGTCTACCTGGTACTGTATCTGGCGTATTAATCAACATACAGCGACTTCAGTTGGTTTTCTGCAAAACATTTGCAATTACGTACCACGAACACACAAATGTAAGTACAATTGTTTTCATTGGTCAGCTTTTAAAGAAGCCTTTTGCACGTGTTGGACGCGAATTGTTTGGCGCCACTGCATCTACTAGATTCAGAACCTGTTTCCTGTGTACCCTCCTCCCCCCCCCCCCCCCGCAATGGTCCCATCGATTATTTGCAAAGCACTTTTCTAGCCCTACTGCTCACGTAAGGTCCAAATGAAATGCAATGGGGCCGCGCTCGGGGTAGACGCGCAGTCTCGGGCGCCTTGCCACGGTTCCCGCGGCTCGCCCCGTCGGAGGTTCGAGTCCTCCCTCGGACATGTGTGTGTGTGTGTGTGTGTGTGTGTGTGTGTGTGTGTGTGTGTGTGTGTGTGTTGTCCTTAGCATAAGTTAGAGTACGTAGTGTGTAAGCCTAGGGACCGATGACCTCAGCAGTTTAGTCCCATATGAACTTACTGCAAATTTCAATGTCAAATGTAATGTACCTCAACGCGACAAGAATATTTATTCGTATTAATCTATGGGACAGCTGGAGGGAGGGCACCCACAAAAAATGTTTGAAATCTGGTTGATGCAGTGGTGCGAAACAATTTTCTTCCACGATGTGATAAGGCTCCTTTAAAAGCTGACTACTGAAAACGACTGTACCTCCAGTTCTGTGTTCGTAGTACTTAACTGCAAAGGTTTTGTAGAAGACCCAGTGTAATCGCTGTATGATGATTAAGACGCTATACACCGTACCACGCAGACTACATTCAGCAAATAAAAACAAATACGCCTCGACACAGAATCAAACGCTCAACCTCCTGCATGCCAACCCGAAACACTATGCTTTGCACCAACTGTACAGTACTGATGCTGTAACCTGGACAGAACTAATTACCGTACGGGTGATTACGGTGTTGCCAGATTGCCAATCTTTAACGTCCATTTACTGTCGCGCGGGACGAAATTTTGTGAGAGACATTTTTGTATTGCTAATATGTGAGAAATCGCGCTGCGAAGTCCGAGTGGGCGAATTTTTCTTCACTCTGTATATGCAGTTGCGCGAGTTCTCTTTATTAAAAAATCTTGTTCCACATAGTTTAGAAGCACACTCAAGTATATTCCGGAAAACTTCAGTTTGATTAGCTAACTGCACAGCACATATGAAATAACTATTCTTCCACATATGTTAACCACATATCTACGGCCAGGGCGCATTGTTGATCATTAATTACTGGACACATAAATTCTGAATATTGTTCGAAATCGTCCCGAAACACAGTTTATAGATACCAGAACCGAGTTGTCATTTAAAATGTTTTAGGAGTACTGGGACAGTTTAGCTTGTTGATATTACAGAAGTTCATCAAAAGAATCGTTACACAGCTCGATAACGATTCATGACTGCGTACACATTAGGTTTATTTTAGTACATTCCAGTACCCTTTATTTACTTTCATTGATGTTCATCTTACAACCTATTTTTTAAGATACCATCCATTCCGTTCAAGCGATCTTGCTAGCTCGTAGCCATCTCTGAATGTCAATAGCAAACATTATCCTTTATTTCTCCTCCCTGAACTTAACTTTATTTTCCAAATTTCTACTTGGTTTCTTTACTGTCTGCACAATGTATAGATATAATAACGCTGGGTATAGCCTACAACCATGTCTTACTCGCTTCTGTATAATTAACTTTCTTTCATGTCTCTCACAACTACAATCTGATTATGCACAACTTGTTACTTGTAGTCAACTTTTCGCTCCCTTTATTGATGCGAAAACGTCTATTCGCTCGTCAATCGAACTTCCTTGTGTGACAAAATAATGTCAGTTTGGAATCGGTGATAACAGCGAGATTAATGATTAGAAAGCAACCGTTGAGCCCACAACGGATAGATTGTATCTGTGCGTATTTGTCGCGCAGTATTTGTTTGCTTGTGAAGTCATCGTACTAGTCTAGGCGCATGCACGTGATTATTACGAATTAGCTTTGTGTAAAATTATAAATTGGTGCAGCGTGGAAAGGCGTTTAGCTTGGACATTGGTACGGATGTCATTGTGAAGAGGTTACAGAGCACTAAGGAACCCAAAGTGAGACAATAAAAATATTCGCCTGAATATAAGTGCAAATCGGTATTAAATTATGAAATATGTCGTCTCATACAACTCATAAACATGCGCGGAAGTACAGAAAACGCCATCACAGAGGAGCCTGCGTCGAAGGGAATCCAAAAAGCCTAAAAAGTTCAGTGCAGAGCGAATGTGAGAACTACGGGAGCGTCGAAAAGGGAACGAATTCGGTGGAGGGCGTAGTGTAGGTGTGTTACTTCAGCTGCCACATGCTTTTTTTTTTTTTTTTTTTTTTTTTTTGGTCATCAGTCTACTGACTGGTTTGATGCGGCCCGCCACTAATTCCTTTCCTGTGCTAACCTCTTCATCTCAGAGTAGCACTTGCAACCTACGTCCTCACTTATTTGCTTGACGTATTCCAATCTCTGTCTTCCTCTACAGTTTTTGCCCTCTACAGCTCCCTCTAGAACCATGGAAGTCATTCCCTCATGTCTTAGCAGATGTCCTATCATCCTGTCCCTTCTCCTTATCAGTGTTTTCCACATATTCCTTTCCTCTCCGATTCTGCGTAGAATCTCCACATTCCTTACCTTATCAGTGCACCTAATTTTCAACATTCGTCTATAGCACATCTCAAATGCTTCGATTCTTCTCTGTTTCGGTTTTCTCACAGTCCATGTTTCACTACCATACAATGCTGTACTCCAGACGTACATCCTCAGAAATTTCTTCCTCAAATTAAGGCCGGTATTTGATTTTAGTAGACTTCTCTTGGCCAGAAATGTCTTTTTTGCCATAGCGAGTCTGCTTTTGATGTCCTCCTCGCTCCGTCCGTCATTGATTATTTTACTGCCTAGGTAGCGAATTCCTTAACTTCATTGACTTCGTGACCATCAATCCTGTTGTTAAGTTTCTCGCTGTTCTCATTTCTACTACTTCTCATTACCTTCGTCTTTCTCCGATTTACTCTCAAACCATACTGTGTACTCATTAGACTGTTCATTCCGTTCACCAGATCATTTAATTCTTCTTCACTTTCACTCAGGATAGCAATGTCATCAGCGAATCGTATCATTGATATCCTTTCAACTTGTATTTTAATTCCACTCCTGAACCTTTCTTTTATTTCCATCATTGCTTCCTCGATGTACAGATTGAAGAGTAGGGGCGAAAGGCTACAGCCTTGCCTTACACCCTTCTTAATACGAGCACTTCGTTCTTGATCGTCCACTCTTATTATTCCCTCTTGGTTGTTGTACATATTGTATATGACCCGTCTCTCCCTATAGCTTACCCCTACTTTTTTCAGAATATCGAACAGCTTGCACCATTTTATATTGTCGAACGCTTTTTCCAGGTCGACAAATCCTATGAAAGTGAAGTGCCTTGATTTTTCTTTAGCCTTGCTTCCATTATTAGCCGTAACGTCAGAATTGCCTCTCTCGTCCCTTTACTTTTCCTAAAGCCAAACTGATCGTCACCTAGCGCATTCTCAATTTTCTTTTCCATTCTTATGTACATTATTCTTGTAAGCAGCTTCGATGCATGAGCTGTTAAGCTGATTGTGCGATAATTCTCGCACTTGTCAGCTCTTGCCGTCTTCCGAATTGTGTGGATGATGCTTTTCCGAAAGTCAGATGGTATATCGCCAGACTCATATATTCTACACACCAACGTGAATAGTCGTTTTGTTGCCACTTCCCCCAATTATTTTAGAAATTCTGATGGAATGTTATCTATCCCTTCTGCCTTATTTGACCGTAAGTCCTCCAAAGCTCTTCTAAATTCCGATACTAATACTGGATCCCCTATCTCTTCTAAATCGACTCCTGTTTCTTCTTCTACCACATCAGACAAATCTTCACCCTCATAGAGGCTTTCAATGTATTCTTTCCACCTATCTGCTCTCTCCTCTGCATTTAACAGTGGAATTCCCGTTGCACTCTTAATGTTACCACCGTTGCTTTTAATGTCACCAAAGGTTGTTTTGACTTTCCTGTATGCTGAGTCTGTCCTTCCGACAATCATATCTTTTTCGATGTCTTCACATTTTTCCTGCAGCCATTTCGTCTTAGCTTCCCTGCACTTCCTGTTTATTTCATTCCTCAGCGACTTGTATTTCTGTATTCCTAATTTTCCCGGAACATGTTTGTACTTCCTCCTTTCATCAATCAACTGAAGTATTTCTTCTGTTACCCATGGTTTCTTCGCAGCTACCTTCTTTGTACCTATGTTTTCCTTCCCAACTTCTGTGATGGCCCTTTTTAGAGATGTCTATTCCTCTTCAACTGTACTGCCTACTGCGCTATTCCTTATTGCTGTATCTATAGCGTTAGAGAACTTCAAACGTATCCCGTCATTCCTTAGTACTTTCGTATCCCACTTCTTTGCGTATTGATTCTTCCTGACTAATGTCTTGAACTTCAGCCAACTCTTCATCACTACTATATTGTGATCTGAGTCTATATCTGCTCCTGGGTACGTCTTACAATCCAGTATCTGATTTCGAAATCTCTGTCTGACCATGATGTAATCTAATTGAAATCTTCCCGTATCTCCCGGCCTTTTCCAAGTATACCTCCTCCTCTTGTGATTATTGAACAGGGTATTCGCTATTACTAGCTGAAACTTGTTACAGAACTAAATTAGTCTTTCTCCTCTTTCATTCCTCGTCCCAAGCCCATATTCTCCTGTAACCTTTTCTTCTACTCCTTCCCCTACAACTGCATTCCAGTCGCCCATGACTATTAAATTTTCGTCCCCCTTTACATACAGCATTACCCTTCCAATATCCTCATACACTTTCTCTATCTGTTCATCTTCAGCTTGCGACGTCGGCATGTATACCTGAACTATCGTTGTCGGTGTTGGTCTGCTGTCGATTCTGATTAGAACAACCCGGTCACTGAACTGTTCACAGTAACACACCCTCTGCCCTACCTTCCTATTCATAACGAATCCTACACCTGTTATACCATTTTCTGCTGCTGTTGATATTACCCGATACTCATCTGACCAGAAATCCTTGTCTTCCTTCCACTTCACTTCACTGACCCCTACTATATCTAGATTGAGCCTTTGCATTTCCCTTTTCAGATTTTCTAGTTTCCCTACCACGTTCAAGCTTCTGACATTCCACGCCCCGACTCGTAGAACGTTATCCTTTCGTTGATTATTCAGTCTTTTTCTCATGGTAACCTCCCCCTTGGCAGTCCCCTCCCGGAGATCCGAATGAGGGACTATTCCGGAATCTTTTGCCAATGGAGAGATCATCATGACACTTCTTGAATTACAGGCCACATGTCCTGTGGATACACGTTACGTGTCCTTAATGCAGTGGTTTCCATTGCCTTCTGCATCCTCATGTCGTTGATTATTGCTGATTCTTCCGCCTTTAGGGGCAATTTCCCACCCCTAGGACAAGAGAGTGCCCTGAACCTGTATTCGCTCCTCCGCCCTCTTTGACAAGGCCGTTGGCAGAATGACGCTGACTTCTTATGCCGGAAGTCTTCGGCCGCCAATACTGATTATTTATCAAAATTTAGGCAGTGGCGGGGATCGAACCCGGGACCGAAGACGTTTTGATTTATCTATTCTGCAATTCTTATACCACTCTGTGTAACTATTGTATTAAAGACGTTGATAATTAAATCAGATATTAATACAAAACACTTGTAATGATTTTATCCCAACGTTTTCGCGATAAATGTATACAGCGGATCCGAATTGCGCACACAGAATTTTTTTATCCCTGATATCGTCAGAGTTTCAAACAGTGTACTGCAGTTAGCATTCTCCTTTTTACACTCGCCCAAGTCATGCAACCTGCTTTGAGTGAAAAATGGGTTCAGCCGCCGCGAAAATATTCGTTTGGCTTTGCAAACATGGCTCTCTATACTACCCCGCAGTAATAAAAATAAAACAAATGCCCATCCAGTGTGTCAAGCAACGTCACAACTTCTGCGAGCACGTCAAATGCGTGGAGCAATACAGGATGATTCCGTGATGATGTTAGAAACTTTTCACGGATGCGGGGAAGGATAAATGTATCAATATGACGTACGGGACCGTGGTCCGGAAACCATCTAGTGGAAAGTTATAAGTGAAAATCGTTCGATACCTCTGACTGCACTCCTCTTCAAGTGGTCATAACACTTCAGGTATGCACTTTAGAGCCCACATTTATTGGACACTTTTTATCTTGTTTTGGTCTATACTGTCTCCTCCTAAAATATGGAAAGCAGCGAGTTTGCAAGGTCCGTTGTCAGAGGCATCACAACAATTTTCTATTATAACTTTAGACTCGTTCATTTCTGGACCAGATTCTTTTACATCAATTCATACATGTAGCTTGCTCCATCATCCCTGAAAGTTTGTAACATCACAGAAGCACCCTGTATACATTCTAAACCCACCTGACAAGATATCATAGCGGTCGTCACGAAAATAGACATCTCAAGGTCATTTCGGTGACCTACAGCATTGCCAGCAAGCAATAATGTGGAATGTTCGAAAAAATTCCGAAAAAAGTAAGAGACGTCTTACAATTACGAGCAACTTAAATTGCAAAGACCACATAGATAATATTGTGGGGAAGGCGAAACAAAGACTGCGGCCGCGCGGGATTAGCCAAGCGGTCTCGGGCGCTGCAGTCATGGACTGCGCGGCTGGCCCCGGCGGAGGTTCGAGTCCTCCCACGGGCATGGGTGTGTGTGTTTGTCCTTAGGATAATTTAGGTTAAGTAGTGTGTCAGCTTAGGGACTGATGACCGTAGCAGTTAAATCCCATAAGATTTCACGCACAAAGACTGCGCTTTGTTGGCAGAACACTTAGAAGATGCGACAAACCCACTAAAGAGACAGCCTTCATTACACTTATCCTTCCTCTGCTGGAATATTGCTGCGCGGTATGGGATCCTTAGCAGGTAGGATTGACGGAAGACTTCGAAAAAGTGCAAAGAAGGGCAGCTCGTTTCGTCTTATCGTGCAATACGGGTAAGAGTGTCACTGATATGATATGCGGGGTGTGGTGGCAGTCACTGAAACAATGGCAGTTTTCTTTGCGGCGAGATCTATTTACGAAATTTCAATCACCAACTTTCTCTTCTGAATGCGAAAACATTTTGTTGATACCCACCTACGTAGGGAGAAATGATCATCATAATAAAATAAGAGAAATCAGAGCTCGAACGGAAATATTTAGGTTTTCCTTTTTCATACATGCCATTCGAGAGTGGAATTGTAGAGAAGTAGTATGAAAATGGTTCAATGAACCCTCTGCCAGGCACTTAAGTGTGAATTGCAGAGTAAACATGTAGATGTAGATGTATTTTTAGTCTAGAATATCATGGAGTACTTTCCAAAAGAACATTCTTGCCAGCTGCACGAAAAAAATAGTAATAAAAACTAGCGTTACAAGAAACTTTAAACAAAAATATTTTTTTTACTTCAACCTGTGGGAAAAAAAAACAGAACCACTGGCATACATGGCCTGAAAAATATATATGAACATTTTCAAAGTTTATAGATGCGTGTGATATATATTTTCTCGTGAATACATAAAACTATTCCGAGATAAAAAATAAAATATGGTTAGAAGTGTGAGACTGTTCCTCCTGTGTAACAAAAAGTGTCGTCGCCGATGAATTTGCGGCCTGTTGGATCCTGTAGAGACTTCCAGCATGAAAGAAAACTATGAAATTATTTTTGTTAACTTGTGAGACATCATTACTGTATAGTGTCACATATGAACGCATTTTACCTATGAGAGCCTCCGTGCGCGAAAGCGCGCTAGTCCTTGTATGCCGCCACCAGGATTTTAGTTTCGACGCGACGTAATACGAGTACGGCCGAGAATATTGCCTGCCTCCTGAAAATTTTTTATTTGCAGCTGTTACTGTCTATTGGTCTCTGCTCCCGTCACCCAAATCGCCGATATATGCTGTACAAAAGTAACTGTAGGTACTTTCAGGCCAGTATTTCCGTTGAAGTCGTGCAAAATAGATTCTTGCGTGTGGTTTTGTGAAACTCACATTTTAACAAAGTATACTAAAAGACTATTGTTCCCAGCACGCAGTAAGAGCATTTTAAACAAAACTTCGTTCCTGCTGCTACAACGTCTCTTCATTCCATGAAAATTTTTGTCGATAATTATACTTTCTGAATCAAAAACAAGTGATCATGGAGGACAAAAAACAGAGTCTGAGCCAGAACAATTTTTTATGGAGATCACCCCGTATTTTTCTAGCCTTCGGATACTCTTCTCTGTCGTATTATCGAAGTACAATTCTATGCAATAACTTTTTGTCGTAATCGTCAAATTCGATTATTTCCGTTTTCATTTACATCCCTTTCTTGGAGAATCAAAACACGTTCTCATCTAGAAATTCTGGCGATGTTACTGCACTGAAAATACTAAATACAGTCGATTCGGAAATTACTGTCATTTTATGAAATTGTGCAACATTTATATTATTCGTGACACCGAATCCTCAGTATATTCCATACGGCAGTTTTACATTATTCTCGAATGTCATTTCGCCCTTCGAGTAGCACTGCACGGAGGTCCGTGCTCCTGCATTTCGCTCACTACCAAATATGTGTGAATGCACCTTTCTGCGGAAGACGGAAACCACACGTGAACATACGATATTGCACGGAAACACAGAACATTCAGATGGCGCTGACCTGTTGCACTGGTAACAGTGTACATGCGGCAACAAAGCAAAGAGACGAACGAATGCCATCACTGAGCGCCAGGGGACCGTAGGGAGTGGGTGTGACCTTGAGATGGCTAATTTGGTGATGGCCACTCTACTCAGCCTTTTAAAATATCACCCTGGTTGCTTTGGAGTGCTGTAGATGACGCAGCACTAGCACCAGGCAGTCACGTGGCTGCCCCTCTACTGCTGACTTAAGTCATGGCAGTGAAGTGGTTTGTATCCACCAGTAGCTTGTATGGAATCACAATAGGATGGATCGATGTAGACACGGTAGAAGGGAGCTGCCGTTTTAGCACGGTTCTTTGACGAAATAGTGAATGAAGTTGGCTAATTTGTTGGTGTATCAGTGCAGACAGTCAAGTGGTTCAAGTGGCTCTGAGCACTATGGGACTTAACATCTGAGGTCGTCAGTCCCCTAGAACTTAGAACTACTTAAACCTAACTAACCTAA
The DNA here is from genome assembly GCF_021461385.2 of Schistocerca piceifrons. Classification (NCBI taxonomy): domain Eukaryota; kingdom Metazoa; phylum Arthropoda; class Insecta; order Orthoptera; family Acrididae; genus Schistocerca; species Schistocerca piceifrons. The sequence goes on from NC_060140.1 coordinate 192,356,322, forward strand.
GGACAACACATACATCCATGCCCGAGGCAGGATTCGAACCTGCGACCGTAGCAGTCGCGCGGTTCTGTACTGAAGCGCCTAGAACCGCTCGGCCACACCGGCCAGCTGCAGACAGTCAAACGCATCTGTGAGGATAATGTACCACTCGCAGCTGTGTAACACTGTATAAGTGATCTAAATGATTAATGGAAAATCTCATATAAGATGTGAAACAAATACTAACAAAGAGATAGAGGGGCTGGCCAGTACTTACCTCAGCTCAGTACAGCCGATAGATACACATAAAACAGAACTGAACATTTACATTCCTAGCTTTCGGAACTTTGTTCCTTCATCAGGGAGGAGAGAGGGGAAAAAAGGGGAAGAAGGGAAAGTGGATTCAGTTACTCACAACCAGGTTATGAAGCAACAGGGAAAGGTAAACAGGGAGGGTAGCAAGGATGGAGGCATGGTTGTCAGAGGGAAGCCAAAGTGCTGCGTCATCTACAGCACTCCAAAGCAACCAGGGTGATATTTTAAAAGGCTGAGTAGAGTGGCCATCACCAAATTAGCCATCTCAAGGTCACACCGAATATCTTTGGCTTCCCTCTGACAACCATGCCTCCATCCTTGCTACCCTCCCTGTTTACCTTTCCCTGTTGCTTCATAACCTGGTTGTGAGTAACTGAATCCACTTTCCCTTCTTCCCCTTTTTTCCCCTCTCTCCTCCCTGATGAAGGAACAAAGTTCCGAAAGCTAGGAATGTAAATGTTCAGTTCTGTTTTATGTGTATCTATCGGCTGTACTGAGCTGAGGTAAGTACTGGCCAGCCCCTCTATCTCTTTGTTAGTATTTGTAACACTGTATAAGGACAGTTATGATAAAGAGGTACCAAGCAAAAGGTACTGGCGATGAATATCACGCCTTATCAATGATAATTGGTTTCAGTTGCTGCTGTCAGTGAATGATGGGCCTCCTCAACCAATGTCTGAGGACAGACTGCAGTTGACATTTGGAGCAGGTACCTCACAAAAGGGCACTGCTCAATTTGCACGTTGTTTGCAGCCATACTGAGGTGAATACACCAGTTCCCGTCAGAATACCTAAGTTAAGCAAAGTTGGGCATCAGCAGTAGTTGAATGAGTGACTGTCCCTGTACGCTGTTGACATATTTCCCTTAGCCTTTATGGCAGAGGGGACAGAAGGGGTAGTGGTGCAAAGTCCCTGACCACCAGTCTGAACGCCATTGTCCTGGATCGGATTCCAAACCTCTGTGCAGTGTCTCATGAAGTGAGGGCATGCGAAACTGTTAATGGTGATCTGTCCATTAGATAGGAACGTTAAGATCAGCGGTCCCCCTGGTGTTCTTCGAAACGACTAGGCTATCAATCATTACTGGGTTTCACCGTCTCCCTTATCTCACCATCTCCAATACAAGTATGACACTGCACTACCCACACACCCATTACAATCACCTACACTTAACAAATACACGTACGCACACAGCTTTCCACTTAGCAAAGTAAAGGTGCCTGCAGGCACGAAGGATAGGGAAAACCTTTCCAGTGAAGCCGCTGAACCTTTCCGTTTGTGATATTCCAGCTGCTCATGCTCTCGTACCGAGCATCGCCGGTTTCGAATCGCGCCAGACGACATGGACCTCGATTACCACTAGAGGTTTCTGGAGCACCGTAACACTAGGAGGACCGCAAGCGGGCTACTACCTGCAACAACCGACAGGGCCAAATTGGCCCCATGTTTATTTTTGTTTATTTGATCAGATTGGTGATAGGTAATGGAATGTAACACACATATATACCTTTTGTTTATTTTTATTAATAAAATAAATACATTATACACACACACTCCACCGTAGTTCACTGCTGTTTACTGCTGCACTTGTTTACATCTACATCTACATATATACTCCGCAAGCCACCCAACGGTGTGTGGCGGAGGGCACTTTACGTGCCACGGTCATTACCTCCCTTTTCTGTTCCAGTCACTTATGGTTCGCGGGAAGAACGACTGTCTGAAAGCCTCCGTACGCGCTCGAATCTCTCTAATTTTACATTCGTGATCTCCTCGGGAGGTATAAGTAGGGGGAAGCAATATATTCGATACCTCATCCAGAAACGCATCCTCTCGAAACCTGGCGAGCAAGCTACACCGCGATGCAGAGCGCCTCTCTTGCAGAGTCTGCCACTTGAGTTTGCTAAACATCTCCGTAACGTTATCACGGTTACCAAATAACCCTGTGACGAAACGCGCCGCTCTTCTTTGGATCTTCTCTATCTCCTCCGTCAACCCGATGTGGTACGGATCCCACATTGATGAGCAATACTCAAGTATAGGTCGAACGAGTGTTTTGTAAGCCACCTCCTTTGTTGATGGACTACATTTTCTAAGGACTCTCGCAATGAATCTCAACCTGGTACCCGCCTTACCAACAATTAATTTTATATGATCATTCCACTTCAAATCGTTCCGCACGCATACTCCCAGATATTTTACAGAACTAACTGCTACCAATGTTTGTCCCGCAATCATATAATCATACAATAAAGGATCATTCTTTCTATGTATTCGCAATACATTACATTTGTCTATGTTAAGGGTCAGTTGCCACTCCCTGCACCAAGTGCCTATCCGCTGCAGATCTTCCTGCATTTCGCTACAATTTTCTAATGCTGCAACTTCTCTGTGTACTACAGCATCATCCGCGAAAAGCACCACACTCGTCTTCTCTTTTCACATTTGCACATACTGCTTTCTCACAACCTGAACAAATAGTAGCAGTATGGTTCCCTTTACATGAGGTACGAATTTTACACTTCTCTCTTAGTTGCCCTCTGTAGTCCGCCTTTAGTGTCTGCATGATTCTGCTCTGGCTCTTTTTTTCTTGATGATGCATACTGCGCTCGAAGCTCTTCACATAAATCAAAAATATACTTCTGCCTGTTAAGTCGCGTACCAGTCACTTCCTTATACAATACCCACGAATTTATGGCAGCCGAAACAAGAATGTTGTAAAATAGATGCATTGTACCAGCTTTTGTGGAGTACATCCTTGTCATTTGATCGACAACGTCGACCCCAAATTTTGATTCATTGTAGAATTGCACTGTTTCAGTAGTCTTCTTCTGACTATCGGACAAGGATACATGAGAGAGAAGTGAACTCAGTAACAAAACATTCTCATTTGTTTTCCCATGATAAACTGTTAGTGTTGTTCCATCATCATTTTTATACACAATACTCGATTGGAGTGGTTGTTTTCTGGCCTTTGCAGCAGGAGGCACCTCCCTTCGATTACGGTTCAAAGTACCTACTAAAGTTGTGGATGCTGCCCTCAGACAGTTTGCAAAGCATAGCGAAATAACTGTCAGTAGTGACATTCAAACTTTTGCCTAAGTATGGTCCCATAAGCTAAGAACAACATTTTCACCTACGCCTTGGTCAGCTGGTCGAAGGGGATCAGCACCAGGGTATGGGAATCCATTCAGTATGTATTTACTAGAAGCACCTACAAGTAACCAGAATTTTATGCCAAACTTATCTGGCTTGCTTGCAATATATTGTGTGAATTGGCATCTTGTTTTAGACGGCAAAAGTTGTTCATCAACTGTAAGATATGGTTCTGCTTTATAGCATGACGCGCTGTTTCCTATGAAAGCATTCCAAGTATCTGAGACAAGAGCAAATTCGTCAGCCTTGAGGCGTTCAGATCTAGTGGACTTGGTGTCAAACCTCATATACTTCATTATTTCGATAACTCTGTTTCGTCCGATAGTTTGTCTGAAAAACGGAGGGCCCCATACTGTTGACCAAACGCTTTTGAGAGGAAAATTCTTTGCCCCACACACTCCTCTTGGATACATTACGGCGACAAAAGCATCCAGTTCTTCAGTGTCTACCGTCCAGGAATCGTCTTGTGTTGGACGACGAGCCTCAGCTTCAGCTTGATGTGGCGCATCATGGAAGCACTGAAAATTAACCGCCAAGCACCAAGAAATTTCCAACTTTGAATTTTCCTTTTAGCATATGATGCTAGTCTTGAGCTCTCCCGTAAAATGTTATGACTTTGTAGACGACCTGAAAACATATGAAAAAAGAACAGTATTTTTAGAACGTGTAATGTACTGATATTATACGAGTACAGGGTTATTACAAATGATTGAAGCGATTTCACAGCTCTACAATAACTTTATCATTTGAGATATTTTCACAATGCTTTGCACACACATACAAAAACTCAAAAAGTATTTTTAGGCATTCACAAATATTCGATATGTACCCCTTTAGTGATTCGGCAGACATCAAGCCGATAATCAAGTTCCTCCTACACTCGGCGCAGCATGTCCCCATTAATGAGTTCGAAAGCATCGTTGATGCGAGCTCGCAGTTCTGGCACGTTTCTTGGTAGAGGAGGTTTAAACACTGAATCTTTCACATAACCCCACAGAAAGAAATCGCATGGGGTTAAGTCGGGAGAGCGTGGAGGCCATGACATGAATTGCTGATCATGATCTCCACCACGACCGATCCATCGGTTTTCCAATCTCCTGTTTAAGAAATGCCGAACATCGTGATGGAAGTGCGGTGGAGCACCATCCTGTTGAAAGATGAAGTCGGCGCTGTCGGTCTCCAGTTGTGGCATGAGCCAATTTTCCAGCATGTCCAGATACACGTATCCTGTAACGTTTTTCTCGCAGAAGAAAAAGGGGCCGTAAACTTTAAACCGTGAGATTGCACAAAACACGTTAACTTTTGGTGAACTGCGAATTTGCTGCACGAATGCGTGAGGATTCTCTACCGCCCAGATTCGCACATTGTGTCTGTTCACTTCACCATTAAGAAAAAATGTTGCTTCATCACTGAAAACAAATTTCGCACTGAACACATCCTCTTCCATGAGTGTCAGGGCTTGTAGCAATTGTAAACGGTAAGGCTTCTGCTTTAGCCTTTTCCGTAAGATTTTCCAAACCGTCGGCTGTGGTACGTTTAGCTCCCTGCTTGCTTTATTCGTCGACTTCCGCTGGCTATGCGTGAAACTTGCCCGCACGCGTTCAACCGTTTCTTCGCTCACTGCAGGCCGACCCGTTGATTTCCCCTTACAGAGGCATCCAGAAGCTTTAAAGTGCGCATACCATCACCGAATGGAGTTAGCAGTTGGTGGATCTTTGTTGAACTTCGTCCTGAAGTGTCGTTGCACTGTTATGACTGACTGATGTGAGTGCATTTCAAGCACGACATACGCTTTCTCGGCTCCTGTCGTCATTTTGTCTCACTGCGCTCTCGAGCGCTCTGGCGGCAGAAACCTGAAGTGCGGCTTCAGCCGAACAAAACTTTATGAGTTTTTCTACGTATCTGTAGTGTGTCGTGACCATATGTCAATGAATGGAGCTACAGTGAATTTATGAAATTGCTTCAATCATTTGTAATAGCCCTGTATATCTGTTCTTGTAATTTTACAAACTAAAACTCTACACAAAGAGCAGAAATATTACTGACCTGCATTAGAACCCACTGGTACAATTTTACACACAGTTCCATCTTTTGCTGTTTCTTTTTCTACAGTAGGTTGCCCAGAATTAGTTTTTGACCGACTTCCGGGGGAAGCAAATATTGCCCGGGTTGTTGATCTTATAGAGCTAGAATTTGGAACATCGGAAGGTATGCTGGATGTAGAAGTTTCATTTTCCCCTAAATTTAGCGGAAAACTGTCGTGGGCTGTGTTACATCATCACATTCGTTGTACGAATCACATTCTTCATCTGCACACACTGGAACTACTACACTTTCTTCATAGTCCTGATCGCTGTCGGAAAACTCAAATACTTCATCTGAACTTTCATCTTCTGTTTTTCTCAGTTCTGCTAGTATTTCAGCGTCTGTTAGCCGCTTCTTGTATTCGACTCTCAGGTACCGTCACAACAGACAATAACTGAAATCCTTGCGTCAACTAATCAACAATCAGCGCTGGATTGAATGACATTGTTGTCGCATATTTGAACAACAAAGGGACAACAGTTGATGTGATTTCATATGCAGTATTGCAAAGAAGTAGCCTCTAAATACAGAGAAATGTTGGAGTGGCCAAATTGGCCCCGCGTTCCTTCTAGGTGGTTGTTCTTGTTGTTGTTGTGGTCTTCAGTCCTGAGACTGGTTTGATGCAGCTCTCCATGCTACTCTATCCTGCGCAAGCTTCTTCATCTCCCAGTACCTACTGCAACCTACATCCTTCTGAATCTGCTTAGTGTATTCATCTCTTGGTCTCCCTCTACGATTTTTACCCTCCACGCTGCCCTCCAATACTAAATTGGTGATCCCTTGATGCCTCAGAACATGTCCTACCAACCGATCCCTCCTTCTGGTCAAGTTGTGCCACAAACTTCTCTTCTCCCCAATCCTATTCAATTCTTCCTCATTAGTTATGTGATCTACCCATCTAATCTTCAGCATTCTTCTGTAGCACCACATTTCGAAAGCTTCTATTCTCTTCTTGTCCAAACTATTTATCGTCCATGTTTCACTTCCATACATGGCTACACTCCATACAAATACTTTCAGAAATGACTTCCTGACACTTAAATCAATACTGGATGTTAACAAATTTCTCTTCTTCAGAAACGATTTCCTTGCCATTGCCAGCCTACATTTTATATCCTCTCTACTTCGACCATCATCAGTTATTTTACTCCCTAAATAGCAAAACTCCTTTACTACTTTAAGTGCCTCATTTCCTAATCTAATTCCCTCAGCATCACCCGACTTAATTAGACTACATTCCATTATCCTTGTTTTGCTTTTGTTGATGTTCATCTTATATCCTCCTTTCAAGACACTGTCCATTCCATTCAACTGCTCTTCCAAGTCCTTTGCTGTCTCTGACAGAATTACAATGTCATCGGCGAACCTCAAAGTTTTTATTTCTTCTCCATGAATTTTAATACCTACTCCGAATTTTTCTTTTGTTTCCTTTACTGCTTGCTCAATATACAGATTGAACAACATCGGGGAGAGGCTACAACCCTGTCTTACTCCCTTCCCAACCACTGCTTCCCTTTCATGTCCCTCGACACTTATAACTGCCATCTGGTTTCTGTACAAATTGTAAATAGCCTTTCGCTCCCTGTATTTTACCCCTGCCACCTTTAGAATTTGAAAGAGAGTATTCCAGTCAACATTGTCAAAAGCTTTCTCTAAGTCTACAAATGCTAGAAACGTAGGTTTGCCTTCTAGGTGGTAAGCTTGATATTTCACAACCTAATACAAATAGGACACTCCAAAACGCTGTGATTAATATTTCATATGACTGATGAAAAGTCACAAAATATCAAGTCAGTCGAACTTACGATTTGCTCAGAAAACAAGTGAAAAGATCGAAAAGGGGCCGGCCATTTGGCCCCTCGGTCCTTCTAGTGGTAAGCTGCGGCTGCGCCCGCTTCTGGCCCGCGCCACTGTGGAGCACGTGGTCCCATCGGCCAATAGCGACGTACCCTATCATGTATTTAACCGCCTGCCCTCACTCATCGAGGCAGTCTGATATTCGTGTGAGTGTCTTGATATCTCGCTTACAGACATCATGTTTACTTTGTTTGTCTCCGTGTCCGAGTGGACGTCGTTGATGTTGTGACTTGGCAAGACAGCCAAGTCACTATGAGAGGAAGCCGAAAGGCACGCGCTTAAGCTCACGCTGGCTGGCGTGAGGTCTGGAACAGTTAAGGGAATTTTTAGTAGCAAATAAAGTCCGTAGTTGATGTAATACTTAACTTTAATCCACAATTGGTGTACATCGCTCTTGACGGTACATTAATAATAAGCTCAATATAACTGGTAATGGCGCCTTGCTAGGTCGTAGCAAATGACGTAGCTGAAGGCTATGCTAACTAACGTCTCGGCAAATGAGAGCGTAATTGTCAGTAAACCATTGCTATTAACGTCGGCTGTACAACTGGGGCGAGTGCTAGGACGTCTCTCTAGACCTGCCGTGTGGTGGCGCTCGGTCTGCAATCACAGACAGTGGCGACACGCGGGTCCGACGTATACTAATGGACCGCGGCCGACTTAAAGGCTACCACCTAGCAAGTGTGGTGTCTGGCGGTGACACCACAGTTGATACCGTGAGGTTTTCGCTCGTGACGCCGTTACTTCTTGCATTTCTTGATGTCTTGTTCGGTCGTCTGTCGTTGTGTGTGTCCATCCTTTCCCATTCGTCCGTCTTGTTTGTCCGCGGGCTGCTCCCGTTAGGTCCCGTCGCGCTTACGTTCACGGCCACCCCGCGACCGTTCCGGTCGTGGTTACAACACATGCCATATGAATTTACTTTAATCTGCACGTCTTCAATTTATCTAACAGCACAGAAACAGTACAGTGGCACACTGAGGGCGTGTAGTGTGGGCTGATGGGTCATGATCCTGCTTATTTTCAAATTATGCAAGGAGTCGATTGCACCGACTGGCCAATGAGGTGTTTAACCCGCAGTATGTGGAAGGTATAGTTCAGGCCGGGAGTGCTTCTGTAACACTTTTCGTACAAAGCCTCTTACCACTCATTCAAGTTAGCGTGAAGGTGAACCAAGATTTTTATTTCAACATTCTTGGTGCCCAAGTGTTGCCCTTTCTTCTACAGTTTTGCGGGGAGTGTGCAGTAGACACGCCGGCCGGGGTGGCCGTGCGGTTCTAGGCGCTTCAGTCTGGAACCGCGTGACCGCTACGGTCGCAGGTTCGAATCCTGCCTCGGGCATGGATGTGTGTGATGTCCTTAAGTTAGTTAGGTTTAAGTAATTCTAAGTTCTAGGGGACTGATGACCACAGATATTAAGTCCCGTAGTGCTCAGAGCCATTTGAACCATTTGAGCAGTAGACACTGCATGGGGGCTTATTTTAATATATATAATTGAAAATGATTTTTGTAGCTGTCTGTCCGATTACGTAAGTCTCGTAATCGGTTGGCCCTGACTAGAATTGTTACGCTATCTGACTGCAGAGAACAATGTAAGAAAATTTCAGTAAACACAGTTAATTAATTAAGTCCCCAGCAACTAAAAAAACCAACAAAACCAATAAGCACAAAAGTAACTGTTCTGTATGTGGGAGTGTGACTCAACGTCCACATCTGGCACGGTTCTTCTCAAACAAGACAAGAATTCTTAAATACCAATTATACCGACGTGACAAAAGAAATTTAGAAAAACTATAATTACGCAAGAAAACCAAAATTCACTCTAATACAAGAACACGAGCCAGATGCTTTGTTGACTGAACCTGTAGTGACACATTATTTCAGATACACAACTAATAAAGGAACATTATAAATTTTACCTTCATATATATTGACGAAATGCACTCATTACAATAACACCTGCTATCTCTCCCATCAAATAACTGCATAAGACATGGAACTATACTCTTTACTACAACATCTTGCTCCAACTTCACAACAACCACGAGCTCTCGACAAAACTGTCCTCTACGATCTCTTCACAAGCACTGACTGCCATGAGATCTTAACACGCACTGTGGAGGCGGCTTAATAGTACTCTTTGGCGCTATCTCTGGCGCAGTGGCACAGTGTAGCCACCTTTCATATGCCCCTCCTCCACAGGCCAGAATTTGATGGTATTTTTGCCAGCATTGGTGGTGAAAATACCACCAAATTCGTCCAGAAAAATACAGACAAAAATAAAAGATAATATTAATACCTAAATATCACATAATTAGTTAAAAATTTTGGCTTTGCACTGACCTTTTACTAACCTAATATATGAAATACAGTAAGCAATACAACTTCTTTTCATACATGTGACTTTACATAATAGTTTACACAATATACAAAAAATCAGTTTATACAAATGTTCACATAAAATGCTTTCAATGATTAGTTTATACAAAAAAGAACACCAACAGGTAACATCTTTTCAGTAGGAGCAGTCCATCAGTTGCACCCAGTAAAGTTTAGCAGGTACACCCAGCAACAAGTCACATTAATTCAGTAGAAGCAGTTCATCAGTGGCACCCAGCAATGTTGAGTAGGTGCAGACACCAACCAGTGACTTTATTTCAGTAAAAACAGTTCATCAGTTGCACCCAGCAATGTTGAGCAGGTGCAGACAGCAACAAGGGACATCTTTTCAGTAAAAACAGTTCATCAGTTGCACCCAGCAATGTTGAGTAGGTGCAGACAGCAACAAGTGACACCATTTCAGTAGAAGCAGTCCATCAGTTGCACCCAGCAATGTTGAGCAGGTGCAGACAGCAACAAGTGACTTCATTTCAGTAAAAACAGTTCATCAGTTGCACCCAGCAATGTTGAGTAGGTGCAGACAGCAACAAGTCACATCTCTCAGCAGAAGCAGTTCCATCAAACTCACTAGCACTGATCACACTGTTCATCAGCAGAAATTAAACACGACCAAATGTCACACATCATGTTGAAAAGTGCAGGTAACAGTTCAGAATATTTATCTTCACTAATCAGACAGTCCAGGCATGAACAATAGTTTGAATGCACATACAAATGCTTTTACAGTAACATACAAATCATAACAAACACACAAATGATATCAGATAATTGTCCTATTAACTATTACAATACACAAATACCAATAAACCTATAATATTTATGGGTGTCAGTGCAAGCCACTACAAACAAATAAAATAATATTTAGGAGATAGGTGGGTAGGATTAGGAAAGGAAAACACACAAAACACACTCACTCATCTTTCATCCACATTAAGTACTACTGTGTAATTGAATAGTGTTAATTGTGTAAATGCAATTCTGTCAAAATTTAATGTTCATCATGTGTATCAAGTAGTACTGGCAGCAATGTATAACAGTCAATAATAGTTAGTCAACGTCATAGTCATCATGTCAAGACCAATGTTTGCCAAGCCAGATCAAAATGTACTGTTGTTGAACAACTGTCAGTGAGCCAAGATATGCAATTACTTCCTCTCTTCAAAAAAAAAGTATATACTGCTTAGTTATTTAACAAAGTGTGTGTATAGACTATCTTCCTTCTATTTTAGTGTTCTAGTCTGGTATCTTCATCCTCCTTGTTCCATAAGACCAACAAAAAATATGCTCCTCATTTACTTTACCTCTTATACACCAAAACTCCAATAATCATCAACTTAATCTCAATACGTCACTAATACTTCTTCAATACGTCGATACATCTTATCATCAATATCATTTACCTTACCTCTTGTCCACAAAAACTCCATAATCATCAACTTCATATAATCTCTATACCTCAATAATACGTCGATAAATATAAACCTCAGCACCAATATCATTTCACTTCCATAACAGCTCTTTCCTCTAGTCAGTCTCCTTGAACAAGTACAGATAAAATCCTAATGCAACTTCAATTCAGCATCCCATACAATCCGAAGACACAGTGTCCACACACAACCTCTGTGTAATCCATCTAACCCAAATTTTCTACTCGTTATAAATTATAAGATACATTTTGGTTCCTTGTCCATCATTAAATAAAAGAAATGCATACCTGACCTCTAACAGACTTAGTTCGAATAACTCTCAGTAATTAAGTACGATTACGGAGTGTGAATAATCATAATATTTCACAGTATGTACACCACTTCAAGAATTATAGCAGAAGCAAACATGTGGAGTATTTTTTGTGTCAAGTGTCACTTCCTATTTCAATTGCTCACGAAAAATGCAGTGTAATAACTGTTAATGGTCCAAACCTAGCTTTGGTCTGTCATGTCGTTAGCCTCCCTTCCTATTAGCATAAATTTATACAGCTTCCATAAAACCTCAGCTCATGTGACTTCTATGACTTTCTTGTACTAATGTCGTTCGTCGAATTATAGCAGTTCATTTTCTTATTTTAAAATGTAAGGCACTGAGCGTAAGCAAAACAAGCAATAGCGAGTAAATATACCAGTAGAGAACAGAATGTCAACAAGTGGATGCAGCACAATTCCTACAACGAGGCTCTGCCAAGCGAACAATCTATAATTAATCCAATAGTGTGACCTAAACTCTATGTTTATACACAGTATATCAGCATTTCTATACACCAAATTAACGAGCAGTTATGGCAACAAAACAGAAATGTGTAAATATGTAATCCATACAAAAAGCAGCAAACATATATCTTACGTAATAAACAAGTCATTAGCATCATATCAGCATAAGCAAATAAATGTTCATATGTCATCTTAGCAAGTAAACATGGAGGCGCAAGCAGATAAATCACAAAGTATAACTTACATACATATCACAGTCAGCACAATAAATCAGGTTACAATTATAATTTAAATAAATAAGCACAGCAGGCACATAATTAAAAAAAATATGACATCAGTGAAAAAGCAGTGCAGCCAAGCAATGCATAATATATACAAGTTACAACCCAGTTCATTAATCAATAATTGTCAAAATCAGTAAATGTACACAAGCACGTCGCTTCACACGTAAATTCATAGAACATGAAATTAGCATAAAGTATGAATCACGTAATCGCGAGCAGCAAATTACGTCTAAAGTACGTACCTAAGTGGAAATATGTTACCTGAAAAATGAACTCAATTAATAGTTACCTTTTTTTAGTTAATTAGTTTCTTCTTCGAAATTACATTCTTCCTGAAAATTTCTCGATAGCAGGTCGTCTTAACGTCGGACACGCACAGAATTTACCTGAAGTTCTTAAATACTTTATACACCGTATCCTGCAAAATACTGAATGTTAATAACACAATTCATCAAGTCACTATAGCTTTATACTGAATTTAGTCGGAGAAATTAGACTGTGTATTTGTTTACGGCTGTCAGTGCATTCGCACTGAGCGCTCGATCAGCTGTAGGCGCGTGACGTAGGAAGCTATTGTTCGCGGTCAACGACTGCCTTGTGCGGCGCGCAGACTTGACTGTTGCTTTGAGTATGTGCCGCCGCCAAAACACAGCGCGGTATCCTTGTACTCTCCGCATGTTTACATGTAGCTGTTGGTTTCTCTAAAGTATGTCACTCTACAAAAATTTTAGCGTTTGATATATGATGTATTCCCTTGGAGCGTCGTGATTTAAGAGTTTCTACTTCAACAGTGTTATCATGAATAATTTTGCGAATTCTATATGGACCGTTATAAAGCAGAAAAAATTTGCGACACAAGCCCTTTCCTTTATGAGACAAACGATGGGACTTAATTAATACCTTCTGACCAACTGACAAAATTTTTGAACGACCAGGACGTCTAGCTGATTTCTCTCTTCTAGCAGCCGCAGATGCAATATTTCGTAGAACCAGGTTGACAACTTCAGAATGCCGTAGTTTCCGTGAAGGCGGAAAAGGAACGATTTCAGAAATGCGATTTGTTGGTACTTTATTTTTTAATGTCAGTATAGGCGGTAAAGAAGTTGAGTCATTAGGAAGTTCATTCAGAATGTTTTGAAAAATATGAAGATACTGATCCCAAGTTCTGTGATTCTGATGACAATAAAGACGGCACAATTTATTGATTTCCTTCATCCATCTCTCTGAAGCGTTAGATTGAGGGTGAAAAAGTGAAATGAAAATTGGTTTAATTTTACGACGCTGTAGAGTACGAAGCCAAATTTTAGAACGAAACTGTGATCCATTATCTGATATAACCTTATCAACATGACCAACTTCTTTAAGAAAATGTTTGATGAAAGCGTTAGATACTGAACGAGCTGTTGCTTTGCGTAACGGTGTAAAACACACATATTTTGATGTCAGTTCCACTGCTACGAAAATGTACGCAAAACCATTAGTAGAACGAACCACTGGACCGAACAAATCGACTGCAGCCATCTCCTTTAATTTCGCTGGAATGACAGGAAACAACGGTGCTCTGTGAGAAATCGTTGGAGGCTTAGCCATTTGACATAATTTACATTTGGCAAGAACAGATCGAATACGTTTTTCCATATTACTGAAGTAACAATTTTCTCGTAATTTATGAAAGCATTTTCTGGGACCAAAGTGTGCATAACTGAAATGCGTATACCAAATCAATTTACTGACCCACTCATCAGGAATACAAACTAACCAAACAAAGTTGTCGACCGATTTTCGTTTAAAAAGAAGTTTCCAGATAGTTCGCAAAAACGAGGTGTGGCCAAATCGTCCAATTTAACAAAGCGTCGAAGAAAATTACAGACACCAAGGAAACTACGAACATCACGTTTTGTGGTAGGAACAGCATAATTACGAATAGCGTCTAATTTTTCTGGATCAGGAAGAATACCTTCTGTAGAAATAATGTGACCGAGAAATTTCACCTGAGAACGACCAAATTCAGATTTTTCCAAGTTCACTGTCATGCCAACTTTTGCAAAGATACGTAATAATGAGTCCAAAATTTTGTTGTGCTCACTCCAAGAACGTTTAGCGATAAGAATGTCGTCAACATAAGAAGTAATATTGTCACGAAGACAAACAGGTAAAATTTCATTTAAGCTACGAATGAATGCTGCTGAAGATACAGTAAGTCCAAACGGTAATTTCCGAAATTGGTAACAGTTACCAAAGGCTAAAAAGGCAGTATATTTTCTACAATCAGGGTGGAGTTCTATTTGCCAAAAACTTGCGCGCATATCAATCGTGGATAAAACTTTAATTCCATGGAAATGTTGAAGAAGTTCATCTAAATTTTGTGGGCGGTCAGTTTCAGTAATGATGATGTTATTTATTTGTCTGGAATCCAGAACCAGACGAATTGATCCATCCTTTTTAAGAACAACGTGTAATGGGCTAGTATAAGGACTGACTGCAGGCTCAATAATGCCCTGATCTAACATGTACTGAAGTTCATTCTTAACCTTGTCTCTGTAAGCCAAAGGAATAGCGTACGTTTTCCCGCGAAATGGTGTGTGTTCTTTCACTTTAAATAAATATTGTAAGCCTTGTATAGTTCCTGTGTGATGACTAAACACTGTAGCATGTGAAGTTAAAATGTGGTGCAGCTCTTCTCTTGCAACGTCATCTGGCACTTCAGCTTTCTTAACCTTTTCATTAATTAATTCTTCGCTATTAATTATATCATCCATCGCGTCTCTGTATCTATTGTCATTATCATGAATAAACACATTGTCGTCATAATGCTCAACGAAAACATCAGAAGTAAGAAACCTTAAACATTTTGTATCTGACTCAGATCTTGTTAAACACTCGAAAAATTTTAAACATTTCGGCATTCCAGCAACAGTCAAATTTACACTTCCTTCTTTAAAGTTCAAAATTGCCTTATGTGCGTTAAGAAACTCCATACCTAATATAATTTGTGTACTGAGTAATGGAACAATAATAAAATTAGCAGAAAATTCGTATCCTTGACAAACGAAATTTAAATTGGTCTGTTGTTTGACCTCCACACTTTTTCCAGAAATCGCACCTCGAATTGTAGTTTTAGAAATAGGTAACACAGGACAGGCAATAGTTCTTTCACATATACGAAAAACTGATTCACTAATGACATTCAATGGGCTCCCAGAATCTAATACTGCAGTGAACTTATTCTTACCCACACATACTTCAATAACAGGATGTAAAAATGCGTCTACATTATTTTCTTTTTCGTCTAACAAAATGTCTCTCATGTCTTCCAGACGTACGTAGTGTAAAGTCGTAGTGTCATTACTTTCTGAACCGTCTATATTGCTGCCAGAAGCCGAAGCTGCAAGTCATTGTCGATTGTTTGCGTCACGTCTTTGAGTATTCGCGTCATTTCGCGGATCCATTTCTACGATTTGCACTTGTCTCTCTGAAATTCTGTCACGTGGAGGATGCCAATTAGGTCCCTCCTGTCTGTTAGATACAAATTCTTGGTTGTGTCTGTTATTAAAATTTCTGTTTTCCTGTCTGTCTGCATAACTACTTCTTGTGTAATTTCGACTGTCATTTCTGAAATTATTGTTGTATCTACTACCCTGACTATTTCTGTAGTAAGAATTTCTATTACTGTATGAATGATTTCTGTCCTGATGATACCGATTACTGTTTCCGTATGATTGATCATTCCGGTACGAATTACCGCTATTGTCTGTGTAATTTCTGTTAGAACGTCTGTTATTGTCATAGGGCTGGTATCTATTGTCGTGTCTGTTACGTCTGTCATTCTCAAAATTACCCATATAACGCCCGTTCCGATCACTATTTCTTTTCTCTGAAAGTCTATTATAAATACTGTTACTGAAAAAGTTACAAGAAGTCCCGTCGTCGTTGTCATACTCCAATTCTTGCAACAAAGTCTTAAAAGTCTCAATGTCATCTTTACACCTTCCGGCCAAAGCAATTTGTCTTATGGATTGTGGCAACTTAGTTAAACAAATGCGAATTAATTCAGTCGGGCTATAAGGGTTGGACAGAAACTGATTCTTTCGAATCATGTCTTCAAAGTACTCTGCCGGCGTGCGGAACTCAGACTGTTTAAAATTACGCTGCATAATCAGACTATGTTTGACTCTGTCTTGTGTGTTTTCGGACCAATATGCCGATAGAAATGCATGATAAAAATCATTTAAATTATTGCAATCTCTAATGAGTGCGCGCATCCGCGTCGCCGGTTCGTTTTCTAAATATCCACACATGAATTCTAGTTTGTGACTTAGTGGCCAATTTGGTGGAAGTGCGTACATAAATTGATCTAGCCATGCA
This sequence comes from Schistocerca piceifrons, assembly GCF_021461385.2. Classification (NCBI taxonomy): domain Eukaryota; kingdom Metazoa; phylum Arthropoda; class Insecta; order Orthoptera; family Acrididae; genus Schistocerca; species Schistocerca piceifrons. The sequence continues at coordinate 192,372,961 of NC_060140.1, forward strand.
CATGGATGTATGTCATTCTTAGAGTTGCGGAAGATCTTAAATTTCCGAACAGTCAAAAAGTGTTTATAGTCAAAGTTTTCGCCTCGTGGCGACAAAGACCTACCGCGTCTGTCCCAGTCCGAATGTCGATTATTGTTAAATTCACGCGCCTCGCGCTCTCTTACTGCATCCCGTAAATGAAATAAATTGTTTTCTTCATACCCCTCTGCTATCTGTGATTCTAAGTTCCTTCTACTGTCCTTTCCTACTATTTCGCCTTCAATTTGTTTGACTTGCTTCCGTAATGCCTCAAATTCTCTTTTCACGCGTTCATTAAATTTTCCCTGATTCTCAACATGCTTATTTATGTTCTGATACTCTTCGGTTTCTGCAAATGGTAATGGGGCTGTATCATCCGAATCTCTGTCCCCATGTAAACTAAGATTTGTCAATTTATCTGAAATTTCCTCAACTCTTTCCGATAAGTCACCTATTTTTTCTTTCTGTTTGTTTACGTCTTCCGTAAGTGTCGCGACTCGGGTTTCAGTATTGTCACATTTGGTAGCTAGCTGTACATATTGTTGTGTTAGGTTATTTAATCTGTCATTAGGTACGGATCCTTCGATTCTCTCAAATATTTCTTCCTTATCCTTTGCACGTTGTAAATTTAACTCTGAAAAATTCTGTACTATCACGCGATCTCTTTCTTCCTGTTCTCTATCCTGTTCCCTTTGTCTGATTTCTACTGCAATTAATCTATTATTGTGAGAATTCAGAATCGGTTGTACTTCTTCCCTGATTTCTTTCTTTAATTCATCTTTCATATTTTTGAAACATGTCCCTATTCGTGAATCTATCCGTGTTTCCATTGTTCCCATATCAGTTTTTAATTCAGATCGTAAAGTTCCCATCTCTGTTTTAATTGTTCCTATCTCTGTTTTTAATTCAGATCCAAACCGTGTTTCCATTGTTCCCATCTGTGTTTTAATTGTTCCTATCTCTGTTTTTAATTCAGATCGTAACTGTGATCCCAAATTTAATATTGCACTCATCAACTGCTCCGTACTAACTTTTTCGAAATTCCTTTCGCCCCTAACATTTCCCTCAAAACTAACTTCCTTCTGCATAGCCATAAGGCTATCTGTGTTCGATACTATTCCAGAATCTTCTGTCATTAATCTCGTATTCTGCAAATTTTCTGATTGAGAAAAATTTTGAAATGGTTCTGGACTATTTTCCCGACTTATTACATTGTTTTCAACTCCATCATCCACCATACTGTTTTCCTGTGTTGGCGAGTTCGCCATGTCAACAATTTCGTTATTCTCACTATTCATCATTTTCGCCTTTTTCATAGATCGCGTAATCATTTACAAAATATACGAAAGATTCGTCACTGTACGAAAATTACACACAATGACTCTTTATCTCCAACAATACTATTCACACTAGATGTCTCCCTCAAACACGATTAACGAACAATTGAAATAATTACACAAAATTGTCAAACGCGTATACAAGGCAATAAAAATTAAATTTTGAAAAATACCATTAGAAGAATGCCAATTACCAAATCTACACACTCAATACAGACTACAATCACTAAACTCAAAATTACTACAACAATACTACAGTCTACAATTTTCACAATCAGAAAAATTCCAAGGGACGATCCGAAGCAGCGGTCGCCACGTGCATGGGGGCTTCATTAAATTTATATAATTGAAAATGATTTTTGTAGCTGTCTGTCCGATTACGTAAGTCTCGTAATCGGTTGGCCCTGACTAGAATTGTTACGCTATCTGACTGCAGAGAACAATGTAAGAAAATTTCAGTAAACACAGTTAATTAATTAAGTCCCCAGCAACTAAAAAAACCAACAAAACCAATAAGCACAAAAGTAACTGTTCTGTATGTGGGAGTGTGACTCAACGTCCACATCTGGCACGGTTCTTCTCAAACAAGACAAGAATTCTTAAATACCAATTATACCGACGTGACAAAAGAAATTTAGAAAAACTATAATTACGCAAGAAAACCAAAATTCACTCTAATACAAGAACACGAGCCAGATGCTTTGTTGACTGAACCTGTAGTGACACATTATTTCAGATACACAACTAATAAAGGAACATTATAAATTTTACCTTCATATATATTGACGAAATGCACTCATTACAATAACACCTGCTATCTCTCCCATCAAATAACTGCATAAGACATGGAACTATACTCTTTACTACAACATCTTGCTCCAACTTCACAACAACCACGAGCTCTCGACAAAACTGTCCTCTACGATCTCTTCACAAGCACTGACTGCCATGAGATCTTAACACGCACTGTGGAGGCGGCTTAATAGTACTCTTTGGCGCTATCTCTGGCGCAGTGGCACAGTGTAGCCACCTTTCAACACTCCCGTCAACCAATATGACAACAGTTGTATTGACACAGCTGCATGCATATGTTCTGCATTTGACCAATACTCATGTATCCTGTCAGACCTTGACTGGCCCCCTAACTCACCCAATCTTAATGTCACTGAAAATGTCTGGGGCTGATTGAAACAGTGGGTGAAACGTAGCAGTTGATATCCTTGCATGATTTAAACATCAGTGAGAGCCTCAATTAGATACGGCATACCTGGAGAATCTTGTGGACTCTCTTCCTCGCCGAAATGAGGCCGTTATCGTGGGTAGAGCTGGTGTTGTTGGGTCTTTTTTGATGACGTATTTTGTCTAGTGTGCACATCCACCGTTGTAACAGGGGCTCAGTTGTGAGGTCCCCGAATTTGTACGACGCAAGCAGTGCGCCTTACCAGCTGTTCTGGAGGCACGACCTGGGGTTGCAGTGAAGCGGACGCTCCTGACGCGGCGTGACGAATCCGCAGGGGCGGCGCCCGCGGTGGGCGGCGCTGGAGGCGCGCCGACAGAGCGCGGGATGCCGCCGCTGCCGTCGCCCTCGCCGTACGCGCTGGCGGCCGCTGCCCTCGCAGCGCTGGCCATGGGCGGCGCGGGGGCGGCGTTCACAGCGCGCTGCCTCTCCCGCAGGGTTCGACGGAGGCGCGCCAAGCTCTGCTTCCAGGTAATGCAGCCTCACCCCACTCTCTCCCTGCAACTAATCACTACTTATCTTCCACATCTGCTTACGTGCTGAAGGACCTGTAAGTGCACTGATGGCCATTAAAATTCCAACGCCAGGAAGGATAGTAAATAAAGAAAATTTTACTTAGCCTGCATTTATAACATAGTAGAAAGAATACACCGCGTGCCAAAAGAAGAGGAGCACCCTGAAGACGTACTCAGATGCTAATGTAACTGTAGAGGTACGCAGCATTAACGCGTATCTCAATGATCAGAGTTGCACTGCTCTGTCACAGGTAGAAAGACCACCAGGGTGCTTTAATGTTGTTACTAGGTCTGGTAGAACACCGTGCAAAAATAAAAACTACTTACGTGTTTGGGATAAACCTTTTTTTATTGTTCGACATAGTCTCCTTTTAGACTTATACACTTCGTCCAACACTGTTCTAATTTGTTGATTCCTTCCGAACAATAGGAATTGTCCAAGTCTGTAAAATAGCTATTAGTTGCTGCAAATCTCTGTCCCACTAGCCATTTCTTCAAATTGGGGAACAAATAGTAGTCCGAGGGAGCCAAGTCTGGAGAATAGGGGGGATGTGAAAGGAGTTGGAATCCTATTTCCATTAATTTTGCGACCACAACTGCTGAGGTGTGTGCTGGTGCATTGTCGTGAAGGAAAAGGACATTTTTGCGGTCCAATCGCCGGCGCTTTTCTTGCAGCTCGGTTTTCAAACGGTCCAATAACGAAGAATAATATGCACATGTAATAGTTTTACCCTTTTCCAGATAGGCGATGAGGATTATCCCTTGCGAATCCCAAAAGACAGTCGCCATAAATATGTGAAGACAGTAACTGTTCTCGAAAGAACAGATTACTGTCAACAACAGTAATCTGTTCTTTCGAGAACAGTTACTGTCTTCACATATATATATAGTTAAAGGCTACCCAGCCATTGACCTTCGTCTGTGCGAATGCGCACAGGTTGCCCAAACTCTTATGGGAATCGCCAAAGCGTGCGCGAGTAATGAGTGATTGGGCAAATGTCTGTAAGGTACATTACATATGTAGAATTGTGGACAGTTGGGAATGTGAGTCTCACGGGAAGCGTACAAGGGATAATTCCCTGCAGTCGAACTATTCATCTGTGTCCTCGATGGCTCAGATGGATAGAGCGTCTGCCATGTAAGCAGGAGATCCCGGGTTCGAGTCCCGGTCGGGGCACACATTTTCAACTGTCCACATCGAGGTATATCAACAACACCTGTCGTCATCATTTAGTCGCCATAAACTTTCCGGCCGAAGGAATGGTCTTCGCCTTTTTTTGTGCAGATTCTCCCTTGGTAACCCATTGTTTAGATTGTTGTTTGGTCTTAGGACTATAGTAATGTATCCGAGTTTCATCCACAGTGACGAAACGACACTTAAAGTCCTGCGGATTCTTCCTGAACAGCTGCAAACCATCCTTGCAATACTTCACACGATTTCGTTTTTGGTCAAGCGTGAGCAATCGCGGAACCCATCTTGCGGACAGCTTTCTCATGTCCAAATGTTTATTCAAAATATTATGCACCCATTCATTCGAGATGCCCACAGCACTAGCAATCTCACGCACGTTAACTCTTCTGTCGTCCATTACCATATCATGGATTTTATCAATGATTTATGGAGTCGTAACCTCCACAGGGCTTCACTTGTGCCCATATGGCCACTCCGAAAATTATGAAACCACTTATAAACTGTTATAATCGAAGGTTCAGAGTCACCGTAATGTTTATCAAGCTTCTCTTTAGTCTCCTGGGGTGCTTTGCGTTTCATAAAGTAATGTTTAATCACCACACGAAATTCTTTTTTGTCCATTTTTTGACAACCACTCGAGTTCCTTGATTCACACGAATACCAGACACAAAGAAATAGAGCAATATGTCTGAAACTTGGTGTTCGTTCTTTCCAAAGATGCTACTAAGTAAACATGATCTCGATACGCGCCGGTGGTGCCATCTCAAAAACTTTGCACGGACTTCTCAAACGCCCCTCTTATTTAAGGACTGGGAATAACATCAGATGTCGAGTGATCGCTGAGAAGTACACGGAGATGTAGCTTACTCACGTGAGACTGCGTCACTACAAACCGACAGTGTGATAGAGGCCACATTGTGGGCCTCTCTTTTTGGCCAACTGGGCGACTCGTGCAGTATCTAGATTTACGGGGCATTCGGATATGACAGTGGCCCTAAAATTGGACTACATGTAAATGTGAGGGGTGGCGTGCTTGTCATCAAGTTTCTGGTTGACCCCGTTTCACTACCACAAGGAAGGATCATTGTGATATTGTCCAAAGTGGCACACCAAAGTCAGCGACACACATTAATACCACAGACATTATGATGTCTCATTGCAATCCGCAACAACGGGTGGGAAGTGCTTCAGAACGCAACACCTCTCCCTCAGCGGAGTATCACCCTCGCATGGTGGTCAAAATAGAGGTGCGCATGGAAGTGCTGTGTAGGATGAAGAGTTATGGAAGTCGCAGGTGGATATGTACTGTTGTAAATGTTGAACCCTGTACTTCAATAGAACACTTTGTTAATTACAGCATCTAGTGATGCTTCAATAGTTAACCACTGTTGTAAATTATCAAGCACTCCCGTGGCAAAGGACTGTATCAGTTTAAGTAAATCTTTTCACTATTCACGTAATAAAGTGAACTAATATTTTATACACTGTAGTTTAGTTGAACGCTCTCCCCGAACAATCAAAGAACCCACAGTCAGAGCCAGGCGATAGTTGTTTCTTATGATGGTATATGGAAATGTCGTGTGGCTAGGGCCTCCCGTCGGGTAGACCGTTCGCCTGGTGCAGATCTTTCGATTTGACGCCACTTCGGCGACCTGCGCGTCGATGGGGATGAAATGATGATGATTAGGACAACACAACACCCAGTCCGTGAGCGGAGAAAATTTCCGACCCAGCCGGGAATCGGGCCCTTAGGATTGACAGTCTGTCACGCTGACCACTCAGCTACCCGGGCGGACTCTTCTGATGGTGACAGAATTATGCGCCAAACGCATCGTAACCGCTTTACATCTGCGCCTGCCAGCCTAAAACGAGTACTGGCCTCCCTGCAATACAATGCATCATCCGGCACTACTGGTCAGAGACTGGCAGTAGCCAGCCTAGAGAATTACCAATCCATGTGTACAATACTATGATCAACACAACATGAACGGCTATTTTTGGGGTGGTGCTGTGATTGGAAAGCATGAACTGTTGATGAATAGCATCGCAATGTATTCAGCAATGAATTGCAATTCTGCACTACCCCAAATGATCATTTTTAGCGGAACATGGGAAGAGGTCACATTCTTCAGTGTTTTGGAAAGGCACAGCGATGTTATCCCTGGCGTCATAGTCTGGGGAGTCATCGAATATAACTTTTCCTCGAGGTTCGTGGTGGCTGAGGAAGCTATGACGGCAAAATGGGACATCACGGACATCCTGCGTCCTCATGTGTTGTCTCTGATGCTACAGCATCGTTACGTAATTTCTCAACAGGACACTGCTGGTCCACACGTGACACATGTCTCTACGAACTGTCTGCATGATGTTGAGGTGCGCCCTTGGGCAGCAAGATCCCCAGACTGGTTCCCTTTAGAACATGTGCTGGACCAGCTTGGATGTCAGCTCCTACTGCTCGAATCCAGCATGTCAACGACCACGTGCAACAGTTGTGGACTAGTTTGCTTCAGGAGAGGATACAGCAGCTTAATGGGCATATGCATTGGGGCCGGAACAGGTCCAATGTCATACTGGTAAATCGGCCCATACTACCAAATTCTTTGTATCTTTGACTGGAATTTGGAATCACAGAAACAACATCACATACCTTCTCACCTTGGGAAGTTTCACTTTCCCCTTCTGGGTGCTTCACGTTTTTTCTCAAGCAGTGCACATGACTAAATTTGTAGCTGATTTGGTACACAGAGCAGCCACATCTGGCAGCAACAACGGCTTTAGCCCCGCTGGGCATAGAGCTAGAATGCCAGAGAGATGTGCGTCATTCCATACCGCTTCAGCTCTATGCCAGAGTTTATCAATCATAGCGGCTGGTGAATGGTGGCATGTCAGTGATAACATCTGTAGGACGTGCTGGTGAGAGTCGGACACGCTCAGTATTGAGGAAGGTCAGGACAGCAAATGCAAAGTGCAATCTTTCGTTATCTTGTTGAAAGACAATGTCGTGGAGATATCGAACTGGCCTTGATACGTTAGCTCTGTAAAACTTGCTGTCTAAATTGCCAGGTTTACAAAACATAGGTCATTGTGTTGTATAGCGAAGACACCCAAAGTAATCGTTTCAGGTGCTGGACTCTTATGATGAATGCAATCTGGCAGTATCCCTTCACCTCAGAGAGGCCACATGCTGTTATTTTCCCAGTTCTGCTATGTACAGAACAGGGACTTGTCTGAAAGAAGACTTGATGCCAGTGTTTTTCGGCACATCACTGTCAGTGCATCTCTCTGTGCTGCCGCGTCAAAGAGACCCTCAGTAATGGTCGCTCTGTTCACAGTCCGTGGTGCTCTGAAGTCGTCAGATTGTCCGTGTGGATGCTTGACGTGCTGCAAAAAAGCTCATTTACTGATTCAAAGTACATGATGTGGCTGTACGACTTTGCACAGCAGAACGAAAAGTACGTCTGTTTTCTCGGCCACTAGTCGCATATAAGATGCTGCATGGCCCTCTGAACCCATTAGTTCCATATTTGCATGACAGTCGTGTGATCATGACCAATACGAGCATTAATATCGCAGAATGATAAACTGCGGTCTCGAGAGGCCACAATGCTGGCAGGATCCAATTCCGACAAGAAGTGGTAGACATTGCGTTGCTCCTTGTTACAAAATCCATACGACTGATCTCACAAACAACCAACATTCAGTTGAGATTGCTCAATGAGAAAAGCACTACATATTTTTTCTTTCTATACAGAGCATAGATGCCGCTACTCCTACCAGTTCGTGTGGTTGTGCCGAAATGCTTCTCATTTGCATTCCAAACCATGTAGTACATTTCGCGTCTGACTGATGTCTGTTGCCAGCCGTCTTCATGATGTTGCAATTTTATGGTCAGCAGTGTTGATATACTTTGTCCATCACAAGAATAAACCTGTTGTAAACAAATATAAACTCGATGATGGGTCAACAGCTGTAGCCCATTAACACTTGGTGTTGTCACACTCTTGGAAATCGATCCTACTTACATAAGCGCAAGTGCGTGAAGTAGTGAAGGTTTTAAATTGAGTTCACTTATTTATTTTTAATAAAAAATTAACATATCACACTTTCTAAAAATGATTGATATTCAGTTTACATGTTGTAAAAAAAACAGAGTCATAATGCAATTATTTAGTACACCACAACTTACGCCCGTCTCGCTACTTTAAAATAAACGAACATTTCAATATAATTGTCCGGAATTAATGCCACTATGTACGCTGAGATGACAAAAGTCATGGGATAGCCATATACACATATAGAAATGGCGATAGTATCGCGTACACAACGTATGAAAGGTCATTGCACTCAGGAGATTCGTGCGAAAAAGTGTCCGACGTGACTCTGGCCATACGATGGGAATTAACAGGCTTAACGTGGAGTGATAGTTGGAGACAGACGCATGGGACATCCGGTGTGGGCTGTGTTTACTTGGAATGTACTTGGTCCTCTGGTCCAACCAAACCGATCGTTAACTGGAAATGGTTATGTTCTGCTACTGGGAAAGCCGGCCGGGATGGCCGAGCGGTTCTAGGCGCTACAGTCTGGAACCGCGCGATCACTACTGTCGCAGGTTCGAATCCTGCCTCGGGCATGGATGTGTGTGATGTCCTTAGGTTAGTTAGGTTTAAGTAGTTCCAAGTTCTAGGCGACTGATGACCTCAGAAGTTAAGTCCCAAAGTGCTCAGAGCCAATTTTTTGCTACTGGGAAACCATTTGCAGTCATTCATGGACTTCATGTTCCCAAACAACAGTGGAATTTTTATGGGTGACGATGCGCCATGTCACTTGGCCATAGTTGTTCGTGATTGGTTTGAAGAACATTCTGGACAGTTCGAGCGAATGATTTGGTCACCAATCGAACAATTGGGGGGCACAATGGAGAGCTCAGTTCGTGCACAAAAACCTGCTCCATCAACACTTTCGCAGTTATGGCCAGCTCTAGAGGCAGCATAGCTCGGTATTTTTTCGGGCGGCTTCCAACGACTTGTTGAGTCCACGCCATAGAGTTTCTGCACTACGCCGGGCAAAAAGAGGTCCGACACGGTGTTAGGAGGTATCCCATGATTTCTGTCAACTCACAAGGGAACCTCCCCATCGCACCCCCCTCAGATTTAGTTATAAGTTGGCACAGTGGATAGGCCTTGGAAAACTGAACGCAGATCAGTCGAGAAAACAGGAAAAAGTTGTGTGGAACTATGAAAAAATAAGCAAAATATACAAACTGAGTAGTCCATCAACAACATCAAGAATAATATGAGCTCAGGAGCGCCGTAGTCCCGTGGTTAGCGTGAGCAGCTGCGGAACGGAAGGTCCTTGGTTCAAGTCTTCCCTTGAGTGAAAAGTTTACTTTCTTTATTTTCGCAAGGTTGTGATGTGTTCCATGAAAACACGGGAGAACTGCCGGATATCAGTAACGTCCTGCCACGATATTTCGGCGCAGAGTCTTCTGGCCATCTTCAGGTGAGTGCCACTGTCGTAGTACTGGCGAGTACGCGCTGAGCTCCGCTATTTAAAGCCTTCTGAGGTGACATTGCGCATGCGCTGCTCAGCGTGCGCGTTCGTAACGGCTCCGTGCGCTGCGCCTCGCGCCCTCCACTGTGAAAGCCTGGCGTATCGGTGTCAGGTCGATTTCCATCTTTATGCAGATAACTACGTCGACTACGAAGTTTCTCTGTAACAGGATTCCAAGCAGAGTTCAGCTGATAACCGTTATCTCGATTGATGAGAGTCTCGTTGTCAGACAATCTTATTTTCACAGATTCATTGATAATCGAGCTCCAAAAGTTTGATGTATGGGCCAAAATTTTTGTGTCGTCGTAATACATGGAATGGTCTGTGGAAATACAATGTTCGGCGATTGCGGACTTGGTGGGTTGGAGAAGACGAGTATGCCGTTGGTGTTCCACAATGCGTTCCTGCACAGTTCGTGTTGTTTGCCCTATATATGATTTGCCGCATTCACACGGAATTTTGTAAACACTTGATTTACGCAGGCCCAGGTCGTCTTTAACGGATCCCACCAGCGATGAAATTTTGGAAGGAGGGCGAAAGATGACTCTCACTTGATACTTTCTCAATATTCTGCCTATCCGTGAAGAAATATTGCCAATAAATGGTAGATAAACAGTCGACCTGAAGGCCTCTTCCTTGTTCCGTCGTTTGTAGGTCTTCATCACCCTGTTCACTTGCCTAGGTGAAAAGCCATTCTTCAAAAATACTTTTTGCAGGTGTTCCAGTTCCGCTTGAAGACTGTTGGCGTCAGAGATAGTATGGGCACGGTGGACCAAGGTTTTGAGAACGCCCATTGTTTGTGCTGGATGGTGGCAACTAATAGCTTGTAGATACAGGTCTGTATGAGTGGGCTTTTTGTACACCGAGTGACCAGGTGTGCCATCACTCTTCCGTCGCACCAACACGTCTAAAAATGGCAGACAACCATCTTTCTCTATCTCCATGGTAAACTTTATGTTTTCACGTATGGAGTTCATGTGACGTAAAAATTCTCGGAGACGGTCCAGACCATGAGGCCACACTATAGAAGTGTCGTCAACGTACCGCCAAAATACTGTCGAACATTGTATTTCCACCGACCATTCCATGAATTACAACGACACAAAGATTTTGGCCCATACATCAAACTTTTGGAGCTCGATTATCAATGAATCTGTGAAGATAAGATTGTCTGACAACGAGACTCTCATCAATCGAGATAACGGTTATCATCTAAACTCTGCTTGGAATCCTGTTACAGAGAAACTTAGTAGTCGACGTAGTTATCTGCATAAAGATGGAAATCGACCTGATACCGATACGCCAGGCTTTCACCGTGGAGGGCGCGAGGCGCAGCGCACGGAGCCGTTACGAACGCGCACGCTGAGCAGCGCATGCGCAATGTCACCTCAGAAGGCTTTAAATAGCGGAGCTCAGCGCGTACTCGCCAGTACTACTACAGTGGCACTCACCTGAAGATGGCCAGATCCCGTGTTTTCATGGAACAGATCATAACTTTGCGAAAATAAAGAAAGTAAACTTTTCACTCAAGGGAGGACTTGAACCAAGGACCTTCCGTTCCGCAGCTGCTGACGCTAACCACGGGACTACGGCGCTCCTGAGCTCATATTATTCTTGATGTTGTTGATGGACTACTCAGTTTGTATATTTTGCTTATTTTTTTCATAGTTCCACACAACTTCTTCCTGTTTTCTCGATTGATCTGTGTTCAGTTTTTCAAGGCCTATCCACTGTGCCGACTTATAACTAAATGTGAGGGGGGTGCGATGGGGAGTTTCCGTTGTCAGTGTAAGTGCCTGTTAAAGCTGTGACACTGTCGCTCACTCGGCGACAGGAACTGGCGGAGAAGGAGCCGGGCCCAGGGTCGGCGGCCGCTTCTGCTTCGACGCCTGCGCCGGAGGAGTGGGAGTCGTCGCTGGACGCAGAGGAAGCCGGCGACGGGTGGGAGGTGTCGGCGGGCCGGCTGCTGCTGGCCGACCAGCTGCTGGGAGAGGGGGCCTTCGGGCTGGTGCGCCGCGGCCTGCTGCGACAGCCCGGCCGGCCGCCGCTGCCCGTCGCCGTCAAGATGCTCAGGGGTCAGTCTGGCAGTCTGGCTGTGCTCAGCGCTCCGCTGGCGGCGTACGCCACATTACACTATCTGATCAAAAAACCCGGACACTCCTGTGAATCCGAGCGAGGTGGCGCAGTGGTTAGACACTGGACTCGCATTCTGGAGGACGACGGTGCAATCCCGCGTCTGGCCATCCTGATTTAGGTTTCCGTGATTTCCCTAAATCGCTCCAGGCAAATACCGGTATGGTTACTTTGAAAGGGGCCGGCTGAAGTGGCCGTGCGGTTAAAGGCGCTGCAGTCTGGAACCGCAAGACCGCTACGGTCGCAGGTTCGAATCCTGCCTCGGGCATGGATGTTTGTGATGTCCTTAGGTTAGTTAGGTTTAACTAGTTCTAAGTTCTAGGGGACTAATGACCTCAGCAGTTGAGTCCCATAGTGCTCAGAGCCATTTGAACTTTGAAAGGGCACGGCCGACTTCCTTGCCCATCTTTCCCTAATCCGATGGGACCAATGACCTCGCTGTCTGGTCTCCTTCCCCAAACAACCCAACCCAACCCAACTCCTGTGAAATGAGAGACTGGTTACCAGATGTCACGAGAGGCTCTCCCACCAGTTTAAGCGGAAGCGGGGAGTATTGTGTTGTCAGCAGAGAGGCAATAACAGCAGAATGGCTCCATAAGGATAGCTCAGTTGTTTCTAACGTCGACTGTTCTTTCAATGTCACCTGAGTAACAAATCCGACAGGGACATTTGAACCCTTCTAAAGCTGCCTAGTTCAACTGTTGGTGTTGTGACGGTGAAATGGAAACGCGAGGAAACAACCAAAGCTAAACTGAGATCGGGAAGAATTCATGTACTAAAATATGGGGACTGTTGGCTGCTACACGAGTTGGTTATAAAATGTTGTCTACAACTCCGTATACAATGGTAAGGAAAGGTGGGGGCTGCTACGGTCACAGGTACGGATCCTGCCTCAGGCATGGATGTGTATGTGATGTCCTTAGGTTAGTTAAGTTTAAGTAGTTCTAAGTCTATGGGACTGATGACCTCAGATGTTAAGTCCCATAGTCCTCAGAGCCATTTGAACCATTTGAAAGGTGGGCTACAGAGTGGAGCAGTGACTGCAGTCGTAGGAATGCTGGACAGAAGCGGAAATGCTTAGCAAACAAGTTAATACAACAAACAGGAGATTTAATTATATTTCTCGAAGCGAATGAAGACTCATTACAAATATTGCAGTAAGAAATAAAGTCTAGTACTCATTGCCCACAAGCATAAGGCTCTCTGGATGCCGGCCGAAGTGGCCGTGCGGTTAAAGGCGCTGCAGTCTGGAACCGCAAGACCGCTACGGTCGCAGGTTCGAATCCTGCCTCGGCATGGATGTTTGTGATGTCCTTAGGTTAGTTAGGTTTAACTAGTTCTAAGTTCTAGGGGACTAATGACCTCAGCAGTTGAGTCCCATAGTGCTCAGAGCCATTTGAGAGCTCTCTGGATAAAAGCACAAACGAAGTTGTGAGAGCTGCGACTAGGCAGTGTCTGTGTACCATCACGTAGTGAAGAGGCTCCCAGCACGACTGGGACGTCTGGTGGCCACCAGCCACCCCATATTGTTGCGGCAGAGAGCGCTCGTGGTTCCGAGCTGCTGGAGGCGTGGCTCAGCGGGCACGCACCATTGGGTCCGCCAGGTCCCGCATGACCTCTATCAACCTCTGACGGAAACTTGCAATTCCGCTGCAGACTTTGCCCGCGGGATGGTATTGACATGCGATACTGCATACAATGTCGTACGAAATCAGTATCACAAATCACTCTTTAGTTCTGAAGTAGTACCAGCAGTGCAGCTAGCACACTGACTGGGCGTATGGAGTAAAAAACACTAGCTACAATCGTTGAGCAGCTCCAGACAAGCCGCACATTTCTGTACTCAGTACAGTGCTTAGTGACGCTTGCGATGGTGTAAAGAACTAAGGCACTGGACAGTGGATGACTCCGAACGAGTGATTTGGGGTGATGAATCGCGGTATGTGCCCTGTGGCAATCTGGTGGTAGGGTTTCGGTTTGGCGAATGTCTGGAGATCGTTATCTGCCGTCATGTGTAACGCCAACAGGGAAATACATAAAGGTGATGTTACAGTATGGTGGTGTTTTTCATTGTCTGAGTGTTGTCCCCTTATTGCACTTACGGAAAAGCTGTGTCGAAGGATATGAGCACATTTTACAGTATTGTGTTTTTCATATCGTAGAAGAAAAGCCCAGAAACGATGAGTGTCCGTATCAGGATGGCAGTGCACCCCGCAATAAAGCAGCATATGTGAGGCATTGGTTTCTGGACAATAACATTCCTGAAATGGACTGGCCTGCCCAGAGTCCCGACTTGAATCCAATGGAACACCTTTGGGATGAGTTTGAATGTCGACTTCACTCCAGATCCCAGCATCCATCATCACTACCTTCTGTTCCGGCTCTTGAGGAAGAATGAACTGCCATTCCTCCACAGGCATTCAGAAAAGTCACTGAAAGTACCCCCTGCAGAGTTCAAGCCGTCATAATCTGTCGACCCACCCCATATTAATATCCAAAAATAGGTGCCCGGATACTTTTGGTCAGATATCCAAAAATAGGTGCCCGGATACTTTTGGTCAGATAGTGTACGTGTCTGTACAACACATCACTGCTGGTAGCCATCTCATTATACCCTGATTTGTATTAGCTGGCGTCTAATGTATAAGAGTGAAGTTGCGACGTTATCCTAGGAATTACAGTTTGTTCACAACGTCCTGACTAAATTTTCTAGGTAGTGTGAGCTGTGGGGGGTAGCAAGCACTGCCTACCGAAACCCAATACATTGTCAGTCTCACGAAACACATGTTTAAGGGGGCAATGAGCTGCACGTTCCTCGCGCAGTGCAAACACAAGGCATTCGTGGCGTGCAGTCGACCAGCTTCTATGGCTTCGGCCAACCCAGAACTAGGGAGCCCTCGTTCAGGACGTTGTGAACCGACTGTGCTGTTTGCAGTGCTCCGCTCACCTCGGCAATAGAAAATCAATGTCGACTCCTCTTCTCCTCGGCAAAACTTGTTTTTTGGGTACCAAAACCCAGCCGCGGATTCCGAGACAGCTGTGCTCAGAAAATGGCTGTAATTTTTACAATGTACTCTTAAGATCCCATCTCGAACAACCTGAACATTTTCGTCATATCTTTATCTATTTCCGAGATGCAGAGTTTCAAAGTCGCCCTACCTGTACACTTAAAATACGCACGTATAATCCGGTGTGAGGCGAAAGCGAAGCTTATACGGTTAAGGTGACGTAGAGCGGAGAAGTGTGCTGTAAAGTGTCTCCACAATCATCTGGGAAACCCATGTAGTAGTAATCAAGCACTTGCAGAACTTATTTACAAATAAATCCGGGCTGGGCTATAAAATTAGTTCCGTGTTATTTCAAATGCGCGTAAGTAAACTGTCAAAATTTCTATTTGTATGAATTTCATGCCCTGCTGTAGCAGGGAAAAGAAGGGAACCAGCGGAAAAATGCACCTATTAGAGCACAAAAAAGTGAATATATTCCTTTTTATTTAAAAAGACCCTGACTGAAAAGTGGGGTACCAGTTGCGTCATTCCACCTTCCTCAGAACCTTTCCTAAAATTTTGGCGTATGAATATATTCGCGCTTTTTATGCCTGAAAGAGAAGAAGACAGTGGCAGTGGCAGTGGCAAAGAAATGGGAAAGTAATAAATTTTTTTTTGGAGGGGGGAGGGGGGAAGGGACGAAACAGCGAGGTCATCGGTCTCATCGGGTTAGGGAAGAAGGACGTGGAAGAAAGTTGGCCGTGCCCTTTCAAAGGAACCATCCAAGCAATTGCCTGGAGCGATTTATGGAAATCACCGAAAACCTAAATCAGGTTGGCCGGACGCGTGATCGAACTGTCGTCCTCCCGAATGCGAGTCCAGTGTGCTAACCACTGCGCCACCTCGCTAGGTAAGTAATATATACTGGAAGATAGTAGATAGTGGTTGTGCTATAGAAAGAGAAAGGGGGAGACTGGCAGCGTGAGAGAGGGAGACTCTGGCAGTGGGACATAACTGACAGGACGACTGAAGGAGACAGTGCCAGGCAGGGGTGGGGTGGGGGGAGGGGGGGAATAAAGAGATAGAGAACGCAGAAGTGAGTCACAGTCATTGATAATGAGAGACAGATTATAAGACAGCGACAATCAGAAAGAGAGAAATAGTGAGAAGAGACAGAAGCAATAGGAAGGAAGGAATGAGATATTAGTAGTAAGCGAGTGGAGACTGCAGTAGTAGGACAGATCCAAGGGGAAAGTGGCTGTCACACAGGAGACAATGGCAGAGAGGCACAAAGCGATAATGACGATAAGTTGGGCTGAATGAATGAGTGAGAGTGAACAGCTGGGAGCGGATGAGTATGAACGATTTACAGCAATGAACTGTTGGTTGTAAGTGAGTTACAGTTAGGCGAGTTTGTGGGAGTTTGAGGTGAGTTTCATGTTTAAAAAAGCGCGAACATGTTCGCATGCCAAAATTTTTGGTAAACGTTTTAAAGGTGGTGTGGAAGGTAGAATAAGGCAGCTGGTACCCCACTTTTCAGTCAGAGTCTTTAAAATAAACAAAAACATAATCCCTTTTTTGTGTTCCGATAGAAGCATTTTTCTGATTATACAAAGTTTTATTGCGTTTAGAATTCATCATTCTGGGCAAATAACCCATCAAAATAGCAGGACAGCACCACCAGTAGCCGATACGCGAGCTCAGAAGCCTAGGAAAGGAAGAGGGAAGGAAGATTGGGTTCAGTGTCCCATCGACATCGAGGTCATTAGAAACAGAGCATAAGCTCGGACTGTGTCAAGAATGCGGAAGGAAATCGGCTGTGCCCTGTCGAAGGAATCATGCCGGCGTTTGCCTTAAGCAATTCGGTAAAATCACGGAAAACCTGAATCTGGGTGGACGGTCGCAGGTTTGAACCCGTCGTCCTCCCGAATGCGCGTCCAGTGTGCTAACCACTGCGCCATGTCACTCAGTTTAGGGACCGAGGCAGCGAGAACCAAAACAACGCTTACTTCGCCGGCCGGCAGAAGCTTGATCAGCCCTACAGTCATGGCGGCGGAGAAAGATCCCTGACAGCTTGCAGCACTGTTGCCAACTTCCAACTGCGAAGCGCTAACGGCTGCAAGCGGAAACAATAACCGCCTGTAGAGCTGCGACAACACTGGGGCGTTACCATGGAGACATTTACAAAATAGCGTTACGCTATTGGTTGAGGTAGGTGCACGAAGCTGCCGCACTCTGCCCACTGCAACTATCAGGGATCAACCAAGGTCGACTCAAATATAGCACACGCAGCAAGCATGGACCCATTTTCTTCCGTGGCCGCAAATAGTAGGCGACAGATTCTTCCGACGGCACTCCGCTTAAGAAGTTGCACAGCCAGTGCCGGGCAGTTGAAACTCTCTCAGGCGCCCACCAGCCAGGGAACGCCGCCGATGGACCCTACTTCGATTCGCTGGGCGTCCATGACTTCACTACACTATGACATGGCTTCACAAAGCTCTGACACACGTACTTTGCTATCACAGCTTGTTACTTTGTTGAGTTCTGGGACAGGCGTCCTCACACTGTGGTCCTTCTGGGCACAGGCTTTTACCTGTTTCGGCTCAGTGAAATTGTCTTCTACGAGAAATGGTTACAATCCTTGATTAGACTACTTTATTTATTTTATTTTTATTCGTATGGCTAGGGCCCACTGTCGGGCAGACCGTCCGCCGGGTGCCGCTCTTTCAATTTGACGCCACTTCGGTGACCTGCAGTCGATGAGGATGATAGGATGATGATGAGGACAGCAGTCCCTGCACGGAGAAAATTCCCCGACACATCCGGGAATCGAACCCGGGCCCAGAGGATTGAGAATTCGTCACGCTCACCATTCAGCTACCGCAGGCCGATATTAGACTACTTAAGTGTCCGAACAGAGACAGTTACCTTGTTGTTGTTGTTGTTGTGGTCTTCAGTCCTGAGACTGGTTTGATGCAGCTCTCCATGCTACTCTATCCTGTGCAAGCTTCTTCATCTCCCAGTACCTACTGCAACCTACATCCTTCTGAATCTGCTTAGTGTATTCATCTCTTGGTCTCCCTCTACGATTTTTACCCTCCACGCTGCCCTCCAATGCTAAATTTGTGATCCCTTGATGCCTCAAAACGTCCTACCAACCGATCCCTTCTTCTAGTCAAGTTGTGCCACAAACTTCTCTTCTCCCCAATCCTATTCAATACCTCCTCATTAGTTACGTGATCTACCCACCTTATCTTCAGCATTCTTCTGTAGCACCACATTTCAAAAGCTTCTATTCTCTTCTTGTCCATACTAGTTATCGTCCATGTTTCACTTCCATACATGGCTACACTCCATACAAATACTTTCAGAAACGACTTCCTGACACTTAAATCTATACTCGATGTTAACAAATTTCTCTTCTTCACAACGATTTCCTTGCCATTGCCAGTCTACATTTTATATCCTCTCTACTACGACCATCATCAGTACTTTACTCCCCAAATAGCAAAACTCCTTTACTACTTTAAGTGTCTCATTTCCTAATCTGATTCCCTCAGCATCACCCGATTTAATTTGACTACATTCCATTATCCTCATTTTGCTTTTTTAGCCAGCAGAATATGTTGTGACTTTTTCTTGTGTGTAACTCTAGTTGCTCTGGAACAGAGAAGCGTGATTTTAGTTGTTATTAATAAATGTTATGTTCCATGTTTACCTGGGAGTGAGTTCTTGCCCTGAAAGGGCCACTTCAATTATGATCGCAGGCTCTGTGAGAGAAATGAAATATACGTAATTGCATATTCTTGATGTGTTCATTGCAAATGTTAAGAACATAGTAAGTGATTTTGTTTCTCACAGTACTCCCTATAAGTAATGGTAGGTGGTCCTCAGCCTGCCTTTAGAGTGCATGTTTATGCCGTAGTCTCGCTGGTGAACATCAGCACCACACCTGTTTAGGGTAAACAAACTCAGTGCTCACTAGCAGGCCGCACGGGCACATTTAACCTGCAACTGTAACTTCATCACTACAGTGGTGAGGGTGCTTCTCTCTAAGTGAGAATGGAATCACTCAGGTGCAGACGAGGAAGACTCATGTACGAGTGTTGGAACTTAAATAGCGGCAACTATTTATTCTCAACCGATACAAAAGAGTTACATGTTTGCAGCTGTTACTGTCTTTCAAAGTAGTCACCAGCGTTGTGTAGATCCGGTTGCCAGCGATGAGGAAGGCGTAGTATACCATCAGCAGAGCCTGTTCTGTTCACGGTGCGAATGGAGCGGTCTACTGCCTGTCGAATCTCTGGAACAGATCTGAAGCAAATGCCACGAAGTGGTTCCTTCATCTTCGGAATCAAATCAAAGTCACAAGGACTTACGTCCGGGTGAGTATGGTGGATGGCATAGTGTGGTGTCACCGCCAGACACCACACTTGCTAGGTGGTAGCTTAAATCGGCCGCGGTCCATTTAGTACATGTCGGAACCGCGTGTCGCCACTGGGTGATCGCAGACCGAGCGCCACCACAAGGCAGGTCTCGAGATACGGACGAGCACTCGCCCCAGTTGTACGGACGACATTGCTAGCGACAATACGGACGAAGCCTTCCTCTCATTTGCCGAGAGACAGTTAGAATAGCCTTCCGCTAAGTCCATGGCTACGACCTAGCAAGGCGCCATTAGCCTTACCTAGTTTGAGAGTTATCGTATAAGTGTCTCAAGAAGAACGTTGTAAACCAACAAAGAATAAAGTTAAGTATATTCCAAAGCTACGTATTTTCTTTATAGCAGTCATAACGTATCCTGTTCCAGACTTGACGCCAGTCGGCGTGTGTGTACGCGTGCCTTTCGGCTTCCTTCTCAGTGTGGCGTAACTAGCTTGTTACGCCACAACACATAGTACTTCCCTTTCCCATCGACCGACAAAGCAGCCATAGCTTGAGCTGTATGCGGCCGCGCATTGTCGTGCAAAATGATGGGTGGGTTGCGCAGAAAGTGTCGCCGCTTCTTTCGCAAAGCTGGTCGAGGTGATGTTCCAAAAACGAACAGTAATACTGTGCATTGACGGTCTGCTGTTGAAGAACGTAATGCATTAGGATAACACCATCACAGTCGTACTCGAGAATCACCAAAACTTTGGACGTCTCCATTCGCACCATCAACAGAACAGGCTCTGCTAACGGTATACTGCGCCTTCCACATCGCAGACAACGGGGTCTACACAACGCTGGTGACTGCTTTGAAGGACAGTAACAGGTGCAAACATGTAACTCTTTTGTATCGTTGTGAATAAATAGTTGCCACTATTTAAGTTCCAACCCTCGTATACATCTATGTGCGTGTGGGACAAGCACAGGCGTAAAACGACTAGGCACAAGGCAGGCAGATGTAAATGCAGCTTAAGATGGTGGTACCCTGAAGACTTTGGACCATTAGTGATTTATGTCTGGCTCCTGCTAACTTTACAGCTCAAACAGTACGTATATTTCAGTAGTCGTTACATGTTGTAGTAGGTAGTGAATGTTATATTGTGCTGATGGAGATGGTTGTTTTAGACTTAGGCTTCACACAAGGAGGACAGAAAGAGTATTGCTTGAAGGGCCTCTCCGCGTCCCTTCCCTGGAATCTGGAGTGCAGAGATTTTATTCATTAAGAATTCTCAAAACCAATGATAACCGTCAGTTCTCTGAGATGTACGTTTTTTTTTTTTGCGTCGCCTATAAAATTTTGTTCTTGTGGCAGGCCACATATCGATAAAATATACAAAAAAAATGGCAGTTTTGTGTCTTCTCCCCCCCCTCCCCCCACCAGGATAAATTTATGCTGACGCCCATTGTTTCAAAATCCGCAAACAAACAGCTCTGAGTACAACGAGCTACCTAACGGTCCTTGGAGGAGGAGACGGTTGGTTAGAATTGGAAGTGAAGCAAGGAAAACAGTTAACAGTGCAGCCGAATGCTACTTTTCAAAACTGACACAGATTTTGTAGCAGTAAGTGCCATTATTGATAAGGAACGTGCCAATAAGGCACTTTATGAAACTTTTGCCCATTCATTAGTTCTGAGCGTCAATTCTTCTTTCATACCGATGATGCTCAGTATAAAAAAATACCAGATGTGCAACACCAACAGTCTTCTTCTATTACAGCCACTATAGGAGCCTGCATAGCTCCTTCACGGAATCTGTTTTCTTCTTCTCCTCTCAGAATCTCTTCATCCTTTCTTCTCTCCCGCCCTCCTTTCGATATCTTCAGGATCCTCTTTACCACTCCACTGATAACCCTCCAGATTTCTTCTCTGTCGTTGATCTCTGGCATATTGGTCGGTGTGTACTTGCAGCTCCAATTTACCTTCCCTTCCAGTTTGACCCTATGTTCCGACCAATCCTGCCTCATTTCAACAACTCATTTGGTTCATTTCTTTCCTCTCGTCTTTCCCGTTATTTCCTATGCTGTTTTACGCCATTTCATCCATATTCATCCTGATCACATGCTTAAACGCTATACAGATCTCTACCATAGCTGAAATTCTGATTTTTGCGTATTTTTCCAGGAGATAAAGATATTAAAGTGATTTTTTACAGCCACTGGCTGCAGACAGCACTTATAGCATCAACGTCGCAACTTTGGATCTTAAAGTCAGCTGCCAGATAATGTAAATCATGGCTGGTGGATATGCACTCACCACACCACTTGCGTTATAAGTTATGCTCAATACACAACATTTAACATTAAAAAGTAAAAAATTTATATGTGAATAAAGACAATTTTGGTCAGCTAGTTGCACTGATCCCTTGGGGTCTTCCAGCTAATAGTGCCACAAGATTTGATTTTTTTAAGTGTTCCATCAGAGTAATTGTGACATCCATTTTTGTTAACGGAACAATAACTGCAGACGGTGACAGTGCAACTTTGCTTACTCCGCAGATGACCCATCGCCAGAGGACGTCCGCCAGTTCGAGCGCGAGATCGAACTGATGAAGTGCGTGGGCCGGCACCCGCACATCGTGTCCATGGTGGGCTGCGTCACCAACCCCACGCGCCTCATCGTCGAGTACTGCGAACTCGGCGACTTGCTGCACTTCCTGCGCAGGGCGAGTTCTCTTCCTTGTTTCCTTTCAGCCTACTTAGACTCTGATTGGGAGAAGCGCACTTCGTAGATGGTTCAAATGGCTCTGAGCACTATGGGACGTAACATCTTAGGTCATCAGTCCCCTAGAACTTAGAACTACTTAAACCTAACTAACCTAAGGACATCACACAACACCCAGCCATCACGAGGCAGAGAAAATCCCTGACCCCGCCGGGAATCGAACCCGGGAACCCGGGCGTGGGAAGCGAGAACGCTACCGCACGACCACGAGATGCGGGCGCACTTCGTACATATTGTCTGACATATATGTGTTCACGTTTGTGAAAATCTACACTAGAGATAGACCTTCTCTCATATTCCAGTTCAATCATCACTTTTATTATAAGGCGGTTTGTTTCTGTACCATTAACCTAGTTAAGATATCTGACACACAAGGAACGAAGCTTCTGTCATTTCTGATAAACAATTTTCTGTGGCATATTAGTGACTGATTTTCGATCTTGAACAGTATCCTTATTCATAGGCTGGTTTCATCAAAACTGATCAACTCAATGACAGTGGACGAGCAGTCTACCAAAAACGTTTTCTTGCGAGTGGTAGCCAGTAAGGCTAAAACACTGAGATTGTAGTGATAGTAGTTAAGCAGTACTTCATTAGAATTTGAAGTTTGCACCCTCATCACCCATGATGAAATATGGCAAGTTTTCGATATATGTACAGGAAATAATTTAACACAATTTATATACTTCTTATCAAATCGATTGTCCATAAAGTCTTGCTGTTATTTCCAAAAATCATAACTTGGAAAATATTAAAGAGAGAGCAACGTTGTTTGTTGTAAAACTTTTAGTAAGTCTCAGTTTTTTCTTAGTATTAAGAAAGTAGTCTTAATAGCGTTTTTTATTTATTTAGTGCAGACCGGTTTCAGCCCATCGCAGGGGCCATCTTCAGGGCGAACATACGGTAGACTGCTGGTGTCGTCACGTCTACCAAGGTGTGGCACGAGACTGTCGGCACTAAATAAATAAAAAACGTGATTAAGACTGTTTTTTAATACTAAGTTAATTTATATTAATCGCTGTTAATCCAGAACCGTGTTGTCCAAACATCTCAGTTTTTTATGTTATGCAAGAATTTCAGTGTGTGACCCACCTGTCACTCGAAGAACACAAGGCAGTATTAGAGTTGTGCCCATGTATAAGTCAGCATTGTAGCATCAACAGTCCTCTTTGCTTCGTTGACTCTTGCACGAAAGATAACAATGCCATTGACTGGTGTTGTGTACATTTCATTCTTGATGTAACCAGACAAAAACAACACTAATGGTGTGACACTGGAAGTGTGTAGAGGTCACGAGATGGGACCATCACGACCCATTTACCTCTCAGGAAGTGGTTCATTCAGAACATACTGCTCGTTCAAACTCCACTATTGGTGGGGATGGTTCATCATCGTCGTGGAAGATGGTGGACGGCTGCATCTCTTCGCTATTATTTTCTCTGTGAAGAAAATGGGCCGATCGCCAGATCGTACATTAGGCTACATCAAACATGAAGCTTCGGGCAACCACGAGTATGTTCAAGTGCGTTCTGGTTGTTTCCAGAGCTCCAAATCATAAATTTATGGCGAGTCGTATGTTAGAAATGTAGAATGTTGCTTCATCTGACGAATGGCTCTTTTTGATCAAATGATGATTGGTGCGAAAACAAAGACTCTCTGTAAATTACTCAATGGATTTTAGCCCGAATTTTCGTAGCCAAACGAAGAGCGGGAAATGAACCAATTGACTAGAATGAGGCCTAATTATGAAAAAAAAAAGTTTATTTCCTTAAAAGTAATCAGGGTAACACAGAAAAAAATAGTGATTTGAGGAAATTTTTTTGACCGAATTTTCATATCCAAAAGGAGAATGATAAATGGACAAATTTGGCATGAAATTGACCAGCATGACGTCCAGTTTTGCAAAAAAATATTTAATTGCTTTAAAGTAATCATGGAAATTAAGAAAAACATAACTAGTTATTTGAAGGAAAACTGAAATATTTCCTGTACAGCTGCTGTTAGCTAGGTAAATAAAGTGTCAATAAGTTCATCTCTTCAAGGCCTGCAGTAGCTGCTTCACGCACAAAAGGTAACATTGGCTTGATATTTAATTGTCAAAAAGGCTTTCTTCGAATCAAGTATTTTATTTGTGACATTTCTACAACAGATGACTCTAGCAAGACCAATAGGTGCCAACAAGATCATGCTTACTGAACAAAATATGAAAATAGAGAATAAAAAAATGAGAAAAGAAATTAGTGAAATGTTTTGTGAAATTATTTGTGCAAAAAAAAAAAATTGAACATATTAGAGAAACATTTGACTTGCCTTTCAATGAAGTTCTAAATCACGCACAGCAAAGGAGATGTGTCAAATTTTCTATAGTTTGTTTCATTTCTTACTTTTAGAAAAATAGTTTCACAAAACATTTGACTTCTTTTTTCAAAATTTTCTTAATTCAGGTACTCACTGTCAGTATCTGTAGAGGCCAGCATGGAACATGCAAGTGCATGCAGCACAGGACTATCATTTTGTTGCAGTGCTTGGACCATGAACACATGGTACGCAAAATGGGGTAACCGCTTATGGAGAGTTGTTCTTGCTTCCTGCAATTCGCGTGGTGCACGACGAATTGACTTCAGGAGCTGCGATGAAATGCAGCTGGTACTCTGTGAACACGTGTTTGAGACACTGGCGGACGTCCACTCCGAGGAAAATCTTTGACACTGTGTGCCTGTTTAAAGTTTTTGAATAACTTCATTGTGCTCGTTTCTGCTGGTGGTGTCCTCCCATATCAGCATCGGTAACTCTGCTGTCACACTGCACTTTCTCCTGATCTGTCGCCGTTTTGATGCCCTCCAAGTCAAATATGCAACAAAGGACGAAGGAAAAGTCTTTGAGGGATGCTAAACTTTTTATAAACCACGTTTCTCTATCTCGGATGGTTTACAAGTTACGATTTTTTGAATTGATAGGAGGCTTTGTGAATACCCTGTATTTTTATTCCCTGAACTGCGCGGGGTACATAATGGAAAATAGACTACTGGCCATTAAAATTGCTATACCACGAAGATGACGTGCTACAGACGCGAAATTTAGCCGACAGCAAGATGATGCTGTGAGATGCAAATGATTAGCTTTCCAGACCATTCACACAAGGTTGGCGCCGGTGGCAACACCTACAACGTGCTGAATTGAGGAAAGTTTCAACCGATTTCTCAAACTCAAACAGCAGTTGACCGGCGTTGCCTCGTGAAACGTTGTTGTGAGGCCTCGTGTACGGAGGAGAAATGCGTACCATCACGTTTCCGACTTTGATAGAGGTCGGATTGTAGCCTATCGCGATTGCGGTTTATCGTATCGCGACATTGCTGCTCGCGTTGGTCGAGATCCAATGCCTGTTAGCAGGATATGGGATCGGTGGGTTCAGGAGGGTAAAACGGAACGGCCTCGTATCACTAGCAGTCGAGATGACAGGCGTCTTACCCGCATGGCTGTAACGGATCGTGTAGCCGCGTCTCGATCCCTAGGTCAACAGATGGGGACGTTTGCAAGACAACAACCATCTGCATGAACAGTTTGACGACGTTTGCAGCAGCATGGACTATCAGCTCGGAGACCATGGCTGCGGTTACCCTTGACGCTGCATCACAGACAGGAGCGTCTGCGATGGTGTATTCAACGACGAATCTGTGTGCACCAATGGCAAAACGTAATTTTTTTGGATGTATCCAGGTTCTGTTTACAGCATCATGATGGTCGCATCCATGTTTGGCGACATCGCGGTGAACGCACATTGGAAGCGTGCATTCGTCATCGCCATACTGGCATATCACACAGCATGATGGTATGGGGTGCCATTGGTTACACGTCTCTGTCACCTCTTGTTCACATTGACGGCACTTTGAACAGTGGACGTTACATTTCAGATGTGTTATGACCATGGCTCCACCCTTCATTCGATCCCTGCGAAACCCTACATTTCAGCAGGATAATGCACGACCTCATGTTGCAGGTCCTGTATGGGCCTTTCTGGATACAGAAAATGTTCAACTGCTGCCCTGGCCAGCACATTCTCCAGATCTCTCACCAATTGAAAACGTCTGGTCAATGGTGGGCGAGCAACTGGCTCGTCAGAATATGCCAGTCACTACTCGTGATGAACTGTGGTATCATGTTGAAGCTGCATGGGCAGCTGTACCTGTACACGCCATCCAAGCTCTGTTTGACTCAATGCCCAGTCGTATCAAAGCTGTTATTACGGCCAGAGGTGGTTGTTCTGGGTACTGATTTCTCAGGATCTATATACCCAAATTGCGTGAAAATGTAATCATATGTCAGTTCTAGTATAATATATTTGTCCAATGAATACCCGTTTATCATCTGCATTTCTCCTTGGTGTAGCAATTTTAATGGCCAGTAGTGTAGTTGCTCTCAACATGACAACCGATTAAAGTGACATTGCCGGAGTTTCATGGATCTACGTGCACAGAAAAATTTGAGCAAGCATGCACAGTAGATGCAGATCTCTAATATTTGGACATTTTATGAATGCATATGAAAAACAAATTATGAAAGTAAGTGTACTAGATTTTTGTATATAAAAGTGTATTTGAAAAAAGTGACTTGTTGACTATTTTTCCACATAATCGGTATCCCGTTCAGTGCATGTGGTGAGCTGTGGCACAAGCTCCTTTATGCAATCCTTGAAGAACTCTCCCAGCAGCTCCTCTCCCTTTTCCAGAACCTCTTTCTGCACCTGCTCATTGGTTGAAAATTTAATTCCACTCGTGTGCCTTCAGGGAGGCGAAAATATGATTATGTAAAGGCGCCAAGTCTGGGGAGTATGGGGGGGTGTTCAAAACATCACAACCAAATGAGTCCAAGAGAGTCTTTTTGTCCAAGGCTTTGCGAGACAGGCCTTGTTGTTCAACAGGTGCACTCCTCTTGTCAGCATTCCCCTCCTTTTGTTTGAATCCTCCTTTCGAGTTTTTTGGGTCTCACAATGTTTTTTAGCAGATGGGGAATTGGTATGACACGTTGTGATAACTTGTATTTTTGTCTCAGGCATGTAATGGGACACCAACGTTTCATCTCCAGCACAATAGAACTCAGAAAATCCTCACCTTCCAAGTCAGGTCATTCAAGCAACTCTTGGGTGCAACTGACCGGATTTTTCTTTGACTGCTCTGTCAGCTGTTTTGGCACCCATCTTGTGCACAGTAGCCAGTATCCCAGCGTTTCTGCGAGTGTCTCGTATAAGAAAGTTCTGGAGAGTTGTGGTAACATCGCAGAAATTTCGTCCACTGTCAGTCAGTGATCTTCACGAACAGTTTCCTCGAATTTTGCAGCAACTCATCTGTCAAGGTGACAGTTCTTCCAGTTATCTATTCGTCATGAACATTTGATCTGTCTGCACGAAACTTCATACACCACTTAAACACACTCATTCTGTTCGTAAGACCTTCACCTTAAATGTTTTTCTTTCGAGGAAAAAATTTCGATAGGTGTTAATGTTTCCGTGAGTAGGAAACAGATTACAGCTCATGGTTCCCACTTGGGAGTATTTCTTACCCCATCTTCCACACAATTATTTTGCGCATGACAAGCACTGTCTTCTTGCAATGCTTGATCTGGTCTTGAGATACCCCCCCCCTCTCCCCCCACCACCACCACCACCACCACTCTCTCTCTCTTTTTTATTGGGCTACCACTCAGCGTTGCCAAAACTCAGAAAATTTTGTGTATCATTGGCATATACTGATAACTGCTTCAGCTGTTAGAGAAGAACAGTGATAAATTATCCTGTAGCTATTTTTATTTAACACAAGTTCAAGCAAGTTAAGATTTTAAATTATAAATATCCTTATGTTCATGTTGCAGGCCTGGGTAGCAGTGTCACAGAGAGAATCCTGCTGTGACAATAAAATAAAATACGCACAGCTTCTTGCAACTCCAGGTATTTTATTCATAACTGATAATTTGTAGATAGAGCCAAAGTGTTTTATTGTTGGATTTGCTATCAATTATGTAATTGCATGATTTAATTGTAGTTAATGTTATCATTTCTCATGTTATATCATAGAAAATTAAAAATTTCTTTCATTTAAAATTTTATGAAGTATATTTGTTGTTTCAGATGTTCCCAGTACACAAATGACTCACATTTTTATACTGATCCATTATATTTGAGAAAAAAACATTAATTTCTCCTTCTGGTCTGGCAACATCAATATTTTAAATGAAAAATTAAATGTACACAGCACAAAACATCATTTAAATGTAGTAATATCCCAATAACCACACACTTATACAAGCACCTCAACCATAATGGTGTAGTCTGCAATGAATAATATTGTTAAAACGGGCTCGTGTTATATTTCAGTGTAAATTTTGAGAGTGTGAGATCCAAGAGTTAGAGTGAGATATTAGTATAATAAATTGAAGAGTTATGGATAACAAATTTTCCAAAAATCTATTTAATCTTCTTTTCATATATTTTGACCTCAATACACTGATGATACTATAATATGTATTAGTTTAATTACTTTCGGAGAAAGTTAACAGCTTTCTCATAGTAGTACACTTTCATGCCATGGTTTGACTCTCATTTAAGAGCTGCTCATTTGTTCATTCATTCATTCATTTACGGCCCCCAACTGTACCTTACCCGACACACCAGAATGATAGTTGAATGGGCCTTCAACTAATTCTTTGTTTGATCTTAATCTCACCAGCACTCAAATCATGCGATTACAAACAAGCAAAAATGATCAGCCAGTAGACATTAATGGCCATACACTAAATGAAACACTGTACAAAAAATTCCTTGGATCCAGATGGATAATAAATTCAACATATCAGATAGACTAATCACAAAGCTCAGTTTGGTATGTTTTTCACTCAGAAGTATCTTGTTGTATATTGACCTGAACACAAAGGTATTGGTTTATTTTGTATATTTCCATTCTCTGTTGTCTTGTGAAATTATTTTTTGGAGCATGCAACCTTTATAATATGCTCACTTAAACAAATAAGTTATAACTTCATCTGTGAATTGACATCCTGGTTGCAGAACTTAATCTCACATTTGCATTTGAAATAATGTCTTTCGCTTGAAAATAACTACATAGTGTATGATGTTGAACCAGTGCAAAACTGTTCCCTTTTTTTAAATTAAAATTCATGTACTGTAGTTAACTTGTAGAGCTTGTTAACAGCAGAATTAAATGAATGTAAGTAGGTGGAGTTGACTGATTAAACTAGAAAACATTGTAGTTTATAGTTTCAAATTAAAAAGTTTATCTGAAATAAAACAGAAGTCCTTTTCCAGCTAAAAAACGTACAAGCAAGCTGGTAGCCAATGTACTCAGTGCTTTGCAAGTACTTCACTGAATGAAGAAAAATGTTCATTTTCTTTGCCTATTATTTCTTTTGTCTAGGCTCTTTGTGAAATCTTTGGAGTTCACAGTATAAAATGCTTCACAAAAACAGATTAAGTCCTACACAGACTACTCTAACAAAATTTATAGCTTTTGACTACACAGCTGTAAACCACCCAGAAACTAAAAAGACCACCTCATCTTCACTGTGTCCCTACATGAAATCTTCTCTCAACCTTCTACCAGCACGAAGTCTTTTTCCATCCCCAAACAACTACTCCTGTCCAACCCTTCCATCCTGTGTGCTCCCCTGCTACTGCAGGTATCTAGCCTGTCATTGACTGCCACTTTTACTGCCTTTCTTCCAGCCAGTCTGTCACCAGCAATGTATTTTATTACAATATAAAATTTACAGCTCTTGTGTGTATTAGCTGAATGACATAAATGTCTTATATGAAGTGTGCTAAAATGCACATAAGTTGATGTTATACAGTGTATGAACAATTGATTATTTCTTATATAAAGTTAAATTAGTAGTTTGCAACATTTCTGAGTTATTTTTTCATAAATAGTAAATTAAACCAAAAGATAGGTTTTTTTTGTGTGGCCCATCTTCCACAGCAGCAATTACGTATAAATTATTGCAATTAAAATCTTAACCTCTGTGAACAAAGAAGGAAAAGGAAGTGGACTTCAGAATATGTGAACAAGAGGCAAAAACACCACTAAGTAAATTGTATGCCAATTTTATTTTTAAAAAAATGCTGTTTTCGACCTAGTGTAGAGACTTATTATGTACACCATACTTCCATAATGAACACAGAAGATGCTTTATAAATGAAAGTGATACATGGTTGCTGAAAAACATTCTTTAATTGTATTAAGCTCAAGAGGTAAAAGCCAATAATAATTTATATAAACCACAAGAAATTATAGATACAACTCATTACTAAGGTGCTATATATGGTGCTACTGATAGTTTATTTTATCTGTACCATTTCTTGTACTTAGAACTGTAGGTAGACATTTGAGAAAGAATTTTGTACTGGTCTTACTTTTACATAATTGGTTAAAGGTAATGAGATTCTTAATTTTGCATGCCATGGTGTGGTTTCATATGTTATTCTGTGCATCTGAGCAATAACTCCATTCAAACATCTACATGTAACTTTTCCTAAGACTTTCCTATGTGGAACCCACTTTGCTCAATATACTAAGCTCATTTTAACTGTGTTGGGCACTCAGAGCTAAGTGATACAGAGATAACATGTGTATACTTCTCTTGTTAGAATTTCATAGAATACTCAAAGCCAACAAAAGTGCTCACTGTGGAAAACTCTCTCATAGGCCAAACTTTCTAACAGAAGGCTACAATATTGTCCAGCATTTAGATTTCAAATGGGGAGAGACCACCCCTTACTTCCTTTGATTAATTTTTGGCAACATTCAACAAATAAGATTTTTCGGAGGTTGCTATAAAAGTCCCCAACAGTTCCTCTTTCTTTTTTAGCCCCATCTTCAAACAAATCGAATTATATGCTGAGTCTATACAAAACATCCCTTGCAACATGACTTTAATGCAAACTGTAGCTAGGGTGGTGAAATGTGCTTTGAAAGCTTCATCTGCTTTTCCATGAATTACAATTTTTTTACAAATAATATCTTTCTTCAGGTACTCCAGATGGATACTATAATCAGAATGCATGTATTGCCCATAACCACATGTACGACATGCAAAATGGTAAGTGGCACTGAATTACACTATTATTTTACTGGCAAGTAAGAAAGCCTATCTTTTCACTTCATATTTCTTCCAAATTTACAAGTACATTGCAAAGTAATGCCTGATGAAGGCAATAAAGCTACTACAATAAAATATCAAGTAGCATACTGTTTTCCAATTCTCTGCATAGTTTATTTTATAATTCAAGGACAATAATAGTGATGTGAGTAACAGCATTGCTTTAATACTTTAAATCTTTAAAAAGTCTGATGCAGAAAGTGGGAGATAGGAAGAACTAACAGTCATGAAAAATGGCTATGGGGACTTGTCGTATGAATAATTTAATGAGGGAGCAAGCAAAATGGAAGTTATGTTATGGCTTAACATCTTGTCAGTATTAATATTATTAGATAAAGAGCAAAATTTTAGAAGTGGACAATGGTAGGGAGGACATTGGAAAAGCTTTTTCCCAGGAACACACACTTCAAGAGATTTAGCAAAACAATGGGAACCTTAATTGGGGAAAAGCTAGATCAGGTTTTGCATTCCAATTAGCCTGAAGGGGTGGAAGAGTAATGTAAAATTTCGAACGGGGGAACTTGTTAGAAATGGCACACTGTATACTGCAAGAATGAGGACCAGTTTAAGGTGAAATCAGGTTGATGCTAATTGATGAAAAGGGTTAACAACAAAACACAAGTGCATTTATTTAATTAAATAAAATTGTAATGCCAAAATCACTAATATAATATGATATACTTCTTTCTTATTATTAGATAATTTGATTGATATGTAATTCAGCAAGGTTAGTTTTGAAATCTTAAGCTTTGAAAAAGTACCTCCTTCTTAGATTAGTTGTTACATTTCTTTCAATTTATTTTAATGAAAATAAAGTGTATTATATTCTAATGCAATATTTTATCATGTCTTAACAAATAAACAGAACTAAACTCAAATGAAGCACAAGAAGAAGACAATGAAGTTGCTCTGAAGCCCTCAGACCTACTGTCCTTTGCACGGCAGATTGCAATGGGTATGGTAAGCAAGTCACAATGGTCAGGAATAGCTATCATACTTTTATAATCATTTCATTTTGTTTCTTGTTCTAAAACAGAATAATACTACAAATACCTTAGATTATTCACAAGGCACAGCATCTCCTTTGGTTGTTTCATCAACCATCAAGTGATGATGCTGTCACTTTTGAAGTAAAAAAAGGAAGGAAGATTAGCATTTAATGTTCCATCAACACTGAGGTTGTTAGAGATGAAGCACTAGCTCGAATGGAACAATTGTGTGCAAGTTAAATCACTAGGTCCTTCTCAAAGAAATGACCATGAAATTTACTTTACAAATATAGGAAAATCAAATTCTGGATGGTCCTGATTGCAGCAAGTCTCATGTCTTATTCTTGCTTGATCATTATTACTAGTTCTTTTTGAAGTAAAAAAGGGTATTTTACAGAAATTCTTCAGTCATTGTGCCATTCTCCTCACATTGTGATGAAGAAATAGAAGATTGCTATGAAAGGTTACAGAGACTGTGTACAACAGTACACCTCACTAAAAGATTTAGGATGGGAAGGTAAAACAAAAGTGGATAAAAACCTAGAATTTTTTCTTTAGAAAAATTTTTGATTGGATAGTGCAAATAACAGAGGCCATATATTAGTGAAATTAAGCAAGGGAAATTGATTGTTTTTCCTAGACCAGTCCTTCTAGAATGAAAAAAAAAAAAAAAAAGAAAAAAAAATGAAAAACACAAATGGAAGGACCAAGTGGAACTAAAAATGAAATTGCACCTAATGAAAGAAATTGTACAGGATGTGATAGTCACAGACAACTTTAGAATTTCTTGTAATCATAAATCAGTAGGAAGCAAAACAATCAGGTAAGAAATGTAGATTATGAGAATTTATTTAATAGTAGTTGGACCATATTAAAATAAGCAATAAGTTAATTGTCTTAGAATATGAAAATTATACAGACTATAATGTCTCTGACCTGGGTTTTCTGCTCTCTGTGGCTGCTTTTCTTGGTGTCACTCTTCCTTCCATTACTTGATTTAGTGAGCACTTTGTTAAATAACGAACAGAATAGGCAGAAGTCAACCTGAGATCTCCTCACATTTATTGATACCAGAAATACACCCCCCCTTTTTTTTTAAAAAAAAAAAAGTGCATTATGAAGGAGTTATGGAAATTGGTCACAAACTGATATTCATAAGGTATCAATGGATAACAGAAAATTGTAAACTTTGGGACATGTCAATGATGTGTAAACACTACACACAGATTTCAGCATTTGAGAGAGGACCTATAGCTGGGCTCAAAGAAGCAAGTTAGAATAATTACCAAATTACGCGATATTTGAACAGGAGTGATGTCACTATTTGACAATCTTAGCAGGAATGGGTGAACCATGGTCAAACAGTGTTAAGAAGGAAGCAGCCGACCTACAGAGACGACATAATGTGAGGACCAAGCAATCATCAGAGGGGCACTCAGAGCCCTGGATTTTTCATTAACAGCAATCCAGTATGCAACTGGTGCTTCAATGACCACAAGGAGCATAAATATATGGCTCTCTGAAAGTGAGCTGAGTTCCCGGCACCCTGTATGCCAACAAATATTGACGTCTGTACACCAACAACCGCGTCTACTGTGGTGTCAGGCACATTCAGCCAGGAATCTCATTGACTGGGGTAGAATTGTCTTTAGTGTTGAGTCCTGCCTCTAATTGAGCCCCAATAACCAGCCAAGATGTGTCTGGAGACACCCCGGACAGCAGTAGGATAGCACCGTAAGGCCCGACAACCAGGAGTAATAATTGTCTGGGGTGCCATTACATTTAATAGCAGGACACCTTTGGTTGCCATCTGTGGTATCCTTACAGCACAGCAGTACGTCAGTGATATTCTAAACCACGTTTTGTAGCCCTTCGTGGTAAGCCATCCTAGGCTTACATTTCAGCAAGATAATGTCCACGTGCACACGGCGAGAGTTTTCTTTGTGCTTGTCAAATCCCACATTGGCCAGTAAGCTCACTGGGCTTTTCCCCAAATGAAAATGTTTCGAGCATTGTGGGCAAGGACCTCCAACCAGCTCGGGATTTTGCCAGTCTAACACACCAATTGGACAGCATTTGTCATAATATCCTTCAGGAGGACATACAACAACTCTGTCAATCAGTGCCAAGCTGCATAACTGCTTGAATAAGGGCCAGAGGTGGACCAGTGCATTATTGAGTTGCCCAATTTGTGAAGGTCTTTCTCCTGAATAAAATCATCCAATTTTTCCGAAATTGTAATCATTTGTTTGTCTGTACATCCCATCTATCAATTTCCATCCCATTCAGATAATTCCTTCATGGTGCTTCCTTTTTTTATGTGTTAGTGTTTTACAATGGTCAGCTTGTATTTATGGAGCTAATGGAGCTATGTAGTTTGCATATTACTAGCCTGCACATCACTCCCACTCTGATTTGCAGAATGGCATCATATTTACAGTGCACATTCAGTACTGAGTCCTTTCTGATTAACAACTTGAAATTTACAATTTGGTGACTAACCGCAGACTGAATCACAACATAATTGTATATTTTGACTCACAGAGGCCTAGAGGTGTTATCAAACTGACGACTTAGCACATAACATATGCAGTAGTTGGAATTATCATCCCAGAAGAAGTTCACTTTAAATGATGATTCAACTTCAGAATGGCATGCTGGGAAAGTTTCTCAAAAGAATTTGACAGTGAAGTTGTAAAACTTAAAGTGACTTCAAAATTGTATGAGGATTTTGTAGCCGTAGCAAAAAAGATCTCTTAGAAACACATACCTCATAGGTGCAGAACACGATACATGTTTGGTCTCAGTGAAGACAGTTAGCCTACTTAAGATCTGTCAAGACAAATGCATAAGAGATCCACTAGCTGAAGACACCACTGAAGCAGGTGAAGAGCTGATTACATGTATCACAGAAGGAAAGGTAAAAATGCCCACATCTTTTAGGGAATCTAGATATGGCTCAAAACAGTAGTGGGGCATGTAAACTAATTAAAAATCTAAGCAATGATCCTAAAAGAATTGTTAGAGGAATTCCCTTTTTTAACACCAAATGAATAACTCACCAAACATTTAAGAACAGTGAAACCCAGAAGAAACCACAAATTAAGAAATTTTCATGATACATTGAGGAAAATAACTTTCTGAACTTTCCTTTTACAACAATAGAGCTGATAGTGCCATAACGCAAATGAAAAGTAACAGAGCTGCAGGCCTAGATGATATAAGAAGGGAGCAGCTGAATAAGTTTGGACCAAAGACTATAAAGTGGTTGGTTAAATCAATGAATGAGTGTGTTAAATCTGCTCATATATCTGAAGTGTAGAGAAAAGCACATGCCAGAGCTAATGTCACGCTGGGTAAAGAACATAAAGATCCAAAGACTTTTTGTCCTACCTTTCTTTGGTGCCACCTGTATACAGTCTTTGATTATACTGACAAGGATTTCATCAAGTGTGGATGGACCAGGTTCTTAACTTCGAAGATTGGTATAAGAAAAGCTTATCACTGGTGAAGTTTATGTAGAGCTCAATGCTGCGTAGGACATGGTGAATCACCAAAGACTTATCCAAAGCTATATGAGATAGCACAAAATTTCAGACTGACAACTGTAATCAGAGGTATGCTCCATAGAAGAAGAGGCTGTTTAATGTCGCAAGGTAAGAAGAGCCACTAGGGAAACCAGAAAAGTGGACTACCTCAAGGCAGTGTGTTGTCACTGAATCTCTACATCATATATATGAATAATCAGCCAGATTTTCTAGTTCAAAGGCAATTTATCTGTATGGATGACACAGCTGTGATGGTCCAAGGCAGTAGCTTTGAGGAAGAAAAGTCAAAGTAAGCAACACTCTTGAAAGGTTAGGAGAATATCATGATCTGACCCATCTCAAGCCTAATCCAAGAAAGACCCAAATATATGTTTTCTACTTAAGAAACAGAGATGCCAAAAGAAAACTGAATATTAAATGGAGAGACTAAGAAAGTCATTACTGTGACACACCAAAACATATGGGAATTACTCTGGATCGCACCATATGTTTTAGAATGCACCGTATGGGTTTTAAAGGAAAAATCTGCAGTAGAAACATCTTGAGAAAGCTGCTAAGTTATGTGTGGCCACCAGATCCCCATTTTCTCCCGTCAACTGTGCTGGGACTTAGTTTTTCTATGGAAAAATACAGATCACCAGTTTGGTAAGCATTGGTCCACACCAAGCATGTGGATGTTGTCTTAAATGAGTCAGTCTGCATAGCTAATTGGTGTCTTAGACTAACCCCAGTCCCAAACCTTGTCCAGCACCACACCACCACCCATAAGATGCAAAGTGGTGGGAGAAATAAAATGGAAGAAGCAGATTGAAAACCCAAAATACTTTATGTGCAAATACCGAGCGATCAAAAAGTCAGTATAAATTTGAAAACTTAATAAACCACAGAATAATGTAGATAGAGAGGTAAAGATTGACACATGTGCTTGGAATGAAATGGGGTTTTATCAGCAAAACGTTAGTGACTGTGCACGATAATCGTGTATAAAAGGAGCTGTAATGAGAGAGAGAGAGAGAATCAGATGCGCCAGCAGCCACAGCTTGTTGACGTTACGTGAAAAGGCACTTTTAGTGAAGCTGTATTATTAGAATGGGGAATGTGGTAGTTCAGCATTACGATCCTATCGCCATAGGAAGGGGATTCAAATGGGTAAAGGTCCGTTGACAAATGCAGCTGTGGCGAGAATGATTTCGAAGTTCGAAGCCACGGGTTGTTTAGACGATAGACCCTGTAGTGGCCGACCGAGCACAAGGCGTAATGCTGCTGAGACAGCTCAGCAAGAAATGAGACTGTCGTCTATGCACGGGGAACTCAGCGCTCGTGCAGTCGCACGTCGCATCGGCATTCCATATCACTTGCCCGCGTAAGGCAAAGGTCCCGAGTTCGAGTCTCGGTCCGGCACACAGTTTTAATCTGCCAGGAAGTTTCATTCCATATACTATTGTTTGGTTGGCACTTAGGCGTACCCTCCGATGCCATATGTACAAAATCCATCGGCATCATGGACTGTTACCTGGCGATTTAGTGAAGTGGAGGGCATTTGCGGTGTGGGCGCTTCAAAAGATGGCGGAAGATGACGATTGGTTGAGTAACATGTTGTGGACCGATGAAGCTCATTTCACGCTCTGAAGGTCTGTCAACGCCCACAACTGCAGAATTTGGCCTACCAAAAATCCTAGAACTGTCGTGGAAACTCCATTGCACAACGAGAAAGTGACTGTATGGGTTGGATTTACCACATCTACCATTATCGGGCCTTTTTTCTTCGAGGAAATGTGTGATTCTGGTTTTGTAACTGCTACTGTGATGGGTGAGAGGTGCGCTGATATGTTACAGAATCGCATCATCCCCAGCCTGGCTGATAAACACCTGCTGGAACGTACGATGTTTATGCAGGATGGCTCTCCACCCCATATTGCTAGACGTGTGAAAGATCTCTTGCGCACGTCGTTTGGTGATGATCATGTGCTCAGCTGCCACTTTTGTCATGCTTGGCCTCCCAGATCCCCAGACCTCAATCCATGCGATTATTGGCTTTGGGATTACCTGAAGTCGAAAGTGTATCGTGATCGACCGACATCTCTAGAGATGCTGAAAGGCAACATCCGATGCCAATGCCTCACCATAACTCCGGACATGCTTTACAGTGCTGTTCACAACATTATTACTTGACTACAGCTATTGTTGAGGAATGATGGTGGACATATTGAGCGTTTCCTGTAAAGAACATCATCTTTGCTTTGTCATACTTTGTTATGCTAATTATTGCTATTCTGATCAGATGAAGTGCCATCTGTTGGACATTTTTTGAACTTTTGTATTTTTTTGGTTCTAATAAAACCCCATGTCATTCCAAGCATGTGTGTCAATTTGTACCTCTCTATCTACATTATTTCGTGATTTATTCAGTTTTCAAATTTATACTGACTTTTTGATCACACGGTATATAGCTTCAGTACATCATCTCAGATTTATAAAAAGCTTTTTTTGCAGCAAATTTTACCATTAAACATCAAGCCAGATTTAGATGTGTTTTTCTGAGGCAAGAAAGTGCTTCTAAGCAAGAGAACTGCACTCCAAGGGAAGAAATGTACTGCAGTTGCCACCTACCTTAAATTATTTGGAGAACTGTTAATAGATTAGGAACAGGAGGCTCTTGGTGCAGAATGAACTTGGTCACGTGGTAGTATGAGGAGGATGTTACATCCAGCGGCAGAGTAGTCCAGGCACTAACTACCCTACTAGTATCCCAAAACATGGATGAATCCTGTACTCAGGTAGAGATTTTAAATGTCACCATAAACAGCTGAAAGGTTGAAGAATTTTGGAGAGGAAAAATGTGATGTTTTTCTTCTGGACACGGAAAATAAAGTAAACAGAAGCAAAGACTCTCTTCAGTAACACATAGATGTTAACAATATAAACTACCGTTGCTGACTGACTTGCGCGTTGTCCTGTATTTCTACTTATTGATGTGCATATAAATAAAAATTTTTGTTATATTTTCATATTGCCACAGAAGAGAGCAAAATAAGACAGCATAAAGTTATAGTAAACAAAACATAGTCTGTTAAACACATCACAGTTGGGCCCCAGTGACCGATGCAGTCCCCCAGATATAATAAACTTCTTAGTGTGGCTCCTACTTATAAGAGCAAAAAGGAAAGCAGATTACTTTCTTTTTCAGAAATACTGCCATCAATCTAAAAACCATTATCATCCATTTTTGAACCAGATTCTTTAAGTAGCCTCAGAATTTCTTCATCAGTCAAACTGTCCCCCATTTTATGGCAAACTTTTGTGATCAAGACAACTATGGAAGTGCTCTGCAACAACAAGTGTGCAGGAACTGATCATGCATGTAATATGGTTTTCAAGTCATATACCACTATGAGGAAGCGGGAACATCTGTTTAGCAGCTCTCCAAAGTACTGAAAGAGTGAACATCTAACTTCAAGCCATCAGTGATCGAAAATAATGCATCGTGAAGTAACAGCCAGAAAAGCTGTGCTCAAAGATTCTTCAAGCACTGACTGTTAAGAAAATTATGATGTGTCCATAATTTCTACAGGCAGCAACCAGAATGTGTTAACTATATCTTTTTCCAATCATCCAATTCAAATTTACAAGTACTACTTTATGCATATTATTTCTGCTTTTGTGGCTGCTCAAAGAACCTGCCTAAAATGGATAAAAAATGTTTTCAGGATTGGAAAGTTGAAAAACTAACAGGTTCTCCTAGTGAATGAAGGCAATAATGAAACAAAAAATTCAGCTACCAAAGACTGCGACACCGAATTTTGGGAATAATCATTACTTAAAATTCGAATGTTCTGGAACATGGGAACATTGATTACGAATAGTTTTAATATATGCTGTTTTTCAATAAAGTAAAATGCTAAGAGAGAAGAGATGAATGAGGGATTTCAGATTAGGTGTATCAGTTTATAAACAAATAACTATTTTCTCACTAAGATTTTCAACTCCATGTGTTCCTTATAAATTTTATATTATTGATGTATCTTTACAAAAATTACTTCCTGTTAAACTAAGTGCACTATTATCATCAGTAATTGGGAAATTACGCAGTGTACAAGAAAAATTTATGAATTCCTATGTGAATAAAAAATTATCTATTTTATGTAACTGTGTTGTTCACAAAATGGGATCAAATGAAGTAAAAAGTTATATTGATTTCAGGAGTGATACAAGAACAAGTATGATGGTTCCATGCTGCTCTATTATAAGACATAAACAAAAGGAAAAACTGCCTCATAAATGAACTGATGAAAAGAACAAAAAATTTTACTAATATGGAAAAGAAATGAAAATGAAGTCTTGAATGTAACAAAGCAACTATTAAGGAGAAAGTGATAATTTTAAGTAAACTATTATAGGAGTGTGACATAAAATGCTGATTAAACAAAAAAACTATTTGGTAATGACTGCCAAATAATGTGATAACATGAGTCATGCTGTTTAGAATGTCTGCAATTTGTACATGATCCTTGCTCATCAAGTGATATTTACACAATGAAGTTGAAGACGTACTCTCACATCAATATTCCTGGGCAGATAGATCCCTTGGAGTCACACTTTAAGTATTATTTGTTTGCTGCAAGCACTGAGAACACAGCATGTACAGGGTGAAATCTGATCTGCTGTTCTCTATCTGTAGGTGATAATTTTTATTTTGTGCTTCAGCTACCCAAACATCAATTGTCAGCTGCAACTTGTTTAAATTTCAGTTTTTAAAAGTGTCTGACAAAAAGGCAGCATTCTTAATTTTAAAAATTCAGGGAAGTTCTTAGGCCATGTTGTTGTGGCGTAAAATTCAAAGACTGGTTTGATGCAGCTCTACATGCTAGTCCATCCTGTTCAATTCCAGAGTACTGTGGGAGGCAATACAGCTGTATTAATTTATGACACAATGATAGACCTTTTGTTCTTGTAATGTTTTGTAACAGTGGCAAAGCATATTTCTGCTATGTGAGTTTACTGATTTATTTCAATGTTTGGGGATCCTTATTTCATATGTCATTTTAATTTATCTGCTTTATTTCTGAAAATGTATGTTTTCATATTGTCAAGTTGTAAGGGTGAAACATTGATAATCATATGTGACTAATTAAGTTTCCACCTATCAGTTATTAGCAGAGAATTTTGAGCTTACCAAAATATAAAACTGTTAAAACCCGTTATAATTTATTGTTTCTAAAAATAATTGATTATTTGAATTTAACAAAACTGCAATTTGTATATACACTCAGATATTTACATTTCTGTAAGAATGCGATGGCTCCTTGATGTTTGTTTTAGTGCAGATGCACTATTATCATCTGAACTCCTAAGGGAGTCAATAATTTGTGTGTAGTGGGTTAATAGATGAGGGACAGTGCATTGCAGTGTATGATAAATTGTGAATTGGCTCAGATGGAAGGTGTGTGTGTCTGGCCAAGGCAGTTAAAGCAGTCATTCTAGAGAAGTGGAGCATCCAGGTTTGAGTCCCAGTCTGGCACAAATTTTCAGTTTTCGCCAGTGCATTACCACAGTGCCCTCTGTGGCTGAAAGCAATGTGTTCTCCACCCATCCTTTCCCTTTACTTCCCCATCCTCTATTCCACATTTTTTTAAAAAACTTGCAGTTATTATTCAGTGTAAACTATTCAACATATATGTAATCTGCGAACAAATATCGATATGAATGATACTTGTATGAAGTTATATTGTAACTGTGTTGTTGATTGGACATGAGGAAATAAGACCGTAACTTGACTGCATAGCACACATGTGGAATTTATTCAGAAGTATGAAGAAATATGAAAAATAGTTTTGTGATTATTCACAAGTGGGAGAATATATACTATGATGATTTCAGTTGGTGTTTCATTTGAAAGAATTTCATTTTATGCCAAATTATATTATTTTGAGAACATGACAGGATTGCATTATTGACAATTTTATTGGATTAAAGAATTACGCCGGAATATTGAGCCCAAGAGGAAAATCAACATATTGTTTTTAAACACTTTCAAGACCCAGGCACCCTCTCATGAAATCATACCCCCTTTTATGTCAGGACAATGAGCAGCAACAACACCACCTAGATCCTAACACTTGTGCCCTGCAATTTCTTTTAATCAATTCTATGTCTTGTGTGCACAGACTGGAATCTGACTGTTCTTTTTTTTTACAACAGTTATTCAACAGTATTTTATTTTAATTATATGGCAGGAGAGGATGGCTTTAGACTGTCTAAGTCTTCTCATCCCAGCATAACTATACACCTACATCATGTTAAACCTGTTCACTGTGGTGAAGTGTAGGTCCTCCTCTATGGTTGTTATCTTCCACATTTCCCTCCATTACCAAATGAAGTATTCCTTGTGCCACAGGATGTGTTCCATCAGCTAGTCTCTTCTTTTAATCAAGTTATGCCATAAATTTCTTTCCTCTCCATTTCAAACATTAAGAAAAGACTCCCAAATGTTCAAATTTATATTCAGTGTTAACAAACATCTCTTCTTCAGAAATGTTTTTCTTACTATTGCAAGTTAGCTTCTTACATCCTCTCTACTTCGGCCATCAACAGTTATTTTTCTGCGCAGATAGATCTACTACTTTTAATGCCTCATTTTCTAGTCTAGTTCTCTCAACATATCCTGATTCAGTTAGCATATATCCCATAGGCCATGCTTTACATTTTTTATGTTCATCTTATAAAAATGGTTCAAATGGCTCTGAGCACTATGCAACTTAACTTCTGATGTCATCAGTCGCCTAGAACTTAGAACTAATAAACCTAACTAACCTAAGGACATCACACACATTCATGCCCGAGGCAGGATTCGAACCTGTGACTGTAGCGGTCACGCGGTTCCAGACTGAATTGCCTAGAACTACACGGCCACACCGGCCGGCTCATCTTATAACCTCGCATTAAGACACTATCCACTCCATTCAACTGTTCTTCCAAGTCCTTTGCCATCAAGGACAGAATTATTATGTCATCTGCAAAACACAAAGTTTTTATAATTCTTTTCCAAAGTTCCTCTTGATTTCCTTTACAGTTTACTCCATGTACAATTTGAATTACTTCACGGATAGGCTACAACTGCCATTCTTATAACTGCATTCTGGTTTCAGAGCTGTATCAGAGAGGGAAATTATCTAACTTGTTCACAAAGCTAGTGTAAAGAAATGAACTCTATTGTGACAACCCTTCTTTACTTTGCAACATGTGTTTCATGTTTGAAGCAAAGCACTGACAAAATTGTAACAGTGTTTGCTTTTTAATATGAGGGAAATTATTACAAGTGAAGACTACATTAAATCAACA
The DNA here is from genome assembly GCF_021461385.2 of Schistocerca piceifrons. Taxonomy (NCBI): domain Eukaryota; kingdom Metazoa; phylum Arthropoda; class Insecta; order Orthoptera; family Acrididae; genus Schistocerca; species Schistocerca piceifrons. Next base: position 192,416,119 of record NC_060140.1, read on the forward strand.
TGTACTAGTACCCTATAGGTCTCAATATTTTCAAAAGCATTTTTAATTAAATTATTTATTTTCTAGCTATGGGGGTTCATTAAGATATGGCATCACCTTGTTTCATAATTACCTATTCAAGTTTAGCATCTTCAACAGCAATCCACATTCTGAACCACATATCAACATACTTGTACTATTATATATTACAGAACAAATCTATTCTCTATTGAACTACATCATACCTTCAACATTATCAAAACATGCTATTCCTCAACAATTCATATCAATAACTGACCATCATCATCATCATTGCTTCAACAAATTACTTGATAACTTCAGTATTACCACAACATGTCTTCACTGCTATAAATTCCATATGTCATTACGCAAATACTTCAGAATCTCACATGTACCTAACATCATCAATGTGACTTAATCTGTACTGCTATAAATGAAAATCTATGCCTCTCCTGTATTCTGTGCTGCTGATTCTATATGTTTTCTTTATGCTTGTTCATAGGAGTGTTTTCTGACTCTTATGTATATGCATTAGTACAATAGTTTTTCTTGTGCATACTGTGTGGCATACTGGGGGTCTTGCCCTGGGAAATTTTCTAAATTTTAGATGAAAAATAGTGAGTTTTAAATTATTTTAAGCATTTTAAAGTCATTTGATCAGTGAATATATAGCTCTGAAAACACTGAAATTATATTTAAACAAATCCTAAACTATCATTAAAAGAATAAAACATAAAATATTGCTGTTACACAGTAATAGCACGATTAATAAGTGAAAAAGCTAATTTAAGCTTACTTTGAATAAGGCTCCTGGTTCATTAAATAAAAACAAAATCTCAAAGTTAATGCTTTAACACAGTTAATAAAGCTAATACAGTATGTCTAATACTTTCAGTCAAAATGTAAGTAAATAGTGGGTTTTAATTGGGTCTTACACCCAAAAAATATTTAAGTATTTGAAAATAACTAATACAGTAATATAGTAACATAGTAATACAGTACTAAACTAGTGCTAATATTTTGAAACTGAAAATTTAACATTATGTAGGTATGTAATTCCCTATTTTATAAAGATTTCTAATATTGCTCTAAATGCCATTATTAGGGCTAGAGTGTCTTTAGAAAGGTGCAAATGTCGACCATCTGACTGGATTTCTGAATATGAAGTCGTTGATGACTGGTTGGATATCCAATTCATCCAAAACATCTCGGTGGGCATGAAGAACAGCCAAGTTGTTCAATCATTTCTGTCCCATTGTTGATCGGAGATATGACTTCAGATGTCTAACGGCGCTAAATGTCCAGTCTACTGTTGCTGTCATGATTGGAACTACTTGGAGAAGCTTAATGCACTTCACTACTTCACATAACAGTTCTCCAACTGCACGCTCTTGTGTAATGTACTTTCTTACATCACGAATGTTTTTTAAGACCAGTTGTTTTTTATTCGCGATATCGGCTAACTTATTCAAGTGTAAGCGCAGTCTCTCAATGTCTAGGTCATTTTTGAAAAACTCAGTTGATTTTTCCAAATTTGTTTCACTACTGTTTACTAAAAGCAAGCACTCTTGTTCGACTCCAATGACCTGTGTGAGTCCAGTTGGAGCAAACTGCTCAGTAAGGCAAGATTGCACCATTTCGCAAACTTCAATGTAAATAGCTTTGTAGTATTCCTTTGAGGTTTTGAAAGTGTGCAGTGAGCTGGCTTCATTGTTTCCGTACTTCTTTGGTATACTCCGATTCCGAGGAACCGAAGGATCATCAACTTGTGAAGGTTTCTCTTTTAAACACAATTCCCAAAAGCATTTAGAACTACCATACCTTCCATTCAATATACAAATCAAGCCCTCATATATTTTTTCCATATCAGCAACACTTAGACGAGGGCACTGAATTTTTTCATTAATATCCTCTACTGGGTTCATTGCATGGCAACAATGACATAAAAAGAAATAAGTCTTGAATTGTAACATTGACTCAAGGTAACCTGCACATTTGTAATCAGCCTCTGTTTTGTCCTCTGCAGAAAATGTTTCATGAAACTCTAGAAGTTCTTCAAAGTTTTTCAATATTCTCAATATTCTTGCATAGTCCATCGAGTTGGGCAAAGGGGTCATAGACCAGCTTGGTCATTGGCACTCTCTCAGCATATGCTTCTGAAAAGTCCCATACTTTTGTTGGATTCCCTTACGGTGTTTATTAAGTCCTAGGCTAAAGCCATAATATCCCTCATAGACATAAGATGGTGGAGACTGTCTACAACTGCCAAGTTTTAACTGTGAGCAGTGCAGTGCACATAACGTGCTTTTGGTTGTATATGCAAAACTATCTTTTTTAGTCTGTTGAACTTACCTCTCATATTCGAAGCACCATCGTAGCACTGTCCTCTTAAGTTATCCATTGACAACTCAAGACGAGCAAAAATGTCTTTTAAAATACTAAACAGAGTTTGTGATTCACTGTTTGGGGTCTCGTATAAGCCAATAAAGTCTTTGTTGATGATTAAGGAATCATAGACAGTACGAATACAAAATGACACTTGTTCGTGAATCGAAGAATCACTTGTTTCGTCAACCATAATGGAAAAATGTTCAGCCTTCTTGATTGAAGCCAATGCCTTTCTCAACACAGACTTTCCTAGTAGATCAATGATCTCATTTCGAATATTGTGGGCTATCCACTTATACCCCGAATGCCCTAACCAAACATTAAACTTAGGTATTTCATTCTTTCAGAGTTCCAACAACTGAAAAAAAAATTGAGTTTACATCTTAGTGGCCTCTGATTGCTAGTCCTTGTCCACATAGAAATCGCACAGTAGTAAAAATTGTCCCAAGAGCTAAACAGCCTTTCTTCATATCACTATCTAACTCTTCATTCAATTTGGAGGCCACACTTCGGTCAGTGATAGAATTTAGTTTCAGAAACCTTCTTTATGCACAAATGTATTTTCATGAAGACAGAATTTTTCCAAATCCTTTTTCCAGTTAGAAAACCCTACAGAAGTAAATGCATATTCTTTTTTTGAAGAAAATCATAATAGATTTTTAGCATGTGCCTATTTGCAGGTTTCGCAAAGAACTTTTTCGGTAGATGCTTCATATTCTAGCCATGTATATTTGATCAACCAAGACTTCTGAAATGATCTTCCCATACCGGATTGTCCAGGTTTTGGTTGTGAATAGTTTTTGTTTGAAGACAATGAAGCAATTGACAACACAATAATTGTTGGAGGTTGACTTGCAGTATCATCATCTTCCAAGTGTGCCTTTTTGGTAACAAATTTATCCATTGCAAACTTAATTCACAATACACTAAGAGACTAAAGTAAACAAATAAAATATAGTCATATAAAATAGTCCGCTAGATACTAAAGTCAGAACACTAAACACGTCTCCAGCATGCACTGAACGTAACTATTCACAACTGAATGACTGCAACAGCAGGGTGGGCTTTATATAGCTGCATCGTCGTAATGTCTCGAAGCATCAAGGCGATGCAAGGCAGTGAGTTCCAGGCACTTCTGCTCCAGTCCTTTTGATGTTGCTGTGGCTGCAGCAGTGGCCCACTGGTGCCAGACTTTACCCGATGGTTCAAGCACCAGGAAAAATTCTAAGTGTGCCTGCAGCACCATAACACCATCATGGTTCACACCACTCGTTTTCAGTTAACCTGCTTACTACCATAATAATTATTTGTTTTAACTCATTACTGAATGTATTTTAAAAGGTAACTATCGTCAAATGAGGAAAATAAAAAAATTCCAACATAATTTTATGATTTTACAGATCATAGTATCACTGATAATTTTCTTAAATTATTGGGGGCTACCCCCCCCCCCCCCCCTCCCCCAAATGAATTTTTGAGGGGGCTTGGGGCCCCTCAGGCCCCATGGAGTCGGCACCTGTGTGTATGCTATAGGGCATCTGGCTCAGAGCTACATTTCTGCCAAGTACTTCAATGGTATCACAGAAGGAACATCCAGCTTCTTCATAGCCCTATTCTGTGAACTTATTCAAACTCAGTGAGGTGTTGATAATGGCATCTTTCTTGTGTTAGAGAATTTCTTGACTAACTCACCACATCCAATCTCATAGGCAAATAATGCTCATGTATTTAAAGCAAATCTGATTTGCATTCTCAGTGTGGCACTTCTAGCACCACTCTTATGGGGTTGGTATGAAACTTGGGTGACATCATCTTTCAGATGTAGAAACACACCTACCAGCCTTTGTTTATGTCACATAACTCATTCTTGGTGTTACGATTTTTTTCCATCTGTGTGTGTGTGTGTGTGTGTGTGTGTGTGTGTGTGTGTGTGTGTGTGAGAGAGAGAGAGAGAGAGAGAGAGAGAGAGAGAGAGAGAGAGAGGAGAGATATGTGCTGAAATTATAGTATAGCTAAAATCAGTAATACCTAGAAGTTCTGGAAATGAATATTTATGAACAAATTTGAAACACATATTTGGAGTATATTGTATGTCTAATATGTATGTCTGTATTGTACTGTTATCAAATGCTAAATAAAATAAAATAATAATTGTAACAGTAATAAAACATGAAAATCTATGCCTCAGCTGACAAGATGTTCTTTGCTGTTGATTTTATGTATTGTAAAATAGAAAAACAAACTGCCTTCAGCCACAAATCATGATTGTTATTTCATTGTATTGAAATAAAACTCATGATTTGCAATTGAACAGGCTTGTTGTTCTTTTATTACACAAGTACTACAGTCACAGAAGTAACACTAACACCAGTGGATAAAATTAAGATTCTCTAGCGTCCCATGTGTCAGTTCCATGCACTCACATAAAGTTGCAGTGTTGTGCAGTGACAGTGCAGTGTTGTATGTGCATGGCAGGTGAATCACAATAGAGTAGTTCTACACCTGGCCATTAGGATCACAACACTGCATGTACAATTCATTTCTCCATGCGCGTGGTTACTCTTAGATTTAAAATTTGTCCCTGTTGTTTTTCTATTTGACCACTCTCTGGAACAATGCTATGAAGTCTTCTAGTGCCCATTCTGATTCAAATTGTAATTCTAGAAGGAGGCTAAATCTTCAATCAAGTTATCCTTCAGTTATAATGTGGAGAGTAGACTTACATGCTGGAATCAATAAAATCTCTTCTCCAATTCCTGAGGTTATTCCTCCTAAGTATAGAAAACATTGAGCAATATTTTGGCAGCAATTCCCTGCAAGGACCAACAAGAGGTGACCCCAACATGAGTGGGAAGAACAGTACTGCATCAGAGTCTCTGTGAATTATGTAATGGTCAAAGAGTGGACCATTTCAAAATTAGCAATCCACCTTTCACCATTCCGGCCAGACAATCCTGTCCTTTGGTTCATACAAACAGAGGCAAGTTTCTGTTGCATGGGAGTAATGGCTGACATGACTAAGTATGCCCTCATCATAAGTCAATTGTATCATAAGTCAATTTGCAGCCAAGATGCAAGACATTGTTACTGAACCACCTGAGATGGACTCATACACTAATCTCAAGATAGAACTGATAGGACGTATGGCTGCCTCCTAGGGGTATCACTTTAGGCATGTGCTAAGACAGGAAGAGATTGGTGATAGGAAGCCATTGCAGTCCCTACATCAACTGTGCAGTGAAATTGTCACAGTCATGGTAACGGCTAACTTGCTACATACATTACTGGGTAGGGCAGTCGTGGGGCCAGATAACTGTGCAACAACCACATCAACAGTACTGCAGGCTGACCCAGACTCGCTTGTGGCAAAAGGCGAAATATTGTCCACCCAAGTCTGCACACTGTCATCACATGATGGCACCAGAAACAGTAGAGAATGATACTGATGACATTTGATGAGTAGGACTGCCAGCCGCACCAGGACTCAATCGAGTGATACACAGATATGTTGGTACCATCACCAATTTGGTGATCAGGCAAAGAGGTTTTCACCACGTTGTTCATTCTAAAATGCTGCCAGCATTAGGTATAAGGCAGAACTGACTGCCAAACATCCTCTAAGTGTTGTCTGATGGCTACTAACAACTCTCCAATTGCAGCTTATGACACTCAACAGTTAGAGCTTAGCTTAACCTTGGACTGCAACCCCCCTCCCAAATACAAGTGGGATATCACTGTCACAGACATGACAGAGGCCATCATTGGAACAGACCTCCTGGCACACTTTTGGCTACTACCCAGTGTGACGAGTGCCCACTTGGTGGACAGTGTCACCGGCCTCGCTGACACCAGCTTCCACTGTACAAGTTGATGCAGGCTTCTGGTGGTGAGTATATTGCATTGCTGAGTGACTACCTGAATTTGACAAGGCCACTTGGTGGCCCAAGATGCCTACCACATGATACAGTGTGTTATATTAAAATAACAGGTGGATTCAATATGGTGGGCAGGCCTAGATGCTTGGCTCCAGACCATTTAGCAGTTTTGAAAGCCGAATTTGATTCAATTGTACAGTAAGTCATATGCCAAAGAAAGGTAGAGCCTGGCATCCATGCAGTGACTATCATGCACATAACTCTCAAACAATTTGTGACAAATATCCTGTACCACTGTTAGGTCTACAATTGCTTGCTACATGGTGCAGCCATTTTCACTGTTTCGGACTGTGCATAAGCAAACACCCAGATACCTGTAGCTGCAGAAGACATTCCAAAGACCACCATAATCACACCTTTTGGTTTATACGAGAGCATGTGTATGACCTTCGGCTTACACAATGGAACTCAAAAGTGGCATATCTATAGAATATCTATAGATTCCGTTCTTCAAGGACTACCATTCTACTTTGCATATCTCAACAATATCCTGGTGTTCTCCACCAATTCAGAGCAACATTGCCAGCACTTGTGTGAGGTATTTGGATGACTAGAACAATATGGAGTTGCACTGAACATAGCCAAGTGTATTTTTGGGGAGCCAGAAATGACATTTCTTAGTAATAAGATCTCAGTTGTGGGCTCCCTTCCTCTGATGGAGAAGGTAGAAGCAATACTACAGCTATCCAGGCCAGCTACATTAGAAGAATTATGATGGTTCTTGGATACGCTTAATTTCTAGATGCAACACCTTCCGGATGCAGCAGAGTTACATGAACCTTTGACAGAAGCATTGTGAGTTCTTAGTGTTAATGACAAGTCTCTTGTGCACTGAGCAGATAATTTGTGCTTCATGTTCAAGACTCCAAAGAAGAGCACGGCTCATGCAGTGCTTTTAGCACACTCGAAGCTCAATGCACTGCTAGCTACTGTGGATGCGAGCCAGATAGCCACTGGTGCAGCTGGAGTCAGCAGTGGGTGTACAACACCTGGCAGCCAAGTTATGCCATCCAGGTGTTCAACCAACCTTCCGTCCGGGACTCAGCACTATGTGAGTCTGGACACGCAGAAAGACTTCCATGAGTGGATCAGATCCTGTCTCAAGTACCAGTGATGCAAGATTTGTCAGCAAGTGCATTCCGCGAATTGGCGATTTCCCAGATACCACCACATGTTCACCAATGTGTATTTGGTTCTGGTTGGCTCACTTCACCCATCAGACGGACAGCAGTATTTGCTGACCATGATTGACTGTTATACCTGTTGGCATGAAGCAGTACCAACGAAGAGTATCACAATTGAGACATTAGCTTCCATTTTTGCAGTGACATGGTTAGTGAGATTTGGTGCCCACTGGATGTTAATATGACCATGGATACCAGTTTGAGTCAGACTAGTTCACTCAGCTGGCCGAGTTTTGTGGATACACCTGTCACAAGACCACAAGCTACCACCTGGAAGAAATGGCATGATTGAGTGCTGTTACCATTTTCTGAAGGCAGTGTTAATGTGCCATGATGAATCTTGGATGTTGGCACTTCCCACGAGCTTATTGACAGCGTTCAAGTTAGACATCAATGCATCAGCAGGAGAATTAGTTTATGGCAAAACATTTGCCTTCCTGGTGATTTTGTCAACACAGAAACTATCAAAATGACCATACAAGACCAACTAAATTTTTTATGGTGCTTACGACAGCATGTGCCCAAAATCTGGTCACCAAAGGTTTTGCAATATGATACACCACACTCTTTTATGCACCAAGACCTCAAGCACTGTACACATGTGATGCTCTGTGCAGAGGGCATTAAACCTTCACTTTAAGCGCCAGGCCTGTACAAAGGTCTCCAGAGACATGTGCAAACAATAGACATTCTGCTGAATGGTAAGACAGCAGCTATCTCATTGGACTGTGTAAAGCCAGCATATATCTTCCTTGAGACACAATAACCAATGGTCCACCATAGATGATGGCAAGCCTCCCATCGAGACTCCACGAGATGTCCACCGCCTTGTAGAGTGCAGTGTCCACTGACTGCTACAGTACCTCCTGTAGCATGGACAACGCGGTCTGACCACCAAGTCCTCTTCTCGGTGAGACTCTTCGATACCAGTGCTTCGCTTCCACAGGGGGATGATGGTGGGGGGGGGGGGGGGTGCTGATGTAGTGCCCTGTGAATCTGCCCTGAGAAGTGATAGTCCAGTGTCGTGTGTGGATAGCAAGTGAATCGTGATCAAGTAGTTCTGTGTGTGCAATACATTTTTCCATGAGCACAGTTACTCTTATACTTAAAATTTATCACTATTGTTGTTCTATTCGACTACTCTCTGACACCTTGCTACAAAGTTTTCTATCATCCTTTCTGATTCAGATTGTAATTCTGTAAGGAGGCTAGCGCTTAAATTAAGTTACACTTTTGTTACTATGTGGAGAGTACTCTTACGTATTGGAATCAATAAAATCTGTTCTCCCATTCCTAAGTTTATTCATCCTAAGTACAGAAAATGTCAATTAAGGGTTGGGCAGCAATTCCCTGCAAGAACCAACAATTCTATATTTGTTTTATTCTTGTTCATATATGTGTGTTCTGAATATCATGCAAGTGCAATAATATAATAAAATGTTTTTCTTTTGTACCATGATCGCAAACCATCCATTCATCTCTTGTTTCTTGCACCAGCTACTTGCACAGTAACTAATGTCTTCACACCAGCCCCTCATCCTCCCCTTCTTTTAAAGCTGGGTACACAAGAAATATTGGAGTACTGGTGCTTAACCTGTCAGCCAATGCTCGTTATGATTGACTGGGAGGAGGTATGTTGTGGCAGCAGCTGGCAGAGTAGCGTGGGCCTCCTGAGCCTCTGGGAGGTTGCAGTGTTACTTGGTGTCGTAGGCTTGACCTTATCGGGTGGAAAACTTACAGGGTGGTGCTGCAGGGGTTCCTTCTTGTAGAGGTAGGCAGGTTTAGTCACTCTGTGGAGAGAGTTTTATGCCTGCCATTCAGATCAATCTTGGAAGTGTTCTACTCTTTAAAAAGCACTGTATAGTGACCAGTATATGATGGACATAGCAGTAGGCCTCAATATCATCTCTGGGTCAGACATGTGATGCTGTAAACAGATCTTTATGGGTGAAAACATTTCTCTCTCAGTGCCTGACTGGTAGGTTTCCATGCAAATGTCTCATCTGGGACCTGAACTGTTGTTAAACTTTGTCTCTCTTTCTTGAGTGGTCAGCTAAAGCTTTGCTGGTACAATGAGATCATCAGGCATGTGCAACAGCTCGGCAAAGACCAGTTGGACACGTAAACATTGCAGATCCTCCTTCACTGATGTGCACAAGCCTAACAATACCAACAACAAGGAATCTGTCCATGTTGCAGCTCTCCATCTTTCTATTACTATCAGGATGTCAGTTAGTGGTGCAAAGATGGTAGCAGCCACACAGCTGACAAATCTCATTAACAGCTATGACATGAATTGGCATCCACAGTTAATTGTAATGGTTTGAGGAATGCCAAACCTCGAAAACTATGTAAGCAATGATGCCTTTGCAACTGCCTCTGTGGGGAGTCAGGCTCCAGGGCTCTGTTGATACACATCTACAGAGCAGCAAGTTGAGTATTTATCATTTTCTGTGTTTTCCCCATGCTGTATTTATTGAATTTCATGCATGTTTTTCTGTTTAAGATTTTTAATCTTATGTTTTTGTAAGTGTAAAGTCATTCACTCTAGCACAGTAGCTGCTTACTGAACGGCCAGCTGTATTGCTCATTAACGTATCAGCATCCATTAATGACACATCAGGAGGGTGGAAAGTTGCATTTCTAGGTTCTGTCTGCTTTTATAGTTTACTTCTTCAGTTAACCTTGCTAGGATGGTTAGGATATGTGCATGCTGTGTGCAATTGCAGGAGGAGCTGGTTGCAGTTCATGAATAGGTGAATACATTTTTTGCTACAGTCAGTCAGCTTCAGGTTACCTTGGGGTGTTAGCTGTTAGCACTGAGAGCTCTATGCAAACACAGCTGCTATTGGTCACTAAGTGAAAGCCATCGGCCACTGCATTGTCAGTGGTGAAAGGTAATGTCTAAAATTTGGCATTCTCAGCACCCTCTTGACATTGTGGATCTAAGAATATTGAATACCCTAATGATTTCTGAAGTGGAATGTCCCTTGTATCTAGCTCCAACGTCCATCCTGCATTCAAAGTCTGTTAATTCTGATCATGCAATCAAAATCATGTAGGAAACCTTTTTACATGAATCACCAGAGTTCAAATGACAGTTCTCCCAATGCATTGACCTTTTATACCTTGTATACACAATACTACTGCCATCTGTATATGTGCGTATCGTTATTCCATGACATTTGTCAGCGTAACACCGAAGAAATTGCAGAAAGATAGAAAATGAAGCACATGGGCTCTGCATAAGTTCAAAGAACCAGATGTTGTTGAGAGTTTCAAAGGGAATGTTAAGCAATGATTGAATAGGGGAAAGGAATATGGTAGAAGACGAGTGGGTAACTTTGAGAAATGAAATAGTAAAGGCAATTGATGATATAATAGGTAAAAAGACAAGGCCTAGTAGAAATCCTTGGATATCATAGGAGATGTTGAATTTGATGGATGAAAGAAGAAAATATAAAAATGCAGCAAATGAAGTAAGTGAAAGGGAATATAGACATCTAATAAATGAGACTAACAGGAAATACAAAATGGCTAAGCGGGAATGGCTAGAAGACAAACACAAACCTATAGAAGCTTGTAAAATTAGGCAAAAGATGGATACTGCCAACAGGAAAATTAAAAAGGGCTTTTAAGAAAAGAGAAGCAGCTGTATGAATATCAATGGCTTATATGGAAAACCAGTACCAAGGAAAGAAGGAAAAGCTGAATGTTGGAAGGAGTATGTAGAGAGGCTACACAAGGAACATTAGCTTGAAGGCAATATTATAAAAAGGAAAGAGGAAGAAGAAGAAGACAAGATGGGAGATATGAAACTGCAAGAAGAATCTGATAAAGTGCAGAAAGACCTAAGTCAAAACAAGGCCCCTGTAGTAGACAACATTCTCTCGGAACTGCTGATATCCTTGGGAGAGCCGGACATGACAAAAGTATTCCACCTGGTGTGCAAGATGTTTGAGACAGGTTAGATACCATCAGTTTTCAAGAAGAATGTAATAATTCCAGTTTCAAAGAAAGCAGAGCTGGCAGACGTGAAATTACTGAACTCAGTTTAATAAGCCATGGTTGTTAATATTGACATGAGTTGTTTACAAAAGAGTGGAATAATTAGTAGAAACTGGCTTTGGGGAAGGTCAGTTTGGATTCTGGAGAAATATAGGATCAGGCAAAGCAATACTGATTCTATGATTTATGTTAGAAAATAGGTTAAACAAAGGAAAATGCACACTTATAGAATTTATGTACTTTGAGAAAGGTTTTGATGGTGTTTACTAGAATACACTCTGTGAAATTCTTAAAGTAGCAGGGCTGAAATATGAAGGTCAAGATGTTATTTACAACTTGTACAAAGACAGACTGTAATTATAAGGGTTGTAGGACATGAAAGGGAAGCTGTAGTTCAGAAGGGACCGAGACAGAGTTGAGCCTATCCTGCTGCTCAATCTGTACATTAAGGAAGCTATAAAGAAACCAAAGAAAAAATTGGAGAAGGAATAATGTTCAAGGAGAAGAAATAGAAACTTTAATGTTTGCTGATGCCATTGTAATTCTGTCAGTGACAAGTAAGGGCTTGGAAGAGCAGCTGAATGGAATGGGTAGCGTCTTGAAAGGAGGATATAAGATAAACATCAAGAAACGCAAAACAAGTATAACAGAATATAGTTTAATCAAATCAGGCAATGCTGTGGGAACTGTATTAGGAAACGAGACACTGAAAGTAGTTGGTGAGTTTTGCTATTTGGGCAGTAAAAGAACTGATGATGGCTGAAGCAGAGAAGATATAAAATTTAAATCAGCAGTGGCAAGAAAAGTATTTCTGATAAAGAGAACACGTGAAAAATTCAGTTTAGGAAGTATTTTCTGAAGGTACTTGTCTGGACTGTAGGCTTGTATGGAAGTGAAACATGGACAATAAGCAGCTCAGACTAGAGTAAAATGGAAGCTTCTAAAATGTGGTACTGCAGAAGAATGGTCAAGATCAGGTGGGTGGACTGTGTTACAAATGAGGGATTACTGAGTAAAATTGGAGAGAAAAGAAATTTCATTCATAACTTCTCTAAAGGAACAGATTGGTTAATAGGATGCATTCTGAGACAACAAGGAATCATCATTATAGTATTTGAGTGAAGTGTGGGGGGTAAAAATTGTAGAGGAAAGCCAAGAGATAAATACAGTAAGCAGGTTTAAATAGATGTATTTTCACAGTTGTTTTTTAGAGAAGAAAAGGCTTGAACAGGATAGAACAGTTCGGAGAGATGTATTACACCAATCTTCAGATAGAAGACCAAATCAACAACAAATATTTATCATGTTCTAAGCAAAACATATCAGTGAAACCCAGGTAACAAGTTGAGGATAGGAAAGGATCAAACATCAACATGCGGGAGGGAGACCCATCAGATAGTTCATCATTTGCACCAAATTAACATTTATTTAAGAAAAACATACTGATCAGTTAAATTCCAGGTTAATAACAATCATGAAAGCTATCAGAATTATAGTGAAATATAAAGTGACAAACTACTGAAATTTACCAATATAAGCAAAAGAATACAGTATTCAGTAAACACAAAGCATCCAAGTTTATAAGATTAGTAATGAAATTTGAAACGTAATTTACAAAATTCATGAGTTAATCCCACCAAACTCCACAGCCTACAACCCTGGCGGCAGTTGGACAACCCAGATATAGCTCCAAGGAACAAGACAACTACTCACTTTTGCTAGGTATGACAGGTGATGCAGCAAAGCGCTCCCACGGCAATAACTTAGACCTCGGACTTTAGGCAGGATGCCGCCAAGGTAGCGGCCTGGACGTCACGGCTGCAAACACCAAGGTAGACTTGTGTTTTTTGCAGTCAACTATAAACATAAATCACATGTGAGGCAGCACTCTCAAACAATAACAGAATATTCACTCACAAATGGTGAGACTCACTTTAGCAAGGTAAATTCAACTCCTAACCTTTGATAAAACAAATAGTTAAAGCCAAACTTAAATTTGCTAAGACTGACAGGGATAGTTAGAAAGGATATTGTCGTATACAAATACATACGCTTCTGTCTAGGTAAGATGATAAGCAATTACATGTGACGGAGAAGGTCCAGGTATCAACAGAGCAGTCGCAGTTAAATCCTTAAGCAAGGAAGAAAATTTCTCTCAGTAGTAGCCCTACATAATTCAGTTATGACTAAAACACATTAACATAGATTAGAATAAACACATTTTGCTAAATCACAATTAGATTTCAAATTCATACCCAGTACCTGTACAACTGGGTACAGTGCCACTCACCAGTGTTACCACTTCAATCCATAACATTGCACCCCAGGTGGGTGCACACAAGTGGTTTACCAGTTAACAGAATCACATGCCTTCAAAAAAGACACACTAAAAACCATCGGCCTCTCGCAAGCCAAGTCACACCTCAGAACAAACAAATACATATTATTCAGTGAACATGACACAAAATATTGGGCCAATTTTCCTTTAAAGAACACCACCACACAGCCAGAATGTCCATAGGCCGTATGTTATAATGCACTCTCCCCACATCAATTATCCTTTTAACTCCTTTTCAAAAAAGCAGGAAGAGGCCCCCATCACCAGAGCTCCAGAGCATGACCTTCGTCACCTTCTTTAGCAGATGCCCAATTTATTTGACAAGTCGCACAGCGATCTGGCTGGGTACATGCATTGTCCATACCAAACCTGCCCAACCAAAGCCCACTGCCAGGCACTGCTGCTCCAGCCCTCCTCCTTCTGTCACGTGCTGTTCACAACTCACTCCAACGCGGCGAGCCTCCGCGACTCAACCAGGAAAACCAAAGGTAAGTCACAAGGCAGGTGACTATTGATACCGGTGCCAGAGGTAGTTAGGCCAACAACCCGAGCCACCATGGCTCAATCAGTTGTATCATATGTAGAAAGTAGTCAACTCATTATAAATCACTTCAAAGCATAGTAACATTCAAGTGAAATAGTTAGTTTCTTGGCAAAATATAAGTAATATCATGTGTGTGAGCATCATCTGAACAAACTGATCCAATTACACAGTCAAATCCTTTGCAAAAATATGACAATAGCATAATACAAACTATATTCAGATGTAAATGTAAGCATCCAACTAGGCAAATAGCAATAATAATCATAAGCAAAGAAAGATATTAATAAATATGAGGCAGAATTGCTGACTAATACTTACCTTCAAGATGTGGAATGTTTAGTAGTGCTGACAGATGCACATAAAAGAAACAGTGAGAATGTTATCATAGCTTTTGGAACTATTAGTTCCTTGCTCAGGGAGGAGAGAAGGGTAGAGTGAGGTGGTTTAAATAGGAAAGGCAGGTCTCTAAAACCATAGAATGAGAGGACCTGCCTGTAGTGAGGACAAGGGTAAATGAAGATGGAAGGGGAGGCCTCAGAGAGAGTAGGAGGTAAGAGGTGGAACACTGATTTAGTGATCATCCATTTTATCATGTACAATGATATAGGTCTTGCCATATGTCAATACACAAAAAACTTAAATAATAGTGCCTGTGTACAACTCGTGCAGATAACTAAGTATATAAACAGACTGGTAAATGTTGTGCCAGCTTCAGTCCAGAGATGATAAGAGCAGAATGAGAATTGAAGATAGATTAGGGGGAAGAGGAATGAATAGTGCAATTAAGTTTTGGAAAATGAACATACATATAAAGAAAGGAAAATGCCCTTGCAAAAACTAGCATTATGAGACAATGTTACTTACCTTCAGGAAGCAAAAAATTTAGTACTGCTGATAGGCATACATAAAACTGACAATACTATCCTAGTGTTCAGGTCTATCAGGTCCTTACTCAGGGAGGGAGAGGGATTAGATTGAGGGAGGTTGAAAAGGAAGGACAGGTCACTCAGACCCCAGAATGAGAGGGACTCACTAGTTTTGAAGACGAGGGAGACCTCACAACAGTTTCGTCCCCTCATACTTGCTTCTGAACATCCTGCCCTTTCTTTTTAACCTTCCTCACTCTATCATTTTCTCTGCCCCAAGGAAGGACCTAATAACTCTGTAGGCTACTATAGTGTCACATACTTTTATATGTGTCTCTCAGGAACACTAAATCTTTTGCCTTTTGAATATAATAATTTCAAATATTTCAGAGTTACAAAATAAATTACTGAATCCACATACATTTATAAACTATGTAATACCTTGCCACTAGAAGATATAAATGAACAAACTGATACTTCACATATCGCAAAAATCACACTGCAAAACATTATGGCACTGTGAAACCCTAAACAGAGCCTACTGATATCACTGATAACATTTTAGTCTCACTTCAAGATCATAGAAACTGAAGCATGGGAATGCTCCCATTTTATTTCCATTGCCAATACTGACTGAATACTAAGTGTAGCACAATAACACAGGCTGTTTCATCATTTATAGTTGTCATGAATTGTTGGAATTTGAATCAGTAGATTAGAATTAATGTTTCTATAGGAAGCCTTTGTTGGAATGCTATGATGAACAATAACTCAGTCATTCCCAAAACTTACAGAGTTATCTACTGATAGCCTTACTGTTGAAATGTCATAATATGATACCACCTGTCCATAAATCCTGTTAGTGCAACAAAATGCACTAGATAGCACTAGTTATTTATTGATTTCTGTCATGAGTTCTGCTTGTGTGTTTAAAAAGATTGAAATAACATAATGGTGGTAACAGGTCTCAAATTTGGAAGGATCACTACCTTGATTCCATTGTTTTCACAACAGAAAGAAAATTTCATCTATAAAAAAAACACAATGATAAGATTTCATCAATCACTTTTTAAGATAACATGATTCAGGGGCTGACATTTATTGATGGAAGTTGTGTTTGCCTTCTTAAGTCATTGCACACAGAAATACATCTTCTTTCAATTATACTGCTTACTTTAACTTTGTAATACTTCCTAGGGAATGTACCTAGATTTTAAATGTTAAGTATCCCCAAATTAATTAATAAAAATTTGACACAGGGATCTTCTCATGTCAGGACTTGAGGACAACATTGTAGAATTTCAGTTGGCGCTTTGAATGTGATGTTGCTATTCAAGAATTTTCCTGTACTAAAAGCAGTGAAATGGGGGAAAAGGAAAGAGAAAAGAAAATGCCATTGACACTGAGAAAACTTTCCCAAATAATTTATGGATAGAAAATGAAAAGCATTGTATTTCCTTAAGGATGACCTACAAGCCCTACACTGTATTCTGTAAAACTGGAACAAACATAAGAAGTGTTGAGAATTTATATTTGTTTATTAGTTTTGTTTGATCTTTGTTGCCTTTCCAACAGTAGGACTTATTCCTCAAAATATGTAAATTATGTATCAAATGGTGTCCATAATGATCTGACATTTAGCAACTTCAACTTATTATTATTCCTCCTTGAATAAAATATTCATGCTTCATTTTAATATATTAATTAAGTAGGGTAAAAATATGTTGCTGAAGCAGAAATATTAAATGATATAACAGTTTATCAAAGGCTTCTATTATTCTCTTTATTTGTACACCTATGAATGTGATGCTTCATTATTATTGGTACACACAGCAGCTTGCATCTATGCATCCATTTCTGTTCTTTATTCCTAATGTTAAACCAGTTCTCTTAAGCACAAAAGTAACTAGTTAGTTCTTGCATCCCATTGTTATTGGTCATTTACGCTTTGCTCATGTTACCTCTTTTTTTCATCATATTCTAGGTGACTTAAGAAATATATCTTCTACATCTGTTAATATTACAGAATATTTATTCTTCCTTATCATTTCTTTTCTAAAACTCATTTAGCAAATTGAACTGTCTGACATGCTGGTACTCAGAACTGAGTGTGCATTTTTATGAATAATGTTCTGCCAGATAAAAATCCATAACAAACAGAGTCAAAGCTCCTTATCTTGTGACAGATGAACCTTATAACAAGAAATCTGAGTAATTTTCTCTGCACCAGCTGCACTTCTGTAGTTTGTAAGGATTAGTACTACACTGGTTTGTTAATTTCTTCCTAAGAAATACACACCCAGCACAATAATATCTCATCTCATTGTTCTTCACAGTAATGTAGATGTGACAAACATGAATTTATCTGTAGGGGTAGTCCCATGTATGACATTTGTTTGAAACTAAAATTCTGTTGTTTGCTTGCAGTTACTTCATATTCAATCTAGTTCTATAATTCTGTAGTTCATGACCCATTCATTCTTAATAAATATTGCTGCTGATGTTTTGCTATGCTACTGTATCACTGTGCTATTTGTATTTTAATTGCAACTGCACAAATAACTTATCTGTTCCATAATCAAGTAGTTTATTTATTTATTTATTTTTGATTTGTATGATCTGTATTATTAAAAGCATAAGTATACAATTGCACTCTTTTTATCAGACATTTCACCAGATCAACTTCTGTCATTGTGCAGGAATATCTTTCATCAAATCATGTGGTACACCGAGATTTAGCGGCTCGAAATGTTCTTGTCTGCTCCAACCGTACTGTGAAGATATCTGACTTTGGACTAAGCCGTGATATTTATGAGCAGAACATCTATCGCAAGACTGGATCAGGTCGCCTACCAGTGAAGTGGATGGCCATTGAATCACTTGTTCATCAGATATATACATCACAGAGTGATGTGTGAGTAAGAACTCTTCCCTTACTCTCATGTATGTTGTGTGGTGAATGGTAAAAAAAGTGAATACTTCAGAATTTCATGTAATTATGTTGGTGCCATTCCAGTGTGGCAGGAACTTGTTTCCATTTTTATCATGGCAACATGCAGATAACTTGAAAACTAATGCTTATATCACTAATAAATACTGATTCTGTTGACAAGTTGTATATTCTGAAAGACATTATTATCATATAATAGCAAAACTATGCTCTGCATCTTGAGTTCATCTAACTTCTCTTTCCTGTATATTTCTTCGTTATATCTGATTTGTTAATTGACCTCCCTGCCTGGCTAACTTATTGAGTGTTTTCACTTTCTTTCTTGCTGACATTTCAGTGTGTATTTCCCTCTTCTTCTCACCTGCCTCCTCTGTTCATCTCGAGTCATGTGACTTTTTTCCTGATTGTGGACTAGTTCCTTTCCTCTCAACTCTGTTTAACCAGCTGAAAGAAACCTACAATTTTGGAAACTACAGTTTCTGTCGAATGTTTTATGTGTCTTGTTAATTTCTGCCACCTTACAAGTAGAACTATTCTCTGTCTTTATTTTTCTATGAGGAGGAATAGTATATTTCTTTGAATATTATCATTTTAGGTTAGGCTTTCAAATAACTAATTATCAACTGAAAGAACACGTTTGCTGTTCACAACAAACATGCTGCTTCAGTCAATACTATATTTCTCCATAAGGACAAATAAAGGTTGAGAATAGTTCTACAGTACTTTCAAGGCAAATATTAATACATCAGTCATAAAATATGGAACAGTTTACACACATATAGCCAAATGTTACTATAGATATGTAAATAAAAGCCTTTTCATACCTAGGTAAATAAGTACATTGTGCTTTATATGTAAACTTTTTCATTTTCTATGGTATTCACACTGTCCATGGTATACTTTGAAACAATATGGTACTCCTGATATACTGTTTCAGAAACTTTTCTCTCAATTCTGTGTCAATAATTGACATTATTTGTTAAGTAGCATAACTATTCCATTCAATTTTTTAAAAAACATTCCTGATTTTCAGCAATATGCATAACAGTTAATATCTTACATGTTATTATCTGTCTAAGCTATGGTTATGCATTAAATAAATAAATAAACCAATGTTGTTACCATTAAACATAGCCTTTCCCAGTATCATCCTCACACTGAACTATCCATCTTATTCCTAATTATTTTGGCAAACACATCCTCACCCATAATTATTTCTCCTTTGAAACCCAAATTTACAAAATAGTCCTCAGAACTGTCACAGGTTGTCATGCGCCTGTTCTCTGTGTCAGAATACTTATGGATTGCTTAGAGCAATGCCTCCCACCCAACACCTTAAACCCCGTACTGGTGGGGATTTAGTGATGACATCTTCATGATCCTGGATCCATAGCAAGGACAGCCTCCATTCTTTCCTCCAGAAACTTAACTTCTCCTCCCACATCTGCTTCTTCTGATATTTCTCCACTAAACAAGCTACTTTTTTGAACGTTGATCTCCACCTCAGATCGTCCAATAAAAACCTATTCATATCCCATATCAACCAACAAAAATAATTGTCTTTCGGCAATGTCACCCATTTCATTCTGAAAAGTTCCTTCTTACGCATTAACACCTGTGGGTGGCACACCTGTCATGGGAATCAAGAGTTATCCAAATATCTTGATGAGCTAGTCCAGGAACAGATTTTTGGGCCCCATCACACTAACAAACTCAATACTACTGTGAATCCAGTCAGTAACCCCTACTCCTCTTTATCCCTCAGTTTCAACCAGACATGGATGCCATGACAAATAATGTGGCTTACTTTCTTGAATACTTTTTTGTGCCTTGAAATAAGCTATATTCTATGCAAAATCTTATTCTCATCCTGCCAAATGATATTCTGTTGCCCGCCTGACTTATACAGTATCATGGTCTGGCCCTATTTCACTGCTGGTTCCATTTCTGGACTTCACAGGTCTTTCCCATGTGAATGACCTAAGAGCAAGAGCCATTTACCACATCCTAATTTAGTCCAGTCACAGCCATTTTCCATGTGATGAAAGATAAGGCCACATATGAAACCAGTCACATTGTACACCATCAGGTATGTGCAGCATTTTGTTTGTGTATGACAGGGTATCAGCTATGTATCTGTGTGGATGGTCACTGCCGCACTGTTGCTTATCACAAATCCAAGTCACCCACTTTCTCAACATGCTGCACACCACAGCATCATTGACTTTGGCCTAAGTCTCTACTAGTCATCATTCACAGCTGCCACCCCCAACCCCTCCCCCACTGACATAGCATTGGATCAAGTTTACATTTGCCTTCTGAACTCTGTCTACAGTGAACACATGCCACTCAATACAGTTTTGGAGGCTGTGACTCTTCAAGTGCGGGTGTCTCTGGATTTAACTGTCTCTAATGTGTATCCCCCTCCCAATGGTGAAGTGTCTCAGACCACACTGTTTGCATTGATTTCTCAGCTTGCCTCACCCTTCTTCATTTCGGATGACTTCAGTGCCCATGATCATCGTGCTCTGCATTATGCTCGAGCTTCTGCATCTGAGAATTATCAGCCATTATTTCCTGTCCTCAAATAATATGTGGAGAAAATTCATTTACCTTTCATTACACATCACTAGAGCCATATAATGCTCTGTCCAGTGAATAGGAATTCCTCATTGCCCCAGTCCTTTGCCCTGACACAGCTCCAGGGCTAGACTGCATCCACGGCCATATGCTCGAACACCTTTCAGTGGAAACTTGATAGGACTGTAAAATACCAGCCAACCAGTTGCAGCATTAAAGGTTTATTAACTTGGTTGTGATTAATATAAGTTTATGTTCTTGAGAAGGAAAATGGACTGCGACACTATGAGCTGCTCAGTAGCTGGAATCCATCTGGCGGCTTATGTCGTGACTACAGATTGGCCACACATCACTCAAATTCACAATCAATGAGTATAAGTATAAAATTCTTTCCTGGGTTAAGTCCCAGCCAATGTTACTTGCCACACTATAAGCCAATGTTTAAAATTTTAAAACCTATCAGTGTACTGCCAATGTCATGTCCTTGCCATTTTCACCCATATCTGGAGTGATGATGTGCTCCCATCTCCGTGGGGAGGAAGCGTGGTTTTCCTGGAACTGAAGGCTTGTAAATGCCCCCTTAGATAGACAGATATAACCAAATTAGACTCACTAATGGCCGCCAAAAGTTGAGACAGATACTGTGTGGTACTTTGAGTCTCAGGGTCTTTTAGCTCTGTCCCAGGGCAGTTTTTGCCATGGCCGTTCTACTGCTGGCAATTTGGTATGCCTGGAGTCTGATATCCAGTGGGCTTTTACCTGAAGTCAACACCTAATCGGTGTCTCTTTCGACTTGCAAAAGGCGTATCGGTGTATGACACCACTTGGCGGTCTCCAGAGCCTACTCCCAATTTTTGTCTAGAACTTCTTGTCACACCATATTATGTGGGTTCCAGCTGGTGCTTTCTGCAGTACCCTCCTCCCCCCTATTTACAAGAGAATGGGATGCTGCAGGATTCTGTATTGAGAGTACACCTTTTTCTAATGTCTCTCGTTGATATAGCTATGGCTGCAGGGTCTACAGTGTCACATGCTTTGTATGCTGATGATTTTTGTATTTACTATTGCACCTTCACTGTGGGTGCTGCTGAACACTGACTGCAGGGTGACACACACAAGATGCAGTCCTGGGCTCTCACCCAAGGCTTTTGGTTTTCAGCCAGCAAGACATGGATCAGGCACTTCTATCACTGTCGTACTGTATTTCCACAATCAGAACTCTGTCTTGATGACCAGTAGCTCAATGTGCTGGAGTATTATCACTTTCTGGGATGAGTCTTCAATGCCCATTGACGTGGTTCCCCATCTTGGACAACTTAAGCAAATGTGCTGTTCATACCTGAATACCATTCACTGACTTGGTAAGATGAGCTTGGAGCACAGACCACTCTATACTGTTGTGGCTTTACGAAGCTCTGATTCTGTCACATCTTGATTATGGGAATCTGACATATGGCTCGGCCTCACCTTCAGGTTTTTGGATGCTTGACCTGATACACTATTATGGGGTCTGACTTGCAACAGATGCCTTTCAGTCCAGCCCTGTGAACAGCCTCCTTATGGATGCTGCAGTCCCTCCAGCATATCAGCATATGACGTAACAAGTCCTTTTTTGTGGTAGGGAGATCCACCTCCCACAGTGGCAGTCCAGGATTGGAGTCATGATTGCAGTTCACATATGGCATCTCTATTCTCAACTCCAACCTTCCTCATTGTCACCTCTTGTCAGGGAGCAACTGTGCACACCTCCAAGGTGTGTACCCCATCCTCATATCTATCTCAACCTATCCTTTCGACTGAAAGGCTCTGTTGACCACATGGTTTTTCATAACCTGTTCCTGGCTGTCCGTGATGTATTTCTGGGTTAAGAAGTGGTATGCACTGACAGCTCTATGGTCGATGGATGAATCGATTTTGCCTACACACATGCAGGGTACAGTAAACTACACTCCCACACAAATGGATGCCGTGTATTCACTGTAAAATTGGTGGCCATTGCTCAAGCCCTCAGTCATGTTCGTTTTTACATCAGCGAGGCAGTCTTAATCAGTAGTGATTCCCAGAGGAGTCTTCAGGCTATCAATCAGTGCTACCCTTGACACACATTGGTTGTGGTTATCCAGGATATCCTTTCTCAGCTCCATAATGGAGGACAGTCAGCCATCTTTGTCTGGATTCCAGGTCATGTTGGGACCCCAGGGAATGAACGTGCTGACCAGTTGATGAAGTTGGCTGCCAGGATGCCAACTCTGGAGGTGGGGTTACTGAAACTGGACCTTTGCTTGATTCTGTGCCATCAATTGTTGGAGGCTTGGAATGTGGATTGGTGTGCCTTGATTTCTCTGAACAAACTGTGAGCAATGAAGGAGACCATGAGTATGTAACAGTCTTCCCTTCATGATTCATTCAGGGAATCTACTGTTCTCTATCAGCTTTGCACTGGCCACACTTGGCTGACTGATGGCCACTTCCTATGACATGGGGATACATCACACTGTTGGTGTGGTCCACCTCCTACTGGACTGCCCCAATTTGGCCACCTTTTGGCAAAACCTTAACCAAGCTGATGTGCTGCCTCTGGTGCTGGTGGATGCCACCAAAGCTGATGATCTGATTTTTCATTTTATCTGTGAAGGTGGCTGATTGATGGCCACATCCTAGGACATGAGGATACACCATACTGTCAATGTTGTGCTTGTCTGATGGTGGTTCACATCCTACTGGACTGTCCCAGTCTGGCCACTATTCTTCTCTTTGAGGTGGGGCACAGGGCCTTGTCGGCCACTTGAGGGACTGGAGGGATGCTCTGTCACCTGCTCTGATGCAGGGGAGCCATAGCTGTCCTGGTTCCGTGGTTCAATCTGGCTCCTATCCTTCCTGGCATTTTAGTTCTTCTTTTTCTTTTACATCTGTCATTGTTTTATTGTCTGATTATTGTTGTTCTCTTTCCCAAGATTTTATCAATTTGTCCATGTTGCAGTTTCTTGTGCAAATTGGGAGTGATGCAGAGGGTGTGTCTCCTGTTGCAAAAAATGCCCTGGGAGCCTCCAGCTGATTTTTCGGTGGAGGAACAGAATCTTATCTGGCACAGCAAGAATTTGCTTATTAATGATCCTTTTATATCTTTCATCTGGTGTGGGTAAAATTTTATACTCAAGACATTACCACAGGGCAATTAACATTTTCCATCATTTTATTTAGTACTTTAGCTACTGCTTTGTTTGATGGCAAAGACTGAATGTTGAGAATGGGATTGAAAGTGTGCCTATTTATCAGGGGAACATGAGGTTGAAGTAAGTTATGTTTTCACTGGTTACAACCCATCTCCAAATAATCTAATTTTGCTTGACAGGAATAGAGAAATTTTCGTTTACATTACCAACATGTTTGGCATTTCTGTTCTTCATGTCCATAAAATATGTTAGTTATGCTTGTTCCTAATTAATGAAAACTGAGGTATTTTAATAATCATTTTACAAATCAAGTATGTTAATGTATCAATACAAAGTAGCTACTTCTACTTCCATCTTTGCTAATAACGCCTTACTCAGATGTTGAATACATGATTTTCTCTAGGAAAGACAGCAAAAACAGTCAATGAGTTTTCTCAATTTTGCACAGGTGGTCATTTGGTGTACTTCTTTGGGAGAT
This sequence comes from Schistocerca piceifrons, assembly GCF_021461385.2. Classification (NCBI taxonomy): domain Eukaryota; kingdom Metazoa; phylum Arthropoda; class Insecta; order Orthoptera; family Acrididae; genus Schistocerca; species Schistocerca piceifrons. Next base: position 192,440,563 of record NC_060140.1, read on the forward strand.
AGTGACATTGGGAGCAACACCGTATCCTGGGACACCAACTGGGCGTGTGCTTAGATTGCTGTGTTCTGGCTATCGCATGGAGTGCCCACCAAACTGCAGTCAGGAACTGTAAGTCTGAGGGGCACATATCATTGCTTTATGTTCATGAACAGTGCCTACCATGAACAACCTTTTTAAGTGATTCACACATGACATTTACCCAAAACTCCCACGCATTAACACAGAGGAAAAATCTTGAAACTTTTTATTTTCTTACGTGCCATGTTCCTAGGTAATTATTGCCATGACTGACGTAATTGTTTAGTTAGTTGATTATTATTTCATGACTCATAATTCTGATCTCTTGCTGTTATGTGGAAGAGCAGTTTACACTTATAACATACTTTATGAATGAATATATGGTAATACCATGACCATTGACATGATTGTCTATTACATTAACTTTCTGCTACTATTTATACCACACTATTAGTCATTAAATATTTTCCTAGGAAGTAGAAGGAACCATCAGTTTTATATGATTTCAGTTTGTGTTGAAGTTACTTTTATCATCTGTTAAATTCTTTATCTGACTGGGTAGGCGGCCAAAGATTTTTATGGCTGAATATATCACTTCTTTATGTGCCATACTTAAGTTGAATGATGGGTAACATAAGTCATTTCTCCTTCTAGTATTCTATTTTTGAATGTAACTCTTGTTTTTGAATTTGAGATTAATTGTTGGCAAGTACTAAGGAATTATGGGCTAATTAATCTAAAATGTATATTTTATTCATGAAAAGTGAGCATTAAAATATACAATTAACATAAAAAATCAATTTTCTTACTCCAAAGGCTTTCTACAAGGCTTGTTCAAAAAGCATCCAACTTTTGTACTATAGGGCCCGCAGTGCAAAATATATCTTTCAATGACATGATTATTGTGAATAATAGCCAGCCACGCTGCTATGTAAATTGCTTACATTTTATCTCATTCACGATGAACCCGTATGGGCAAATTACCATCATCAGGTGCTCTGTAAATACATAAATAAGCAATGGTCTTATATAATGGTCTTGTAACTATGATCTAAAAAGCTATAATATATCATTAGGTATTTTTACCCTACATTTGACACTGTTGCTGTCATGTCTTGTCTGTTTTACAATTATTACTTTCTCCCAGGTATACAATGGAGATGTGTATCGGATATTACTTGTTTTCCATATATGCCACTTTTCTGACAGCTTGGATGACAGTGGGTCAGCAATATTACATGTTCACATACTTACCATTATAAATAAGTGATGTGTGAAATTCAGTTGTTTATTATTATTATTTTTTATATAGGTTTGTTTCTAATTATATTTTTGCCTAAAGTTTGTTCATTCAGTAAATTTGTTGGGTTGGTGTATGCATGTGAATATATCTCTATTTCCTCAAGGATGTTCATGCACGTTCCGTTCTGCGTAATATGGAGGATTTCTAGAATATGGATCTGTTGTTTCCCCTTTCTCTGGTGTGCTCTTTGTATATAATTTTGAAGTTTCTAACAATTTGCCCTATGTAGAATTTGTGGCATGTGTTATATGAAATTCTGTAAATGCCGGGATTGCTGTGTATGGGAATTTTTGAGCTGTCTTTGTGAATTTTGTGTCTGATGCTTTGTGTGTTTTGAAATGCAAATGTGATGTCAGTTTTATTGAATAATTTGTTGATTTTGTTCAAGATGTTTCCTAGATAGGTTGTGATTACATGTTTTATTTTCTTCTTTTTCATTGTATGTATGTTTAGTGTTATTCCTTTATGTACACTCCTGGAAATGGAAAAAAGAACACATTGACACTGGTGTGTCAGACCCACCATACTTGCTCCGGACACTGCGAGAGGGCTGTACAAGCAATGATCACACGCACGGCACAGCGGACACACCAGGAACCGCGGTGTTGGCCGTCGAATGGCGCTAGCTGCGCAGCATTTGTGCACCGCCGCTGTCAGTGTCAGCCAGTTTGCCATGGCATACAGAGCTCCATCGCAGTCTTTAACACTGGTAGCATGCCGCGACAGCGTGGACGTGAACCGTATGTGCAGTTGACGGACTTTGAGCGAGGGCGTATAGTGGGCATGCGGGAGGCCGGGTGGACGTACCGCCGAATTGCTCAACACGTAGGGCGTGAGGTCTCCACAGTACATTGATGTTGTCGCCAGTGGTCGGCGGAAGGTGCACGTGCCTGTCGACCTGGGACTGGACCGCAGCGACGCTCGGATGCACGCCAAGACCGTAGGATCCTACGCAGTGCCGTAGGGGACCGCACCGCCACTTCCCATCAAATTAGGGACACTGTTGCTCCTGGGGTATCGGCGAGGACCATTCGCAACCGTCTCCATGAAGCTGGGCTACGGTCCCGCACACCGTTAGGCCGTCTTCCGCTCACGCCCCAACATCGTGCAGCCCGCCTCCAGTGGTGTCGCGACAGGCGTGAATGGAGGGACGAATGGAGACGTGTCGTCTTCAGCGATGAGAGTCGCTTCTGCCTTGGTGCCAATGATGGTCGTATGCGTGTTTGGCGCCGTGCAGGTGAGCGCCACAATCAGGACTGCATACGACCGAGGCACACAAGGCCAACACCCGGCATCATGGTGTGGGGAGCGATCTCCTACACTGGCCGTACACCACTGGTGATCGTCGAGGGGACACTGAATAGTGCACGGTACATCCAAACCGTCATCGAACCCATCGTTCTACCATTCCTAGACCGGCAAGGGAACTTGCTGTTCCAACAGGACAATGCACGTCCGCATGTATCCCGTGCCACCCAACGTGCTCTAGAAGGTGTAAGTCAACTACCCTGGCCAGCAAGCTCTCCGTATCTGTCCCCCATTGAGCATGTTTGGGACTGGATGAAGCGTCGTCTCACGCGGTCTGCACGTCCAGCACGAACGCTGGTCCAACTGAGGCGCCAGGTGGAAATGGCATGGCAAGCCGTTCCACAGGACTACATCCAGCATCTCTACGATCGTCTCCATGGGAGAATAGCAGCCTGCATTGCTGCGAAAGGTGGATATACACTGTACTAGTGCCGACATTGTGCATGCTCTGTTGCCTGTGTCTATGTGCCTGTGGTTCTGACAGTGTGATCATGTGATGTATCTGACCCCAGGAATGTGTCAATAAAGTTTCCCCTTCCTGGGACAATGAATTCACGGTGTTCTTATTTCAATTTCTAGGAGTGTATATTGTGCTTTTCTGGTTGTATTGTTATTGTGGTATAGATATAAAGAGCACGCCAGAGAAAGTGAAAACAACCGATCCACAATTTTTCAATGTTTACAAGCAGAGAAACGTGACGTAAGACCCACAAATGAAGCACTAGAGATTCTCCATATTACACAGAAGGGAACATTCATGAACATCCTTGAGGAAATAGAGATATATTCACATGCATACACCAACCCAACAAATTTACTGAATGAACAAACCGACCTAAAGCACAAAGAGTATACAGAAAACTTTATTCACATTATAAATCAGGAAAATGGGTAAAATGATAAAATCATCTGCAACACATACCCATAATAACAGCGATAACAACATGAGTAGTATAAAACAGAGACAGAACACCAACATAAATCAAGGACAACATCAATTATTCAAAAAAAAAAATCTCATATAACACTGAAACAAACTTTAGGCAAAAATATAATTAGAAACAAACCTATATAAAAATAATAATAAACAATTGAATTTCACACATCACTTATTTATAATGGTAACTCTGTGAACATGTAATATCACTGACCCACTGTCATCCAAGCAAAGTAGCATATATGAAAAACAAGTATTATCTGATATACATCTCCATTGTACACCAGGGAGAAAGTAATAATTGCAAAACAGACAAGACATGACAGCAACGATGATATATTATAGCTCTTCAAGTCATAGTTACAAGACCATTATATTAAGATAATTGCTTATTTATGTATTTACAGGGCACCTGACAACGTCAATTTGCCGAAATGGGCTCATTGTAAATGAGATAAAATATAAACAATTTACATAGCAGTGTAGTTAGTTAGTATTCATAATAATCTTCCAACTTTTGATTATAAAATAAATCAGTATTCAGATGCACTTGTTTGACATTAGTCACATTCAGAGTAGTCCCCTTCAGCTTCTACACACCTCTCCCAATGCTGCTGCCACTACCGGAAGCATCAGTGGAAAGCCTCTTTTGGTGTGGTATACAGCTGCTCTGTTAATTTCTGCATAATGTCTTCCCCGCCTGAGGTCACACAGTGCTACGTCAGGGGAACTGGGAGGCCAACAAACCACAGCTGTGTTGTGTTTGGCCCAAAACTCTGAATTAACTGAGAATGATGAGTGAGTGCATTTTTGTGGTTAAGGTGCCAATTGTTCGCTGCCCACAAGTCAGACTGAATCTCACTGCTTCAAGAAGTTGATGCAGAACCTCTTGGTAGTACTCCTTATTGACATTATTATCTTCTGGGGCATACTCATGACAGACCATGCCACTGGAGTAAAAAAGACAGTCAGTATGACTTACACGTTACTGCAGACCTGCCTAGCCGGTTTGGGTCTCGGGGATGATGGATGCTTCCATTGCAATGACTGGATCTTTGTTTCTGAATCATACTCAGAAACTCAGGACACATCACCAGTGATCACTGTGTTAAGAAAGTTTTGATTACTGTTCACTGTGCCTAGTATGTCCTGTGGAACCTCTGAATGAAGTTGCTCTCAGTTTTACCAACTTTGGCACAAATTTTGCTGGGAGACTTCTGAGGTGCAAATGTTCCATTAAAATGTAGTGAATGGATCCAATCCTAATTTTTACCTCATTTACAAGTTCTCTGATCATGATTTGTCTATCCTGCACAAACAGAGTCCCTACATGATCGATAACAGCTTCATCTGTGGATGTTGAGGGCCTACCAGGATGTGCTTCACTCTTCACTGATGAGCAGCCATCTTTGAAGTGCTTATACCACTCCTTTATCTGTGTGATATCTTTTGCTTCACCCCAAACACTTGTCAAATCTTGCAGATTGTTTCAATTTGAGGATCACCAAGTTTAAAACAAAATTTGATGCAATAACATTGTTCCACTGGTGCAGTCCCCAACAATCAGTCTTTCATTCTCATCCCATCCAGTAAGTCTCCTCTGACTCATTGTTCAGGTTGACTTTTCCAAAATATACCCCTTTTCCTAAACCTCTCCAGTCCTTTTCCTTCGCCCCTCTTCCTTCCCCTTCAGCCCATCTGCTGGAAGAAAGACCCACTGGATCTGAAAGCTTGCATAAGTATAACCTTCTTTTACGTGTGTTTTCTTGTGCCACCACTTGGTGAGTAGATATTTTTATCTATCCAATATCTTGTATTAACAATATTAGAAGGGTAGATTTCTGCTAATCCATAGAAGAGGCACTGAGTAGCCAGCAGGCGCATTGAAAAAATACTGCTAGACATTATTAGCTATGAAATTAAGTCCTTTATCAAATGATTAATACATACACACATTCGCACCTCACACATACAAGGCTGCTGTCATCTCTGAGCACTGAGGTCCAACAGGACCGAGTCTGAGGTGAGCAGTGAGTGATCTTTGCTATTTCCAGAATGAAATTTTCACTCTGCAGTGGAGTGTGCACTGATATGAAACTTCCTGGCAAATTAAAACTGTGTGCTGTACTGAGACTCAAACTTGGAACCTTTGCCTATCATGCTCAAGTGCTATACCAACTCATCTACCCAAGCACACCTCATGACCCACCCTCACAGCTTTACTTCCACCAGTACCTTGTTTCCTACTGTCCAAACTTCACAGAAGCTCTCATGTGAAACTTTCAGGACTAGCACTCCCGGATGAAAGGATATAGCGGAGGCATGGCTTAGCCACAGCCTGGGCTATGTTTCCAGAATAAAATTTTAACTCTGCAGTTAAGTGTCCACTGATACGAAACTTTGTGGCGGTTTAAAACTGTGTGCCAGACTGAGACTTGAACTCAGGACCTCTGCCTTTGGCAGGTAAATGTTCTACCGACTGAGCGACCCAAGCATGACTGATGACTTGCCCTCAGAGCTCTACTTCTGCCAGTACCTCGTCTGCTACCTCCCAAACATCACAGAAGCTCTCCTGCGAAACTTTCAAGACTAGCACTCCAGTCTTTGGAAGCAGTAACATCCGTATCTGGGTGTCACTATTCGAAATGATCTCAAATGGAACAAGTAACAGGCAAACTCTAGATTGTGGTTTATTGGTAGAATCCTGAAGCAATGAAGTCCTTCAACAAAGGAAATAGCTTACAATATGTTAGTTTGTCCAGTCTTAGAGTATTGTTCGTCTGTATGGGACCCTTACCAGTTGGGTCTGATTCAAGAGATTGAGAAGGTCCAAAGAAGAGCGGCAAGATTCGTGACTGGTACATTTAGCCACCGCGAGAGTGTTGCAAATCTCATAGAGAGTTTGAAGTGGGACACACTTGCATACAGATGGTGTGCTAAATGGAATGGGCTGCTCACTAAATTCCGAAATCCGATCTTCACCGAGGATGTAGTGCATATATTATCACCACCAACTTCCAAATCGCGCAATGATCACCCTTCAAAGATAAGGGAAATTAGAGCTTGTACTGAGGCATTCAGACAGTCACTTTTCCCTCGCAGAGGGAGGGGGGGGGGCGGGGGGGGGGAATTATGACTTTGGTGCGAATTGTGCCCTCCGCCACACACCGCTTGGTGGCTAGCAGAATGTATATGTAGATGTAGGAAGTAGCAGATGAGGTACTGATGGAAATTACGAGGGCTATCCACAAAGTATATTACGTTTTGGAATTAAAAATAAATCAAGTATTGGAAAAATTTTGTATTATACACAGAGGAAAACCACTATTAAATACTACTTTTCTACATAGTTGCCATTTAAATTAAGGCACTTATCGTGGTGATGGATGAGCTTGGAAATTCCTTCGTCGTAAAATTCGGCCGCTTGCGCCTTCAACCACGTGGTTACCTTGAAGCTGTGGGTCGTCATCAAAACGCTGCATAGCCAACCACTTCTTCATTGCTGGGAACAAGTGGAAGTCGCTCGGTGCCAGGTCGGGACTGTACGGCGGATGAGGAAACAACTCCCACTTAAAAGATTCGAGAACTTCACGAGTGGCATTTGCCGTGTGGGCCCGGGCGTTGTCGTGAATCAGCAAGATCTTTGAGCCCAACTTTCCCCTGCGCTTGTTTTGTATTGCTCTTCTGAGGTTGTGCAGTGTTTGGCAATACCTTTGAGAGTTTATTCTAGTGCCTCTTTCCAGGAAATCCACAAAAATCACACCTTTTCTGTCCCAAAAGAGGTAATCACGTGGTTGAAGGCGCAGGCGGGCGAATTTTACGACGAAGGAATTTCCAAGCTCATCCATCGCTACGATAAGCGCCTTAATTTAAATGGCAACTATGTAGAAAAGTAGTATTAAAGTGTGGCTTTCATCTGTATATAATAAAAAACATTTCCAATACTTTATTTACTTTTAATTCCAAAACGTAATGTACTTTTTGGATAGCCCTCGTAAGTTGTGAGGACAGGTAGTGATTTGTGCATGGGTAGCTCAGTTGGTAGAACACTTGCCTGTGAAAGGCATATTTCACAGTTTCAAGCCTCGGTCTGGCACACAATTTCAATCTGCCAATCCTTGGTGTGTTGAAGAGTGGAGTTAGAGAAGAGGCGTGGGGTGGGCAGGGGGAAGTGTATCACAGTACGGGCATGGAAGATTCTAGTGCTGTCTGTGAGACTCTTGGAGAGACATGGTGGGGCAGTATAGTGTGCTGATGAGAGCAACACTGAGGGGATGGGGGGTGGGGGTTGTGCAAGGGGACAGGGGCAGGCAGAGTGGAGATGAGAGAAGAAGTATGATGAAGGATTTAGTCCTACAGCTAATAATATCTGGCAGCTCTGTTTTCAATGTACCTTTCACCCACCACTCAATGCCTCCTCTATGTGGCGAGTAGCAATCTATTATTTTTATATTGTTATTAACTGAAGTATAGCTATACATAATGCTCTTCACCTCCCGCTCTCCTTCCAATCCTTCTTCCTTTTTCTGCTGTTTCTCCTTCCTTCTGATCACTATTCATACCTTCTTTACATATTTTCCTATCTCATTTTACTCCCCCCCCCCCCCCCATTTCCCATCACTCATTGCCTCATTCCTATTGTTATTAACTGAAGTTTAGTTATACATAATGCTCTCCACCTCCCACACTCCTTCCAATCCTCCTTCCTTTTTCTGTTTCTCACTATTCATACCTCCTTAACATATTTTCCTATCTTGTTTTCCTTTTCCCCTATTCCCCATCATTCGCTGCCTCATTCCTGGAGCAAAGACAGCTACAAATGCTTGCACATAAGGAAGTTTCTTCATTTTAGAAGATTAATGTAATTTGTTATAGAACTGATGTCTCAAATTTTCTGTTATGTGACAATATCATAATCTCTCTTTTCACTATTTTAACATGACTTTTTTTTTTAAAGAACTGTTTTTGATCATGTAGGATGTTCACAGTTAAATGTAGTAAAGGACCATGTTTAAATACAGCAGCTCATTTCTTCACTGCAAAACCAATGAGTAGGGCTATGTCAAAATAAAAATGAGTTCTTTTTATTTATATTATCAGTAAATGTTTGAAAACAAAGTATTTACGTACCATGTATAATGGCATTCCATAACATTGATAGCTTGCCCTCCTATCCTTGTCACAACAAATTATCTCTGTTTTGAAGAAATTGTTTTGAACAGTCAGTATTCTATCCCTTATTCCTAAGAGGTGTTATTGATGCACACTTTTTATTTCAGGTATGAAATCATGCTCTGTTGCTGGAAAATGAAGCCCAAAGATAGGCCAACATTTACGTACCTACGGCAGCAGTTAGATTCACTACTTGAGAATGCTTCACCACAAGAGTATTTGAACCTGGACTCCATGATGAACATTGAGAACCTTCAAACATCTACATCTAGTACAGAGAGTCATGACAGGTTTACCTTTGACACATTCTTGCCTATATTCATTGAACTTCAGCTCTGATGCAACTGGTTCCTCAAGGGTGATTTATTCGTCAAAGCATGAAGAATATTTTACTCTTACAGATGCCAGTTGAGATTGGTTCTTTTACTTGTTGTACTGTACTATATGTGAGGTTTAATATGTAATGACTATCCTTCTGATTTCAGACAAAGTTTTACCGGTGAGAGCATTCTAAATGAATTCCAAGATCCTGAAATTCCTATTGATTATCTGGAACCAATGTACACTGCTGGCTCTCTGCAAGCACATTCTATGCCAGCTGTTGGAGTTTAACAGAGACAAAAATGTTATACACTCCTGAAAGTAATTGAAAGAGAGGTAAGGCTCAACAGTGGATGACATATGTTGCATGATGTTGAGACTCATGGGAAGTGTATTGATCTACTGCTTTATTGTTGCACATTTCATAGGAAAAGATTTATTCACATGCAGTCCACTTTGCAAATAAATTTTCCAGACATTTATTACAAAAGTGTAGTAATGTAAAAAACTGCTAGTGCTGGGAGAGTGAAAAGTATCATCAATTATTTAAAAAATCCATAATTGTAATATTATTAAGTGATCTTTGGTAGCAAGCAATTCATTATATATGATGCTGTTACCAGCAAATGGTTACATGAAAATCGTTACACAGCAAGTAGCACTTCAGTTAGAAAATTGTCAAATATGATCCTCTGTATTAAAATTGTAAAAGATGCAGTATTGAGCAGTCCATGGCAAATGTCTGTATAATGTGATCACTGTGACTTGTATATTGGAGCAATCTGCTGCAGATGCATGTTGCTCTTATCACGTGTGCATGCTATTCCGTTGTGCTTTGTTTTAATTACTTCATTGAATCTCTGCACTTGTTTATTAATGGCAAATAAGAGAAGGACATACGACAACAAAGGAAGTTCTGTTTTGAGATGTCTCTTGTTTCAAGTAAATGTTTAGCTTGTTATCAGATTGTTGTTGTTATTGTGGCCTTCAGTCCTGAGACTGGTTTGATGCAGCTCTCCATGCTACTCTATCCTGTGCAAGCCTCTTCATCTCCCAGTACCTACTGCAGCCTACATCCTTCTGAATCTGCTTAGTGTATTCATCTCTTGGTCTCCCTCTACAATTTTTACCCTCCATGCTGCCCTCCAGTACTAAATTGGTGATCCCTTGATGCCTCAGAACATGTCCTACCAACCGATCCCTTCTTCTAGTCAAGTTGTGCCACAAACTCCTCTTCTCCCCAATCGTATTCGATACCTCCTCATTAGTTATGTGATCTACCCATCTAATCTTCAGCATTCTTCTGTAGCACCACATTTCGAAAGTTTCTATTCTCTTCTTGTCTAAACTATTAAACATCCATGTTTCACTTCCATACATGGCTACACTCCATACAAATACATTCAGAAACGACTTCCTGACACTTAAATCAATACTCGATGTTAACAAATTTCTCTTCTTCAGAAACGCTTTCCTTGCCATTGCCGGTCTACATTTTATATCCTCTATACTTCAACCATCATCAGTTATTTTGCTCCCCAAATAGCAAAACTCCTTTACTACTTTAAGTGTCTCATTTCCTAATCTAATTCCCGCAGCATCACCCGACTTAATTCGACTACATTCCATTATCCTCGTTTTGCTTTTGTTGATGTTCATCTTATACCCTCCTTTCAAGATGCTATCCATTCTGTTCAACTGCTCTTCCAAGTGCTTTGCTGTCTCTGAGAGAATTACAATGTCATCGGCGAACCTCAAAGTTTTTATTTCTTCTCCATGGATTTTAATACCTACTCCGAACTTTTCTTTCATTTCCTTTACTGCTTGCTCAATATACAGATTGAATAACATCGGGGAGAGGCTACAACCCTGTCGCACTCCCTTCCCAATCACTGCTTCCCTTTCATGTCCCTCAACTCTTATAACTGCCATCTGGTTTCTGTACAAATTGTTAATAGCCTTTCGCTCCCTTGTATTTTACCCCTGCCGCCTTTAGAATTTGAAAGAGAGTATTCCAGTCAACATTGTCAAAAGCTTTCTCTAAGTCTACAAATGCTAGAAATGTAGGTTTGCCTTTCCTTAATCTTTCTTCTAAGATAAGTTGTAGGATCAGTATTGCCTCACGTGTTCCAACATTTCTAGGGAATCCAAACTGATCTTCCCCGAGATCGGCTTCTACCAGTTTTTCCATTCGTCTGTAAAGAATTCGCGTTAGTATTTTCCAGCTGTGACTTATTAAACTGATAGTTTGGTAATTTTCACATGTGTAAACATCTGCTTTTTTTTGGGATTGGAGTTATTATATTATTCTTGAAGTCTGAGGGTATTTCGCCTGTCTCATACATCTTGCTCACCAGATGGTAGAGTTTTGTCAGGACTGGTTCTCCCAAGGCTGTCAGCAGTTCTAATGGAATGTTGTCTACTCCCGGGGCCTTGTTTCAACTTAGGTCTTTCAGTGCTCTGTGAAACTCTTCACGCAGTATCATATCTCCCATTTCATCTTCATCTACCTCCTCTTCCATTTCCATAATATTGTCCTCAAGAACATCGCCCCTGTATAGGCCCTCTTTCCACCTTTCTGCTTTCCCTTCTTTGCTTAGAACTGGGTTTCCATCTGAGCTCTTGATATTCATGCAAGTGGTTCTCTTTTCTCCAAAGGTCTCTTTAATATTCCTGTAGGCAGTATCTATCTTACCCCTAGTGAGATAAGCTTCTACATCCTTACATTTGTCCTCTAGCCATCCCGGGTTAGCCATTCTGCACTTCCTGTCAATCTCATTTTTGAGACGTTTGTATTCCTTTTTGTCTGCTTCACTTGCTGCATTTTTGTATTTTCTCCTTTCAACAATTAAATTCAGTATCTCTTCTGTTACCCAAGGATTTCTACTAGCCCTCGCCTTTTTCTTACTTGATCCTCTGCTGCCTTCACTATTTCATTCCTCAAAGCTACCCATTCTTCTTCTACTGTATTTCTTTCCCTCATTCCTGTCAATTGTTCCCTTATGCTCTCCCTGAAACTATGTACAAACTCTGGTTCTTTCAGTTTATCAAGGTCCCATCTCCTTAAATTCCCACCTTTTTGCAGTTTCTTCAGTTTTAAACTACATTTCATAACCAATAGATTGTGGTCAGAGTCCACATCTGTCCCTGGAAATTCCTTACAATTTAAAATCTGGTTCCTAAATCTCTGTCTTATATAATCTATCTGAAACCTTTAAGTATCTCCAGGGTTTTTCCATGTATACAGCCTTCTTTCATGATTCTTGAACCAAGTGTTAGTTATGATTAAGTTATGCTCTGTGCAAAATTCTAGCATATGGCTGCCTCTTTCATTCCTTATCCCCAGTCCATATTCACCTTCTACTTTTCCTTCTCTTTCTTTCTCTGCTATCAAATTCCAGACCCCCATGACTATTAAAGTTTCATCTTCCTTAACTATCTGAATAATTTCTTTTATCACATCGTACGTTTCTTCAAGCTCTTTGTAATTTGCAGAGTTAGTTGGCATATAAATTTGTACTGCTGTGGTAGGTATGGACTCCGTGTCTATCTTGGCTACAATAATGCGTTCGCTATGCTGTTCATAGTAGCTTATCTGCACTCATATTTTTTTAATTCATTATTGGACCTACTTCTGCATTATCCATATTTGATTTTGTATTTATAACCCTGTATTCACCTGACCAGAAGTCTTCTTCCTCCTGCCACTGAACTTCACTAATTCCCACTACATCTAAATTTATGTTACCCATTTACCTTTTTTAAATTTTTAACGTACCTACCTACCCACTTAAGGGATCTGACATTCCATGCTCCGATTCGTAGAATGCCAGTTTTCTTTCTCCTGATAACATTCTCTTGAGCAGTCCCCGCCTGGAGATTCAAATGGGGGACTATTTTACCTCCAGAATATTTTACCCAAGAGGACACCATCATCATTTAAACGTACAGTAAAGTTGCAGGCCCTTGGGAAAAATTATAGCTGTAGCTTCCACTTGCTTTCAGCCGTTCGCAGTACCAAAACAGCAAGGCCATTTTGGTTAGTGTTACAGGGCCAGATCAGTCAATCATCCAGACTGTTGCCCCTGAAACTACTGAAAAGGCTGCTGCCCCTCTTCAGGAACCACATGTTCATCTGGCCCCTCAACAGATACCCCTCTGTTGTAGTTGCACCTATGGTACGGCTATCTGTATTGTTGAGGCACGCAAGCGTCCCCACCATCGGCAAGGTCCATGGTTCATGGGGGGAGGGGTTATCAGATATAACTAATTTATGACACTAGTGAATTTGGTGCTCACAGTCATCTGTTAGATGATGTAATTTTATTCAGTGACATGTACTTCTGCAGTATTTATGACTTTTTCATCTTGAAACACTTATTGTACATGTAGAGATTTAAAGATAAATGGCCTTAATGGTGAGAGAATTGATATATCTCTGTGTGCAAAAAATAAATAAATAAATAAAAATAAAAAACTGGGTTTTAGCTGTATAAGCAGTGGTTACCCCCTGCGATAGATAGTTTCTGAATGTGATGTTACAACTAAGCCATTCCTTTCTTTCATTTAACACAATCTGTACTATGATGAACCATTGCCTCTGATTCTGTATCTTTTGAATTCACAGAGCTATAAGGACACAGCCTAACATAACAATCATGATACTCTGTCTCATTTTTGTTAGCCCCTGTGATAGTAGCATGCCAAGCGGCCAGCAAGTTACACTTCTGAGTACAATTTTGACTGAGTGTGAAAGGTATGGTTTATATTGATTTGTAAGATAGTTTTTACAATAGGGAGTGTACATTGTGCCATAAAAATCCACAATAACTATTAAATGACATCACATTTGCCTTTCTTTAATTTTCTAAGGACCCTGGGACACATGAAACAGTATAATCAGGACAGTTTATTTATGAATCTCTTATAACTTACCAATCTTTACTGAAGAATACTATTTTCTTTTAAGAATTAAGAATAGTAAGTACCAAAAGATCTCTCCTTTTGCAGAAAGATGTCATATGTCTACTAAATGATGTGAAGTTTTCTTCACTACACTTCCAGCCACATCTATGAATGTGAAACATAGGAAACACCTATGCACAGTAGTTAATGTACCAAATAAAATGCCATCCCTGTAGTGGAAGGGAGAGTCACACAGACATGACGATAAAATGTCAAACGTAATAAAACTGTTTCCCAATCCAGAAGAAACCAATTCTGCAATTGTTGCTATAATCTGAGCCACAGACCACAAGAATCTTCAAAACATTCGTTTTTATAGCAAAAGTAATTAAATTTGCAAAAATACTTGTATTTGAAAGTTGAATGAAGTGTAAGAAAGGGCAGATCATTAGACTCTATACATAATTTTAAGCGGCAAGTAAAGTGCCTATCATAATAAGAACAGACAACAACACAATTATAAGCTTTTAATGTATGAACTATGTGTTTATATATTCTTTCCTTCAGTGGAGAAAGCTGTAATTCTGTGCATATTCAAAAGTACTTCTTCATGAATAAGCTGTACCTTACATTATTTAATCAGTAAGATTTGGCTTCTTTTACATTTTTCACATTAATTCATGTCTCTTGGTAATTTACTAATGCATTGAATGCAAAATATAATAATTATTTCATTAATTATGTATAAAAATAATTAAAAACAAGCATTATCCTTATGATATATGTGACTGTGAGCTTTCACACCACTTGGAGCACTGTGTTGCTCCAGCTGTCAAACAGTAACAACTTTTGTGGCAGAGAGTGCCACAACTGTATGTGTTAGACTTTGGTGGAGAGTGGTTCAGCACTCAGATTTATTTTTGAGGCCATAGAAGATTTTTATGTTGTTTTGTAACTTGTAAAAGATAAAACAATTTACTCTTCAAGTTCATTGATGGCACCTATTTTGTTCTTGCCTTTTTGAAAGTCGAACCAATTTCTTGCAGTAACATGAAATTTTTGAATAAAATCATGAATCTGAGTTGCAGCATTTTCTTCAAATATTTTTAACAGCATTGTGGGAAGAGAAATAGAGCGATAGGTTCACAGGAAGATGTAAGACTCTTCCTTAGATAATGAGGAGAGGAGGCTATGAACAGGCAAAGGGGTGAGGAGGAGACAGAGAGTGGGGGAGGAGGATATGGACAGGGAGAGTGTGGAGAAGGATGGGATTGACAGAAGGGGTGGGGATAAAGGGACAGACAGAAAGAGGGGGGAAGAAGGGGAGGGACAGACACTGGGGGAAGGAGGAAGTGGACAGAGAGAGGAGTCATGAGGGGATCAACAGAGAGAGAGGGAAGATGAGACGGACAGAGTGTGGGACGCAAAGCAAACGGATGGAAAGAGGCGTGAGGAGGTTACGGACAGAGAGAGGGAAGGGGTAAATGGAGATGGTGCATGCAGCAAAAAATAGGTGTCCAAGCAGCATTGAACAATAGAAATTTATTTATATAAGAAAGCTACAAGAAAACATGAACAACAGAATACTGATTCTCTATGAAAGAACACAACAGATCATTGTGATCTAATAAGAATAATTGTCACTCATTGAGCACAGTTCTACAAAGGTGCAAGAGAAAGCACACTGTCTGTCACCATAGGTTACTTTGCATGGTTAGAATTGGTCAATCTCACAATTGGTGGTGCACTGTCATTGCCTTGGTGGACTCATTATTTACTCAGAATCAGATTCAGCATCAGACACAGCACACAGCATTAGACTGCTGGAGAGCTGCAGGCAGCACTCCTATAAAGGCTGTCCGGTATATGGACACCAGGAAGTGGCTGGTGTCACATGGCTTCGCAGATGTGAAACAGTACCAGCTGTGTCTGGTGATTGTGGCGCCCTTCTTACTGTAGCAGATGTAGCAGTGAAGTCGAGCAGAGTCAGCTGCAGGCGTCTGGCTGCATGGTGAGTGTGCCAGGTCATCAGGCACCAGCTGTATACAGCATTCCTCGTCTCTTTGGAGGGAGATGTCAAAGCCATCTTGATATGTGGACAGTGGCTGTGGCAGAGACAACAACTGGGAAAACATCAGTCTTCTTTCCCATGGAGGCAGTTGGCTGGGAGAAGCAGACAGGAGGAAAGGGCCACTGGTGGAGAGAAGATCTGACCCTGACCCTGGACAGCGGAGAAGATGGTTGGGGGGCTGTGGTCAGGGCTGAACTGTGCGGAATGGCAGTGAGAAGTGGCCATGTGGTGCCCTGAAAAGTTGCCTGTCAGGAAAAAAAAACTGATGCCTGAGAGAAAGCAGATGTTTGAGGGTAGCTGTACGGAGCTGAGGATGAGGGAGGAACACGGGCTTCAGGCAGGAGAGAGGATGGTGAGTAGACCATATGTATGCATGGATGGCATATGCAGGCCAGTGGCCAGCATGCAATGTGTAGTGCTTCAGCAACAGGTGCAGTCTGAGCAGGCAGGTGCGGAGGGGAGTGCCAGGGCCAGCAGTGAGTGTGCTGGTGGGTCTGGAGTAGGCAATAGCAGCTACTCAGCACAGGGCTGCACAGTGTATGGGGGCAGCTAGATGAAGGTTGCCCAGGAGGAGGCCTGGAATTCAAAAGTCAGGCAGGGACAGCACTGACAAGGGAAACTCCCTATCACACAACCCTCAGACTTATTGGTAAGAGGGCCCAGAGGACAGGCTGAACCTAGATCAAGCATGAAAATAAGGAGGAGGTCTACTCATCTGTGAAAAAGAAAAAAAAAAAAATAGAAACAGCGAATGGTCCAAGCACAAGACGTGCAACATGGAGCACTGAGGAAAGCCATGGCATCATGGTTATGAGGCCAAGAACCACGTTCAGAGCTCCCTTGTGCTATTTTTTTTTCTTTTCTTTTCTTTCTTTCTTTTTTTCACTGTTCGCTGCTTTCAAATTCATGTCTGTGTGATGGTGCAACATCCACGTGAAACAGTGAGGTGTAAGAAAGGGACCTAAAATGAAAGTTGATTCTGCTTAACTCCTCTATTAGCAGCCAAAAGGCTTTAGGATAAGAACTGCAAATGCTTGATGACAAGCTGACCAAATCCTCCACATGAAAACACATCTGTTGTGTCATATATGGCATTAGCAACAGTACATGTGTCATATGATAGGAATATTTTATTGACACACATTTTGTACATTGTCTGGTGAGTGAGTGAGTGAGATATACCTCCTTGCCGGATCTTAGTGTCTGAATGAATGTGAATATAATCACTCAAAAGGAAATTATGAAAACATAATAGTTACATAAGCTGCAACAAATAAATACAACAGTTTCACATTCACACAGTTTTCCCTGTGCTGTGTCAAAACATAAGTTTTTAACATTTTTGAAGTTGTGTTCCATTTTGAAAGATTTGACTGTTGAATTCCTTTGTTGTAATGTAGTTCACACCCATTTATTTGTTGTTTTCATTTCTGTGGTATCTCGCCTGCTCTCTCTATTCATCACATTTACTTGTGATGGAAATGTATTCTTACCACATGACTCTTATTCTATGACCTATGTAGAATATGACAATTGCCAAGACTACAGAAAAAGAACAAACATTTCAATGACTGGTCGGACAGTTTGTAATTTTGTGAAAAAAATAAATAAAAATAAATGTTACGAGGAAGTTCTGATAATGGCTTGTCCACTCTGCAGCCCAACACGGTGACCACTTAACCATGATACCGTGGCTATTCAACTTTGTTCGATGTTGGACTTGTTAAGCTTGGACTGTTCACTGGTTCTATTTTGCTATTTTTTACAGCTCAGTACACCGTCTTCCTGTTTTCATGCTTGATCTGTGTTCAGTTGTGAGAAGGGCACCCAGATCACCGAAGATGGCAGGTCAAGGAATGGCCAGGTGTGGTGAAGAAACTTCCACAAGGGATGGACAGAAGGCACAGGGAAGTCAGTGAGACTGCCAGAAAGAGTCACGGTGAAGGATGGGTGGGGCGGTGACCAAGAGGAAGCGGTGCCAGACAGGGTCCATTCGAAGGCAGGAGACAGGGTCCAGGAGGAGACAGGACCAGAGCTGCAGAAACAGAAGGAAGATGAGCCATGGTAGCTGCAGAAGGAGCCAGGAAGAACATGGAATGGATGGACATTTAGGGCACTGAAGGCCAATAGTGGGTCGGACGGAGAGGGCCATCGACCACGCCAGCTGCAGTGTTGGCAGTAGTAGAAGCCACCGAGAGGGTGGCAGGTATGCTGCAAGTATGAGAACCAGCAGAGCTGCATTGGGTGGAGATGCCACATTGGTTGTGTGTCATGAGGAGGCACTGCAGCTGGGGCAGGTGCCATAGCTAGCATAGGAGCTGCAAGGGGAGGCATCATGCGAGGTGTAGAAGCCATATCAGAAGGCGCCAGAGTGGTCCTAGGAGTCACGTCAGGATGCACTGGAGTGGGTGGAGGCGCCACCGCATCGGGAGGTACCATGCCACATCAGGAAGCAGCAGAGTGGTCATAGGAACCATGCTGGGAGGTATCAGAGTGGTTGTAGGAGCTGTGTCAGTAGGCACCAGAGTGGACAGAGGCACCACCTCAGGAGGCATGGGAGAGGTCGTAGAAGCGGCACAGGAGCCACATCGGGATGCGCCACTTCAGGAGGTGCCTGAAGAGCCATGGTGGACGAGTCTGAGATAACAGTGCAGGATGTGAGTCTATGAGAAACTGAGTGGGCAGGGGCCATAGGTCAGGGTCGGGGGCTGGGGTGGAGGTAGCGAGCAGAGAAGCATCGGAATGAGCACAGTTGTGGAGTAGGCGGTCCAGTGCAACCAGGAAGGTGTGCCAAGAATCCAAGGCTGCATCAAAGTTGGAAGGAAGCAGGTGTAGTGGTGTGTCAACCTGTGCTGGGAACATGTCAGTACAGGAAAGGTGCCATCAGAGGAGCTCTGAGGTATGCAGGAAGTGACATCCATGAAGCAGAAGCTGTGTAGTCTCAGCTGTAACACCGGAGGATGCCACCACTGGAAGCACTGAAGCAAATGAGCAATTTCCCTGTTCAGATGGAGCTACTGCTTACTCCACAACTAGACAAGAAGCAGAAGTGTAAGTTCTGGTGCAAAAGCCATGAGAAAAGGGCAAGCAAAAAGAGACAAGAAGAGCGTCAGTTGAATGTGAGTGCAAATGCACTAATGCAGAGAGAGAGCTACCTGGATGAGCACAGATACTGGAACAAAATTCTGAAGACACAAGAAGCATGAAAAGTTTATCCTCATCGTCAACTGAAGTATCCCTTTGTGAGATGGTGTACACATAAAAGAAGTAGGTGCCTAGGTGGCACTGAACAATAAAAATTAATATCTATAAGAAACCAACAAGAAAACATGAACAACAGAATACTGATTCTCTATGAGACAACACAAGAGATCATCATGATCTAATAAGAATGTCACTTATTGAGTACAGTCCTACAAAAGTGGGAGAGAAAGCACACAGTCTGCCACCATAGGTTTCTCTACAGGCTCAGACTTGGTTGTGGTCACAATCAGTAGTGCGCTGGCATTGCCTTGGTCCAGTAACACTGCGTCTTGGACTCTTCATTTACTTGGAATCAGACTCAACATTAGACTACTGGAGAGATGCAGGTGGTGGTCCTATAAAGGGTGCCCAGCAAATGAATACCAGGGAAGTGGCTGGCATCACATGGCTTCATGGATATGAAATCATGTCAACTGTGTCCAGTGCTTGTGGCACTTCATAAAATAAAGGAAAGGCAACCATTCACCACCTTTAGATGAATGATGCGTGGCACTTAGACACACACAACAGGAAACACTATTTATACTAGTTTATGAGCTCTTGCTCTTCATCTTTTAGAAATGCACACATTCATACACACGACCACACAGACAGCCAAACAGGTCCATAGCCATGGTGAGACTGACTGTAGATTATTGATTGCAGTTGTGTGGGCAGATGGTGGAGGGGAGAGGGTAGGGAAAGACACATGAGGCAGGGAGGGGATAGTGGATTATTGTGGAGCAGGTCCTTTGACAGGTGACTCAGTGGTCATACAACAAGACGAAAGGAGTTCAGAGGGTAGAGCATATAAGAAGTAGAGAAGGTGGGGAGAGGGAGGGAGCAGAGGGGAGGAAGATGGAGATGAGGGGGGAGACAGGGATTATTATAGAAATAGCATTAAGGAAATCATTGTCACAGAGTGAAAGGATTTTGTGACAGCATTATGGTTTGAGTGTAGATATCATTATGAAGGACCAGACTGGTGAGGATGAGGGGCTGATGGAACTGAAAAAGGTGAAGGTGCTTGCAGTAGGATGATTGACAGCCCTAGATGCCAATTTTAATGTAAGCCCATTCGGTGGGATGCCATGCGCAGTCAAGATTTCAGAAAGAGGAAGTGTGATTTGAGTTTGGCTAGTAAAAAAGGAGAGTTTGTGGAATTGGTGGAAGTAGAATGGACAGGGATTCATGATCAGATGGATAGGCGACAAAAGGAGTGACTGAAAAAATACACATAGTTAAAAAGATTGAAAATAGGAAGGTGAAAATTAGTGTTCGAGGTATTATATTGGAAATAAATAGTAGGTGTTACATAAAGAGTTATTTGGGAAGCTATAAGGAAGGTCATATAATATTTCAAAGTAGGAAGTAAGAGGCACATTTATAAATAGATATGTTTGATCACAAATTGACATGCAACACAGTAAATAAACACATTTGATGTTCTGCATCTACATCTACATTTATACTCCACAAGCCACCCAACGGTGTGTGGCGGAGGGCACTTTATGTGCCACTGTCATTACCTCCCTTTCCTGTTCCAGTCACGTATGGTTCGCGGGAAGAACAACTGTCTGAAAGCCTCCGTGCGCACTCTAATCTCTCTAATTTTACATTCGTGATCTCCTCGGGAGGTATAAGTAGGGGGAAGCAATATATTCGATACCTCATCCAGAAACGCACCCTCTTGAAATCCGGCGAGCAAGCTACACCACGATGCAGAGCGCCTCTCTTGCAGAGTCTGCCACTTGAGTTTGCTAAACATCTCCGTAACGCTATCACGGTTACCAAATAACCCTGTGACGAAACGCGCCGCTCTTCTTTGGATCTTCTCTATCTCCTCCGTCAACCCGATCCGGTACGGATCCCACACTGATGAGCAATACTCAAGTATAGGTCGAACGAGTGTTTTGTAAGCCACCTCCTTTGTTGATGGACTACATTTTCTAAGGACTCTCCCAATGAATCTCAACCTGGTACACCCTTTACCAACAATTAATTTTATATGATCGTTCCACTTCAAATCGTTCCGCACGCATACTCCCAGATATTTTACAGAAGTAACTGCTACCAGTGTTTGTTCCGCTATCATATAATCATACAATAAAGGATCCTTCTTTCTATGTATTCGCAATATATTACATTTGTCTATGTTAAGGGTCAGTTGCCACTCCCTGCACCAAGTGCCTATCCGCTGCAGATCTTTCTGCATTTCGCTACAATTTTCTAATGCTGCAACTTCTCTGTATACTACAGCATCATCCGCGAAAAGCCGCATGGGACTTCCGACACTATCTACTAGGTCATTTATATATATTGTGAAAAGCAATGGTCCCATAACACTCCTCTGTGGCATGCCAGAGGTTACTTTAACATCTGTAGACGTCTATCCATTGATAACAACATGCTGTGTTCTGTTTGCTAAAAACTCTTCAATCCAGCCACACAACTGGTCTGATATTCCGTAGGCTCTTACTTTGTTTATCAGGCGACAGTGCGGAACTGTATTGAACGCCTTCTGGAAGTCAAGAAAAATAGCATCTACCTGGGAGCCTGTATCTAATATTTTCTGGGTCTCATGAACAAATAAAACGAGTTGGGTCTCACACGATCGCTGTTTCCGGAATCCATGTTGATTCCTACAGAGTAGATTCTGGGTTTCCAAAAACGACATGATACTCGAGCAAAAAACATGTTCTAAAATTCTACAACAGATTGACGTCAGAGATATAGGTCTATAGTTTTGTGCATCTGCTCGACGACCCTTCTTGAAGACTGGGACTACCTGTGCTCTTTTCCAATGATTTGGAACCTTCCATTCCTCTAGAGACTTGCGGTACACGGCTGTTAGAAGGGGGGCAAGTTCTTTCACGTACTCTGTGTAGAATCGAATTGGTATCCTGTCAGGTCCAGTGGACTTTCCTCTGTTGAGTGATTCCAGTTGCTTTTCTATTCCTTGGACACTTATTTCGATGTCAGCCATTTTTTCGTTTGTGTGAGGATTTAGAGAAGGAACTGCAGTGCGGTCTTCCTCTGTGAAACAGCTTTGGAAAAAGGTGTTTAGTATTTCAGCTTTACGCATGTCATCCTCTGTTTTAATGCCATCATCACCCCGGAGTGTCTGGATATGCTGTTTCGAACCACGTACTGATTTAACGTAAGACCAGAACTTCCTAGGATTTTCTGTCAAGTCGGTACATAGAATTTTACTTTCGAATTCACTGAACGCTTCACGCATAGCCCTCCTTACGCTAACTTTGACATCGTTTAGCTTCTATTTGTCTGAGAGGTTTTGGCTGCGTTTAAACTTAGAGTGAAGCTCTCTTTGCTTTCGCAGTAGTTTCCTAACTTTGCTGTTGTACCACGGTGGGTTTTTCCCGTCCCTCACAGTTTTACTCGGCACGTACCTGTCTAAAACGCATTTTACGATTGCCTTGAACTTTTTCCATAAACACTCAACATTGTCCGTGTCGGAACAGAAATTTTCATTTTGATCTGTCAGGTAGTCTGAAATCTGCCTTCTATTACTCTTGCTAAACAGATAAACCTTCCTCCCTTTTTTTTTTTATATTCCTACTAACTTCCATATTCAGGGATGCTGCAACGGCCTTATGATCACTGATTCCCTGTTCTGTACATACAGAGTCAAAAAGTTCGGGTCTGTTTGTTATCAGTAGGTCCAAGATGTTATCTCCATGAGTCGGTTCTCTGTTTAATTGCTCGAGGTAATTTTCGGATAGTGCACTCAGTATAATGTCACTCGATGCTCTGTCCCTACCACCCGTCCTAAACATCTGAGTGTCCCAGTCTATATCTAGTAAATTGAAATCTCCACCTGAGACTATAACATGCTGAGAAAATTTATGTGAAATGTATTCCAAATTTTCTCTCAGTTGTTCTGCCACTAATGCTGCTGAGTCGGGAGGTCGGTAAAAGGAGCCAATTATTAACCTAGCTCGGTTGTTGAGTGTAACCTCCACCCATAATAATTCACAGGAACTATCCACTTCTATTTCACTACAGGATAAACTACTACTAATGCGATGAACACTCCACCACCGGTTGCATGCAATCTATCCTTTCTAAACACCGTCTGCACCTTTGTAAAAATTTCGGCAGAATTTATCTCTGGCTTCAACCAGCTTTCTGTACCTATAACGATTTCGGCTTCGGTGCTTTCTATCAGCACTTGAAGTTCCGGTACTTTACCAACACAGCTTCGACAGTTTACAATTACAATACCGATTGCTGCTAGGTCCCCGCATGTCCTGACTTTGCCCTGCACCCATTGAGGCTGTTGCCCTTTCTGTACTTGCCCAAGGCCATCTAACCTAAGAAACCGTCCAGCCCACGCCACACAACCCCTGCTACCCATGTAGCTGCTTGTTGCGTGTAGTGGACTCCTGACCTATCCAGCGGAACCCGAAACCCCACCACCCTATGGCACAAGTCGAGGAATCTGCAGCCCACACGGTCGCAGAACCGTCTCAGCCTCTGATTCAGACCCTCCACTCGGCTCTGTACCAAAGGTCCGCAGTCAGTCCTGTCGACGATGCTGCAGATGGTGAGCTCTGCTTTCATCCCGCTAGTGAGACTGGCAGTCTTCACCAAATCAGATAGCCGCTGGAAGCCAGAGAGGATTTCCTCGGATCCATAGCGACACACATCATTGGTGCCGACATGAGCGACCACCTGCAGATGGGTGCACCCTGTACCCTTCATGGCATCCGGAAGGACCCTTTCCACATCTGGAATGACTCCCCCCGGTATGCACACGGAGTGCACATTGGTTTTCTTCCCCTCTCTTGCTGCCATATCCCTAAGGGGCCCCATTACGCGCCTGACGTTGGAGCTCCCAACTACCAGTAAGCCCACCCTCTGCGACCGCCCGGATCTTGCAGACTGAGGGGCAACCTCTGGAACAGGACAAGCAGCCATGTCAGGCCGAAGATCAGTATCAGCCTGAGACAGAGCCTGAAACCGGTTCGTCCGACAAACTGGAGAGGCCTTCCGTTCAGCCCTCCAGAATGTCTTTCGCCCCCTGCCACACCTTGAGACGACCTCCCACTCTACCACAGGTGAGGGATCAGCGTCAATGCGGGCAGTATCCCGGGCAACCACAGTCGTAGTCCAATCGGGGGATGCGTGGGACGAGCTGGCCGTCCCCGACAAACCCCCATCTGGAACCCCACAGTGATGCCCATTGGCAACAGCCTCAAGCTGTGTGACCGAAGCCAACACTGCCTGAAGCTGGGAGCGAAGGGATGCCAACTCAGCCTGTATCCCAACACAGCAGTTACAGTCCCTATCCATGCTAAAAACTGTTGTGCAAAGAACGTCTGAACTAATCTACAGAGAGCGCAAACAAATCGACACAAAATTTAAACGGTTATTAAAATACAAGATTGCCTAGTAAATGCAGTAATGCTGCTACTTGCGCACTGCTGACACACTGCTCGGCGGCGGAAGGAGACTACGTGATTTTACACTATTCAGGTACTAAAACGCGATGCTACAACTCTCAAATACTATAATACGCCCAAAATTTATGAATTAAACAATGCAAGTACCAAAAACACGCAAAGAAATTAAGAATTAAACTATGTAACAAATGAGTGAGCTAGGAGTATACGACTTGCTGCTGCAGCTGCTTATCCAACGACGGCAGGGAGCACACTGACTGTGACCAACCGACACTGGCCGTTCGAAACAAAAACAGAAGACAAACGACTACGCGAATTTACACTATTCAGGTACGAAAACGTGATGCTGCAACTCTCAAATACTATAATACGCCAGAAATTTATGAATTAGACAATGCAAGTACCAAAAACACGCAAAGAAATTAAGAATTAAACTATGTAACAAATGAGTGAGCTAGGAGTATACGACTTGCTGCTGCAGCTGCTTATCCAACGACGGCAGGGAGCACACTGCAACACAGTTGGTTAACAGTCAGGTTTGGCAGCACATGTCAAGAGTGGGGAATGTGTTAAAAACAGCACTGGAATTAAATGTTCGAAAAGGGGCTACCACTGTGAGAGACTGAAAATATACTACAGCACTTATGAGCATGGTGGGTTATTACAACTGTGGGCATTAAAACTGAGCAACAGAGGGTGGCCAGTGTGTACTTTGGCTGCAGGTACTGTAGAGGAGAAGAAATTATGGACACATTAAGGAATAAAGAATTGGCAGATGAGTTGTAGATAAGAAAGAATGACAGTAACAAAGACAAAAAGGAATAGGATGGGAGAGAACTGAATCAGCAATGTATAACAACGAATTCCTGAATGGCATCATAAGTAAAATAAAGGTAAGGCAACTGCTCACCTACAGCTGACTGATGTGTGGTACATAGATAGATGCAATAGAAAACAGTATTTATACTAGCTTTGGAGCTCTTGCTCTTTCTCTAGCAGAAGTACACACATTCATGCACAGAACCACACAGACACCCAAATGCACATGCCCTTGGCCTCTGTGAGACCCATGTCCACCTTCCTCTCCTTTCCTCCCCTCCCTCTCCACCTCTTATATGCTCTACCCTCTGAACTCCTTTGGCCTTGTTGTACAGACATTGAGTCATCTGTCAAAAGACCTGCCTCACACTATCCCACTATCCCCTCCTTGCATCATGCATCCTTCCCTACCCCCTCCCCACCTCCATCTGGCCAGGGAACACCTATCGATAATTGACCGTTGGTCTTGCCATGGGCATGTGCATTTGGATGTCTGTGTGCATGAATGTGTATACTTCTACTAGGAAAGATCAAGAGCTTGAAAGCTAACATAATTATAGTTTACTGTTGTGTGTGTCTATGTGTCACATATGTCAGATATAGGTTAGTGGTTACCTTTCCTTTATTTTACATATTATTCCACCCAGGAATTTCTGTTGTTGTTACAAGCTTATAGTTTGATGTAGTCCCATTTAAGGTCACTTTGTCCAACAATTGTCCAGTGATTAGATTCCATCTTTCAAGTACAGTTCTGGAAAATCTGCAAATTGTTCATCTTTGCCTGCTGTGACCTCTTCATTGGACAAAACAAATTCTAACATCAAATTTTATTATATGTGGAAATAGGCAAAAGCTTAGAGGGTACCAATGATTTGTACTTCAGAACCCTCAGTTTTTCCATTGCCAGTACACCTTTTACATATAGGTACAATAGCCTGTTGAAATATGATTTTTTTAAATTTGTGGTTCATGTCTCTTCTCATGGGTTTTTTCATCCATTTTGTCCAAAAAAACTTACATAGAATTTATCAGGTTTTTTTCCGCTTTCCAAGCAATATATATGATGAATCCATATTATACCAGAGGAAAAACTGGATATAACCTTTGTGACAGATGAAACTGAGTTATTTACTTTAAACATTTACTAGCGTTCCTGGTCAAAATAAATTTTGGTGTGTGTTCATACCTCAAGCAGCCAAATCACTTATCCTCTGAGCCCGTTGTAACCAAAACACACAAAATTTTACTTACTCCAAACTTGTTAATAAGAGTTTCAGCAACTCAAAAACAAATTATAGTCATCATCCTGTAAGTGACATATCCACCAGATCTTTCCCTGGTCCAAGAAACAATGCCTTTGCTCATGGTATTGTTACAGTCATATATCACATAGCTTTCCTGGCAGTTCTGAGAGACCATTGGTCTTTGAATCAAATACCTTATCATAAACACATAAAAGGAAGGCCTTGTCATTATTTTTAGGGTATAGAAATTTAAAATACACTCCTGGAAATGGAAAAAAGAACACATTGACACCGGTGTGTCAGACCCACCATACTTGCTCCGGACACTGCGAGAGGGCTGTACAAGCAATGATCACACTCACAGCTCAGCGGACACACCAGGAACCGCGGTGTTGGCCGTCGAATGGCGCTAGCTGCGCAGCATTTGTGCACCGCCGCCGTCAGTGTCAGCCAGTTTGCCGTGGCATACGGAGCTCCATCGCAGTCTTTAACACTGGTAGCATGCCGCGACAGCGTGGACGTGAACCGTATGTGCAGTTGACGGACTTTGAGCGAGGGCGTATAGTGGGCATGCAGGAGGCCGGGTGGACGTACCGCCGAATTGCTCAACACGTGGGGCGTGAGGTCTCCACAGTACATCGATGTTGTCGCCAGTGGTCGGCGGAAGGTGCACGTGCCCGTCGACCTGGGACCGGACCGCAGCGACGCACGGATGCACGCCAAGACCGTAGGATCCTACGCAGTGCCGTATGGGACCGCACTGCCACTTCCCAGCAAATTAGGGACACTGTTGCTCCTGGGGTATCGGCGAGGACCATTCGCAACCGTCTCCATGAAGCTGGGCTACGGTCCCGCACACCGTTAGGCCGTCTTCCGCTCACGCTCCAACATCGTGCAGCCCGCCTCCAGTGGTGTCGCGACAGGCGTGAATGGAGGGACGAATGGAGACGTGTCGTCTTCAGCGATGAGAGTCGCTTCTGCCTTGGTGCCAATGATGGTCGTATGCGTGTTTGGCGCTGTGCAGGTGAGCGCCACAATCAGGACTGCATAAGACCGAGGCACACAGGGCCAACACCCGGCATCATGGTGTGGGGAGCGATCTCCTACACTGGCCGTACACCACTGGTGATCGTCGAGGGGACACTGAATAGTGCACGGTACATCCAAACCGTCATCGAACTCATCGTTCTACCATTCCTAGACCGGCAAGGGAACTTGCTGTTCCAACAGGACAATGCACGTCCGCATGTATCCCCTGCCACCCAACGTGCTCTAGAAGGTGAAAGTCAACTACCCTGGCCAGCAAGATCTCCGGATCTGTCCCCCATTGAGCATGTTTGGGACTGGATGAAGCGTCGTCTCACGCGGTCTGCACGTCCAGCACGAACGCTGGTCCAACTGAGGCGCCAGGTGGAAATGGCATGGCAAGCCGTTCCACAGGACTACATCCAGCATCTCTACGATCGTCTCCATGGGAGAATAGCAGCCTGCATTGCTGCGAAAGGTGGATATACACTGTACTAGTGCCGACATTGTGCATGCTCTGTTGCCTATGTCTATGTGCCTGTGGTTCTGTCAGTGTGATCATGTGATGTATCTGACCCCAGGAATGTGTCAATAAAGTTTCCCCTTCCTGGGACAATGAATTCACGGTGTTCTTATTTCAATTTCCAGGAGTGTATTTCTATATGACAATACATTTCAACTAATTACTCACCACAAACATTACTGTCAAGTTTCAGGCCTAAATTCAAATTGCCCAATTGTAGTGCACACAAGCTCTAATCATGGGCAAGCTTTAAAAAGGTGGTCTTCTCTTAACATATAAAAATGAAGTATGCAGGTTTGTTATTTCTTCCTTCCTGCAATACTGCTTTTGAACTCACTTCACAAATCATATTGGGGGATTGCAAGGATGAACTATCTTTCTAGGAAGTATGTTCATTGGCCAAAAACAACTGAAAACATTACAAACTTTTTTGTTAATTATGAAGCATGTAGAATGCATCAACCAGTGCCTTCACAGCCTTTTTCCTGCTGGAAGAGCCATGTGACTCATTGTAATAGATGCATACTCCCATTTCCCATCTGTGGCAAAGTTTCAGCTTATCATCATGACAGTCACCACTATGGCTTTATTTAAAATCTTCTCCTCATAGCCTTGTGACTGACAAGTGGTTCTGCTCGATGGCAGCAGACATCTAGCCAGCCCTCATTCCATCCGGCATCTGCATCCAATGACACTGTGGAGAGATTTGTGCATATTTTTATAATCAAATGCTTAAAGAATTATAAATGGCCACTTCTGAGATAGCTTTAAAAAGTTTTCTAGCAACATACAGAGCAGTGGCCATAGTCCAGCTGACGTGCTCCAGGGCCATATTCTTTAGATCACTGTAGCAATTTTGTCAAACTTCAGCTACAAAACAATACTTAGGGGAAACCATTTAAACTTCTAACAAATAAAATAAAGATGCCGACAGTGCTGTCAACTCTTAGGTGCACAGATGGCACTACTACCAGGGGCTAGAGATGTTCAGCACAGTACCTGTTGCACAAGCTTATCTCTGATGATGAAAATCTGGATGACCAGCAACATCACAGAGACTTACAAAGACAATGAAGGACATCTACACATATGGCTCTGTTACTGTCCCATTTTCCCAAGAACATCTGAGAAACTAACAGTAGGGTTTCACACTATACATGGTGCAACCAAAAGTATATTGATAAATTTTGAGGCATTGTAGATGGTGTGCTGAGGAAAAAACTGTGAATAAGAAAATATGTAATGCAACAATGCTAAGCATATTGAAAATATAGGGAAAAATGCATGTTACTAGCTATCCCTTGGACAGCAAATATGAATTTGATGGTGACAAAGTGCAAGCAGAAATCTAAGTAGAAGCTTGATGGTATTTGGGTATATCAGGTGGCATATAACAAGTCTACATGTGACTCAACAAGACTGCAGAGTCTACAAACTCAAGTTTTCTGCTGAAGGGTTGACCTATAACTTTGACACTTTTTAGCATCATTGGATACTGATTCAAGATATGGATTCCTACCCTAAAATTGTTGCTTAATACTCCATCTATAACTCCTCAAATTTTGACAGTATATTCTTGTAACAACTTATATACAGCTGAGGCTAACCATATTTCACAATGCTGGAGATCATAATAGGAGAGATATTGAGTGCTTCATTGCTTGAAAATAAATCCTACCAAAGGAAACATATTTTGCTTGGAATGATAAACTAAACGCAAGGGTCACTCTGTACGTTGTGAAGAGGAGCATAAGAAATAGCAGAATGAAGATCATATAGTGTGCTTATTTGGGAACAAAGTTCAGGAATACTCTTGCAGAACTTCTTCTATGCATTTGAAACCATGCTTTCAGATGATTTCTTTCACCTTTTTGGAAGAGAAATATGAATGTAAAATTTCTCAGTTTGACACAGATATGAATACAAATTTCTCAATTGCTTCAACGTACTCCTTTGTTGACTAGAGACTTTTCTTGTTTAGGATGCACCCCACTTATAGGACACTTGTTTGTAAAATAGAATATTTGGAAATAATGGTGTGGAAAACGTAAGGATGAAAGTACATTTCACTTTTATGTGTCACTACCAAGTAACATAGCTTGGTGAAACATGAATCATACATAGAAAGAACTGCTACAATGTAGTACAAAAGGTAACTGAATGAAATGAACAATGAGGCAAGCAGAACTGGCACTTTTATTTAAAGACAAAAATTACATTAAAGTCACCATCGTTCATGATGCCCCCCTGGATATTACATAAGACAGGACATGGTTCGTAATATGGTATGTGATCACCACTGATGGCAGTGAATGGCCAGCAGTGTGCTACCAAGCTGGCCACAAGGTTGATAAAGAATTCTTGTGGAAGCGTCTTCCATTTCTTCATGAGCACAGGCGTCAGCTGCTGGACGGTCATTGGTGCACATGAATGTGCTACAATGCATCTCCCTAATGTATCCCACACTTGCTCGGTGGTATTTAAGTCTGGGGAACTGGCAGGCCAATTCATTCGCCAAAATTCTCTCATTCCAAGAGTTCCTCCACCTGAATTGTTCGATGTAGCCGTGCTCAGCATTCATTTGCTGGGTACAGGCTTGGCGACCCCGGGGTTCCTGAGCTGGGGACTGGTAAGCGCCGCCAGTCCCCTGTCACCGTAAGCTCTGAACATATTTCAGCGACCACCGTGCAGCGGGGCGGTGGAACGTTGTGTGTCTCAGGGAATGGGGATCTTGGCTTGATCGCGAGGATAGAATAAACCTCTATAAACAACCCCTCAATCTCAAGGTGTGCTGCACGCTGATGAGATGCATGGCTGTTGAGGTGGAACAGTCATTAGCGGGCAACCTCTGGGGAACCTGCCACACCTCAGTTGTATAATTCTTACCTAGGCACGCGGGGCTCTGTCTAGGTGGACTTCTAGTTCCCTAGCTGCTCGTGGAACCGAGATGGAACCCTCAAACTTTTCTTCTCCTCCCAGCGGAAAGGGTGGGCCGCTGGTAGGTTCTAACACCCAATCTAACAAGAGGACTCGTGTAGCCAGTCCTCCTGATTCCGTTAGTAGTAACAGAACGCATGCTGCTTCACAGAATGTGTTTCTTATAATTAAAAGAAAAGATGGGAGTTTTCATAAAGTTTCACGATTTTATACACAGAAGGGCTTAGAAGGTATTGCTGGCACATTAAAATATGTAAAGCACTTGCAAAATGGCACCTTGTTGGTTGAAACATCTAGCTTCCAGCAAGTCCAGAACCTTCAGAAGGCAAAATTTCTTGGGGAGTTTGCGATAGAGACTGAATTTCACAACAGCTTGAACTACAGCAAGGGTGTTGTGACTTGCAGAGATCTCGTTGACATTCCCCAAGACGAACTGAAGGCTGAATGGTCCCGGGAAGGAACTATCGACGTGCAACACATGAAACGGGTGGATGGTGCTCTCATGAAATCTGACTCTTCTATCCTTGCGTTTAGCAGCACCAAATTGCCAGAGCATGTGAAGGTAGGTTTCCTACGTCTCAGTGTACGTCCTTATTACCCCAACCCCATGTGATGTTTTAAATGCCAACACTTTGGACACACTACTCTCAGCTGTAGAGGGGAAGCCACTTGCAGGAATTGTGGTAAAGCCGCCCATGAGGGAGTTGGTTGCTCCTCTCCTCCCAAGTGTGTCAACTGCTCTGGGGATCACCCTGTGTGGAGTAGGGAATGCAGAGTTTTCCTTGAGGAACGGAAGATCCAGGAACTTAAAACCACAAAACGCATCCCGTATGGTGAGACAAAGAAAATTTACAAGTCCATGCAGCCGCCCACGTTCGCTGCTTCCTTTTCTCCCGTTCTGAAACAGCCAGTCTTGAAAACCGATGCCGCTACACAAATGGAGGTTGCTACTGTCAGCACTAGCACCTGTGTTTGTCAATGTACGTGTGCTGCTGCCGTTCCTGTGAAGCCTGCTGCTCCCCCCCCCCCCCCCCCTCCCCCGCCTTCTGACCAGGCCATGGTAGCTTGGTAGCTGACATCATGGAAATTCCTGTCCCTTCTCGGGTCCAGTCTTGTGCACTCCCCAGCGCTGCTACACCCCCTACTGCTTCTGAGGTTTTGTCTCCAATGCCACCTCAGGCCAGAAAATCAAAGCCAAAGCCAAAGGTAAAAACTCGCCCACTAAAGGAGACTGAAGTTATACAGTCTGCTGATGTTGATGTCATTCTCTCTGACGTCTCTCTCAACTCCTCTTCAGAGGCAATGGAGGTTGATGTCAGACTGGGGCAATCATCTCGCCCCAAAACTGAGCCTCCACCTGTTGTGGGCTCTCCTCCCCGACAGAAAGTGAGAATGAAGATAGATGGCTCCCATTATACAGTGGAACATGAATAGATTCCGGGCACATGTGGAGGAACTGAACCTCCTAGCACGGCAACACCCCCTGTGCTTGTGTTTACAGGAAATGCATTTCAAACCATCTGAAGCTCCTGTACTAAGGGGCTATACGTTATATCGCAAAGATGACCTGACTGGAGAAAGGGTCAAAAGCGGAGTCGCCGTGTTTGTTAATAATGACCACCACTCCTCTGCTCTCCCCCTGGATACTGACCTGCAAGCAGTTGCAGTTGAAATTCATTCACGTCGGAGGCTTACCGTTTGCTCCCTTTATTTACCCCCTCTGGATGCAATGACCTTAGACGCTCCCACAGATCTTATCGACCATCTCCCCCACCCATTTCTCCTCCTGGGAGACTTCAATGCCCATCATGTCCTGTGGGGCTCCACTTCTCTTTGCACTTGAGGTCGAATTTTGGAGAGCCTCCTAACGTCTCAAGTGTTGTGCATCCTCAACACAGGTACTCTGACTCATTTCTCTACTGCTACTGGGTCATTCTCAGCCATTGACCTATCTTTCTGCTCTCCAACCCTCACTGACTCTGTTCACTGGGAGGTCATTGACGACCTTCATTCCAGCGATCACTTCCCCATCCGCATTCATCTCCTGGATGGTGTATTGCTGGAGCAGAGGCCGCCATCGTGGATGATTGGCAGAGCTAACTGGCCACTGTTCACTCGGTTGGCTGTCTTTGAATGCCACAACAGCCTACAGGAATGGGTGGATCACATCACACTTGTGATCCATCATGCTGCTGACCTGTCGAAACCACAGTCTTCTGGCCCTCTTAAGCGCCGCCTTGTGCCTTGGTGGACAGAAGAGTGCCGTTCAGCCATCCGGGACAGGCGTGCGGCTCTTCGCCGATTTAAATGCTGCCCAACAGCAGTCAATCTTACCGCCTTTCGAATCGCGAGAGCCAGGGCACGCCATGTCATTAAAGAGAGCAAGAAAAGGTCATGGCAGGAGTTCCTGGACTCCATCAACCGTTCCACTTGTTCTACAAAAGTATGGGAAGCCATCCGGAGGATTTCCGGTAAACACAGCCGTTTACCAACAGCTGCAGTCCTGAACCAGGGATGCCTCCAAACGACACCCAGAGCCAATGCTCAGACACTGGCAGAGAATTTTGCACAAAGTACTGCCACTGCAACCCAGGATCCAGTGTTTCGTCGCTACCGTGCGACTGTCGAAAGAGCGAACTTGGACTTTCGGTCGAACAGTTCTGAGGCCTAAACTCCCCTTTCTCCATGTGGGAACTTGAATCGGCAGTTACTGAGACTTCTGACACTGCACCAGGTTACGACCGCATCCGGTACTCCATGCTTCGACATCTGCCAGCGGTGTCAATGGAAATCCTCCTCGAATGTTTTAATCTCATATGGCAGACAGGAGTGTTCCCCACCTCGTGGAGGGAGGCAATCCTCATCCCTTTCTTCAAACCAGGAAAGGACTGCTCATGTCCCAGTAGTTATCGTAGTATTGCCTTGACAAGCTGTGTCGGAAAGACCCTGGAACGGATGGTTAACCGTCATCTGGTCTGGCTGTTAGAGGCCAGACAGCTCCTTAGCCGCTTTCAGTGTGGATTCCACAAATTTTGGTCCACAGTCGACAACGTGACCCTCCTAGAGGCAGCTATTCAGCAGGCTTTCCTCCGTCAGCATCACTGTATTGGTATCTTCTTTGATATCAGTAAGGCATATGATACTACTTGGAGACACTATATTCTTGCACAACTGCATCAATGGGGCTTTCATGGCCGCCCCCCTGTTTTCATTCGGTCTTTCCTGTCTCAGCAGTTTTTTCAGACCCACGTTGGTAACACACTGTCTGATTGCTTTGAGCAAGAGAACGGTGTCCCCCAGGGCAGTGTTTTAAGCGTTACCCTCTTTGCCATAGCCATCAACAGTATAACATCTACAGTGAGGAGTCCAGTACAGTGCTCCTTATTTGTGGATGACTTTGTTGTTTTCTGTTCCTCCTCCAGTGTTGCAACCGTGAGCTGTCAGTTGCAGCTAACAGTGCGGTGGTTAGAGGAGTGGGCTGCAAAGACGGGTTTTCGGTTTTCTGCCGATAGGTGTGTTTGTGTTCATTTTAATCATTCTCGTTGTCTTTTTACTTTGCCTGCCTTGCATATGGGGAATACTGTCCTACATTTTAGAGACACAGTGCGGTTACTGCGCCTAATTTTTGACTCAAGGTTGTCATGGCTGCCACACCTACGTGACTTGAAAGCCAGAACCCTGAAGGCACTGAACATCCTCAAGTGCCTCAGCCACAGGTCTTGGGGAGTGGACAGGGCACGTCTCCTTCTGTTTTATCGAGCTTTTGTGCGTTCACGGCTGGACTATGGGTGCATAGTATATGGGTCAGCAAGGCCGTCTTATTTGCAGATCTTTGACGCTGTTCACCATGCTGGGATTCGACTGGCCACGGGTGCTTATCGGACCAGTCCTGTACCCAGCCTCTGTGCTGAGTCTGGTGAACCACCACTTACCATCCGGCAGCAGCTCTTGCTGGTGCGCCAGGCTTGTTAGTTTCTTGCAGCTCCCACCTCGCCTGCTCACCATCTTGTTGCTCATCCACCTCTGGACCGCCTTTTTTCCCGCCGTCACCGGGCTACGTTGCCGTTTGGGATCCATGTGCAACGTGTGCTAGAGTCCTTCGGTGTGGAGTCTGTACAACCCCAAATCCAGGGTTTTAACCGCCTGCCACCCTGGTTACTGAAGAGGCCCGGAGTGATTTTAAATTTATTGCAGTACAAGAGAGATTGCACTCCTGCCACCGTTTTTAATGCGGCATTTTCTGCCATTTTATCTGAGCACCATGACTACGTAGCTGTTTTTACGGATGGGTCAAAACAAGGGGATTCCGTTGGTTGCTCAGTTGTTTTTCCGGATCGTGTCCTCAAGGTCCGACTGCCTCAGACTTTTACTGTCTTTGATGCAGAATTGTCTGCGATCTTGCGGGCACTGGAGCAGATGAGACATTCTTCCTCTCCTAAATTTCTTGTCTGTTCCGATTCACTCAGTGCCCTTCACTCATTGCAACATTTGTATGCGGCAGACAAAATAGTCCAGACCATCCAGGATGCCCTCCTCCGACTACAGCGACTGGGGAAAGTTGTAGCTTTCTGCTGGGTTCCGGGGCATGTCGGCATTACTGGGAATTAAAGGGCAGATCTCGCAGCCGAGGAGGTGTGTCTCGATCCACAAGTATCTCAGTGTGCTATCCTCTTGCACGCACTCACCTTGCTGTTGAGCTCACGAGTCATGCGTCGGTGGTAGGATGAGTGGCTGGAAGTGACTGACAATAAGCTCCGTATAGTCAAGCCCACAACGCGTGTGTGGTGTACTTCCTTTCAGCCCCATTGACGAGACGAGGTTCTCCTCTTTTGGCTTCGAATAGGCCACAGCCCTATGTCGCATGGCTTCCTGCTCCAGCGAGAGGACCCTCCAATGTGTGATGCTTGCGGTGTCCAGGTCACTGTGCGCCACGTTTTATTGGATTGCGTTTTATTTTCTGACCAGCGGGCCGCTGCTGACTTGCCAGCAGACCTGCAATCTCTTTTAGGCAACACTCGGACGAATGTAGTTAAAGTTTTAAAGTTCTGTGACATATCAAATGTTTTTACAAAGATTTTGGGGAGAGGGTTTTAATTTGCTCACTGCGTGACAAGCTCGCCCATATTTTATGTAAGTGGCCAGCCAATGACAATTTCCTGTGGCATTCTTGTTACTATGTTTTCCCTTTCCTTAGGTTTTACTTTCTTATGTCACATTTTCCTTCTTTTCCTGCTTTCTTTGAGTGTGTGCTTCAGGTTTATTAGGTCTGTCCACATTCGTTCCTTTTAACGTGTGTCAGGGTGCTGATGACCTCGATGTTGAGCACCCATAAGCCCCAACACACCACCACACCACAGTAATGTTGACTGGTGAGTGTACCATGTTCAGAGAATTGGAGGTCAGTACACCCATGCAACATTACGGCTCCCAATACCATAATGCATGGACCACCAAAATGATAATGTTTGATAATGCTGCGTATACTCTTATGTGGCGAGAGGTGGGAACATGTAATGCATCCTAGAAACTTTATCAGACACAATCTTTTTGGCGGTGTGGGTGTTGTGGAATGTGGAGGCATAATGTTGCATAGGATTATTGATCTCCAAATCTTTGGGTGCAGTAAACTCACCATACAATCTTATTATGACACTGTTCTCCTTCTACAGGTGTATCTTCTTAGGTGTGCGTTTGGCTCCGGCTTAATTTTTATGAACAGCAGTGTGTGACTGCATCAAACTAGGAAGGTGGAGGAACTCTTGGAATGAGAGGATATTTGGCAAATCGACTGGCCATCCAGTTTCCCTAACTGGAATCCTATTGAGCACATCCAGGATGTGTTGGGGCAATGTACTGCAGCACGTCCAATGCACCAATGACCATCCAGCTGGTGGAGGAACAGAAAGCCCTACCACAAGCATGCCTTACCAACCTCATGGCCAGCATGGGAGCAAATTTAAGAGTATGCATTGCCATGTGCACTGACCACCCACCCTGTTATGAACCACGTACTGCAACTTGTAGTGCCTAGGGGACTATCATGAGTCACAGTGACTTCACTGTAATAATTTGAATAAAAGTGTTATTTCTGTTCATCTAATTGCTTATTTCTTTCAGTTACCTTCTAAGCTACACTGTAACAGTTCTTTCTATGTGTGACCCAAGTTTCATCAAGCTATGTTACTTGACCGTGACACATCAGATGAAAGTTACTTTCTTTTTAAGTTTTGCATTCTGGTGTATTATATTTAAGGCCATGCTGTGAAAGTGTTTCAAACACAATTCTCAAATATACTGATGTCCAGTGTTTGTTTTGCTTGTGAGATTCTCACCATTTAGCTAATTTACACATTTTAGATCATCCTGGGGCTCTATGGAACATGATGAATGAATGATTACAGCTGAAGACTTCGAGCCAGATGCAGCCTATATGTCACTGAACTGGAGCCTGACATATATAATGGCAGAATTGGCTTCCAGAGGTCTTGTGAAATTGATGGGATGGTCTCTTGTAGTGAAATTAAATACTAGCACCTAACATCATGATTTTCTTTCTGTGGTCAGTCAAATAGAATATGCTCTCCTACACTCTAGCCATGGACATGCTACTTGTTATATCATATGTGATATTTATATTCCTCCATGCAGCACCATTATCCCATATCTTCACAGATGGAAAATGGTTTGCTTCTCAGATTTCCCTCAAAATATTCCAGTTTCTCATTCACTTCCATGTCACTGTTACCACTGTTTCAATTTATTTATGTTTCCTTTTCATCTTTCTTTTACATCTCATGGCTACTTCCTCTTTTCTTTCCTAGCTGCTGCTTCTCCACTATAGCCTTCCCTTTCTTGCCACTTCATATAATCCATGTATAAATCACTTTCATGTTGCAGATGCTGGAAGGTGACATACACAAGATAATATGGACCCCAGCCTTTGAGAATTTTATGCTCCAAGGAGAAGCAATGGACTACACCTACTGTTTGCATTAGCAGACTATGAGCTTTCTTGTCTTCAATCATCCCAAAACGGATACATGTGTCTTGAGAGTGAAATACTTACATAGGAAATTTGTAATGTAATAATCCTGTAAATACTGGGTTTACAGTATAAAATGCACAAAAATACAACTTTGAAGGGGAAACAATTACTGTGCAAGCATTTTATAATGCAGTTAGTGCATAATTCAATGAAAACTATATGCTGACAGGATTTTTTCTTGATTTATATCTAAAACTAACTTCTGTGTGCTGTCAGCAAAACTAAAGTTATGACTGTCCATGTGTATTACTCTCAGTCGTTTGCTTGTAGCTTGCTTTTCTGATACAAATTGACAGTCAGAGGTGGGCAGAAAAGCAACAAGAGTGAACACAATGAAGGACGTCCACATACAGTAACTTAGCATGGTACATTAATACCAATGCTGTCAATATTATTGCACAGTCAAATTCAAATGTACTTTAGTTTTTTATGCAGTAAACAGGTTAAAATATAAAAAAGTATTGTAGAGAAATATATGTTATTCTGTTCTTGGAACTATCCTGTTAGCAATCAATAAACAACTTAGCAGTTTGGTGGGCAGATAGTAAAAATTTCCTGCTTTCACCTTTTACTCTCAAGTACAGCAAATACTTTTCTGCATTATAAGTGTTCACTGCAAAATATATTTAATCGCACATTACATCAATGACTAAGACTGCAATTACTTGATAAATATGTATTAGTTTTTCTTTTAGCCAGATACAAAGAATAGAAATTAATTGTAATCAAGTACATACATAATCAACCAGTTCCATTTGAAATTTAACAACACAGCTCTCTGCAGTGTTGCACAATCTGTATCTGAAATAACAATCTGATCACTGAAAACTGCCAAATTCTTGTTTGCAGTAAAGTAGAACTAAAGTTTCAATCAACTAGTGACACTAGTCCATAAAAAAGGATATGAAGGAAATAGCTACTGGAAAGCACTGCCCACATAAACAGCAGATACTATATTACAGATTTGTGCAGAGTTCAATCATAATTTGCTGTACACAGAGTTTGAAACCCACTTAGGTGTAGTTTTCATAAGCACACTTATCTACGTAATCCTACAAAAAAGTTCTGAAATTTTGCCTCACCTGGTCTGCATACCAACATATGCATCGCAATTCATGTTGCATGTATGTTTATATACCTCAAACAGATGAATCTCCAAATATTTTTCTTACTGCAACTATCAATTTGACTAGCGTGAATGATAAGGAACTGTAACCAAAAGGAAAAAAAGTACAGTAAAGCAGTGACGGAAGAGAGATTGAGAGAGGTGCTGCAGTCTGAGGCACTGGACTTTTATTTAAGAAGGGTGGGATTCATATTCTTATGGATGGCATATTTAGATTTGCAGAAGTTTCCCTAAATTTGTTACAGCTAATTCTAGAGTAGTTCTTTTGAAAAGCATATGGTCAGTTACCTCCCTACCTGGAAAAATATGATCAATGTTTTGACTAATCTGAAAGATTTTTCTCAGTTTCAGATCATTTTGAGGAATTTCATTATTGTTCGCTTTAGCAAAGAGATGTAAGAGGTTCAATAGATAAAAATAATCAGTCTATATTTATATTACACTTTTTTAATTATTTGTCAGTTGCAGTATTTTATTTTATATGGATAGGTTCGAAACAGATAAAAGTGGTAAATATTCCACAACACCACCTTTGGGTGGACTGTGAACTGTATTTTCACCAGTGATAACAAAAAGGGGCCAGAATTTTGTGAACGTATGAAACAATGTGATAATTCTTAAAATTTATTCAGTACAAAACTAATCTAAAAATTAAAGAAGAATGTAAAAATATAAAAAAAAATGTTTCTCATTTTATGTTAATGATAATTCATCTCTATCTAATTATTCATATAAGTTATATGTGCTCCTGCCCAAGTTACTGTGGCTACTCATAAGATACCAAAATATTAGTTTATGAAATGTAACTTGCAGAATTTGATTTTCTTAGAAATGAGAATAAATACAATTTGAGCTGAAAAATGTTTTGAGTTAGTAATTAGGCTTACCATTAAAATTTTGAAAAACCAGTATTGAATTAAAAGCAAACTCTCAAATTTATCAATTTTGATTTACTTACTAAAGACTTGTTACATTACAGAATCATAAATATACAACGTAGAATTTTTTTTAACAATAATTAAAACAAAATACGGTCTTACTGGATATATAATTGGTAGTAATTACTATCCACCCTCTGTGCACACAGCCTAGATACAAAAATTGATAATATTTATCTGTACAAGAAGTAAACAACAATGCATTTGCTATGTAATCCACCTTATGTAGTCACTGACACTATCTGTTTAAAGAATTTTAATGAAAAACACAGATAAGGTCCCCAAAGAGAGAAGCAATCAACAACTAATAACAAAAATTAGTGCTTAATACTATTTTAGTTTCAATGTTTCAATCATTCTCACGTTCAATTAAACATAATAGAGAACAGTGGCAAAGGGAAACAGCACTGGGTTGTTTCCCTTTCTTACTGCCCTCCACATGTTTTTATTATTCTATCTTGAATGTATTGTTGTTATTCCATCCTGGAGTTAATGTTATTCCATCGCAGATTTTCCATTGTTTGGTTTCACATTCAGTCTGATTACTGAAAAGACAAAGATGTGGAAAGGAGAAGTTAGAAGACATCTCCAACAAGCACAAAAGTGAAATAGAGATGCAGGTAGGTAATGCATCAGTCCCATATCTTGGTCTAAAATTTGCTGGAAGTTCAGAATCCCAATTTAGTTTGAAAATTTTGTGTAATGGATTTACAGGACAATTGCCTCTCAGATACAATGTGGAATTTAAGTATTACAGAATTTA
The DNA here is from genome assembly GCF_021461385.2 of Schistocerca piceifrons. NCBI lineage: Eukaryota > Metazoa > Arthropoda > Insecta > Orthoptera > Acrididae > Schistocerca > Schistocerca piceifrons. Next base: position 192,481,688 of record NC_060140.1, read on the forward strand.
AATAATTACGAGGATACAAATGAGAACATTGTGGATTAAGGCAAAACCATAGCAATAATAAGAAACAAAAACTGCACAAAATAATGTAATAATGAATTTTTAAGCACAACCATCTATGATGCTGTCAAGAAGTTCTGCTCTTATAGGGAGCCAGTTAATGAATCTAAATTTACAATGCCACCTTTTGTTAAATGTACATGTATCAGAATGAAATCTGGTACTGTATAGCAAATACTTGCATTCTGTTTTGTGAAAGTGTTTTAAAGAAGAAAACTGTATCACTGCATTTTCTTTCTTTCAAGGCACATATCAAAAAACAATAGGTACATGGATAAATGATTTGACAGCTGCATATGTGTAAAGTGACTTAAGGATAAGGATATTGGATAAGGTAGCTTGGTACCTTTTAGACTCTACATCCAATTCACAATTTTATGAGAGTACAAGAGCAATTTCTTGCATATCTACTCTATTGTCCTTCAGCTCACTGGATTCAATGAACAAAGTGACACAACACTCTAGATAGTGTGAAATATGAGTCCTTGAATCACTTTCAATCTTTTGTGAGGAGTAACTGCGACTGGTATGTAACCAGAGTGAAGTGCCTCTGATTGAATGACATTTTGCGTCCGTTTAATAAAGACTCGTTCCTCATCTTATCATTATCTGTGACTTCACTAAATCTTTGATGTATTTGAGATACAACAGTGTTCTCCACCAGATGTTAAAAGCTCCAAGTACTGGGCAAATTGCTGGACTTCACTTCTTCTCACCTGTCTCTGTTCCCATGCTGTTGACAAGGACAGGAATGCCAGGGAATTAAAATTCTCTGTTTTAAAATTCTTACTTCTCTATAATGAGACAGCCAATTCAGCATAGCCATCACTTTTATTTAGTTTTATCTGCTTCATTTCAGATAATTTACTCTGATGCTACTCATTCCAATCACTGATCAAAGGGTCTTCCCATGGATCCCTCACTCACCACAGCAATAGCTACCTGGCATAGTACCTATTATCTGGGGTCCTAATGCCCCAGTTTAGACAGGCAGCTATTCCTTGGCATACATGACGAGTTTACATCTCAGGCATCAGCAGTACAATCACTGCATTGTAAGGTGACTGTAAAGATAAGGGTACATGATTTGGAAAACCTAAAGGACAGAGAAAGGGAAAGACACAGAAAAGGAAAACAGAAATACAGTAAATAATTTAGTAAAATATTAAATTCTACAAAAGAGGGAGAAGTAGGAGGAAGGGAGGGTGGGGTGGTGGGGGTGGGGGTGGGGGAGGGGGGGTTGGGGGGGGGGCAAGTGGGAGTTACTAACTGATGTTAAGTCCAAGAGGTGTATGAGAGTATGTTGGTGAGCAAATTTCCTTGCATGGAGTACTGGATGGCAGGATCCAAATGGCCCATGTAACGTATCAGGCACCCAGGTTCCTTGTGTCATGCTTTCGGCCAGTTAAGTCATGGTCATTACTGCATGAAATGGTGTGCAGTGAATAATGTTAATTGGTCAATAATTTGTGTGTTTCACATGTTTCTCTGGATTTGTTTGTTTACAGCAGCACAAAGACTGCCTGGTTTCCATAGTAATCCCACAATTTGTTTATAGGTCTGGCCTTAAACGTAATGTAGTTATAGGTGAGGACGACACTGAGTATGGATTTTAGGAAGTCTTTCATGTAGCTAGTGAGAGAGGTGGTATTCTATGGCTGAGAGGCCAAGAGTAAGTGTGTGTAGAGTGAGACCACACCAGTATTAACAATGAGTGTTCCAGGAAAGATAGGAATGGATTTGAGCAATTCAAAGAAAAGATGCATTTGGTAGGTGCTTTAAAGCCAGCAAAAGTGGGACTGCTAGGATGACTGTTTTGTTTGTTGTGGAAAGTAAGTGGAGGCTAGCATAGTGTGGAACAGTAATTGTATGGAGGCAGTTGTGTGCCCTACAGGGCTAGGGTTTCTGGATTTTTTACAACTTAGTATGGAAGGAAGGCAGGAGCGGAATCACTAGGAATAATTTTTTGTCTCATGGAGAATATGATGATGAATCCACAAAAGCTGCCCATGTACTCAGCCACTATCACTTGCTCCAGCCCTATTATTATTAGTAAATTCCACATCATCAAAGGCAGAGCAACACATAAAACCACATGTTATTTATTGACTGAAATATATTCACTGCACAACATTTTATATAGAAATGACCACAATTCTGAGAGCATGAAGAACTGTCTGCCTTGGGGACACCCAGTACCCAGTTGGTTAGTGCACTCTACAGAATGACTCAAGGGATCTGAGTGCCTGCTACACTACACAAGCCTTATGTATCCTCACAGTTGCAATGTTTCTTGAACTCCACAGATGGGACATTAATCTCCAACAATCCTCCCATAAACACCTTTCCTTCCTTTCTTTTTTTTACTATTATTTTCTCTGGTACCTTGTACCTTTTTATATTCATTTCCATTGTCCCTAGTTGTATTTTTTCCCATGTTCTTTTTCACTCTCCTCTTAGTTCTTAATTCTTTTAACTTGTCATGTCTCTTCATTTTAATCCATTTTTACTTGTCACTCTGTTTCATCACATTTGGACTGAAGCTAGCACAGTGCTTGCTAAGGTACTATCTTCAGTCTCTTACTTTCTCTGACACCTCTGCTACATCTTTATGTCCCCGTGTCTTTGCTGCAACAGCTGTCATCCTCATCTTTAGCCTGCTCCTACTTTCTATCCCTCCCAAATTTATCCCTCTTTCCTCTCTGAGGGAGTAATTATCAGTTCTGAAAGCTAGGATAATTTTTTGTATCTTTATGTGCATCTGCCAGCAGCAATTAGTGTTTTGCTTCCTGAATGTAAGTATTGACCAGTCATTCTGTCTCCTTGTAATTTCAATGCAGTTTTTTCAATAGATACATTTTTTTTTTAAATGGAAGAAATGAGTATACAAGCTCATTTCATGTTCAGTGTGTGATGACTCACAAACAGACTGTCAGTCCATCATGGTGAGAGGACAGGAACCAATGTGAGATTAACCAAATCTTATGGACATGCATAAAAGAATGCTTCTGAATGATAAAGTGTGTCTCATGTGTATTACATCAGCACCAGCACATGTAAAAGTCTGATTCTCATGTACCATACATGTTATAGGAATGGGTAACAAGTGAACAAAGTTCTTGACCTGCTACAGGAGGTATACTCATATACCATTAGCATCCCACTCTGGCATCATGTGAATGGTGCTGTCTACAGTCAGACGACTTGTCTGGTATAGTTGTAATTTTGTTTGTGGGCCAGTGCACTGAGTTATGATTAAAATTCAGAGAAAATAACCACTTTCATATAACTTAATGAAAACCACATAACAATGCACGCTGCACGTAAAATGGTAATTTGTTGTTGGAATGGTCACAGGCTCACTTTGTGCCCTATACTGGCTGCAGCTCTCGTAACTGCCATGAGAAGTCACTCCAAGTGCCAATCAAATATGGCACGGGTAACAGCAGCGGAATGCCTGAATATCAAAATCCCTGCAGTAGTTCATGATAGTAGCCTTCTCATACAAACAGAAAAAGACTGTGAGAGACTCAGTGGCCTGTAGCAACTGCTTCAATTGGGCACCACTTCAGTGATTTGTGTGTCTATAACCAATTATCCAAGCGTGGAAAGGGACCAACAGTTTAATATGGAAACTATACCACATTTCATTTCTGGCAAATCTCCACATCATTGAGAGGTGAATGGTAGGTTATAAAGTAGAGTGAAAAACAAACAGTCCTCCCAGGATATGATCCCACAGTCTTTCACTCTGCATGCACGTGCTTTACTGCTGGATCAGAAGGCAGGCACTGATCATTTTCAAAGGTGCAGGAGTCTTGAATTAGTCATAGGTCATCCAATTTTCATGAAATATTTATAAATTATGTACATGTACCTTCCTCATGAGTCATTCCATGTATTAGTCAAAGCCAGATCAAAATCCCAACAGTAGCTCGAATGTACTAGGGGCAGATATTCAGAGGTAGTAGATGAAGTGACATTTCACCAATATTTTTACCTTGCCACTCTTTAAAAAGAGTTCATTTATCATACCACATAAGCTGGTTTTTACTTCGAATGTAATTACTGTTTTGTACTGTGGGGAACTCTCTCGTACTAGTAAGCACGCAATTCTGACTGTGAGAAGTGAAATAGCCTTCGTTGCTTGCAGCTTGACCTCATGGATGGAGCCACAAGTTGAGCATAACTAGTGGTTACTACTACAACCGTGACGCTGCCTGCTTGAGTTTGTATGTGGAGGGTGGCATTGGGGAGGTAGATGGAAATTTTAATTCCAGACTGTAAAGCAGCAGTTGTGTAGTTGAAACTTCTGCTACAGTTATACAAAAAATTTTATTATTGGTGTCTTACACAACCTGGTTTCAGGGTCTCAGTCCCATTTTCAGGTGCAACTAAAATCAGTACAAACTGTACATGTTGAAGAAAAGTTAAAGGGCAGCACATTTGCTGTGCATAGTTCATCAGAGTGAATATGAAAAAGTGACCATGCTAGAATTGCCTTTCAGATCTGCCTGATGTAAGTCAGCCATACAAGGTGTGACAAAAAGTAATGGAAATTTTTTTGATTTTGTGGGCTTTACACATCAGATTTTCATTTTTTTATCTCGTTGGTACACATATTCCTGATGTATGTTTGTATTTTCTACACAAACCCTTCCTTGCCCTTGATGTAGATCAGTTTCTTGTCTTTGATTCCAGTGAGGATTCACTTAGCCACTTGCCAGTGAACAAAATTATGACCATTACTGTACTGGTTTAGCCTACTGAATGCACAACATGTGTCAGGTTGAGTACCGATGGCAATGTTCCAATGGTCCAACCAGTTTTCTGAATGGACAATGAGTGCCATCATCTGTGTTCATAGCTATTGCATCCAACTTGTTGCCAGTGGAGTTCTTACTGGCTTGAAGCTGTCCATTCTGAATTGGTGTTTGACTTAATGTAATTTTGTCAACAGACTGATATTCCTCGATGCTCAGATAGCACCAAGATTACTGACATCAAATATCGCAGTTAACTCATCCTTGAATTGTTTTACCTTTCTGTGTCTGCTGAAGTGATTTTAATGTCATCTGTGTACATAAATGAATAGAAAGAATAGATGTTTTTCTATACTGTCTACACAGGCATATGGATCTGAATTTGTGGGCTGCAAGCCAATTGATGTTAGGGTTGCGTCCAACTTGGCATACCACTGTCGACCAGCTTGGCACAGCCCATAAAGGGCTTTTCTAAGTTTACACACTTTATCACTCTATTTCAATGTTTGAAGCATGTCACTTGCCTTCTTGACTATATGGTAACCCTTCTGACCACTTTTCACCTTTTGTAAAAATTCATCCAATGAGTCCAGCCATTTCATGAATATTTGTATGTCAATTTCATCATTGGTAAATGCAGTTGTGAAAGCTAGCTGTCAGAACACACAAATTAAATTTGACTGACAAAGCCGTTAGTAGTCAAAATGATTTGATTCTGACAACTGGAGGCAATATTTTGACAAAGTCAACTCCAGGCTGTTGGTTGAATCCTCGTGCTTCTTGCTTTTCTCCTCAGCAAAGATCCATCATTTCTGTATTTATTTCTCAAAACAGTCCCACAGACAATTACCCTTTCATTTGTTGGCATGTACACAATGTCCCAAGTATCATTTTTCACCAGTGACCTGATTTCATCATATATAGCCTCGAATTTCTCTAGATGACCTGGACCAAGTAATGTATCATTGACATTATTGGATACGACATGAAGTTAGCATCATGAACTGAAACAGACTGTGAAGCAGGTGTGACACTTCAAGAATTATTGTCATCACTACAAAACTCATCATCAGGATATAATTCTTGGCCAGTAGTGATTAGAAGCCTGTCTTCTTCAAAGCTGTACAGTGGTTCATTATCTGATTCGAAGTTGAAATCTCCTCCAATGAAATCCATGTTGATGCCTCTTCTTTGGTGTTGATCCAGTTCCATTTTCATATAAGTCCACATAAGTTTGTTTGGACTCAAATCGGTCATGATCCAGAAACTTTACATCCCTTGACATGTGAATCTTGTGATCTCTTGTACCTACACATTACAGGCTTTCGAACAGTCAGAACAGCCTGCAAAAATCCCTTTTTTGCCTTTAGGATTGAAATTTTCGTTTAGCTATTTAAATAGGATGCCAACCTTTTGACCAAATATATGAATATGAGGTAGATCAGATTTTCGCTTCAGCCACTTCTCATATTGAGTTTCATTGGACAGCCTTTAGCATCAATTTTAGATGTATTCGATTGCGTTGTTTTGACTCTCTCTGGTTTCTGGCAGCAGCTATCTGAGTTGGTGAAGACTGCCAGTCTTGCTAGCAAGATGAAGGCAGAGCTCACCATCTGCAACATGGTCGACAGGACCGATAGCAGACCTTTGTTACAGAGCCGAGTGGAGGGTCTGAACCAGAGGCTCAGACAGTTCGGCAACCATGTAGGCTGCAGATTCCTTGACTTGCGCCATAGGTGCTAAATAGGTCAGGCGTCCACTACACACAGGAGGTGGCTACACGGGTAGCAAGGGCTGTGTGGTGTGGACAGGGTGTTTTTTTTAGGTTAGACAGTCTCGGGAAAGATCAAAAAGGGCTCCAGTCTCAAAGGTTACAGAGCAAAGAAACGGCGAGAATCGACCAAGCAACAGTTGGTATTGTAGTAGTAAATTGTTGTAGCTGTGTTGGAAGGTACCAGAGCTTCAAGCACTGACAGAAAGCACTGAAGCTGAAATCATTATAGGAACAGAAAGCTTCATTATAGGAACAGAAAGCTGGCTAAAGCCGGGGATAAATTCTACCAAAATTTTTACAGAGGCACAAACCATGTTCAGAAAGGATAGATTAAATAAAGTAGGTGGTGGTGTTGGTTGGTTGATTTGGGAGAAGAGACCAAACTGCGAGGTCATCGGTCTGGTCGGATTAGGGAACCATCCCAGCATTTACCTGAAGCGATTTAGGGAAATCACGGAAAACCTAAATCAGGATGGCCAGATGTGGGATTGAACCATCGTCCTCCCGAATGCGAGTCCAGTGTGCTAACCACTGCGCCACCTCTCTCAGCAGGCAGTGGTGTGTTTGTCTCTCTTGTAGTGAAGTTGAAATAGTTCCTACGAATTACTATGGGTAGAGGTTATACTCAACAGCCATACCAAAATAATAATTGGCTCCTTCTACCAACCCCCTAACTCAGATACTATAATAGCTGAATAGTTCAAAGAAAACTTGAACCTCATAACAAATAAGTACCCCACACATACAGTTATAATTGGTGGAGACTTCAATCTACCCTTCATTTGTTGGTGAAAATACATGTTCAAAGCTGGTGGTAGACAGAAAACATCTTCCAAAATTGTACTAAATGCTTTCTCTGAGAATTACTTTAAACAATTAGTTCATGAGCCCACAGGAATTGTAAATGGTTGTGAAAACACACTTGACCTCTTAGCCACAAATAATCCTGATCTAATAGAGAGGGTCATGACGGATACGGGGATTAGTGAACACAAGGTCATTGTAGCGAGGCTCAAAACCGTGTCAACCAAAACCACTAAAAATAAATGCAAAATATATCTATTTAAAACAGCAGATAAAAATTCTCTTGGTGCCTTCCTAAGAGAGAGTCTCCATTCCTTCCAAGCTAATTACGTATGTGTAGACCAGAAATGGCACAAATTCAAAGATAGAGTATCGACAGCGATAGATAGATTCACACTGCATACATTAATAAGAGATGGGACTGATCCACCATGGAACACAAAACACTACAGAACACTGTTGCAGAAGCAACGAAGAAAGCATGTCAAATTCAGAAGAACGCAAAATGCCCAAGGCTGGCTAAATTTCACGCTCGAAATTTATTGCTGACATCAATGCGAGATGCTTTTAATAGTTTCCACAACGAAACATTGTCTCAAAATATGATAGAAAACGCAAAGAGATTCTGCTCGTATGTAAAGTACACCAGTGGCAAAACACAGTCAATACCGCCACTGCATGATAGCGATGAAATGTTACCGATGATGGTGCCACTAAAGCGGAGTTACTAAATACAGTTTTCCGTAATTCCTTCATGAAAGAAGATGAAGTAAATATTCCAGAATTTGAGACCAGAACAGCTGTTAGCATGAGTGACATAAAAGTAGATATCTTAGGTGTTGCAAAACAACTCAAATCACTTAAGAAAGGCAAGTCTTCCAGTCCAGATGGTATACCAATCAGCTTCGTTTCAGAGTATGCAGACACAATACCGCCTTTCTTAGCAATCATACACAACTGCTCACTTGACGAAAGGTCTGTTCCTAAAGACTGGAAAGTAGCGCAGGCCGCACCAATATTCAGGAAAGGAAATAGGAGTAATCCATTGAATTAAGACCCATATCACTGACCTCAATTTGCAGTAGGATTTTGGAGCATATACTGTACTCGAACATTATAAATCACCTTGAAGAAAATGACTTACTGATACATAACCAACACAGATTCAGAAAATATCGTTCTTGTGCAACGCAGCTAGCTCTTTATTCCCATGAAGTAATGAGTGCTGTTGACAAGGGATCTCAGATCAATTCCATATTCCTAGATTTCCAGGAGGCTTTTGATAACATTCCTCACAAGCTACTATTAATCAAATTGCATGCATATGGAGTATCGTCTCAGTTGTGTGACTGGATTCATGATTTCCTCTCAGAGAGGCCACAGTTCATAGTGACAGATGGTAAATCATCCAGTAGAACAGAAGCGATATCTGGTGTTCTGCAAGGTAGTGTCATAGGGCCTCTGCTGTTCCTGATTTACATAAATGACCTAGGTGATACTCTGAGCAGTCCCCTTAGATTGTTTGCAAATGATGCTGTAATTTTCCGTCTAGTAAAATCATCAGATGATAAATTCCAATTACAAAATGATCTAGAGAGAATTTCTGTATGGTGCGAAAAGCGGCAATTGGCACTAAACAAAGAAAAGTACAAGGTTGTCCACATGGGTACTAAAAGAAATCCAATAAATTTTGGGTATACAATAAATCACGCAAATCTAAGGGCTGTCAATTCGACTAAATACCTAGGAATTACAATTATGAGCAACTTAAACTGGAAAGACCACATAGATAATAATGTGGGGTAGGCGAAAGAGAGACTGCGCTTTGTTGGCAGAACACTTAGAAGATGTGACAAACCCACTAAAGAGACAGTCTACATTTCACTTGTTTGTCCTCTGCTGGAATATTGCTGCGCGGTGTGGGATCCTTACCAGGTAGGATTGATGGAGGACATAGAAAAAGTGGAAAGAAGAGTAGCTAGTTTTCTGTCATTGCGCAATAGGGGTGAGAGTGTCACTGATATGACACGCGAGTTGGGGTGGCAGTCACTGAAACAAAGGCGGTTTTCTTTGCGGCGAGATCTATTTGCAAAATTTCAATCACCAACTTTCTCTTCTGAATGTGAAAATATTTTGTTGACACCCACCTATGTAGGAAGAAATGATCATCATAATAAAATAAGAGAAATCAGAGCTTGAACAGAAAGATTTAGGTGTTCCTTTTTCCCATGCGCCATTTGAGAGTGGAATGGTAGAGAAGTAGTATGAAAATGGTTCGATGAACCCTCTGCCAGGCACTTAAGTGTGAATTGCAGAGTAACCATGTAGATATAGATGTAGATGGGTTTCCTGCCTGAGCAGCATCCAACAAACCAATTTGGCCAACGATTGATTCTTTCATTCAGCAATACCATTCTGCTGCGGTGTGTACGGAACTGTTGAACACCACTGTATTCCTGCCATTCTGAGGATGAAGTCCATTCTTTCATTGCAGTACTCCTTACCATTGTCTGACTGAAAGGATTTGATTTTTTAACCAGTCTGATTATCAGCTAGGTTTCCAAATTCAACATATTTGTCGACAACTCTCATTTATGTTGAAGGAAAGAGACTTAACACCATCTGCTGTAGTTACCTATAAAGATAACAAAAAGTTCACAGCACCTCGAGATGTTTCATTGGCCCACAGACATCAAAGTTTATTAACTCCAGTATTTTGTCTGAGTTCCCTTGTCATTTGGCGACGGGAGTGGACATGATTTTTCCTTTAACAAATATAATACATCTAGTGAGACTGACATCACTGAATTTTAAACCTGACACATACTTGTTCCTGAGCATTTTGATCACGTCTCATGAGTTCATGTCGTCTAATCAAGCACAACAGATTTGCACTCATTTTTTGTAACTTTTGGGTCAGCAATGACATATAACTTTGGACTATTCTCTTGAAAAGAAAAGAAATTATCAACTCTGTTTGCAATCACATTGACTTTATCATTAGTATCTCATACAACTACACCAATTTTCTCAAATGTCACTATGTGCAGGGTGGCTGCCAAATCTTAACTTTAAAATTCAAGGTTTTTTCCAGATTAAAATAATCATTTTCCATGTTGTCATGTAGCTTATTTTTACCCAAATGAGGTTAGCAAGCATACTGTGCTGGAAATAACATGTAAAGTATTTTTAAGAGATATGTCATACAAGCCTCCCATGAAACATGGACCTTGCCATTGGTGGGGAGGCTTGCGTGCCTCAGTGGTACAGATAGCCATGCCATAGGGGCAACCACAATGGAAGTGTATCTGTTGAGAGGCCAGACAAATGTGTGGCTCCTGAAGAGGGGCAGCAGTCTTTTCAGTAGTTGCAGGGGCAACAGTCCAGATGACTGACTGATCTGGCCTTGTAACACTAACCAAAACGGCCTTGCTGTGCTGGTACTGCGAATGGCTGAAAGTAAGGGGAAACTACAGCTATAATTTTTCCCAAGGGCCTGCAGCTTTACTGTACGTTTAAATGATGATGGCGTCCTCTTGGGTAAAATATTCTAGAGGTAAAATAGTCCCCCATTTGAATCTCCAGGCGGGGACTGCTCAAGAGGATGTTATCAGGAGAAAGAAAACTGGCATTCTACGAATCAGAGCATGGAATGTCAGATCCCTTAAGTGGGTAGGTAGGTAGGTTAGAAAATTTAAAAAAAGGAAATGGGTAACTTAAATTTAGATGTAGTGGGAATTAGTGAAGTTCAGTGGCAGGAGGAACAAGACTTGTAGTCAGGTGAATACAGGGTTATAAATACAAAATCAAATATGGATAATGCAGAAGTAGGTTCAATAATGAATTAAAAAAATATGAGTGCAGATAAGCTACCATGAACAGCATAGTGAACGCATTATTGTAGCCAAGATAGACATGGAGTCCACACCTACCACAGCAGTACAAATTTATATGCCAACTAACTCCGCAAATTACGAAGAGCTTGAAGAAACGTACGATGTGATAAAAGAAATTATTCAGATAGTTAAGGAAGATGAAACTTAAATAGTCATGGGGGTCTGGAATTTGATAGCAGAGAAAGAAAGAGAAGGAAAAGTAGAAGGTGAATATGGACTGGGGATAAGGAATGAAAGAGGCAGCCATCTGGTAGAATTTTGCACAGAGTATAACGTAATCATAGCTAACACTTGGTTTAAAAATCATGAAAGGAGGTTGTATAACTGGAAGAGGCCTGGAGACACTGAAAGACTTCAGATAGGTTATATAATGGTAAGGCAAAGATTTAGGAACCAGGTTTTAAGTTGTGAGACATTTCCAGGGGCAGATGTGGACTCTGACCACAATTTATTGGTTATGGACTGTAAATTAAAACTGAAGAAACTGCAAAATGGTAGGAATTTAAGGAGATGAGATCTGGATAAACCGAAAGAACCAGAGGTTGTAGAGAGTTTCAGAGAGAGCATTAGGGAAGAATTGACAAATACAAGGGAAAGAAATACAGTAGAAGAAGGATGGGTAGCTTTGAGAGATGAAACAGTGAAGACCACAGAGGATCAAGTTGGTAAAAAAAACCAGGGCTAGTAGAAGTCCTTCAGTAACAGAAGAGATATTGAATTTAATTGATGAAAGGGGAAAATATAAAGATGCAATAAATAAAGCAGGTGAAAAGGAATACAAACGTCTCAAAAATGAGATTGACAGGAAGTGCAAAATGGCTAGAGGACAAATGTAAGGATGTGGAAGCATATATCACTAGGGGGCAAGACAGAGACTGCCTATAGGAAAGTTAAAGAGACCTTTGGGAAAAAAAGAACCACCTCTATAAATATCATGAGCTGAGATGGAAAACCAGTCCTAAGCAAAGAAGAGCAAGCAGAAAGGTGGAAGGAGCTTATAGAGGGTCTATACAAGGGCAATAAACTTGAGGGCAATATTATGGAAATGGAAGAGGATGTAGATGAAGATGAAATGGGAGATGTGATACTGCGTGAAGAATTCGACAGAGCACTGAAACACCTAATTCAAAAAAAGGCCCTGGGAATTGAAAACATTCCATTAGAACTACTGATAGCCTTGGGAGAGCCAGACATGACAAAACTCTACCTTTTGGTGAGCAAGATTTATGAAACAGGCGAAATATCCTCAGACTTCAAGAAGAATATAATAATTCCAATCCCAAAGAAAGCAGGCGTTGACAGGTGTGAAAATTACAGAACTATCAAATTAATAAGTCATGGTTGCAAAATACCAACACGAATTTTTTACAGTCAAATGGAAAAACTGGTAGAAGCTGACCTTCGGGAAGATCAGTTTGAATTCCATAGAATTTTTGGAATATGCATACCAATACTGACCCTACAACTTATCTTAGAAGATAGATTAAGGAAAGGCAACCTACATTTCTAGCATTTGTAGACTTAAAGAAAGCTTTTAACAATGTTGACTGGAATACTCTCTTTCAGATTCTGAAGGAGGCAGGGGTAAAACACAGGGAGGGAAAGGCTATTTACAATTTGTACAGAAACCAGACGGCAGTTACAAGAGTCGAGGGGCATAAAAGGAAGCAGTGGTTGGGAAGGGAGTGAGACAGGGTTGTAGCCTATCCCCAATGTTATTCAATCTGTATATTGAGCTAGCAGTAAAGGGAACAAAAGAAAAATTTGGAGTAGCCATTAGAATCCATAAGAAATAAAAACTTTGAGGTTTGCTGATGACATTGTAATTATGTCACAGACAGCAAAGGGCCTGGAAGAGCAATTGAACAGAATGAACAGTGTCTTGAAAGGAGGATATAAGATGAATATCAACAAAACCAAAGTGAGGAAAATGGAATGTAGTAGAATTAAATCAGATGATGCTGATTGAATTAGATTAGGAAATGAGACACTTAAAGTAGTAAAGGAGTTTTGCTATTTGGGGAGCAAAATAACTGATGATGGTCAAAATAGAGAGGATATAAAATGTAGACTGGCTACAGCAAGGAAAGCGTTTCTGAAGAAGAGAAATCTGTTAACACCGAGTATAGATTTAAGTGTCATTAATTCTTTTCTGAAAGGTATGGAGTGTAACTATGTAAGGAAGTGAAACATGGACAATAAATAGTTTAGAGATGAAGAGAATAGAAGCTTTCAAAATGTAGTGCTACAGAAGAATGCTGAAGATTAGATGGGTAGATCACATAACTAATGAGGAGGTACTGAATAGAATTGGGGAGAAGGGGAATTTGTGGCACAACCTAACTAAAATAGGGGATTGGTTGGTAGGACACATTCTGAGGCATCAAGGTATCGCCAATTTCGTATTGGAGGGAAGCGTGGAGGGTAAAAATTGTAGAGGGAGACAAAGGCATGAATACACTAAACGGATTCAGATGGATGTTAGTTGCAGTAGTTACTCAGAGATGAAGAAGCTCACACAGGAGACAGTAGCATGGAGAGCTGCATCAAACTAGTCTCTGGACTGAAGACCACAACAACAATAACAACAACAACAACATCATACAAGCTGAACCATGTCATGTTATGATGTGCAATTCATAGCCTACAGTGTAATGATCATAGTCAAGTTTTAACATTTACAGGATACTGCACATTATAATGCGATATGATTGTACTCAAATTTCTCATGAACTAGTGGCTGTTGCAAGAACTTTCTGCCACACGTACTGTTTTTCTAAACTTGTCTACACACCTACACTATGCAATATGAAGTGAAAGATCAGTGCAAGGGTTACTTTTGAGCAAATTTTGTCTGCATTTTGTATGATGTACTGTACTTTCAGTAAAGGAACAACTATTTTTTGTTTCAATGTTTCTTTTATATTTTTCCCAATGATGGTTTTAAAACATCCGTGTATCAAACAAGTTTAGTCCAGCAACACTCTAGCACCACATCAATGAATTTTAATGCCTTAGTGTGCGTAATAACACATTGGCCTAATGAAGAATGCTGGAAGTTTAGAGTTCTGGAATTCAGAGGAGATGAAATGGGAAAGGAAAAACATTTCAGGAACAAGGGACGTGGACAATTCGGTCTCACAGAGTGCCTGGCAGTAATACATCCGTTACCAGTAAATGCTCAATAGAGAATTTAAAATGGAAAAATTGTTTTGTTCTAATTATGATGCTTCATCTTTTTGTCCTTACAGTTTTAAAAAGACACTGAAATACACACAGATAATCTGCAAGCCACATAACTGCGAGTTTGCTATACTTGTGTAACTTTACATTGTTTACTTTTTATCAATTTTAATAATATTGTATGAAGTCACTTAACATATACGCACATCTAACTACATTTCATGAACTTCAACAGATTCATCTTTTGGCTCTATAAATAACAAGTTTCACAAACAAACAACTTATATTCTGTCTACTTATTCTATCTACCATAAATTGGGGCTACTTTGCTCCAATATTTAGACACTTTGTACTGATGCTTGGAAATACCTACATTGGCGTTAACAAATAGATTTGATAATTTCCTAGCAGTTAACTAAAGCACAAAGGAATAATGTCTGAGTGAAGAGGTCTTTGGATTTTTATTTCATAATGAGTTACACAATTTTTAAAAGTGGGGCAAGGTTTCTCATATGGGCGGGTTACTTTGCTGCACTTTCAAAATCAATTTAATTCTAATGGACAAATTGTATGGGGCACAATGTTAGACACATAGTAACGTTAGACACATAGTAAAGTTAGGCACATAGTAAAGTTCAATTTTTAGATTTATTAAACAGAAAAAAATCCACATAAAAATACAGTATTTATTTTTCAAAATTACAAAATTATTCTTAGATTTTCTTGGATATACCATATTCACTAAAAATATATCATCTTTATATAATCTAGGTACCATAACCTAATTACCACACAATTCAGCATTGTCACTCAACACCACTCAGTTCAGGAATTTGGAAAAAGCCCCTTTTATTCGCCACATCTGGTGGATCTATGCCTCCTACAATATCTTTCCATCCATAAAAGAGTTAATCTGGTTTTGATGGCCATTTCCATGACTTTTTTGGCTTAGTCGTACCGCCAGCTCATTAAAATTTTGAGTAGCACCTGGATCCAGATGATCATCATAATGAAAGATCACAAAACCACCAATTTTTCTCTTCACTGGTTTAATTTGTGGTCCTTGAGAATTTTGTAAGTTTTCCTCATCTTCTTCATACTCTACTACCTGAAGACATCTCTTCCTGTAAGACTCCCAGGATTCTTCGCCATAAGAGTCTTGTGTATAAAGATCTTCACTTCTCTTAGAATACCAAATTTGTTTTCTTTTACGTTTTCCTGATTGGTGGCTAGGTGTTTGTGAAGCGGTTTCTGCTGTAACACCGACATTCTCCTCTATTCTGCTACTGGTAGTAGTTGCAAGGGGGACACTTTTTCCAGTTGAGACTGGAATCTTTCTACTTTTCATGTGACCTTTATCCCCAGGAATGTTGAGAGTTCCGATTATCTTGCGCCAATTGTGTAGCACGTTCATTTGTTGCTGAAATATCCAAAAAATAGTAATCTGCAGGAATATTATCCTTGTCTTCAAGTTGTTTGCCATCATGCTGCCTGACAAAATTATGAAGTACACAATACGTTTTTAAATGCTTTCACAAAACTCAGGATTTGTGTCGAGGTCGATGTAATATCCTCCACTTATTTGAGAGAATATCAAAAGCACACTCTACCATTCTGCGAGCTGTACATAGTCTACAATTAAGGATTCGCTCCAGATGTGTCAAATTTCTTTTGCATACGGCCTTAACACGTATTCTGACGATGTAAATGCCTTATCAGCAGGAAAAACTTATGGCATTGCTGTTCCATTTGTCTCGTCTGGTAGCTGAGTTCTTTCTGGAATATTTAAGTTATTATTTGACAGTCGTCTCCAAAAAGCAGTATTTTTAAATATTTTGGAGTCACTGCAACTGCCATTAGCTACTATGTCGACCATGGAGAAACAATAATTACTGTCCATAATCGCCATTAGTATCATTGAACAAAATTGTTTATAATTAGAATACTGGCGTTTGATTTCTTTAGATGTATGTGTTTTCCGTCAATGGCTCCCAAACAATTTGGAAAATGCGTTCCTTCATAAAATCCTTGTGCTACATTTAGCCAATTTGCCAATTTAGTCTTTTCTGGCATATAAATAGGTTGGAGGTATTTCCATAACTTATCACATGTGTCACTACTTCTCTGACAGTCGTAGCACCAAGTAAATATTCGAAGTGTAATGACTGGAAGCTGTTTCCTGTTGACAAACATCTGTGAAAAAATGAAAATATCGTATGAATAATTTGCAAATGTGTTCAGTTGAAGACAATATGTTTTCTTTTTCAGTGAACAAAGTGCAAAGCAGGTGGCAAAACCTGCGTACCTCTTTTAAAAAAGAATATAACATGCAAAGAAATGGTAAGTCAGGCCAATCAGCAAAAAAAAAAACGGAAGAAGTATGAGTATGAGTACAGCAGCAGCAGCAGCAGTACCTATCACACTTCATCAGCAAGACTCAACAGCAGCAGAAGAAGAAGCAACCACCTTATCTCCTCAGTCACCAGATGCCACAACAGTGCCTCCAGACTCCATAACAGCAGTTACATCAATTCCTCTAGTAGCAGCTTCATCTACAATATCATCACAAGGAGGGAAGAGTAGGTATACGACAGTAGACGTGCTACCACTCCAAGTGAACAATTTTTTAGTAAAAGGCAACAAGAGGCAGAAATCCAAAAGATAAGCCCTGAAAAACGTTTGAAAACCAATCACCATAGTGTTCAGTGTGTTAGCAATAAGAGCATGGATCTTAAAATATGTTACCTTAACGTCCAAGGACTGAAAGATAAAGAACTTATCATAAATGAGTTTGGACTTGATAACCAGTTTGATATTTTTTGTCTGAGTGAACACTGGGCTAATGAGAATGAACTTGCAGTTGCCAAATCTGACAATTTTAGTATAGTAAATAGCTACTGTAGGAAAAAGCACATTAGAGGTGGTGTGGCAATTTATTCCAACCAGTCACTCAATTGTACAATAACCAAACTAGACCTAAATTCCTTGTGTGATGAACAGCACTTTGAAGTTACGGGTATAATCATTAATAGTCATAAGCTAATAGTAGTATCCATGTACAGATCACCAAAGGGAAGCATTAACATATTTTTAGAAAAAATGGACATGTTATTGAGTGAATTAAGTAATATTAAATGGCTACATTATGATATTGCAATAGGAGGTGATGTGAATGCTGATTTTGATGTTACTAAATGTAAGGGTAGTGTTGCAGATCTGGAAAACTTGCTAAGACAATACAATTTACATCATGTTAATAACAGGCCCACAAGAAACAAAGCATGTTTAGATAACATCTTTGTAAACTTCAAGACCACTGAAAACACATGCGAAGTTGTAGTGTTCCCATTCTCTGACCATGACTCCGTATCTCTAAATTATGCAAGTAAAATTCCCCTCAATAGGAGCAATGCAAACAGACCTGTCCCAACAGTTGTGATTACCAGACCCATAACTGAGGATAAAATTAACACATTTCGTAATTCCCTTGCTGACAGAGACTGGTTTGGCCATTGTAGTGTTGATGGACGTTACACATCAAGTAATGATCTGCCAGCCAAAATAATATTTGATAGATTTTTTAATGCATTCTTGACCCTATTTAACCATAGTATTCCCATAAAGAAAATCAAAATAATGGACAGCAGCCACAAATCCAGATCTCAAAACAGACAAAATATATGGTACACTAAACAGCTGACAGATCTAAAGAAACAAGTTTTGTTACTGTACAACATATACAATAGTATGAAGTCTGACTGTGCCAAATCAGCCTATTTGGAATTCAGGAATGAATACAAAAAAGCCATCCTGCAAGCCAAAAAAACCTACAATGCCAACAGCATACATAATTCCACCAATAAATGCAAAACTGCTTGGAAAGTAATTAACAGTGCTGCCAGAGATACTAAAAAAGACAACATTAATATCCCACCACAAACACTCAATGAGTTTTTTATTAATTCAGTGAAAGAAATAGGAGACGCAATTATCAAACCAGACATTAGTCCATCAGAGTTACTCTCCCAAAATTGGGGTAGACAGTCACTAAATACAAGCATGGTAACCTTCTCCGAAGTATCGCCTAGATATGTACAAGGGGTCATAAAACAACTGAAATCATCTGATAGCTTAGATATATATGGCATATCATCCAACCTGCTAAAAAAAAGTGTGTGACTGCATTCTCTACCCCTTAACCCATTGCATAAACAAGTGCTTACTTGAGGGATATTTTCCTGATGAGTTAAAACTGTCTAGGATCGTCCCAGTATACAAAAAGGGAGATAAAGACTCTCCATCTAGCTACAGGCCTATTTCAATAGTACCCACATTCTCCAAGGTAATAGAATGCATCATGTACCAACAATTATCATCTCATTTTGAGAATCTAGGAATAATTAATGCTACACAATACGGGTTTAGGAAGAATCTGTCGACCATTGATGCAATCAACACGGTAGTCAGTTACATCCTCAAAGTTTTTGAGAACAGAGGCTTTGCTCAGGTCTCATTCTGTGACCTAAGCAAGGTCTTCGACTGTGTGGAGCACATGCCACTACTAGAGAAACTAGAATTCTACGGCATCAAAGAAAACAGTCTCAGACTATTAAAAGCTTATCTCAACAACCGTAAACAGGTAGTTTGTGTTGGTAAGGAAATGTCAAACATAGAAAATGTTAAAGTAGGTGTGCCTCAGGGATCTGTACTGGGGCCCTTCCTGTTTCTGATAATGATCAATGACCTCTCCTCGTTTATTAGATCCACCACTGTATTGTATGCAGATGATACGACTTTTCTCCATAGCAGTAACAGTCTTAATGATCTTAAAACCTGTGCTGAAAATACACTCACTCATGCAGCATATTGGTTCAGAGCAAATAGTTTCCTGCTAAATGAAAATAAAACTCAGCAGATAATCTTCACTCTAAGAGACAAGCCACTATCTGATGACCCTAGTTCTGTTAAATTCCTGGGAGTTTATTTAGACGAAAAGGTATCCTGGGGCCAACATGTAAACTATATTAGTAGTAAACTATCTAGAGTAATTTATTTATTAAGACAACTCAGAAATTTTGTACCTGAAACATACATCAGATCATCTTATTTTGCGTTTTTCCAGAGTATAATATCCTATGGCATTATCTTGTGGGGTAACTGTAGTCATATACATGACATCCTATTATTGCAGAAGAAAGCCATTAGGATAATTACAAATTCTTCACATAAGGCTCACTGCAAACCCTTATTTACTAAACAAAAAATTATGACTGTAATAAGCCTCTATATACACAAAGTCTTAATCTTTACGAAGAAGAACCTGCAAGATGTGAAACGTAGAGAAAATGTACATTGTTACAACACAAGAAGCATCAAACACATATACACGCCTTACCACAGACTATCAAAATCAATAAATAGCTATGAAGTCACAGGGCACAAGCTATTTAATAAGCTGCCACATGCCATACAGGATCTTCCTGAACATACATTCAAAGAAAGACTGCATGAATGGTTTATTGCCCACCCGTTCTATGATATCAATGAATTCTTCAACTGTAAAATGCAGTAATCCAACAGATGACCCACTGTACATTTATTGTAATATAAGCTAAAATATTTCAGTAGTCAATACCTTATCACACTGTATTATAAATTGTAACTTCATTTGACGTTGTCAATTGCTGTAGTGGCCTAAAGACAATAAAATCTTTATTATTATTATTATTATTATTATTATAGCTGTTGTTCTATCTACCGACGCTTAAGCAGGGTTCACACAGGCAACAAAAGTATCGCCACTGCTAATGGCGAACTGCAGTTGCTTTGTAGTTGCACAGGCAACAAAAGCATCGCCACTGCTAATGGCGAACTGCAGTTGCTTTGTAGTTGCATGTGTGAACTCCTAGTTTTCGGTGGCGCCATTTAAGAAGCGCAACTTTTGTCACGTCACAAAAAGTTGAACTTGGTTCTACTTTGTTGCGCCATTTTGCCTTCTCCACAATCGAATAACGTCATTCGATTACTACCTCGCGGCTGGATTCAAACCTTTCTAGTGCGTATTCGTTCGCAGATAGTGCTCTTGTTTGTGGGTTTGCTATTAATATGTCGAAAAAGTGGTCAACAGCGACAATTATGAGATTCTTGGAGGTGTATCAAAAACGAGAATGCCTTTGGAACCAAAAAAGCGAATCATACAAAGACAGAAATTTACTTTCACTTTTGAGAACAGCAAAAGGGGCTATGTTTTATCACTTACCTTCAAATGATGCTTAAGGGCATCGTAAATAGCATCCAGCACTTCGCACAAGAATACTGAAATAGTATTTTTCGGGACACGGTAGGTGTGCTGGAGAGATGATACGGAATTACCAATTACCAAATATCGGAGAGTTACTTGAAGTTTCACACGAGCAGGGATTGCGTCTCTCGTGTGTATCCAATGTTTGAATAGAGCTTGATACGCAGCTCAACAAGTACTCGAAATTCGTCTTCCATATCCGAAAATGGTTTACGAATGAATTTTCATCTTCGAATGTTAATTCTTTTATGAGCGTATTTGTTGCTCCCATATTATTTCTGCGCGATATCCACTTACGGATCCATTTGCGTTTCTGTTTCTTTGTTGTTAACTCTTCGCTCAGTTCTAATGCTACAATTTGCGCTACAACATTAAACGCAGGCCTGAATCGTTTCAGCTGAGACAGGTGACTCCATTTTGCAAACTGCGCAATTACGAAGAATTTGTTGCGACCTGTGTGAACGGTAGCTCACAGCGCCATTCCAGAATGACTTTACTTACGGCAATACTTTCGTTGCGTGTGTGAACCTGGCTTTAGCGAACGGCAAACCAGCAGCAACAGGGAAGAATCTGATACCTCAGATACAATTTGCATTCCGGCATCCGAAACTTAGGAAATACCATGGAATACAGATGCAGATATATGTACAGAAACCAATATGAATACAGATACTGGCAGTGCAAGCCCTGCAAGCAATGGAAGTACTTCTGAACAGCCTCAATCAAAGAAAAAAAAGGGAAAGACTTTTATGAGGAACGCATTCTCAAAATTTTAGAAACGAAGGCCGTCCCTTAGAAGACTCAATCACAGCCAGAAATTAAATGTTAATATGAAATTCCTGCAAGCAATAGCACAAGAAGAAGAAACAGCTCAACAACAACAACAATAACAACAAGAACCTGAAATGAAAACTGAATTACACATAATAGACAGTGAAGAATGCAATGATGGCATGACTCTGTCATAACATGCAGCAACTTCTAATACATAAAATTCAAATAAATGTTCAAATAAATAACTAAATAAAATCACATTTTCTAAATTACAGTGAATGTTTTACTTTTTTAAATGAATTTATCTGAAAGTAACTAAAAGCCTTTCAGTACTTGAAATACTATCACGAACAACATTCTGATTCGTAATGTGGGATGAAATAATATCAAGCAATGTATCAAAACTGTTGACAGACATTCTAGTATACTCCTAAAATTTTGAAGGGTGTGATCTCAATTCTTTATATGACCTGTTAAATTGTCCCTTTACTCGTCTTGCACTAATAACTTGATGCACCCAATATTTTGGCCGCTTTTTCTTCTATCTACGTTTTAAAAGAAGAGCACAAACACCCACAACCATTTCGAAGTCCATGTTTATATCAGCTGTTGACCGATGATATATCAGCCATGCACGCACACAGCTATTGGCCGATTCACGTCAGCTCGAAGCTCAAGTATCGGCCAAGCAAAATCGGCCGATCGAAAAATCGTCCATGCGCACCTAGCCTCAAAGTACTAGAAGGAAAACTGTGATACCACCTGTTATTTAAAGCTGTAGCTTTTGATTTTAGTTGAAGATTTCTCTCCTGAGGGCTTTGAAACTTTTTCATTTCATGAGCAATGTAGCCCCAATTTACGATATCAATCTACTCTGTACATACGTACATACATTAATACTTGTTCCATAGATCATGAATATGAAATTTCGTAATGACGTGGAACGTGTCACTTTAACATAAGTTTTCCATACACAAAATATTTTTTTTTATTTTGTTTACAATTGCATCTTCACACCTAAAAATTCATCTATTGAGTAGGAGTTGTCATTCAGAAATTCTTTTAATTTGGTTTTAAATGTTGGTTGGCTATATGTCACACTTCTAATGCTTTTTGGTAAATGACCAAAGAGTGTTGTGGCAATATAATTCACCATTTTCTGTGCCAATGTGGGATTTAATCCATAATAGTTAAGATCATCCTTTCTTCTAATGTTGTAGCTATGCACTTTGCTGTTATTTTTGAACTGGGATAGGTAATTAATAACAAATTTCATAAGTGAATATATACACTCCTGGAAATGGAAAAAAGAACACATTGACACCGGTGTGTCAGACCCACCATACTTGCTCCGCACACTGCGAGAGGGCTGTGCAAGCAATGATCACACGCACGGCACAGCGGACACACCAGGAACCACGATGTTGGCCGTCGAATGGCGCTAGCTGCGCAGCATTTGTGCACCGCCGCCGTCAGTGTCAGCCAGTTTGCCGTGGCATACGGAGCTCCATCGCAGTCTTTAACACTGGTAGCATGTCGCGACAGCGTGGACATGAACCGTATGTGCAGTTGACGGACTTTGAGCGAGGGCGTATAGTGGGCATGCGGGAGGCCGGGTGGACGTAACGCCGAATTGCTCAACACGTGGGGCGTGAGGTCTCCACAGTACATCGATGTTGTCGCCAGTGGTCGGCGGAAGGTGCACGTGCCCGTCGACCTGGGACCGGACCGCAGCGACGCACGGATGCACGCCAAGACCGTAGGATCCTACGCAGTGCCGTAGGGGACCGCACCGCCACTTCCCAGCAAATTAGGGACACTGTTGCTCCTGGAGTATCGGCGAGGACCATTCGCAACCATCTCCATGAAGCTGGGCTACGGTCCCGCACACCGTTAGGCCGTCTTCCGCTCACGCCCCAACATCGTGCAGCCCGCCTCCAGTGGTGTCGCGACAGGCGTGAATGGAGGGACGAATGGAGACGTGTCGTCTTCAGCGATGAGAGTCGCTTCTGTCTTGGTGCCAATGATGGTCGTATGCGTGTTTGGCGCCGTGCAGGTGAGCGCCACAATCAGGACTGCATACGACCGAGGCACACAGGGCCAACACCCGGCATCATGGTGTGGGGAGCGATCTCCTACACTGGCCGTACACCACTGGTGATCATCGAGGGGACACTGAATAGTGCACGGTACATCCAAACCGTCATCGAACCCATCGTTCTACCATTCCTAGACCGGCAAGGTAACTTGCTGTTCCAACAGGACAATGCACGTCCGCATGTATCCCGTGCCACCCAACGTGCTCTAGAAGGTGTAAGTCAACTACCCTGGCCAGCAAGATCTCCGGATCTGTCCCCCATTGAGCATGTTTGGGACTGGATGAAGCGTCGTCTCACGCGGTCTGCACGTCCAGCACGAACGCTGGTCCAACTGAGGCGCCAGGTGGAAATGGCATGGCAAGCCATTCCACAGGACTACATCCAGCATCTCTACGATCGTCTCCATGGGAGAATAGCAGCCTGCATTGCTGCGAAAGGTGGATATACACTGTACTAGTGCCGACATTGTGCATGCTCTGTTGCCTGTGTCTATGTGCCTGTGGTTCTGTCAGTGTGATAATGTGATGTATCTGACCCCAGGAATGTGTCAATAAAGTTTCCCCTTCCTGGGACAATGAATTCACGGTGTTCTTATTTCAATTTCCAGGAGTGTATATTGCGAAGGTACTGTGAATATCCCGAGTTTCTTAAATAAATGTCTGCAAGGTGATCTTGGGTGGGCTCCAGGTATTATCCTGATTACTCGCTTTTGGCTTTTGTCCAATGAATACTTTTTGTCTTAATGATGAACTGCCCCAAAGTATGATACTACATGAAAGAAGTGAATGAAACTAGGCATAGTAGGCTAACTTACTGATATGTTTATCACCAAAATTTGCAATAACCCTAATGGCATAAGAAGCTGAACCTAACCGCTTCAGCAGATCATCAGTGTGTTCAATTTCTCATCAATGCACACACCCAGAAAGTTTGAATATTCTACCTTGGCAACAGACTTCTGTTCATAGTCTATATTTATCAATGGTGTTATGCCATTTACTGTACAGAATTGTATAAACTATGTTTTCTCAAAATGTAGTGAAAATCCATTTGCAGAGAACGACTTAATAATTTTCTGAAAAATTGATTCTTGATTGTTGGGTGTGATTATTATACCTGTATCATCAGAAAAAAGAGCTAGCTTTGGATCTTCATGAATATAGTGGCAGGACATTAATATTATATTAAGAACAATAACGGACCCAAGGCTGAACCCTGTGGGATACCATTCTTGATACCTCCCCCTTCAGAGGACTCTGCTGATTTTTGCAGACTATATGTACTGTTAATTTCAGCCTTGTGCATTCTTCCAGTTAAATATGAATTAAACCATTTGTGCAATGTCCCACTCATACCACTATACTTAATCTTATCTAGAAGGATTTCATGATTCACACAATCAAAAGCCTTTGAGAGATCACAAATATCCCAATGGGTGATGTTCAGTTATTCGATGCATTTAATATTTGACCAGTGAAAGCATCTATAGCATTTTCTGTCAAAAACCTAACCTAAAACCAAACTGACATTTTATCAGTACTTCATTTTTACAAATATGTGATTTTTGGATAAAGCTGTCAGAAATGAGATTGGACAGTACTTGTTAGCATCAAACCTGTACCCTTTGTATGCAATGGTTTAACAATAGCGTATTTCAGGCTACCTGGAAAAATGCCCTGTTTCAGTGAGCTACTATATATGTGGCTGAGAATTCTTCTTATTTCTGGGGAACAAGCTTTTAGTACTCTGTTGGAAATGCCGTCAGTTCCATGTGAGTTTTTACTTTTGAGTGAATTTATTATTTTCCTAATTTCAGTAGGAGAGGTGGATTGAATTTCAATTTTATCAAATTGCATATGTACTGCTTCTTACATATACTGCCTTGCATTTTCTAATGTATAGCTGGATCCTATTTTCTCGAGAATACTTAAAAAATTATTATTAAACTATTTTCTACTTCTGACTTCTTGTTAACAAACTTTTCATTGAGTTTGATAGAAATACAGTCTTCCTGTGCTCTCAGTTGCCCTGTTTCCATTTTGGCAATACAGCATTCCAAATTATTTTAATTTTACTATCAGATGTGCTAATCTCAGACATAATGTGCATACTTCTGGACTTCTTAATAACTTTTCTTAATACTGCGCAGTAGTTTTTATAATGCTTCACTGTTTTGGGATCATTACTCCTCTACCTATATTCCATGAACGTAAACAAATTCTGCTTTTGGCTCTGTAAATAACATGTTTTACAAACAAATAACTTGGATCATTTATAAAGTATTATAAGTCAAATTGTACTATGAACAACATGACCAAAAACCAACAAAAACATTTAGATGAAAACTACTTTCTCAAATGTTTCATTTCTGGCCACAGTTTTGTTTTATTAGGTTCTAACATATTAATTTCAGACTGCGTTCTTTTTCTGGCAAATTTTTATTCTTGTTCTTTTTCAGTTTCACTTAGTTGTTTCGTTTTACCTTCTTTATGCAACGAACTTGCATTACACATAGACAGAATTAAATTTTCGTCGATTTTGAAATTGTCAACACTGGCAACAACAAGGATCGTGGCATAAATATGTCTTTAAGCAACAATACTTTTTTCATTCTGAATCTCAATAATACATTTAGCATTTATTGGAAAATCTCGTTCCACTACAGCATTTCGGTTCCATCTGAAAGTGTAAAAATGATTTTGAGGAAATCTACAATGTTATAAAATTCTTTTGTGACAGTTTAAACACATTCATCCAAAATTCATCCAAATAAGTTTTACTTTTTTTGAACAGTCTCATTTCTTTGTGAGTACGAGTATTGCTACGAATATTGGCAAATTCCTGTTTAATGTGATACTATTTTTACATCATTAACCTTTCACCAGATACGATAATTTCAAGGCACAAAGTCAACCTTTTTACCGCCATTTCTTGATTTAATGCTATTGAAGGTTCCAAACATGAAATAGCACATGTAAGTTTACATTTTAGTGGTGATCTTTCAAGTAGCTTTTGTATCATGACAACAACACAAGAACATGTGTCTTCTTTAAACCTCAAGATGTTAGTTGGATCTGTATCTTTCTTTAGGGCATCTTGTGTAGGTAAATCCAATACAGAGCACTGTGCAGTCATCAGATTCTTCTTATCCTTTGTGTTGATCTTCGTGGAGGATCTTTTGCTTACCAAAATGTCTGATATGACAACTCACTCCATTAAAGAGGAGGTAAGAGTGAACAATTCGTTGTACATAAAAGGAGCCATAGGTCTTCACTTTGGAAATCACATAAAACAATCTTCAAATGCACATGCAGATGCAGCAAAAAGAGCCAATTTTAGAACTAAGAATTTGTTTTTAACTGCTTCAGATACGATTTTAAAACTCAAAGTATAATACAGAGTTTTATTTTGTGCCAATTGACAAACGTATTTTCTTAGATGTGGGACAATTTTTAAAGCTCATCTGGCTACATTTGCATTTTCGATCCAATTAGTGCCACAGAATTCAAAGGAAAATCTGAGGTGTCAGTATATTCTGTATATTGACTTCTTCGTGAAAGCAAATTGCAAAACAAATAATATAAGGCTCCTAAAAATTGTGCAATTTCACAATTACTTGTGACATGTTAGTTTTGTATGCTCTGTGAACTAAATGCAGGCTGCACCTATCCCAACTGTAAGAGTTCCGCATTATTCAAGCCCTTCCAAACTTTAAAATTCACTTTTGGCCCATCTGCTGACAATTGCAAAAAATTTTTGAAGATTATGTAAATCAAAAGATCCTTTCAAAGCATCTTGTACATCACTGACTCTTATGCGTGAATAAAAGCTGAGTCAAAATATCAGATTGAAACCTGTGACTTATTTCGATCCCAAAATCTAACATGAATATCCATTTGTGTTTTTAGACAAACAGTGTTTAAACTGTCGTCAAATTCAAGAACAACATTGTCACACTGTTTAATCATGTTAGTAAGTTTCCCATGAATATACGGAGCAATACCATAAACATTACGGTATGCAATTTTACTTCATTGCAATTGATTTTTTGCTGCAATTTGACTATCTGGGAACATTTCCTAAAATGATGATATGCAAGCATACAACTCTGGATTGCAAAAAATAAATTGTACATAAGCACTACAAAATTTCAGCTTTTGTGACATTTTTGATAATAAAAATGAATGCACTGAAGACTGATTGGATGCTCAGTTTTTTGAAGTTGAAGGTATCACACCTG
Organism: Schistocerca piceifrons; assembly: GCF_021461385.2. Taxonomy (NCBI): domain Eukaryota; kingdom Metazoa; phylum Arthropoda; class Insecta; order Orthoptera; family Acrididae; genus Schistocerca; species Schistocerca piceifrons. The sequence goes on from NC_060140.1 coordinate 192,509,579, forward strand.
CTTCTGTAGTCCCAGTTGCCTTGGAAGAATTGCTAGATGCTGGAATTCCCATAAAATTTAAGTAGTGTTTAACTTATCCTATTCTATAAGACCAATTATGTGCTAGAATGTATAATTACAATTAGATATTATTATGAAAATATTGGGTTGTCGACACAATATCCTCGCCTTAAAATAATAATAATCCAATGCTAAATTTCTTTGTTAAACTATGTTCTTTCGGTCGCTGTGAGTCGGTGTAGCGTGGAAAAATCTCGAAAAAATTCTTCCATCAAAAATGATATTCTAAAACGCTTAACTGCACATCATAATAGATCATATGCCGAGGCTATTTGACATGCATTCCAGCCAATTACGTGAAAATACAGCAAAAATCGTCCTAGCAGACCCAATGCAATTTCCAAAATCAAAACAAAGAACATATTAAATTAATTTAAAAAAAGACTCCAAAAACAATTTGCATGGTTACAAAGAAGACAAAATAATAAACAGTGATCATCAAAATAGATCACTGCACTCTAAGAAAAATCTATTGTTTCGTGATGGCTCATGTTTACAGAAGTTGACATACTCGAGCATAAAAGGTTTAGAGTATCATTTTTAACGCATAGATAATTCCAATCAACATCTTCCCCTATGTCAGCTCAGAGTATCAAGGATACAGTTCAACGGAGATTTCATTTCGATTGTTCATCCAAGACTGTGACAATACTGTGCACAATGTGCTGTCGCAGCGACAATTGTGTCCTAAAGACATTTAAAACAAAAAATGTGGAACGAGAATGGATTTTGCGATGGAATAAGTGTACACGAACTGTATGTGTTTCACTGACCGATCACGCGGCGTAAAATATCGATGTTTTATAGTAAATATTAAATTTAATCTTAGTAACAAGGAGTAAACGTTTTGAATGTAATAACTTCCATGATATTAATAAGGGTGAAGAACGCTCCTACATTGTTCTTCTCTCTCTTTCTCTTTCTTCGCTTGTTTCTAGTGTTAAGAAGCAGATGTCTTATAGCAGAAAAGTAATGTAAGTGCTTATGCTGTTAACCTTGTTAATATAATAAGTTAAAGTTTATATTTGAGTTATTTCGTTGTACACTGAGCCCTTTGTAATGTTCCTCTTACTGAATTAATTTTTCTTAAGACGTTTACAGCTCCACAATAATAGCGGCCGCTGCTTCAACGTACGCCATTACGCGTCGATTTAAAAAACGAAATCATAGCGGAAGCTCAGATATCTCGCGCTTTAACAATAACCATTTTTTCACAGCAATGAGCCGCAGCGGAAAGCAACATTAGATTAAGATTTTACTTTTCATCTTACGCCGAGTACCGCGATTCAATGACCTCAGCCTGAATATGATAGTAAGGGTATTCGAGTATTGTGTGGGACCACAATAATTTCAATATTTGAGTCCATGCTCTTTAAAGTACAAATACATCGAGGCTAATTATAATACTGTTACATTTTCATTTGCAAGTAATATTCTTGAAAGCAAATCATTTAACAATTTTTGCATATTGGACCACACAACTAAATTCACTCGTGTTTTTACAAACACCGAACAAATAAATAAGTATACTCCTCTAGAACAGCAGATTTGACAATTTTTGCTCTTTGCGATTGCTTTTTTGTTGCAATTTGACTATCTGGAAACATTTCCTGAAATGATGGTATGCAAGCTGAACAACTTTGGATTGACAAATAATAAATTGTACATAAACACCACAAAATTTCAGTTTTTTGACATTTTCTGATAATAAAAATGAATGCACATATTGGATAGCCAGTTTTTTGAAATTGAAGGTGTCACACCTGATCCTGTAGCACCAATTGCCTTGGAAGAATTGCTAGATGCTGAAATTCCAGTAAAATTTAAGTAGTGTTTAATGTAACAGCAAATCTCACAAAAAACTGGCTTACATTGTTAACTGCTTTGTGGCTGAATTTTCTTTGAGTCAGGTTGTTGGTGTTGCATAAATATACTTTTTCAGAAAAGATTCCGTTTGTCTGCGAAAAGTTTATGTTTTTGGCTGTTAGCAAAGCTGCTCAAAGCACTTTACCCCAGCTTCATCGGTGTTGCACCAAGAGCATAGTGTATTCGTTGTAATTTAGTGTCACACGTAACCCATGGGTAAACTGACTCATATGTACTCTGGTATCGAGTTATACTCAGTTTAGGCATGACTGAAAACAGTGCCCTCTGAAAATGTTGTGAACTTGTTTAACTGCACGGGCGATTCACACCCTCTGTCTCCGTTACTGTCCTTCAGTCTCGGAAAGATGTACACTCCTGGAAATGGAAAAAAGAACACATTGACACCGGTGTGTCAGACCCACCATACTTGCTCCGGACACTGCGAGAGGGCTGTACAAGCAATGATCACACGCACGGCACAGCGGACACACCAGGAACCGCGGTGTTGGCCGTCGAATGGCGCTAGCTGCGCAGCATTTGTGTACCGCCGCCGTCGGTGTCAGCCAGTTTGCCGTGGCATATGGAGCTCCATCGCAGTCTTTAACACTGGTAGCATGCCGCGACAGCGTGGACGTGAACCGTATGTGCAGTTGACGGACTTTGAGCGAGGGCGTATAGTGGGCATGCGGGAGGCCAGGTGGACGTACCGCCGAATTGCTCAACACGTGGGGTGTGAGGTCTCCACAGTACATCGATGTTGTCGCCAGTGGTCGGCGGAAGGTGCACGTGCCCGGCGACCTGGGACCGGACCGCAGCGACGCACGGATGCACGCCAAGACCGTAGGATCCTACACAGTGCCGTAGGGGACCGCACCGCCACTTCCCATCAAATTAGGAACACTGTTGCTCCTGGGGTATCGGCGAGGACCATTCGCAACCGTCTCCATGAAGCTGGGCTACGGTCCCGCACACCGTTAGGCCGTCTTCCGCTCACGCCCCAACATCGTGCAGCCCGCCTCCAGTGGTGTCGCGACAGGCGTGAATGGAGGGACGAATGGAGACGTGTCGTCTTCAGCGATGAGAGTCGCTTCTGCCTTGGTGCCAATGATGGTCGTATGCGTGTTTGGCGCCGTGCAGGTGAGCGCCACAATCAGGACTGCATACGACCGAGGCACACAGGGCCAACACCCGGCATCATGGTGTGGGGAGCGATCTCCTACACTGGCCATACACCACTGGTGATCGTCAAGGGGACACTGAATAGTGCACGGTACATCCAAACCGTCATCGAACCCATCGTTCTACCATTCCTAGACCGGCAAGGTAACTTGCTGTTCCAACAGGACAATGCACGTCCGCATGTATCCCGTGCCACCCAACGTGCTCTAGAAGGTGTAAGTCAACTACCCTGGCCAGCAAGATCTCCGGATCTGTCCCCCATTGAGCATGTTTGGGACTGGATGAAGCGTCGTCTCACGCGGTCTGCACGTCCAGCACGAACGCTGGTCCAACTGAGGCGCCAGGTGGAAATGGCATGGCAAGCCGTTCCACAGGACTACATCCAGCATCTCTACGATCGTCTCCATGGGAGAATAGCAGCCTGCATTGCTGCGAAAGGTGGATATACACTGTACTAGTGCCGACATTGTGCATGCTCTGTTGCCTGTGTCTATGTGCCTGTGGTTCTGTCAGTGTGATCATGTGATGTATCTGACCCCAGGAATGTGTCAATAAAGTTTCCCCTTCCTGGGACAATGAATTCACGGTGTTCTTATTTCAATTTCCAGGAGTGTAGATGGCACTAAGCTCGGAAGCGGTGTAACAATGGGTTTGTTAAAAGGTACTTTCGCACCAACTCCAACAAACTCAATTGACAACCGTTCTCAACTCTTAAGTTTGACTTAGTTTTCAACTGTTGTCAACAGTTGTTGACAAGTTGAGGGAAGTTTTGTCTCGAGTTTGTAGTTTATGGTCAGTGAGCAAAACGACGGCAGAGTTGTGTGACTTGCGCATGCACATTTGCCGTGTCACCTGCTGTTTCTTTCTTCGTCTGCTGTGTTTCTTTCGACAATGGCAGCTCACGAGTCGTCAGCAAATCCAACAATTCAGTTTTTGTTAGAAATTGAAATGAAACCTCTGAGGATACTTCTGATTCTGCATATAAAGACAGATATAAAAGGAAAGATTTGCTGAAACAAGTTTTGGATAAAGTTGGTGTACCGCTGGTGGAATGTGAAAGGAAATGGACAAATATGAAAACACAGTTCAATCGTGAGCATTGTAAAATGCTAAAAACTAAAAATGGGTCTGGGACAACTGAGCTCTACGTTCCCAAATGGATATTTTACGAGCGTGTGAAGTATTTATGAGGCGTGGACAAGCCAGGAAGAAAAATATTTACAATCATAAGTAAAATGTCATTTACTGGCGTAACTCAAACTAAGACTGTTGGTCGGAAATTTTGTAATTATAACTGTATTTTCACGGAAAATTATCTATTTCTGTTGTATCATTTTGTCAAAAATCTGATACAAAGTAGTCTGAAAATTAATGGTTTACTTTGTTAATTACTAAAGCTGTAAGGGCTTTGTTCGGAATTTTTAATTACATTTGTCTTTTCACTCAATAATTATTTATTCATATTCCTCTTGCCATTTCACTTTACCTGGGCGCTGATGACCACGCTGTTTAGCGCCCGAAAACCTCAACCCACACACACACACTCACTTTACCAACATCCGATACAAAATAGATTGCAAATTCATCCCTTATATAACTTGCGGTTCTTCCTGTGTTGCCTCACTTTCTCTGAAGACATTTATTTTGCGGAGATATCCTCCAACTGTCATCCGAAACCCTACCTGTTTCTGGATCTTCCACATCAAACTCCCAGGTGGGAAGTAAACTGTGGCACTTTCTTTATTTCTTCTACGAAAACTGTGCAAAGACACAGTCTGCAGAAGTCACTAATGTTGCTTTTTCAGGACGTAAGTGCATAGTTGTTCTAAGACACCGAAAAACTGTTTACAATATTCCAAAAAATTCTCCACAATTCTAGCGCGAGATATTCGGTAGTTAAACATTCTTTCCTGTCTGCCTTTCTCTTGCCATCCTGCGTATAGTTTCATCATGTACTCTGAAAGAGCAAAACATCATCTTCCACCATAACAAATGGCAAACTTCGGAGTCAGAATCCATTTACATTGCTTGTCTGCAATAAAAAATAAAAACGCCAAACGTGTGTTAACAAGAGTTTGAAACTGTTGTACGCTTTTGTTTGTTGGAGCTGGTTTTCGGTGTTAAGCAGACAGTAGCCAGACAGCTACCTAAGTTTGTGCATCTGCGCAGCTACGATGACGTAGAAACTAGCGTTTGGTCTTTGTACTGCTTAAACGCTTCTCATTTCATTTCACGGTAGGTTCCTACGTATAGTGGTGTATAAACATCTGATATATTTACCTTACTGTTGTTGTGGTCTTCAGTCCTGAGACTGGTTTGATGCAGCTCTCCATGCTACTCTACAATGTGCAAGCTTCTTCATCTCCAAGTACCTACTGCAACCTACATCCTTCTGAATCTGCTTAGTGTATTCATCTCTTGGCCTCCCTCTACGATTTTTACCCTCCACGCTGCCCTCCAGTACTAAATTGGTGATCCCTTGATGCCTCAGAACATGTCCTACCAACCGATCCCTTCTTCTGGTCAAGTTGTGCCACAAACTTCTCTTCTCCCCAATCCTATTCAATACTTCCTCATTAGTTATGTGACCTACCCATCTAATCTTCAGCATTCTCCCGTAGCACCACATTTCGAAAGCTTCTATTCTCTTCTTGTCCAAACTATTTATCGTCCACGTTTCACTTCCATATGCTACACTCCATATAAATACTTTCAGAAATGACTTCCTGACACTTAAATCTATACTTGATGTTAACAAATTTCTCTTCTTCAGAAACGCTTTCCTTGCCATTGCCAATCTGCATTTTATATCATCTGTACTACGACCATCATCAGTTATTTTACTCCCCAAATAGCAAAACTCCTTTACTACTTTAGGTGTCTCATTTCCTAATCTAATTCCCTCAGCATCACCTGACTTAATTCGACTACATTCCATTATCCCCGTTTTGCTTTTGTTGATGTTCATCTTATATCCTACTTTCAAGACGCTATCCATTCCATTCAACTGCTCTTCCAAGTCCTTTGCTGTCTCTGACAGAATTACAATGTCATCGGCGAACCTCAAAGTTTTTATTTCTTCTCCACAGATTTTAATACCTACTCCGAATTTTTCTTTTGTTTCCTTCACTGCTTGCTCAATATACAGATTGAATAACATCGGGGAGAGGCTACAACCCTGTCTTACTCCCTTCCCAACAACTGCTTCCCTTTCATGTCCCTCGACTCTTATAACTGCCATCTGGTTTCTGTACAAATTGTAAATAGCCTTTCGCTCCCTGTTTTTTACCCCTGCCACCTTTAGAATTTGAAACAGAGTATTCCAGTCAACATTGTCAAAAGCTTTCTCTAAGTCTACAAATGCTAGAAACGTAGGTTTGCCTTTCCTTAATCTTTCTTCTAAGATAAGTCGTAAGGTCAGTATTGGCTCACGTGTTCCAGTATTTCTACAGATTCCAAACTGATCTTCCCAGAGATCAGCTTCTACTAGTTTTTCTATTCGTCTGTAAAGAATTCGTGTTAGTATTTTGCAGCTGTGACTTATTAAACTGATAGTTCGGTAATTTTCACATCTGTCACCACCTGCTTTCTTTGGGATTGTAATTATTATATTCTTCTTGACGTCTGAGGGTATTTCGCCTGTTTCATAAATCTTGCTCACCAGATGGTAGAGTTTTGTCAGGACTGGCTCTCCCAAGGCCGTCAGTAGTTCCAATGGAATGTTGTCTACTCCGGGGGCCTTGTTTCGACTCAGTTCTTTCAGTGCTCTGTCAAACTCTTCACGCAGTCTCGTATCTCCCATTTCATCTTCATCTACATCCTCTTCCATTTCTATAATATTGTCCTCAAGTACATCGCCCTTGTGTAGACCCTCTATATACTCCTTCCACCTTTCTGCTTTCCCTTCTTTGCTTAGAACTGGGTTTCCATCTGAGCTCTTGATGTTCATACAAGTGGTTCTCTTTTCTCCAAAGGTCTCTTTAATTTTCCTGTAGGCAGTATCTATCTTACCCCTAGTGAGATAAGCCTCTACATCCTTACATTTGTCCTCTAGCCATCCCTGCTTAGCCATTTTGCACTTCCTGTCGATCTCATTTTTGAGACGTTTGTATTCCTTTTTGCCTGCTTCATTTACTGCATTTTTATATTTTCTCCTTTCATCAATTAAATTCAATATTTCTTCTGTTACCCAAGGATTTCTACTAGCCCTTGTCTTTTTACCTACTTCATCCCTCAAAGCTACCCATTCTTCTTCTACTGTATTTCTTCCCCCCATTCCTGTCAATTGTTCCCTTATGCTCTCCCTGAAACTCTGTACAACCTCTGGTTCTTTAATCATATAGTAAAGCTGCATGCCCTCGGGAAAAATTACGGGCGTAGTTTCCCCTTGCTTTCAGCCGTTCGCAGTACCAGCACAGCAAGGCCGTTTTGGTTATTGTTACAAGGCCAGATCAGTCAATCATCCAGACTGTTGCCCTTGCAACTACTGAAAAGGCTGCTGCCCCTCTTCAGGAACCACACATTTGTCTGGCCTCTCACCCCTCCATTGTGGTTGCACCTACGGTACGGCTATCTGTATCGCTGAGGCATGCAAGCCTCCCCACCAACGGCAAGGTCCATGGTGGGAGGATTTACCTTACCTTACTATTAAAAATAAAGTGTAAATGTTAAATAGCTGAATGCAGGAACTGCAATAGATTCGCAACGATTGAAAAACGCGCCACAAACAAACACGAATCACGTGAAGTTTACCCCACTCCAACTCAGACGGATATGCGCATGAGCGAATCTGGCAGCGCTAGATACCAATTTTCCATGTAGATTCTGGCTGGCTATCTCTCACTGCCTAGGCCTATACACCAACCAGTTATACCACAGTCTAGGTTATGCTCACATCTTTTTTTGGTCTACAGTCAAAAATGGCTACCAAGACTACACGAATTTGCGTTTACAGTTAACACTGCCAGTGTAAGGTCATCCACAGAAACTATCATTATTACTAACAAAACATTAGTGCTAAATTGTACTAAGTTTTAATTATCAAAGTCCTCAAATGAAAAGACTTTCCAACACAAAAAAAACCTTACCTGTGATGAACAGATCTCATACTGGGGAGGTGTCGTAAGATAGGTGTGTGTGGGTCATTTATCAAATAAGAGAATTTAGTGTAGATAAATAAAGCCTTTAATTCAGGCTGCGATTTCGCACAAACGCACGCTCCGATGACATGGCGTCTCTTGAATAGAGAGCCACCATTGAGAAAGAAATTACGTCGAGTCGTATGGAAGAAGACATGGGGATAAAAGTGGAAATACTCAGATAATGTAGAAATATATGGTCTATTATTTGAATGCTTCTTAAAACGACCATAAATTGATTTAAAAATGTGTTAATGTACGAAAATGAATTGATGAATATTATTATAAAAATCCAAGTTTCCCGTGGAAATTCGAGGTCTTTTCCAGGGTTTTTTTTTTTTCCCAAATTAAATGCTTTTTCCCAGTTTTCAGGGTTTGGTGGCCACCCTGTTTGTGATTGTCGTCCACAACCTTCACGACTGGAATGGGGTTGGTGCCGAGTTTAAGCATGTAGGAAGTGCTTTTCAGAGTTATGGAGATGATGCGACTGGCCATGGGTGTGTTACTTACCTAGCACTGTGGTCTACCAGCATTAAATTCTCTTGCGTTTTGACATGAGTGAGCACTTTTGGATTTCAGCACATGTGCGATGTACGACCACTGTCTATGTGCCAAAAAATGTTGGAAACTCCAGAGCAGGCTCATTCACAGAACAGCAATGAGCTTTGCCAACACTGTCTGCAGCTTGCGCACTTTGTTCCTTCTTGAAAAGCACTCATCTTCTGTGTGTCCCTTCTTGTTACGAAAGCTGCATTTGTGCATGGATTTTAGCCCATTCTGTCCATTTTGATTTTTGTTCCGATTTGTCACTGTCGGAGCACTTTTTGGCTTGTTCATGAAATGTTTACCTGATTTAACAAAAATTGCAGCATTCACACTTTACTGTCTTTCTGAATCCTTACGTAGTGTTCTTCTCAGAATTTTACTTTTAGCATCTCAATATCTCATAGACTGTTATCTAAAATTGTCATAGCTATGTGAATGACAGTAGAGCAACATTGTTGCCAATAAACCACCATTTATGCTGACATCTAACTTGTCCATGATGTGTGACACCATTTTGTGAAGCATGAGGCATTTGAGCAGAACTGCTTTGCGATAGGTCCTTTAGATGCACAGATTGATTCAAACTTAAGCCACACCTGACATGATGTAGTGCAGTTCCTTACTAGCTTCAGCATGATGGGAGAGATGGATGAAATCAACTCTGCTTTTGCTTTTCTGTCTGGTACTAGCCACCATTTGTATGCAGCTTTTGCAACAGTGAGCACTTAACCTTGATCAACGTCTGTAGGTTATGTCACATTTGCAGATACCTATAGGCCTACCCAAGTGTCGTTTCTGATGAGTAGTGCTTTGACTTTTATTCTCCATGTGTCACAATTATCATGTGACAGCATCTCCTTTCAAACACTGTGTGCAGCAGGCATATTCACTGTGGTAACGCACTTGTATAAGGGGCAGCCAAACAAAAACAAGACGGATGGTTAAAAAGTAACTACACTGTTTATTATTTTGAAAGTAATCACTATAACTGCTAATATATTTATACCACTATGAGACACGATGGTCGATATCTTCATGGAAAAATGTGTGCGCGCTTGGGCACGCACCACTTCATCCAAAGCCATGAGTGCCTTACTTCAGATCTCCAAAAATATGGAAATCACATGGGGAAAGACTGGGACTGTATGGAGGAAGTGTAAGGGCTTCCAAGCAAAACTCCTGCAGCGTTGTCGAAACAACCTAGGCAACATTAATTGGTGTGCCAGAGATGATGTTACTGGCTATCAGTCAAGGGCCAGAAGATGATACTTTGCAGGGGACAGCCTAGACCCAGGGGTATGGAGTATTCTTAATATTTTGGAAGATGAATGGCAACTTTTAAGTAGCCATAAAAAAAGGCTCCAGTTCCGACACTGTTAAAGACCTGCAAAATACCAACTTAAAAAATCATTTTCTTGTAAGAAAAATACCTGACTACAATATATTTTTTTCTTGGCCCCTGGGTTTGTGTGCTCTTGCTATTAGTGGTTTTGATGGGCAGCGCAATACGCCAACAGAGCTGTGGAAATGGAAGATCAACTTTAATTACAACTGACTGTGTATTAAATGTTACAATGATGTTAATGAAGAACAAGATGAGGTGAAAGTCAGTCACTGCCACATCTCATAAAGATAACTTATAATGGTGAAGTTGTGTGACCTGTAACTGTTCATGCCGTTAAAATCTTTATATTAAGTTCTTGGTGTTGGTTTGAAGCAAGGTCATCACAACATACTATGAAGATAAAGCAAATGTTCCCGAAATATTGTGTGAGGAATATTTAGCTTTTTTGTGGTGTATTATATTGCAAACCCAGTTGGCAGTGTATGCTTAATGCCTGCATAATGTTGAACGTGATGAATGTGACCATCCTTAAGTGTCAACACACTTGAACTGTTGGAATAGTATGTGAAATGGCTACCAATTTTTTTATTTAATTATATTTTACATAATCAACACACAAACTGATGTGCAAGCTATTGCATTTACAATGGAAAAAAACACAAAATATGAAATGGATTAGAACAGTAAATACAGAATTATAGTTCTAAAAGTAGAATAGATAACAACTCCAAATCTGTGGTTTTTGGGGGGCTCAACTGCGTGGTCATCAGCGCCTAAACAAAGTCCCATTTTTTACACAGTCCAATTTAACCACTGTCATGAACGATGATGATGACAACACAAACACCCAGTTTCCGGCCAGAGAAAATTCCCATCCTGGCCGGGAATCAATATGTAGGGAAGTTACATCATAAAGAATAAAGTGCTACCTTTTATAATTTACAACATGGACAAAAATTTAAATTTAGAATATTATCAGACTAAAAATTGTTTTCAAGTTACTGAAACAGTAAAGCACTATTAGCAGCAATAATGAATGTTATGTCAGTTGAAAAGTGTGTTGTACAAATGTATTGACACTGCTGCAATTTTTTTCCTTGGGGTAAGCCAAAACTCATTAATAATTATTCTTTATAATACAGAAAAACTATCATAAATATATGTTAAACTGAGGGGGGGGGGGGGGGGGGGCACAGAACTAACAGACTCATACACAACTGTTAAGTGCTGTTGATGGGCACCTTTTATTTTTTTTATTTATTATTTTTTTGTTTTTGCAAGTATTACGTCTTAATTAAATACTGTAATTCAGCTAGTAACTTACAGTGTCTTGCATTCATGTATGACAGACAGACATCTAACATTTAATAACAGTATTTTGTTTGTATGTTACATAATTTTGGAGATTTACAAATCAAATATAACATTTTGGGCATGATCCAGAATTTGCTTAATGCACAATTCTACTGACACTTTATTGCACACATCAGTTTGTGCTACTATAACAATAGTTTTCCAATGAGCATCCCTCAGGCACTAAGGGATGTGTAGACACATGCAACCTTTGATAACTAATTCAGTCCCTCCATTCAAACAAAAACCATAGAAATTCTCTTAATTTCTCAATTAAAATATAATATCCCACATGTCTGTATTTTAATGTTAGAAAACAATGTGTGTTTGCAGCAATTACTAACATGTAATAGATCACCAATCTGGAAATATCTTTGTAAATGTGAAACAACATAATCCTCATTTAACTGTGTGTGACTTCTCAGTAACATTACTATATGGTCTCAAAGCAGAAAAACTTATATTTATTTTTAAGATGACTGCCATGAATCAGTATAAGAGACTTGTTTCATATTGCAAATCACATGCACACTGTACATGCTCGTCTTTGATGGCACAGGACACTGTATTCATATATTATTTCTTAAACAAATGAAAGAAGGAAAGGAGAGCATGATAGTCAAATAATATATATATTCTTTTCATTGTTCAACAAATATCTCAGCATAAATATTACAATACTGTCTCAGATCATATGTATAAACAAACATATACAATATATCATAACAACAAAAACAGCTATAATGCATCAAAACATTACATTCAACAGAATATCAAATAGATATATAAAGACTAGCTGCTACTCTCAGCATTCATTTGTAGACTGTTGCAGTCATTTGTACTTCTCTCTGGAACAACTGAGTCTGTTGAGGTGCCTGTTTCTATAGAATTAGTAGTATCAGCAGGTGAAGCCTGGTTATTTGCAACAGACACTGGCATTGTTTGACTATTATTTGATACCATGAACACCCTATATATCTGATGTCCTGGATTGTCTGGCGATTCTGTAGCCAAAACAATTAATGTTCCAGGTTTCACATTGGAATAAACACTACCCAAATTCACCTGATTCTGCTCCACAGTCAATGCATCTTCAGCAATCACAAAGTTTTGCTCATTTTCACTGTCATATGAGGCCACTGAATCTTCATTAACCATGGCATTCTCTGACACTACCAATTCCTCATGATCACTTGGATTATCATCTCCTACAGGCTCAGAATCACATATGTCCTCCACAGTCACACGATCACATATTTCAGTAATCTCAGTACGATCACAGATTTCAGTAATCTCAGTCTCTTCATACATTTCTTCCATGTCTTCAGTCATGAAATCCTCAAAAATCCGTGGCCGTGGTATTCTGCCAGACCTCGTCGGTTTGACTCGATTCATTAAACAGGTGGCCTCAGGTACATTAGTCTCACTGTCAACATGTCCATTCACTGGATTACTATCACCACCATCAGGTTTGCACTCCGAAGTTGTCCCTTTGTCATCTGTTCTTCTCTTCGAATTATTAACATCACTTTCAAGTGTATACTCAGGAGGAGCCTTTTTAGTGTCAGCTTTTCTCTTTTTCTTATGGTGAGTTTCTTCTGAGTCTTTAGGCTTATTAGACTTCCTTTTGACTGGTTTCTCTTTAATTTTCCTCTTTACAAGATTCTTTCTTTCAGATCTCACCTCTCCTCTATCTGTTGAGTCAAGCACTGCAAATAATGAACCTGTATATACAGAAATGAAAGAAAATGAGAAAAATAAGCAAAAAGTGTGAGTCAAATATAAAAAAATAAGCAAAGTTCACATACTTAAAAAAAGTAAATACTAGAATACACTCGAAACTAAAACAATCTACTGAATGACACACAGGCAGGAAAAGTAACTGAAATGCAAGGTTATTCATAAGGACATGCAGTATTTCAGGAGATGACTATGCAAAAACTGCAAGGCATACAGAAAAATGACACACATCAGTGGAAAGAGTATCTCTCCAAGTTTTGTTTTGTATTTCATGCTGTGGTGTAGCTGCAGAGCACACCGCATGGGAACACAGCATACAATGGGGTGACGTGTGTGTTATGTCTCCTTGAATCCACTAAATGTGAGTTAATTATGATGGTTCAGTGAGAGTTTAATACCAAATCTCAGGCGTAAGCTCCAGCAGACACAACAACCCATAGAGGTGGTACAACACACTTCACAAGTCTGGCTGCTTATGTGGTGCGAAGAAAACAGGTCGGCCAGGACCACCAGCAGAGAAGGTGGTGTGTGTGCAGGTACCATCTGTCATGAGCCCAAAGAAATTGATGACACTTGCAAGCACAGGACTGCACATATCACAGTCAAATGTCTGGTGCATTTTTTGCAAATGTCTATATGTAAAGTCATACCGGCTGCAGTTGTTACATGTGCTGACTAATTGGAACAATGAACAATGGCTTGCAGCAGCTATTAAAGGAAGATGGTTTTTCACAGTAGTAGATTGTCAGTGTTGAAGTCACATTTCATGTGTTTGAAAAGGTGAATCTTCACAATGTACATGTCTTGGGAACAGAACATCCACATGAGATTGTGGAACAACTCAAGATTCACTTAAAGTTAATGTCTCTTGTGCAATGTTCTCTTCAAAAGTTTACAGACAAAAAGGAGGAAACTATAGCTAGTTTCATCTACCTCCCAAAGCTGACTTATGCCACAATTACAGCAATACTGTAGAGACTTTAATTTAAAACAAGACTGTGCTCTAACATACTTTCTTCCAGCCTTTCATGGTTACCTCAATGCTGACCTGCCTCTGCACCGGATTGCTGTGCTTCCTATTGCAGCTCTCACCTTCTTCTGTAAACCCCCCCCCCCCCCCCCAGTCACCTCACGTAACTGCACTTGATTTTTTTCTTATGGGGTTATGTTAAAGGTCTTGTGTTCCTGTCTCCTCTGCCACTTAATTGGTTGTCTGGAGGCAAGGGACTAAACAACAAGGTCATGAATCCTTCAGTTATGGGTTTGTTCATCTGGAGCACACCACGTGTGTACTCGGATTAGTACATAGGCGAGGTAAAAGTGAAGCACTAAAAGCAATACTGATGCCAGAGCTGAAAAACAAATTAAGGAGTAGTAAACATATACGGATTGAATTGGTATGAAGGTTAGAACAGACAAGTGGTCTTCCAGGGCTCGGTCATGCTGAGAGAAACCCCTCTTGCAACTGACTCCTGCCAACCTGATTATGGATGAAGACAATTACAGGGTAAAGATTGCTTTCTAGTCAAGAGACGCAAACTGTAAAAAGGAAAAGGTTAAAATGTAATGGCCATCAGCTGGACCATTAATAATACAACAAGGTGAGAGAAACAGTTAGGGCCGCACACGGGCGATGGGAGTTCTGAATGCAAATGGTGCAGCCCCCCCACCCCCCACAGCTGTCCCAACCCATTATAGGCTAAGCATTAAAAATGGGAAACAGGGTGCAGGAGAAAAAGAGCCAAACCCCTTAAAAATAATTAAGGCAGAGGGAAGGAGCTATGGTGAGGAGCAGGCAAAGGAGGCAGAATCAATGGTCCTCCTGACCCAGCATGTGGCATGAGATGCCCCAACATGCCCCCCCCCTTTCACTCCCCTGTCCTAAAGGTAGTTTAAAACATTGCATCTGAGAATAAAAACTACCGTCATGGAGAAAACAGAGAACCAGTTCAATGGCCATACACCAACATACAACTGCCCATGAGTTGTCCACCAACATGACATGCAAAGAATTTGGAAGCATGGAGAGCCAGAAGGAGTGGGCATTCCACTAGATCACGAGTAACTGTCAGCAAGGCTCCACAACCACAATTTGGGGATGGCTCGTTACATAAAATAAAACTATGGGTCAGTCTGGTGTGACTGATGCAAAGATGATACACAAAGGTGGATTTTTTTCTGAGAGGAACAGGATGAGGACTGCCAGGCAGCATTAGTCTCCTTGACAGTGCAGAATTTGTTAGAGGACACAGTAGCCCATCAGATATTGTTCCATCTCAGAGTGAGCAGAGGCCTTAGCTGCACCTGCCAATGCTTGCATAGGATCGTCAAAGAAAACTGAGAGGGGCAATTAACCATTTCTATAACCAATTCTATATCCCAATGGTTGGCCAGTCCATTCCCTGGGAGACCAATGTGACTCAGGGCATGATTAATTTCAGACGGTTTAGCAAAAATCAAAGGGTGACATGAGTAACATCAGTCAGTGGCCTGGAGACTGCTCACTGAATCAACAAGTATTAATATGCAGTTAATGGCCATTAGTTCTACAGTAAAAACACATCACGTTGCTGGCAATGATTGGAGTTCCTGACTGCTGGAAGGTGTGAAAGCACAACCCGTCCTATCCCTGGCTTTAGAACCATTAGTGTAAAAGATGGTGGCACACTGATACTCCTAAAGAACTGAAAGGAACAGACACTGAAAAGATGTGGGGACAAGTGAAACTTTAGGTCCTTGAAATAGGCTGTTTCTAATTAATGGCATGGATACCAACCAAGGTGACATGTGCGAGAAATTCCAAGGAGTGCAATCTAAGGAGGATAGGTGGAGGTCCTGGCAGAGGGCCGTGACGTGCATTCCAACTAGTAATCCCAATCAAGAGCGAGTGTCAGGGTCGACGCCCCTCGAATGCAAAAAGAATAGGATAGCTTGGGTGATAATGAAATTGTGAAATGGCAATTGCATAGGTGAGCAAAAGTTAGTGTTATCAAAACTGAAGAGGGAAGATCCTCGTCGGGCAAGGAGACTGTCGAAAGGAATAGTCAGGAAGGCACCCCAGTGACCTGTAGAACTGGACTGGGACAGACCTCGCCGAGCAACCAACTTTGGCAATTATGGTCCAAATGGGATCAGATCTGATCCCAGTCGATACGAAGGAAAATAGCATGACTGACCCCAAGAGGTGTAGACAAAGAAGCAGAGAGTGTTAAGGTTGCACATACAGCTAGTATTTAGTTGATGAATATAGGAGAGCCAAGTCGGCTCCTTGACAAAGAGGAGTCCCAAATATCAGGACAGTCTAACAAAATCCCAGCACTGGGTACCCAAGTAGAGTTCTGGATCAGGATGGGCGTTGGTACTACAACAAAAATACATGATCCACATTTTTGCAGGAGAGAACTGGAAACAGTGGGAAAGAGCTCACTGACAGCTGCTTTGAGCTGGCATTCAGCCAAGGCAACAGAGTTGAAGCTGCACCAAATGCAGAAGTCACCGACATGGCACAGGATTGACCAGTGGCATGACAGTGGTCACTAGCCCATTTATCGCAATGAGGAAGTGTGTGACATTCAGCATGGAGCCCTGCAGGATGTCGTTCTCTTGGACCCTTGAAGAGCCGTGTGAAGTACCAACTCTAATCCGGAAGAATCAGTGGGGTAAAAACTGAGGAATAAATATTGGTAGAAAGCCTTGAAAGCCCCAGTCATGAAGGATAAGTAAAATATGAGGGTGCTAGGTGATGTTGTCTGCCTTATGTGCATCAAAAAGGACTGCAACGAGGTACTGGAATTTAGAAAAAGCCTGTCGGATTGCCTTTTCTGTAGTAACAGACTCTGACAGTGACCTGGAGCTGTTGGAGATTGATCCCTATCTCCAGCCCTCACCACCAGTGGCACTGCAGTCTATGAGCTGTCTCTGCAAGAAGCGCTTTGGAAAGAGGCCACGGCCCCTGAGCTAACATATCACCGGGGAGGGACCCCATGATCACAAACTGGTTAACTTCCATAGTTTCTAACTTAACCAGATGGTAGGTTGTGGATCATCCCTCCCAGATATCACATTGATAGTGGGACAAAAGGCTCTGTGATTCGAGAACCCAGTGTAATTGGTGGGCAACCTTCCTTTCAAGCAGTTTGCAGAGCATGCTGATGGCCTAATCAGCAGGTAACTCTCCAGCTTAATGACTGGAACAGTAACACTATCTCTCCATTGTGAAGGGAAGACAGCCAAATCAACCTGACCTTCAGGAGATAGAGCCATTGGGTAACAGTCAGATGTTGTATCACCTGATTGTGAATGGCATAAGGGCTGAGGGCCATATTGTGAGATGAGGTAAGAACTTGAAGCAGTTTCCAATCAGTGTAAAGCTCATTATATAATTCGGCAGTCTTTAACATCTTTCCAACTTATAAATTAATATGTTGAAATGACGTAAGAACAGAATGCCAATCCACCCCAATATGGATCGCAAGATGTTCAGCAAAAGCGAAACAGCCAGTACAGAGACCATAATGAAGGAAGAGACCAGGTACAGTTGTGGATCTTTGACAGCCCAGAAGACTACATAGCTCGGCCCATACCTTGGATGGAGAGGCGTACATTCCCAGCGAGGTGACATAGCGCACCCAGCATTCCTTCTTATTTCACTCAATTAGATAGTGAGCATTAGCATGAAGTCAATTAAAAGTGAGAAGGTTTGTCTACGAAGAGTGTCACCTGAAACACTGCAGGGCTCTCTGGCAATCCTGAACAGCTGCTGCAATGTCTTTGGTCCTCCATGGTATCAGCCTGTGATAGAGGGGACATGCAGAAAGGGGAATAGCAGTTCCAGTGGCATAGGTGATCACATCAGAGACACTTTGCACAGCCTCGTCGATGCAATCTGACAAAGAGGTAGTTGATCTGGCAACAATGTAGCAAAGCTATAAGACTGGGGGAAAGATATTATTAGGTCAGTAGCTGAAAAGGAGCTTTGAGTGGCACTGAAGTAGAAAGTATTACCATCACTGAGGAAATACAGGTAGTCAAGTAGATGGCCCATTCCAGATGTAGTGATACTCCCCCACAAGGGCTGGTTTACACTGCAGTACACATGCAGGAGAAAAGGGGGAGGGGGGAGTTTTTGAATTAAAGTGGTCAACTCAATGTAAGCAAGTGACTTGCCTGGAGGTAAGTAAAAGTTGCATATGATGATCGTTTGCACCTGCATTGCTACTGATTCCAAAATGGTATGAAGAAGAATCCACTCACTGATGAGATCTGTGCGAACCAATATAAAGAACTCTCCAGATGCTCTCTCAGGGCAACCACGGTTCTGGCAGAATGCACAATAGCCACGGAGCAATGGAGAATGGTCATCAGTGAAGCATGTTCCTTGTATAGCAATGCAAGCTGCAGAAGAAGAGGAAATAATGTGTTGTAGTTCCAGCAGGTGACAGTCAGAGCAATTACAGTTCGACTGAATTATCATCTTACGGGTGTTCAGGTTAGGTGTAAAGGAGCCAGGAGGGCCAGTCATGTTCCAGGATCACTGCCTATTGCTGATTGGGATGAGAACATATTAATAAGTATCAGTTCAGAATACGATGGCATGGGGGATCTGGCACTTCCAGAGCCAACGGAGTAGCCTTGTCCCGATTCTCCTCCTCCTCCTCCTCCTCCACAGCCTGGGTTTCTTGCACAGGCCTATCCTTTGTCATTTCAACATATTAATTTATAAGTTGGAAAGATGTTAAAACGATGAAGATTGTTGTAACTTTATTAATGTTATGTAACTATATCATTTTTGTCAATATGTTGTTGAAAAGTGAACAAATTCCATGCTTAAAAGTATGAGCAAGTTGCGGCAAAGACAGTCTGTGCACTGGCAGCAGAAGCCAATAGGTGACTGCTCCAGAGATTCCATCTCATCTAGCTGGCCACTACACGACACAGTGGAGGCTGCAGAAGAATAAATATTTAATTGTTTAAAAGCAATGGAATTGTAATATAACTGTTAAAAAATTGGTTCCCCTATGGTCAATATGGGATAAACAGTCAATTCTGTTTGAGATGGTGTAGAGGAAAGTCACCATTTAGACATCGCGTGTAACAGTCACCTGAGAGAGACAGATGATCGGTGATTTAGCCGAGTTCACGAAGGGTTAGTTTGTAGGGAATAGTGTCGATGAACTGGTTTGATCCGAGATATCGACTTCGATGTTGTTGGGAATTTTGATCAGTTAGTTAATCTGATGGGTTATTGAATACAAGTTTTGTAGTGTGTCTGCCTACAATAGATTTTGTTCCTCGAGAGAGGATCAGGGTACATTGTGAAGGTAGTCAGTTTTAGATTTTCTGGTCATAAGTTTTTGAAAAGTTTAGCTACAACACTTCATGTGGTAGATGTTACAGTTATCACTATGAAGGCATGATTATTACGTGTTAGGGGTCCCGGAAGCAATAAGTGATGAGTTATCATGCTGGGCAAAAGTTGATGCAGGAATTTTAGAAGCAGTGTTCTATGTTTCGAAAAGTTGGATGCTTAGAGGAGTTGTAATCAGTCATGGAACTGGACTATTAGTTGCGATTTGTGGTTATGCTGGTGCACACATAACATTGATAGTCTTTATGCCTATATTTGGTGGTTTTAGAGTTATACAGAATCTAAGGTAATTGAGTCTATGCAATAATTTTGTAACTGGTACATGACACACACTCAAAGGTAATTGAGCATTTTGCACTTGTTATTGCTGAGGTTTTAATACGAACTACTTGGTTAATGGTGTAACACATATTGGGTATATGCCAATGAGAAATAGTCTCGATTGGTAATTGACAACAGCCACAAACCAGAATTTGCACAGTGTATACTTTGAGAGAATACAGCTATTGTATCCCACGAATATGTGGTTGTAAATAGTGTGGATAGTTTAATACCCTAGCGCACCCAATAAACTCAAAAGCTGACGATATTCCATTGTGTGTTAGGGTGAAGAGAGACATTTCAAATAGGGACTGTTACTGGGAACACGCGTCAAACACCTGAAGAGGCCGAGTTTTGCTTTATAATTAAATTTAATTTAGGATAAAAGTGTGAGCTGACGTTAATGAAATAATTTGACATTATCTGTTGTAGAGTATCTCACCAATCAATGGCATTTGTCTGTGATAAGAGACCAACAGTTGCTGAAGTTATCTTGCACAGAGAAGCAAAGAAAAATCTTAATGTATCGGAAACTTCAGTTGTCCTATTTGATACTTTAATAGTTTGCATAATATTGCATGAAAATAATTCCTATATGATTTGCTGATGTACCGATTACCATACCAGCATCCTGTATAAATGAGTTAGAGTTCATAATTAACAAGTGGCAGGGGCATGGGGTTTATTTAATCAATATTTATTATCAGAGAATATACTAGTTCCAACACATAATATCAATTTACCATTACCAATGCACCTTAATTTTACTGACAGTAACAGTTAATTGCAGTCATAGCAGTTTGGCATTTTATGCACATACTGATTGTTTACACCTGGTCCTTCTGTATTACCACAGCAGATGCATTAATTGCATGCAGCCATGAGGATGTAAATGCAATAAATAATCCTGGATTAAAATTTAACTTTCTACTTGTACTGGAAATGAGGTGTTGCTAATTGTAAAGGCAGTGCTGGAGTCTTATTAACAGGTTAGCATAGGATCTCACCACGACACAGTACAAGTGACAACAGACTTTCACACAAACAGTCATCCTATAAACAGTATGTAGGCATTTTTTTGTGAAAGCAGAGCATGGTGTTTTGTGCAATTGACACACAAAGGTGGTTGTTCACAAAGATTACCTTCATAGAATGATCATCTGCAGTTGCATCATTATGGCTACTCTATGCAGTGTGACATCATACAACCAAAGTGTAAGCACTGTACACAATGACTAACTTTTTGCAGGAGGACTAGTCTAACTTTCAGTCCTTCAAAGGCTAAGAGATAGCTTTTTAAAATTGTTTATTACATTGTTCCAGGACAAACAGCTATCTATTAATTTTATAACATATTTAATGAACACACTCATTATCACATTTAAGTTGATAATTTTTATTTTTGGATGACCAGTTTCAATTTTCTAAGAGACCATCAGCGGATCTACATTCTTTGATGGCAGTAGGTTTCGCTGGCGTGGAGCAAGTCCGTCTGGCCAGGCATGTTCTCCATGCAAGTGATTCCTACTGTCATCACAGAATGTAGATCTGATGATGATCTTTTAGAAGATCGAAACCAGTCATCTAAAAATAAAAATTAACAACTTAATTGTGATCACAACTGTGATCATATTTTGTACGGGGCAATTGTCACTGGTATGTTACCCAGACATTCACATGACTTGAGAGCTGTAGATTGTGCAGCAAACGAAGCTTTAATCAATAGTGATACATTGCGCATATTTTCCAATGGCTCCACTTTTCCAAATTTATTTTCAGTGTGTTACACAAATAATAATGACTGTGTTGCAGTCAAAGTATCTCCACCAGTTCAAGTACATATTAAGTATTGGATAAATTGTTTCACTCCCACCCATTTGGCTAGTCCCTCTTCCCATGGGGCATCCAGGATAAGAAAAGTAGTTGGGTTACAACTGCACAGAAATTTTTATATCCATCTAACAAGATGACTGGATTAGAACAGCCATTGTTTCGGCGTAATTTAATATATTTCATGTGCAAAATGTCGGGTCTGATGCCACCTACTGCAATCAAGAGCTCTCCTCACAAATGCCAGACACACACACACACACACACACACACACACACACACACACACACACAAAGGGCATCTAGCACACTGGTTGTTGCCGGGAGTCCTGATGTCCCAGGACGATTGGCATCTTCTACTTGGCAGGTGTGGGGAGCTAGCAGCTCGAACATCAGCAATAAGATGCCTTTGTTGTCAGACAGCTGAACTGAAAGGGTACATAATTAACACACCACAGCAGTTTGGCTACCATGTTGGTTTTGAAGAGAATATGTGAGCTTTCACTGGTATTGTGCACAGATGATCTTTAACACTACAGGCAGTAGGCACTATTTAAGGTGTTCTTCCCCCATCAGTCGACACTATAGAAAAAAATTTGGAGAACGAAAGTCAAAACCAGAAGGGCACCAACAGTTACCTCAGCCAAAAGCTGATGAATGAATGAATATTCAGAGAAATGAAAGCAAAACCTAGGGAATAGCCTGGCTGACATCAAAGGCTGCCATTGTGAGGAAGAGAGTAAGACAAGGTAGGATAGCCAGAGATGAAAGGTTGCAGCACATCAAAAGGATGTTGGTGTTGCAATTGCTTGTGGTTCCATGTTTGCCAAGCACATACTCACAAAAGAACTCTTGAGCGGCCCTGAGGGGTTAATAAGAAGGGTTCCATAAATGATAGATAATGCTGTTGCTGATGTTGGGAGACGTATCACAAGAATCTGATCATCATATCGATGTTTGTTGTGTTGTAAATGGTGTTCATACTGAGCATCTTAGCAATGAGTTACACACTTCTGTATATCTTGTATTTTTCATGCAGCCGTCTTACAAACCCCTGGAGGTACTTGCAAATAATTTTGCTTGCTTTCCTCCACTGACTTTTGTTTATTTATGATCTCTCTGACACACAATAATTTATTTCTCATTATTCACTGAAGCCAACATCTGGAATCTCTATCTCATCAGTCCATGTTACTGAAGTACACAGTTTATCTTCAGACACCATTAACACTTAAATATTGGACAAATAAAAAAGAGAGCAGGGATTAGTGATTGCTCAAGTTATCTTAGCCCACATCTCTTTATGAAGTATCAATACTCAACATTAAAAGGCCAGATACACAAAAATCAGTGGAAATATCAATTACTCGATAAGCTCTCATTAGTGTAAGAGGTCAATCACTATGCTCTTAACTCCTGATGAGACTGTCTTTACCCCAAAACAGTTTCATGTTTTGCATTTCAATAAGCTTTACTATAATAGAACCTAGACCCTTATTTCAGTACAAAATCATGTAGGTATTCCATTTGCAACACAAGTGCTTTGTTCCTATCACACATACTTTTTTCCTAAATAATCACTGTGTGTGTGTGTGTGTGTGTGTGTGTGTGTGTATATGTGTGTGTGTGTGTGTGTGTGTGTGTGTGTGTGAGAGAGAGAGAGAGAGAGAGAGAGAGAGAGAGAGAGAGAGAGAGATGTATATGTCTAGAAATACTTACAACTTCGGTGAGCACTTCCTTTCCTTTTTGGCTTTTCTGCCTTCTTATGTTGCTCTTCCTCCAGTCGTTCCACCTCTGTAATTTATATGGAAATATTTTAATGGTGTCAAGATAATAACTATAAGCCAACTATTAACATTTTATTGTTAGACACACTCTTCTTGTTTTAAGTATTTTAACAATGTTTACGAATAGTAAATCTGTTACATTTCATGACAAAAACTCATTTTATTTTTTGAGAAAAATTAACTTGAGTGGAATTCAATTTTTGCTCTTGGAAGAGAGGTAGAGGGATAGTTGGGAAAGAGGGGGATTTGGGGGGGGGGGGGGGGGGGGAGACAGAGTCATCCAGTTATGTGTGCGTTACACAAACCACTATATATGTATTTACTGGACCACAGTATCTCTTAATTTTTTTCGTCTTCTCTCTTGTTATGTTTTTTCATAGAGTTCTTATCTCTGTAAACACTTATACCACTTTTTTTCACTAATATATCCTACAGAACAAGACAAGCTTATTTAGGTGATTTCCTTCCTTTCTTTTCTCGCCACACACTCTGCACCTTCTTGCAAAGACTATCTTTTCCAGAGCAGGGTTTACTAGATATCATTTACTGAACCCACAAACCATACACTGTGTTTCCACAAAGATATGATACAGATGATACGAAGGTAAATAAACAGTAAAAAGTTTATATAAGAAGATAGTGCACTTCCAACAACAAAACGTAATCAGTAGTTGCAACAATAAAAAGTACTATTAACCTTAAACAACTCATAAATAAAAGTAAACATAACAATTCTGCATAAATATTGTGCTGAAAATTGCAGTAGCTATGAAATATCGAAAGATGAAACACACCATTTTTATAATGATATGCAAAAACTACATACTAATACAGCTACAGAATATAAAACACATACAGTTTTATTTATTTGTTCTGTGCATCTTATAAAATACAGCCGTACACAATATAGGACAACTACAATACTAATGCTTACGACAAGATACAAATACAAAATGCAATTAAGTGAACTGTTGAACACTGTGTACATAGTATTTTGAGAAGATGGTTTTCTTGAGATTTAAATTATGTGGGGGAGAGGATGGGGTCACATAAATAACGCAAGTTTGCCTTCCAGTACCATCCAACAGAATAAAAAGTATGTTGCAATTCCTTTGCATTCTTCTTAAGAGTATTGCTTTTATTTCTAGTATGTCAAAGAGTAGGCTGCCCATATTTCTCATTCCATCATGAGTTCTGCTTAATCTTTAGCTCACCAGAAGAATCTTTGCCTTGGTTCATGTGTTATGGTTGTCCTTTTCTCCACTTGTTATGAAAATATCAAGGTTTTTTTTGTTCTTAACAAAAGACTGTTTCTATAACACAGATACTGAGAACTAGTAATACATCCAATTTCTTTGCACATGGGATTGGTGGCTGATCATATTGGTTCAGTTTTCATTATTTTTATTATTATTCTTCACATAAGGACCATTTTTCTGAGAGTAACCCCCCCCCCCCCCCCCCCAATATAGGGATGGCATATTATTGAGTGTACAAGCCCATGATACAAAGTTTTCAGAATACACTCCCACAAACATCTCTTTTACTTCTTAAAATTGTCAATTTTATAATTTTGGGATGAATAGAAGAACATATGTGCTGTCTTGTTTGTGTTTAGCTACAATTTATTCTCATGTAGTCAGGAGAAAAAAGCCTTTCATTTCTTCATTAATCTCCTACTTCAGTTGCATAGCTGAGTCAGAGCTCATTATTACTTCTGGGAAACACACTCTGCTTATTGAGTCATTTATCACATTACTTAGAGTGCGACAATTTCCAGACAAATGTTCTGTAATAAGCAATCTGGGATACCATCAGTTCCATGTGACTATGATGATTTTTGGCTCTTATGATTTTTAAGACTTCTTGTTCAGTTACTGGTGTCATAAAAATTGACCTGCCTGGTGTTAGAAAAATAGTTTTGTATGATTTTGCTCTTCCAGTGAGTCCTGATGCTAGATTATGAACAATCTTTGAAAAATGCAGGTTAAATAGTTCACTCATTTGTTTTGCATTGAAAATTTTGTTTCATTTGGCTGAAGGTGTTCAGGTACACCTTGTTTGGCTGTGGTTCCTACGGCACCGATGACGACGATGATGATGATGATGATGATTGGTTTGTGGGGCACTTAACTGTGTGGTTATCAGTGCCCGTACAATTTCCCAACCTTTGCTCAGCCCAATTCTGCCACTTTCCTGGATGCTGATGAAATGATGAGGACAACACAAACATCCAGTCATCTCGAGGCCCCTAAGGTACCATTGACAACTTCCCCAGTGCTGCACTCTTACTTGAATTTACTATAAACTGGTGGTTTGAGATTTGCTTTGTGTTTTTGGTTGACTTTCCCATTAACAGATGATAGTCTATTACAATTTTGAATTATAGCTGTCCACCACAGCTATATCTGCAATGTCTGTTTAATGGAGGCAACTTTCAATTTCAGTACCTTGCTGTTTTGACTTGTGCTGAGAGTGAGGATAGAGTGTTCTTTTGGTTAATGCTGATGTTCATTCAAGGATGTAGATATAAAATTTCAATGCCGATTTCTTTTGTTGTAGCAACACTGCTGTAAGGCGTACCAAATGACACTATGGCATAATGAGAGAACATACTGCTACCTCACATATGATATGGGTATTAGCCCTTTCCAATACAATTTGTCTATTCATTTCATTCTCCCCAACTCTTATTTATTTTATGCATCCCCAACTCTTCTTTATTTTGTGAATGTAAGGATGTAAGGCATTACGGGTTATTGTTTAAAAAAAATTAAATGCAATATGAGACCACTTGACAATTACACTATTTTTCACACTAGTTTTTCAAACTACACATTGGTGTCTGTTTATGGTTGTTTATAATTTTTCTACATGATACTTCCTAAAATAATCTTTTGGATGAAGTCCAGGCTTCGTCTTGCATGTTTCACAGAAAAACATTGGTTCTCTTTTTCCTCCTTTCTCCTAGCTTTTGCTGCAAACATTCATTAATTTTTTTTTTTTCTTCTTTTCATTCTGTGGTTCGTGGTGTAGGTTCCTGTAGTCTTGTCCTAGTTCATGAACCATGGGCAACGTATGAGTGGCCAAGTAAGTGGTCCCGACAGTCGGGATATCAGTTACTTTGGAATAAGGCTGGGCATCTCGGACATATTCTGAGTCATGGTCACCTTTGTGCTCATACGTCAAAGACTACCAAATCCACCGGTTAGTCCCTCAACTGTTAGGGGTAAAACTCAATGGGACTCGGGGCAAGTAAGGCTAGCAACCTGCTTCCCTGGTACTTTAAATATGATGCTGGCAACAATCAGAGCAAAATGCCTCGGACCTTTGGAGGTGACAGAGTCCCACCTCTAACTGACAAACCAGGGACTCCTAAGATACGACTTGACAAACAAATGGTAATGAGATGGGGAGCTATTAATATCAATGGCGGCTACTCTGGGAAGAAGGTAGAGCTGGCAGAGGCTGCAAGTAAGATGGGGCTGGATGTTTTAGTGGTTAGTGACATTTGGGTAAGGGGTGAGAAAGAAGAGGAAGTGGGAGAATACAAGGTCTACCTGTCAGGAGTCAAAGCAGGAATAGCACAATGGGGTGTAGGGCTTTACATCAGGAAAGAAATGGAACGCAGCATAGTTGCAATAAGGTATGTAAACGAATGACTGATGTGGATAGATTTGACAGTGTCTAGCAAGAAAATTAGGATTGTGTCAGTATGTTCGCATTGTGAAGGGACAGATCAAGATAAGATGGATAGTTTTTATGAGGCACTCAGTGATGTAGTTGTTAGAGTAAAGGACAAGGACAGTGTTCTGCTCATGGGTGATTTTAATGCCAGGATTGGAAATTGAACAGAAGGGTATGAAAAGGTTATGGGTAAATTTGGAGAGGATATGGAGGCCAACAGGAACGGGCAGCAACTCTTGGATTTCTGTGCCAGTATGGGCTTAGTAATCACAAACTCCTTTTTTAAACATAAGAACATTCACCGGTATACTTGGGAAGGCAGGGGAACCAGATCTGTCATTGACTATATAATAACAGATCAGGAGTTCAGGAAGGCTGTGAGGGACACACGTGTATTCAGGGGATTCTTTGATGACACTGATCATTATTCAATCTGCAGTGAAATTGGGACTGTGAAGCCGAAAGTGCAGGAAGTCAGGTCCATATGTAGGAGTATAAGAGTGGAGAAACTTCAGGATAAGGAAATCAGGCACAAGTACATAACAGTGATCTCAGAAATGTACCAGTTAGTTGAATGTAGTCAATTACAGTCATTGGAAAAGGAATGGACAAGGTACAGGGACACAGTACTAGAAGTGGCTAAAGAATGTCTTGGAACAGTAGTAGTAGGAATAGCACAATGTAGTAGTAGGATGAAGCAAACAGCTGTAAAAGGAAAAAGAAGGCGTATCAAAAATGGCTACATACTAGAACTCAGGTAGACAGACAAAGTTATGTTGAAGAAAGAAACAAAGCCAAACAGATAATTGCAGCATCCAAGAAGAAATCTTGGGAAGACTTTGGAAACAGGTTGGAGACTATGGGTCAAGCTGCTGGAAAACCATTCTGGAGTGTAATTAGCAGTTTTCGAAAGGGAGGTAAGAAGGAAATGACGAGTATTTTGGACAGGTCAGGAAAACTGCTGGCGAATCCTGTGGACTCCTTGGGCAGATGGAGGGAATATTTTGAAGAGTTGCTCAATGTAGGTGAAAATACTATCAGTAATGTTCCAGATTTCGAGGTACAATGGGATAGGAATGATTATGGAAATAGGATCACATTTGAGGAAGTGGAGAAAATGGTCAATAGATTGCAGTGCAATAAAGCAGCTAGGGTGGATGAAATTAAGTCGGAACTCATCAAATACAGTGGAATTTCAGGTCTTAAATGGCTACACAGGATAATTGAAATGGCCTGGGAGTCGGGACAGGTTCCATCAAACTGGACAAAAGCAGTAATCACACCAATCTTTAAACATGGAAACAGAAAAGATTGTAACAACTACAGAGGCATCTCTTTAATCAGCATTGTGGGTAAAATCTTCTCAGGTAATGTTGAAAGGAAAGTGAGAGTATTAGTTGAGGACCAATTGGATGAAAATCAGTGTGGGTTTAGGCCTCTTAGAGGTTGTCAGGACCAGATCTTTAGCTTACGGCAAATAATGGAGAAGTGTTATGAGTGGAACAGGGAATTGTATCTATGCTTTATAGATCTAGAAAAGGCATATGACCGGGTTCCTAGGAGGAAGTTATTGTCTGTTCTACGAGATTATGGAATAGGAGGCAAACTTTTGCAAGCAATTAAAGGTCTTTACATGGATAGTCAGGCAGCAATTAGAGTTGATGGTAAATTGAGTTCATGGTTCAGAGTAGTTTCAGGGGTAAGACAAGGCTGCAACCTGTCTCCACTGTTGTTCATATTATTTATGGATCATATGTTGAAAACAATAGACTGGCTGGGTGAGATTAAGATATGAGAACACAAAATAAGCAGTCTTGCATACGTGGATGACTTAGTTGTGATGGCAGATTCGATTGAAAGTTTGCAAAGTCATATTTCAGAGCTAGATCAGAAATGTAAGGACTATGGTATGAAGATTAGCATCTCCAAAACGAAAGTAATGTCAGTGGGAAAGAAATATAAATGGATTGAGTGCCAAATAGGAGGAACAAAGTTAGAACAGGTAGATGGTTTCAAGTACTTAGGATGCATATTCTCACAGGATGGCAACATATTGAAAGAACTGGAAGCGAGGTGTAGCAAAGCTAATGCAGTGAATGCTCAGCTACGATCTACTCTCTTCTGCAAGAAGGAAGTCAGTACCAAGAGTACGTTATCTGTGCACCGTTCAATCTTTCGGCCAACTTTGTTGTATGGGAGCAAAAGCTGGGTGGATTCAGGTTACCTTACCAACAAGGTTGAGGTTACGGATATGAAAGTAGCTAGGATGATTGCAGGTACTAGTAGATGGGAACAATGGCAGGAGGGTGTCCACAATGAGGAAATCAAAGAAAAACTGGGAATGAACTCTATAGATGTAGCAGTCAGGGTGAACAGGCTTAGATGGTGGGGTCATGTTACACGCATGGGAGAAGCAAGGTTACTCAAAAGACTCATGGGTTCAGCAGTAGAGGGTAGGAGGAGTCGGGGCAGACCAAGGAGAAGGTACCAGGATTCAGTTAAGAATGATTTTGAAGTAATAGGTTTAACATCATAAGAGGCACCAATGTTAGCACTGAATAGGGGATCATGGAGGAATTTTATAAGGGGGCTATGCTCCAGACTGAACACTGAAAGGCATAATCAGTCTTAAATGATGATGATGATTTCATTCTGCATTATTAAATGAGTCTGCCTATTTAGTCTCCCCACAATGTCAGATGACTGTCTTTCTCTTTTCTTTGAATTTGTATTTCTTACCTGGCAGACCAGATGTCTGATTAGATTTCTTTGTACGAAAGGTGAATCTGCAGTTCTCCACATTCGTTTTTGTGTATTGGGTAAAGAATATAACTGGCCACAACAGCAATTTCAATCAGTGAGAAGAATAATTTTTTCCACCACTTGTACAACCACCTTGTAAAACCATAGCAACCACAGTACTGATAAGCCCTGTCCACTCCTCCCATTAACCCATTAACTTAGTATACTTCAAAATGACAGTGGGTTTCAGGAACTGCACAGGCTACTTCTTACTATACCCAGTGATCAATTGGCTTTGAGGACCAAAGAATGTACTCAATGTAGTCAGTAACCTCTTGTCATGGAATGAACGTAACTTTCATCCTACTTTGATAGGCACATAGCTCACATTCAGCAAGTTTTATCTTCTTCGAATTGCATGGAAAATCCTTTCCAGAAGGCATAGCTATATCTGTTAGATAAAATTTCGCTTCGTGAAGTTCCCGAGCAAGTTGAGGGATTGTGTAGAACCTGTCAGTAAAATGTGATGGCCTGAACCAACTGCACAAGCTAGCAATTGCTATGCCAAATGAATCACTATTCCGATTGCAAAGTGTAAATCAGGGTGAATTAAGAATTTTTGTCATTGTCTTTCCATAATACTGAATGTGAGAAAAAACATAACCATTTCCTGAATCACACAGAAACCTTGAAAACTCCACTTCATAAGCTTCTCTGGGTTCCAGCACTTTAATGGAATTCTTCCTTTGAATCCTACTGTGCTCTCATCTATGGCCACATTTCTTTTCAGAACATAAAGATATTTGCATTTACTGTCAACATACTCACCAACGTTCTTCACCTTGCTCCCTTAGATATACTGATATTCCTGAGGTATTGTGACAGGCAGAACTAAATGCAGCATCCAAAATATTTGGGAAACACCACACACACACACACACACACACACACACACACACACACACACACACACACACACACACACACATACAACATCCTCCTTGAAAAACGGAGTTCATTCTAGCCAGTCTTCTGTAAAATAGTCATCTAATTCTGCCTTCAAATTAAAGGCCATATTCAATATTACACCACGAAAGCCTTCAGTTCTTCTAATGAAGTATACCTCCACGAAAGCCACATTAAGGGTTGTGTAAGTGGAGTGACTTTCTGTGTCTTTTCTTTAGTGTACATACTTGTAGCATACGCATTTTCAATATTATGTTCTAAGTGAAGAAAAGTTGAAAATATTCGAGTTTGGCTTTTTGGTCAATCACCACAAGGAATGGTGAAACTTTGTTGCGTGACACAAAAAGGAAACTTCACGAGTTCACTGTCACCATCACGATTAACTTTCTAGGTATTTGCTACAGTTTGTGTGTCTGTCACTTCCACTACATCCGTAGATTTTGATTCTTCCCAATCACTTTCATCACTAAATTCTCCTTCGTCCTCCATGTCTTCGAAAAGCTACCTGCCAATATCGTTCCCATTTATGTGTGTTTTACCAGCCATTATCATACTATAAATGTGTGAATACGACACGCTTTGAGTTGTCAGGTCTTTGTACTAAGTGCTAGCAAATTCAACAATGGAGCAGACAGAAAGCACAATAATGGAAACATGTCACCCATCATCTGACATTGGAGCTGAAGCAGAAAATTGTAATGTCGGACATTGTTTGACATTGGATTGGAAAAGGTTAATATCGAATTAGTGCAGATTTTCTTCAAATGTTTATATAATTTATGAGATTTTCTTTTCACCCAGAGATTCCCTTGGTGTAAACTAGGTCGAAAATGTTTTTAGCATATCTTCAAATAAAAATCTGCCGCCAAAAATTGAGGTTTCCAATGTTTGTAATGCTTCAGGCTACACTACACTACTGGTAGTTTTGAATTCCACCTTGTCAATTTTTGTGGGAACTGTACCCAACAATTCTACTGTCATATTCGTATGTTCTCTCATTAGCAGCTTCATGATTTAATTCTGGGGTATGGTTTATGTCTCCTAATATCTCAAATTAGGTACTTAACTATTTTGCTGCAGTGAGTTACTAAAGGTGATCACCTGAGGTATTGCACATATTGTCCTCATATTTGGTTTTTATATACCAAATTTGTAGTTCAGTACTGGCTGCAATCAGTTAGGTTTCTTAGGTGAGCATATGATTTTTTGACCATTTTTTGAGAAAGACTGTTAAATGTTTCTTTGTTATTAAAAGTATTTTTAATGAAGTCTATTGTGAATTACAAATCTCTGTGATCTACATAATGTCCAATAAACAGCTCATAAATCAAACAGTGGAAAATCCAGGACGTAATGTAATAATATTACGAAAAGGAAAGTTGCTACTCACCATATACCAGAGATGCTGAGTCGCGGATAGTTACAAACTATCTGTGACTCAGCATATCTGCTATATGGTGAGTAGAAAACATGTCATAAATCTATAACGCCTTCTTTGCTCGCAATCTTGGAACAGGCCATTTACTACTTGAAAGCTCTGACTTTTTTTTCAGTTACCAAAGGCAACAAATGCAGAATCACTGCTCTGGTTTTGTAAGTATAATAGCAGGGTGTATACGCAGACAAATAAAAACATTCCCGGATCTCCCGGTTAAAAATACATTTTCTCCCAGGTGAAAATAAACTTTTTACATGTTAAGTGACAGTATACTTTCCCTCAAAACTGTAAAAGTTATCAATCCTTTGAATGGCTATGGTGTTATACAGCAGCGTAGAGTTTCCCGGCACTTTAGAAAACTAAACTCAGGGGAAAAAACATGTTTTGGAAAGATCTTTGATGTGCAGCAACATGTGCGCTGCATATTTTTGTATTATGAAAGTATAAATTCGAATTCCACCAACAGGTAAATTTTAAATTAATGTACATAGTGTTGCTACAAGAAAAGCAAAGCTTTCGCATATAATATTTGTCTCGAAGATTAATAAGCTACATCAGAAGCTAAGCTTTCACATATAATGTTGATCTGTTTAGTGCATGTTACACTTTAAGATACATCACACAAACACGCCAGTAAAATTTTTTATTACCGACATAAATCTCTGATCGTCTGGGCTCGAAATTCTTCTAAATGGCTCATGACAAAAGAGTTGATTTTTAAAAGAGAGCAAACACTCTGTGATTTAGGAAATTCTTCGACCATTCTCGCATATAGTTCATTTTGCGTATAAGGAAATTTACTTTGAAAATAACGCTTTTCGAACAACAATTCGCAATATTTTCCCGAGACCTGTTAGAAACAGATTCATTTCAGCAGTTGCCAGAGAGCGCCAGATTTAAGAGGCATCACCACGCTTGCGCAGCTATGGTGATGTAGGAAGCCCGTATGTTTGTATGTGTAAAACATTAAAAGATCTTACATTATGTCATAAAAGAAACGACATCAGAGGATACTCCAAGAGCGTCAGAATTTCGTGAACCATACTATAATGCATAGTTCGCCTTACAGTGCATATTTGTATGTCGAGATTCCCAATGACGTAGACCTCAACCTGATATGAAGCTTTTCAGTGTAGTTTTCGGGAGGTAAATTTTCTTGTAGTACCAGTACTGTATTATCCCATGTTTGGTTCTTTGTTATGGCATAGTGCCATACATGCTAAAAGATGAAATCGTGCACTTGAAATGCAGCAAAGAGTTGAAACTAGCCATAGTGTGGAATTAAACCCTTCGTTTCAAATAAATTGACTGCATCAGCAGGAAAGCTTAATAAAAGCCAAATTTCTTTAGCAAACTGACAAAAATAACTTTATTGGTCTGCAAGGCGATTAATGCTTGATTGTCAAGACAGATGGAAATAAAAGAAAATCTGGAACTAGTAACATATATTAGCCTTCCTTAATTATATGAATGTATTTCAATTCACTTGAAAGCTCCCAGCCACAGAAATCCGTCTTGTTTCTATTTGACATGATAATGGTAAACGAAGAGGAAACAGAAAAATCATCAAATGTAAACATGGGTCACGTGGAGACTACCCCTCCCTCCGCCCACCACTGTAACTCAGACTACTCTGCGCATCAGAACGTCAAAAAACGACTTTTCAAAAATAAGTTCATTTTGTAGCGCACATCTTTCTGAATAGTCTGATACGTAAAACATATACCTTCAAGGAAATGTAAGACATTGTAATGGTTCTTTATTTACGTGACCATTACGGCACTCCAACCCCAGTTCTCGATACCAGTAATATCGTACTACTTTTCTGCGAAGTAACAGACATATTTTTGTGACAATATTCACATTTGGTTTTATTAATGTATAGGTACTCCGATGTATCGATATATTACAGTGATATGGTTCTTGTGTGTATTCATTTCTGTGAGACTGTCATAATCTTTTATTTACTCGTAACCGTTTTGGCACGAATGCGCTCAGGGCAGTCTTTGTTTCACTTTGCAGAAGTTAAGTTGTTATTTCGCTTTGTAAAAGAACAATCAAGTCTTGTGTTTGGTTAAAGTGGAAATTAAATATATGAAGATTGATACAAAACTGTTTTCTTGATGATGTGACAATTAAGAAGTAGTATATGTGAATTTACAAGAAGTTTAATAAAAATGTGGATCGTGAACACCAAGTCAAAAATTATTTCTACCATACCATTGCTCTGATCTGGGATTGTTTGATCATTAAGAATTTCCTGAAAAACGCATTTGTTAGGTCTTCAAATATTGCTAAAATACAGATCTGGACCTTCTAGCAGCCAAAGTGGAATCACCCTAGAATCAACATGATGAGCCATAACAACTTCGACGAAATCTACATGGGAATCCATTCAAGATAAGTGCCAAAATTAATGACTTTTTTACAGTGATTTCATTATTTCCATTCTGACGATACCATCCACAGTCAACAACTTTGTTGTTGCCCGATAAAGCGAACATATGCTGCGTGAGCAATATTATTAATCTGATTTCTAACCTACTTTGCAAGTGGTGCTATTGTTAGAACACCTCTTCAAACAACATTCTTATAGTGCACATCACTGTATTTCGACCTGTGGAACTCAAACGTGTATATTTTGTAATGGATGCCAGCCAACTATTTCAGGACAGTGGAAATTAAAATGTTCTGTAGTACCTCTCCTGCTCCCAGTCGGCCAATTTGACATCCTGCCCCTCTTTATATATAACCTCTCGCAATTAATACTGGATAGGGTTATTTGTAACCAGGAGAACAAGAACTCTTCAGAAAATCTGGATTCTTTATTGCCTATTAGCTAATAACTTGCTCTTCTGTGTGACATAAAATTAAATACAGGATACCTAAAAGCAGTAAAGACAGTACACATTTCTTCACTCCTTACGTCCTAGCAATTTTTCTCTCTAATCTTGCTACAGCTTGACACGGTGTGCTTTCCTTTCTATGAAAGAACTATTACCTCATCAAAATTCGTCAAACGTTTTGCTACAAGAAAAATGGAAATGTCATTGTCTAATACTGAAAAAGCTGTTAATACAAACAGTACCCAAGACTGGTGTGGTTTCTCCATTTGATTACATCTATTTTGTCACTGTGTGCTGGATAAAACAAAATAGGCCTTTCTAATATTGCGGCAATTGTAACACACAAAAATAAGCAAGACTGTTTTGGCAATAATGAACATTTTTATAATATGACAGAATATATAATTCATGAAGTACCAATACGAAATACCTATTTGGCCTACTACAAGCAAAAAGCTTTGCATAAGGAAATTGTTTCACATTTCATTCATACGCTCCAGTTTCTCATGCTCGAAACCGAAAAGTAGTAGAATGAAATTTTTTTTATAAATTTGGAATCATCATATTCTTCCATAATTTGCGTGATGTCCCCGTTTCTTCTCCTTCCTCGTTCTAACAAACAGTCCTGTCATCACTAATTCTGTAACTATTCCTACCACTGTCAAAACTCACTCTCCGGTTAACTTTACTAACCCTGCCACAATCACTGGTTTAGTTGTCCAGCAACTATTCTCTGGTTCGGCGTTATTACGAGTTTGTATAATGTGTTTCCTGCGCTACTCCCAGAATGGAACTTAAGCGGACTACAACTGGCCCTGTCTAGTGTAGCGATCAGGCCAAAAATTTTCCGTCAAAATTTCACTTTCTTGGATACCCCTAGAAGATAATACTAATATTTCTTACCTATTATTCCTGTTAGTCATTTATTTCCACTCTGCTAGTCTGAATCTACGGATTTCACTAGTAATTATAACAATGCTGAACATTCGCAAACCACATAAACAAGCAGCAGTTAGCATTCACCGGTCTGATTTCATTCCGCTCAGCTCGTATAGCCTCGTCCCGTTCTGTCTGCAGGAAAGTTTATTTCTAGATGTGACAGAGACATCACCCACATATGCACGCATTCAAAAATCAACTTATAATTCATTCAGAAATCAACTTAGAATGTGTTCAAAAAACAGCAGGGGTGCATTTCAAATTCATATGAATAATTGAGCAAGCAGTAAAGGAAACAAAAGAAAAATTCAGAGTAGGTATTAAAATCCATGGAGAAGAAATAAAAACTTTGAGGTTCGCCGATGATATTGTAATTCTGTCAGAGACAGCAAAGGACCTGGCAGAGCAGCTAAACGGAATTGACAATGTCTTGAAAGGAGGATATAACATGAACATCAACAAAAGCAAAACGAGGATAATGGACTGTAGTTGAATTAAATCGGGTGATGCTGAGGGAATTAGATTAGGAAATGAGACACTTAAAGCAGTAAAGGAGTTTTGCTATTTGGGGAGCAAAATAGCTGATGACGGTCAAAGTAGAGAGGATATAAAATGTAGACTGACAATGGCAAGGAAAGCGTTTCTGAAGAAGAGAAATTTGTTAACATCGAGTATTGATTTAAGTGTCAGGAAGTCGTTTCTGAAAGTATTTGTATGGAGTGTAGTCTTGTGTGGAAGTGAAACGTGGACGATAAATAGTTTAGACAAGAAGAGAATAGAAGCTTTCGAAATGTGGTGCTACAGAAGAATGCTGAAGATTAGATGCGTAGATCACATAATTAATGAGGAGGTATTGAATAGAATTGGAGAGAAGAGAAATTTGTGGCGCATCTTGACTAGAAGAAGGGATCAGTTGGTAGGGCATATTCTGAGGCATCAAGGGATCACCAATTTAGTATTGGAGGGCAGCGCGGAGGGTAAAAATCGTAGAGGGAGACCAGGAGATGAATACACTAAACAGATTCAGAAGGATGTAGGTTGCAGTAAGTACTGGGAGATGAACAAGCTTGCACAGGATAGAGTAGCATGAAGAGCTGCCTCAAACCAGTCTCAGGACTGAAGACCACAACAACAACAACAACATTAATAATTGATAGACCAATGTGAACTGGATGCTAGGTGCTTTGTGAAACAAGGTTTGTTTCCTCAAGAATATGAATTTGCCTCCTCCCTCTGTAATTGCCACCCGCTTCAGATACCCCGGTTTGCCCCCACCCCCCACTAGATCCGGGCCTGCTCCGCAAGCGTGAATCTGGCAGCTGGTTGCTGCTACTGCTGCTTACACAGCCAACAGCCACATTTCTGTAGCCAGAAGCAGGAGAAGGTACTACTCATACGCAACTCAACTGCACGTGAGCATGAGCCCACTCGCAACTGATTAAATGAGTCTAATGTAAACAGTTGTGATGTTACGCCCATCGGAGGCAATTTGTTGTTGTGAAGCATTGCATAGTGTTCTGAAAGCCTCTGACACATTTTGCTGTAGGTAGACACTTGTACGAGCACTGTGTTATTTTATATGGCACATTTCCTTTGCAATTTAATTTTATTTTCGTTTTTTTCTCTCGTTCATGTTTTAATGCTGCAGTATTATTCTGCAATGAGGGGATACAGTAATATCCTTTGTTTGAGTATTGGTTCTTACCAGTCAAAATTACAGAAATTTAACTGAAAACTAAAACAACGAAAAATTCCCGGAATTCTAAAAAAATCCCGGGTTTTTCCTGGTTTTCTCCCAGATGAAAAAATTCCTGGGTTTTTCCCGTTCTCCCAGGTCGTATACACTCTGAATAGATTATTAAGAGTGGTTAAACTGTAAAACAGGAAGAATATTTAGGTAGCAAAACTATCACCTTTAACAGCACTGTTTTACACACACACACAAACACACACACACACACACACACACACACACTACTTAATTATATTCTGCAAATAACATATTATCCTTCACATTGCTTTGATTTACGATAAGAGTTACACAATTTCAAGAGAAAAGTTAATTAACAAATATGAAGGAGTAGCTTTCACCCATATGGAACACATCAGACATTAATGATGTGAGGGGAAAAGTAATGGATTTTGTGAACACTTACCAAATTCCTTCTGCAGCTCTGTCAAATCAAAAGTAAGTGGATTTCGTAGAGCTTTTTCCACTAATTCCCTATTAATTCTTTCTTCTTTTTTATATCTGTCCTTTAGATCCTTGCGAGTGAATTTGGGAAACAGTGATTGCATCACAAGGAAGTCTGTTCCCACAGTGTGAAGAGCCCGGTAAAATCTTAATGTTTCTAATTAAACAGAAAAGGACATGGGAAAATGATTAACAATAACTATAAAACTATATAAGAATTCTTGTAATTATCTGTGGAAAGAAAATATTACAGAAAAAAACCATCAGTTTGAAAAACAGTTTTCTACAATTAATTCTTTGAAACAGAAATCAACACATATAAATAACCCAATCAAAATATCCCAAAAGATCAAGCAAAGAGTGTGCCCATAGATTAGGATAGCCCTGTGCTATGTTGTATTGGAAGGAAACTGACAGTTCTATCCATGCAGTCTTTCTTATACTTTATTATGTACCTGTTTTCTTCACAAGAGAAAGAATACAAAAATCTAAGGGGCATACATGCATAATGAACAAATAATTCCAGAATGAACAATTGATTTCCTAAGGAACAGGCATCAGTTGGACAGTATTCGTTACATTTTATATATTCTCCTTCTCCCTAGGACATGTTTGCAGGATTGTAATTAATAAAGTATGTGCTAGAACACCATCTGAACTTCAATTTAAGGATGTTTTCACACCACTAGAATATCTATTGCAGCATATAGCTCAATAACAAGGGGACATTTCACTATGGGCTGATGACCACTACCTATCACTGTCCTCTAAACACAGGTTGGGCAATGATGCAGAAAGCATAAATGCCTTTTTTTTTTTTTTTTTTTTTTTTTAAAACACACTATTTATTTATTTATTTATTTAAATTGAATTAATAATATATCATTTTGACACATGACATCCTTTTTACTTAACCTAACATTCAATTTTAAAGCCCATCAACTGAACTATGCTATACTAAAAGATTAATTATATTAAAACCGGAAAATCCAAGATGGAATGCAACATCTATCCATCTGCGACTCAGCATCTCCACAATATTATTGATTAATTATATTAACAAACTAAAAAAGTTCTCAGTAATTAAAACTTCCGGTCTAACAGGCCGTGGTCCAATAGTAGAAATACTTCTCCCTGTCGTTTCGTTGCCAGCTGCGGGCAACATCATCTGAGGTGAGTCTACGACTGGTTGCTAGGCCGTGGAGGTCCTGTTTATATAGAGCGCGTAGAGGGCACCACCACTCGTCACGTGTTGTCAACAGTAAAACTATCTCTGGCTGGCGTCATTACTCTCGATCGAAGGTAATCGATTGTCACATCTTTGGTACAAAGTCGACCGCCATATCTTATCTAACTTCAAGCCTTCTTCTTTCCTGCTGTGGTGTTTAAAAATCTCTACAGCCTCTCTATACATACATGCATAATAATGCGATGTCTTAGCTAGTACGCTCGTCTCACAAAATTTTATTTCATGGTCACCCGTTCCAAAAACGTGTTCCGCTACAGCCGATTTGTCCGTGTGTCCCAGTCGACAGTTCCTTTTGTATTCAGTTAGGCAAGTATTGATACTTCTTTTTGTGGTTCCAATGTAAACCTTCCCACAACTACACGGAACTTTATACACACCAGGAGTAGCTAAAGGGTGTCGTGCATCTTTCGCCGATCTTAAGCATTCACTAATCTTCTTGGTGGGTCTGAAGATTGCTTCAACTCTGAACTTGGCCAGCACTTTCCCGATACGGTCCGTAATATTGTGGATGAATGGAAGAAAAACTTTCCCCACCAATAGTTGTTGTTGTTGCACGTTTTCGGACATTTTTCTTCTGGGATGGAGAGCTCGATCTATCTCCTTGCCAGCGTACCAATTTTTCTGGAAAGTGGTTCGCAAGTGGTTTAGTTCCTCTTGCAAATAAGCTGGCTCACAGATTTTATTAGCCCTGTCCACCAATGTCTTGATAATACCTCTCTTCTGCCAGGGATGATGGTCCGAATCCTTATGAAGATAACGATCGGTATGCGTATCTTTTCTGTAGACTTTGTGACCCAGAGTCCCATCTGCTCGTTTAATTACTGAGACATCCAAAAAATTAATCTGTCCATTACTCTCTGTCTCCATAGTGAATTGTATTTTTGAATTGATGCTATTCAAAATGCTTCAAAAAAACGGTTCAGTTCTTCTTCACCGTGATTCCATATGACAAAAGTGTCGTCCACATACCGATACCACTTCAAAGGCCTTTTTCTGGCTGACTGCAGTGCTTGCTGTTCAAAAAATTCCATAAAAATATTAGCAACGGCTGGACTTAGAGGGATATCCATTGCCACTCCATTGATTTGTTCATAGAACTCATTATTGTACTGAAAATAAGTCGTGGACAGGCAATGTATAAACAAAGCTACTATATCAGTAAGAAATATGTCAGATATGCAAGCAAGAGCTTCGTTGACAGGAACCATGGTGAACAGAGACACCACATCAAAGCTGACAAGAATATCACTGGGGCTGACGGTAATCTCCTTCAATTTTTCGATGAAGTGCATAGAGTTCTTAATATGATGATCAGTTTTTCCAATAAACGGTTGTAACAAGGTGGCAAGATGTCTAGCCAGCTCTCGAGTAGGGGATCCAATAGCACTTACTATCGGTCTCAGTGGGACATTAGGTTTATGCACCTTAGGTAGCCCATATAATCTAGGAGGATAAGCTTCCGTTTTGCAAAGATCTTTTTTATCCTCTGAAGGAATAGAAGACTTTTTTATTAATTGATTGGTAACTGTCAACACTTTCGTTGTAGGATCCTTTTTCAACTTTCAAGTGGTAAGATCCAAAAGGTCACTGATCTTCTTGTGGTAGTCTTCGCTCTTCATCAAAGTATCAAAACATGATGTGGTAAACATATCACACATTCAACAACTGATGTGTAACATTCTCATTACTGATTTGTGAGACAGTTGTAAGATGGTTTCACAGCAGATAACACGTCTTAGTCTCTACAGCAGGCTACTCTTTTTAAGGAATAACTATCCCTACATTTACATATATTGTGAAATGTGTGGCAAAAATTACTTCTCGTTCAATCATACATCAAGATTTACTCCTCTTTAGTTCACAGTTTTTTTCCTAATTTTATCTGCAAAATCTCTCCATGGGATAGAAACATAGGGGTACTGAAGAATATGTCTGAATCCTGCCCTGAAAGACAGAGCTTGAGGTTTTCTAATAAAGTTCTCACAATGTGTATGACATCTTTCTGAAGTGTATATCAAGCCTACCAACCACCAACAGGACCTGCATTTTGACAGCTTATGCCTCAACCAAACCAATAAATCACTCCCGTTTAGCCTGGCCACCTGTAGAGGGCATATCTGCAGTGATGAGAATCCCAATCTTCAGTCTCACAAAGGGCTCCACAGACAGGCACTATCCCCAAAGCCAGTCTACCAAAAATTTCCCGCACTGTATCCTCACACATCTCTGAACTTCTAACCACCTACGAGAACCAACTGCAAACACAATATCTTCCCAGACTGAAGCAACTGAATCATGTCCTTTGCCAGGGCTTTGACTGTCCCACACCTTCTAAGGTGGTATTTTGTGCTTACCTGTCCTACACCAACATCCTGGTCCATCCCTATGATATTTCCATTCTCTACCCCTTGCCACAGTGGTCATATCCCTGTGGGAGACCCAGGAGCAAAAACTGCCTGATTCACTCACCCACCACATCTTATTATAGTTCTGTCACATGCTTACCCTTTACCAATCAACGGCATGACCACCTGTGAAAACAGCCACTTAATATACCAGCTCTGCTGCAATTTCTGCACGCACTGTGTGTGCATGACCGTGAACCAGCTGACCACCAGAATGACTGGCCGCTACCAAACGTTGTTTTGTGTGTGTGTGTGTGTGTGTGTGTGTGTGTGTGTGTGTGTGTGTGTGTGTGAGTGAGAGAGAGAGAGAGAGAGAGAGAGAGAGAGTGGTGAGGGGGTAGACCAACAACAACAAAGTCTTATAAATGTTCAGCACATATCCATATTTACAAATTAACTGTGAAGCGAATGTAACATAACTCATCCCTCATCATTACAATGTATCATAAAACTAAACCATGGAACATGAAAGTAAATACGTGAGTAAGTAAGTAACTAGCTAGCTAACACAATGTGTTCGACTTCAAGGCCTACTTCAAAAACCCTGCTGTCTGGATCCTTGCCTCCAGCACCAGCTACCGTATTTACTCGAATCTAAGCCGCACTTTTTTTCCGGTTTTTGTAGTCCAAAAAACCGCCTGCGGCTTAGAATCGAGTGCAAAGTAAGCCGAAGTTCTGAAAAATGTTGGTAGGTGCCGCCACAACTAACTTCTGTCGTCGAATATATGTAGTGCTACGCAGGCATGCTTCACAGGCACAAAGACAAATACTGGCACCAAAACCTCTGCGTCAGTAAATAAATAAAAAAAAAAGGTGGAAGACGAGCTTTTTTTTCTCCGCCCCGAGTTTCGACCACTGCATTTTCATACATTATCCAACGAAGTAAATACAAATTCCGTATTGTTCCTCTTCGAACGTAGGAGTATTTCAATGTACTACGAAAATCCGACTGGCAAGACTGTTTGGGATATTTGTCAATATGGCTAACTCTGCTTTCTGAATTTTTTCCTAACTGTGAGAAGAAATGGTTGCTAATAGGAACTTTTATGAATTGTGAATCACATGCAGTATTCTCTTCACCATAAGAATAATACGAATATAAACATTTTGCCATGTATTCTTTCGTGTTTGCTGCTATCTCATTTAAATCCTGTCCGCCTAATAAACTACGAA
The DNA here is from genome assembly GCF_021461385.2 of Schistocerca piceifrons. Classification (NCBI taxonomy): domain Eukaryota; kingdom Metazoa; phylum Arthropoda; class Insecta; order Orthoptera; family Acrididae; genus Schistocerca; species Schistocerca piceifrons. Next base: position 192,552,750 of record NC_060140.1, read on the forward strand.
ACTAGAGTGAGACAACAGCAGACGCGGAAGAATATACATACCATGTCATGTTTATATTCGTATTATTCTTATGCCTAATAGTGATACAGTCAAAAATGAAGCACGGCAATTGACTAGATTTTTAAATCTAAGATGACTCTAATTTCTATGCACAATGTAATGTACTAAAGAGGCGTCTGCAAAGATTTTCAAACGGAAAAAATTTTCGCTAAATTATCGTTCAGAACATCTTCTATCATACGCAGTCTATTATTTGATTCTTGTTGATCATTATCAAAGAAAGCAGCAGTGTAAGTAGCAACGAATAGCAGTCTCATGCCATTGTTTCGCTAATGAGACAATTCCTCTCTTTGTTTTTTTTTTAATTGTAAGCGGCGGTAGTGTGCACAAAAGCAAGCCATACCGTGAGCGGCGACAGGCCGTAAACCCTCATTTTCAGAATGCGACAAACAATGCATGACACAGTACAGTAATGCATTTTCAGCTTTGAGTGACGGAAACACCTATAACAAAGAGAACTGCACTTGTCAGATCAAAGAAAAATAAGCAATCAATTCAAACCAGATGAAGCACGTGAAAAAGGAAGGGTACCCGTATAAATACGGACGGAGCGCCTGACGCATAACAACGGCTACCTGGTAAAGCTTAACTGCTAAGCTTACGACTCGAACCAAACTACTACAGCTGTATCGTCATTCATTCAACCTAAATTGTGTCTAATATTACAATGGACCAAGTTTGTTTCGATTTGGAAGTGCGGCCTAAAACTTTTCTCTCCCCTTGAATTTCGAGTCTCAGATTTTAGGTGCGTCTTAGATTCGGGAAAATTTTTTTTTCCTCGATTTCGAGTCTCATTTTTCAGGTGCGGCTTAGATTCGAGTGCGGCTTAAATTCGAGTAAATACGGTACTCTGAACTGCACAGATGGAGTTATCCTCGCAATATAGGCCTACCCTTTGCTCCCATAATCCTCCTGGCCTCTTTGCTAACCATGTTCACATTCACCCTCAACCCAACAGATTCCTGTTCCTCTGTCATGTTACTTCCTCCCAACTCACACCTCCATGTCATCGCCCTCATACACTGCACAACCCTCCTGACCCCAATGCCCATGCATCTTCTGTCTTTCCCTCCCATTCTGCTTCTTACCATGTCTATCAATTACAATTTCTCAACAATTCAATTACAACTTCTCAACATTTCTATTACACTTTCTTGTCAGTCAGACTAACTTGAATCACTCACATTTTATCTGATTTGCCCTCTTAGTCCAACCTGTATGAGAAACATACACTTTTTAAGCAGTGTTCAATACAAGCTCTATAAGTGCTCCCTTTTGCAAACAAACTGCATTTCCACAGTATTCTATCAAAGAAGTACAGGCTGCCATTTGCTTCACCCACAACTGAGCCTATTTGTTAGTTTCACTTCATACCTATACATATTGTTATTCCCAAATATTTGTACGCCGTTACTGACACTATATGGGACTCACTAAACTTCCTGTCAAAGTACGCCATATTTTTACATTTAGTGAAATGCCCAACTCTGAAACTCTCCAGGTTAAGAGTTAGTTCCCAGGCCTTGCATCAGGCTGATATTTTGTACGTAGGGTCTATCTAACTGGACATTACTGCAATTTTTAACTTATGCAATTTCCTCACAAATAACTCCACTGACTGAGAAAAGCTTGAGCTTGAAACTAATGCTATCTGCTCAGTCATCAATGTATAATACAAATGGCAATAGTCCTATTATACTTCCCTGTGGCATATCTGATATAATCAAGGCATTACTTCATTACTTCAGTCTCTATACATGACTGTGGAAAACATGCTGTCTTGTCTTTTAGTAAATTTTTGACCAGTTCCAAAACTGATTAGATATGCCATGGGCCACACATTTTCTTTAAAAGGCACTAATGGAATACTGAAAGAAAGGGTTTTTGAAGTTCAGAAAACCTGAAGAAACTGGCTTTAGTTTATCCACTGGACTGGGGATAGCATGTGTGAAGAGTGCGAGTTGGGTTTTGCATGCTTGATGTTTCTAGAACCCATGCCAATTTCCATGTAGAATATTATTTTACTCCATGTATATCATAATGTTTGAACCAAGAATGTGTTCTAGAATTCCACTACAAATAGATGTGAGTGATATACGAAGGCAATTATACTGATAGGTTATATTTCTCTGTTGGAGACTGTTGTGACTTGTGCTCTTTACCAACCATGGGATATAGAATGGTGTGACTTTTTTCTCTTTTCCAAACATGGGAAACATACCTCTGCTCGAGAAATTTGCAGTAAATCATAGCAAAAAAAAGGTGCTAATTCAGTAGAGAATTCTGTGTATAATTTGGCACACACTGAACAGCATTCAGATGCACAACTGCTCGCAGTTTTCCATCGGTGACCAGAGACAGTGGTCGTGTGTGTGTGTGTGTGTGTGTGTGTGTGTGTGTGTGTGTGTGTGTGTAAGGGGGGGGGGGGGGGGGGGGGGAATCACACTTGCACACTTGTGGGTGTGTTTGTCTACCTCAGGAGGTCTTTTGGCTGAAAGGTCACTTGTTTAGCATTCTTTTTGTTATGCCTGTCCGCAGCTCAGCATCTCCACTATATGGTGAGTAGCACTCTATCCTTTTCATAATATTAGCACTCAGAACTGATTACTATATTACTTGTCTCAGCAGCAATATAGCCACTGAATGATGGCAATATTCCTCAATTTTCCTTTGTTATTTTCTATTTCGGTTCTTGTCCCACCTACAAGTGTTTGGGCACTGATTTGTGCACTACTGACAGTTTAAGCATATGTCAAACTTTGCTTGCAGTTTTGAGACAAGCCCTGTCATATTCTGCTACACTTCTGGTAACTAAAAACATTTCAATTAACATCCACCTATATGTTGATTTATGCTTTGTTTTGAACCTATTGTGCATTGGACACTTTTACTTAAGATGCTTCCTGATATTATATAAACACCAAGTGGGATCTCTATCAACTTTAATTAGTCTGCTAGGTATACAGCTTTCTAGAGGTTGGTTTGTTTGAACCTGAACAATAGCTGCTCTACATGTTACCAACCTGAATCAAATCATTCAAGTACCTGTCTAAGAGACGTGAATACCTACATTTTAGCTATGTATTGCCTGTTTGTTCTAGATCATAGCCACAATAATTTCTACCTGCAGCTCTTTCCATGTAGGTCACAGCACTTTCTTGTTTATAGTGTCATTGGTACCCCACCAATGCACCCACATCTTTCGTATCAACAATTTTGTTGTGAAGTATTAATACTAGCACAACCACATCAATACCTTAAATAAAATGTAGTACTACAGTTTTAGGACAATGAGTGTTGTGAACATTCTGGTAGTTCAAGCTTGCAATGTTTCAATTATTATGATAAGTTTCCAGAATGAAATTTTCACTCTGCAGTGAAGTGTGTGCTGATTTGAAACTTCCTGGCAGATTAAAACTTGGTAGAGCAATTGCCCACGAAAGGCAAAGGGCCTAAGTTCAAGTCTAGGTCCAGCACACAGTTTTAATCTGCCAGGAAGTTTCATTATGATAAGTGTTTGACTGTACATGAAGATTATATACACACATTGTTCCTGAAGAACAAGCAGCGAGTATGGGTATTGGCAAAGCAGATTTTTCCAGGTTTCAATATTTGTAATTTTTATCCGTGAGAAAATTTAAAATAGAAAGAGTATTAAGGAAGCCATGTATCCAAAACAAGTTCAAAAAGAACATAACTGGCACTTCCAACAGCACCACAATCAAAGAGTGTCTACGCCCTGTAACACACTCAGTACAACATCTGAAAGAACACCATGCAGTATTTATTATCATGTGTGAAAAGTCACTACAACTCTGGCTTTTCAGAGATAAAGTAATAGTTGCATCTACTGCAGCAGTGTAGTGACTGAAGGTTTTCAAAGGGGCAGAGAAGGACATTTTGATTGTTACATTCCATTGGCAATGAGGTCATTAAAATAGAGCACAAACTCAGGTGGACAAGGCAGAGACAAAAAAAATCAGTTGTGGCATCACTGAAGAAACAACCTGTACCCTCCAACTAAAAATAAGGAAATCTAAATAGAGTTAACTAGATAATTATTTGAACACTACTACCCCCAAACTAGTCCAGTGCGTCATTTGTATTACCTTATTCAGTATGCATATCCTAGTTACAGGCATTATTAATTTAAGCTCAACATTTCAAGGACAGCCTCCATTCCTTTAGTCAGAAATTAATCTGCAATGTGTGCAAGCCTCCTTATACAAGGGCTATTCATAAAGTAGCCTCCAATTACTTTTAAAAAAGAAGTGAATCAAATTACAGAATTTGTTTTACAATACTATGAAAGAACACACACTAATTTATTTTTCCACTTTGTTTCCAGGCAGAGCTTTGAAATTCCCCATTCCTAGAATTCTGCCACTTGTAACTGTAGCCAACCTACAAAGCTGGTTTTCAACTCTCCTTTGTCCAGAATAGTACGAATAATCTGTGGAAAATGAACACAAAGCTCCCTGATGTGAATCTGCGGTTTTTTAATCAACCAAACAAATCAACTTTGCATTCACAATACTCGTGAGTGGGGAAGGTTGTCAACCAAGTATCATGAATGTAGATCTCATTTGTTTGGTTGATGAAATGGTTAAAGAAAACTGCAGAGTCACCATCACGGAGCTTTGTATTTTCCACAGATTATTCATACTCTTCTGTACAAAGGTGAGTTGAAAACCAGCACTGTAGGTTGGTCTCAGCCACAGACAGCAGAATTCTATGAAAGTGGAATTTCAAAGCTCATTAAACACTACAATATATCTCAATCTGGCTGGAAACTATGTGCAAAAATAAATTAGTGTGCACTTTCACAGAATAGTAAACCAATTTTTTTAAATAAACAGAAGTTACTTTGTTAATAGTCCTTGTATTTAGATGGCCATATTATCAGTAGTTGATATCATAATGGGAAGGATTTTATTACATACAATAAATTGCAATGTATGGGCAGAGCTTTCTCCTCTAAGCTGGACCCAAGTGACAGTAGACTCGGGCAGCAAAAATTGCCACACATGTTATCACTATAGCTATATTTTCATTTACTAAATGTTCAAAACTCACTGCATGTTTCCAGGTATTCACAATTATTTACTACAACAGGAGACTATTTAATGCCATACTTATGATACATCACAGAAGTGAATGTGTAGTGAAAGAATTCATCTTAAACTTGAATTTTATGTTAGGGCCTCAGAATTAATGCAAGTATTTAACTTTAAGAGCATCAACCCATACTGAAATTTTTTTGAAGTTTCTCATAATCTTAAAATCATTTAAAAAACAAAGATCTCTTGGCACTATGTTGCTGGGTTCTCACTTTATATGGAAAGATGTTTAGGATTTACAAATACATGTTATGATGGTCACCAAACATTGTATGAACAATTAATTTGAGCCCATACATCTCTACAAAAAAGTGATTTTATCAAAATCATGGAGATAAAGTAATTTCGGGGTTGAAGCAAGAAGCATTTACATACGATACTTTTTACTATTCTGCAATGGGATTTAAGTATGAATCATTAATATGGAGTTCTGATTTTACTATCTGGTGATTCTTCTCCCATGCTGCTCATCAGCTTTTGTTAGATAACCAATATTAGTTCAAAACTGAATATAATGATTAACATTACTGCCTACTTTCTTCATTCTGCACATCTTCTCAATGCTGCTCTTATGTCGTCATGCAACACCTTTCAGTTCCACTTCCTTAAATTAATGAAAATTAACATTCTTTTTTCATAGCCATATACTCACCTTCCCTGTTCCAATCTTTTGTCTTGCTTTTTCTTTTTTTACTGTAAGCATTGAAAGTTGTAGTGCCAGTACCATAATCCATAATAACTTCAGAGTTCTGAAGATCATTCCAATTCTTTTTGGCATCTGTTGTCTCAATAACCTACACATAAATACAAGACAATTACAATCCTGATTGACATATTCACAAATGAAGATATTAATAGTCACTGAAGCTGAAAATTGTGATCAGTTCTAAAAAGATGGAAGAATAAGAAAAGTCACCTATGAAAGAACTCTTTGTGTTCTCTTTACTCATTTGTGCACCCCATGCCTTTTACATTATTACGGCCAACATTAAATTGTCCACATGAATAAATGAATCAGTCAGCATCATCAAGACACAGTAATTAGTCAAAAAAAATTTGCTTCAATGATTTGGATTTTCTGTGTCTTCTAGACTACCTACATCAAAGTAAATGACTGGCATGCAACAGTGTTGAGAAGGCAACAACAAGCTACTCTCACTACTGTGAGCCACCTTGAAACGTATGCAGAATCTGATTTACATTATCAGAACATATAAATATTTCTTTAATATAGTTTCCACTCTACAAGTCCTGCTGCAATAGTTTCATTGAAATAGCTTGTGGTTTATTGTGGCGCCTGGGAATCCTATAGTCTGTTCGTGTTTGAATCTGTTACAATAATGTCACCTAGTTAACCAAGGTTTATTCAGCACTTGCGCATACAAGAGCGTGGAGCGAGCTGCCTCTGGCCAGAACACATACAGTATATATACAGCTACAGAACATTCCAGTACAATGATTCTTCACATTCGTGGATACTTCTAGAATGCACTCGAACCGAATATACAAATTAAAATTGTACAGTCCAGGTGAGTTTTGAACTCACAACCCTCCATGCAACAGTTTAGTATAGTAACCACTAAACCACAGCGTTACTCAGCTTCTTCTGCGACAATATTAATGTAACTTTAATAGCCAAGACATCTCAGCAGATACAGGTTTTGTTAATTTATATGCACAGAGTGGTGAATATTTCCCAAGACAGCAATATGCTAACTTCATTACAGCACTCACCAAGCTTTGCTCATCAAGAATAATTTCTCCATTTGGTCCAACTTTTACTCGAGGCACTGGCACTGTGGAACTTTGTTCTTCAACTTCTAGTGCTTCTGGTTCATCGACAGATTCTTCAGCCAGACGATTCTCACTTAAGAATAGGTAAAATAAAGTTCTTTAGTATCAAATTAAAAATTCATATGTTAAGAGTGACACAATCTTACGCGTTATTTTGTACTAAGATTAACATGTTGATTTTCTTTTTATGTTGACAAACTTCACACTTTTCCCCTGCAAAGCACTGACTTGATTAAGAAAATGACAACGCACGCATGTTCAATTCTCAGTTAACATATTACCACAGGTTGCTGGCTTATGAGTGTCCAGGCAACTAATGAACTAATTTTGAAAGAAACAGTCAGTAAATGCAGAGGACTTAATACTCCAGGATTACTCATAACAAAGACATACTTTTCACAGTTTCATTGTTTACATAAAAGAATATACAGCATGACCCAAAGTCTATTAACATTTGAAAATTCAATACTTCAAGGAATAATGTAGGCAGAGGTAAAAATTGACCCTCATGCTTGAAATAATATGGGATTTTATTGAAACCCAAAATAATTGCCCAAAATGACCAACAGATCACTTCTTACAATACAAAAGCAGTAATTAGCATAACAATTGATTTTTTGCAAGACAATGTTCTTTATAGCAAATGCTCAATCTGTCAGTCGTCATTTATCAATACTGTAGACGATGGACAGTGTACAGCACTGTACAGCATATCAGTAGGTACAACTACCATCAGATGTTGTCTTTTAGCACCCTAAATGAGATCGGACAATCACAGTAGCCTTGTGACTTCAGATAACCCCACAAACAATAATCACATAGATTGACGTCTGCGGACTTCGGAGGTCAAGCATGATGGAAGTGGCAGCTCAACTTGTGATCCTCACCAAATGATGTGCACAAGAGATCTTCCAGACTTGTAGCAATATGGGCTGAAACACCATCCTGCATAAAAGTCATGTCTTCCAGCAGGTGTTTACCAGCCAGGCTACAGATGATGCAATTCTGTAATGTATCAACATACCTCACACCTGTCATAATGACAGTTTTAAAAGCAGCACCTCACTGGGCAGTGGCATCTGTTGGCCAGTTTTAGCACTCTTTTTAGTTTCAATAAAAATCCTTGTCATCTCAGATGTGTGTCAATTTTTACCTCTAAAGTGTAGAAAGAGTGAAATAAGGGAAACGATAACACAATGGAGGTGGAAGTGGAACAGGAAATATTGAAGATTGGGGCCAGAAGGACGGCTGAACTGAAGCGTGTGTTGTAAGGAAATTCCTAACTACATGATGTAGAGAAGATGGATTGGGACGGGGGATCCAGATGGCACAGTGCCTATCAGGCTGGTCAACTCTGATCTTAACACTTTGTGGTGATCAATGAAGAACAATGTACCCACAATCCTTCTCACCTCTCCCAAACTGTTATTTTGCCACACACCCAATCTACGAAATGTCCTGGTCCATCCTTTTACCACACCTATTTTCAATTTCTTGCCACATTGGTCACATCCCTGTTGAAAACTCAACTGCAAGACCTCTGTATACTAACCTCACACATCAGGGGCAGGGTTGCCTAAGAAAGCAGGCCAAATCATACACCTGCTTTGCTGAAACTTTTACACTGCCCTGTTTGTGAGCATGATCACCAACCATCTCCCAGAATGGCAAGGCCAAAGCTAACTACCCAGTAGCAGAACATGCTGCTGAGCACATATGCACCACTGCTTCACAACCGCTATCATCTGGAGTCTGATTTCTCATAATTAAATAGAACAGAATTGGCCTTACTACATACACATCAATCTCACAATCCTCAAGGCCTCAATCCCCAATGTCCCTCGCCCAACACTCATCTCCACATTTTCTCCCCATGCACCCATGTCCACTCTTTCACTCTAAGATCATCAGAACCACATTCCTTTCCCATTTTGTTGCTGCCTCTCTCTCCAAGCTGTCAGCCACCCATCCCTGCAACCCCTCAACCCGTAAATTCTTTTTCTTCTTACTCATTCCATCCAACACAAACCCTCATTCCAGCTGAGCTGCACAGAGATGGTCCAATGTTGTTAGCCTGAAAAATATAGCTGCCATGTGTGCACGCCTATGCGCGTGTGTGGGAACACATGCTTGTTTTCTGTATTAGGTATCTCTGAAGGACACGGTCCAAATGCTCAGCAATCTTGTTTATGTGCTTATTGAAAGTTCAATATCTAAACTGAAAGTGAGCTGTTGCCTTTACTTCTTCCATTACTTGTATTGCATCCAGGACTTTCCATCATTGTATGAATGGATATGTTCCCTTATTTTAATGAAAATCTGATTGTACAATTATTTGTAACTTGTTCTATTCAATGCCAATTACTTGATTTGATTTTTTATTTGGCCCTGTTTCTTACATTTTGCCTCGAGAATTTAGGAGTAAGTTCTAGAGACTCTCATATTTCCACCATCTCGAACACGCATTATTTTAGAGATGAGTGTGGTAAAGTAGAACTATGTCTACTGCACCACAATTATGTGTGTGCAGGATAGACGTGTATTGGACGGATGATCAGCACGGGCAGGTGGCCACCGAGCCCCCCTAAGAAGTTACACGTCCAGCTGAAGGAATAAATGTGCCGTACTCCATGCAACGTCAAACATTTCTGCGTGAACATTTGAATGTTGTTGAAAGAAGAGAAGAGACAATTATTATTCGTTAATTCTCTTACTTTTGTAAGGTCCAGACAGTTGTCTTGTTAAACTTGAAGAGATTTGTAGACTGTATTTATGGAAAAATGAATGTGATAGTTTCTGACGGACTGGAAGGTGTCGAGCTTACGAAAAATGTTTTAGTTGTATGAAAACTGTTGTGTGTGATGAAAATACAGTGAGATTGAGTTCAAAGTATTCTCAAGTGTGCAGAGTTATTTTAAAAGTATAAAAAATTCCTCCAAAGTAGCATCTTATCTTCGAAGAAGAAGTTGTGCAGGACATCGCAGCCGGCGATCCTGAAAAGAAGATCGGCGAACCAACTCCAAGTAAGTTCGATAGGCAAAGGGGGAGTGAGAGTCTTGCACACCAGCACCACACTGCCACCCTTAATCACCAGAAACCTCCAGAACACATATACTATTTCACTTACACTGCTGGGAAAAAAAATTAGTACACCCCTTTAGAGGTTTCCAATTCACTCAAGATTCAATGTTGCAACAGTGCATATGGAGAACATGATATGATTACATTTTCACATGAATATCACAAGCAGTTCTCAGGTACCAAAGATCAACCCATATTGACTCTGGCATCCAGTCGATTGTATAGATGAGGAATACTGTTCTGGGGTACATTATGCCATGCCTGCTCGACCTGTTCACGTAGTTCTGTACGAGTTGTTGACCGATGAGTCGTAGAGTAACTTTTCATCCCATCATATCCCACATGTGTTTGACTTGAGTCTGGAGATTGTGCTGCCCAAGGAAGTTGCTGCATGCTGAGTTTCATAGGCGGTGTGTGGGTGAGCAGCATCTTGTTCGAACGACACAGCACCTTCCTGTTGCAAGAACGGCAAAAGAATAGGTCTAACACCATTCTGAGCAAACCAAGCACTGGTTCGCATCCCCTCCAGAAACACCAAAGGTGACTGAGAGCTGTAGCTTATTGTTGTATCCTAGACCATAAGGCCTGGGATGGGGTTAGTGTGCCTCGGATGAATGCACTCTATGCGACAGCACTCACAAGGTCTACGTCGTATGTGCAAACTTGCATGCAAGCAGAATCTGCTTTCATTGCTGAAGACCCTGCTGAACCACACCATCTCTGAAGTGATCCTCTGACGGCAGTCAAGCCATGCACATAGACACTGTGGCCCTAGTGGAAGATGGGCTAGATGTGTGCATGCCCATAGTCCCACTGCTAAAAATCGATTCGCAACAGTTCATGCTGACACACCTGGGCTGACAAGCCGTCTTATCTGTGCTCTGGTATCTGTATGATCTGCCACTGCTGCCCCTACAATATGACAATCCTGTCTGTTGTAGGTGCTGTGTGGACATTCAGAACCTCATCTATGGCTGTCAGAATGTTCACAGCACCACTGACAACAGCATTGTTGCACAACTGAAGCAGCACATCCAACTTGTGTGACAATTCTCCTAAAGGACATCTTGCCATTCTAAAGCCCACAGTTTGAACCATTTCAAATTCGCTCAGTTGGCTGTAGTAAGCACAGGTGTGTGTCTGTGCCATGGTTGCCCGCTTGCTTCACGCATCTGCACAAGACTGAGCCTACTGGCTGTGAGCATTCCCAATTAAAGAGTAGACACAGATGGTGAGTAGCTACCCCACTACGCTATTTGTTGGTGGCTCATGTTGAAACCATTAGCAATACATCTTCTAACCCCCTGGTGGCATATGCCATCATTGAATCAATCAAAGTCATCTTTCTGAGTGCACTTACTTATTTATAATTTTTATTCATTTTTTTTAATACCCCCCCATGAACCATGGACCTTGTCGTTGTTGGGGAGGCTTAAGTGCCTCAACAATACAGATTGCCGTACCGTAGGTGCAACCAGACCTGCGGGATGTTTGTTGAGAGGCCAGACAAATGTGTGGTTCCTGAAGAGGGACGGCAGCCTTTTCAGTAGTTGCAGGGGCAACAGTATGAATGATTGACTGATCTGGCCTTGTAACATTAACCAACACAGCCTTGCTGTGCTGGTACTGTGAACCACTGAAAGCAAGGGGAAACTACAGCTGTAATTTTTCCCGAGGGCCTGCAGCTTTACTGTATGGCTAAATGATGATGACGTACTCTCGGTTAAGATATTCCAGAGGTAAAATAGTCCCCCTTTCGGATCTCTGGACGAGAAAAACTCAGAAGGATGTTATCAGGAGAAACAAAACTGGCGTTCTATGGATTGGAGCGTGGAATGTCAGGTCCCTTAATTGGGCAGGTAGGTTAGAAAATTTAAAAAGAGAAATGGATAGTTAAAGTTAGCTATAGAGGGAACTAGTGAAGTCCAGTGGCAGGGGAAGAAGACTTTTGGTCAGGTGAATACAAGGTTATAAATACAAAATCAAACAGGGGTAATCCAGGAGTAGGTCTAATCATGAATAAAAAAATAGGAGTGTGGGTAAGCTACTACAATCAGCATAGTGAACGCATTACTGTAGCCAAGAAGGGCTAGAAGCCCACACCTACCACAGTAGTACAAGTTTACATGCCAACTAGCTCCACAGATGATGAAGGGATTGAAGAAATATATGATGAGATAAAAGAAATCATTCAGATAGTGAGGGGAGGCAAAAATTTAATAGTCATGGGGGACTGGAATTCGATAGTATGAAAAGGATGAGAAGGCAAAGTAGTAGGTTAATATGAAAAGGGGGTAAGGAATGAAAGCGGAAGCCACCTGGTAGAATTTTGCACAGAGCTTAACTTAATCATAGCCAACACTTGGATTAAGAATCATGAAAGAAGGTTGTATATGTGGAACAGGCCTGGAGACACTGGAAGGTTTCAGATAGATTATATAAAGGTAAAACAGAAATTTAGGAACCAGGTTTTAAATTGTAAGACATTTCCAGGGGCAGATGTGGACTCTGACCACAACTTATTGGTTATGAACTGTAGATTTAAACTGAAGAAACTGCAAAAAGGTACAAATTTAAGATGGGACCTGGATAAACTGAAAGAACCAGAGGTTCTAGATAGTTTCAAGAGGGAGCATTAGGGAGCAACTGACAAGAATAGGGGAAAGGAATACAGTAGAAGAAGAATGGGTAGCTTTGAGAGATGAAATAGTGGAGGCAGCAGAGGACCAAGTAGGTAAAAAGACGAGGGCTAGTAGAAATCCTCAAAAATAAGATGAACAGAAGTGCAGAATGGCTAAGCAAATGTAAGGATGTAGAGGCATATATCACTAGGGGGTAAGATAGATACTGCCTATAGGAAAATTAAAGAGACATTTGGAGAAAATAGGACCAATTGTATGAATATCAAGAGCTCAGATGGAAAACCAGGTCTAAGCAAAGAAGAGAAAGCAGAGAGGTGGAAGGAGTAAATAGAGAGTCTATAAAAGGGTGATGTAATGCAAGGGAATATTACGGAAATTGGAAGAGGATGTAGATGAAAATGAAATGGGAGATAGGATACTGCGTGACAAGTTTGACAGAGCACTGAAAGACCTGAGTTGAAACAAGACCCCAGGAGTAGACAACATTCCATTAGAACTACTGATAGCCTTGGGAGAGCCACCCCTGACAAAACTCTACCATCTGGTGAGCGAGATGTATGAAACAGGTGAAATACCCTCAAACTTCAAGAAGAATATAATAATCCCAATCACAAAGAGAGCAGGTGTTGACACGTGTGAAAATTACTGAACTATCAGCTCAATTAAGTCAGTGCTGCACAAATACTAACACAAATTCTTTACAGACGAATGGAAAAACAGGTAGAAGTTGACCTTGGAGAAGATCAGTTTGGATTCTGTAGAAATGTTGGAACACGTGAGGCAATACTGATCCTACGACTAATCTTAGAAAATAGATTAAGGAAAGGCAACCTACATTTCTACCATTTGTAGACTTAGAGAAAGCTTTTGACAATGTTGACTGGAATACTCTCTTTCAAATTCTGAAGGTGGCAGGAGTCAAATATAGGGAACAAAAGGCTATTTACAATTTGTACAGGAACCAGATGGCAGTTGTAAGAGTCGAGGGGCATGAAAGGGAAGCAGTGGTTGGGAAGGGAGTGAGAGAGAGTTGTAGCCTATCCCCAATATTATTCAATCTGTATATTGAGCAAGCAGTAGGGAACAAAAGAAAAATTTGGAGTAGGAATTAAAATCCATGGAGAAGAAATAAAAACTTTGAAGTTTGTCGATGACATTGTAATTATGTCAGAGACAGCAAGGGACCTGGAAGGGCAGTTGAACGGAATGGACCGTGTCTTGAAAGGAGGATATAACATAAACATCAACAAATGCAAAACAAAAATCATGGAATGTAGTAGAATTAAATCAGGTGATGCTGAGGGAATTAGATTAGGAAATAAGACACTTAAAGTAGTAGATGAGTTTTACTATTTGGGGAGCAAAACAATCGATGATGGTCAAAGTAGAGAGGATATAAAATGCAGACTGGCGATGGCAAGGAAAGCATTTCTGAAGAAGAGAAATTTGTTAACATCGAGTATAGATTTAAGTGTGAGGAAGTCCTTTCTGAAAGTATTTGTATGGACTGTAGCCATGTGTGAAAGTGAAACATGGATGATAAATAGTTTAGACAGAAGAGAATAGAAGCTTTTGAAATGTGGTGCTACAGTAGAATGCTGAAGATTAGATGGATAGATCATGCAGCTAATGAGGAGGTACTTAATAGAATTGGGGAGAAGAGGAATTTGTGGCACAACTTGACTAGAAGAAGGGATCAGTTGGTAGGACATGTTTTGAGGCATCAAGGGATCATGAATTTAGTATTGGAGGGCAACGTGGAGGGTAAAAATCATACAGGGAGACCAAGAGATGAATGCATTAAGCAAATTCAGAAGGATGTAAGTTGCAGTAGGTACTTGGAGATGAAGAAGCTTGCACAGGACAGGGTAGCACGGAGAGCTGCATCAAACCAGTCTCGGGACTGAAGACCATAACAACAACCATTATTATTATTATTATTATTATTATTATTATTGCATTGTATTTTCAAGGAACAATTGCTGCATTTAATACTAAAGCCTCAAGTTTAGAGGAATAAGTTTAAGTGAGTGGTTGAAATAGTAAAAGATATGGAAGTCCACATTTTCATCCTAATGACATACAAATAAATAAATTTGAATTTTATCATCATGATTCAAATTAGAATACAAAATGACTATCTTCATGACATGTTTAAGTGAATGCTTAACAATGTAAAATAAATGAGTGTGCACACTTTCATGCTAATGAAATAAACAAATTTACATTTTATCATCATAATTCAAGTTCAAAGACAAGTCTTTGTCTTTGTAACTGAAGTATTACATTTTTTCTTCAAGAATGGTTTGCTCTGCTGTTACACTCAAGGATGCCTTGTAACTCTAAAGAATTCATTCTTTTTATATGTTTCTAATTTTCTTTTGAATACCCGTACATTATTAAATTCCTTTTTTATATAGATGGGAAGCTTTGATACCTGACTCAGTAACTTCCCTGTATAATTTCTAAGAGTTGCAGAACCTCAGTGGAAATTTTTCACATCTTATATCATGGTTGTGAATGTCACAATTTTTCTGAATTAATTTCCTGTTGTTTGCTACAAACATCATCAGTGAATACATATAATCTGTAATAGTAAATATCATGAGAGTCTTCCAGAGATCCCTTCAGAATGTTCTGTTAGAGACCACGTATATTAATTTCACTGATTGTTTCTGATGTATGAAGATTTTTTTCAACTCCTCCAGCATTTCCCCAGCAGACTATATCATAGGAGAGTACAGAATGGACTGAATGAGACTGAAAGTGAGATATGGCTCTTAGTGTGAATCACGCTGAACTACATTTCTTGACCAGATGATTAATTTGCTCTTTCTATCTTAGCTGCCTAGGAATTACGAGGGTAAGCCCAAAAGTAATGTCTCCTATTTTTTTATAAGTAGATAGACTTGTTTATTTCTACAATGGTTTACATCAGTTTACAGCTTTAACATTTAGCTATTTTTCAACATAATCAACATTTCTGTCGACGCAATTTTGTAGATGCTGTGGCAGTTTTTGTTTGTCCATGTCATACCAGCTTGCCGCCATGCTGTTCGGAAAGTTATGAACCTCTTCTTTCACCTCGTCGTTGGAGCTGAATCGCTTTCCGGTCAAATGTTCTTTTAACCTAGGGAACAGGTGATAGTCACTGGGCGCCAAGTCAGGACTATAGGGAGGGTGGGTGATTACGCTCCACTGAAACTGTTGCAGGAGAGCAAGGGTTTGCCGAGTGATGTGTGGGCGAGCATTGTCACGGAGAATATGTACGCCCTTGCTCAACATACCTCTTCTCCAGTTCTGAATTGCCCGTTTGAGTCTTTTCAGAGTCTCACAGTACCTGTCAGCATTAATTGTGGTCCCAGTGACTCAGCTCCAACGACGAGGTGAAGGAAGAGGTTCATAACTTTCTGAACAGCATGGCTGCGAGCTGGTATGACATGGGCATACAAGAACTGCCACAGCGCCTACAAAAATGCATCGACAGAAATGGTGATTGTGTCGAAAAATAGCTGAGTGTTCAAGCTGTAAACTGATGTAAACCATTATAGAAATAAACAGGTACTTATAAAAAAAAATAGTAGATGGGATTATCCTTGTACATGCGTGGTTTCATAAATTTTCTTGTTGTTAATATCCAGTTCAGGAACTTTAAGTATTTTTATTTGCTGTCTGAAACTGTATCACATTAGTTTTCAAAAAAAATATGGTTAAGCTATTGTCTGTGAACTATTTGTGTATATCGTTAGTGATTGTCAGAGCCATATCCCGCAGCATGCTTGTATCATCATCAAACATGATAATTTCTGCTCTGTCATTAATTGTAATCGGTAGATCATTAATACAAACCAAGAAAATCAGTGACCCAAGGATTAAGTCCTGGGGGACTTTGAATTTTACATTTTCCCAGTTTGAACTGGGGAATTACTTTTACACCTGGCTCTAAAAGACAACTTTGTTTGATGTTATATAAGTGAGATTCTAGCCAGGTCGAAGGTTTGTTTTTGATGCCATAGTGTGGAACCTTTTTTAGCAAGATGATACGATTTACAAAGTCAAATGTCTTAGCAAGAACACAAAAGATACCTCCTAAAATTTAGTTCACTTAGAATTTCATCTGTTAGGCAAAATATTGCTCTCAGTGCGGAAAAACCCTTACAAAAGCCAAACTGTTTATGTGTCAGTGAGCCATTGGTGTATAGTGTGGCTATAAATCCTCTCAGATACTATTCTCTTAAATAGCTTTGAGAACACTGGTAGCAGAGAGATGGGATGATAGTGGATATTACATTCCTCACTCCACTTTTGTCGATTAGCATCACTATAACATGTGTTAGTCTATCCACGAATACCTCAGTTTTCAGTTATTGGTTATACCGATAGCACAATATTTGACTTACAAATTCTGCACATGATTTTAAAATCCTGCTTTATACACCATCATATCAAGAGAACTCAGAGCTTTTAAGTAACCTTTTTTTTTTCCAATTTCTTTAGGAGTTGTGCTTCTGAATGAAGTGCCACATTTGGTGTGATTTGTATGGGATTAAGTAGCTCTATGGCTTCTTTGGGAAATTGTTTATTATGGTTCCCGTGTTTTCAGCTATGGTCAGAAAAAATTTCTTGAATTCTAAGGCTGCAATGGTTCGATTATTCTTGTTTGTACCATTACCAGAGAACTGTGGTACCTCACATTGTTCTGATTTTATGTTCCTATTTGTCTCATTTTCTATGAGGTTCTATATTGGGATATAGTTCTTATTTTGTCTGACTTGCTAATTTTCTGGGCATAATTCATGTGTTTGGCCTTCCCGATTGTGTAATCAGGAAGGCCAAACACATGCATTATGCACAGAAAATTATCTCCCTCTTTTTGGCATATATTTCAATGCCAGTTGTTAACCAACCTTTCATTTCACTATAGGTTGGTTTGATTTTAATGTGTCTTTGGGGAGAAGCAGGCTTTAAAATGTGTGAGAAATAGAGTCCAGGAATGAACTGAATTTCTCAATTACTGTGTGTGCCCACTATACATCCTCACTTTGTTTATGATGAAAACAACTTCTAAACAAGCTAGCATATTCAGTATTTATTGTTCTAACATGTTTAACTTGGATGTGACCATTTCCTGTTTTTCTGCTGTCACATTATAAGGTTATCATTTAACCATAATGATCAGCAGACCATCTATTGCAGCCAGAGTTTTTACTTCACTGTAATTTATGGGGTCCAGGAACAGATTATGAATCATGGTCTTGCTGTGTCCATATACTGAAGGAAGGAAAGAGGACTTGGTTTAATGTCCTATTGACATTGAGGTCATCAGAGATGGAGCACAAGATCAGATTGTGTCAAGGATGGGGAAGGAGATTAGCTGTGTCCTTTCAAACGAACCATTCCAGCATTTGCTTGGAGTTAATTTAGGGAAATCACGGAAAAACTAAATCTGGATGGCCGGGTGCGGCTACGAACCATCGTCCTCCTGAATGCCAGTCCATTGTGCTAACCACAGCACAACCTCGCTTGGTCTATGTCCATATACTCTTTTCGGGAATGAGATGATAGGGAGTACCTTGAAAGCACACAATAATGATTCTAACTGTTTATAACTGTAATCATTTGAAAGAAAATTAATGTTAAAACCAGCACATAGTACACTGGAGTGCATGCATATTCAAATACAGAGATATGTAAACAGGCAGAATATGGCACTGTGCTCGGCAATGGCTATATAAGACAGCAAGTGTCTGGTGCAAATGTGAGATTGGTTATTGCTGCTACAATGGCAGATTATAAAGATTTAAGTGAGTTACAACATGGTGTTATAGTTGGCACATGAGCGATGGGACACAGCATCTCTTAGGTGTTGATGAAGTGGGGATTTTCCCATATGACCATTTCAAGAGTGTACCGTGAGCATCAGGAATCTGGTAAAACATCAAATCTCCGACATTGCTGTGGCCAGAAAAAGATTCTGGAAGAATTGGCCCAACAATGACTGAAGAGAGTCGTTCAGTGTGCCAAAAGTGCCACCCTTCCACAACGTGCTGCAGATTTCAATGTTGGGTCATCAGCAAGTGTCAGCATGCGGACCATTCAATGAAACATCATTGATATGGGTTTTCGGAGCCGAAGGCCCACTTGTGAGCCTTTGATGACTGCACGACACAAAGCTTTACGCCTCGCCTGGGCCTGTCAAAACCGACAATTGACTGGTGGTGATTTGAAACATATTGCCTGGTTGGATGAGTCTCGTTTCTAATTGTATCGAGCTGATGGACGAATATGGGATTGGAGACAACTTCAACAATCCATGGACCCTGCATGTCAGCAGAGGACTGTTCAAGCTGGTGGAGGCTCTGTAATGGTGTGAGGTGTGTGTAGTTGGAGTGATATGGGACCCTTGCACGTATAGATACAACTCTGATAGGTGACACGTGCGTAAACATCCTGTCTGATCACCTGCATCCATTCATGTCAATTGTGCACTGCAACAGATTTCGGCAATTCCAGCAGGACAATGGGACACTCCACACATCCAGAATTGCTACAGAGTGGCTCCAGAAACACTCTTCTGAGTTTAAACCTTCTGCGGGCCACCAAACTCCCCAGACGTGAACATTATTGAGCATATCTGGGATGCCTTCCAATGTGCTGTTCACAAGAGATCTCCGCCCTCTTGTACTCTTATGGATTTATGGACAGCGCTACACTATCCATGGTGTCAGTTCCCTCCAGCACTAATTCAGGCATTAGTCGAGCCCACGCCACATGGTGTTGCGGCACTTCTGTATGCTCGTGGGGGGCCCTACATGATTTAGGCAGGTGTACCTGTTTTTTTGGCTCTTTAGTGTATAATGTTTCTGATATTCCTATACAATTTTATAAGAACTGAGTGTAGCTGACAAAGGAACTTTTGAATGTTTTCCACATGTGCTCCATAAACTGTTGTTATTATGAGGGACTGAGTTTCCAGTTCCAATCTGACAGCACAGCATTCAAAATGTTGTTCAATACAATACTTCTATGACTTGTGACCTAAGGGTACTGTGCATGTAAATTGCCACCACACCATGTCTTAAGTTGGTACTACAGTAGTAAAAACAGATTCTGTTACTACTGAAATGCATCTGGTTAATATCTGTTGTTTTCAGATGACGTTCAGTTAAGCAAGGGGCATCAGCAACTGTTTCATCTCTGTCACCTGTTGTTCTAGAAAAACAGCAGTTCTTCTTCTTTATTTAAAATACTTCTTAACGTTACATTTGACACGAGCTATATTATTATCAAAAAGTGCAAGTTGTTGTGTGTAATTTCATTATGGTACTAAACAGAACAATGAAATTTAATGTAAGACATGACTGTTATTGGGTGTACACAAAAATGAAATTAACTTTATTTTTAAAATTAGTATCCAAGGACAACTGCCAAAACATATTTGTGGATAAAACATGACAGTTTTTTTCCCATGTGCTGAGCAACAAGTTGTCCAATAGGATGCTGAGTGAGGTGTTAGTATCAGTCTTGCTGAGACCATCATTTGGATGTGGTAATGGAGAGCATCATTAGCTATTATCCTAATGGAGAAATTTACAAAGTACTGACATCTGAGCTGATAATACAGATTTGCTCACAGATGGCTCTTCTCTTGGCTACCTACTGTCAATGGTCTATCGGGACACACTTTAATAAGCTGACTCACAAAATGTATCTTTCTGTCAAAGGTAGGATCAGAAATTTGATCATTTGAATAAGGACATCACAATGTTTTCTTAACACTTCCATTCCGTACAACTATTTGTCATTTCATAAACCTGTTTGAATACAAATCCAGGATGCTCCTCCAGTGTAAACAGTTGTTTGGTCTGTCTTCGTTTCTTCAGATTAAAATAAATGCATTGTGAATTTAAAAAATTACAGCTACATTCTAAGTGTACATGAGGATAGGTCTATGATCACCTCACCAATTACATTTTCAATAGTGTCTCACCCTAGGCATAAGAAATTTATATTCTTGCATAATCCATGCAGTGGGAATGCCTTCTTGGAAAATTTATTCAGTTCATCAATATTTGCAGCTGAATAAAAAGATAAAACCACATTGGTTGTAACAAGCTGACGAAACATCTGCATATACGAGAAAGCAGTGGACAATCATAAAGTTCACAAATATTTAAGTTTACTAGTGGAATGGCTGTTATTAAAATGAGATGATGTTTCATGCAATTCAGGAGTTATATGGGCAGAAGGGCTTGGTACTTTAGTTTCCACAGCAATTATGTAATCTAAGAGGCCACTGCATTAAAATTCTCTCTGAAAGGAGGGATTCTATCCGATGAGATGAAAAATCATTTGTGATATGGATGGATTCGTTACACAATATCAGTGTTACAAAAAATCACACAGGTTTATTTGTAACAAATTCCTTCAGTACCTATGCTAGAATTTTTTAATGCACGTGACAGACAAATTTGTATAAAGCAGTTCTCCACAGAGCTTCATGAAAACCATATTTCTATTTTAAGATTAACTATCAGTACTACACAATGCAACACATTAACAAAAAGATTCCAAAGTTTATCACGTTATTGGGAAATGTATATGTACATTATATTAGAGAGACACCTGAATGAACTGAACAGATCTCTGCTCTGGTGAAACAAGACGAGAAACTTACATTACATTAAGTTGTTTCTAGTCATCTTCGTTCACAATTTTTCTGGATATGCTCTTATGTTGGTCACTACTTTGGGAAAGTCTGAAACTGAATTTTCAAATCAAATATTGAGCGAAAGAAAATAATTCATCTTTGGAATTTTGGTCACAGCTTAATGTCAGGAACATTTTACAACACTGGCCAAGGAGCAGTCATGCAAGAGGTAATGTCATTTCAATTGAAATCTGAAAATAGTTTATTGGCATTTGCATCAACTAAGGTAATGACTACTGGTATCCTAGCAGACAGTGACAGAAAGATGTCAGCATCAGGCCAGCAATGTATGTGATGCTAACACTTTTGCAAGCATTGTCGTCCTCTCCCACTCACACGACAGTCATCTTAGTGGCATTATATCCAATGCACCAATGATATTCAAGGAAATAAAAATTAAAAACCACATCGATTGCATATTAGCATCAACATCCATCCTATTTTGATGCCCTCACCATAACTCACAATTTCTTGATAGTTATCTATCATTACGTAACAGGGATGACTATGCATAAGTGATCTACTAGAACATTGAAAGTGGCCCTGATGGTGAAAATCAATAATGTACAGCCATTGTTGGAACGTAATGAAATGAAAGCTAAATTGTAGAAAGCCAAAGCGTATTTCAATGAAGCCATATACCAAAATAATATCACCATTATACTGATGAAAACTTGCAACAATAGTTGCATTTATATGATCACAAGTCAGTCAGAACTGGAGTAGTACCACTGCTGGAATGAATGTTCTCATGACTGCATCTGGACCACTTTTACAGCTGTCATGGGCTATGCAGTAGAGAGTGTGATTTTATTAACTTTTATCCAATTAGTTCCAACACTAAACAGAAACTAATGTCATGGAGAAGTATTGCTCATTTAATCAATTTAGCCTTCAATCTTTTAGTGTTATAACTGAAATGGACAACTGTGCAACCTCTGTTATATTTAGAATGTTGTTAACAGAATAGTCACTGATCTGATCAATTAAAGACAGGTTTCTTAGAAAATGTAGCTTTGAGAGAAATGTAACAACTCCTTCAATATCAGCGAGAGAGAGAGAGAGAGAGAGAGAGAGAGAGAGAGAGAGAGAGAGAGAGAGAGAGAGAGAGAGCTATTTGGAAAATAACCTCAAAGCTCTTAAATCAGCTGACAAATTAATTGCACATACATACACTCTCTGCAAACCAATTTGAAGTGTATAGCAGAGGGTACCTAGTCGGTACCTCATATTGGCATCTCTTCTCATCCCTAATGCATATGGAGCATGGGAAGAGTTATTGTTTAAATGCCTCTGAGCATTCTGTAATTAGTTAACATGGCAAATATGAACATTGTCTAACCTTGTCTTCACAGTCCTTACAGAAATGATATGTAGGGGGATGAAGAATATTCTTATATTCTTCACTTAATACTGGTTCTTGAAATTATTTAAGTGATGTTTCATAGGATAATTTGCTTTTGCTTTCAAGAGTCTGCCAAGTCATGTTTTTCAACATTTCCAAGACACTCTCCCATTAGTGAAACAAATCTGACTATTTCTGTTACATTTCTTTGTACACATTCAATACCTCATTATTCCTATGTTTAAGGCAAGCTGCCAATCTCTGAACTGAGTTGAAATCTTAGCAAGATGTAACTGACTATTTCTGCAGCTTTTTCAGACAGTACTCCATTACGGATAACTGCACCATCTATTAAAAGTATTAGTTTGCTATTAATATTGTCTGCCAAGTCATTAAAAATACAACATGAACAACAATGGTCCCAACATACTTCCATGAGTGACACCTGCATTTACTTCTGTCAATGGTGACGACGATGATGTTTGGGTTTTGGGGCGCTCAACTGCGCGGTTATCAGCGACCATTCTATCAATGGTTCTCCATACAAGATAACAAGCTGCATCCTGCCTACCAAGCAGTCCTCAACCCTGTCATAAAATCTGTTAAATGTAATCATACTTTTGTGAATAATCATTAGTGTGGTACCAAGTCTAATGCTTTTTGAAAGTCAAGGAATACTGCATCTACCTGGTTTTGTTGATTCAGTGTGTCATATGAGAAAGCACAAGTTGAGTTTCACAAGATCGATGTTCTCGGAATCCGTGCTGGTCAGCATGGAGAAGGTCACTCTGTTCAAGATACCTTATAACCTCTGGATAAAATTCTGTCACCAAAGATCATAGTCACCCATGAGAGTATCTGGAAAATCTGACAGAGGGTAAGTGCACGGAATAAAGCCACCTCTTCATATATATGAAAAGATAGAAATCACATAGAACACAGTCTTTGGTATAGGGCAGCTATTCAGATATGTTGAATTTGAACTAGCAACAATTTATATGTTTGCTAGGCAGTGTATCACAGAATCCTGTAATGTAATAACCTTGGACAATGGACCTACAGTTCAATGTTAAAGAAATAATTTCACTGACACACAAAACCATTGATCATATTTAACTGATATGCACCACAAATTTCATTATGAGTGACAACAGGTTTTAGTCCCCCCCTCTAATTAAAAAACTATTACAGAATAATTCACACTGAAACAATCACAATTAAGAAAAAATGCAGGAATATGAGAAGTGGCAGGACCTTCCCATTATCGCAGCTCCAAGTGCACTGAACTACAGTGTGAGTTAACGTAGTGATTGTTTTGGCTGCGCCCTCCTCCTCCTCCCAATTTCTCATTAAATCCTAAAAAGGATACATCAAATATCCAAAACTATGCATCTCCTTCAGTAGTACTTGAACAATATTGCTGAAGGAATGCTTCAAATGATGAAACAGCTCTTACATCCTGAACATGTAGAGTTTTAGAGAAGACGAAGAAGCCATAGTTATGAAATTTTAACATAATAAACTGAAAGCATCTGTATAGAATATGGAACGTTTGAAGGTCATCTTAGCATGGCAAATAATGAGTGCATAAATATGACTCCAAAAGAAAGAAAGAGAAAAAGAAAATTGGGGAGGGGGGGGAGGGAGAAGAGGGAGGGAGGGATGATAAATTTTGATATTGACTTATAACAGAGTGGCAAGGGAAATTAAAAGAGTGACCTCACTATGAAATTTTCTGATCCTCAAGCTACATGATATTTACGTGCACATAATGTTTCTCAGCCTCTAAAATGGCCAGAAATTAAAAGGAGGTGTACAACAAAGAGTTCCAAAAAACTAAACTAAACTGTACACTATAAACAGTAAATACATATAAGTAGTGCACTGGTATCTATACAAATCTTTTCCTACTTTCAAATTACAGCCTCACTGAAAGTTGGGTATAAAATGCATGTTTGACCGTCAGTTGCTTTTATATTCAAAACCCAAATATCGAGCAGTTTCAGTCGCAGACCATCTTAACAGATTAGGGTTAAAACACATCACATATATCATTACTTAAATAATGGCAATGTCTCAGGTGCAGAGCATATCATGAATTCCAGTATACAATATAGGACTTTTAAGAGCAAACATACTAATAACAAGCAGGTCAGTACTCTGTACCTGAAACCAGTTGATATTTGGGTTTTAAATAAAAAGGCAGCTAATGGTCAGACATGCATTTTATACATTATTTGACAGCTGTTAATAGTCACCTTCCAAAAATGTTATTGAAAGTCGAAAGAAAAATAACTCGAGTAAGGTCAGTGGCTAACAGAAACAATAGAACTTACACATCCATAACTAATCATGTTGCATTGGTAGTTTTTTGGGTGTGGAGTGTAAGTTGCCAAGCGCATTTTTAAGGCTCAGTGGTATTTATTATGGTGAAACTGGATGACACTACACTTTTGAGGCACTTAATCCATCACATACCAAATTTTTAACAGATAAGCTACAATTACACTCCATATAACTTGAAAGACAAGCCACAACCATCATCCTGAGCACAAATACCAAAAACTGTTAGACATAAAAACTACTGCCTGGAAATTACAGAAATGATATGAGCTTAGAAGAATGTTTTGCTACGACAAATCAAGTGAGAATGCAATCTGAAACCATTTCATTATGTCTCTGCTACTATCATACTACAGTGGCATGAATCATTTGGAGTAGCACTTCACACACAAAGCACTGAGCTGTATATTTAATTCCCTAATGATCACAATGCTTCGTGGACTTCCGGATCCATACCTTTCAACAAACATTTTGATAAGCATGTACTTCTTCCCCAGGTGCTGATACAGAACATTTAAGACATAAACATTCACCTTGACTCAATGCCTACTATGACAACAGACAATGAAGAATTTAGTGCTTAAAATTCAGTCAAGCATTACATGGATGAATGTAATGTAAATGGTTGAATGTGAAATACTTTTCATTTATATGATAGAGCAAAATTCATCAAATACAGAGTGTACATAAATTCCAGGAACACTTTCAATTATTTATTGCACACGAACTAAACATTGTACAGATGTCATAAATATTGCATTTTGAAGAGAAACTCTGAAAGTTTTTTTTTACAAGCATTCAATATGTGAACCACGAGTCACCCAGCAGACATCAATACAGTAATCAAATTCTTGCCATACCCGTCCCAGCATAGCATCGTCGACTGTGGTAGTCGCTTCCCGTATTCTCTCCCGGAGCTCTGCTACATCACGTGGTAGAGGCAGTACATACTCCAGATATTTAATGTGCCCCCCCCCCCCCCCTCCAGAAAAAAGTCACACGGAGTGAGATCTGGTGATCGGGGAGGCCATTTCATGAAACAGCTGTCCCCTTCTGTAGCATGGCTGATCCATCAATGTGGCAGTTCCGTATTCAGGTACCCACAAACTTCACAATGAAAATGGGGTGAAGCCCCATCCTGCTGAAAGATGAACGGAGAGTCTGATTGCATTTGAGGCATCAGCCATTGCTGCAACATGTCCAAGTAGGAATATCCAGTGACAGTGCTCTCGGCAAAGAAAAATGGCCCAT
The DNA here is from genome assembly GCF_021461385.2 of Schistocerca piceifrons. Lineage (NCBI taxonomy): Eukaryota > Metazoa > Arthropoda > Insecta > Orthoptera > Acrididae > Schistocerca > Schistocerca piceifrons. The sequence continues at coordinate 192,579,096 of NC_060140.1, forward strand.
ACAGTTTTCGACGTGTTAAGGCACAAAAAACATTTACCTTTGGGAAATCACACTCAAATTCAATGCATTCGTGGGGATGCTTTGTACGCCAGATTCAACAGTTACGCCGGTTCACTTTCCCATTAGTTTGAAAAGTGGTTTCGTTGCTAAAAATTAAGCGATCAACAATGCCATCCCCATCATCCTCATTCAATTGTTGCAATCGTGCACAAAACTCAAAATGCTTGTCTTTGTCATCGTCATTGAGCTTCTGCACTAGCTCCAATTTGAATGGTTTGATAGACAGCTTCTGCTTCCCACTTCCCACACTATCATTGGAGCCATTTCGAGTTCACGGGATGTATGATGCACTAATTTCTTTGGACTCTTTATGAATGTGTCTCGTATGCGCTCCACATTCACTTCACTCACACTGGGACGTCTGCTTCTCTTTGCTGGGCACGAGCAACCCATCGTAACAAATTTGTTGTGCCAGTGGTAAATGGTCATCCTTGTTGGTGGCTTCTTACCGTACTTGGTTCTAAACATCCGTTGAACAGCTGTAGCACACTTGTTTTCATCAAACTCCAACACACAGAAAGCTCTCTCCGCACCTGAACTCGCAATGTTAGCGACTAGCGCTAACTATCGACAAATTATCAAACTATGCTGTGGCAGTATACATGAAAAAAAAAAAAAAAAAACTTTCAGGGTTTCTCTTCAAAATAACATATGTATGATATGTGTACAATGTTTGGTTATTGTGCAATAAATAAGTGAAAGTGTTCCCAGACTTTATGCACACCCTGTATATACCTACATTCAACAATTTACAAACGTGTGGATTTTTTTTTTTTTTTTTACCTGTCTCATCTGTAGCAGATTGCATAATTTCACAATCCACTGCTTCTATGTAAGTAACAAGTCAGTTATTAGTATTACTGAATATGCACTAGATCAAGACATGTTGCCAAAATACTACAGCTGCAAAATAAGGCTTTGGTTCTCCAACTGACACCTTAGCGAGTCAGATTGATACAACTTACCCCATTTGTCATAAAATTGCATGTCTTACACAGAGTATCATCTTAAGTCATTAATTAATGATATCATAGGTAGTTTGAATTAAGAATGTTTCATACTATCAATTTTATTAACATTTTTATTTTCCCAAATTTCACTACATCAGAAAATGTCTAGATAAACATAAGCGCTTAAGTTATACCTTATCTAGTATTAAGAATTGCAACTCTGCTCACTATTCATATTTAAGATTGCTACTACAAATAACAAGACAGAAGGAGCATGCAAACTGCAAGACATTAAAATGAATTACACATGTTAAACAAGAACAAAATACATACTTTTCAGTTGCATTTGTTGGGGCAGGTCCAGGATTTCTCACATCTGGTTCTTGTACAGACCTAAAAAATTTCATTTGACAGCATAAGACTTCCAAACATCTGACTTACTTCACAGTGATATAACATGATAGAACAGAAAAGTCTACTAAATATTTACACAATTTTGTTTTATGGAAAGGCAGAAGCACAAAGTTCATACAGCTATCATATAATGAGGCATTATTCCTCATAATTAACACAATTAACAGGGCTCTTATTGCATCATTTTAAATGCTGACAAATGTCACATTGACCTAAGCACCAGACAAATTCTATAAGGACTGCATTCTGGTATCTGCTTGCTGATGACAGAGGATCCTAAAGGCACAAGAATTGGAAATTAACTAGGGATGTGTGAAAAAAGTTCTTTTAAAATATGCACTGTTTCTATGCACGCTTTTGAGAAATGTGTAAAAGAAAGAAATCAACAATCTGCACTTCTAAGAAAGGTAATTCACAGCCGAACTATCATATGAATTCACAAGCACAATTTGCACCTCTAAGAAAGGTAATTCACAGCCAAACTTTCATATGAATTCACGAATTCACAAGCAACAAACAGGATGTATAAAATCGACAAATTATTAGGAGTAACAAATGCTCTACAATATTTTGGAAGGAAATTTCCAGTTTAACGTTCCATCACCACTTAGGTAACTGGTGATGGAGCACTAGTTCATTTGGAGAAGTATAGATGTAAACTTGATTAAGGACTCATTCAATCACTTAATATCATTTAGTAAAACTGCAAATGCCTTAAATTGCAATTAAAAGACAGATACCTGACCATTAATCTCCCAAACGCATAGCAAGTGGATTAGCAACTGTGTCATCTTGCTCAGGTCAAAAATTCCAGCAAATGACAGAAAATGAGTATGTGGTGCTAATACCTAATCATAGAAAGAAGAGACAAAGGCAGAAGTCAGCAAATCAGTGAGGTTCATAACTACTAGCAACATACCCAAAATATACAAATCCAAAATACAGTGTCCAGATCTGAGAAATAATACATATAAGAAAACTGGATGTGGCTCAATGAATAAGCACCAGATTACAAGTCTAATGATCCAACACACAGTCAAACCTGGGATTATTTGTCACAGTTTCTTTTGCACTGACAATGATTTGTTAATATGAAAATACCATGTTACACTGCAATCCAGAGTCCATGTTAAACTGTGGGTTCCCCAATAAATAGTTGTGTAAAACTAAGTTAAAAGGCCAGAGGAAAGCAAGTGCATACAACTGCCTACAGGAGACTCATGTACAATACTGCACTGTAATAAAGAACTTTGGTACTGAGGACAGCTTTCCTCTATTTAAGGGAATTGGAAAATGTAGATAAGTTGTCTTCTTTTCCATTTTGCTAATGTGAGGCAGTGAGTACTAAGTACAAGGAGCATTACGATGAACAGTTCTGCCTACTTTCTCCTCTTGTTGTTATATTTTGTTCAAATATTCTATTCCAGTTATGTAACTGTGAGCATCAATGAAATTTCCAAACATACTAATTATGAAATAATAAAATTTCCAAACATATCAATTATGAAACTACCTTTTGTCATATTCTGATAATGTCCCACAGTTCCAAGTCTAGTGCTTATTCAGCTAATGCCTTTTTCTTTGTTTTACTTCGTCAGATCTTTCTTACACCACTGTCTTACCCCATATCTACTTTTTCATATTCTGTTATTCCAGTTCATTGTTAAAATCTTACAGGGTACTATACATGTAATGCTTCCAGCTTCTTTTCTTCTACTTTCCCCATTTTCTTTTTTCTACTTCAATATGATAATTACAGCCACATCTACAATTTAAATATATTCAACTTCACACTTTTAACAATACTAATAAGCAGAGAAAAACTTATTTTATGCCTGGGGCATCTTTTACATCTACATGCACTCTCTCTGCATGCCGCAGCATGGTACACGGTAAAGGTACCTTGTACCACTACTAGTCATTTTCTTTCCTGTTTTACTCACAAATGGACCGAGGGAAAAACAACTGTCTATATGCCTGTGTACAAGCCCTAATTTCTCTTATCTGCACCGTCCTTGCACAAAATGCATGTTGGTGGCAGTAGAATCAGTCTGCAATCAGCCGCAAATGCCGGTTCTCTAAATTTTCTCAAGAGTGCCTTGCAAAAAAATTTTGCCTTCCCTCCAGGGATTCACATTTGAGTTCATGATACATCTCCATAATACTTGTGTGCCAATCAAACTTACTGGTGACATATCTATCAGCACGCATATGACCTGCTTATGTCTTCCTTTAATCAGACCTGGTGGGGCTCCCACACTCTCACACAGTGCTCAAGAACTGGTTGCACTAGTGTTCTATATGCAGTCTCCTTTATAGATGAGCTAAACTTCCTGATATTCTCCCAATATATGGAAGTCAGCCACTCACCTTCCCTACTACCATCTGTACAGGCTTGTTCGATTCAGAATCGATTTGCAACTTTACGCCTCAATATTTCATCAGTGTGGCTGTGTCAAGCAGCACACTACTAATGTTGCGTTCAAACATTACAGGTTTGTTTTTACTCCTCATCTGCATTAACTTACATTTTTATGCATTTAAAGGAGGCTGCCATTAGTCACACCAATTAGAAGTTTTGTCCAAGTCGTCTTGTGTCCTCCTACAGTTACTTAGTGACAACATCTTTCCACACACCACAGTTTCATCAGCAAACAGCTGCAAATTGCTACTCACCCTGTGCACCAGATCACTTATGTATACAGAGAGTAAGAGCAGTCCTCCACACTTTCCTGAGGCACTCCTGATGTTGCTCTTATCCCTGATGAACATTTGCCATTGAGCAAAACATACTGTGTTCTATAACTTAAGAAGTCTTTGAGCCACTCACATATCTGAAACTTATCCCATGTCCTCAGATTTCCATTAACAGTCTGCAGTGGAGCACTGTGTCAAACGCATTACAAAAATCAAGTAACACTGAATCCACATATTGCCCAATATCCATGGTTTGCAAGATATCATGTGAGAAAACAGCAAGCTGAGTTTCACGTGAGTGATTCTTTCAAAATCCACGCTGATTTGTCGACAGAAGCTTTTCTGTCCAAGGAAATTGAATTCAAACTCAGAATAGGTAAAAAAATTCTATACGAAACCAATGTTACAGATACTGGTCTATTCTTTTACCCTTAATCAGTCCCCACTTCACCACCTTCTGTGCAAGTATTGTGTAAATTAAAACTCTTCTTCTCTAATTATTTCCCACTCATACTAAAATCCAGTGAAATGATTAAATCTCCTAAAGTTTTTATTTTCATGAAGTCAGTAGTGAGATTACTTCACTCACACAGTACCTTACTTCTTAAATCCAAATAAAGTTTTATATATATATATATATATATATATATATATATATATAAATGTGAAAGATTTCTTCGTGACAATTAAGTGACATCAATTTTCATAAGTAGTTTTTCTAGCACTGTGGTTCCCAAGCAATTTATTCTGATTAACAGCTACCCTGAAAGTATGCCATTCTGAAAGGTTCAAGATCTTTTGTTTCACTTTCTTTCCTTTTCCTGACTTCCATTTGCCAGTGGCTGTACAGTTAAAAACCACCTAATTTTGTAATCAATCATTAGAACGGACAAAATTTTATTGCTGCCTGTATTGTATAAATTCTCTACAACAATCAGAGATTTTGACAATCTCAACCATTGACTACATCAGGAAAGCAACTGATCTTCATACAGAATTAACAACACAAGTGTAACAAAAACATTTAATGCAACAAACCCACAGACAAAACCTTTGGCTTACATCATTAGAATGGTTTACCACTTCTCTTATGACATTAGCCCTTATACACTTGCATGTTTATTACTCTTCACCACTCTGTGTGCAATTCTTTCCCTTCTTGTACTTTAGTTGCCAAGTTCACTATTTCCACAAAAAAGCAGCACACAAAATGATTTGACTCCCATCCTTACATGGAAATATTTTAAAATAAATCTTGCCGCCTCAATGTCTTTATACCCACAGTATCCCTAATTTAGAACTTTTTCCTCATACTAACATTTTTTTGTAAAAGATGTGCTTTCCAGAATTTTTAACTTCCAACCGGGAGTATAAGCATAAACATAATAGTTCCTGTAGCAGCATTAATGTGGCAGAATCTTTGTGAATAGTATATTTTCAATTGGAACCTTGCCAAGATGAAGATGTGCTCACACCATTTATTATGTCTCATCAGACTCTCAAAGTGTGTCATTCAGTTCAGTACGGAAATTGGCCTGATTCTGCAAGAAATGATTTAGAATGTAATGAGGAGCTTCAGTAATGCATCACCAAAGGTAGAAGCTATCTGTGTGTTGTCATTTTTATGAAGCTATTTGTGTGTTGTTATTTTTAAGAAACAAACTTGTGTTTGGTTTTACAATAATGGCAATAAGTGTATAACAGTTATCTGTACATTATATTTCTGTAAATATATGCTAAACATCATAATAACCAAATGAAAATGTAGTACTTCTTGTGGGCCACTCTGTAGATTATATAAGTAGTGAAATATTGTATCATCATTCATTGATTACAAAATGAGGATTTCATTGTCTCATCGTGTATACATATAAGACTTGTTTAATATACATGATTATCTTTAAGAATATTGTTAAATAAAGTCGTATATTTATTTTGACTGCCATGTCTCTTAACACCTTGGTGATCAAGCCTGAGCATAGCTCAGACTACAACTATGTGTTCAAGAGACAATGCCCAAGTATAGCTCGGGCTGTGATTTTCTCAATGCACGAGCTACTTATTGCTCAAAAACTGGACTCATTTCATATGAGAACATTGTTCACACACACCTCACTACCCGTCCCTTGATATATGCTGCCTTCAGTCATCAATTTCTAGAATTACTTAAAAAAACATTAGTAAACTTAACAGCTGTTGGTATGAATGGCTGAGCCAATACGTGATTGTGTTTGCATAAATTTGTGCGAGTACTCATTAGGTTCCACAGTTTCCTATAATTCTACTACAAATACGTCACACCGTTGAGTGAGCACGAGATTTTAGAAGCTCAAGAAAAAGAAACTGCTCAATAATTCACCTCACACTTTTTTCTGGAAGGATAATTATACTTTCTGTTATTGTTATTCTAAAATTTGTAATCTATCAAAGGACTAAAGTGAACAAGAAAAATAAATCTTGATGCCCAATCTCTTTTTAGTATGTATTGCTCTTGAAGATATATCAATTACATATGTATGAAGGCTTTCACGACCGGATGACATGTCTTCTGGTAAACCTTGCGGGATGTAAGGTCGTGGTCCATGAAACTCTTCAGCTCCTGACGTTTCGTCCAGTGCTTCGCTGGACATCTTCAGAGGGGTGTTTCTCCTCCGGTGAGTCTTGCCGACAGTCGGCAAGACTCACCGGAGGAGAAACACCCCTCTGAAGATGTCCAGCGAAGCACTGGACGAAACGTCAGGAGCTGAAGAGTTTCATGGACCACGACCTTACATCCCGCAAGGTTTACCAGAAGACAATTACATATGTGCCAGGAACACTTTAAATAATAGCACAAATGGCTTGTTTTCTAGGCCCAACATTCTTCTAAGTGGTCGGTCTTCAAAGTATCAAGATATAGTATATTACGTGGTAAATTTGTCTCAATAAAAGCCCATAACAGGGACAGTGCCTTGCCTTGTGTGATTTGCAGAGCAATGCTTGCTGTGCTCACAGTGAAGTACAATAGGAATGCAAGAGGGAGTGACTTGATTATAACCATTAAATGTGCAATGCATTCCCAAACCAGTAATTGTAATCTAAAAAGTTTGCAAGGTACTAACAGCAGTAAGAAGTTTTGTGGCACCTGTTATTGTTGTTATAATTGTTGTCTTCAGTCCAAAGGCTCGTTTGATGCAACTCTCCCTACTACTCTATCTTGTGCAACCCTCTTCATCTTTGAATAACTTCAGCAATTCACATCCTCCTGAATCTGCTTACTGTTTTCACCTCTTTATCTCAACTACAATTTTTATGCCCTACGCATCCTTCCAATATGAAATCAGTGATCCCTTGACGTCTCAGAATGTGTCCTATAAACCGATATCCTTTTGTAGTCAGGATATGCCACACATTTCTTTCCTCCCCCATTCTATTCAGTACTATCTCATTAGTTCTTTGATCCACTCATCTAATCTTCAGCATTCTCCTGGCACACCACATTTCTAAAGCTTCTATTCTCTTCTTGTCTGAACTGTTTATTATCCATGTTTTGCTTCCATATAGGGCTACACTCATGCAAATTCTTTCAGAAAAGACTCCCTGACACACAAATCTATATTCAATTGGAACAAATTTCTTTTCTTCAGAAAGACTTTTCTTTCCACTGCCAGTCTACATTTTATATCCTCTCTAATTTGGCCACCATCAGTTATTTTGTGCCCAAATAGGAAACTCATGAACTACTTTAAGTGTCTCATTTTCTAATCTAATTTCCTCAGCATCACCTGATTTAATTTGACTACCTTCCATTATCCTTGTTCTTCTTTTGTTGATGTTCATGTTATATCCTCCTTTGAAGACACTGCCCATTCCATTCAACTGCTCTTCCGCGTCCTGTACTGTTTCTGACAGAACTGCAATGTCATTGTCAAGCCTCAAAGTTTTCATTTCTTCGCCCTGAACTTTAATTCCTACTCGAAGTTTGTCTTTTGTTTCATTTATTGCTAGCTCAAAGTACAGATTGCATAACACTGGTGATAGACTGCAACCCTGTCTCACTTCCTCCTCAACCACTGCTTTTCTTTCATGCCCCTCAACTCCTATAATTGTCATCTGCTTTCTGTACAAGTTGCAAGTAGCCTTTCACTCCCCGTATTTTACCCCTGCTACCTTCAGAATTTCAAAGAGAGTATTCCAGTCGACACTGTCAAAAGCTTTCTCCAAGTCCACAAATGTTTTGCCTTCTTTAACCTATCTTCTAAGATCAGTCATACAGTCAGATGTGCCTCATATGTGTTCCTACATTTTTCCGGAATTAAAACTGATCTCCCCCAAGGTCGGCTTCTACCAGTCTTTACATCCTTCTGTAAAGAATTTGTGTTAGTATTTTGCAACCATGTCTTATTAAACTGATAGTTCGGTAAAATTCCACCTGTCAGCAGCTGCTTTCTTTGGAATTTGAATTATTACATTCTTATTTAAATATGAGTGTATTTGGCCCATCTCATACATCTTGCACCCCACATGGAAGAGTGTTGTGATGGCTGGCTCTTCCAAGGCTGTCAGCAGCTCTGACAGAATGTTGTGTACTACTTGTGTTGATTTAGATCTCTCAGTGCCCTGTCAAATTCTTCACACAGTTTCATATCTCCGATCTCATCTACATCTATGTCCTCTTCCATTTCTACAATAATGCCTCTTCCTGTCAATTTCATTTTTTAGAGATTTGTATTCCCTTTCTCCTGCTTTGTTTGTTGCATTTTTATGTTTTCTCCTTTCATAAATTCAATTCAATATCTCCTTTGGTCTCCAAGGATTTCTAGTAAGTCTTGTTTTCTTATATCTTTGATCCTCTGCTTCTTTCACTATTTCATATCTCACAGCTATCTACTCGTCTTCTTCTGTATTCCTTTTTCCTGTTCTAGTCAATCTTTGCCAAATGCTCCCTCTGAAACTCTCAACAACCTCTGGTTTGTTCAAACTATCCAGGTCCCATCTACTTAATTTCCTCCTTTTTTGCAATTTATTCAGTTTTAATCTACAGTTCATAACCGATAAATTGTGGTCAGGGTCCACATCTGCACCTGGAAAAGTCTTACAATTTAAAATCTGGTTCCGAAATCTCTGTCTTACTATTATATAAGCATCTGAAACTGGCTGGTGTCTCCGGGTCTCTTCCAAGTACACAACCTCTTTCATGATTCTTAAATCAAGTGGTAGTGATGATTAAATTATACTCTCTGTGCCAAATTCTACCAGGCAGCTTCCTCTTTCATTCCTTTCCCGCAGTCCATATTCACCTACTATTTTTCCTTCTCTCCCTTTTCCTACTATCGAATTCCAGTCACCAACCACAATTAAATTTTTGTCTCCCTTAAATATCTGAATAATTTCTTTTATCTCATCACACATTTCTTCAATCTATTAATGATCAGCGGAGCTAGTTGACATACAAACTTTTACTACTGTGTTAGGTATGGGCTTCATGTCCATCTTGGCTACAATAATGCATTCACTATGCTGTAAATAGTGGCTTACCTGCATTCTTATTTTCTTATTCATTATTAAACCCATTCATCCATTATCCCTACTTAATTTTGTATTTATACCCCTGTACTCAACTGACCAGACATACTGTTCCTCGTGCCACTGAACTTCACTAATTCCCATTATATCTAACTTCAACAAATCCATTTCTCTCTTTAAATTTTCTAACATACCTGCTCAATTCTGCTCAATCATGGGATCTAGAATTCCATGCTTTGGTCCATAGAACGCCAGTTTTGTTTCTCCTGATTACATCGTCTTCCTGAGCAGCCCCCACCCGGAGATCTGAATGGGGACTATTTTACCTCTGGAATATTTTACCCAAGAGAATGCAGTCATCATTTGACTTTAGAAATGCACACCCACTGGAAAAATTATGGCTACAGTTTCCCCTTTCTATCAGCCAGTACCAGCACAAGAAGGCTGTTTAGGCTGATGTTACAAGGCCAGATCAGTCTGCCACCCAGACTATTGCCCCTGCAACTGCTGGAAAGGCTGCTGTCTCTCTTCAGGAACCATACATGTGTCTCGCCTCTCGAAAGATACCCCTTCATTGTGGCTGCACTTGTATGGCTATCTGTATCGCTGAGGCATGTAAGCCACCCCCACCAACAGAAAGGTCCACTGTTCATGGGGCTTATATAAAGATGAAAGTACTATTTGAAACACCCAGTAACTTTAGTCAAGCTTTCTCTCATGACATCAGCAACTGTAGAAAAGCGATGATGATGATGATGATGATGATGATGATGATGATGATGATTCATGGGTGAGGGCACTAAACAGCAAGGTCATCTGTGCCCTTGCGTGAATGATATACAGACGAGTATGGTGAAAACCTATTAAAAATAATAAAATTGGAAAACCATATTGCAATTACACACACATGAGTTTAAAAGACAACTCCAATTTGGTGAGCATCAGAAAAGCCCTCAGTAAAAGTCACACGAAACACAGCAAAATAGTAAGACAAAATGAAGGATGACTACTTCGAAATAATGGGTGATCGTGCCACTTTCACAACAAATTGGGAAAATTCTGGATAACACATGAAATCTTAAAACATGAACCACACTTGATTCATTATCAGTTAAAATAGATGGCAGGTCCTGTGGGAGACCAAGGTCTGTATGACAGTGCGTAGCCGTCCAGGAACACCCACTGATAGAGCTGCAACAAAAATTATGCCTCCAGGTGTACGCCTTTTCCAAATTGAAGATGCCACCAATAAGGTGTTGCTCACGCAGAAAAGTATGTCAAATTGTTGCTTCAAGTAGGATCAGCTTACTGACAGTGGAGTGATACTTCCTGAAACTGGGATGGGAGCGACTTAGCAGGGACCTGGTTTGGAGGACCCACACTAGGTGCCAGTTGACAATACACTGATGCACCAAAGGAACTGGTACAGGCATGTCAGGAATGCCTATGTAAGACAACAAGTATTTGGCGCAGTTGTTAGATTGGTTGCTGCTGCTACAATGGCAGGTTATCATGATTTAAGTGAGTTTGAATGTGGTGTTGTTGTCTGTACATGAGTGATGAGACACAGCATCTCCGAGATAGCAATGAAGTGGGAATTTTTCCTTATGACCATTTCATGAGTGTACCGTGAATATGAGGAATCCGGCTAAACATCAGATCTCAGACATTGTTGTGGCTGGAAAAAGATTCTGCAAGAATGGGACCAATAGTGACTGAAGAGAATCATTCAGCGTGACAGAAGTGCCACCCTTCCCCAATTTGCTGCAGATTTCAATGCTGGGTCATCAACAAGTGTCAGTATGCGAACCATTCAATGAAACATCATTGATATGGGCTTCCACAGCCGAAGGCCCACTCATGTACTCTTGATGACTGAATGACACAAAGCTTTAAGCCTCACCCGGGCCGGTCAACACCGACATTGGACTGTTGATGACTGGAAACACATGCCTGGTCGGATGAGTCTTGTTTCAAATTGTATCGAGTGGATGAACGTGTCGGGTATGGAGACAACCTCATCAATCCATGGACCCTGCATGTCAGCAGGGGTTGTTCAAGCTGGTGGAGGCTCTGTAATGGTATGGGGCATGTGCAGTTAGAGTGATATGGGACCCCTGATACATCTAGACATGTCTCCGACAGGTGACATGTACGTAAACATCCTGTCTGATCATCTACATCGATTCATGTCCATTGTGCATTCCAACGGACTTCGGCAATTCCAGCAGGACAATGTGACACCCCACACATTCAGAATTGCTACAGAGTGGCTCCAGAAACACTCTTCTGAGTTTAAACATTTCCACTAGCCACCAAACTCCCCAGACATGAACATTATAGAGCACATCTCATATGCCTTGCAATGTGGTGTTCAGACGAGATCTCCAAACTCTCATACTCTTACAGATTTATGGCTAGTCCTGCAGGATTCATGGTATCATTTCCCTCCAGCGCTACTTCAGACATTAGTTGAGTCCATGCCACATCGTGTTGCGGCACTTCTGAGTGCCCATGAGGGGCCTACATGATGTAGGTGTACCACTTCCTTTGGCTCTTCAGTGTATGCTCTAGTGTCTTTCCCGTGCAGCTTGTGACACTAATGCTACGAAATCTACCAGGGTTAGTCTGATTCTTCCGTGATTTAAAAAAAAAAGCAACAAGATTTAAATAGGTTCTTTCCACGAGTTGGTGAAGTCTCCTGTTATCCAAATTTCATTAAAAAACTGAAGAAGGACCACATTTGATGGTGGATCCAACTGTTTCACATGTTGTACGTTATCAGATTATGACTGGGCATAGTATCCCAAGCTATTGATAATACAGAATCCAACTCCCACAGAGAGAAAGGCTTGTTGTATTCCTCAATGTTGGCCATCATAACCAAACCTCTCCTGTGACTCCCGATAATGACGGAAAGCTGGATCCGCAAGAGGATCAGTTGTAATGGTCTTGCACAACTGAGCCACTGTCTGAGCAATGTGTCGCAGTGATGTTTGGAGATACCCCTACTCTCGTAAAGCTGCTATTGGGGGTCACAAGTTACATCATAAGATCCTCCCGATGGCTTCCCATACATTACTTTCAGATGTGGACCTGTTGATGTAGTTCAGGAACTCTTGCCAAGACCTCTTCTTATTCTTGTCTTTGCCCATATCATTCGAAAGGTTCCAAGATTCACATCTGTAAGGCATCAATTGAATCTTTGCACAGCTGCCCTCCGGTCCCTGACTGCAGAATGACATTTATCATTCCGCTAGCGGATAAGCTGCCTCCTAGGTGTTAGCACTGACTTCGTGTTAGATGCATCAGTGGCGTGGTGGATCATGGCTGTAATGTGATCCACCCAGACCTGGATGCTGTCATACTCCCAGAAAAAATGCTAACTGCCTGTAAATCATTCAGTTAGCTTTCCTGAACAGCTATCGGCTTCCTTTCAGGATCTGTCCCTTTGGGCAAATGGATCCAGACAACAGGGTAGTGGTTGCTACCATTAAAGTCATCATCCACTCCCCATTGAGAGGTGTGTGCAAGGGCAGTGAGCAGGAGAAGAGGTTCAGGTGGGGGGGGGGGGGGGGGGGGGCACTAAAACGTGTAACTCGACCCACATTTATCAATAGGTGTCTGTAGTTCATATCAGATCTTCAAATAACTGACCCCTGGGCTAAGTGGGGTTAGAACCCCATAGCACACTGTGTGCATTAAATACCACAAATGCAAAAAGGGATGAGGTATTTCATCAAGAAGATGTGAGAGGACGTCACTATCAAGGGGCTCATAGGGTGGTAGGTACACAGAGCACACCATGACAGAAATATGAGCCACTGTCTGAACAGAAAATGCTTTTAGTGCTGTGGTTAAGGGCACAGGTGAGGAGTGGAATGTGTCCTTGATGAACACTGCTACCCCACTTTTCACCCTGTTACCAGTAAGACTGTCTTCTCTGTAGTGATGGTAACCTAAAAGTACAGGTGTGTGTATCTGTTTCAAATGAGTCTCTTGTAGACAGAGGCAAAAAGGTCTATCCTTTATGAAGGGTCTCAGTTCCTTCAGATGAATCCAACATCCATTCATAATCCAATAAAGTAAGGGAGACATTTCAGTGGTGTGGTTTTGATTTACTCCTATCCTGGCGAGGCACTTGTACAGTGAAGGAGAGTTCGGTGGCGAAGCATTGAAATCCACAATATCCTCCTGATCAGACAGACATGCCAGAATGACATCATATGGCGCCCAAAACAGCTTCTGATCTGAACGTTGCCACCCTTTGATGATGATTGGGGAAAGGGGACATGGAGATGCACTCTGCTTTTGGGATGCCTTTATGATACTCACTGCGAAAATATTGCTGATCTCTTCTGTTGCTGCTGCCTTGATCACTATGTCTCTACTCAATTTGCTCTAGCATGTAAAGGTGCAAGTACAGGTGCTGCTGCTGGATAAAGGCATGCTGGATGTCATCTGCATCGAAGTGTCCAGCTTGATAACAGGTTTCTGCACCATGGACGGATATGAAATGCAATACATAAGGTCTTTGTTGCCTTATATTCTATTTCGGCTTCTGCATAGGGGATCTGCTCGGTCACTTTTGTCTCCTGAATTTTGCATTCTCAACAAAAACAGGGTAGTCTCAGTTCCAGACTTGGCGGCTCCCAGAGCAGTTAATGCCTACTGGTGGTGGTGGGCAGTCAGTCTCAGGTTCATGGGCTGCCTTTCCACACCTCCACAGGTCACTTCACCTCCACACCTCAGCATTGTATGGCCAAATCACTGGCATGTATAGCCCCACACAGGGTTAGGAATGTAAGGCCTAACCTTAAATCAAAGGAATCCTTACATAATGTGTTCAGGCAGTGCTGGAGAATTGAAGGTGGTACTCTTCTCAACTTCTCTATTATTCCTTTGTGTCCTTTACTCCACATCCACTATCCTCCATCTCCATGCTGCCCACTCTTGTTTGAGTTCTGGGATAGGTGTGTCCATAAAATCATGGCATGTGACCACACCCTTGCTTAAGTTGAGGGAGTTATGCAACTCAACAATAATGTCATTGTCACCCAATTTTTCCAACTTCAAAATGTTCCACCTGCTTTGCCCTGTTAGTAGCAAATTTTGACTGCACATGACTAATGCATTACCCAGTTCCTGTACGAATTTGGAAGAGTACTCAAAGAGGCATGTATCAATAAAACTTATGCTGTTTTTGCAACATTATTCACATTTTGTACATGGTTATTTTGGCTAATAAAATGTTGGTTAAATTTTCCATCCTTACAGCTGACACACACACACACACACACACACACACACACACACACACACACACAAAGAAAAAAAAGTATATTAGGTTGTTAGTTGGCAAAGTCAGTGAATATGATACCATGAGAAAAGGCAGCAGTGAAACGTTGTGTGTCACAAGGACTGGGGATCTTGGCTTAACCACCTGGATTGCAAGGACAGTACAAACCTCTCCCCCCTGCTCCACCCCCCCCCCCCCCCCCAGGAGGCTCACCTCTCTTTCATGAGTTGGGGTGTGGCACACAAGGATCTCTGAGCTTTTGTGCCCATTTCTTCCATCCCAGGCAGCGTCCCCCCTTTCCCGTTCCCCTCCCTGTCTGTCCTCACTCCTTCACCTCTGCTGCCTCCTTCCCATGCATATTCGGCATGTGACTCAGCACCTCTTCCATCTTTCTTTGACACCATTGTCGTTTAACGCTATACAGCCAAGCACAGTAACCAGCCCGTGTGATGGATTCATTATGTACTCGTTTGGTTGAACCCTCTGATGACAAAGGGTTGATGCCTCAGATACCTGAGCTGCTACCATCCATTGTATACCTAGGAGTGGTTGCTTGCCTTTCAGGAGCATTGGAACTCGCAGCAATGGCCACTGTGTCAGGTGGCCCTTCCTGTGGCTGATTGACGCCTAAGGGCAGAGCCCCGATTTCAATGGGTAGTATTGGGGTGGACACTTTGCATATGAAATGCATTGAGCTTCAAATGCGATGAACATCAGCATTGTACACGCCTTCATCAACCAGAAAAGTCAGCAATTGTTGAACACTGTCTGAATATAGGACATCGCACAGTTTATGAAAAGACGGAAGTTTTACACCCAGCATCATCTTTCTGGATTGCGTCATTACGGAAGCAATACATATCTGTACAGCCGATACTCTCATCAACAGGGATGTGGGATTTCAACTGAGCACAGCTTGGAACCCTGCATTGGCCGCTATTACATCACGAAGTGAAAAATCAAGATTTTCGATAACAGATCTGAAATAACATTGGTCTACTACAGTCTTTGGTGAGTAACATCTGGCCGCACCGTTAGTAAACACAGTGTACAGTGCACACGCAGGAGAGCTGCCGTGTGATTTTCAGCAGAGGGTGTTTGAATGGGGCACCATCTATCTGCAAATCATTTGCACATGCACATTTTCCACTCCTGCACATTCTTCGCGTGCGTATTCTAGAAATGGGGTGTCAACGTGCAGATACCATCAGTCATACCTAGCCACCAGCAAGGTTGAACCACCTGAAGATGTCGCCAGTTGCTCTGAGGAAATATTATGGAATTTACACAACATAATCCGTCAGCAAACCCGTGAAGACTATTTACAACATATCTGCCAGGAAAGCTTGAAGAGTGAGATCTGTAGTGTTTGCATAGTGTTGTCAGTGCTATTAAACAAGCAACACTGCACGAAATAAATCCAGAAGTCAATGTGAGAAATAAAATGTAATACAGTAAAGCAAAATTTGGTATTCATGGACTATGACAACAGACGACCAATGTGACTGCTTCTGCTAACAGCTCGACACCACCTTCAGCACCTCTCCTGCGCTTGTGATCATACTGGTTGGACCCGAGACGACTGAAAAACCATAGCCTGGCCAGATGAGTCCCGATTTCAGTTGGTAACAGCTGGTGGCAGCTTCATAATGGTGTGGGCTGCGTTTACATGGAATGGACTGGGCCCTCTGGACGTCCAGCTACTTTGAGACCAACTGCAGCCATTCATGGACTTCATGTTCCCAAACGACGACGGAACTTTTATGGATGATAAAGCACCATGTCACAATGTTCTGTGATTTGTCTAAAGAATATTCTTGACAGTTCGAGCGAGGCCACCAAGATCATCCAACATGCATCCCTCTGAACGTTTATGGAACATAATTGAGAGGTCAGTTCGTGGACAAAATCCTCCACCAGCAACACTTCCACACTTATGGATGGCTACAGAGGCAGCACGGTTCAATATTTCTACAGGGAACTTCCAACAACTTGTTGAGTCCATGCCACATCGAGCTGCAGCACTATGTCGGGCAAAAGGAGGTCAGACACAATATTACGTGGTATTCCATGACTTTTGTCATCTCAATGTAAATAAGAGATAAAGTATTTAAAAGATGGCGCCTTCTGTTGGTGTCAAATGTAAGGACAAGACGTCCTTAAGAAATATATGGACATAACAGCTTGTTTACAAAAAATAAAAAAATTACATAAGCCAAGCATAAAACGTAGGATATATAAATAAATTAACATCTTTATGAGGAGAATTATGCCAATGCTCAGTAATACCCTTTGCAATATTGTCATCATCAAATCATAAAATGTCTGATTCTTGGTTGTTCATAAAGGATTACGTTTTTAGCTACATGAGAGTGTTCCACAATCTCCAAACTCCAGCAAAATCAAATTCTTACTATTGGCACACGATACAAAGCCTGGAGCAATTCTAGTACAGGTTCTGCATGTTCAATAGCATTTAAACGTTCAGTGACTGAAGAATTATTTTTAAGTGCACCGTTTTAGTGAGCATATGCTCCTGAAATCTTGTTCTGAACATCTGGCCAGTCTGCCCCTATGTAAGACATAGGACACTGAGCACATAAGTTATAACCTCTGGAATGAGAGGATCTGTCTTTACATAGCTGCTCGTTACATATAAAGGGATACTGAATTTTATCATGAATGGAATAAGCTACTTTAACATTATAGCTCCTGAACAGCCTAGTGAGCTGACAGCTACCCAAGACCGGTAGGACAATAGCTTTTGCTTTTGGAATTACAAAATTAGCACCTGTTTAACTACCACTTTCTTTTACTTTTCATTTGTACAACTTATCAACATTGTTTGGGTCACATCCATTGCTACTAACTACTACCTGTAAATTGACTATTTCACCATCAACAGTAGCTAGGGTTAAAAGAAGTTCACACAGGCGATCTACCATGGCTCTGAAGAAATTCATTTTGTACTGATATGGATACCATGATGATGCACGTATTATTGAGTTGCTGGTGATTGGCTTGTGATAGGTGTCAAAATTAATTTCATTACTGGTGAGCAGAAGCTTTACATCCAAATAATCAAACACTTTGTCTGGAGCCCTTACTTCATAAGTGACAGATTTTAGAATAATGTTGTTGTTGTTGTTGTGGTGGTGGTCTTCAGTCCTGAGACTGGTTTGATGCAGCTCTATCCTGTGCAAGCTTCATCATCTCCCAGTATCTACTGCAGCCTACATCCTTCTGAATCTGCTTAGTGTATTTATCTCTTGATCTCCCTCTACGATTTTTTTCCTCCACCCTGCCCTCCAGTACTAAATTGGTGATCCCTTGATGCCTCAGAACATGTCCTTCTTCTAGTCAAGTTGTGCCACAAACTCCTCTTCTCTCCAATTCTATTCAATACCTCCTCATTAGTTATGTGATCTACCCATCTAATCTTCAGCATTCTTCTGTAGCACCACATTTCCAAAGCTTCTATTCTCTTCTTGTCCAAACAATTTATCATCCACGGTTCACTTCCATACATGGCTACAATGCATACAAATACTTTCAGAAACGGCTTCCTGACATTTCAGTCTATACTCGATGTTAACAAATTCCTCTTCTTCAGAAACGCTTTCCTTGCCATTGACAGTCTACGTTTTATATCCTCTCTACTTTGACCATCATCAGTTATTTTGCTCCCCAAATAGCAAAACTCCTTTACTACTTTAAGTGTCTCATTTCCTAATCTAATTCCCTCAGCATCACCCAACTTAATTCGACTACATTCCATTATCCTCATTTTGCTTTTGTTGATGTTCATCTTATACCCTCCTTTCAAGACACTGTCTATTCCGTTCAACTGCTCTTCCAAGTCCTTTGCTGTCTCTGACAGAATTACAACGTCATCGGCGAACCTCAAAGTTTTTATTTCTTCTCCATGGATTTTAATACCTACTCCGAACTTTTCTTCTGTTTCCTTTACTGCTTGCTCAATACACAGATTGAATATCATCGGGGAGAGGCTACAGCCCTGTCTCACTCCCTTCCCAACCACTGCTTTCCTTTCATGTCCCTCAACTCTTATAACTGCCACCTGCTTTCTGTACAAATTGTAAATAGCCTTTCGCTCCCTGTATTTTACCCCTGCCACCTTCAGAATTTGAAAGAGAGTATTCCAGTCAACATTGTCAAAAGCTTTCTCTAAGTCTACAAATGCTAGAAATGTAGGTTTGCCTTTCCTTAATCTTTCTTCTAAGATAAGTCGTACGGTCAGTATTGCCTCACGTATTCCAACATTTCTACGGAATCCAAACTGATCTTCCCCGAGGTTGGCTTCTACCAGTTTTTCCTTTAGTCTGAAAAGAATTCGCGTTGGTATTTTACAGCTGTGACTTATTAAACTGATAGTTCGGTAATTTTCACGTGTCAACACCTGCTTCCTTTGGGATTGGAATTATTATATTCTTCTTGAAGTCTGAGGGAATTTCGCCTGTCTCATACATCTTGCTCACCAGATGGTAGAGTTTTGTCAGGACTGGCTCTCCCAAGGCTACCAGTAGTTCTAATGGAATGTTGTCTACTCCCGGCACTTTGTTTCGACTTAGGTCTTTCAGTGCTCTGTCAAACTCTTCACACAGTATCGTATCTCCCATTTCATCTTCATCTACATCCTCTTCCATTTCCATAATATTGTCCTCAAGAACATCACCCCTGTATAGACCCTCTATATACTCCTTCCAACTTTCTGCTTTCCCTTCTTTGCTTAGAACTGGGTTTCCATTTGAGCTCTTGATATTCATGCAAGTGGTTCTCTTTTCTCCAAAGGTCTCTATAATTTTCCAATAGGCAGTACCTATCTTACCCCTCGTGAGATAAGCCTCTACATCCTTACATTTGTCCTCTAGCCATCCCTGCTTAACCATTTTGCACTTCCTGTCGATCTCATTTTTGAGATTTCAGAATGCAAAGTGTTAAATTCATCTTTTGTTAAAGATATAACATCCATAGTGCCATCAAAAAAATGAACATGTTGTCAACATAACAGCAATAGAACACTTATTTTTTTGCAGAGATCAGAGGAGGAGATTAGTGTTTAACTTCCCATTGACAAAGACTTCATTAGAGATGGAGCACAAGCTTAGATTAGAGAAGGCTGAAGAAGGAAAGCAGCCATGCCCTTTTCAAAGGAACCATCCTGGCATGTATCTTACATTATTTTGGGAAATCACAGAAAACCTAAATCAGGATAGACAAACGTGGGTTTGAACCATTGTCCTCCAGAATGTAAGTCCAGTGTGCTATGCACTGCACTACCCTGCTCGGCTGCAGAGATCAGAAGATTGCTGAAAGTATTTACATTCTAGACTGGTCACAGATATATCTGCCAGCCAGCCAGCGAGACAACTGCCCACAGCAGTCAATCAGCTTTCTTGTACATACAATTACCTGAAAGAAAAGTAATTATGGGATGTTACCAATTTAAGAGTTAAAGTTAGTTCTCGAATCTCTTCAGTACTAAATTGACAGTTAGAAGACAGGTTTGCTTGCATAATATCGATCGTCTCATAAATAGGAATGTTAGTCTACAAATTATTTATATCAAGAGAAGCTAGACAACAGGATGATGTAAAGACCTTTTCTTGCAGTTTCTGAATTGATTTTTTCCTATTTGAAATAGAAAAACTCTGTTCTGTAAATGAACACTCTGTATATTTACAGCAAAAACGTCACTGGGCAGACTGGAAGATCCTGTTCATGGATCTTAATCTGTGTGCGAAGTGCTGGTGCTCTAGGGTTTATTACTTTTGTTCTGTACAAATTCTCAGGACTGAGAATACTGCTACACTCAAGAAGAGATGTCCTAAGGTCCCTAATGTAAGTGTTAGTCAGATCTGATCAATTTGCATTATAGATGACAAGAGCTGTGCTACCCTTGTCTACCCTGACAATTAAAGCTTCGTTATCTTTAAGTTTTTTGTTAACTGACTCCGTCACAGACAGATCTCCATTGGAAGGAGAGGCACGTATCAATAAGTTGCAATCCCATTACTTTTTATTATTCTTGTAAATCTAGATTTTGGCTATAAATACCATCTTCAGTGCATTTGTGTTACAATTCAACAGAATCAAAGCAGTTCATGTCATGCTGTACATTCTTACAGATACACTTGTAAGAAAATATGGTTATTTAGAGCTGAAATCTAGATTTGCAAGAATAATAAAAACTAATGTTATTGGGACTTGCTGTTGTGTGCCTCTCCTTCCTTCCAGTCTACAGTCACTGTGCACAATGGTTCCTGTGGAATCAAAATTGCTTAAGATCTCTATTTGGCGTCTCAGTTTGAGTTGCATTCTCTATACTGTCACTGGCTTTACAAGTCAACTTTACTTTATCCATCCTACTGTCATCCACGTTATCAAGTGCCATTCTCAAGTCAGCTACAAGGTTAGGAACCATTTTGTCATCTAATCGGGGTAGCAGATTATGTTTAAGAACTTTGTTTATGAACCTCTTGCTGAACAATAAAGGAAATAGATGTTAAGTTGACCATGCATTCACCAAAGGGAAGCAAATTACTCTTACTATGATTAGTCCTGCAAATGGTTTTCCAGAAGACTTATTGCCATTTTTTTGATCTTAGAGTAATGCCTTAGAATAACTGGGTGACTGCTCTCCCAAACCATGTAGTTCAACTCTATCATTAAATTTTCTAATTCTGAGTGGCTGAGCAAGATAGTGACAGACATGTAAACATCATAGGCCACCTCTTTCTCACTGTGAAAATGCCCGAGTTTGTTATTCTTAAGAAATCTGGCACATTTCAGCAGTGATTTGTCCACGGGTTGGTACTTATGAATTTTAAGAAATTTATGTAAGTATACAGGGACAATATTTTCAGTACTACACTGACTGTTGAAATTACTGTTCATAAATATCTTCATAAGCCCAAGGAGGCAATTGGTTATATAAATCCCCCCACTCTAAGGCCATGGTGCAGCAACCATGATATAATTTCAATAGGAAAAAGATGCTCAACGTTGCAAAAATGATGTAAGCTTTATTGATGTGTTTCACCTTTCTGAGACGTCTTCAGAACTTTTATAGGAACTGCAGGTAATGCATTAGTCATAAGTAGTCGAAATTTTGGTGTGCACACGCAGCTATGCTTAGATAGGCCATACTTCCATCTTGACAAAAATATTGATGTACAAATCGCAGTGGCCATGAATACATCACTGCATGTGTGCACGCTATATATAAGACTGGAAAACAGGACACTTCTGACGCAGCACACAGAAGCTCTGCTAGATGGTGTTCACAAGTTTGAAAATATAATAACCAAGAATGAAGTGGAACATTTAGTGACAATTAACATCCATGCAAATGAAAAATAGATTTAACACAGGTGATTAAAGTGAAAGATATGTAAAAACATTAAAGAAGAGATAAAGTATCTAAAACACGGCAAAGAAGAGATAAAGTATCTAAAACATGGCACTATCTCTTAGCGTCAAATGTAAGGACACAAAGTCTGTAAGAAATACATGGACATAACAGCTTGTTTTCAAACAGACAAAATGTTCAAAAATTCCCATATGGCAAATATAAAATATATTAATCTTTACGAGAAGAACTATGACAGCGCTCACCTATCTAAGCATAGCTGCATGTCTTTGTCGAAGGTGCACACCAAAATTTTGACTACTTATAACTAATGCATTGCCCACAGTTCCTATACAACTTCTGAAGATGCCTCAGAAAGATGTAGCACATCAGTAAAGCTTATTGCTGTTTTTGTAAAATAGACCATATTTTTCCTACTGAAAATATATCACAGTTGCTGTGCCATGGTCCTAGGGTCTGATGATTTATATTAAATTTTTCATTTTCTACACCCAAAATATACTGTCCTTTCTTTACTTCTCTGTGGTTACCTAAAACTATCATCACATTGGCTACATACAACTGAAATTTTGTCACACTATACACGCTTTTCTTTCCTACCAGAAAAAGTAACAGAGAAAATTATGAGAGTATGAACAGGACACAGCTGTAGGAATTACATTAAGTCCACTATTAACATTGTGTGATCACCAGGGCCTGATAGAGTTTAGTTTTAGTTTTTACTTAACAGTCTTCTGTAAAGAAATGTCAGTCATCACTATATTGGTCTCAAGAAAATGAATGATGGGGTTATTGACCTCTAAGTGTACAGTCTTAATGACTAGGAAGAAATCCTTCTCGATCAGTTAATTTGCCTCAAAAACTGAGGTTAATAACAGAGCTATATACTGAGAGGCAATTGAGCCTATTTGTGTTTCCAAGAGCTTCCCAAAACCCAGAAGTCACTGATCAGTACACCATACTGATGGTCACATTTGGAGTGGTACAAACAATCGGTCTGTGGAGCACTGGAAAAAGGTTTCACCGAGAAATGTATGCAATATGACACTTAGATTGACATGTGAAGACCTGGCAAATGGTACCCACCCGAATTTTCTGTACCAAAAGCAAAAGTGGGTGGGCATTGTGTGGTGATCTGGTGCCGTTTATACTTCAGGTGTTGGATCATTATATTTAGTTAACACTGAAAATAATATGTGGACTTAAATGGATAATCCATGTAGGAGCCCAGATACAGGGACAAACTAGGGCAGAATAAGATAGAAATCAACAGTGTGACCAGTTGATTGCCCATGTGTGCTTGTCACTCCTGTAACTTAGCAGGGAGTCATTTTTACAGTATTCATACGACTTCTCTTATTTTTATACTAGCCTGTCGCACATGTCTTCATGCCACTACTCTAGAAACAGATTCAGAGGAAGGTTACTGAGGGGGGCAGAATGCTTGGATCATCCCACAGAGATCAAAAGAGGACAGTGATTCATTTGGGTTGGTGGTAACTTGGACCGTGTTGTTAACTTTATCCATATAGATTTAGTGGCAACAGAAATACATATAAAATTATTTGTTGATTTCTGAAAGTGTTTTTCATTTATTTTCTATTTACGTACCTTATTTGTGTGTGTGTGTGTGTGTGTGTGTGTGTGTGTGTGTGTGTGTTTTCTCTGGGAGCTCCCTTTAGTTTGCCAATTTTTGTTATGTTAATGTCTCATTTTGTTGGTGACATGATCCATTGGTGAATTCTTGTGACTATCTTTTCACTACGTTGATGATGCCATCAGCCTGGTGTGTGTCATTTGCTACTTTGTAAAATAGCACTTTTATTACAGTTCAGTATTAGGTCAGGCACAAACTTCATTAAAAATGACTTAAGAAATAAATGCACACACATCTTGTGAAAATTGTCTTTATATTCACAAAGAAAGATTAAGGACGATTGCATAGTTCAACTATAGCTGGTTTCGTCAGAACTCAATTACATAAATCTCTTTAGTATAATTTCAACGATTTACTACTCCTCTATTTCATTACAAACAGCTGAAACTGACAAGAAGTGACAAGAAATGTGTGCTTCACATTCTCCTGACCACGATGAAACACCCGGTTCACAAATCATTTGTAATTGGTAAACAACACGTAATACCAAAATATTCTAAAATAGACCTATGGCTGATATTTAGTAAAACCACTAGAAAACGTTAACAGCTCATCTTCAGTGCAAATGTCACCAAGCAGTATCAGCAAGAGAAAATGGCTGATAATAGCTTAATAGCAACAAAATAATGGTACAACCACCCTCTTTTGAAACTAATGTAGGAAAGTAAATAAATGAAAGCTATTGCATTGTAGATCCATCATTGCAGTGAGAACCTGAATGACAACAGTAACTGACGAGAGATTGTAAAAATGTTTGTCAGCCCATTGGAAGATTTCATACTGTGTTGTAACCCAATTATCTACACTGATGCATGAGACCTAAAAATTAATATAAAATATCAGCAATAATAGTTTATTAATCCACAGATGACATTTTCAATTGTTATATGTTTTATATATCCCATCAAAAAGAACAACTTTCAGGAATGTGAAATGAGTCAATATAACAATAACAAAAGACAAGCATTATCATATAAGCTTTGTCTGTACACATCATCAATAAAAAAACTATCACAATAAAGCTAAATCTGTATCAACAGTTAGAATCAGCCAACACGAGTACGTGACGTAGGAGGCTCAAGTTCTATTGGGCACCTACAACGAATGAACAACAATAGGCTTACCAAGAAGATCATCTCATTGGTTAAGCATGTGGCTTAACAAAGTACTAAAGGACTTGGATTCGGCTAGGATCTCTGATCTTGAGGTAGAAGATCGTTCCAAATTTTATGCTGTGGTAGAGTCTTGGACCCCTAGAGTCCCTAAACATGGGAAGCCGCTTTCACAGGAGAGGAAGGAGAAATTATCAGCAGGGCTCAAGAGAAATATTGAGAACAGAAGAGAGCACTCTCTCTCTCTCTCTCTCTCTCTCTCTCTCTCTCTCTCACACACACACACACACACACACACACACACACACACACACACTATTAAAAGAAATAAATGTGGATAAAAGAGCTAAAAATGTTGTCACATCATGAGGAGTCAACCTACAAAATGACACAAGAACAGAAGTTCCAAATTTTATGCTGTGGTAGAGTCTTGGACCCCTAGAGTCCTAAACATGGGAAGCCGCTTTCACAGGAGAGGAAGGAGAAATTATCAGCAGGGCTCAAGAGAAATATTGAGAACAGAAGAGAGCACTCTCTCTCTGTGTCCTTTGTCAAGGAAGGAATAAAGTATTTTCTAGAAAAGAAACTACAGAAATCTTTCGGCAGGATGGTCATATAAGGAAATAATTTAGTTACATGCTACAAGTTCTGACTCATTATACCTACAGTAAATACTAGACGAGAGACATGAAAAACCAGGCACGGGTAACTTGTGCACCATTATATCTTTACAACTTTGTTACATTGTTTTGTTAAAACAGGTAATGAATTATTTTGATTATATTTTGTATAACGAGATTGTCTTCATCTGTTCACTTCACGAATGTGTGACGTTACGCCCTCCATTTTGCATTAGGATGAAACAGTGTTACCTGCCATCCTGATTGCATCACGGGTAAAATTCAACAGCTGGTACTGTGCATTTCCAGATTTTCTAATATTTCAAAAGACCGATGCAATATGTATAATCACAAACTTCCCTGCACCAATAGGTGACAAACTGATTATGACAATGGGGTGGGATTCAGTACACAAGAGTTTGAAATCCTAATAATTACACTGTAGGCTAATTACTTTAATACAAATACAGAGAGAGCTCCTCAAATCTGGTCATGCAGTGTTACCCCAACCTTGACTGGTTGATCTAGTGCTGTCTGACATTTGCATTAACCAGATTTTAAATGCTAGTCCCATGCCATAGTTTACTCTGGCACCCTTGAAAGAACACATTTTTACACTTCTTTACGTGAAAAATAATGACTGTCTTTTGCATTTAATAAATTCTTGGCATGGTATAGAACTTTTCCCTTGTTAATATTGTGTTATTTTTAGCCAACTCAGTCCGAAAAACTTCAGGACATAAAAGTATGAAGACAAAAAATGTTAATACCACTGAACATAACATAAAATGTATTTCATATGTGACTACTTACTTCATTGGATTTGTGACTGGATTGTAATAAATTAGATCAAACATGGTGAGACGACTCCTATTCACTTTGCCATCACTCACTTTATGTGAAATCTCTTTTTTTATCTCTATTATACGTCTCAGGTATTCTTTCCTTTTGGTTACCCGTTCTGGCTTAGCATAAGGTTTCTTTATGGGCGATGAACTTTCCTCTGATACCTCTTGAGAAAATTCACTATGTGAAGT
Source organism: Schistocerca piceifrons (assembly GCF_021461385.2). Taxonomy (NCBI): domain Eukaryota; kingdom Metazoa; phylum Arthropoda; class Insecta; order Orthoptera; family Acrididae; genus Schistocerca; species Schistocerca piceifrons. Next base: position 192,605,840 of record NC_060140.1, read on the forward strand.
ATCACTTCCACTGTAACTTAAACAAAAAATGTATGTTATTACATATACTTCCGATTATTTTCGCACATGAATACTAAAAATGTATTCTATCTACTCCCACTTTGGAACACACAAAATTGACATACCTATCTAATCTTGCTATTTTCTTTGGTGGTGATATTGTTGCTGCCCTAGAAACTGAACTACGTTCATCCTCCGACTCATCAGTACTCACACCTGAAGCATTAGCCAGCTTGTCATTCTTCCTGGATTGCACATGGGTTAAACTAGTTCTAGATGTTTTAATTCTTGGTTTCCATGGAGGACTTACAGTCGTTGCTGATGACAAAGATTTCTTTTCACTGTCTGATTCACTAGCACTTCCAATACTACCAGTTCTGTTACGCCTTGCTGCTGATTCAAGGAGTGGCTTTGGTCTGATAAACCTCGACCTAAATGAATTCAACTGACTACAATCTTTTACCGACTGACTAACAGAACATTTTACTGAAGGTGAAGTCCCTTTGTCCTTTTCTGCTGATGGAGAATCACTCACTGGAGGATTTTCACAAGTGGGTGTGTTAACAATAGCACTAGTACATTGTTCTCCAATAGGCGTATCCACAGATATAACATCAGGTGCAACTTTATTTTTTCTTTCAGGGTTGCATACAGTGGTCTGTGAAAGAAATTCAGGACCAATTTTTCTATGAGCTTCACGTGACGCACTAGAACTTCCAGTTTCACAGCCAACAGCTGGAATAGTTCTCCCGGAACCACCTGTTTCTACATCCCGGTGCAGATTAGAGCTTGTGTCAAAGGTCTGCAACTTTTTAGGAGCCTGAGCAGTAGAATGATCATCAGTTTTACTGGCACTACAATGTTGAATTACTTCTGCTGTACGATTCTCTTTCACTTTCTTGTTTACTAAGGAAAGGGAAACTACTGGTTTCATACGTTTACGTGGTAGTCTTGTGAGTGCAGATGATGTCTGAACTTCCACTGTGTCAGTTTTATGAACACTTGTGGCGCAGGACTCTCCTGACCTCACAGAATTAATACTCTCTTCACTTTTGAAACTGTGTTCGTCAGTTGAAGCTGTAATTTTTTCATCTGTTCTATTACAAAAAGACACATCATTGCTATCACAATTATCTGAATGCTGAACATCAGCATATCCAGGGTGTTGTGCCAAATGGCAGTCAACTATACTTGGCATACCCTCAGGAGTGGAACGATCGCTGCCATTTGCTTCCAAATAGGTCGCCTCACTGACACTTGCAGAATTTTGGACTAAATGACCAACCGAAGTGTTTTCTAATGTCTCATTTACTGGATTACACTGCTGAGTTATTTCTAGTATAGAACCTTCTTTCGCTTTCCTGTTTACTATGGAAAGAGAAACTGTTGGTTTCATACGTTTTCGTTGTAGTCTTACAGGCGCAGACGATACCTTGATCTCTTTCACATCTATTTCCTGAGCACTTGTGACACTGGAATCCCTCAACCCTTCACAATCGATACTCTTTTGAGCCTTTAAATGGTGTTCATCAGCTGAAGTTGTAACATCCTCATCTGTTCTTTCACAAAGAGATGCATCTTTGTTAGCACTATTGTCAGACTGATGTTGTGTCAAGTGGCAGTCAACTACACTCTGAGCATCCAAAGGAGTAGAAAAATCACCACTGTTTGCTTCTGAACAGGTCTGCTCACTCACATTTGCCAAATTTTCAACAAAGTGATGAACTGACGCATTCTCTATTGGAGGATTCTCTTTTGCTTTCTTGCTTACTGAGGAAAGAGAAACTGTTGGTTTCACACGTTTTCGTGGTAGTCTTAAGGCTGCAGACGATATCTTGGTTTCTGCTACGTCTATTTTCTGAGCACTTGCACAGGAATCCCCCAACCTTGCACAATCTATACTCTCTTGAGTTCTTAAATGGTGTTCATTGGTTGGAGCTGTACCACCCTCCTCTGTTCTTTTACAAAGTGACACATCTTCACTAGCACAATTATCAGATTGCTGAATGTCAGCATATCCAGTGTGTTGTGTCAAGTGACAGTCAACTACACTTCGTGCATCCGCAGGATTAGTACCACCACCACTTGCTTCCAAACAGGTTGTCTCACTGACATGTGCAGAATTTTCAACTATGTTACAAACTGGAGAGTTTTCTACTGTAGGGTCCTCTTTTGCTTTCTTACTTAATAAAGAAAGAGAAACTGTTGGTTTCATACGTTTTCGTGAAAGTCTTGTGGGTGCAGATGAGGTCTTGATTTCCATTGTGTCAGTTTCATGAACACTTTTGGCATCAGACTCCCCCGACCCCACAGAATTAATACTCTCTTCAATTTTAAAACTATGTTCATCAGTTAAAGCTGCAATTTTCTCATCTGTTCTATTACAAAAAGATACATCATTGCTATCACAATTATCTGAATGTTGAACATCAGCATATCCAGTGTGTTGTGCCAAATTACAGTCAACTATACTTGAGGTATCCTCATGAGTGGAACGATCACTGCCATTTGCTTCCAAATGGGTCGGCTCACTAACATTTGTAGAATTTTGGTTTAAGTGACCAAACGAAGTGTTTTCTAACGTCTTGTTTAATGAACTACACTGCTGTGTTATTTCTAGTGTAGAATTTTCTTTCGGTTTCCTGTTTACTAAGGAAAGAGAAACTGTTGGTTTCATACGTTTTCGCGATAGTCTTAAAGGTGCTGACGGTATCTTCTTTTCTGTTGTGTCAATTTTCTGACCGCCTGTAACACAGGAATCACCCGGCCTTACTGAATCAATGATGTCCTCCGTTGTAAAACTGTGTTCTCCAGCTGAATCTGTAATACCTTCATCTGGTCTATTACACAGAGATACCTCTTTGCTATCACAATTACCTGTTTGTACACTGTCAACATATCCTTGTTGTATCAATTTAGAGCTAACTACATTTGGTGCATCCATAGGACTAGAACAGCTACTGCCACTTCCTTCCAAACAGGTCGGCTCACTGACGTTTTCAGAATTTTGTACTAAGTGGCAAACTGGAGCGTTTTCTAACGTTTCATTTAATGAACTATCATTGTGCAGCTTTCCAACTACGGTAAACTCGCTTGCACTTTCGGGTAATATTGTTTCTCTCGGGCTAACTTCATGATAATCTGGCGTGACTGAGGAGTTACTCGAAGTTTTCTCATCTATTTTTTCGTTTTCTCGGGGCTTTTCGCCACAACGTCCCCTTGAAACCGACACATTAGCAACTGCTTTTATCCTACAGCGTCTTGTAGCCATGGCTAACTACCTAAATATTATCAGTACAAAATATTACATCATTTATGCCATACGACAAATAATAAGACACTACACGGCACGAAAAATTAGCTCCATCCGCTGAAATCAATAATTGTATGAATAAATCACTATAAGTGTGTTCTGTTTGACAGAAGTTTATTATTCATTTCTTTATAATCAAACAATGAACTGACAGACTCCAACAGACACACGTTCACAGCTGACACAATGTTCGACACACAACAGTGACTGACAACACTAAACGCCAAAGCCATTTTAAACATATGGTCGATATACACAACTAAATAACACAGTAGTAATGCACGTCTCGCACGTGTACTTCGCCAACTTCTGAAACTCTTTGCAAACGCAGATTTAACATTGCCAAATTAAACTCGTTGGGAAAAGTAGTAATTTCAACGCCACCTAGATGGCGTAGGTTATTGGCGCAAAGTATCAGTAGGATTATTGGCGCAAAGGTCCAGCGGCAAGACATTGCCCTTCTGACAATTTCCTGAATGTATACCACACAGACAATTCTCGAAGCAATAGAAATGTTATGTTCCACCCTGATAATACTGTAAATAAAGAAAACAATGGACTGAACCCAAAATATTCATGCACGGTTATTTAGCTAAAACTTTTTGGGAATACAATAAATTCTGCATTAAAATCGAAATAGTAACAATTGTTATCAAAATCTGTCATCACATAATAGGGTAAACACAAAATTAAGTGTACGTAACTATACATGTGTGCAAACAATAACCGGTGCACAAAAAATGCATCAAATTTTGCTTTCCTCGGAAAATGTAAGATCTTTCCTGCGTCATATATTAATATATGAACGAATCGGTTCTGATATTAGTTTTATTTTTGCAATCACCTCGAAGTTACATGTAGAGGGGTTGAAAAATATTCAGCTAACGGGATTTGAAAATTTTGAAGCAGGTTTTTGTGAAACATAAAACCTTGCTTTGATATCTGCCGATTGTAATTTTTCTCCATATCTGCTACACTGTCGCGCTAGGCAGACAAGCCACTGTAATTCGTAATGCTTTTCATCACTCAACACGAGGGCGAATCCAGGGGAGGATGGGGGGAGGGGGGGCGCTATGGGACTACAGCTCCCTCCCAAGAATTGCACCTGTTTCTTGGTAACAAAAAATTTTAAAAAAATTCTGTGCAACACAGCTTTCAGACCTAACAATCTCATCATTGTAGTTGGTAATGTAACAGATTAAGAAAACACCATCATTTAATCTAGAGAATTTGAAGTCGACCTGGTGATTCAATATTTCTATGAGCTCTGCCCCTCCCCCTCCTCTACCTGTCCAAAATCTTGTATTTGACTCTGACTAAACTTCTAAACTTGTTTTGTATGCATTTTCTTCCATACACCGACAGCAGTTTCCCAGTGTCCTGCCAGTTAATTGACGGCTGCAATTTGGTATATAGTCTGTTCACAAATAGATGAACAAATTCAGAGGTGATGCCAGAAGCAGAGAAAGCAAGCTCCGCCAATTGACTGCCAGCATATTAGCTGCAGAAAGGTGCTTTCATCAAGCAGTGCTGGCACTACACCTGTGCTCACATATCAATCTATGCCACAAGCAACACCAGGTTCTGATGTTTTCCCAAAACTATCTTGGCAAAAATTGTGAATTACTCTCACACAACTGAAGATTGTCCTTTTTGTATGCATCTGATTTTCTCATTGGCTGAGGGAGTGGATTGAACGACTCTTTCTTCAGCTCGCAGCAGTCAGCTACATTATTATTTTGCTAGCACTAACCCCTTCTCCAAGAAGTGGAAAGATTATCTGGCCCTGCCTTTGATGGGTAGTTGCCAATGGTTGCATTTCGTGAAAATTAGACTATGTATTACTGCATTCTAAATTTGGTAACACTTTTTCATAAAGAACTACATCATCTACCAAATATATGACATTGCAACTAATGCATTCTGAGTCACTGAAACAGAAATTACTTTTTTTATTATTTTTATTTATGGTTCATCCACCCTTACACATTTGCATGTAGCTCACGCACGTAAGTTTTAAAACAACTTTTACGTTGGGGACTGGCGTGTTCGAGAAAACATGGTTACCAGTTTATAGCAAAACATACTAATACTACGTTATTACTGTGTCGTTTACGACATATGGCTGGATAGACTGCACCAAAAATTACCAAACTGATATATGTAAAAAATATTTAACAATACAAGAAATTATAACATTAAGCATTTTACTATACATACATTTAATCTGCTTTTGACAATTGGCTTTTCTGAAAGATTCACTAGTTTTGGAGATAGTTCTGTAAATCCATTCATTGTCTTCACAGCAAAAAAATTCCTGTATGGAGTAGAGCAGACTTAATTTTATGTCCCTTGAAATTTTGTTCTTGAATCTCTCCCGTGACAGGACCTGCACTTCTATGGGTAGTAATCCAAACATTTTCAGAGCAATGATCAGAAAGCTACCTCTTATTTTGGACACTCATCAGGTTGGTATGTTTATGCTCTCTTTGTTGCAGGTGTTGTTATCATGTCTGTCATGTCCCTTGCTGAAAGAATCTAGATTTTTCTTAATGTAAAGGATACACAAAAATACATAATGACTATAAAAGTTATTATTCCCAATTTTCCGAATAATGGTCTGCAGTCCTCATGTCTCCTACTCTATGTTATGATCTTTATTGCTTTTTTTCTATTTTTTTGAGTAGTAATGCTTTCTTGCAACTTATGGAGTGACCCCAGAGTAACAGGACATGGCCAACTTGGCTGTGAAACAATGAATAATATCCTGTTAGGAGATACTGATCAGTTATCACGTTTCAATTTTCTAAGTGGGGAACTGGGAGGCTATTTCGGTTAGAGCCTCTCAGGAAACTACTGAAAGGGCGTCACTCTAAAAGGACTCAGGAACAACACAAGAAAGAAGACATAGAAACAGTATTGTAGTTGTAAATTGTTGAAGGTCTGTTGGAAAAGAACCAGAGCTCCAGATGCTAATAAAATGCACTGAAGCTCAAATTGTTATAGGTATGGAAAGCTGCCTAAAGCTGGAAACAAGTTCAGCCGAAAATTTTACATAGGACCTAACCAGGTTCAAAAAGGATAGATTAAACACCGTTGATGGTGGTGTGTTTATGGTTCAGAAGTAGCTAACATTGCAGTGAATTTGAAGTAGATAATCCCTTCAGTTAGTAGGGTAGAGGTTATACTTGGCAACTGGAATAAACTAATAACTGGTTCCTTTTAGCGACTCTCCCATCTCAGATGATACAGTTATTGAATAGTTCAAAGAAAATTTGGGTCTTTTTGGAAGTAGGTACCCCACTCATACCATTATAGGTGGTGGTGACTGCAATCTGCTGTCAATATGTTGGTGAAAATACACGTTTAATGTCTGAAGTAGACACAAAACGTTGTTTGGAATAGTTCTGAATGTGTTCTCAGAAAATTATTTTGAACAACTAATTCAGGAGCCCACTCGAAATGCAAATGATTGCAAAAACATACTTGACCCATTATCAACAAATAATCCTGAACAAATAGGAAGCATCATGATGGACACAAGGATTAGTGACCACAAGGTTGTTGTAGGGAGACTGAATACCATGAAATCCAAATTCACCAAAATGAAATGCAAAATACATACATTTAAAAAAGTAGTTAAAAATTCGATTGACACCTTCCTAAAAGACCGCATCCACGCTTCCAATCTGAATATGTAAGTGTAGACCAGATGTGGTTTAAACTCAAAGAAATAGTATTGACAGCTATTGAGAGACAAGTACAATTTAATAAGAGACAGTACCAATCCCCCACAGTACACAAACAAAGTCAGAACACTGTTGCAGAAGCAACGAAAAAAGCATGCCAAATTTAAACGCAAAATCCCAAGAATGGAGAAGCTTTGCAGAAGCTCGAAATGTAGCATGAACTCAAATGCGATATGTTTTCAGTACTTTCCATATTGAAACTCTGACTCGAAATTTGGTAGAAAATCCAAACAGATCCTGGTTGTATGTGAAGTACATCAGCAGAAAGACACAATCAATCTCTTCACAGCGCGATAACAATGATGGTGTTACTGATGACAGCTTCCCTAAAACATGGTTACTAAGTACGGTTTTCCAAAATTCTTTCATGAAAGAAGACAAAGGAAATATTCCAGAATTCGAACCAACAACAGTTGCCAACATAACTAACCTAGAAGTACATATTCTGAGTGTAGCAAAGCAGCCTAAACCATTTAATAAAGGCAAGGCCTCTGCCCCTGATTGTACACCAGTCAGGTTGCTCTCAGATATGCAACAGCTACATATTTAGCAATCATATACAACCACTAGCTCGTCAAAAGATCCGTACCTAAAGACTGGAAAGTTTCAGAAATCACACCAGTACCCAGAAAGGAAACATGAGTAATCCACTAAATTTCAGACCCATATCGCTAACGTCTATTTGCTGTAGGATTTTGGAATATATTCTGTGTTTGAACATTATGAGCCATAAAAAGCTTAACAAACAATGAAATTCAGTTGAAGTGAAGCCTAAAGGATTTATTGGTGGCCAACTCCTTCTACTCCATTGACGAATTTCTCAGTAGAGCCAACTGATTTGTGTATATATATATATATATATATATATATATATATATATATATATATATATATATATAATCCAACTTCTGCACAATTTCAGTGCAGTAATGTGTTCATTGTAAATAAGTATTGTAGCAATTCTGTTATATGTTGATTACCTTATGAATAAGAAACACATTTTTTATTTTAAATTCAGTGAATTAATACAATCTTAGTGAATGAGTGTTTGTAAAATGATTCTTTCATATAGTGTTCATTAAAAAAATGACGATCATTCCACTTGGGACCTGTGAAGGATAAATTAGCTTATTTGTTTCAGTTGTAAATACTTGTCATGTATTATTGTTCTTCTGACATGTTTTACGTCCTGGAGGACCTCCTCACTATGGATCAGTTGAAATGGAAGTAAATCTAATCTAATCTAAAAAAAAAAAGATTTTTTGACAGACAGCCAACATGGATTCAGAACATTTCAGTCCAGTGAAACACAACTAGGTCTTTATTCTCATGAAGTGATGAGTGCTATCGACAGGGGATATCAAATTGGTTCTGTACTTTTATATTTCCAGAAGGCTTTAGACACTGTACCTCACAAGCGATTTCTAATCAAATTCCATATATATGGAGTATCTGTGGCTCGAGTCTCAATCATGCAACTGGATTCGTGATTTCATGTCAGAAAGGTCACAGTTTTTAGCAATTGATGGAAAGTTATTGAGTAAAACAGAACTAATATCTGGCGTTCCCTGAGGAAGTGTTACAGGCCCTTGGCTGTTCCTGATCCACTTAAACATAGGCCTCTTATACTGTCATTTAATGCATAATAAAGTCATCAGACGATCAAAATAACTTGTGAAACGATGTAAACTAGATATCTGTATGTTGCAAGAAGTGGCAATTGACTGTAAATAATGTCAAGCGTGAAGTCATCCACACGAGTACTAAAATGAATCTGCTAAACTTCGGATACATGATATAACACACAAATCTAAAGGCTGTAAATTCTTGTGGATTACAATTATGAATAACTTAAGTTGGAACGATTATGCAGATAATGTTGCGGGTTAATCAAACCAAAGACTACAGTTTATTGGCGGAACAGTTAGAATGTGTAACAGGCCTACTAAAAAGACTGCTTACCCTATGCTTGTACTACTTCTTCTGGAGTATTGCTGTGCAATGTGGGATCACATCAGATAGGGTCGACAAAGGACATTGATAAAGTTCAGAGAAGGCCAGCTCATTTGGTACTCTCGCGAAATAGAGGAGAGAGGACCACAGATATGATATGTGGGTTGGGGTGGCTATCATCAAAACAAAGAGTTTTTGATTGTGGCAGGATCTTCTCATGAAATTTCAATCACCAGCCTTCTCCTCAGAGTGTGAAAATATTTTGTTGGTGCCCACCTATGTAGGAAGGGATGATCATCATAATAAAATAACAGAAACCAGAACTCCCACAGAAAAAGTTATATCTTCGTTTTTTCTTCCTGCTATTTGATAGTGGAACAGTAGAGAAATAGTTTGAAGATGGTTCAATGGACCCTATGCTACGAACTTATCTGTGAATTGCAGAGTATTCACGTAGTCTTAGATGCAGATGTATATGACTCACTACAGTTTTTCACACACGTGCACGTGTGGTCTTGCCAAGGGAGTTTGCTGTACACTATGAACCACAGAAGTTTCAAGACACCTACATAGTTTAGGTGTCCTTTGTCACTGAGACTACATATCAATGTTTGCGTTTTTTCTCCATTTATTTTAATTTTATTTATAACAAACCATTCTTTTGTAACATCAAATAAAACATCTGCTTCTTCTTGAGACTTGCTGGCATTGATACTTCGTGAATAAAAAGTTGCCCCAACTGCAAACTGGAAGAACTGTCCATGAGAGCTTAAGTCATTTACAGAAACTAAGGACAGGAGGGGCCTGGTAACTGTCTCTGAGGCACGCCGTATTCCAACTTCCATTCACATTGTAGCCTTCCTTGGACTGTATAATGCCTTCTGGTTTCCCAGGTAAGATTTGAGTGTTGCCAGAACAGTGCCTCCAAATCCATACTGACTGATTTAGTTTAGAAGGACCTAATGAGGAATGCAGTCACACACCTTACTAAGGCCACCAGGTCGCAGCTAAAGATTTTTCCCCTTCAAAACTGTGCTTTATCCCAGTATCCAGATCTAGTGTTGTCGCTGTTGTAGATTTCCCTTTCCAGAAACCATGCTATATATCTGAGAAGATTTCATTAATTGCAACATAATTTGAGACTGGTTTTTTCACTACAGTCTAAACGGCTTTAGCAAAAATGGGAGTTATTGGGATTAGTCTGAAGCTTGCGTCATTTTTATTATCTGGTACTGCCCTTGCAAGTTTCATAAGGCCCAGAAATACTGTGGTTAATGGTTCAGCAACATCAGTGATAGTTTCCATGAGGATGTTGGCAGACGTCCCGTATACATCCTGACTGTCAGAAGGCCTATAAGATTTTGCTATCTTTATTATTTCGTTTTTTTATAATTTCCTCCAGTCCATCATGGTGTGCCTTTTCTCATTTGTTACATCAGCTGCACAGTCTATATTCAAGTCAGGGATTTCACTCATAATGTTACTTACAATATCAATAAAATAATTGTTGAAGCCATCTGGACTACATAGGTTTAATGGGGAGGTGGGTTTTTTCCTGTCTTTGTTGACCAGGAACCAGGCTGACTTGCATGGGTTGTCAGTTCCTTCAATGAACCTATAACTGCTTTTTTTGCTAAACTATATGCAGCCAAATAAACAAATTCATACATATAAATCAAAGAAGACTACCCAAGAACAAACATATAATTTCTCAAAATAAGGTACAACCAGTGACATGAAGCAATTGGTAACTGAAGTCCTTAGCATTGTTTTCAAATTCTTCAAGCCTTTTCTTAGAGTCACTTTTGGATATTGTTTCTGAGGACATTTAGTGAGACCTGATATATATCTGCAGCCACATCTCAAACTTTGGCTTATCACTAAGCTCTAAATCTAATAGCAATGCTGGTTGATATCCTGTATAACAGTACCTCCTTTACAGTTATTAGTGTGGTACTGAGTCTAAGGATTTTAGAAAATCTAGAATATTGAATGCACATGATTACTCCCATTTGTTGCTTTTAAGAAATTTTTCCAAAACATATACTTGTTCTTGCAGCATGGATAATGTTGGTTTTCCAGTGGGTTATTAAATTTAACCTTAAAATATGTTCTACAATTCCGCTACAATTGGAAATAAATGATAAAGGTTGGCACTTATGGTGCCCAAGTGTGGTGCCTTTCTCTCTGGATAGACATAACCTCTGCTGTTTTTCAATCACTTGGAATAGTTCTCTGTTAAAGAGATCAATGCTAAATTATTAAAATTCGTTAACAAAATCTAATGGAAGACAACAGAACTTTCTTTGTATCTAGAGATTTTGATTTGTTTCATTAATTTCCTCTGCTTTATGGCAATAATCGTTTTTGTCATGGTACAACGAAATAGTAATGGCAATATTCGTTCATTTTCTTTGGTTGATCGCTATTAGTTCTAGTGATATCTACTGTTTTATCATAATAGATGTAGATGTAAGATACTCATTTTTGTAGTGGCATAACAAAATAATTATGGCAATATTCTTTAAGTTTCTTTTGTTGATCACTCTTAGTTCTAGATTCATAATACTAATAATGCTCAGTCAATGAGTACATTTTATAGTGGTTAATTGTGTTACTTTCCTATTCTGTATTATCTGTTGTTCATCAAGTACACTCTCTTTCCAAGCATTTATCCCAGCTTGTTGGGTCTGCTGTGTTATCAACAGATTTGGCAGGGTTAGTTTGTGGGGTGGCCAGATACCCTTCCTGTCACCACCCACAAATGATGGTGATGACAATGATGAGGAAATGGTGAGGACACCACAAAAGCAAACACCCAGTCATCTTGAGGCAGATGAAAATCCCTTACCCTGCAGGGAATCGACCCCAGGACCCCGAGCTTGGGAAGTGAAAATGCTACCGCGAGACCAGAAGCTGCCGCCTGCTGTTCATCTAAGACTATACTGACAAAATTAAACTTTCAGTGCACTTAAATTAAATGTAGCTTTATTTTATTCAGTTCGAATAGTCACTGTAGACACCCATCCAGAGAAGAAACTGAAGATTTTACAGAGAACCGCTTATTACTGAAATGGATATTTACCAGTTACACTTCAGAAGTTAGAGAAAAATTTCAACTATTCAGCAACATATCAGGGATATTGCAGTTGAATTAGTGATGAGCAAGACAAAAATTCCTACACACCACTTCTAAAATTGTATTCAGGAAACCATACTGCCATGAAGAATATCACACCATAAGCAGTGTGGCTGGTCATGATTCAGTTGTGAATCTTAACAGCCAATCTACAAAATGTTACTGAAATGAGATATCAGCACTACTGTAAAATGGATTCACAGATGAATCTGCCAAACAAAAGGTAAGATAATTTGATCTTGATCAGAAACATGATGGAGCATAATGTTTTGGATGCTGGCGAAAAATTGATCAAACTTTGGAAAATCTGTAATCAGCAAAACAGTTGCTCTTCTAGTCATAATCTGTAATGCTGATCTGAAGCATTTCTACATCCCTGTCACTTGCCCTCCCTTTCAATATAACTGCAGTATCCCATATGTCCATATGTTGGACAGACTGTCTTATACACTTCTGTTTAGGCATGCTTCTCAATTTATTTGCTTCCATTATCGCCCCATCCACGATTTTCAGCAGTAATTGGCCAAAGAAACATCTGAAGAACCAGTGGCTGTTACACTATCTCTCTGGAATACAACTTTGTGTCAAAAGCATACAGGCTTCAAAACTAATGAAGCTGTACATTATCAAAAACACTTTTTAAAAATTCCAAGAAATGTTTACTATTTTTTTAAGATTGCCAAAACTCGTTCATGAAACATTGTGCTGGTAATGCTCGCAGTATACTACCGGAAAAAAATCGCAACACCAAGATGATGTCTATTCAAATTTCACTCCAGTAGCATAAGAGTGGCGCTAGTAATGCCATTATGAGGATGCAAATCAGGGCTGCTTTAAATGTATCCTGTAGTGATTGTCAGGATCAGTACCTTGAGCTTGTATATGGTGAGTTGACGTTAGTCACGAATGTCTTTAAGGCGACAAAGACCCGAAAATCAACACCTCACTAAGTTTGTACAACGTCATGTAATGGCGCTGTGAGAACCTGGCTATTCCTTCTCCAAATCTGTAGAAAGACTTAGCAGGAATGCTGCCACTACACATGATTGCTGGCAGCAATGCTCACAAGAATGTACAGTTGCAAGAAGATGGTTCAAATGGCTCTGAGCACTATGGGACTCAACTGCTGAGGTCATTAGTCCCCTAGAACTTAGAACTAGTTAAACCTAACTAACCTAAGGACATCACACACATCCATGCCCGAGGCAGGATTCGAACCTGTGACCGTAGCGGTCTCGCAGTTCCAGACTGCAGCGCCAGTTGCAAGAAGACCGGGCTCCAGACGGCCACATTGCACTACCAAGAGGGTGTTCTATGTATGGCTATGGGGCACCACACTGCATGTGGAGCAGCAATTTGAGCAGCAGCGACACAACTATTACAAACTGGTTCTTCAAGGTCAGCTTCGAGTCAGGCATCATGTAACATACATTCCACTGACCCCAAACCACTGATATCTGCGACTTTAGTGATGTCAAGTGAGAACCCATTGGAGGGCGGGATGGAGGTATGTTTGTTTTCTGATGAAAAACTGAGTCTGCCTTGGTGCCAGTGTGTTGATTTGAAGGTGCTCAGTTGAAGGCCTGCAACCAAACAATTTGCGTGATGCACTCACAGGATCTTGAGTTATGGCCTGCCGTGTGGTTTCATGTGACAGCAGGAGTGCTGTCAGCGTTAATTGTGCCTGGACTGGACTGACATCCAGCACCTGTACGACAAAATGCATGCACATTTGCATGCAATAGTTACAACACTTATTAATATAATAAAATTTCACATTTTTAATGGCTTATCTCGCCCTTACATTAACATGTGACCTTGCAGCGTCAATCGCTTAACTAGGTTACCTAGGCCAATCCATTCCTGAAATTTTACTACTCTACATTCGTTATTTTTTGTGTTGCGGTTTATCTTTTAGTCACAGAGTCTGATGGTCAACATGGCGAGTTGCATTTTAATCACACCCTGTGTGAAACACAATTTATTAGAGATCTCTTAAACTGAAAGTTGTTTCCTATTACTGGAAAATATCACAAGATGCACACACATAGGACAAGCACAGCATATATTAAATACATCAAATTTTGAGTCATTAATGATCATTATCATGATTTTAAAAATAACTTAAATAGATAACTACTAGTCCCTTAGTCCTCATAAGGCATTCAAACACAAAGATGCATGATGTGTTATTACCATATGAAAATACCTCCTAAATTCGTCAAAAGAGTAATTGCCAACATAGACACATAGATTACCGCTATATTATCAAATTTTAATTTTCTATTGACCTTAGAGATATCAAATTTGAAGACAGCTGACTTAGGACAAAAAGTATTGAAGTATAAGCAAAAGATATCAATCTGAATAAGAATGAAATTAAGGTTCCATTGAATTTCATTCTATCCGAAAATATCTTTCATTAACATAAAAAATGCTACATATCATGTTAAAAAGAAATGCTTTAACGAAATTAATCGCAGAGTATGACTCACATAACATATGAGTCACTTGATGTGAGCAAACAAACATTTACACACAATCTGCACATTAGCAATAAAGTAATGTTTGCATCAGTATAACTTATAGATGCTTGTGGCATGGGCTGCAGTGGTTGGTGGACGTCAGTTGTTGGTTGGAACAGCGATGCAATGTAACTTGGTCCCACAGATATCTGGCTTTAGCCGGAAATTCTGCCAGAGTCTTGTCTAGGGAATGATCTCTCTTGATTCAGCAAGAAGAATGATATTGATGAAGTAATCAGTATCGGTAGCCACCATCGAAATTCACGTAGAACGTGGCAGTTAGGTGCCTGTGATAATCATCACCCAACCTTAAGTAGCTTTTGGAAACGACTTGACCACAGCAGGATGTTTCTGACTTATTGAAATTATTGCAGTGTCAGAAGGTTCTCATTATTCTCTGCACAGTGAGCGTTGCTGATGCAGGCTTTCTCCAAAGTTTAATCTTGAAATCGGTCAGCAGATTTGCTCAAGCAAATGTATCTCAAGAAGTGAATGAGTGTCTGGAGGCCACAGCACAATGGCCATCATGTCACATTCCACATTGCATTTCAAATGGCGGCATTCACACAGACCGTCTATGGTGGATCAAGTCAGGTCACCTCAATGTTTCTCAAGAAGAAAGTTTTAGCTATGTTATTGTCTACTAGCGTCAGAAGTTAATCTATTTTCACTACAGTTATTCATGTTATACTAGTGGATATCATGCTCCTGTACCTTTGTAACTTTTATTTTATTATTTTGTATTGTTTTCATGACAAAAATGTTCCATGACGGCTTGGATATTTTTACTATTAAATGTTCTTCCACAAGCGAGGTCAGATTTCTGAAAGTAGAAAATACTCTGTATGTAAATGAGAACATAAGGTGATGAAACAGTTTTAATTAAATAACATTTTAAATGAAAAAGTCAGTTCTAATTAAGAAGAAATACAATTTGTGATGTTATTAATTACATAAGGAGAAAACATAATTGATAAGATAAACATTGTTTGTAGTCAGAATGAGATTTTCACTCTGCAGCAGAGTGTGCACTGATATGAAACTTCCCGGCAGATTAAAACTGTGTGCCGGACTGAGACTTGAACTCGGGACCTTTGCCTTTTGCAGGCAATTGCTCTACCAACTGCGCTGATATGAAACTTCCTGGCAGATTAAAACAGTTTTAATCTGCCAGGAAGTTTCGTATCAGCACACACTCCACTGCAGAATGAAAATCTCATTCTGGGAACATCCCCCAGGCTGTGGCTAAGCCATGTCGCTGCAATATCCTTTCTTTCAGGAGTGCTAGTTTTGCAAGGTTCCCAGGAGAGCTTCTGCAAAGTTTGGAAGGTAGGAGACGAGGTACTGGCAGAAGTAAAGCTGTAAGGACATGGCCTGAGTCGTGCTGGGGTAGCTCAGTTGGTAGAGCACTTGCCCGCGAAAGGCAAAGGTCCCGAGTTCGAGTCTCTGTCCGGCACACAGTTTTAATCTGCCAGGAAGTTTCATTGTTTGTCGTGTTTGTATGTATATATTTCTCTTAACCAATAAAAATCGATGTTTTGAAATGTTGTATCACTTTTCATCACTTTACCACACAACACGGATCAAGAACATGAGTTATGATGTTTGGTTTGAGCTCTAATAAACTCCTACTTTTTGTATCAAGAATGGTAACTCATAACCTCACTGTCACTGTTTGGTGCTGGGCTACACAAACTGGTGTGACATGGCGTGGCATGACGCTACGTCCAGTGTCAATACGCCCAGAAATAAATGTGATGTGACGTGATGTTCTAGTGTGACTCGGCCTATACTCAGCAGATTAAATTAATCATCAGAATAAGATGAACAAACTGATGAAGGTAAATCAGACTGTTCTGCTCGAGTGCAGAGACGTTAAGTTCTCTGATCTATATACATCTATCTCCCCTCTGTTTTATTGCATCTAGTCGGATTTTTTACATTTTTTCACTAAGCACAAGCTTTGTCAACTGGTTTTACCATCGCTGTCCCACACTTATTTTATCTATGCACCCTATTTAAAAATCGTCTAATGGTATTTTTTAACTCAAAAAGCATACTCACCAGCGGTTTTGCTGCTTGTTTATGAGGATAAGCAGTGTTGTCAGGTGAACTGAAAAGAGACTGCTTGGTTCACTGTATATCTCAAGAATCTGTTGACTCTTCATTGCACTGAATTCTTGGACGTCCATCTCACGTTTGAATCGTCTACATCTGTGATGGTGTCACCAGGAGATGATTATGGAACATTAAGAATAGCAGGCTGTTGTCCAGGGTTTAAGAATTTCTGATGTGTACCAACGCTGTCGGGTGTGGCCGGCACTTGGATTGGTGTCCATCCAGGTCGCCATGCACCGTTGCCATTTTTCGGGATGCACTCAGCCTCGTGATGCCAATTGAGGAGCTACTCGACCGAATAGTAGCAGCTTCGGTCAAGAATACCATCATAACGACCGGGAGAGCTGCGTGCTGACCCCACGCCCCTCCTATCCGCATCCTCCACTAAGTATGACACGGCGGTCGGATGGTCCCGGTAGGCCACTCGTGGCCTGAAGACGGAGTGCTAAAAAAAAGTGTTGTATACCAGAGCAGTTTTTGCAGGTGGTTCACTGTTAGGTGCACTTCACCTGCTGATTACTGTGAATGTGGGGCTGTATGTAAGACCAGGTTCACACGCACACAATTAAAGTGACACAACAGCAACAGGCACACTACAGTGGCACCACAGCAGCATGTTCAAATAGCCAGTTTTCAGTGGTCTCACTCACAGACGACATTTTTGTCATGCCACAAAAAGTGCACCTTGGTTGTACTTTGTGACACTATTTTCCTTTCCCCACTATTGAACAGCACTGTTCAACCGTTAACTTTCGGCTGAATTTCGAAGCACCATCACTGTATTTTGGTTTTCATGCTTGTAATTTTTTCGCGCGCGCGCCTGCGCCTGTGTGTGTGTGTGTGTGTGTGTGTGTGTGTGTGTGAGTGTGTGTGTGTGTATGTTTGGGCGTGTGTTTTACATGAAACTGTGAATGACACTCAGGGAAACATCTCCATTTGGGATGTATGTATCGCAAAAGCCAAAATAAGAAACATTCACAATGCTTACAACAATAAACATAACGAAATGTTAAAATGTCGTAAGAGTGCTGCATTTCAGGTCTAACTGGCACCCAAAAACACTGATTTCTGAAAATGTATGGCTGTATGTAACATAAACCATACTTTAAGAGCTTGTCCCTTTCTTGTATGAGTGTTTAAAAAATCCTGAATTTTGTTTAAAATATATGTGAGATACTTTGTAAAATTTGGATAAAATTAATGCTATTACTGTACTTCTTGATACAAAAAAATGTAGTTATCATACAACAAAATAACGGTGAGTATGGTTTCATTCTGTATGGTGACTACCAACCAATTCTGACAACATGTTGTGTGTATTTGGTCTTATACTAAACTGTTAATGCCCAGAACAATGACAAAGCGGTTTTTATTTTAAATAGGAACAATTTATCAACCATCTACATCCACAGTTGTTGGTAGTTAAAGATTTTGTCATTACACTTATGAGCACACAGTTTTAATTTATGTTTTGAATAAAATACGATATTTCTACAATCCAAAGATGGAAACGATTTATATATGAGTAAGTGAGTATTACCAAACAATTAGTGAAAGGTGGTTTGTAGCTTCACAGCAGGCTACTTAATTCTATGAATGGTGAAATTACAATACTGGCAGTATATTCAGTTTCTAGTACTGGCTCTATAAGTGGTCTTAAACACCTGTGCATTGGATTTGAGAAAGGAAATAACAAGATTTCTGGAGGCAATACAACTTCAGCTTGGTTATAGTTGTCAATAAAGGAACATGAATATCTAATCACCAACTATAATTCAGTGTCTTTTTGTGTTCTTGCACAAAACATAACTCCAAAATTCAGTATGGAATAACTTTAAAATTTCATTTTACTGAACTGGTGTCAGATGCAAGAATGAAGATATTAACTTTGAAATGCATCTTTAGGGCATCATAAGAGGCGTCCAACACATCACACAAGATATTTAAAATTTTACTTTTTGGGACTGATATAAATATTGGAGGGTGATTGGTAATTGCTAGTAGTCAAATATCGAAGTGTCGCTTGAACGAGAGCCGTTCAATAAGCAATTTTTTGCTTGGTGAACTGTGGTTGAAAAATACGAATTTGTTCTGGTACATCATGGAATATTCCCACTTCAGCCCCTACAGTTTCATGAAGTGACGATAGGTGGCTCTGCTATATATAATCTTAAAAATAGCGTCTTTAAGGGAGATGTGTTCCAAACAGAGAGCTGTCATCGAGTTTCTTTGGCAGAAAACCAGAGCATTGCAGATATTCAAAGGCGCTTACAGAATGTTTAAGGCGACTTGTCAGTGAAATAATGCTTGGTGAGTTGTTGGACGAGGCGTCTGTCATCATTGCAGCAAGGTCAAGCAAAGCTGTCCGATCTGCTTCATACTGGGTGCCTGCATGAAGCTGTGGCTCCTGCAACGTTGGAACGTACATACACTCTCATTTGAGGTAATTAATGGATCACAATCAAACACCTCGCTGTAGAAGTTGGTGTCTCTGTTGGTAGTATTGACACGCTCGTCCACCGGATGGGGTACTCAAAAGGTGCCTGGCCACTTGGTCCCTCATTGCAAACAGAAGACCATAAAGAGCAACAAAGGGCAATCTGTACGGAATTGCTTGAACATTATGAGACGGATTGTAAAAATTTCTTGTCGAACATCTTCACGGGCAGTGATACTTGGGTTCATCATTTCGAAGTAGAAACAAAATGGCAAACCATGGAGTCGCGCCTCGTCCTTCTGGGACTCTGAAGGAGTTATTCTGTTTGATGTGCTCCCTCATTGTGCTATGATCAGCTCTGAAGTCTTCTGGGACTCTGAAGAAGTTATTATATTTGGTGTCCTCCCTCATGGTGCAACGATCAGCTCTGAAGTGTATTGTATTACCCTCAGGAAATTGAAGAAACGGCTTCAGTGTGTTTGTTGCCACAAATATGAAACGAACTTCTCCTTCTCCGTAACAATGTAAGGCCTCATATGAGTCTGCACACCCAAGAGAATGTCACAAAACTTCTTTGGACTGATCTTCCCCATCTACCCAAGCCCAGATCTCACATCTCCAGACTTCCCTCTCTTTGTCCCAATGAGGGATGCCCTCCATGGGAAGCAGTACATGGATGATGTGTCGCTTATTGGTGCAGCAAGGCGTTGGCACCGACGTCGACTATTAGAGTGTTACCATACAGACATACAGGCCTCCCCAGTAAGGTGACGTAAGGCCGTCGCACTGAACGAAGATCATATTGAAAAATAGGTTTTTGTAGCCAAAAGAGTAGGGGAATAATTTCATGTATTGGCATCCTGAATAAAATCAACCTGCTTTTAGGGAAAAAAAAGTGTTACATTACTTACGTCCCCTGCAGTTTTGCTCAAACAAGTGCTGCGTCCGTAATGTTAGCATAAGGTTTTTTAATAGTGTTCAGTACACAGCTCAGGTAACCGAATTTTATTTTTGACATTCAGAAACGGTTCATGAACGAATTTTCGTCTTCAGTTGATAGTGTGTATTTGTTGCTCAATCGACTAATTTTTTAATTGGTAAACCATTGTGTGTTAGAACCCGCAGGTCTTATAGACTGTCTTGTTAGGCGGGCGGCCTAACTACAAGGGGCCCGTACTGACGAGATTTATCAAGATATGAGTAGGTGGGATGTTTGGGATGGGTCATTCATACTGACCCAACAGGTTTCTTTTTTGCTGTCATGTGCTTTATTAAAATAAAGGATACAGCTCTATGTCAACAGTTCAGAGGATGTACCACGAGGAGGGATCTGCTCCAAAGACGTTGCAGTAGACTTAGCAGTAGTATGAATACGAATAATCGCAACAGTCAACCAACACTCACCGACAGAATTGTCAGTTACAGATAAAGTAAAATCAAAACGACCTCCTCGAAAAACAGTCTGTCCTTTCAACACATCAATCAAAACAGAAGAACTGACGTTCATGTTATACGCAGTCGCCACATCCAAAATAGATTTGTAAATAATAGGCTTCCATCGGAAGACACGATGTATCCTGCGACGAGGCAAGCTGCCGACTATGCTCCAGCTACCGGAAAAACGCTATTTATAGACGACACGTCACCCAAGGTCACGGACTTAGAATAATTTCGACTTCGGCGGTGCGCTTATCCCGCCATCGCGCTGAGGAGTTCTAGTCAGCGCGACGGTTGGGCGCGGCTCGGAGGCGTCCAAACAGGCGGGCGGCCCAACTACAAGGGGCCCGTACTGACGAGATTCATCAAGATATGAGTAACTGGGATGTTTGGGATGGGTCATTCATACTGACCCAACAGGTTTCTTTTTTGCTGTCATGTGCTTTATTAAAATAAAGGATACAGCTCTATGTCAACAGTTCAGAGGATGTACCACCACTTTATTACATACTATTATATACAGTCATATCGCCAACTATTTTACATTTCATATCAACACCTCTACCACGGACAAAGACACAGATATTATCATCATGAGACAGTTTACAAGACCTACAGGTTCTAACACACAATGGTTTATCAATAAAAAAAAAATCCATTTTCGTAGCCATCTTTAGCGTTTTCTTTTCTTTGCATCTAACTCTTTTCTCAGTTCAAACGCCACAATATAAGCTTCTACATATAGTTTACTCATCATCAGCTAGTGCTCATGTCATGCTGAAAGCTTTACAACCACGAAGAATTTGTGGTTTCCTGTGCAAATGGTAGGTCACAGGCCACTACAGAATGCCATGAGATGTCGCATCACTTTACTTGTGTGTGTGTGTGAACTCAGCTTAACATGAATTTCAGCACATCTTCAATGTTGATAAAATGGAATCCAGTAATCTGTGGTGTCAATAATATGTACTTATTACAGCAACCGTTAAACAGAGAGAAGTAGTTAGAATTATGAATGCATTTCAGACAAGTGCAATTGAGTGCACAAATTGACATGGCAGAAATTCGCAGCCAGAGTCAAAGTTAGACACAATATTGACGCAAATGAAATGCAACATGGTATGTTTCCTCTTTACATAGAGAAAATGGAAGAGGAACATGTAAGCTGTTCTCAGTGTAGCTGTATTTTCATTACTGTAAGGGCATAGGTTCGATTCCATATTAAGTTACAAAAGATTTTTTTCTATTTTTGCCTTGGTATAAGAGACCCACACAATACAGAAAACATACTTTTACTCTGATAATGTGCAGTTAATCTTCCACAGCTCATGTGACCGATTTTAGGCAGTGAATTAGAAAGAGTCACTTTTGCCTTCAAGTATCACAAATCTTGCAACACTGTGCACTGTTAGCCCACCTATATGAGATGGCCCTGAAATCTGCTAACAGTTACCTAATAAATAATAATAATAATAATAATGATAATAATAATAATAATACCCATAATAGTAATAGTAGCAGTAATATACTACTAATAAATTAATTGAATCACAGACTAGCAGAAGAGTTAAGATTATCAACGGGTTATTATTCATTCTACAAAACAGTAGCAGTAAGAACAATGAGGCTTTCTTGTGATATCGTTATATTACTGAATTCTGGAAAGCGAGGCTACACCTGATGACCCACCAGTTTCTGTGTGCATTAATACACCGATCTGGGACCACTCAAAAATAACTCTTGTAGAGCGGTTAATCGTGACACATATAGTTTTGTATTATCATTCATGTTGTTTCTTCCTGAATATCATCTTGACAGTGCATTGGGTGTTAAGTATCACAAAAGAATTCAAAATATAAATCTTCTGCGCCACACGTCTTGAATGAAAGACATATAATAACATGGACATTTCTTTGGACTAAGAGCGAGCAGGATTACATTCGTGAAAACACAGCTGTGTGTAATTAATTAGTATCAGACTGTTTGAATGATAATGCAAATGATATGCATTATGGTTATCAGTATCTGGATATTGCACTATTTTAAGTATACTGTTATATTATCCTGTAATTATTTCATTAAGTGAAGTCTATCTTCAGTTTTATGGAATACCATTAATTCTTTTTGTGAAAACAAAAAAGTATAAGCAAGAAGCGTTTAGTATCAAAATTAGTTGTTCTGTACAAATTCTGCAATAAATCTACCTCAAAAATGACTTCGAACGTTGTGCATAATTCATATGATGTGAATATGAAGTTAGTATACGCAATGAGTGCAATAGGAAAAGGAAAAAAAGGCTGTTCAAATATTTTGTGGTTTGATAGACCTTCCTCTTCCTCCCAGTAGGTTCAGGAAGTAATTAAAAGTACTTTCAGGTGCCATGAACGGTTGTGGTTAAAGCATCTACAAAACATGAACTGTAAATATTAGTGGAAGCAGGGACATATCTGTTACACTTGATGGGACATGACAACATCGAGGACATTGTTCCTTGAATGGTGTTGTAAGTGCTACTTCTCTGGAGAATGAAAAAGTTGTTGATGTTGAGTGCTTGTCTAAGTACTGCCACATCTACCATGGTAACACTGAAGAACATATTGAACTTCAGTGTTCTAAGAATTATGAAGGTTACAGTGGAGGTATGGAGAGTGATGGAGCACTAAAAATATTTCAGAAGTCGGTGCCCATTTATAACGTTAGATATATGAAGTACCTAGGCGATGGGGACTCTAAAGCTTTCAATAAAATTAATGAGCTCAATGTTTATGGTGATACCTTGTTAACTGTAGTGCTGTGGACATGTTCAAAAGGGGATGGGTGCTAGATTGAGGAAGCTACGAAGAGAAATGAAAAGAAAGTTGCTATATGATGGAAAAATGTCTTTCTGGCCAACTCAGATTGACAGAAACTGAAATAGACCTTCTTCGGAGTCATTATGGACTGGGCATTAAACGAACTGCACCTCTGAATGATGTTACAGCAATAAGAAAAGCTGTATGGCCCATCTACTTTCATAACTTCTACACAGATGACCACACTGTTCACAGACTTTTCCCTAAAGGAGCAGAATCTTGGTGTGGTTACCAAAAAGCAAACAAAAGTGGTCAAATATACCATCATGAGTTTCAACCATTGCATATGGAAAATATTATCCTAAAATGTTTTTGTAGGACTAAATACATTAAAAGGTAGTGTACCAGATGCAGTGATGTGTTTCTATGATGGAGTGATAGGAAGGTTGGAAGTCCTGAGAAATTTAGGTATAAAATGTGGCTATAATATGGAAGATCAATTGCTTGCATGTATCAGACAACGGGTGCATGAAGCTGAAAGATTTGCTCTTCAAGTTACCAAAAAAGCAAGAAGTGCTAAAAGGAATGCCAATAGGAAGCTTGAAGATGAAGAAATGCTGCAGGATGAAGACTATGCTTCAGGAATGTTCCGAGGTACAGTTTAATTGGACTCATATCTTCATTCGCCATTTCCCTCAAGTTGTATTTTTCAGAATTCAGGTACAAATATTTCCTAAAGTTTATAAAGGATTGCTCTAATTTTTTCTGTAACTTGCAATAGTTCATACTTATGTAGTGCACCTAAGCTTTATTCCAGAATCAACTGAATTATAGAAAAAATAACATTTTTACTAGAAAAAATTATAAAAATTAAAATGTAAGATGTGACATTTTTTATTCTTGTATAATACATAATACCCCCCATGAACCATGGACCTTGCTGTTGGTGAGGAGGCTTGCGTGCCTCAGTGATACAGATAGCCGTACTGTAGGTGCTACCACAACGGAGGGGTATCTGTTGAGAGGCCAGACAAACGTGTGGTTCCTGAAGAGGGGCAGCAGCCTTTTCAGTAGTTGCAGGGGCAGCAGTCAGGATGATTGACTGGTCTGGCCTTGTAACACTAACCAAAACGGCCTTGCTGTGCTGGTACTGCGAATAGCTGAAAGTAAGGTAAAACTACGGCCATACTTTTTCCCGAGGGCAAGCAGCTTTACTGTATGGTTAAATTATGGTGGCGTCCTCTTGGGTAAAATATTCTGGAGGTAAAATAGTCAACCATTTGGACCTCCAGGCGGGGATTGCTCAGGAGGATGTTATCAGGAGAAAGAAAACTGGTGTTCTACGAATCAGAGCATGGAATGTCAGATCCCTTAAGTGGGTAGGTAGGTTAGAAAATTTAAAAAAGGAAAATGGGTAAGTTAAATTTAGACGTGGTGGGAATCAGTGAAGCTTGGTTGCAGGAGGAACAAGACTTCTGGTCAGGTGAATATAGGGTTATAAATACAAAATCAAATACGGGTAATGCAGAAGTAAGTTCAATAATGAATTAAAAAAATAGGAGTGCAGATAAGCTACTATGAACAGCATAGTGAATGCATTATTGTAGCCAAGATAGACTTGAAGCCCACACCTACCACAGCAGTACAAGTTTATATGCCAACTAACTCCACAGATGACAAAGAGCTTGAAGAAATGTACGATGTGATAAAAGAAATTATTCAGATAGTTAAGGAAGATGAAACTTTAATAGTCATGGGGGTCTGGAATTTGATAGCAGAGAAAGAAAGAGAAGGAAAAGTAGAAGGTGAATATGGACTGGGGATAAGGAATGAAAGAGACAGCCATCTGGTAGAATTTTGCACAGAGTATAACGTAATCATAGCTAACACTTGGTTTAAGAATCATGAAAGGAGGTTGTATAACTGGAAGAGGCCTGGAGACACTGAAAGATTTCAGATAGGTTATATAATGGTAAGACAAAGATTTAGGAACCAGGTTTTAAATTGTAAGACATTTCCAGGGGCAGATGTGGACTCTGACCACAATTTATTGGTTATGAGCTGTAAATTAAAACTGAAGAAACTGCAAAAAGGTATGAATTTAAGGAGATGGGATCTGGATAAACTGAAAGAACCAGAGTCTGTAGAGAGTTTCAGAGAGAACATTAAGGAAGAATTGACAAATACAAGGGAAAGAAATACAGTAGAAGAAGAATGAGTAGCTTTGAGAGATGAAATAGTGAAGGCCGCAGAGGATCAAGTAGGTAAAAGAACGAGGGCTAGTAGAAGTCCTTGGGTAACAGAAGAGATACCTTTGGTAACAGAAGAGATATTGAATTTAATTGATGAAAGGGGAAAATATAAAGATGCAGTAAATGAAGCAGGTGAAAAGGATTACAAACGTCTCAAAAATGAGACTGACAGGAAGTGCAAAATGGCTAAGCAAGTGGAGAAGGGATGCTTTAGCTATGATACTGAAATTGATAAACATGCTGTCACATAACTGGTTGGTGTTGAAATAACTGTAAAATTGCTAAAACTGTTCACACTATTAACTGTAATGTTTATTATTTCAGTACTCGGTGGTGTCTTTTCCATCTCATCCATCCATTGGTACACTAATGTTTACCACATAATGACTGACTGAAAACTCTTGTTTCAGTTTTGTGGAGGGGTGACACATTCTGGTGATGGCTAGCACCAAAACAGTGATCACGTACATAACT
Source organism: Schistocerca piceifrons (assembly GCF_021461385.2). Classification (NCBI taxonomy): domain Eukaryota; kingdom Metazoa; phylum Arthropoda; class Insecta; order Orthoptera; family Acrididae; genus Schistocerca; species Schistocerca piceifrons. The sequence goes on from NC_060140.1 coordinate 192,632,029, forward strand.
GCAATATGAGGAATCAGTCGAATCGGAATGCAGAGCCATCGGCAGATGAGTTTAAATGTAGAGCTCGTGAATCACCTTTGGACTGCAGTTTGGAAACCCCCACCCCCCCACCCCCACCCACAACGTCGCAAAACTCTTCCAATTTCCTTACGTTGTAACTGACTTTTATTTAAAATCATCTAGTGTGTTATGGTAACACCAGTAATAGAATGATTTACACCATGCAACGTCTGGTTTTCTGCGATAGGTCGTGGATCAGAACGTGTATATATCAGTTTAGAACCTAACACACACCTCGAAGTCGTGGCAGACAAACAAATGTTGGGTGGTGTACAAAGCGTGTTAGAGCAGAAAAAGAAACAATGTTTCAAACAATGAGATAGGGCCACAAGGCGCGTCTCTGGTGAATCGGAATGCAGAGCCATCGGCAGATGAGATTAAATGTAGAGCTCGTGAATCACCTTCGGACTGCAGTATACTCCGCGGGATATAATCATCCTCCTACAGTACAGGTGATGAAACATTAAACTGGTCTGTGCAGTTGATCAGTACCTCTATATTTAATAGGATCGTCACATATATTCGATGCCTGTATGCATACGGTATTTGTTTTCGATATATGGGAGGAGAGAGAGATGCGGTAAAAATCTTATCGAGTTCACTATCGGATGAAGTTATTGGAGCTTTTATAATTCGTAACTTTTGTCTGTTGGATTCTACAGAATAATCAAGACAACATGTTGAGGTAATAGACGTGAATGGCCCCTGAGGGACGCGGATCTGTAGTAGTTGTATGTAGTTTGGGGACGCACCACGGTGCATTAGCAAAAATCGTTGTCCTTCTCCCAGTTCCCGTTTCCACCAAATGGTCGAAACACAGTCCTGTCGCAGTAACACAGCTTAGCCTGTTTCTACATGGGTTGCAGAAAGTGGTAGATATATTTCCCTCCAACTCCTACTCAGTTCTGACTTAAATTGGAACGATCACATGCGTAAAGCTGGAGAAATAGCAGCAGTTGCAAGATGCATGGGGGCTATCTAAAACCAGGTTGGAATTTTACTGTAGCAGATAGGTTCGAGAAAGGTGACTCGTTTCGAGATATGAGAGTGCCGGAAATATGATTCACTAGTGGCTGTGATCAATAAAGGACTAATCCATAGGATCCAACACAGGTATGTACTTGAATGGGAGGACTTGGTTCTAAATCCCAGACAGCAATTCTAGCGAATAGTGTGGCACTAGAGCTCTGAAAAGCTAGTGCACATTTCTTACAACCTCAATCAGCACACCATCCACTGTTTGTGATCCTTCTCAATCAAACATCGTCTATAGCCCAGTCGTTATATCACCGAACCTTTGACATGGCATCGAGACAGAATGCATTACAAATACTGGAGAAATATCTAGCGGCAGTGGCATGAGGGAGTTGCAAATACCGGTTTCATACCACATGCCTTAGCAGAATCACTTTCTAAATTGTGTAATTTTATTACGAGGTTGCGCCATCGCCAATGTGTAAGCACACTGTTGGTCTGATACTATATATTCCAGCGATCACCGTCTATATTCAGAGTTACGGTATTTGTCTGGACAAAAAATCAGCTCATTCAGAGGAAATGTTGTACCTCGATTTGTAAAGTGGGTATAACTTTTAACATGGATTCTTGTATGCACCTGTAGAACCAAGACCGCTTGTGATGGTAATATGATTATGCTTTTTAACATCTTGCTGTTTGTAAGACGATTACGCCTCACTTTCTAGGACAAAGCGATAACACTCACAAGAAAACTTATTAGACATGTCCACCCATGGTTGATTTTCGGTCAGTATTATTTCGTATCGCCGGCAACCAGATATTGACGAAGCATTATACTTAGTAGTAGGGCATCAGGCCTATAAAGTATGTTTAGACATGGGCAAAGGAAATGACTATGTCCAGTCGTAAGGAAGGTATGGATTTGACGTGGAATACTGTGATGGCGAAGAGAGGTGACTGTCAAGTAGTATGAATGGTACAGATATTTCTATTCCCAGAGCCATAAGCGTCAGCAGGGTGTATTTCCGATACTTCGCTTATTGTCGAATATCATTCAACTGACCGCAATCCTAACATTTAATTGTAAGCATAGCGATCAAATATATACACTCCTGGAAATGGAAAAAAGAACACATTGACACCGGTGTGTCAGACCCACCATACTTGCTCCGGACACTGCGAGAGGGCTGTACAAGCAATGATCACACGCACGGCACAGCGGACACACCAGGAACCGCGGTGTTGGCCGTCGAATGGCGCTAGCTGCGCAGCATTTGTGCACCGCCGCCGTCAGTGTCAGCCAGTTTGCCGTGGCATACGGAGCTCCATCGCAGTCTTTAACACTGGTAGCATGCCGCGACAGCGTGGACGTGAACCGTATGTGCAGTTGACGGACTTTGAGCGAGGGCGTATAGTGGGCATGCGGGAGGCCGGGTGGACGTACCGCCGAATTGCTCAACACGTGGGGCGTGAGGTGTCCACAGTACATCGATGTTGTCGCCAGTGGTCGGCGGAAGGTGCACGTGCCCGTCGACCTGGGACCGGACCGCAGCGACGCACGGATGCACGCCTAGACCGTAGGATCCTACGCAGTGCCGTAGGGGACCGCACCGCCACTTCCCAGCAAATTAGGGACACTGTTGCTCCCGGGGTATCGGCGAGGACCATTCGCAACCGTCTCCATGAAGCTGGGCTAAGGTCCCGCACACCGTTAGGCCGTCTTCCGCTCACGCCCCAACATCGTGCAGCCCGCCTCCAGTGGTGTCGCGACAGGCGTGAATGGAGGGACGAATGGAGACGTGTCGTCTTCTGCGATGAGAGTCGCTTCTGCCTTGGTGCCAATGATGGTCGTATGCGTGTTTGGCGCCGTGCAGGTGAGCGCCACAATCAGGACTGCATACGACCGAGGCACACAGGGCCAACACCCGGCATCATGGTGTGGGGAGCGATCTCCTACACTGGCCGTACACCACTGGTGATCGTCGAGGGGACACTGAATAGTGCACGGTACATCCAAACCCTCATCGAACCCATCGTTCTACCATTCCTAGACCGGCAAGGGAACTTGCTGTTCCAACAGGACAATGCACGTCCGCATGTATCCCGTGCCACCCAACGTGCTCTAGAAGGTGTAAGTCAACTACCCTGGCCAGCAAGATCTCCGGATCTGTCCCCCATTGAGCATGTTTGGGACTGGATGAAGCGTCGTCTCACGCGGTCTGCACGTCCAGCACGAACGCTGGTCCAACTGAGGCGCCAGGTGGAAATGGCATGGCAAGCCGTTCCACAGGACTACATCCAGCATCTCTACGATCGTCTCCATGGGAGAATAGCAGCCTGCATTGCTGCGAAAGGTGGATATACACTGTACTAGTGCCGACATTGTGCATGCTCTGTTGCCTGTGTCTACGTGCCTGTGGTTCTGTCAGTGTGATCATGTGATGTATCTGACCCCAGGAATGTGTCAATAAAGTTTCCCCTTCCTGGGACAATGAATTCACGGTGTTCTTATTTCAATTTCCAGGAGTGTATATGTGACCGATCTCGTAGGATGATTCTGTCTATGCACAGCCTGTGTTGGGAATGATGCACGTTTCCTGCTAACGGTAGGGACCATCCGAATGGAGAGGGCTGTTGCAGTGCAGGAATGTAGTTGACTTTACTGTCTTGTGCTCTAGATGGGCGAATAGCGAACTGATATATGAATATGTGTTGGACAGCTTTCGTGGTCAAGAGGAAATTTGACGAGATTCAATATGGACGTGTATTTGCACTGGGCCATTATTCCCTCCTATGTAAATTGTTCCATTGACTGCTTCTTCGCATTTGCCTTCTTTATTTAGTTGAGAGAAGTTCGATTGTGGTGTGTGCATCTAGCAGGTGGAAGACACGTTTGTCAGTTCTCTAGATATGAGAAACATCTTATTTGACTCTGTAAATTATACAGATAAATCGGAATCTGTTACATGACCGACATCGGCATTCGCAAGTGGAAATATCAGATTGCTCTATTTTCGTTTTTCGAGTTTCCACGTAAAGGTCTTCGCAGATGGGATACGTTTCTAGTTACTCTATGCTTTACAGCACGCTCTACCTAGGTAAAGTTTAGGGTATGTAGAATATGATATATTCGTCATAAACGAAAAGGACAGCAAACGAGCTGTAGTTCATAAAGATGCTCAGCATCACAGGGGGAGAGTAAAGTGATTAAATTTTTTTTTAATGTGCGCCTATACCATGACTCGTGTCCACCATTTAAATACTCTAAATAAACACTTTGACCCGCTGGGCGCAGATCTTAAAATCATTGCCGCAGTGCTTGATAGGAAGAAGCTGCGAAACAGAAGAAAGAATAATCTATCTTTTGTTAGGAAATATTCTAGGGACTTCATTGCCCTTGTACTTTTGGTCGCCGACATGTTAAGATGTACCAAATAGCATTGCTATAATAAGTGTGATTTTGTTTTGTCTAAAAGCTATGTGAAACGACGAATAAACGTTTCGGTAACTCGGGTGAAGATATAATGTATTTACGCACATGCAAGGACATATAATTTTAAGAAGGAACGGACTGACCAAGAAGTGATTATTGGACTTCACCATGTACAAAAGAAATATCAGATGTAAGTCATGTATGTGTATTTGTCAATGTCTAGAAGTTTAAAGCCCATTTGATCACAATATATTAATATCTTATGATGCAGTAATTTTCATCTTATTCTTTTATTTCACTAACCAAAAATGATGTTCAAATTGTATATGAGCTTTGTTGCAGATTCGCTCCTTATCGCGGTGTCTCGATTGTGTTTGGGAGACCACTAATGTGTTCAACTTCCGATCTATTAATCTTTCTCTTACGCAATTCCACTAATTTGCTTTCAGTTCCTTTTTTATATTCAAATAGGTCCCTTAGGTATTTTCATCAAAGATTCTGATTGCATGAAGGTAATCCGGGTCAAAAGGTCAATTAAGAAAACCCCTTCACATAATCAATCCGTACGTCTCCTGAACACAATCGAGAATCGACGCATCGTTGATCAATTAATAATCTCTCTCTTTTTTTAATTCTTACTACAAAACGGCCACACAGAATAGACGTAAGTACGCAGTCTGGTGTTAGGTTGCATTTTGCCAGTAAATATTACCAACAAACAGTGACAGCATCACTATTATTATTTACTACTAGTAGTAGGACTAACTATGTGTCAGTTCACTCTGCGTTGTTGCCAAACATATTCAATATGGCGGCGATGGCGTCATCCATTATGGCGGCATGTAGACTTGGCAACAGTGCATGACGTCATCCAAGATGGCCGATTTCGGTGGGAAGATAGGCCAATTGTGCTATGTCCACTAATCTAATCCCAGAAAAAAATTGTGAGTTTTGAATTTTGGCGCGAAAATAGGTCAATTCTGCTATGTCCACCATCCTAACCCACCAGAAGAAATTGGCGCCAAATTCAAATTCCAACAAGATAATGCATACAAAACTGTACTTGTCTTTATTATTATTCATTATTATTGACTATCATTTATTAACATTCATTATCATTTATTATTATTATTATTGGCCTACCTCCACTAGAAAATCCGCGCCAATTTCAAATTCCAGCAGGATAATGTCTACAAAACCGTACTTCTCTTTATAATTATTATTATTATTATTATTATTGATTATCATTCATCATTTATTATTATGTATTATTATTATTGGTCTACCTCCACTAGAAAATTGCGTCAAATTCGAATTCCAACACGACAATATCTCGAAAACTGTACTTCTATTTTTATTATTTATTATCATTCATTATTATTATTTGTTCAAGATGTCCGATTTTCTCGGTGAGAAAGCCATTTGCGTTACATCCATAACAAAAATCTATCACAAGTACAAATGCCAACACCATAACCTATCACACGTATGAACTTTCGCTGTCACTTATCTTTTTTCACTGGTAACCAATCAAAATCGCGTCAAATAATAAAGTGCACTTATAGTAACCTAAGCCACGCCCTTTGATTTTGCAGGGGGAAAGGACTGAAGTCTTTTTATTTCAAGCAGGACAGTCATCACTTGTTCTCCAACACAATCAGTACACATCTTCGAGATCGCAGCAACGCCCAATGCAGTCGCCACGACGTTCACGCTCCAACTGAATTAGTTCAAATCGTCGCCACTCCCTGGGCCCGCTGTCCAGCGCGTGGATCACTGCCGACGTCTGTCACGTGAGGCGGCCGCTCTCGCTGGAGTGGCAGCGCGCTCCAGCGGCCGGTGCGCTGGGGGTGGCCCGCGCTAGCCGCGGGCCCCGCAATCGCTCTCACGTCGTAAACATGTTTTCGCCGGACACTCTGGTACCTCCCAATGCAGACGTCACACAACGGCCGGTTGTCCGTTCATCACGTGTTCGACATAGAACGCGCTGCCACACTTTCGGCGCCAAATTTGTTTTCCTGGACAGGTTCGAACGTGTCTATGCTGACGTCACACAAGGGTCGGGCAGTTGCCGATCCAGCACGTTGCCGACATAAAACGCACTAACACACGTTCGTCTTAAACATGTTTTGCTGCACAGGTTGGAACCAGGCCATGCCTACGTCACAACAGGTGGTCCAGCACGTGTGTTCGCCGTGAAGTCCGTCTCTAAGTTAACAGATCACGCGAGTCTCATTATGCAATCGACATAGTGCTATTACCTAATCCAAATTCGTCCCGAAAACACACGCGCGTATGCGTGAACCATCGCTTGCCCCAACCTACATACCTCCGCAATTTAACCTAACACAAAGTTTACGTCATATAGGTACGAAAAGGTGTTCACTACGCTTTCAACTACCTAGTTTCAACTACTTTTTAAGGTCATCCAGTGACCTACTTCCCCCTTTCGAAATACAAATGACCTTGAAAAGTAGTTGAAACTAGGTAGTTGAAAGCGTAGCGAACCCCTTTTCGTACCTATATTAATGGCGTGGGGTTCACTGGCGGGGGGAGAGACACTGTTTACATGTCGAGTTGGAGATGCACGGGAGGATAGAGACCTGCACTATTCAGGAATCCATTTGTGCTGTGTATGACGCTAGACAATAGCTGGAGAGCAGATAAAGAGAGAGCCCACTTCGGCATGCTGGTCCTGGGGCTGAGTGGATGGCTGTTTAGATGGATAGATATGTGGCTTTGACATGCCGCCGGCGGCACTCGCATTTCCGGCAAATGGTCAAGACAAAGTCCTGTTACAGTAACTGAGGTCGTTCTGTTTCTAGACAGGCTGTAGAAGGTAATGGCTATGTCTTTCTCCTACTTAAATTGCAGATATCAGATGCGCAAAGATCTGGAAATGGGATCAGTTTAACGATGTGTAGGGTGTGACTAAAGCCAAGTTGGAATTTTACTGTAGCATGCAGGTTCGGGAAAGGTGACACATTTCGCACTGGGTGCAGCCATCTTGAATAATGGTAATTGCGTAATCAACTGACGTGATGACAGAGCGCTCTGGTGGTTGTGATAGGAGCTAAACACAGTTGTACTTGGAACCATTTTTGTTATGTAAACGAATAGTACGATCTTCCACCAAAATTCAAACTCCCTACCGAAATCGGACATCTTGAATGAGGCCCTCTGCTGGTGGCGATGTGCACTAACCCAGTTGGCGAACACACACGCATGATATAAATAATAATAAGTAATAAATCATAATAAATAGTAATAAATGATCATAAATGATAATAAATAACTGGAGAAGCTGTCCGAATGCAGAGACCTGTTGGAGTGTACCGATCTGTAAGAGTTAACTTTGATGTCCTCCAGACGACCGAATAGCGAAGTAATAGTATGTGGTAATAGTATGTGTTGGGCGGCTTTGGTGATCAAGTCAGTATTTGAGAAGATGATTGATTTCGGTTGTAGTGTTAGTCGAAAGGATGTAGATTGTTCGGTTGACTACTTCTGCACATTTGCTTCCTTTATTTAGTTGAGTGAAGACCGATTGTGGTGTGTTGGATACACGCTTGTCTGTTCTCTAGACATGGGATAGACCTTAGTTGACGTGTAAATTATAGCCAAGATCTCGAATATGTTACATGACCGAGACTGGTATTCGAGAGTGGAAATATGATTTTGCGTATGTTTGTTTCTAGTTAGTCAGTGTTTTACAGCATGCTGCACATAGATAAAGTTCGGCGTTTGTAGAGAATTAATTTGAAGTCTATATCTTGGGAATTATGATGAACTAGTGATTGGTAGGGTGTAGCCTAGTGCATGATATTGAGAAGTACAGCTGAAATGGTGTAATATTTTGTAGAAAGTACATGTGTTCTTGCAGTGTATGAGTCTGAGGATGTTTGTAGAAAAGCGAACAGACAAGGAAGGAGAGACAGTAAAGCGTTTGTGCTGAGGGGGGACGGTACCGAATTTGTAAAAAGAGTTTTGAGGGTTACTTAGGTCCGCTGATGTAGGAGGGAAGATTAGCTCTGGATGTCTGGTCTGTAGAGAGAAAGAGCAGGTTGACGGTGCTTTCCTAGGATTGGAGAGCATTGTGGTATATAGACACTGTAGGAATAGGGTATTTTTTTTCGCAAGCTATAGAGATATAATGGATAAGTGCATTGTTTTGTGTCAAATGTATATATACTGTATTGTAAAGTTAATGTGGTTTACATTGTGTAGCGTTTGTATATATTGCATTGTAAAGTTACTGTTGTTTATGTTATGTGATGAATAGAGAGGAAGTCGTAAGGACGGTAGAGATATTTCCAGAGTAATAGGGGTCAAGAGAGTGTAGTTCCGATACTTAGCTCATTGTCGAATGCCAATCCATTGAGACCGCGATCGTAACATTTAACTGTAAGTATAATGACATCAACGACTTCAGTATTCGAGAGTGCCAACATCATTTTTTGATTTGTTTGTTTCTAGTTACTCAGTGGTTTATAGGATGCTGTACTTCGAAAAATTTTGGTGTGTTCTTGTAGTCTATGAGTCTGGAGATGTTTGTACAAAAAATGCGAGCAGTCAAGGAAGAAGAGACAGTAACGCATTTGTGTTGAGGGGAAGCGATCACCGAATTTGTGGAAAAGTTCTGATAGGGACTTTCGTCCGTTGATGTAGAAGAGCTGATTACAGCTGAGTGTCACGTGTGTAGAAAGAAAGAGCAGGTTCACAGTGCTTCCTTAGGGATGGAGAGCATTGGGGCATGTAGTCGGTATTGTCAAAGTTACTGTGGCTGTAGGCTTTGTATATATTGGATTGTAAAGTTACTTTTGCTTATGTTATGGGATGAGTAGAGAGGATGACCCCTGCGCGCGCGCGCGCGTGTGTGTGTGTGTGTGTGAACACACCTTGCATTCAACAGCAGAGACGAGCGGCATCTGGAAATGCCTCGAATATGACACTGGTGTGGGCGCTGCTTGGAATGCAACTTTCACCGGAGTTCCGCGGCGGATGCTGGCGGGTGCGAACTGTGGCTGCCTCACTTCGCGGGGGTTGTAGCGCTTGGTGAAGCTTCAGTCAATCGTCACTTATGGTCCGTTAGAATCTCTAAGGGGGACAGCAGGTTCTCCTATTGTGGAATGGAATTCTCAAGCGTCTTCGCCGGACCGCAGTTAGAGTGACGAAGGCCGAACGCGCGCGGCTCTGCTTGGAGTGCACGTTGTCCATGTAAATAAACGCTCGGTCATTAAGGGCGCCTACATACAACTTTGGCCTGCGTTCGGCTGAAGCTCGGGGTTGCACTCCCGCCCGATCACATCAGCACGTGTATGTAGGTGAGCACGTATTTGGATAGGAATTTCACAGGTATTATGTATGAGGGAGGTACCGCCACTTCATGTTTGCGGAAACCGAGCAGGGGCTGTGCGCGTTTCAAAGACCTTGTAAAAAATAACTAGACTCACTGATGGCGCTGCAGTCGCGGGACAATTTGAACCTTCGGCTGGACGCCATTATAGTGGTTGTAGTCTGATGTGTTGTGTAGTATTGTTGTTTATGAAGATCCTGATTCAACGTTGTATATTTGTTGGGGCGTACATACAGTATTTGTTACTCGTAATTCTACTGTCTGTACATCCCAATCAAAAGAAGTACAATGGTGAAGAGTTACGCAGCGATTAATTGTACAAATAAATTCGAGAAAGGAACGAATAATACATTTCATAGGTATGTGAATATTTTAAGTTGTTTCGTATGTCAGTGCACTTGCTTAATAAATGTTTTTGTAACACGGTATTAGCATAATGTCTGTGCATCTATTTGCAGGTTTCCTTTCTCAAAACCACAGCTGTTACAAAAATGGTTTCACGCTGTCAGGAGGCAAGATTTCCGACCGACAGAATACCATTTTATATGTTCTGATCATTTTGAAGAAAGTTGGCTGGTCGGTAGTGTTTCATGGTCTAGGTTAGGTTGAAACTTGATAATTTGGTCCTGTGTTGCCAAAGCACTATGCCATATGTAACGCACTTCTCGTCATAAAATCTAAAGCGAGGTAGCGTCAGAAAATATCTATTAATATAGTGGACAAATCTTTGAGTATTTTGATGCATTTTGCGCACATCTATCGTAAATGAACTACGAAAAATGCTAGGGGTCCAGTACATAACTTTTAGCTACGGCTGATTCCATGTAGTACGTAAGATAAATTCATAAACAGTGACTAGTTGCTGTTTGTTGATAAATTAAAAAGTATATTGCAGTAAAGCATTTAAATGAGGCATTATGTTTGTGGCTTAACTCAAGGGAAGGCATTTTATAACCAAAAGCGATGTATAAACATTCGAACTCCGCGCATCAGTTTACCACTCTTAACGGCCGCCGCCCAGCTATTCAGTTTGTCCGCTCTTCACAGTCGACCATTCGTGCGGTTGTGGGGGCCTGGCGCGTTTCGAGATCTTAGGTATATGTCAGTTATCGCTGCCTCCTGTGCTTTCGTGCGTTGATTGCATTATCTCGGGATCGGGTCGGTAGGCCTTCATATGCGCTATTTGAATAGTTTACGAGTACTTAGCGTGTCTACACATCATTGTGGTGTATTATTTAGGAGCAGTTTGCAGGTCTGCACTGAAATTAATTGCAAAAATTAGTAGTTGTTTGGTTATCTGGAAGTAAATGTTTTGCATTATTTAGGAGCGGTTCGTACGTCTGTAGGCTGTGCTATGGGTTATTTTTAACTGTTTACAATCAGCAAGCGTGTGTGTAGAGCATTATACATGAGTTATGTGGGAGTGGTTTGCAGGTCTGTATGGTGTGGGGCATGTCAGAACGTGTGTTCTGTGATACATATACTCCATCCGTAAATAAATTGCTCCCAAATAAATACAGTAAACTCCTTCCTCCTTCCATCAGCGTAGTTTGGGCAGAGTCCTTTTACCAACAGCTCCCTAGGAAGTGGTGGTGGAGGTACGCATCGTTTTCGGCAATTTTCTTGCCTTAGTAGCGAAGATGCAAGTGAGCTTTGTTTACTGGCAGATTTCACACTTGGCACCTGATCGTAGGAGGAAGTGGTGGTCTGGTGGATTAGGTTAGTACAAGTGTCCTTTCTTTACGTGCAATTTTCTTAGATTGGTCGCGAAAGCGTAAGCGACCTGTCTTTACTGCCAGAATTCACACTCGGAGAGGGTTCCTAGGGGGAAGTGGCGGACAGTTGGCTGAGGTTAGTAGAAGTGCCCTTTCTTTACGCGCAATTTTCTTAGGTTGGTAGCGAAAGCACAAGTGAGGTTTCTTTACTGACACAATTCAAACTTGGCGACGGTTCCTAGGAAGAGGCGGCGGTCCTCTAAAAGTAGTTGAAAGTAGGTAGTTGATCACCTTTGCATACGTATATGAAATTGTAAATTGAATTATTTAATATGATTAAAATTGAAATGGAATTAAGTACTCCGGTAAATGATAGGTTAGATGGGCGATGTGGGTGTTGGTATATTTGCAGAATACTGTGTCCGTCGCGTGTATGGAGGGGGCGATCGAGGGTGTGTGACGTAGGCGGTCGGACGTCCGCGGTTAGCGTGTCTGATTATAATGCGCCCGCGAGAGAGAGTCAACTAACTTAGCGAGGAAATATGCTCTTGTACAGTCATGGCGGATTGAACTGTTGAGCAAACTTTGGCGCCAAAAGTGTAGCACGGCGTTCGCGGTCGGATAGTAATAATAATAAATGATAGTGAATGACAATGAATGATGATAAATGATAATGAGTGATAATGAATAATAATAATAAATGATAATGAATAATAATAAAAAATAGCTTTTAGTGGGTCACATGATAGAACTTAACTTTGGAGCTTGTAGCAAACATCTCGGACTGCTGTGTGACATCAGGAAGATTGCAGTGTCCCGAAAAACAACTTTAGCAGGAAAAGCGTTCTTTTGTCCGCAACTGAGACAAGTGGTGGAACGCGGACCGATTGGCGGGTGTCTGATGTGAATATGGACCTGTTCGAACCTGTCCAGAAAAACAACTTTGCCGCCAAAAGTGTGAGAGTGCGTTCTCTGTCCACCGCGTGCTGGATCGAACGGCTGACCATCGTGATGTCAACCTCAGCAAGTTCCAGCGTGTCCAGCGATAACATATTTACTTAAGTTTGGTGTGGGGTGCTCTGCGATGCCGGTAGCCGGGGGCTAGAGCGGGCTGGCCCCAGCGCGCCGCCCATGGAGGTAAGAATAGAGGGAGACGCCGTGACGTCACAGCTGTGAAGCTATGTGAAGCCGAGGGTAGCCATCTCAATCCGACCAAAACATTGCTGCTGTAAGCTTGTGTGCATAGGCTTGTCGCTCGCTTTTGGAAGGATTTTGCGCTATTATGGTGACTTGTGTGGTGTTCGGATGTACGAATCGTTCTGATTGTGATGCGAAATCGAAGGGAATAACATTTCATGTGTAAGTTGTCTCGTTAAGTGTGATTTTACAACTTTATTGTGAATGAACGTGTGCTACATCGGTACTTGTACTATAGCGTGTTTTTCTCCTGTATGATTTTAGATTTCCTAAGAACGAAAGTCGGAAAGCTCTGTGGGAGAATGCTGTGAAGAGGAAGAATTGGCGTGCGTCTAAATGGAGCACTATATGTTCTCAGCATTTCCGAGAAGAAGACATAGACCGAACTTCCCTTTCAACAGTAAGGCTCCGAGAAAATGCTGTACCATCAGGTTTCCCTACACACCCAAAACATTTGCAAAAGGTATGTTAATTCAAAGAATTAAATTCTTAGTTTGCAAGTTTACGTTTCAGTATAATACGTACGTATCGTCGACAATCGAAGTGTTGAGTAACTCACTTTGTCTTCATCACGTACCAAATTAAAAGCTAACATTACATTAACTGGCGTAAAGTATAGGCCTAAACAGGACACTGTGTAGATTTGCCATTCTATGCACCGTATTTCAGTAAATATTGGTGGTAATGAACAATGTTTCCCACTAGTGTAACGTAACTTGAAACGTCCCCTTTGAACAATTATACATGACTGTGCTTAACCTGACACACAATATTTTGTTAGCGCAACGCAATCTGACTTTCAAAATTCCCTACAAAACAATGGCCCTGACTAACATTAAACTATACCTTTCACAAATCACTTACCTCACAAAAATCTTCGCTGCTCAAGCTACTGCAATACAGCGAGCGCCACTACTGCCAGCTAAATAAAAGATTCAAACTATGGAAGGCACTAACTACTGATAGGGATAGTTAGCAAATGAAAGATATTAATAGAGAACAAACAATGTATTTACCTTGATATCATCATATATAAATATAGCAGTTCATGACAAATTTCAAAACTCCGCCATCTCTCTCCCCACATCCACCACTGCTGGCGGCTCACCTCCAACTGCGCAACGCTACGCGCTGTTCACAGCCAGCTGCCGCTGCCCAACACTACAATGGCAGACAACAATGCAAACTAGCCACAGACTGCACACAGCACAGCCAGCGATTCTCACACAGAGCGCTACGTAATGTTGCCAATAAGAAAACATAAACAGCCTACTTACAAACTGACATGTCCCAGTACGTATTACAAACAAGATGTAATTGTGGGGCTTTGGAGGGAGGGCATAGCTAACTTAGTTTTCAGTTACTATGATTTAGTTTGTGATACACGTTAGTTACTGAATTAACGAAATTGTATCGTTAACATTGAAATATTCGTGATATTACATTAAAAACTATTTTTAATCAGAAGAAACGTGGAATTTCGCCTTAACGAGATTTTATTTTAAACAAAAACTTTGAAACAACCAATCTGATGACGTTACATGCGTATATGGTGCAATTAGCGACTGTAATACACGCAGCGCTATAGCACACTGGCAATGTTTTGGTCAGAGTGTCACGGCAGCGAGCCACGCCCCCATGGCTTCAAAACGTAGTACGGCTGGGATACGTAGCGCCATCTCCCCTTATTCTTACCTCCATGGCGCCGCCTCACATCACCGCCATAGGCAACAGCCCGCGCGCTGGTCGGCAGGGTCAGGGGGTGGCGACGACTTGAACTAATTCAGTTGGAGTGCGAATGTTGTGGCGACTGCATTGGGCGTTGCTGCGATCTCGAAGATGTGTACTGATTGTGTTGGAGAACAAGTGATGACCATACTGTTTGCAATAAAGTCTTCAGTCCCTTTCCCCCTGCAAAATCAAAGGACGTGACTTAGGTTAATATAAGTGCACTTTATTATTTGACGCGATTTTGATAGGTTACCAGTGAAAAAAGATAAGTGACCGCGAATGTTCGTACGTGTGATAGATTATGGTGTTGGGATTTGAACTTGTGATAGATTTTTGTTATGGATGTAAGGCAAATGGCTTTCTCGCCAAGAAAATCGGACATCTCGAATCAATAATAATAATAAATGATAATAAATAATAAAAAATAGAAGTACAGTTTTCGAGACATTATCGTGTTTGAATTTGGCACAATTTTCTAGTGCAGTTAGGCCAATAATAATAATAAATAATAATAAATTATGAATCATAAAGAATAATAATAATAAAGAGAACTATGGTTTTGCAGCCATTATCGTACTGGAATTTGAAATTGGCGCGAAGTTTCTAGTGGAGGTGGGCCAATAATAATAAATAAGAAATAATAATAATAATAATAAATAATAATTAATGATAATGAATCTTAATAAATGATAATCAATAATAATGAATAATAATAAAGACAAGTACAGTTTTGCATGCAATATCTTGTTGGAATTTGAATTTGGTGCCAATTTCTTCTGGAGGCTTAGGTTAGTGGACATAGCCCAATTGACCTGTTTTCCCGCCAAAATTCAAACTTCCCGCCATTTTTTCTCGAGGGTTAGTGGACATAGCCCAATTGGCCTATTTTCCCACCAAAATTCAAAATTCCCGCCATTTTTTCTGGAGGTTAGGTTAGTGGAGGTAGCCCAAATGGCCTATTTTCCAACAAAAGCCGCCATCTTAGATGACGTCATGTGCTGTTGCCAAGTCTACAAGCCGCCATCTTGGATTATGTCATCGCCGCCATCTTGAATAAATTTGGCAACAATGCAGAGTGAGCTGGCATGAAGGTTGCTCTACTACTACTACTGTTTCTTATCCAGAATAAGCAAGTTCCTAACGCCAGATGTGGCACCCAAACAGGGACTGTGACTAAAAACTAATCTGTTCTTTTTATTTTTCATGCTACCATCTGGAGGAAATTTGGAAGCACACGACAAAAGAACCAGTAAAAAAGGATGTATGTGCAGATAACTGCAGTACGAATCGACAACAGCAGTAAATACCAGCACGCAAGACAACTAAAATGAGTACGACTTTTCATTACGTTTGAAGCTTTGCGTATCGAGCATTCAATTGGCTAGTGAACATTCACTCTCTATGCTTCTTTCCTTTTTCTCACGCCATTTAGTTCCCAAATTTCTCCTTCCTTTTGCTGTTACATCATCCTTTTTCGCATCATTTCTCTTAAGATAGTTAGACATAGTTAGCCAAAATTTCCATTGTTGTAAATTTTAATGGATCAAAATTGCCGCTATCTACACCAGTTTCACTGCTGTATACGTGTTTTTCATTTATTTTATCTCTGCAGTTGCCATATTGGCATCTTTGTGTGCTAGAATTTCAATTGTTCATAATGCGCAAGCAATATCTGAGAAATCATTGGCGCGCCTGATAAGTGAGAATCATAATTATAGATTATCTGTTCTGGCTCGTGTGGTGTAACTGCGCTAAATTTAAGATGGTAGATGAGCAACCCAGACAACTAAGACCGCACGCAGGTGTAAACAAACTTGAACCTCGCAGTGAAGGAACAACAGACGACGAAGTGACACGCGAGGTGTCGCCGCCACAGTCCGCGTCGCAACCGCGTGAATGCTCGTTGTCAGATGTACTAAAATTGTTTGCTGATATGAAAACCAGTTTTGAAGCACACAGGGGACAGTTAACAAACAAAAGTGACAACATTGAGGTTCACATGGGTAATCTTAGAAGCCAAATAGCGGATGTTGATACCAGATTACAGGATGTTGAACCCGGATTACAGGATGTTGATGCCAGATTACAGGAACAGAACAGAGCTGTAGACAGCAGGTTCAACAGTTTAGAATTGACGATAGAGGACACTCAAGTGCGAATGACCAATATAAATTCTGTTATTGTGATAACGTAGATTTTCCTGACGTATGAAATACTAATGATTTTCACGGGTTTGGAGCCGGGTTCCATCGTCCTGACGACAACACGATATTTCGGCGGACCATCTGGCCGCTATCTGTAGGTGAGATTGGGTGCACAATCACGCCGGAACTGAAGAGCTCGTGCTGCTGCAATTCTTCCCATCACAGAGAGCAGCTCTTCCGTTGCTCGTGCACGCGCAGTGGCCAGTACCCGCGGTATAAGGGAGCCGCGGAATCTGCGGTCTATGTTCACCCTTTCCAGCGCCCCCAAACACTCCAACAGATATCCCTCGCCGCCCGTTCCGTCTTCCACCTAAAAATGTATGCCACCTACTCCCACAACCAGGCCCATTTCACCTTCTCCCGTCATGACACCCTCGTCTAAATCCTTGTCATGGCGTGACAGCACCGTATCCTGTTCAACAACATCCGCTCCCTTCCCGCCAACAAGAACCTCTTCCTGCACACCCTTGCCACCCACCGCATGGATGCCTTCCTCCTAAACGAAACCTTCCTCCAACCCCACCACACCATCCACACTTCGCCCTACCTCCTTCACCGCTCCGATAATCCCCTCCCGATTGCGCGTGGCAGAGTTGCCATTGGTCACCATCGCCAGATCCCGGTTCAGCTCCAACCTCTCCTTCCTGACCCCACCGAACACCTGATCCTTAGTCTCTTCTTCCCCGGCCTTAGCGTCACCTGCGCCACCATCTATGTCCGCCCTAACGCCCCTATTCCCTTCGACTTCCTCTCCCACATTGACCGTACCTTCTCCTCCTACGTGATCGCTGCCGACCTCAACATCCATAGTCGTTCCGCTGCCCAGTTATGGCAGTGGCATCAGTTCCTCTCCTCCCTTCAAGACGACCTCATCCCCATTCCCCAGCACACCCGTCCCGAATCCAACTCCACTCCCGATGTCATCCTCTCCTCCCCTAACCTCCTTGGCTGCATAACGGTGGATGTCCTGGAGCCCATTGGTAGCGACCATCTGCCTGTCCTCCTCACTGTTTCAGATGGTCATCCCCCCGCCCCGACCCTCGTAATGACCCTCCCCCGAAGTACGTCCATGATTATTCCCGTGCCAACTGGAATGCCTACCAGGATACCCTCTCCACCCAGGTCGAAGTCCACCACTTCACCTACCACCACCCTGACAATGTTACCCATGCTACCTCCTTTCTCCAGCAGACCTTGTCTGAGGCCATGGAGGCCCACATCCCTACTGTCGCCATCCACCCCCACCGTCCTACCTTACCCCTACAGGCCGTCCTCCTCCTCTGTGAATCCATCCGTCAATACCATGCCTTCCTTCATATGCGTGACCGGGACACACTACAATGCCACCGGCAACTCCAGCAACACATCCGAAATTTGCTCGCGGCTAAGAAACGCCGGGACTAGCGACAGACATGCACCTGCTTAACTGCTACCCTACCTATAAACTCGTCCAAGTTCTGGTCAGCCTTGCGTCGCCTTACCGGAACTAAACCCTCCCCCTACTATCCTCTTCTCCATGATGATCACCCCTTCCCTGATCCACTTAGTAAGGCCAATCACTTTGCCTCCTACCTTTCCAATGTCTTTTCCATCCCCGACGATCCCCAGTTCGATTACTCCCTCTTCTCGGATGTCTGCGATCGAACTGACACCTCTGTCCCTCCACTCGCACCTGGTATCCCAGTACTTGGACAACATTGCACACACGGAACTCAATGCCCCTACCACTACACAGGATGTCATCGCTACACTTGAAAGGTGGCTACACTGTGCCACTGCGCCAGAGATTGCGCCAAAGAGTACTATTAAGCCGCCTCCACAGTGCGTGTTAAGATCTCATGGCAGAGTGCTTGTTATGAGATCGGACTGGACAGTGGTTGTCGAGAGTTCATGGGAGAGTGCTTGTTGAGAGTTCGTGAAAGGCAGTGCTTGTTGTGACATCGGAGAGGACAGTGTGTGTTAAGAGTTCGTACCGAGATGTGCTAGTGGGCACTGCTTGTCGTGAAATCGGAGGGATATGTTGTAGTAAAGAGTGTTGTTCCATGTCTTATGCAGTTATTTGATGGGAGAGATAGCAGATGTTATTGTAATGAGTGCATTTCGTCAATATATATGAAGGTAAAATTTATAATGTTCCTTTATTAGTTGTGTATCTGAAATAATGTGTCACTACAGGTTCAGTCAACAAAGCATCTGGCTTGTGTTCTTGGATTAGAGTGTAATTGTGATTTTTTTGCGTAATTGTAGTTTTTCTAAATTTCTTTGTCACGTCAGTATAGTTGGTATTTAAAAATTCTTGTCTTGTTGGAAAAGAACCGTGCCAGATGTGGGCGTTGAGTCACACTCCCACATACAGAACAGTTACTCTTGTGCTCATTGGTTTCGTAGATTTTTATAGTTGCTAGGGTCTTAATTAATTAACTGTGTTTACGAAAATTTTCTTACATTGTTCCTTGCAGTCAGATAGCGTAATAATTCTAGTCAGGGCCAACCGATTACGAGACACTGCGTAATCGGACAGACAGTTACTAAAACAAAAAAAGTATTTTCAATCATATATATTTAATTAAGCCCCCATGCACGTGGCGACCGCTGCTTCGGATCGTCCCTTGGAATTTTTCTGATTGTGAAAATTGTAGACTGTAGTATTGTTGTAGTAATTTTGAGTTTAGTGATTGTAGTCTGTATTGAGTGTGTAGATTTGGTAATTGGCATTCTTCTAATGGTATTTTTCAAAATTTAATTTTTATTGCCTTGTATACGCGTTTGACAATCTTGTGCAATTATTACAATTGTTCGATTGATCGTGTTTGAGGGAGACATTGCGTGTGAATAGTATTGTTGGAGATAAGGGGTCATTGTGTGTGATTTTCGTACAGTGACGAATCTTTCGTATATTTTGTAAATGATTACGCGATCAATGAAAAAGGCAAAAATGATGAATAGTGAGAATAACGAAATTGTTAACATGGCGAACTCGCCAACAGAGGAAAACAGTATGATGGATAATGAAGTGGAAAACAATGTAATAAGTCGGGAAAATAGTCCGGAACCATTTCAAAATTTTTCTCAATCAGAAAATTCACAGAATACGAGATCAACGATAGAAGATTCTGAAGTAGTATCGAACACTGATAGCTTTACAGCTATGACGAAGGAAACTGGTTTTGCGGGAGATGTTAGGGGCGAAAATAATTTTGAAACAGTTACCATGGGGCAGTTGATGAGTGCAATATTAAATCTGGGATCACAAATGGAAACAATTAAAACTGAGATGGGAACAATTAAAACAGGTTTAGAAAGAATTAACTCGAAGATGGAAACTTTGACAATACGGTTAGGCTCACAAATAGGAACAAGTAAAACCGAGATGGAAACAATGGAAACACAGTTAGGCTCACGAACAGGGACATGTTTCAAAAACATGAAAGATGAATTAAAGAAAGAAATCAGGGAAGAAGTACAACCGATTCTGAATTCTCACAATAATAGATTAATTGCAACAGAAATCAGACAAGAGGAACAGGACAGAGAACGGGAAGAAAAAGATCGCGTGATAGTACACAAATTTTCAGAGTTAAATTTACAACGTGCAAACGATAAGAAAGAAATATTTGAGAGAATCGAGGAGTCCGTATCAAATGACAGATTAAATAACATAACACAACAATATGAACAGTTAACTACTAAATGTGACAATACCGAAACCCGAGTCGCGACACTTACAGAAGACGTAAATAAAGTGAAAGAACAATTAAGTGACTCATCGGAAAGAGTTGAGGAGATCTCAGATAAATTGACAAGTGTTAGTTTAGCAGAAGGGTTTGAGGAAAATAATTTGTTTCATTTACGGGATGCAACAAGAGAGCGCCAGGCGCGCGAACTTTACAATAGTCGTCATTGTGACTGGGACAGACGCGATAGGTCTTTGTCGCCTCGAGGCGAAAATATTGACTGTAAACACTTTTTGACTGTCCGGGAATTTAAGATCTTCCGCAATTCTAAGAATAACATACATCCATGTGCATGGCTAGATCAATTTACGTACGCACTTCCGCCAGATGTGCCACTAAGTCACAAACTGGAAATTATGTGCGGCTATTAATGTCCTCAGGGGATTCACTACTCTAAGTGAATATGTGCCGTAGCGAGCATAGGGCCCCGAGCTGTAGTGGTGCTATTTCTCTTTTAGTTTTCTGCACCGCTACCTACTCTTTTACTATTCTTTGCATCTGTCAAAACAACTCTTCGACTATCAATCTATCTAGTGAGTAATTAAACAATAACCTGATATGACGATTTTACCCAAATGAGATTTCGAAAATTACTGTTTGGACATATTAAAGTCCTCAGGGGATTCACTACTCTAAGTGAATATGTGCCGTAGCGAGCATAGGGCCCCGAGCTGTAGTGGTGCTATTTCTCTTTTAGCTTTCTGCACCGCTGCCTACTCTTTTACTATTCTTTGCATCTGTCAAACCAGCTCTTCGACTATCAATCTATCTAGTGAGTAAGAACAATAACCGGATATGACTGTTGTACCTAAAAGTGACTTTGGAATTTACCGTTTGGACTTACTATATTTTCTGCAGCATTCATTCGTTGTCTAAATGAAATTTTACCTGTTTATCTTCGTGACAATATTGCTTCATATCTTGACGACATTCTTATTGCTAAATATTCTTGGAGTGAGCACAACAAAATTTTGGATTCATTATTGCGTATTTTTGCACGAGTTGGCATTACAGTGAACTTAGAAAAATCTGAATTTGGTCGTTCTCAGGTGAAATTTCTCGGCCACATTATTTCTACAGAGGGTATTCTTCCTGATCCAGAGAAACTAGATGCTATTCAGTTCGCAATGACATTCTTTTTAAACGAAAATCGGTCGACAACTCCGTTTGGTTAGTTTGTATTCCTGATGAGTGGGTCAATAAATTGATTTGGTATACGCATCTCAGTTATGCACACTTTGGTCCCCGAAAATGCTTTCACAAATTACGAGAAAATTGCTACTTCTGTAATATGGAAAAACGTATTCGATCTGTTCTTGCCAAATGCAAATTATGTCAAATGGCTAAGCCTCCAACGATTTCTCACAGAGCACCGTTGTTTCCCATCATTCCAGCGAAATTAAAGGAGATGGCTGCAGTCGATTTGTTTGGTCCAGTGGTTCGTTCTACTAATGGTTTTGCGTACATTTTCGTAGCAGTGGAGTTGACGTCAAAATATGTGTGTTTTACACCGTTACGCAAAGCAACAGCTCGTTCAGTATCTAATGCTTTCATCAAACATTTTCTTAAAGAAGTTGGTCATGTTGACAAGGTTATATCAGATAATGGATCACAGTTTCGTTCTAAAATTTGGCTTCGTACTCTACAGCGTCGTAAAATTAAACCAATCTTCATTTCACTTTTTCACCCTCAATCTAACGCTTCAGAGAGATGGATGAAGGAAATCAATAAATTGTGTCGTCTTTATTGTCATCAGAATCACAGAACTTGGGATCAGTATCTTCATATTTTTCAAAACATTCTGAATGAACTTCCTAATGACTCAACTTCTTTACCGCCTCTATTGATATTAAAAAATAAAGTACCAACAAATCGCATTTCTGAAATCGTTCCTTTTCCGCCTTCACGAAAACTGCGGCATTCTGAAGTTGTCAACCTGGCTCTACAAAATATTGCATCTGCGGCTGCTACAAGAGAGAAATCAGCTAAGCGTCCTGGTCGTTCAAAAATCTTGTCAGTTGGTCAAAAGGTATTAATTAAGTCCCACCGTTTGTCTCACAAAGGAAAAGGCTTGTGTCGCAAATTTTTTCTGCTTTATAACGGTCCATATAGGGTTCGCAAAATTATACATGATAACACTGTTGAAGTAGAAACTCTTAAATCTCGACGCTCTAAAGGAATACAGCACATATCAAACGTTAAAATTTTTGTGGAATGACATACTTTAGAGAACTAACAGCTACATGTAAACACGCGGAGAGTACAAGGATACCGCGCTATGTTTTGGCGGCGGCACATACTCAAAGCAACAGTCAAGTCTGCGCGCCGCACAAGGCAGTCGTTGACCGCGAACAATAGCTTCCTACGTCACGCGCCCACAGCTGATCGAGCGCTCAGTGCGAATGCACTGACAGCCGTAAACAAATACACAGTCTAATTTCTCCGACTAAATTCTGTATAAAGCTATAAGGACTTGTTGAATTGTGTTATTAACATTCAGTATTTTGCAGGATACGGTGTATAAAGTATTTAAGACCTTCAGGTAAATTCTGTGCGTGTCCGACGTTAAGACGACTTGCTATCGAGAAATTTTCAGGAAGAATGTAATTTCGAAGAAGAAACTAATAAACTAAAAAAGGTAACTATTAATTGAGTTCATTTTTCAGGTAACATATTTCCACTTAGGTACGTACTTTAGACGTAATTTGCTGCTCGCGATTACGTGATTCATACTTTGTGCTAATTTCAGGTTCTATGAATTTACGTGTGAAGCGACGTGCTTGCGTACGTTAACTGATTTTGACAATGATTATTAATGAACTGGGTTGTGACTTGTGTATATTATGCATCGCTTGGCTGCACTGCTATTTCACTGATGTCATATTTTTAATTATGTGCCTGCTGTGCTTATTTATTTAAATTATAATTGTAACCTGATTTATTGTGCTGATGTGTTTAGGTATGTAAGTTATACTTTGTCATTTATCTGCTTGCGCCTTCATGTTTACTTATTAAGATTACATATGACCATTTATTTGCGTATGCTGATATGATGATAATGACCTGTTTATTACGTAAGATATATGTTTGCTGCTTTTTGTATGGATTGCATATTTACACATTTCTGTTTTGTTGCCATAACTACTCTTTAATTTGGTGTATAGAAATGCTGATATACTGTGTATAAACATAGAGTTTAGGTCACACTATTGGATTAATTATAGATTGTTCGCTTGGCAGAGCCTCGTTGTAGGAATTGTGCTGCATCCACTTGTTGACATTCTGTTCTTTACTGGTATATTTACTCGCTATTGCAAGTTTTGCTTACGCTCAGTGCCTTATATTTTTAAGATAAGAAAATTAACTGCTATAATTCGACGAACGACATTAGTACAAGAAAGTCATAGAAGTCACATGAGCTAAAGTTTTATGGAAGCTGTATAAATTTATGCTAATAAGAAGGAGGCTAACGACATGACATACCAATACTAGGTTTAGACCATTAACAGTTATTACACTGCATTTTTCGTGAGCAACTGAAATAGGAAGTGACACTTGACACAAAAAATACTCCACATGTTTGCTTCTGCTATGATTCTTGAAGTGGTGTACACACTGTGAAATATTATGATCATTCACACTCCGTAATCGTACTTAATTACTGAGAGTTATTCGAATTAAGTCTGTTAGAGGTCAGGTATGCATTTCTTTTATTTAATGATGGACAAGGAACCAAAATGTATCTTATAATTTATAATGAGCAGAAAATTTGGGTCAGATGGATTACACAGAGGTTGTGTGTTGACAATGTGTCTTCGGATTGTATGAGATGATGAGGTTTGCATTAGGATTTTATCTGTACTTGTTCAAGGAGACTGACTAGAGGAAAGAGTTGTTATGGAAGTGAAATGATATTGGTGCTGAGGTTTATATGTAGCGACGTATTATTGAGGTATTGAGGGTATATTAAGTTGTTGATTATTGGAGTTTTTGTGGACAAGAGGTAAGGTAAATGATATTGATGATAAGACGTATTGAAGAGGTATTATTGAGGTATTATTGAGATTATGTGATGCAGATGATTATTGGAGTTTTGGTGTATAGGAGGTAAAGTAAGTGAAGAGCATATTTTTTTTTGTTGGTCTTATGGAACAAGGAGGATGAAGAGAGCAGACTAGAACACTAAAATAGAAGGAAGATAGTCTATACACACACTTTGTTAAATAACTAAGCAGTATATACTTTTTTTTGGAGAGAGGAAGTAATTGCATATCTTGGCTCACTGACAGTTGTTCAACAACAGTACATTTTGATCTGGCTTGGCAAACATTGGTGTTGACATGATGACTATGACGTTGACTAACTATTATTGACTGTTATACATTGCTGCCAGTACTACTTGATACACATGATGAACATTAAATTTTGACAGAATTGCATTTACACAGTTAACACTATTCAATTACACAGTAGTACTTAATGTGGATGAAAGATGAGTGAGTGTGTTTTGTGTGTTTTCCTTTCCTAATCCTACCCACCTATCTCCTAAATATTATTTTATTTGTTTGTAGTGGCTTGCACTGACACCCATAAATATTATAGGTTTATTGGTATTTGTGTATTGTAATAGTTAATAGGACAATTATCTGACATCATTTGTGTGTTTGTTATGATTTGTATGTTACTGTAAAAGCATTTGTATGTGCATTCAAACTATTGTTCAAGCCTGAACTGTCTGATTAGTGAAGATAAATATTCTGAACTGTTACCTGCACTTTTCAACATGATGTGTGACATTAGGACATGTTTAATTTCTGCTCATAAACTCTGATGAACAGTGTGATCAGTGTTAGTGAATTTTGTGGAACTGCTTCTGCTGAGAAATGTGACTTTTTGGTGTCTGCACCTGCACTCAACATTGCTGGGTGCAACTGATGAACTGTTTTTACTGAAATGAAGTCACTAGTTGCTGTGTGCACCTGATCAACATTGCTGATGCCACTAATGGACTGCTTCTACTGAAATGGTATCACTTGTTGGTGTCTGCACCTGCGCTCAACATTGCTGGGTGCAACTGATGAACTGCTTCTGCTGAAATTATGTCACTTGTTGCTGTCTGCACCTGCTCAACATTGCTGGGTGCAACTGATGGACTACTCCTACTGAAATGATGTTACTTTTTGCTGTCTGCACCTGCACTCAACATTGCTGGGTGCAACTGATGAACTGTTTTTACTGAAATGAAGTCACTAGTTGCTGTGTGCACCTGATCAACATTGCTGATGCCACTAATGGACTGCTTCTACTGAAATGGTATCACTTGTTGGTGTCTGCACCTGCGCTCAACATTGATGGGTGCAACTGATGAACTGTTTTTACTGAAATGAAATCACTTGTTGGCGTCTGCACCTGCTTAACATTGCTGGGTGCATCTGATGGATTGCTTCTACTGAACTAATGTGACTTGTTGCTGGGTGTACCTGCTAAACTTTACTGGGTGCAACTGATGGACTGCTTTTACTGAAAAGATGTTACCTGTTGGTGTTCTTTTTTGTATAAACTAATCATTGAAAGCATTTTATGTGAACATTTGTATAAACTGATTTTTTGTATATTGTGTAAACTATTATGTAAAGTCACATGTATGAAAAGAAGTTGTATTGCTTACTGTATTTCATATATTAGGTTAGTAAAAGGTCAGTGCAAAGCCAAAAATTTTAACTAATTATGTGATATTTAGGTATTAATATTATCTTTTATTTTTGTCTGTATTTTTCTGGACGAATTTGGTGGTATTTTCACCACCAATGCTGGCAAAAATACCATCAAATTCTGGCCTGTGGAGGAGGGGCATATGAAAGGTGGCTACACTGTGCCACTGCGCCAGAGATTGCGCCAAAGAGTACTATTAAGCCGCCTCCACAGTGCGTGTTAAGATCTCATGGCAGAGTGCTTGTTATGAGATCGGACTGGACAGTGGTTGTCGAGAGTTCATGGGAGAGTGCTTGTTGAGAGTTCGTGAAAGGCAGTGCTTGTTGTGACATCGGAGAGGACAGTGTGTGTTAAGAGTTCGTACCGAGATGTGCTAGTGGGCACTGCTTGTCGTGAAATCGGAGGGATATGTTGTAGTAAAGAGTGTTGTTCCATGTCTTATGCAGTTATTTGATGGGAGAGATAGCAGATGTTATTGTAATGAGTGCATTTCGTCAATATATATGAAGGTAAAATTTATAATGTTCCTTTATTAGTTGTGTATCTGAAATAATGTGTCACTACAGGTTCAGTCAACAAAGCATCTGGCTTGTGTTCTTGGATTAGAGTGTAATTGTGATTTTTTTGCGTAATTGTAGTTTTTCTAAATTTCTTTGTCACGTCAGTATAGTTGGTATTTAAAAATTCTTGTCTTGTTGGAAAAGAACCGTGCCAGATGTGGGCGTTGAGTCACACTCCCACATACAGAACAGTTACTCTTGTGCTCATTGGTTTCGTAGATTTTTATAGTTGCTGGGGTCTTAATTAATTAACTGTGTTTACGAAAATTTTCTTACATTGTTCCTTGCAGTCAGATAGCGTAATAATTCTAGTCAGGGCCAACCGATTACGAGACACAGCGTAATCGGACATACAGCTACTAAAACAAAAAAACAAAAAAATATTTTCAATCAAATAAAAATAATTAAGCCCCCATGCACACTACGCACGAAACGCAACACCGCTCCTGGTCATGATTGTATCACCTATCGCCACATTCGTGAAGCTCCTGCCTCTTTCCTCTCCACCCTGGCCAGGTTCTACAATGTAGTCCTGTCCACCAGCTACTACCCCAACCTGTGGAAAACCTCCCGTATCCTGATGATCCTTAACCCGGTAAACTGCCGTCTGCTGTCTCCTCCTACTGTCCCATCAGCCTTACCTCAGTCTTCAGCAAGGTCCTGGAATCGATCCTCACCCGCCGCATCCACCAGCATCTCTGCCAGCACCACCTCCTTCCCATTACCCAGTGTGGCTTTCGGCCATCCTTCTCTTCTGATGACCTTCTCCTTCACCTCACTCATCTCTTCTCCGAACAGCTTCTTCCTCTCCCTTGACCTTGAACGAGCCTATGACCGCATATGGCATTCCGGTCTCCTCTTCAAGCTCCAAACCTTCGCCCTTCCCATTAACTACGTCTGTCTGATTGGCTCCTTTCTCTCCCACCATCCTTCCTACGTCACCATCCATAACACGGATTCCTACACCTTTTTTCCCTCGGCCGGTGTGCCCCAAGGCTCCGTCCTCTCCCCCCTTCTGTACCTTTTGTATACAGCGGACATACCGCCGCCGTCACCCCTCATCCACCTTCTCCAGTTTGCCGATGACACCGCCTTCCTTGCCCTTGCCCCCACCCTGCAGCGTTCCCAAAACCTTCTTCAATCCCATCTTGACCGGTTCACCGCTTGGTGCAACCAGTGGTCGCTAAAGGTCAATCCCTCCAAAACCCAGGCGATCATAGTAGGCAAAACTATCCCTTCCTTCCGCCTCCTCGATTTCTATCTAACCATCTATGGCCGTCCTATCGCCCTCACCCCCACCCTTAAGTACCTTGGCGTCACCGTTGCCTCTCCTGTACCCCCCCATCTCTGGATAATCCAAGTCAAGGCACACTCCCGACTCTGTCTCCTCAAGCTCCTTTCCGGCCGTACATGGTGTCTGGACCCCTCCACTATACTCCACACCTATAAATCCCTCATCCACCCTACCCTTTGTTACACCCATCCGGCCTGGATCTCCGCCCCCCCTACGTTTTATAAATCCCTTCAGATCCTTGAACGCCATGCTCTCCGCCTCGCCTATCGCATCCGACTCCCCTCCCCCACGTGGATCCTGTACGACCTCATTCCGTTCCCCCGCCTCCTCCTTTTCCTTGAAAGGATACAGATCCTGTACACCTCCTGTAAACTTGATCCTCCTCACCCGCTTGTCTCACCCATCCTCTCCCACCCCCGCCTGCTGCCGCACCTGTATTCCCACGTCCCACCCGGTCTCCATCTCTCCACCCTCCCTACCCTCTCCCAAGGTGGCTTCCGCCAGCTCCCTATCCCTGATGGTGTCCTCCTGCTCTCCATCTACCCCTCCTATCGACTTTGATCCTCCCCTCCCACTTCCTGTGTCTTTTCCTTTGGGCACCCTCCCTCCCTCTCTCTCCTTCCCCCCCTTCCTCCACCCCTCTTCCCCCAGGCTTCCCCTCCCCCTTCCTCCCTGCCCCCTCTCTCCCCTGTCTGTGGCATCTCTGCTCTCCCCTCTCCCTCTCCCACCCCCCCTTCTCCTCTCTTGGCAGGTCCCCGGACTGGTACACGCTCAGTGGACATTCACGCGCCGGAGATCATCGCCATCAGTGTCTTGTGTGTGTGCCTTTGTTTTGTGTTTAGTGTTCTTTCGCCGTCACGCCACCACTGTTCACCTGTACTGTCGCAGTCGTCCATGTTTTGTGCGCCGTGTCAACGGCTTTTAGTGTTTTTTCTCGTCCAGCGTGAATGGCTTCATGTTTACTGTTTTTCGTGTCTAGAGTTTTTGTCCGCCATTTTTATTGTATTATCTGTACCACCTTTATGTCATATTTATTGTACCGCTAGCGGCTGAAGAGCAGCGTAATATGCTGCTGACAGCCCACCTTTGTATAAGGTAATTAAAATAACAATAAAGAAAAAAAAACTGCGGTCTCTTCAGTTCCGGCGTGATTGTGCACTCAATCTCACCTGAAGATGGCGGCCAGATGGTCCGCCGAAATATCGTGTTGTCGTCAGGACGATGGAACCCGGCTGCAAACCCGTGAAAATCATCATATTCTATTATTACCGACATCCAAACACAAATAAAAAGTTCGAATGACACCATGGAAGAAAAAATTAAAGCTGTTACCACTGCTTACGCAAGCGAGCTAAACGCAAGTTACATGCAGTAATAGACAGTGTTCTTTCCATGGTGGATTCCGCCGATACCAACATTGGCAGAAAGTTTACAGATTTGCAGACCCAAGTCGATGTGTGTAAATCAACAGCGAGTGACTCTTTGAAACATTACAATGATGTTTCAAAGAGAGTAGGCCAATTGGCAGAAGGTGTCAGCCACATTGGCGGGCGAGTAGAAGACCTTACTCAGCGAATATCCGATGTCAATATTGACAAAAGGATCGAAGATGTCACTGCAGGAATAAGCACTACACTTAATAGGAAATTTGAAGAGTGGATACAATCCAAGGAACAGTATATTGAGAGTAAGGTACACTCTGATCAAAAAGGTGCAGTTAAATCCGCCACAGTAGAAATCCTAACCACTCCTGGTACTACTGATGACACTTTAACCAATGAATTAGGCGAAATCAGACGAGCATTCAGCCACGATCTTCCGGAGTGGAAGCAACGGCTGACCAATGACATAGATCAGCTGACAAGGCAAGTTATAGAATTGGAAGGTAACAATCAAAGCGATTATTCACTACCGCCAGAACAAGATACTCGTCAATATCCCGAGTATCTGATACAATTCTCACCAACGGTAAATAATACGCGTGACAAAGCTTCAACGTCACGTAGTCATACCGATCAATTGACACTCGTTGAACTAATGTGCGATGAGAGTGAGCTGAAGCACAGAGTTTTCCAGCCTTTTATACCTGAAAAACGAAATATATATCCCATGGTATTTCTAAAATAATTCACAGGTGCTTTACCAGAATCTAGGAACGACAGACAGCGAATACAGTACATATTGGGATATGTACATGGCAAAGGATCAATTTGGAGTACTGAAATAATAGACAAATGTCACACCCATGCAGATTTTGAAAGGCATTTTTTGAATAAATTATGGAGTTCTGGTATACAACAATCTCCGAAAGGAAGTCTACAACGCCGAACCTTTCAACACCAAGGGAGGTGGTTTGAGGCGTTATTTCGAAAAATATCTACGTTCACTTCAGTATTGGGACACACCCATTTCAACCAAAGATGTCATCATTATCTTAAAGTCAAAACTTCCTGTGTCGATAAGGGAAAAATTAGTTAATGTGAGTGAAAAGGACCAAGAAGCCTTTCTTTCCGTTCTAGACAATTTGCATATGATCTATGAGGACGTGCATGCGAGTGCGCGGAATAATTACAATATAGGACCGCCCGCTTCGCAACAGCACGAGGCAAACTGCGCCAACGGAATGTCGTACCAACATAACACGGGACAACCAAACGCTCAGCCTTGCAGAAATCATAATAATTTCAACCGCCGCAATGGAAAACCATATAGTAAATATACAAACCAGAATAGATACAACCCGATTTATCAAAACACACAGCGACAATACGGTAACTCACCAATAAATCACAACGGTAATTACTAGCATCCGAACAACAGGAAATATAATGGAAATCGTCACAAGGGAAAGAAATGGAACAATTATAACGGGCCTGGGCCACAACAGTACAGTCAGCCAAGTCACTTCACTCCCTCACATCAAATGAATTCTTTACAGCCTCAAAATGCGACATTTTCTCACCAACTCAACCAACAGTTCAGGAACAATAATCAGGACAGTCCGCTGCATGCTTTTAATACCGCCAGTCATAATAGCCAAGGAAACCCGAACATTTTTTACACACAGGCGAACCAAGCATCAAACGCGATGTCAAATGACACGCAGTTAAGTGATGCGCAGTTCGTATGTGTTACGAACGCAAGTTTTCAGCCTAGCATGACGCAAAATAATAATCAAGTAAAAATAACTGACACTTCATCTCCACCACGTCGGAAAACCATTATCAGCTTCTTTATGCCTCCACGGGGAAGCTGCGGAACTAAGTTACAACACCCTAAAGTAAGGTTAGACGACAAGTTAAGGCAAGCTCTCATATCTTTAACCACTCATGCCAACCTAAGAAAAAAGGTGCATGACAAACACATTAGGAAAGTCTTATTGTATCGTATAAATGAACGAGTGCCATTAAAGACCCACTTCAATCCATCTTTGATACATCATAAAAATCGCAAGTGGCAGCACTTGTATGAAGGACCATTTATTATACTAAGAAATCCGCACATTGGTTGCTATCTATTAGCTGACCCTGTATCTGGAAGAATAGAAGGATTGTTTCATCACGCAGACTTAGAGAAATACCGAGTCAGCCATTGAAGATATAATTTATGTGAGTACCTGAAATAAAATACATTCATTGTAAGAGAGCAAGATTTGCCTTAGATGTAAGTTAGTTTTAAGTTAATTGAGCCATGAACAGCCACAGCCAAAGAGCAGCCGAATGAATAATATAGTAGGGACGTGCTAAGTGCTGGCCGGCTGCGGTGGTCTGGCGGTTCTAGGCGTGTGCTGGCACGGTAGCTCAGCGTGTTCGGTCAGAGAGCCGGTTGGCCTCTGTAACAAAAAACTGAGTGGAAGGATCAACCACCGAACTTGAACAGGATGTCTTGCGACGTCCGCAACGATCAAACACGAGAAAAAAAAAAAAAAAAAATTGGCGCTCAGTCCGGAACCGCGCGACTGCTACGGTCGCAGGTTCGAATCCTGCCTCGGGCATGGATGTTTGTGATGTCCTTAGATTAGTTAGGTTTAAGTAGTTCTAGGGGGACTGATGACCACAGATCCCATAGTGCTGAGAACCATTTGAACCATTTTTTTTTTTTTTTTGCTAAGTGCCACCTGCTACCACTTGATTTAAGTATAGCAAAGTTCTCACCTCTTGAATGAAATAAATTAAAATGATCATTCGGACCAGAATGATTGCTCGTAAATAAGAGTTGATTAAGGTCGCTTGCTCTTATGAGGTAGATGTTATGTTTTGTATAAGGAGTGTTAGACAACAATTTTTATGAGACCACCAGTAAAAAGCAGCAGACAAAGGCAGCATCTTAGCATATAAGAATCAAATAAATGAATAACGATCCAGACAGCAGGAAAGAAGGGCGCAGTTCAATTATTTTTATTACAGTATGGAGAAAACAGTAAGCGCTCATGAGAATTTTATGGCACAGTGCAGCTGAAATACTTACAAAGATCATTTATAAGTAAACTTATTTAATACCAGAAGTATCCATTTCAGGTTCTCGGGATACGACGACTGTTTTCAAAAATGGTTCAAATGGCTCTGAGCACCATGGGACTTTACTTCTGAGGTCATCAGTCCCCCAGAACTTAGAACTACGTAAACCTAACTAACCTAAGGACATCATACACATCCACGCCCAAGGCAGGATTCGAACCTGCGACCGTAACGGTCGCGCGGTCCCAGACTGTAGCGCCTAGAACCGCTCGGCCACCCTGGCCGGCGACAGCTTTTTTTTTTCTTTTTTTTGAAGGGGGTGGGGAACCAATTTTACGGTACCAGGAAAATAGCTATCAGACTCTGTTCACTGCTAATGCATGGTGTAAACAATCTTAGATATCCATAGAGAAATTCTTGGAGAGCTGGATCAGACGATACGGAGACTACTGTATCGTTTTAATTACGCTAACTACTTGTCATGAATAACTAGTGTGATAATGCATAATTTATGTCTGGCTCATCATTTCGTACGTCATTAACATTGTGTCTTCAGATCTCTTCACTCCATAAAAGTCTATTGTGTTTTCCTCTAATCAGTATCCTTACCTTCCTACCCTACCCAGTAGAGAACTGACTGACTGACGGACTGATTGCATGCTTGATACGTACAGACTGTACGTCTGGATGGTCGTGACACATTGGTTGCCGACAGGCTATGCTTATTCTCCGTGAACCGCGAATTCGATTAAGGTTTGTTATGTGCAATTGCACGACAGAGAACACCAAGCTTCCCAGTTTCCCTAATGGAAACTTGAACATGAATGTTCATCACGTAAACGAAGCCACAGTGACTACGTCTTCAAATTAACGAATTAATTAACAGAGAGAAAATAAAAGAGTTGAGCTTGAGAAAAGAGTAATTATTGTAAAAAGGAAAGAATAACAAGATTTCGAAGAAGGTGTAAACCTAAAGTGCCTTGGAAGCACAAACTATGAATAAGAGACACGTTTTTTCGTCAGGTCTTGTAGTCACAGAGACTAATTTTTCTTTGTAAATAAATTTTAGACATAATATGTATACCGAATGTTAACTGTAGTCATCAATTAATGGACACGTATAATGCTGCTGCGTGTGAACCGACTGTAGACAAGCAATTAAAGGACACGTATAAAAATGTAGCTTTTGAAACTTAACATGGCGACGAAATACATGTGGACAAGAAATAATAATAAGTGTGAACTGAAAGGGTGATAACTTTATGGACAAGTGTGAAATTCCGCATGTGAAGTAATGTTATAAGTACTTGTACCACGAAACCACGATGTAGAAAGCCGAATTGTGCAAGTGAATAAGTGTTGTACTTACCGCAACCGATACTGTACGCCTTTCCATGGAAACATTCTTCGACACGGCTGCAGAAGTCGCCGCGTCTGGCTGCTTCTGTAATTACGAGTCGATGAAAAACTAAAAACTCACAACACGGCTAGCAGAGTGCCTCTCGCAGAACACTGCTGCTAGCGTTGTGAAGCAGTCGAGTTACCATCACGTGACTATGACAAACGGGCAGAGTACGCTGCGCGCTCAACAATCCAGATTCCTTTGCACAACGAGCGAGGGCGCCAAATGTGTTTGAAATACTTTCAATATAAAATCTGATAAAATCATGAGTTAAGCACTTAGGAACCTTATAAAATCACCAAGACACTAATCTGAAAAGTCTTATACTCGACTTTGACAATTGCTACCAAATTTATAGACCAGGCCAACTAAAGACGAAAACATGTCGACCCAAATAAAACCAGAAAAATAAATAAATACAAGATCTAAGCGCTCGTAAGAGAATGAGACCTTATGTACATAACCAATTGTTATCCTTACCTAATCCACTTTTCTTTTAGAATAAGTTATAAGTAAGTAAGCACATTCTAATACAGACTATCTCTGTATTTTTCATGTACGAGAACATGAATGGAAGACCGAACACGTGTTAAGTGAAATGGAGACCGCCACCAAACGGCTCAACATGTTGGAGAACCAGTCTTCCTGTTCCTGTTCCATGACGCATTTCCAGCGCACCATCACATCCAGACAACCACTTCAACCTCCACAGTGAAAGTGATGCCCTACTTTTCCTCCCCTGTGAAAGTGCAATCAATTACCCTCACTCAAGTGTAGTGCTACCATTTTTACACGAAATTCTGCCGTTCCCATTGCAATTTATACCTACCCAAGTGTAGTGATTTTTTTTAATAGGTCATAAAAGCCATAAATCAGTAAAGCGCTACGTGTTTACCACAAGAAATCTTCGTCAAGACCACGACAAAAATATTCCTGTTAATGTCACTTTAGAACAAGAATGTCGATTCTTTGTAACATATTTTTCCAAGAGTGCACAATGCACTAAGACTTCCTGTGTAGTCAAATAATTTATTTCTTTATTATTTTTTTATATTTATTATGTCATGTATAATGTATCTAGTTATGTGTATCTTTGTCATAATTTCACTGTCCCTTACTGAAAAATGAAAATTTGTTATCTTAGTGTAATACATTAGAAAGAATATGGCTCAATTTTCATGTAATTACAAAAAAATGGCTCTGAGCACTATGGGACTTAATATCTATGGTCATCAGTCCCCTATAACTTAGAACTACTTAAACCTAACTAACCTAAGAACATCACACAACACCCAGTTATGTAATTACACTATGAACAAGTTACCATCAATTTCATTCGTACGAATACTTTTACCTGTTATTCTTTATGTCAACCACTTAGTCTAATGTCATGTATGAAAACTATTGTAAAGAACTTAAGCAAGTGATACTAACTTGATTCACGAAAGGAATAATAATACGACTACGCGTGAGTCGCAATGATCCTGACGGAGTCATCACTCCTCATGCGGGAAGCAATGTAATATTATTGGATTTCAGATACTTTGCATATGAGGTATTTGTCATAAAAGAAAAGGACAGCCAACGAGCTGTAGTTCGTAAAGATGCTCAGCATCACAGGGCGAAAGTAAAGAGATGAAATATATACTTTTTTTTAATGTGCGCCTATACCAAGACGCGCGCCCTGCGTTTAAATTAAATAAACACTATGACACGCTGGACGCAGATACTTAAAATTATTGCCGCAGCGTTTGATAGGAAGAAGCTGCGAAACAGAAGAAAGAACAATCTATCTTTTGTTAAGAAATATTCTAGGGACTTCATTGCCTTGTACTTTTGGTCACCGACATGTTAAGATGTACTACATAGCATTGCTACAAGTTGTATTTTTATTTTGTGTGAAAGCTATGTGAAACGACGAACAAACGTTTCGATACCTCGGGTGAGGACATAATGTACTTACGCACACGCAAGGACATTTAATTTTAAGAAGGAACGGACTGACCATGTAGCGATTATTGGACTGCGCCATGTACAAAAGAAATATCGATGTAAGTCATGTATTTACTGTGTATTTGTCAATGTCTAGAAGTTTAAAGCCAATTTCTTCACAATATATTAATATCTTATGATGAAGTAATTTTCTTCTTATTCTTTTCCCTCACTAACCAAAAATGATGTCCAAGTTGTATATGAGCTTTGTTTCAGGTTCACTCTTTATCGCGGTGTCTCGATTGTGTTTGGGAGATCACTAATGTGTTCAACTTCCGATCTATTAATCTTTCTCTTAAGAAATTCCACTAATTAGCTTTCATTTCCATTTTTATATTCAAATAGGTCCCTTAGGTATTTTCATCGAAGATTCTTATTGCGTGAAGGCAATCTGGGTCAAAAGGTCAATTAAGAAAACACCTTCGCGTAATCAATCTGTATGTCTTCTGGACACAATCGAGAACCGACGTATCGGTGATCAATTAATAATCTCTCTCTTTTTTCAAGTCGTACTGAGAAACAGCCATACAGGATAACCGTAGGTACGCATCTGGTGTTAGGTTGCATTTTGCCAGTAAATATTACCAACCGACAGTGACAGCTTCACTATTATCATTTACTACTATTTCTTATCCAGAATAAGCAAGTTTCTAACGCCAGACCTCCCATCGGGTAGACCATTCGCCTGGTGCAAGTCTTTCTAGTTAACGCCACTTCAGGACTGTGCGTCTCGATGGGGAGGAAATGATGATGATAAGGACAACACAACACCCAGTCCCTGAGTGAAGAAAATCTCCGACCCAGCCGGAAATCGAACCTGGGCCATTAGGTATGACATTCCATCGTGCTGACCATTCAGCTACCAGAGCCGGACTCTAGAGAAATAATTTCCAGTCTATATCTTTGGAATTATGTCACAAGTGATACTGCTATGCAAGCGATATTGCTATGTGCTTCATATCGAGAAGCACCGCTAAAATGGTACGATATTCTAGCAAACCATGCGAAATTACATATGTTCTTATAATCCCTGTGTCTGGAGATGTGTGTAGAAAAGCAAGCAAGCAAGGAGGTCTGGACCAGAAACAGTAACGCATTTGTGAAGAGAGGTAAACGAGAACATCTCTGCTCAACAGTTCTGAGAGTGACTTCGATCTACTGAGGGCGCTCTGGTCACGACTTGGGAGTGGATAACCACCCGATCTCGAGGGAAGTATCTAGTGACGCGAGTTCACCTATGGTGCATGTGCTTATGCTGTCTGTCTTCGCAGTATATGTACAAATTATTTAAAAGGGGTGATTTTGTATGGCACAGGATAGGAATTGTATGTTTACTACATCGACACGGTACGCGGTGGTACATTGTTGGTTTGGAGATCGGTTTTGCGCTCTAATATTCAAACTCTTGTCTTCATTTGGAGAGCAGTGTAATTGAGTGCAAGTCTTTCCGTATTTGACGATATATAGAGCACTTTGCAAGGTTTATTTGTCAGTGCAGTATGACGATCTGTGTATATTAGTTTTTTGCCACTGAAATTCTGGTCTGCAGAAAGAAAGAAAAGGCAAACTGTGCTTCCACACTGGCTGCATCAGTAATTTGGTGGGTAAATCCGATAAGAGCCAATCATAATGCCCCATTGATTCACAAGTCACCCTTTGTGTTGGGATATAGGAGCCTCTACAAAGCGGTGAGAACATTTGCAAGCAGGAAGGGTAGCATGTGATGGACGGGGTGCCACATTAGGACCACAAGGAAGAATGCATTCGATGTTATTCTGCGCTATTTTCGTAAACAGTTTCTGTTAGGGCAAGAACTTCCATGCATACAAACTTTGACCTCACGATAGCTCCTACAAAAGCAAGTGTTAAATATTTCTGGGTCACTATACAATTTCCGAGAGGTCGACTTAGTTCTTATTTTACAAAGCCATGTGTCATCAGTATAACATTGAGAACCTTTTAGATGCGCTTGTGATGGTGTGTAGCTATGTGCACATTTACTGTGATGTGTCAGCCACGCTGGGCGAGTAAGCATGGCTAGACGCAGCTCGAATGTCCCGTTAGGATCACAAGGAAGAGAAAGCAGCATGTGCTATTCTGGGAAACAAAGGAACGGATTTCTGCAGTGTCTGCGAGGGTGAGTCGCTCTGAAATTAGTTCTTTGCTCCCATCCAGTCTTCACTCCATCCTCAGTGGCAGAGCAGTGTAATTGAATAAGAGTCTTTCCATATTTTACGATATGTAGTGCAATATAGCGATCTGTAAAAAAGAAAAATAATTTTCTGGCAATGAAAGTCTCACCTGCAGAAAACAATGGCGGATGGTGCTCCCACACTGGCAACAGTTTGATGGACAAATTCAGTGACGAACGGGCTGTCCAGTTAGGACCACAGTCAAACATATTTCTGTAGCATGACCTGTGACGTCAGTA
Source organism: Schistocerca piceifrons (assembly GCF_021461385.2). NCBI lineage: Eukaryota > Metazoa > Arthropoda > Insecta > Orthoptera > Acrididae > Schistocerca > Schistocerca piceifrons. The sequence goes on from NC_060140.1 coordinate 192,670,285, forward strand.
TAACATTGAAAACATTTTAGCTGATATGCACACATCTCTCTCAGCACTGTACCCACATCGCAGCTATGCATCATCGTGTCAGCAATGATGCCTAGGTGAACACGTATTTTCGACAGGAATTTCTCAGGTGTCAAGTATGAAAGGGGTGCAGCCGCCTTATGCTTACGGAACCCGAATGGACACCTGTGCGTGGCTCGGCAATGGCAGTGGCTTGTGTTGGTGTCGATACTTGTGCGCATTGGAGCCTCTGATACATTGTGATTGACTATAGTTCGCAAGTGTTTTTTACGTGCACTGAGTGTTTGTTGCAGTGCATTATTTTCGGCTGTTTAAGCGTTGTGAGTATGTTTGCAGAGCGTTGTATATGCATTATTTCGGTAATTTACGATTTTATTTCGTGTCTGTACAATGTACTGCATTATTTTGATAATTTGCGAGTAGTTTGCATGTCTGTGTGCTGTGTAGTGCATGATTTCGACAGTTTAGAATTAGTGAGTATGTCTGCAGAGCGTTTAACATGCGTTATTTCCGTAATTTACTAGTAGTTTGCGGGTCTGCAGGCTGTGAATTGCGACCACAAGCTTGTCAGAGCTTGTGTTTTGTATCAGTGTAATATATAAACTACGTGAAATCTGTCCTTAAATAAATTGTTCCAAAAATAAATAAAGTACACTCCTTCGTATCCCCAGCAGCCCAGCACAGGTTGAGTCTTTTTCGCGCCATTTTTCTCCCTCCCGACCGCCATCTTGGATTACGTCACGGGAGGGACGACGGCGCCTTCTGGTGGCAGACTGCATACTAGGTCAGGTGGACTCCGGACCCCATGTTGAACACATTAGATGGAGGTACTACCTCAAATTGTTTAAATAAAGACATACGCCCAGCACAGGCTGAGTCCTTTTCCTGCCATTCTCTCCCACCCCAGACCGCCATCTTGTATTATATCATGGGATAGGCTACAGGCCCCTCTGGTGGCAGTACTGTATACTAGGTCAGTTGGACTCCAGACACTATGCTGAAAACACTTGATTTTGGTACTGCCTCTGGTTGTTTAAATAAAGACTGAAAATAAAGACTTATGTTCATCACAGGCCAAGTCCTTTTCCCACCAGTTCCTAGGAAGAGGTGGCGGTCAGATGACTTAGGTTAGTGGACGTAGCCCAAGTGACCTATTTTCCCGCCATTTTCTTAGGTTAGTAGAGGTAGCCTTGGTGTGCTGCATCGTCCTGATGGAATTTGAACTTCCCACCATTTTCTGGGTGAGGGTTGGCGAGGAGGTTATATTAGTCGAGGTAAACTATTTTACCTATCTTCCCACCAAAATTCAAAGTTCCCACTAAAAGCTGCCATTTTTGGTAACGGTACTTGCATCATCAGCTGACGTCACGCCGCCATCTTGGATAAGGTCATGCACTGTTGGCAAGGCTACAGGCCGCCATCTTGGTTGACGTTATCGCCCCATCTTGGATAACAGTACTTGGGGCACACGAAATTTGTCCCACTAGTTATATATACAACAACACTTGAAAGTTTTGCCTGTACCTACTATCATTCAGTTTCCTTTTTTTGTCATTAACGAGAAACCCATACTGTGAATGATTCCAGCAATCACCACATATCTTTACAAAATCATTGAATGAAATGTCATTTCTTACATGTGCCTGGTAAATGTGTTTCAAATTCAGATTGCGTTATTTGAAGGCTATTGCAAGGTTTGCATTGTCCCTAACCAACTGTTTCAGGATTCTGGAATTGTTCAGCTTAGATAAAATACATCAGCATCCATAGCCATATGATGACCAAAACCGATATATTTTCAAATTTGATTTTCCACAGCAACATTGTCAAATATGAAGACAGTGGTTATCCTTGCTTTTTCAGGTGGGGGGTGTCACCACTTTCACTGAAAAGCTTTTACACCATGCAATATCTTCTGTAACAGCTGATACTTGGGCTGAAACAGTGTTTTAGAGAATACACAAACATGTTCAAATCGGACTTCATCTGCATGCGTTAGCAGCATCACGAGAACATTAGTCTTGTCACAATTGGATGGACCTACAATAATTGCTTGTACACTATCAGGAAAGATTATACCATTCTTCTTCTTCTTCTTCTTCTTCTTCTTATTCCTATTCTTCTTCTTGTTCTTCAGCTCTTCTTTGCAAGTTAGCAGGACCAGTCACCGACAACAAAATCCTTGTGATGAGGATGTTTCACCCACCCTGCCATGGTGCTAACTACACCAGATACTAACAAGTATATATATAAAGAAACACTTGAAGGAACAGAAATAGTATGTGTAGATTCTATAGCTCCATCACTTAACCAACTGAGCTATATTGGCTACACAGAGAAATTGGATACATATATATTACCCATGAATAGTAACTTCATCATCCATTTTGTCAGTGACTGATGAGGAGATGTTTGGGGTAACTGTCTGCTGCATCATTATGTGTGTAGTATTAAAAAAAATGATATTAATAAGTGTATACTTGGACAATAATGAGAGAAGTAAGATATAAAAATTATTTATTTAAATATCAGATGCTGTATTTAAAAAAACCATCAGGCTATTTCTTTGTCTTCTTTTTTGCACCCGAACAATATTTCCCAAACAAAGCTTTTTGATATGCAATAAATTCCACATGTATCTCCCTCAAGCCAATGGATTCCTCATAGTTCGCAGGCTTTTCACATGCTCCCTTAATCCTTTTCTCTTTTTGTTCTGCGTTCATGTGCAAACAAAGGTACTGCTCGAAATCATCAACATGTACACTATGCACATGTAGGAAGTGTAAAACATCATTGTATGCAGAACCTGTGCTCGGCAAGCAACGACTCAGTCTCTCCAATGCAAGGTGCAGTGCAGTACCCAGATCGTTTAAGTTCATAACTGAGGCATTCCAAAGATAAACACACTTGTCACCTGATTTCACACATAGAGCAGAGTCATCTTTCACTGTTGTAATAGTTAGTTAGCAGTTAGGCGAATGCACGTGGAGGGGGGGGGGGAGTACGACTTGGGTAATAATCTGTAGTCATCTGCTGATTGATGTAGCGCTCTGCATGAGATATTTCGTCCCAGTCGAATTCAGAAATAGGCACTTTAACACCCTGCAATGCACTTTCACTTTCTATTCTTGCATGCTAGCCCCAGCCATAATGTGCTTCTATACCAACATTTACACGTTTCAATCCCCTGGAAGTTAAATTGTGTGTAGAACTGAGAAGCATGGGTACACTTGATGCCTTCCTATCCAGAGCATCTGCACCCTGTGCCTGCACTAGCATAGGGATATTCTGCTGGGATGGGTCATTTGTCAGTGACGAGCACTGCCCTCCATCTTGCTGTTGTTAGGACCACCAGCACCATATGGCTCAGACACACTGGAAGTTATTGCTGCGACAGGTCCAGAGGTCAGTGCACGTCTCGACAACATGGAGCTGAGGTTGTTGCAGGTCCAGAGGTGGCATGGTGGCGTTCGCCCCTGCAGGCTTGAACATGTCGAGGGCTACTGCTAAACAAAGAGGGGGAAGTGTTACACAGGGACCGAGAAGCGAAAACAACCAATAATAATACTGCTAACCACAGAAAAAGATGTAATATCGGGTACTTACTTTTCTGCTTCTTCCCGTTCTGCAGAGCTGTGCTGGATCATGACTGCTGTTGATGCTTCATGGTTCGTCTTCCTCCTCTTCTGCTGACTGACTGAATGAGACTGAGGTCACAGTGCTGCTGAGCCTGGCTCTCATCTGTTGCTTTCCCCTCTTTGGGGAAGTGTGAGGGGGAGTCTGTAGCCTTTCGGCTTTTACTCCCCTGTGAACGTGTGTGTGTGTTTTTTCTATAGTTTTTGGTGTCTGTGATTTGTGATAATTGTTGTGAGTGTGTCTGGTACTTGCCTGAGGTAGGCGAGAAGTTTGGTGTTATATGGGAAGGAACAGGATGATGGATTGGGTGTTGGGATTTTCTCTTCGACTTAGTCGTCGAAGATCGTCATAGGGCGCTTGTGCTTATCGCGGGACATGTCATACCGACCTAGGGAGTGGATGAGTGCGTTTCCGGATCTGGAAGAACCCTCATAGAAGGCCCTTGCCAGATCCTGGAAACGCTCTCTCAGGAGTGGGATTTCGGCTGCGGCGTGCAAGTCGTCTGTAGGGAATCCAAGAGGTAAGTGCAGTGCCCTTCTGAGGGCGCGGTTCTGCAGCCTCTGGAGTTTGTCCAGGTGCTGCTTTGCCGCGTATCCCCAGACGGGGCACGCATACTCCATTACTGGCCGGATCAGGGCCTGGTACACATTTACTGCTACTGGGCATGGAAGGGAGCTGGTTGTGTTCAGGATAGGATATAGGATGGACATTCTGGCGCAGGCCTTCCTGTGGGCCTCGTCTATGTGGGGTTTCCACGTAAGACGAGAGTCCAAGGTTACGCCAAGGTACTTGGCGGTTCTGCGCCAGGGGAGTTGGGTTCCATTTAGGCGGAGGTGGAGGGGGGGACGTTGAGGAGGTTCGCGCCTTCCGAGCCTGCGGGTAATCAGCATTGCCTGCGTCTTCTCCGAATTGATGGTGATGCGCCAGCGACGGGCCCAGTTTTCTGCTGTTTTCTGCTGAGCCTGCCCTGTACCCCCTCTAATTTAGGCGGAGGTGGAGGGGGGGACGTTGAGGAGGTTCGCGCCTTCCGAGCCTGCGGGTAATCAGCATTGCCTGCGTCTTCTCCGAATTGATGGTGATGCGCCAGCGACGGGCCCAGTTTTCTGCTGTTTTCTGCTGAGCCTGCCCTGTACCCCCTCTAATGATGTTACCAGATACTGCCATCCTACTGGCTGAAGTCTAACATGTGACCAGATTCAGTGATCCTATTGGTTCCCACCTTTTTCTTCTAGACCGCCATCTTGGATTATGTCACTGGTGGGATGACAGCGCCCTCTTGTGGCGGTACTGTGTACTAGGTCAGTTGAACTCCGGACCTCATGTGAACACACTGGATGGAGCTTCTGCCCATGACAGCTAAAATTGTTTAAATTAACAATGCATGCAAAATAAAGACTTACAGCCACACTATCCAGCAGACCAGCAGAGACTGAGTCTGATTCCTGCCAGTTCCAAGGAAGAAGTGGTGGTTGGATGACTTAGGTTAGTGGAGGTAGCCCAGTTGACCTATTGTCCCCTCATTTTCTTGGGGAGGGAGGGGAGAGGAAGGAAGGGAGGGAATAGGAAGAGAGGGAAGAGGATAGGGGAGGATGTTAGGTTAGTTGAGGTAGCGTAATTGACATATTTCCCCGCCAAAATTTGAACTTTTGGCCATGACATCACTGCAACATTGTCACATCTATCTCCGCCATTTTGGATCCGTTATCTTGAACAAATTTGGCAACAGTGCAATGTGGGGGACACTCTTCGTCCCACTACTGATGCCTTCTACATCTTCGTATGGGCCTCAGGATGTGGACGCATACTCTTCTGGTCGTTTTCAGGGGGATGTTTCCATCAGAGCGAAGACCAGACGGCGGGCTACAGCCGGAAGTCTGATGTTATTTACCATTTAAAATTCAACGTACTTTTGCTCTCACAACTATTGAAACATGATGGTAATGATCTGGCACATAAATTGAATGAGTGCTTAACTGAACTACCGTTCTTTGAAAAAGAATCACCTTTTGTGATTAAAAAGCGACTAATGGGAGAGATTAACCAATAGAAGCAAACGAGCATAAATGCCCTTAATGATTGTGATTTTGTTATGCAAGCCTTGTCTGTTTGTTCTGGATCTGACTATCCTACTTGCACAGACTGTACACAATATTTGCTTGTCCATCTGCATCTATTGCTACAGTAGAAAGATGTTTTTCAACATTGCAGCCTTCAGAGACATGGCTGAGGTCGATAATGAAGGACGATCGACTTAATGGCTTAGCTCTGCTGAATGCTCACCCTGACATTGATTGTCCTACTGATGATGTAATTAACCAATTTGCCCGGAAGAACAGGCACATACAATTTATCATTTAAGGAAGAGAACCACAATTGTAACTTTTTTATATCATAAGATGGCATTGTCTTGTATACGTGTATGATCAGTTTAAATAAAACTTTCTTAAACTTTGCATGTGACTTGATTATTTTTTATTACAGTAAAACTAAAGGTAGCTCACGATAACTTTAGCACCCCCTTCTTGAGGTTTTTCTGTATCGGCCACTGGGGGAAGGGGGTGGGTTGGAGGTATCCTGAAGGGCGAGGGGGTGGGGGGGAGGAGAAGGGGTGGTGGAACAATAGGTTAAGTACCTGTCAATCAAAAGGAAGGTTCTTAAGAGAGCAACAGGTTAATCATCCGTCGATCAAAGAAGAACAGTAGGTTTGTCCCTGAGTGCATACCTGCCCCTGATGTAGCCAAACCTGCACTAACGAAATGCGCTGATGCCCCTGTTGCCCTACTACTGCCGGCACTTTACTTTATTCTTTAACATTCTTCCCCTCCTTAAAGGGACGAACCATCGCCGTATAAAAAATACGACAATGTGAGAGGGGTAAAAGTGTGGACGCTGTGATGGACCTGAAGCTGTGTGTTAGTTCAGTTAAGCACTGATTCAATTTATGTGCCAGATCATTACCATCATGTTTCAATAGTTGTGAGAGCAAAAGTACGTTGAATTTTAAATGGTAAATATTTTCTTCAGCAAAACGTTCTCACATGTCAATTGTAACATGGTGCAGTGTAGGAATAATAACATTTATTTTCCAATATGTCATAGCATCATCATTATGATTTCAGTTTTCCTTGTGTCTTTGTCTCCCTGTAAGACGAGGAATACTCATCCCTAAGTCTAACTCTTTCATTACTGCCTTCGCTTCTTCAACAATAAGAGCAAAGTGTATATTAACATTAGCTCTCATGCCGTCATACACCTTGAGCGTCGAATCTAATTTTGATTTTGCGTTCGCCACAGCTTTGGAAGCCGTTGTTCTATACCTCCAACACCGTATTACTTTAAGAACTTTGCAAACTGCTGTGAGATCAGCTGCGAACTGAATAACAGCATCATGTCGCTTAACACATGTCGTTTGACAATGTGACTGCAGTGAGTGTTTAGGTGATACTTCAGTATTGCGAACCGGTTGCTTGACGCTGTAAATAATGATACTACTTCTTCAATAGTACCAAGTAAGTTTCTCACACTTGTAACTTTGCAAGAGCGATAGACAGCAAGGTTGAGCTGATCACTTAGACACAGTGCTACCTGCCCCCTGAGAGCTTTCTTCTTTCTTGTAGCCTCAGCTCCTTTCAATTCTGACGTATTAACTGAGCAACCATCACAGCCTATACCCACACAGTTCTCCAGCGACAAAGAGAGGATTTCGTAGTACCTAACACTTAACCAGTAACGCTACACTCTTCATCTTGACTCTCTTGAAGTCCATCATCAATGTTCCCACTACAATCATTGTCTTTATGGATGTCAACGAAACCCAAAAATCTTTGTGTGATTTGCCGTCACCATCAACATATCTTGCAGCTAAACTCAGTTGAGCAATGTGCGCTATGTCCATAGTCTCATCGAAGATTATGATGTAATAACGAGAATGTTTGATTTCCTCCAGTATTCTCGATAACATCACTGTTTCACAGCATGAAATAAGTTCGTTACACGTTGTTTTACTTACGTAAGTGGTCTCAAGGTGATGTTTTGGTTGCAAGTCTTCAGCATCAATTCTAAATCTTAGAAAAGCTCTAAAGTTTCCCTCGTTACTCACTATACTTTCACGAACATTTTCGTTTTCTAATAGACTCCAAACAACTCTATACCACCGCAGAGGAATATTTTGCTTTCCATAAAATATGATTGTTTTTATTGTAAGTACAAGACGGTTTCTGTTTACCCTAATGCTTTCCGTTCTGTGTCTTGACAGTTGATTTGTTACCTGAAGTTCACGGTAGTCTCGCGTCACCAAAAATAATTTTGCATCTGTTGACTCTTCAGTGTGGTGCTTGAGCTGAGAGTGGATCTCGAGGTCACCATTTTCACCAGTAAGTTTGGCAAACTTTGTTAGTGAATCAGTCACAAGTTTCTTGGCGATAATGGATTTCTTTCCTCCAACTATTTTATTTTTCACAGTTAATGCAAACAAGTCCCGTTTTAACTAGTGAGAACACCAGCTATGGACACTGTTCAAAGTGATTATCGTGTACTCGTCTGCGATCACCCCGTCCCTTCTTGTTGTGCGCGGTAGTAGGAAATATACAATCTTTTTCAGGTTTCCTTGGAGCTATGAGAAGCTTGTGTTTTATATCACTAATATTTCCTGACGACAAATTGCCAGTATCCGTGGGATTAAAGGAATCAGTCGACGAACTTTAATGTGGAAGTTTCGACGAAGTGCTGGGCTCTGCCTGTTCTATTGATGTTTTTGCGGCTGAATGTGACTGGGATCTTCAGATGTTTATACTTTTCTTTTTCTTATTACATAACGATCCATTTTATTATATTTTGCAACGTAGGTATTTTATTCTCGAATAAACACTTTATTCACACTGAAAAATGCAACACTTAGCACTACAACACACACGGTCACACACTGCGTATTTCTAATATCACTAAGCACAGCACTGACTGAAGTCAGTGATAACAGCCAATAATCGTGGTTGTTCACTTCTTATCACTTACAATTTATCGCGACGATTGTAACTTTCAAACTGACTACCTGGCATCGACTCTACTTCCCTTATATATGTGGTTCGGTTGTTTCGAGAAAACTCGCTGCCAGAAAGTTCGCTTCCAGACTTTTATGGAGTGTTAACATATACATACTGTGAAAGCGACAAGCCAATATGTACCTTACAATACTTTAATACAAGGGCAAGTTTTCAATGATGACGTCATCTGGCAATTTATGTGTGTGGCACTTTTATTCTTTACCCTTTCTAGTGCATTCGATAGAGGGCGCATATAGTAACAATGCGTTTTTAGGACCCTTCTTGAAAGTCACTGTTACCGGAGATATAAGCATCAATAGCCTCCCATACCTAACTCGTGTTATGAGTTAGGTATGGGAAACAATTGTTACATTATTAATAAAAAATTGTTACGAGTCACGTGACAATATCTTTACTAAGAAATTACTATGAGTTACTATTATTAATACTTCACAATCAACTGATCACTCTCGCTATTGACTAATCTTCACACTTGCACTTGCTACAACAAGGAATTTTTACTTATTCATTCTTCAGCCTTAATATTTCTGTTTCTGAATGTAAATTATCTTCCTATTCGGCGAATAGTCCGTATTTATAACGCTACGTATCGAAGGTTCTCTGTACGAGAAAACAGTAGAAGATTCGCGACTTTTCTCTTTTCTCCAACAAATGCCAGGCAGAATAACGTATCGAGATCTCTAGATGGCTGTGATTTTTCTCTTAAGTATGTGTTAGCTATCTATGTGCCAGACAGAAACGTATAAAATATAATAACGCGGACGCGCGTATTACATAGGAAAGTACAACTACTCGATAACTCGATTCAGTCGAATCGACTGACGAAAGAAACGAAAGAAAAGCATGCGGGCCGACTGGTGGTGACGGGGCCGGCGGCAATGCAAGGGGGGAGGGGGGGGGGGCGCTCCCCACTTGCCCCCCATATATATTCACCACTGCCTCCCCCTCGCAGATACAGTTACACTTTCAGGTATGAGTTATTTAATCAGTCCCCTCTCAGTATTATCAATTTGATTAACTACTTAATTAAATTGATCAAGTAATTAACCCTCACCCCTCTTGTAAACGCCCATCCCTTCTGTCCCCTCTCTCCATACCCATCTCCTACCTGGAAACTGATGGCACTGTAGTGCAGAGAAGGTATCTCATGAAGGGAAATTCAAGGGTATATTGTTTATTTATTAAAAAAGTCAATTTGCATGGGTTAGATTTCTCTTGCTCATCATTCCCTGCAGTTTGGAAAGCTGCACGTCTTGTAAGAAGTAATGAAATCGATCGATATTTCTCATTCCGATAGCGCAAGGAATTCCATCATGAAACACCTACCACATGTAATAACACTGATGCAAATCTTTCGATCGTGAAGCATGTGGTGACTACTGGACCACACACAATGCCACTGCACATGCTGCCAGTAGTCGGGATGCACTGGCAGCCCGGCAAAGCGACGATGCTGCCTACAGCTGCTGAGGCAAGTGCAGGTGTCCATTCAGGTCCCACAAGCAAGAGCCGGTGTCATCCCTCTCATACTTGACACCTGAGAAATTCCTGTCGAAACACATGTTCACCCAGCCAATGTGGCTGCCACATAGCCTTTGCTGCTGGTCCAGCACAGACGTAATTGCAAGCGAGAGATGTTTGTCTAGTGACTCACTCTCAAAAATGCATCTGAAAGGTTGTCAGTATTATACTTATGTCTTATATCTATGTAAATAACAGCCAAGTCACCCTCTGGACGCGCTATGGAAATCTTTTGCAATGCTTTCAGAAACAGTTAATGAAAATATCCCGGATTAACACAGAATGAATTCTTCATAGCGATCCTAATGCCAGATCACGTCCATTACATATTAGCCCCACACAGAAATCATGAAGTAATGCAGAAAAAGTTAATGGTCCCTTTTGTTGTAGTCAGGAGTTTTCATGATGTCTCAGCTTGACTGCACGGAAATTCTTGTCCTGATAGGACCTGTTTACGAAAACAGCCCAGAATAGCCTATGATGGTCCTAATGAGGCACCCCATCCATCACGTGTTACCCTTCACAGAAATCGTAAAGTACTGCATTCAACGTACGTCTCAGAAACAGTAGACGTTCTCACCGCTAAAAGGCATCATCATGTATGTGCATGCTTGCGAAAACACCGTTTATCATAAAAGCATTCATGTCGTATGGAAAGAGAGCGCTGTCTAAGCACAGACAGTAAAATAAGAACAATCATGCAAGCATAATTCGAAGCACTGTCCAACAGAAGAAAAATATGGCTGGAACTTTCAGTGCCTCAACTTGTCTTGGAACACTTGAACAAAGAAGACATCACATTACTCTCAGAACTTTCTATAAATACCTTGCCCCCAGCTGGTTTGAGCCAGTCTGTAGAGGCTCCTACGCCCCAGAAAAAGGACGTCTTGTGAATGAATGGAGCATTCTGATTGTCTCTCTTGAATTTACCCGACAAATGACTGATGCAGCCAATGTGGAAGCAATGTCCGCCATTTTTTTCTGCAGATGAGGCTTTCAGTGGCGAAACTATTTTGAACAGATCGCCATATCGCACTGAAAAAATGATGTACAGGTCATGACATACAGGAAGACACTTCCTCAATTACACTGCTCTGCTACTGTCGAGGATAGGTTGAATATTCCAGCATGAAACCGATTTCAACTCGGCTATATCACCACGCACAGTATCAATGTAGTAAACACACAATTCGTATCCTGAGTCATGCAAAATGACCGCTTCTGAATCCTGCATATAGCTATAGACCATCAGACATTCGTACATATACCACAAAGACAGACAGCACAAGCACGTGCACTATATATACTCCTCACAGCACTAGATATTTCCTGCGAGGTCGGTAGGTCATCCACCGTAGCCGACGGTCACACGTCATCTACTGCAGTGCACACACAGCCCCGACGCGCGACTAGAGCACTCACATAGGACCGTGGTCATTCTCTGAACTATTGTATGTTGGGTCGGTTCCTCTTGGCACAAAGGTGTTACTGTTTCTGATCCCAACCTGCTTGCTTGCTTGCTTTCTGTAGCCATCTCCCGACTCTGGGATTACAAGAACACATGGACACTCACATAGTTTGCTAGAATATCATACCATTTATGAGATACTTCTCCATATCAAGCACATAGCAGTACGGTACTAATCTCCTGCGAAAGAGAGCTTCTGTAATGTTTGGAGGGTAGGAGACGAGGTACTAGTAAAAGTGAGGCTGTGAGGACAGGGCGTGAGTCGTGCTTGGGTAGCTCAGTTGGTAGGGCACTTGCCCGCTAAAGGCAAAGGTCCCGAGTTCGAGTCTCGGTCCGGCACACAGTTGTAATCTGCCAGGAAGTTTCATATCAGCGCACACTCCAGTGCAGAGCGAAAATCTCATCTTGGAAACATCCCCTAGGCTGTGGCTAAGCCATGTCTCCGCAATATGCTTTCTTTCAGGAGTGCTAGTTCTGCAGGTTCGCAGGAGAGCTTCTGTAAAGTGTGGAAGGTAGGGGACGAGGTACTGATAGAAGTAAGGCTGTGAGAACGGGGCGTGAGTCGTGCTTGGGTAGCTCAGATGGTAGAGCAAAGGGCCAGAGTTCCAGTCTCGGTCCAGCACACAGTTTTAATCTGCCAGGAGGTTTCACATCAGCGCACACTCCGCTGCAGAGTGAAAATCTCATCCTGGAAACACGCAAAAATTTGCTTCTCGCGGCAACCACAGCACAGAACTTCTTCAAGGGCTCTCCTCGGCAGAGAAAGCGTTAGCACACAGTGGTAGCGATGCGCACACCTTGCTGGCTCAGCTGTGTAGGTGCAGACCGCTTCATTCTGCGTCTCGTGAACGAATGGAGTGTACCGTATCTGTAGCTGTTATTCCTCACGCATCCAAGTTCACAAGATTTCTCCAGATGCGCACATGTTAAGGAGGTTAGCACCCGTTATCGGTGTATAGTAGTAGATATGAAAGTGTTGTGATGTAATAGCAGACAGTTATGAAGAAGAAGAAATGACTGATTTTTATGCATAATGAAGCTTCAGACAGACAGAGTTCGAAGCATGTTACGTAAATCAACTAAGCTATCAATCCTAAAGTACAGGGTGATTCAAAAAGAATACCACAACTTTATGAATTTAAAACTCTACAACGACAAAAGGCAGAGCTAAGCACTATCTGTCGGCGAATTAAGGGAGCTATAAAGTTTCATTTAGTTGTACATTTGTTCGCTTGAGGCGCTGTTGACTAGGCGTCAGCGTCAGTTGATGCTAAGATGGCGACCGCTCAACAGAAAGCTTTTTGTGTTATTGAGTACGGCAGAAGTGAATCGACCAGCGTGCATTTCGAACGAAGTGTGGTGTTAAACCTCCTGATAGGTGGTGTATTAAACGTTGGTATAAACAGTTTACAGAGAATGGGTGTTTGTGCAAAGGGAAAAGTTCTGGACGGCCAAGAAGCCCTGATCTTACCCCTGCGATTTTTTCTTATGGGGGTATGTTAAGGATATGGTGTTTCGGCCACCTCTCCCAGCAACCATTGATGATTTGAAACGAGAAATAACAGCAGCTATCCAAATTGTTACGCCTGATATGCTATAGAAAGTGTAGAACGAGTTGGAGTATCGGGTTGATATTGCTCGAGTGTCTGGAGGGGGCCATATCGAACATCTCTGAACTTGTTTTTGAGTGAAAAAAAACCTTTTTAAATACTCTTTGTAATGATGTATAACAGAAGGTTATATTATGTTTCTTTCATTAAATACACATTTTTAAAGTTGTGGTATTCTTTTTGAATCACCCTGTATTGTTCTAGTGCGTGAGATCAGTACCAAGAAGCTATTTGTAAAAGAGAACATAAACACATGCACTCCTAAGGCTACACGGTACTGCACTTAAAACGGGCTATAATCTTACACTGTTGCAGTTTAAGATCTATTAGTCGTGTGTAATGCAATGCTGTTAATATTACAATGTAAGAAATATATTTACAGCATCTTGGAGGTTTCTCTACGATAATCTATGGTGACTAAATGTAAAATGAAAAACATACTTCCTTAAAACATCGATTCTTTGTGATACATGCACAATATAGGTTTCTAGAGGTGTATAGCGTCCACTGTTCACATCCGATCAAGGTTCAGAAATTATGCTATGCTTGCATCAGTCCTATAGGAAATGATCATAAATAATGGAGAATGCCTCTTACAAGGAAACAGATAAATGCATAGCAGTGGCGTTTGACATGTCGCCACTAACTCTGTAAACAGGACATCCGTCAAGCAGATGTATTCACAGGGATTGCAGTGGCTCACAAATACCTCTCGCTAACTTAGAATCACCTTAGTCATGAAATTGAAGTCGTGATTTTATATCCAAGGTGCGACAGGCCAGTGGAGCCCATCGCAAAAATCTTCGTTCGTTTACAGGAATGTGTCGAAACAGGATGGTCACGTCTTATCATACACAAGAAATGGAAGTGCTCTGATGACCGAGAGGTTTGATGTTAAAGATCGCAAGTAGACAGTGCTCTAAGTCACACACAGAACACGCGATTATATACGAGTCAAACGCAGGCTATGTCACGCAAGTGATGCATCCTGACAGAACAACAGAAAAAATGGTCAACTGACCTGCAGCAACCTCTCCCTCTCTCTAGAATGCATCATCAGTCTACCATTAAATCGTTCCTCGTTGCAACTCCATCTCAACCGACCACTCCATCCACTATCTGCAATCCTTTAAAGCATATGCAAGTAAGTTTAGAGGGAGATGGTTCTCTGTTTTTCCAGGAAAGCATCAAAGACAGCAGTCAACTCGCATGTATCACTGTTAACTCAATTGACATAGAGTAGAATGCCGCTTCGACGAAAAAAAAATGACTGTTTCCCTGTTTCCTAGTGCTTCCATGTCAATGTTTTCTCGTTTTCCTCTTGCTGCGGATACTCGTCCCCATGTACAAGAATTGTTCTACGGCAACCAGAAGGCGCGCAATTACTTCCTCAATTTCCCCGCATTTCTATGTATTTTCCCTGAATTTATACGTATTTTCCGTCTTTTTTCGTAATTTTATCAATTTTATGTCACTTCTACCCAACCGATCATGACATCACTTCTCGTTCCTTGTTCTAAAATTGATTGTAAATGTAGTACAGCTGCCAACTACTAGTGGAAATACACTATTGTCCTGGACGGGTGGCATAGTATAGCACTGTACTCGAATGCATTCAGTCACATCCACCCACATATTCTATAGTTGCAGTGCATTTACTCTGTTTTCTGTAAAGTAGGTAGAAGTGACATAAAATCGTTAAAATTACGAAAAATGACTTTCTTCGTACTGATCCCAGACACTAGAACAGTTTAGAATTGATAACATAGTTGATTTACGTAAAATGCTTCCAACTCCGTCCGTCTGAAGCACCATTATGCATAAAACTCGCCTGTTTCTTGTTCTTCTTAACCGTCTGATATTACGTCACAACACTTTCATATCTACTACTATACACTGGTAAGGGGTGCTAACCTCCTCAACATGTGCGCATCTGGAGAAATCTTGTGCACATGGATGGGTGTGGAACAGCAGTTACGGTCTAGAAACACTCCACTCATTCATGAGACGCAGTATGTAGCGGTCTGCTTCTGGTCAGCTGCAGATTAAACCAGTGACTGCTGCAGGGCGGGATGGTCAAAGACAATGCGAGGAGATTTTTCAGTCTCTAACTTTATCCAAAGAATGCGAGATTGCACTTGACTCCCATCCACATAGAGAAAGAATGTAAATTACGCGCTCTGATCGAAGCGCTAGAAATATGTAGATCGCTGTCTGGTTTACTTTAATGTATATGGTTCAAATGGCTCTGAGCACTATGGGACTTAACATCTGAGGTCATCAGTCCCCTAGACTTAGAACTGCTTAAATCTAACTACCCCAAGGATATCACACACATCCATGCCCGAGGCAGGATTCGAACCTGCGACCGTAGCAGCAGCGCGGTTCCGGACTGAAGCGCCTAGAACCGCTCGGCCACAACGGCTGGCTTTGATGTATATGTTCGAGAATTAACAATGAATGGACGTACTGCACAGTCATCTATCTACATTCGCAATGGTACTTGCAAAGCAGAGGAATGGCGGTTTAGCGATGGTACAGAAATCGGGAAGCATGCTGTTGCATCATTGGTTGGTGTTGAAATTACTGTAAAATTGCTAAAATTGTTCACACTATCAACTATGATGCTTATTATTACAGTATATCGATAGTCTCTTTTCCATCTCATCCGTTCACTGGTACACTGTTGATTTCAACCTAATGATTGACTGAGACCGTTTGTTTGAGATGGAGAAAGAGTCCTGGTGGAGGGGCAACACCTTCTGGCGATGGCCAGCACCAAAACAGTTATCGCGTATATAACTGCAATATCAGGAATCAGTCGAAACAGAACACTGAGCCATTAGCCATCCCGTCACTGTGACAGATGAGTTTAAATGTAGGGGCCGTCAATCACTTTCGGACAGAAGTTCGGAAATGCTCCACAATGCCGCAAAACTCTTCCAGTTTCCTTATGTTGTGACTGTCTTTTATTTAAAATCATCCAGTGTGTGTGTGTGTGTGTGTGTGTGTGTGTGATGTGATGGCAGCAACAACGACATGATTTACAAAATGGTTCAAATGGCTCTGAGCACTATGGCACTTAACATCTGTGGTCATCAGTCTCCTAGAACTTAGAACTACTTAAACCTAACTAACCTAACGACATCACATACATCCATGCCCGAGGCAGGATTCGAACCTGCGACCATAGCAGTCACGCGGTTCCAGATTGAAGCGCCTAGAACCGCACGGCCACACCGGCTGCCCATGATTTACACCATGCAACGACTAGTATTCTGTGAGAGTCAATAGATCAGAATGTTTTAATGTCAGCATAGAACCTGACACAGACCTCGACGTCGTGGCGTAAAAAGAAAATGTATGGCAGTGTTCAAAGCGTGTTACAGCGGGAAAAAGGAAAAACAAACAATGTTTCAAAACACGACACAAGGGCCCTCTTCTGCGACTGACAGTCTGTGCGATACGGTTATTCTCCTACAGGCGATGAAACTTTACACTGGTCTCTGCAGTGGATCAATACCTGTGTGTTCAGTAGCATCGCTGCATATGCTCGATGCTGGCATGCAAAAGGTATTTGTTTTCGATATGTCAGAAGAGAGTGATGTGGTAAAAATCTTATCAGGTTCTCTGTCGGATGAAGTTAGTGGAGCTTTATAGTTCATAATTTTTCTCTGTTGAATGGTACAGAACAAGGAGATCGAATGTTGGGGTGATAGACGTGATTGGGTCCCGAGGGACGCTGATCTTCTTTGGAATGCAGTACCTATATATATTTTGTAGACGCACCGCAATGCAGTAGCAAAATCCTCGTCCTACTCCCAGTTCCCGTACAATCTTTTATACCACCTGGTATTGCAAGAGTGGGCTCCGTTTGGCACTGACCTTAAGCACCATACACAGTGGCGGAGCTATGACAACAAGTTACTGAGCCGTGCATGGCTCGTGTTCGTGCCATCTCTTATTTAACATCCTGCTTTTGCTGTACTGCCACCTCGTTGTGTTAGTTTCGATTACTTGTGTCACTGAGTTGATGCTTTGCCTGTCCCTGAGCGACAGCAGCAGCGCTTATCGATATAGGCCATGCTGTATTATCTTTGCTGAACTGCTATTACTTCCCGGTCGTCGTATGTCGACCAGTCGTTTGGGACGTGCCAGCAGTTAGTTCGGACCTGGCAGTGTTTGATTTGACAAGCGGCAGAAGTTCAGTCGGGGTGCGGCAGCAGTGAGGTCCGGACCACCATGACTCGCCCAACGGTTGCCGACACACATGATTTGAGTGGCGACGACTTTGGTTGGTCGTTGGTTGGTCGTCTTGCCGGACGACGTGTATTTAGCCAGCAATCGCTTATGGGTTGGCTGTGTATGCCGTCCCGTGATTCATCCCTGTTATTGTACAGTCACTGCCGTTAGCATTGTTTGGTTCTTCGTGCAAGTGTTCGTGAAACTGTGTGTAGATTGTGTGAATTTGATTGACAAGTTATTTTAATTGTTGTCAGCGTACTGGCTCTGAGGAGTTGGTCGGTTAACGTGGAGCAGCAAGGAATTCTCGGCGGGGCGTAGTTTGGCCGGAGCCTGCTGGCGGTCTCTACACAGTGTCGCAGTGTGTGGCGCTGTTCCTATTGCTACGAAGTCCGTGGCTCACCGACCCTGGACACAAAAGTTTAGTTTTGATTTAACCTACCAGCAAGTCAAGACTGTCCACGTGTCGTTTGGAGTTCGTTCTCGGCTCTTGGGATATTCCCGCGAGCAACAACGTGGTTTTCAAGCCACCCTCCGGTGGAGTTTCATTGTATTTGGTTATTTGAATTTAAGTGCACCAGCGGAATCTTCTGCCTTGTGGCCGTTAACGTTCTGGTTACCTGAACTGGCCATTGACGTAAATTTCAGGCGGTATAGTTTCCTCATGGTGTCGCTGCTGTCCAGCACTGTGTGTAGTTGGACAGCTCCGTATATCATTGATTGTGGGCGCCAATGTCTTCTACATTGTTCCGTTGAACTCCCTGTTGTGCCCTGGTCGGGTGAAGTGGAAGTTATCTTGCTTGTGGGTCCGCTGACTGTTGGTCAGCTGGGTTGTAGTTGGATCCTGAATGGTTGGCCCAACTGCCTGTCTCACCTAAGCAAGCATTAGTGTTTGAATTACAGGCCGCCCCTCGAACATTTGGGCGCCCTTGTGTGGACTGCCTTACTTTTTTAAAATTTGTTCTTGTTTTTGTTACTTGCATGGTTTCTAGCCGGTTTTGTGTTTTAAATTAGAGTTGTTTTACTCTTAAGGCCTTCAGCCTAGTTTAAAGTACTGTTTCACTTAATCCCTTTGGCATTTCAAAAAGGTTTTGAATTTTTGAGTCTTCGGCCTTCAGCTGATCTGAATTGAACTTGTTTACTTCAACCTATTCAATTTTTAAGTCATTGGCCTTCAGCTGGTTTGAGTTTCAGTTGTTTGTTCTTAAGGCCTTCAGCCTAGATCAAAGAACTGTTTCAAGTAAGGACTTAAGTATTTAAATATATATATATGTTTTGGCGCTTTAAATGTTCGGCCTTCAGCCGATTTGAATTTAACTTGTTTACTTCAGCCTAACTAAAGAAATGTTTTAAGATAAGACTTGTCTTTTAAGTTTCTGATTATGTTTGCATTTTAAGTTATTGGCCTTCAGCCACTTCTAAATTAAAGTGGCTTTCAGCCAGTTATTAAGTCCCAAAGATTAAAGCTGTGTTTTTAAAAACAGTTTTTGGACTCTTATAATGTTTCATCAAACAATAAAGTTGCATATTCGAGTGTAACTGACAGCCCCTTATTTTTGCCCCTTTCCACAATTTATTCTATCTGTTCTGTCCTGCGGGTTAAGCAGGACGTTTCAGTTACCATTTCCACCATATGGTCAAGAAACGGTCCTGTTGCACTAACTCAGGTCACTCACTACACAGATTGCAGAAGGTGGTAGATATAGCTGTCTCCAACTTCTGGTCAGTTCCGAATTAAATTGGAACGATCACATGTGCAAAGCTGCAGGGATGGCAGGGCAGTATCTGATGAATACTTACAAGATGCATTGGGACTGTCTAAAACCACAATCGAATTTTACTGTTGCAGATAGGTTGGAAAAAGTGACTCATTTTGAGACATGAGAGTGCTAGGAATATGATTCACTAGTGGCTGTAATCATTGAAAGACTTCTCCATAGGATCCAACGCAGTATGTGGGTGAAAGGAAAGACTTGATTGTTGCTTAACTGAAACCTTACTTTTTTCCACCGCCGATTCTCCTCTTGCAGTTTAACCTTGTTATTACACATCTCCAAAAAGTATTTTCTAAGCTTAGTGTCCTTTATAAGCATAATCCTAAACCCAGTATCCTGTTCTACCGATTCCTCGAATTCAGGTAAGGCGTGAGGCAATCGTGATAAGGCATTATCAGTTACTTTGTCGTTACCGTTCACATGTATAATTTGAAAATCGTAGGCTTGTAAGAACAGTGTCCACCTTGCAAGCCGATTGTGGAACAACCTACAAGTGAGTAGAAAACTTATTGCTTTATGATCGCTGTATACTCGCACATGCTTACCAAACAGATAGAAATGGAATTTCTTAAATGCTCACACAATAGAGAGAGCCTCAAACTCTGTTGTTGAGTAACTGCGTTCACATTCAATAAATGTCCTGCTAGCGAAACTGATCACTTCCAAATCTTCAGTGCCCCCACCTCCGGTCATCTGAAAGAGGCAGGCACCTAAACCTGAAAATGATGCATCGGTTGCGATACAAAAGTCTTGGCTCATGTCTGGGTGGCCAAGAATGTTTTAGTTTACCAGAGTATGTTTTATGTCCTCTAAGTCGGCTTAGCACTGTTGTGTCCAAATTCACTGCCTGTCCATCTTTAACAATTCTAACAAAGAGGTACTATGTAGCAGCTGATTAGGGACAAAACAGCACAAGAAAGAACACAAACACATTAACACTTTTAGCTGCCGTTTTGTGCAAGGTACAGGAAAATTGTTAATCACCAGCAATTCTTCAGGGTCAGGATTTATTCCAGCAGTTGAAATTATGTGATCTAAAAAATTTAATGTTTTTCGTAACAAACTTTGATTTCTTAAGATTCGCCGTTACCCCAGCTGCCGAAAATCTCTATAGTATTCTCTCTAATAGTTCTAAATGTTCGTCCCAGGTATATATTGCGGTTAATACATCATCAATGTTCACAGTGAGCTTGTCTAGGAGCTCAGGTCCTAATACAGTGTCAAGTGCAGTTATAAAGACTCCAGCACTAACATACAACCCCAAGGGTAAAACGCAGTACCGGTAGGATCTGCCTGCAAAAATAAAGGCTGTGTACTTTCTGCTTTCAGGTGACAATTCAATCTGCCAGTAAGAACCCCGTAGGTCAACACTGGACACATACTGCACAACGTGAAACAGTTGTAATTGTTTCTCTAAATTTTCAGGACAGGTTGTTATTGGGACAACAATTTTGTCAATTTCCCGGGCGTCGAGAACGAGCCTCACTGTGTTATCTGCCTTTTTTACTGCGAGTAGTGGGCTGCAGTATGGTGATAACGAGGTCTCTTTGCGACCGCGGTATGAAATATGTGTTCTTGCAAAGCGTGTTGTGGGGCCGAATATCCATGTGGTACTGATACTTTCTAATAAATCTGGGTCTTTTATTGAATACACGTCCATATTCAAATAATAAACTTCTAAGTTCTTCTTTTTGTTGCGGAGAAATCTCTGTGCACTTTTCTACCTTATTTTCGATTTCATCACGCTGCACTTGTTGGCACCACTGTTCTGTAGAGTCATGGCAGTGAAACGCGTTGACCAACAAAATTTGAATGTGTTTGCTTTTACGAGGCTTACCAATCCTACCTTTAACCCTTGTTACATCTATTACACAGTTGTGATCATTGATAAAGAGATGACATTCTCCACATTCTAAATCAAGCACACTGTTCCCTCAGGAAATCCAGTCCGAAAATATATCATTTTGTCAATTCTTCAGCCGGCCGGTGTGGAAGTGCGTTTCTAGGCGCTTCAGTCTGGAACTGCGTGACCGCTACGGTCGCAGGTTCGAATCCTGCCTTGGGCATGGATGTGTGTGATGTCCTTAGGTTAGTTAGGTTTAAGTAGTTCTAAGTTCTAGGGGACTGATGACCACAGATGTTAAGTCCCATAGTGCTCAGAGCCATTTGAACCATTTTTTTGTCAACTCTTCGGCCACCAGGATAATCCCCTCAATCTGTACTTCGCTCATGGTTTCCACTTTAATCAGCTTGGATTTACCACCTATGCCACCTCGTATTGGGATGCGGGGTGCTGGGTAGGTTCACAGGGCCTTGTTACTGTCAATCTCTTTGGAAATGGCTTTCTATATCACACTAATCTTGGCACCAGTGTCCAGTAAGTTATTGATCGGAATTTTTCCCACTAGAGCCTGTATACTTGCTTGAACTATACCATCCTGCTCGTACAAACAGTGTATTTCATCGTTTGTCAACACTTCACGTATGTCAGCTTCATCTTAGTATCTCAGTAAATTGTTATGTTGATTGTATGGATCGCCCCCACGACTATCCATGGCCAACATTGGAGGGTATAATGTGACCACGTTTAGCTTAATGCCACATTACTGTCGGTTGGTGTCTCATTCGTCACTTCCATAATGTTTTCGGCCAGTCCGTTATTTATACGTTGCACACCTCGGTCATTATTTGGTTCTGAGTTCACAGGGATAATATTATTTTGTGCCAGAAATTGAAATGGTTGGTTTGTCTGAGCATACTACCATAGCATATTTCTGGGATCGGCTAAGTTGATATTGCTATTGTGCTGTGGTCGATACTGGTTATACGCGTTTTCCCACTGATTTCTACCATCCTGCCCATTCCAGTTTCCATGTCCGTTGCCAGAATAACCAGAATAATTCCTATTACCATTCTTCCTCTCTCTTTTAAAGCCATCGTTGTAATTAGAATTGTAATTGGAATTAAAATTGCCTCGAGAATTCAGGTTTTGCATTCGACAAAAGCCGGTCGTGGCTCACCCGCATGATCGGCATTGTTGAAGCAGTATTGCGCTTGGTGCAACGGAGACTGATTTCCGCCACCGTTACCATAACTATTTGGCTGTTACAGCCGTGCCTCGCGTCTTCATAAATCAACTCTATGAAATCTGAGGTCGATAAGAAGTACTCCAAATTGCACTCAGGTGTCTGTATAAGTTTTTCTCTAATGTTAATGGGCAGTTTGGCATTCAAATTCCTTATAACATCAGTATGTGAAACTGATTCATCCCAGAAACGCGTTTTGTTTAGATAGTTTTCGAAGTATTTTCGTAAAGATCCAAACTTTGGATTGTATTGTCCAGGAGCAAACACCGGTTACCTCAATCGTTCCTGTATACAACGCAACCAGTACTTAGAAAGAAGCCGTCGGAGGTGGCCGAGCGGTGCTAGGCGCTTCAGTCTGAAACCACGCGACCTTACGGTCGCAGGTTCGAATCCTGCCTAGGGCATGGACGTGTGTGATGTCCTTAGGTTAGTTAGGTTTAAGTAGCTCTAAGTTCTAGGGGACTGATGACCTCAGATGTTAAGTTCCATAGTACTCAGAGCCATTTGAACCATTTTGAATTTAGAAAGAAAAGCGTTTTCAAATTGCTCTTATGTTTTGCAAGTTTCAGACATTTCGGTCACTCTCAGCGCACCATCGCCTTGAATGTATCCAGTAACATACTGATTTCATTTGCAGTTCAGTCCATACCTTGTGTTACGTTATATACACTCCTGGAAATGGAAAAAAGAACACATTGACACCGGTGTGTCAGACCCACCATACTTGCTCCAGACACTGCGAGAGGGCTGTACAAGCAATGATCACACGCACGGCACAGCGGACACACCAGGAACCGCGGTGTTGGCCGTCGAATGGCGCTAGCTGCGCAGCATTTGTGCACCGCCGCCGTCAGTGTCAGCCAGTTTGCCGTGGCATACGGAGCTCCATCGCAGTCTTTAACACTGGTAGCATGCCGCGACAGCGTGGACGTGAACCGTATGTGCAGTTGACGGACTTTGAGCGAGGGCGTATAGTGGGCATGCGGGAGGCCGGGTGGACGCACCGCCGAATTGCTCAACACGTGGGGTGTAAGGTCTCCACAGTACATCGATGTTGTCGCCAGTGGTCGGCGGAAGGTGCACGTGCCCGTCGACCTGGGACCAGACCGCAGCGACGCACAGATGCACGCCAAGACCGTAGGATCCTACGCAGTGCCGTAGGGGACCGCACCGCCACTTCCCAGCAAATTAGGGACACTGTTGCTCCTGGGGTATCGGCGAGGACCATTCGCAACCGTCTCCATCAAGCTGGGCTACGGTCCCGCACACCGTTAGGCCGTCTTCCGCTCACGCCCCAACATCGTGCAGCCCGCCTCCAGTGATGTCGCGACAGGCGTGAATGGAGGGACGAATGGAGACGTGTCGTCTTCAGCGATGAGAGTCGCTTCTGCCTTGGTGCCAATGATGGTCGTATGCGTGTTTGGCGCCGTGCAGGTGAGCGTCACAATCAGGACTGCATACGACCGAGGCACACAGGGCCAACACCCGGCATCATGGTGTGGGGAGCGATCTCCTACACTGGCCGTACACCACTGGTGATCGTCGAGGGGACACTGAATAGTGCACGGTACATCCAAACCGTCATCGAACCCATCGTTCTACCATTCCTAGACCGGCAAGGGAACTTGCTGTTCCAACAGGACAATGCACGTCCGCATGTATCCCGTGCCACCCAACGTGCTCTAGAAGGTGTAAGTCAACTACCCTGGCCAGCAAGATCTCCGGATCTGTCCCCCATTGAGCATGTTTGGGACTGGATGAAGCGTCGTCTCACGCGGTCTGCACGTCCAGCACGAACGCTGGTCCAACTGAGGCGCCAGGTGGAAATGGCATGGCAAGCCGTTCCACAGGACTACATCCAGCATCTCTACGATCGTCTCCATGGGAGAATAGCAGCCTGCATTGCTGCGAAAGGTGGATATACACTGTACTAGTGCCGACATTGTGCATGCTCTGTTGCCTGTGTCTATGTGCCTGTGGTTCTGTCAGTGTGATCATGTGATGTATCTGACCCCAGGAATGTGTCAATAAAGTTTCCCCTTCCTGGGACAATGAATTCACGGTGTTCTTATTTCAATTTCCAGGAGTGTATATCAAAAAAATTATATATATTTTTTATTTTTTATTTATCTTCATGAATCTTTCTCTCAGGGACATTATCTGTTCTTATCACATTTACTTATGTGCATAAGTAAATATGAAATGGGATCTTGAAGGGCCGCTGTTATTCATGTACCAACTTTAGATTTTGAACATGATGACTAAAATACAGTGCCGTTAAATGAATTGAATGTAATTTTATTAATTTCTATTTATTGATTGAAAAGCAAGGCTCGAGAGAATTTCTATTTCTGCCATGGAGTGGCCAAGATAAAACTTACTGAACTCATGGAATCTGCATAATTTAAAAAATGAACCGTTAAATTAATTATATGTTGCAATTCAGGAAGGTTCTTACATTGAAATCACTCGATTTACAGTTACTGTTAACACTTTGAAAAATAAATTAATATTTCGGTGCATAATGGCCGACCAGAGGCTGCATCGGAAGATGAGCTTCCCGCAGTGCATATTACTGAAAAAAAAATGCTTATTAAAAAAAATTTGCTGCTGCAACCATTTAAGGTGACAACTATTACAAAGAAATTCATTTTGTGATAACAATAATTAGTTTATTTTAGCAGAATACAGAATAACTTACATAAAATATGTGTAGCCGCTCAATGGCTGCCTTCCATATTGCGAAACAAAACAGTGTGTGTACCATAAAGTACATCCGTATAATCACGTCTCTTAGCGACCCTTTTTTATTTTCATAGACAGGTTTAAAATAAAGATGCTACTTTTAAATTATTGCTGCATATAAGTTTTTTTTCAAGATCATTAACTGTATCTTTTATTCTAATTATGTTCATAAAATACGTTAAGTGTTTACAAATAATTTTTAGTTTACCCTTAACACTTCACAATATTGTTCACTGCTTACAACCGATAAAAATGTCAATATTTATGTGACGTACTGTCAAATGGGCCCCCTAGTGAGGGTGTACATAATAAAGTCCACTGTTTATGTACAGACTCACTACGGTTTTATATTTAGTTCAGTTTTGTGGAGGACCAAAAATTTATGTTTGGCCAACCTATTTCAATACCCTGGTTATTATACAATTATGGATGTCATACATAATTCACAATTACAGGTGAATATGTCTATCAGTCCCATTTGTCTTTCTGTTTTGAATAGGAACAATCCGGTATCTTACAGACCCGAGGCACTTTGCCTTACGCTCCCCCATTCGGGTTACAGGCATAAGGGAAAAAATGGGCAAAAAAAAAACCTCCCAGAATTTTGGTATTACGGTTAATTTTGCTTTTCCATTGAATATGTTGCACATGCATACAAATTAACAGACGAACATATGCATTTACATTACAAGAATTCATCATTAAATCATGAAATTACATAATGTACAACAGTCTTTTTTCTTTTGTACAGATAGTTGTTTTAACTTTATGTTTTTGAGTAGTTATGTTTGTTACAATTTTGCATGGTGTATCAGTTTATCATCGACTACAACATTTTTGGATCTGATCGAAGTAAACGTTACCGACAGCGGTTTGTTGCTGGTCTGGCGGTGTGTCACTGGTGGCGTAGACGGTAGCGAGCGTGACCGCTTGCTGCAGCCGGCGCTCGTCCATTGACCCAAGCGGTGACGTAGGCGCGAACAGCTGCCGGTCGGTGAGTGGGGCACCGCGCCCGCTGCACGGGTAGGACAACCGCCGATCGCTCGCCGCGCAACATGTAAACGTTTCACTGAGTATCAGTTCATCAGCATAATAAAGTAAATAAATATACATGCTATAAGTATTGGAAGACACTCCACAGTCACTCGTGTTCACTGTTTATCGAATGCATTGTAAGAATGTACGAACGAGCGAGTTCCAGGTCTTTAAATAAGTTCTGGTTCGAACTCACACATTTTACACTGATTTAACATAACTGTAGTTTTAAGCTAAGTGTTCACTTGATCACAGTATGCACTGTCACCATGGTGAGTGTTCAGTTGAGTACGTCGCAGTGACACTTTTCGCTTCATACCACTTGGCCTGCATCACTTCTAGCATGCATCTGCCGGCCCGGAAACCACAGTTTGCTGTGCGTTACCTATAGCGTATTTTCACAGTCCACTGCTATAGCTCTGTTTATCAGAAGTCTCACTTCTTTGCAAAAACATTTATCCACACTGTGAATGTCTATCATGTTTCGCATATAAATTGTTTTCTGTGAAAGGCACACCATTTGAGCCATTAGTTTTTATTCTTTTGTTCACCATGCTTTCAGAACAGTCTTCCACTGTTAAACCCAGTCACACATGTTGTGTTCTTGCACAGAGATTTCTCCACAACAGAAAGAAGAACTTAAAAGTTTATTATTTGAATATGCACGTGTATTCGATAAAAGGCCCGGAGTTATTAGAAAGTATCAGTACCACATGGATATTCGGCACCACAACATGCTTTGCAAGAACACGTATTTCATACCATGGTCACAAAGAGAGGTGGTAACTCAGGAGATAAAAAGGATGTTGTCTTACCATATTATTGAGACCACGTTATCACCATACTGCAGCCTGCTACTCGTGGTAAAAAAGGCAGATAACACAGTGAGGCTCGTACTCGATGCCCGGGAAATTGACAAAACTGTTGTCTCAATAACAACCTGTCCTGAAAATTTAGAGGAACAATTACAACTGTTTCATGTTGTGCAGTATGTGTCCAGTTTTGACCTATGGGGTTCTTACTGGCAGATTGCACTGTCACCTGAAAGCAGAAAGTACACAGCCTTTATTTTTGCAGGCAGATCCTACCGGTACTGCGTTTTACCCTTGGGGTTGTATGTTAGTGCTGGAGTCTTTATAACTGCACTTGACACTGTATTAGGGCCTGAGCTCGTATACAAGCTCACTGTGAACATTGATGATGTATTAACCGCAATATCTACCTGGGACGAACATTTAGAACTATTAGAGAGAATACTATAGAGATTTTCGGCAGCTGGGGTAATGGCGCATCTTAAGAAAACAAAGTTTGTTACGAAAAACATTAAATTTTTTAGATCACATAATTTGACCTGCTGAAATAAATCCTGATCCTGAAGAATTGCTGGTGATTAACAATTCTCCTGTACCTTGCACAAAACGGCAGCTAAAAGTGTTCATGTGTTTGTGTTCTTTCTTGTGCCGTTTTGTCCCTAATCAGCTGCTACATAGTATCACTTTGTTAGAATTGTTAAAGACGGACAGGCAGTGAATTTGGACACAACAGTGCTAAGCCGACTTCGAGGACATACAACATGCTCTGGTAAACTCAAACATTCTTGGCCACCCAGACATGAGCCAAGACTTTTGTATCGCAACTGATGCATCATTTTCAGGTTTAGGTCCCTGCCTCTTTCAGATGACCGGAGGTGGGGGCACCAAAGATTTGAAAGTGATCAGTTTCGCTGGCAGGACACTTATTGAATATGAATGCAGGAACTCAACAACAGAGTTTGAGGCTCTCTCTATTGTGTGGGAATATAAGAAATTACATTATTATTTATGCTTATCCATTACGGATATTTTAGAACCGTGACTGTATATTAATGTAAATAAATTATACACAACTGCAACCAGTCACTTTTTCATTAATAATGCTTTATTACATTAACCGGTTTTCGAACCCTTTCAGGTTCATCTTCAGATGATTTCGGCAGAATCCGGGAAGTTACATCATTACTGGTACTAGCATAATGCTGGGTGCTGGTTCTATGGCAGAGAGATGGGTCACTTCAATGTATCGCCATGACTATACCTTATCTTTCGATATCGATGTAAATTTAGTTTTTACTTACTGCGACAGTATAGGCGGCTTTTTTCGTATCTCTCTACCTCCATTTTGATGTCCAGAACACTTTCACACGAACTATATTAGTTCACACTTTAACAGTGACACTTTACCAGCATCCAGCATACGCTTTACAACTGTTGCTTATACCAAAGATCTTGACAGAGAGATATGGCATAAGCCTATTTTGTACAGAGATGTAATTTGTTGTTCTTTACATGTGTTAAAGTCGATATAAGGGCAAGTTTTTCCATTAGAATGTTGATAACATGAGAGCACTAGAGAAAATAATAATAAACTAGTACAAGAATAAATTTCAGGTGATCTGTTATGTTATTTCTATTTGTATGTTACAGGCTTTTTTTTTTTTTTTTTTTTTTTTTTTTTTTTTTTTTTTTTTTTTTTTTTTTTTTTTTTTACATGACTCCCTAGGAAACACTAATACAGAGTTATTGGTTCTGCAGTGAGGTGCGGTTGTCTGTATGACTAGGACCTGTATATTTAAATTAATAACAAATCTTCAGATGAAATGTTGGCTTATTTCTGTTGTTACGTTAACGTGATCTGGAGTATTATCAAGGGCAGATTTTGTTTATTTTAACTAAAGGTATATGTATAAGAGTTAAAGTGTTTGTAATGGATTAAAGCTGTTTGAATGGCTGCACATTTAATATTTTAAAAATCATGAACAAAAGATTCTTTAACTGTTGACTTATTTTTATTCTAACATTAGGGTGATCTGGGATATTGGTAAAGGCAGCTTATGTTTGTTCCAGCTAGAATTAATATGTATAGAGTACTGATTTATGTTAGCAATGTAGGGCTTTAACATTTAGAGATATGGTACATGTCTTATTGTGTGGTAGTATATTACATTGACACCATTGTGGTTAGGATGTAAGGTGAAGGGGGTGAGTCATTGGGAGGGGGGGGTTTTGGGGAGCCGGTGTAGGATTTATTGGGTGGTTACTTGTTTTGAACTAGTAGATCTTCAAAGTTCTGAAGGAAGAATTTGTTTCTTAGTTCAGTTTGATCATTGAGTAGGTTGTCAGGTGCTGTATTTGTGTAGACAAATATTTCAATTTCTTCAAGAAGGTCAAGTATTGTGCCTTTGTTGGCAAGGTGTAGTATTCGGAGATTCTGTTCTATGTTGTTTGCAGAATGATTGTGTTGGGCAAGATGTGAGGCAAAGCTGGACTTGTTCAGGTTGTTAAGACGGAGTGCATCCATGTGTTCTTTAAATCTTGTTGTGAAGCTTCTACCAGTTTGTCCAATGTAGAAGCTTGGACATGAGTTGCAAGTGAGCTTGTATACACCTGACTTTTGATATTTTTGTATAGTGGTTTTGGTGCTGTGTATGATTTTATTTTGTACTTTGTTGTTGGTGAAGAAACTTATTTTTATGTTGTATGTCTTGAAGAGGTTGGCAATTTGGTGAGAAATCTTCCCTAGGAAAGGCAGGCTAACAAATGTGGTTTTCTTGTTTGTGGGTGGTTGTTCAGCAGTTGGTTGATTTAGTTTTGCTGTATGGATCAGTTTATCTATTATTGCAGGGTTGTACCCATTGGTGGAGGCAATTGATTTAATAATTTCTGTTTCTTTTTGTCTTTCATTTGTGTCCATTGGGATTTTCAGCATGCGATTAACCATTGTTCTGAAGAATGCTTTTTTATGTTGGTCTGGATGGCAAGAGGATTTGTGTATGGTAACATTGGTGGTTGTTGGCTTTCTGAAAATTTGGAATTTATGCTTCTGATTTTTATTTGAGATTGTTAGATCAAGATAGTTAATACCTTCTGGTGTTTCATGTTCTACTGTGAATTGGATTTTATTGTGTATTTTATTAAGTTCTTTGGCTAGATTATCTATTTCTTCTGTTGCTCCATTGAACAGAATGAGTGTGTCATCAACATAGCGTTTGTAATAAAGCAGCTTATCTTTTAGTTGTGTTTGGGACCTGAAAAAGTTATTTTCAAGGTTATTGATGTATATGTCTGCTAGCAGGCCTGCAAGACTACTACCCATTGCCAGTCCATCTTCCTGAATGTAAAACTTGTTGTTGAACAGGAAGTAGTTGTGTGACAATACGAGTTCTAGGATCTCTATGAGTTCATAGATTTCTGCTCTCCCCATTGTCCCATGTTTCAGTAAGTTATTTCTTATTAAACTAATTGTTTCCTTGACGGGTATGTTTGTATATAGGTTTACTATGTCAAGAGATGCAAATTTAGCTGTGACTGGAATGAGGATATCTTTTATACTATTGATGAGCTCATAACTGTTTTTAATGGAGTAGTTATTTTCAAATACATATGCCTTGCGGATAATATCATTAAGTTTTTTGGTGATTATATAGCTTGGGCTATTGATAGAGTTCACAATGGGACGTATCGGACATTCTGGTTTGTGGATCTTAGGCTGTGATCTCAGTTTTGGTGCTGAAGGGTTCATCACTATACAGTGCTTTGCTTCTAATGGTGTCAACAAGAATTTGCAGTTTTTAAGTAACTTTTTAATTTTATCATGGAATTTGGGAGTAGGGTCATGTGCTATTTCCTTTATATTATTCTTTCTGAAGAATTCACAAGTTTTGCTAATATAGTCTGATTCATACATGACAACAGCTGTGTTACCTTTGTCTGCTCTGACAATGAGGGCATTTTCAACTGAAAGTTTCTTATTTATGTCACATAATATCTTATGTTCAGTATTCAACTTATTGTACATTTTGTTCTGGTGAATGTTTCTCATAATGATGTTGTTTGCCTTATGAGCTACAGCATTTTGTTCATTGTGTTTTAGTTTAGCTGCTGTACATGCAATTTTTGTGTTAACTATGAGGTCTTTAATGTTGCTTTTATTTAGTGAGGGGGCAATGTTGTGCTTAAGGCCTTTGTTTAACAGCTTTAATTCATTACTACTGAAGCATATTTCTGTAGTATTTATCACTTTATCAAAAAACTTATGTTCCATTTCAGAAGAGATACTGGGGGAACTCACTGCATTCTTTGAAATTAGAGTATTTATCTTTTTCTCATGTCTATGTGAGATGATAATACGTTCTTTGTTTACATATATATTGACATAATCTAGGAAGACCATGAAGACATGAGCAACAAGTTTATGGCTAAGTTCTAAGTGCATACTATACAGCTTTGAATTGAGCAGATCTTTCTTTTTGTAAAGAGACCTGATTTCAGTTTTTAACCAAATAATTTCACATCGTGCTTTTGCTATCTTGGCTGACATACTTTGACTCGTTACTTTTATTCTGATATAATTTGGAGTCACGTTTTCTGAGAGACATTTTTTGTTAAATCTTATTGCAAGGATTGTTTTCGTTAGTTTAAGTTTACATTGCCGAAATTCGCGCATTGTTCTAATTACCTGGCGTGGTATCAACAGATTATGCTTATCCATTACGGATATTTTAGAACCGTGACTGTATATTAATGTAAATAAATTATACACAACTGCAACCAGTCACTTTTTCATTAATAATGCTTTATTACATTAACCGGTTTTCGAACCCTTTCAGGTTCATCTTCAGATGATTTCGGCAGAATCCGGGAAGTTACATCATTACTGGTACTAGCATAATGCTGGGTGCTGGTTCTATGGCAGAGAGATGGGTCACTTCAATGTATCGCCATGACTATACCTTATCTTTCGATATCGATGTAAATTTAGTTTTTACTTACTGCGACAGTATAGGCGGCTTTTTTCGTATCTCTCTACCTCCATTTTGATGTCCAGAACACTTTCACACGAACTATATTAGTTCACACTTTAACAGTGACACTTTACCAGCATCCAGCATACGCTTTACAACTGTTGCTTATACCAAAGATCTTGACAGAGAGATATGGCATAAGCCTATTTTGTACAGAGATGTAATTTGTTGTTCTTTACATGTGTTAAAGTCGATATAAGGGCAAGTTTTTCCATTAGAATGTTGATAACATGAGAGCACTAGAGAAAATAATAATAAACTAGTACAAGAATAAATTTCAGGTGATCTGTTATGTTATTTCTATTTGTATGTTACAGGCTTTTTTTTTTTTTTTTTTTTTTTTTTTTTTTTTTTTTTTTTTTTTTTTTTTTTTTTTTTTACATGACTCCCTAGGAAACACTAATACAGAGTTATTGGTTCTGCAGTGAGGTGCGGTTGTCTGTATGACTAGGACCTGTATATTTAAATTAATAACAAATCTTCAGATGAAATGTTGGCTTATTTCTGTTGTTACGTTAACGTGATCTGGAGTATTATCAAGGGCAGATTTTGTTTATTTTAACTAAAGGTATATGTATAAGAGTTAAAGTGTTTGTAATGGATTAAAGCTGTTTGAATGGCTGCACATTTAATATTTTAAAAATCATGAACAAAAGATTCTTTAACTGTTGACTTATTTTTATTCTAACATTAGGGTGATCTGGGATATTGGTAAAGGCAGCTTATGTTTGTTCCAGCTAGAATTAATATGTATAGAGTACTGATTTATGTTAGCAATGTAGGGCTTTAACATTTAGAGATATGGTACATGTCTTATTGTGTGGTAGTATATTACATTGACACCATTGTGGTTAGGATGTAAGGTGAAGGGGGTGAGTCATTGGGAGGGGGGGGTTTTGGGGAGCCGGTGTAGGATTTATTGGGTGGTTACTTGTTTTGAACTAGTAGATCTTCAAAGTTCTGAAGGAAGAATTTGTTTCTTAGTTCAGTTTGATCATTGAGTAGGTTGTCAGGTGCTGTATTTGTGTAGACAAATATTTCAATTTCTTCAAGAAGGTCAAGTATTGTGCCTTTGTTGGCAAGGTGTAGTATTCGGAGATTCTGTTCTATGTTGTTTGCAGAATGATTGTGTTGGGCAAGATGTGAGGCAAAGCTGGACTTGTTCAGGTTGTTAAGACGGAGTGCATCCATGTGTTCTTTAAATCTTGTTGTGAAGCTTCTACCAGTTTGTCCAATGTAGAAGCTTGGACATGAGTTGCAAGTGAGCTTGTATACACCTGACTTTTGATATTTTTGTATAGTGGTTTTGGTGCTGTGTATGATTTTATTTTGTACTTTGTTGTTGGTGAAGAAACTTATTTTTATGTTGTATGTCTTGAAGAGGTTGGCAATTTGGTGAGAAATCTTCCCTAGGAAAGGCAGGCTAACAAATGTGGTTTTCTTGTTTGTGGGTGGTTGTTCAGCAGTTGGTTGATTTAGTTTTGCTGTATGGATCAGTTTATCTATTATTGCAGGGTTGTACCCATTGGTGGAGGCAATTGATTTAATAATTTCTGTTTCTTTTTGTCTTTCATTTGTGTCCATTGGGATTTTCAGCATGCGATTAACCATTGTTCTGAAGAATGCTTTTTTATGTTGGTCTGGATGGCAAGAGGATTTGTGTATGGTAACATTGGTGGTTGTTGGCTTTCTGAAAATTTGGAATTTATGCTTCTGATTTTTATTTGAGATTGTTAGATCAAGATAGTTAATACCTTCTGGTGTTTCATGTTCTACTGTGAATTGGATTTTATTGTGTATTTTATTAAGTTCTTTGGCTAGATTATCTATTTCTTCTGTTGCTCCATTGAACAGAATGAGTGTGTCATCAACATAGCGTTTGTAATAAAGCAGCTTATCTTTTAGTTGTGTTTGGGACCTGAAAAAGTTATTTTCAAGGTTATTGATGTATATGTCTGCTAGCAGGCCTGCAAGACTACTACCCATTGCCAGTCCATCTTCCTGAATGTAAAACTTGTTGTTGAACAGGAAGTAGTTGTGTGACAATACGAGTTCTAGGATCTCTATGAGTTCATAGATTTCTGCTCTCCCCATTGTCCCATGTTTCAGTAAGTTATTTCTTATTAAACTAATTGTTTCCTTGACGGGTATGTTTGTATATAGGTTTACTATGTCAAGAGATGCAAATTTAGCTGTGACTGGAATGAGGATATCTTTTATACTATTGATGAGCTCATAACTGTTTTTAATGGAGTAGTTATTTTCAAATACATATGCCTTGCGGATAATATCATTAAGTTTTTTGGTGATTATATAGCTTGGGCTATTGATAGAGTTCACAATGGGACGTATCGGACATTCTGGTTTGTGGATCTTAGGCTGTGATCTCAGTTTTGGTGCTGAAGGGTTCATCACTATACAGTGCTTTGCTTCTAATGGTGTCAACAGGAATTTGCAGTTTTTAAGTAACTTTTTAATTTTATCATGGAATTTGGGAGTAGGGTCATGTGCTATTTCCTTTATATTATTCTTTCTGAAGAATTCACAAGTTTTGCTAATATAGTCTGATTCATACATGACAACAGCTGTGTTACCTTTGTCTGCTCTGACAATGAGGGCATTTTCAACTGAAAGTTTCTTATTTATGTCACATAATATCTTATGTTCAGTATTCAACTTATTGTACATTTTGTTCTGGTGAATGTTTCTCATAATGATGTTGTTTGCCTTATGAGCTACAGCATTTTGTTCATTGTGTTTTAGTTTAGCTGCTGTACATGCAATTTTTGTGTTAACTATGAGGTCTTTAATGTTGCTTTTATTTAGTGAGGGGGCAATGTTGTGCTTAAGGCCTTTGTTTAACAGCTTTAATTCATTACTACTGAAGCATATTTCTGTAGTATTTATCACTTTATCAAAAAACTTATGTTCCATTTCAGAAGAGATACTGGGGGAACTCACTGCATTCTTTGAAATTAGAGTATTTATCTTTTTCTCATGTCTATGTGAGATGATAATACGTTCTTTGTTTACATATATATTGACATAATCTAGGAAGACCATGAAGACATGAGCAACAAGTTTATGGCTAAGTTCTAAGTGCATACTATACAGCTTTGAATTGAGCAGATCTTTCTTTTTGTAAAGAGACCTGATTTCAGTTTTTAACCAAATAATTTCACATCGTGCTTTTGCTATCTTGGCTGACATACTTTGACTCGTTACTTTTATTCTGATATAATTTGGAGTCACGTTTTCTGAGAGACATTTTTTGTTAAATCTTATTGCAAGGATTGTTTTCGTTAGTTTAAGTTTACATTGCCGAAATTCGCGCATTGTTCTAATTACCTGGCGTGGTATCAACAGATTATGCTTATCCATTACGGATATTTTAGAACCGTGACTGTATATTAATGTAAATAAATTATACACAACTGCAACCAGTCACTTTTTCATTAATAATGCTTTATTACATTAACCGGTTTTCGAACCCTTTCAGGTTCATCTTCAGATGATTTCGGCAGAATCCGGGAAGTTACATCATTACTGGTACTAGCATAATGCTGGGTGCTGGTTCTATGGCAGAGAGATGGGTCACTTCAATGTATCGCCATGACTATACCTTATCTTTCGATATCGATGTAAATTTAGTTTTTACTTACTGCGACAGTATAGGCGGCTTTTTTCGTATCTCTCTACCTCCATTTTGATGTCCAGAACACTTTCACACGAACTATATTAGTTCACACTTTAACAGTGACACTTTACCAGCATCCAGCATACGCTTTACAACTGTTGCTTATACCAAAGATCTTGACAGAGAGATATGGCATAAGCCTATTTTGTACAGAGATGTAATTTGTTGTTCTTTACATGTGTTAAAGTCGATATAAGGGCAAGTTTTTCCATTAGAATGTTGATAACATGAGAGCACTAGAGAAAATAATAATAAACTAGTACAAGAATAAATTTCAGGTGATCTGTTATGTTATTTCTATTTGTATGTTACAGGCTTTTTTTTTTTTTTTTTTTTTTTTTTTTTTTTTTTTTTTTTTTTTTTTTTTTTTTTTTTACATGACTCCCTAGGAAACACTAATACAGAGTTATTGGTTCTGCAGTGAGGTGCGGTTGTCTGTATGACTAGGACCTGTATATTTAAATTAATAACAAATCTTCAGATGAAATGTTGGCTTATTTCTGTTGTTACGTTAACGTGATCTGGAGTATTATCAAGGGCAGATTTTGTTTATTTTAACTAAAGGTATATGTATAAGAGTTAAAGTGTTTGTAATGGATTAAAGCTGTTTGAATGGCTGCACATTTAATATTTTAAAAATCATGAACAAAAGATTCTTTAACTGTTGACTTATTTTTATTCTAACATTAGGGTGATCTGGGATATTGGTAAAGGCAGCTTATGTTTGTTCCAGCTAGAATTAATATGTATAGAGTACTGATTTATGTTAGCAATGTAGGGCTTTAACATTTAGAGATATGGTACATGTCTTATTGTGTGGTAGTATATTACATTGACACCATTGTGGTTAGGATGTAAGGTGAAGGGGGTGAGTCATTGGGAGGGGGGGGTTTTGGGGAGCCGGTGTAGGATTTATTGGGTGGTTACTTGTTTTGAACTAGTAGATCTTCAAAGTTCTGAAGGAAGAATTTGTTTCTTAGTTCAGTTTGATCATTGAGTAGGTTGTCAGGTGCTGTATTTGTGTAGACAAATATTTCAATTTCTTCAAGAAGGTCAAGTATTGTGCCTTTGTTGGCAAGGTGTAGTATTCGGAGATTCTGTTCTATGTTGTTTGCAGAATGATTGTGTTGGGCAAGATGTGAGGCAAAGCTGGACTTGTTCAGGTTGTTAAGACGGAGTGC
The DNA here is from genome assembly GCF_021461385.2 of Schistocerca piceifrons. Lineage (NCBI taxonomy): Eukaryota > Metazoa > Arthropoda > Insecta > Orthoptera > Acrididae > Schistocerca > Schistocerca piceifrons. Next base: position 192,707,198 of record NC_060140.1, read on the forward strand.
ATCCATGTGTTCTTTAAATCTTGTTGTGAAGCTTCTACCAGTTTGTCCAATGTAGAAGCTTGGACATGAGTTGCAAGTGAGCTTGTATACACCTGACTTTTGATATTTTTGTATAGTGGTTTTGGTGCTGTGTATGATTTTATTTTGTACTTTGTTGTTGGTGAAGAAACTTATTTTTATGTTGTATGTCTTGAAGAGGTTGGCAATTTGGTGAGAAATCTTCCCTAGGAAAGGCAGGCTAACAAATGTGGTTTTCTTGTTTGTGGGTGGTTGTTCAGCAGTTGGTTGATTTAGTTTTGCTGTATGGATCAGTTTATCTATTATTGCAGGGTTGTACCCATTGGTGGAGGCAATTGATTTAATAATTTCTGTTTCTTTTTGTCTTTCATTTGTGTCCATTGGGATTTTCAGCATGCGATTAACCATTGTTCTGAAGAATGCTTTTTTATGTTGGTCTGGATGGCAAGAGGATTTGTGTATGGTAACATTGGTGGTTGTTGGCTTTCTGAAAATTTGGAATTTATGCTTCTGATTTTTATTTGAGATTGTTAGATCAAGATAGTTAATACCTTCTGGTGTTTCATGTTCTACTGTGAATTGGATTTTATTGTGTATTTTATTAAGTTCTTTGGCTAGATTATCTATTTCTTCTGTTGCTCCATTGAACAGAATGAGTGTGTCATCAACATAGCGTTTGTAATAAAGCAGCTTATCTTTTAGTTGTGTTTGGGACCTGAAAAAGTTATTTTCAAGGTTATTGATGTATATGTCTGCTAGCAGGCCTGCAAGACTACTACCCATTGCCAGTCCATCTTCCTGAATGTAAAACTTGTTGTTGAACAGGAAGTAGTTGTGTGACAATACGAGTTCTAGGATCTCTATGAGTTCATAGATTTCTGCTCTCCCCATTGTCCCATGTTTCAGTAAGTTATTTCTTATTAAACTAATTGTTTCCTTGACGGGTATGTTTGTATATAGGTTTACTATGTCAAGAGATGCAAATTTAGCTGTGACTGGAATGAGGATATCTTTTATACTATTGATGAGCTCATAACTGTTTTTAATGGAGTAGTTATTTTCAAATACATATGCCTTGCGGATAATATCATTAAGTTTTTTGGTGATTATATAGCTTGGGCTATTGATAGAGTTCACAATGGGACGTATCGGACATTCTGGTTTGTGGATCTTAGGCTGTGATCTCAGTTTTGGTGCTGAAGGGTTCATCACTATACAGTGCTTTGCTTCTAATGGTGTCAACAAGAATTTGCAGTTTTTAAGTAACTTTTTAATTTTATCATGGAATTTGGGAGTAGGGTCATGTGCTATTTCCTTTATATTATTCTTTCTGAAGAATTCACAAGTTTTGCTAATATAGTCTGATTCATACATGACAACAGCTGTGTTACCTTTGTCTGCTCTGACAATGAGGGCATTTTCAACTGAAAGTTTCTTATTTATGTCACATAATATCTTATGTTCAGTATTCAACTTATTGTACATTTTGTTCTGGTGAATGTTTCTCATAATGATGTTGTTTGCCTTATGAGCTACAGCATTTTGTTCATTGTGTTTTAGTTTAGCTGCTGTACATGCAATTTTTGTGTTAACTATGAGGTCTTTAATGTTGCTTTTATTTAGTGAGGGGGCAATGTTGTGCTTAAGGCCTTTGTTTAACAGCTTTAATTCATTACTACTGAAGCATATTTCTGTAGTATTTATCACTTTATCAAAAAACTTATGTTCCATTTCAGAAGAGATACTGGGGGAACTCACTGCATTCTTTGAAATTAGAGTATTTATCTTTTTCTCATGTCTATGTGAGATGATAATACGTTCTTTGTTTACATATATATTGACATAATCTAGGAAGACCATGAAGACATGAGCAACAAGTTTATGGCTAAGTTCTAAGTGCATACTATACAGCTTTGAATTGAGCAGATCTTTCTTTTTGTAAAGAGACCTGATTTCAGTTTTTAACCAAATAATTTCACATCGTGCTTTTGCTATCTTGGCTGACATACTTTGACTCGTTACTTTTATTCTGATATAATTTGGAGTCACGTTTTCTGAGAGACATTTTTTGTTAAATCTTATTGCAAGGATTGTTTTCGTTAGTTTAAGTTTACATTGCCGAAATTCGCGCATTGTTCTAATTACCTGGCGTGGTATCAACAGATTATGCTTATCCATTACGGATATTTTAGAACCGTGACTGTATATTAATGTAAATAAATTATACACAACTGCAACCAGTCACTTTTTCATTAATAATGCTTTATTACATTAACCGGTTTTCGAACCCTTTCAGGTTCATCTTCAGATGATTTCGGCAGAATCCGGGAAGTTACATCATTACTGGTACTAGCATAATGCTGGGTGCTGGTTCTATGGCAGAGAGATGGGTCACTTCAATGTATCGCCATGACTATACCTTATCTTTCGATATCGATGTAAATTTAGTTTTTACTTACTGCGACAGTATAGGCGGCTTTTTTCGTATCTCTCTACCTCCATTTTGATGTCCAGAACACTTTCACACGAACTATATTAGTTCACACTTTAACAGTGACACTTTACCAGCATCCAGCATACGCTTTACAACTGTTGCTTATACCAAAGATCTTGACAGAGAGATATGGCATAAGCCTATTTTGTACAGAGATGTAATTTGTTGTTCTTTACATGTGTTAAAGTCGATATAAGGGCAAGTTTTTCCATTAGAATGTTGATAACATGAGAGCACTAGAGAAAATAATAATAAACTAGTACAAGAATAAATTTCAGGTGATCTGTTATGTTATTTCTATTTGTATGTTACAGGCTTTTTTTTTTTTTTTTTTTTTTTTTTTTTTTTTTTTTTTTTTTTTTTTTTTTTTTTTTTTTTACATGACTCCCTAGGAAACACTAATACAGAGTTATTGGTTCTGCAGTGAGGTGCGGTTGTCTGTATGACTAGGACCTGTATATTTAAATTAATAACAAATCTTCAGATGAAATGTTGGCTTATTTCTGTTGTTACGTTAACGTGATCTGGAGTATTATCAAGGGCAGATTTTGTTTATTTTAACTAAAGGTATATGTATAAGAGTTAAAGTGTTTGTAATGGATTAAAGCTGTTTGAATGGCTGCACATTTAATATTTTAAAAATCATGAACAAAAGATTCTTTAACTGTTGACTTATTTTTATTCTAACATTAGGGTGATCTGGGATATTGGTAAAGGCAGCTTATGTTTGTTCCAGCTAGAATTAATATGTATAGAGTACTGATTTATGTTAGCAATGTAGGGCTTTAACATTTAGAGATATGGTACATGTCTTATTGTGTGGTAGTATATTACATTGACACCATTGTGGTTAGGATGTAAGGTGAAGGGGGTGAGTCATTGGGAGGGGGGGTTTTGGGGAGCCGGTGTAGGATTTATTGGGTGGTTACTTGTTTTGAACTAGTAGATCTTCAAAGTTCTGAAGGAAGAATTTGTTTCTTAGTTCAGTTTGATCATTGAGTAGGTTGTCAGGTGCTGTATTTGTGTAGACAAATATTTCAATTTCTTCAAGAAGGTCAAGTATTGTGCCTTTGTTGGCAAGGTGTAGTATTCGGAGATTCTGTTCTATGTTGTTTGCAGAATGATTGTGTTGGGCAAGATGTGAGGCAAAGCTGGACTTGTTCAGGTTGTTAAGACGGAGTGCATCCATGTGTTCTTTAAATCTTGTTGTGAAGCTTCTACCAGTTTGTCCAATGTAGAAGCTTGGACATGAGTTGCAAGTGAGCTTGTATACACCTGACTTTTGATATTTTTGTATAGTGGTTTTGGTGCTGTGTATGATTTTATTTTGTACTTTGTTGTTGGTGAAGAAACTTATTTTTATGTTGTATGTCTTGAAGAGGTTGGCAATTTGGTGAGAAATCTTCCCTAGGAAAGGCAGGCTAACAAATGTGGTTTTCTTGTTTGTGGGTGGTTGTTCAGCAGTTGGTTGATTTAGTTTTGCTGTATGGATCAGTTTATCTATTATTGCAGGGTTGTACCCATTGGTGGAGGCAATTGATTTAATAATTTCTGTTTCTTTTTGTCTTTCATTTGTGTCCATTGGGATTTTCAGCATGCGATTAACCATTGTTCTGAAGAATGCTTTTTTATGTTGGTCTGGATGGCAAGAGGATTTGTGTATGGTAACATTGGTGGTTGTTGGCTTTCTGAAAATTTGGAATTTATGCTTCTGATTTTTATTTGAGATTGTTAGATCAAGATAGTTAATACCTTCTGGTGTTTCATGTTCTACTGTGAATTGGATTTTATTGTGTATTTTATTAAGTTCTTTGGCTAGATTATCTATTTCTTCTGTTGCTCCATTGAACAGAATGAGTGTGTCATCAACATAGCGTTTGTAATAAAGCAGCTTATCTTTTAGTTGTGTTTGGGACCTGAAAAAGTTATTTTCAAGGTTATTGATGTATATGTCTGCTAGCAGGCCTGCAAGACTACTACCCATTGCCAGTCCATCTTCCTGAATGTAAAACTTGTTGTTGAACAGGAAGTAGTTGTGTGACAATACGAGTTCTAGGATCTCTATGAGTTCATAGATTTCTGCTCTCCCCATTGTCCCATGTTTCAGTAAGTTATTTCTTATTAAACTAATTGTTTCCTTGACGGGTATGTTTGTATATAGGTTTACTATGTCAAGAGATGCAAATTTAGCTGTGACTGGAATGAGGATATCTTTTATACTATTGATGAGCTCATAACTGTTTTTAATGGAGTAGTTATTTTCAAATACATATGCCTTGCGGATAATATCATTAAGTTTTTTGGTGATTATATAGCTTGGGCTATTGATAGAGTTCACAATGGGACGTATCGGACATTCTGGTTTGTGGATCTTAGGCTGTGATCTCAGTTTTGGTGCTGAAGGGTTCATCACTATACAGTGCTTTGCTTCTAATGGTGTCAACAAGAATTTGCAGTTTTTAAGTAACTTTTTAATTTTATCATGGAATTTGGGAGTAGGGTCATGTGCTATTTCCTTTATATTATTCTTTCTGAAGAATTCACAAGTTTTGCTAATATAGTCTGATTCATACATGACAACAGCTGTGTTACCTTTGTCTGCTCTGACAATGAGGGCATTTTCAACTGAAAGTTTCTTATTTATGTCACATAATATCTTATGTTCAGTATTCAACTTATTGTACATTTTGTTCTGGTGAATGTTTCTCATAATGATGTTGTTTGCCTTATGAGCTACAGCATTTTGTTCATTGTGTTTTAGTTTAGCTGCTGTACATGCAATTTTTGTGTTAACTATGAGGTCTTTAATGTTGCTTTTATTTAGTGAGGGGGCAATGTTGTGCTTAAGGCCTTTGTTTAACAGCTTTAATTCATTACTACTGAAGCATATTTCTGTAGTATTTATCACTTTATCAAAAAACTTATGTTCCATTTCAGAAGAGATACTGGGGGAACTCACTGCATTCTTTGAAATTAGAGTATTTATCTTTTTCTCATGTCTATGTGAGATGATAATACGTTCTTTGTTTACATATATATTGACATAATCTAGGAAGACCATGAAGACATGAGCAACAAGTTTATGGCTAAGTTCTAAGTGCATACTATACAGCTTTGAATTGAGCAGATCTTTCTTTTTGTAAAGAGACCTGATTTCAGTTTTTAACCAAATAATTTCACATCGTGCTTTTGCTATCTTGGCTGACATACTTTGACTCGTTACTTTTATTCTGATATAATTTGGAGTCACGTTTTCTGAGAGACATTTTTTGTTAAATCTTATTGCAAGGATTGTTTTCGTTAGTTTAAGTTTACATTGCCGAAATTCGCGCATTGTTCTAATTACCTGGCGTGGTATCAACAGATTATGCTTATCCATTACGGATATTTTAGAACCGTGACTGTATATTAATGTAAATAAATTATACACAACTGCAACCAGTCACTTTTTCATTAATAATGCTTTATTACATTAACCGGTTTTCGAACCCTTTCAGGTTCATCTTCAGATGATTTCGGCAGAATCCGGGAAGTTACATCATTACTGGTACTAGCATAATGCTGGGTGCTGGTTCTATGGCAGAGAGATGGGTCACTTCAATGTATCGCCATGACTATACCTTATCTTTCGATATCGATGTAAATTTAGTTTTTACTTACTGCGACAGTATAGGCGGCTTTTTTCGTATCTCTCTACCTCCATTTTGATGTCCAGAACACTTTCACACGAACTATATTAGTTCACACTTTAACAGTGACACTTTACCAGCATCCAGCATACGCTTTACAACTGTTGCTTATACCAAAGATCTTGACAGAGAGATATGGCATAAGCCTATTTTGTACAGAGATGTAATTTGTTGTTCTTTACATGTGTTAAAGTCGATATAAGGGCAAGTTTTTCCATTAGAATGTTGATAACATGAGAGCACTAGAGAAAATAATAATAAACTAGTACAAGAATAAATTTCAGGTGATCTGTTATGTTATTTCTATTTGTATGTTACAGGCTTTTTTTTTTTTTTTTTTTTTTTTTTTTTTTTTTTTTTTTTTTTTTTTTTTTTTTTTTTTTTACATGACTCCCTAGGAAACACTAATACAGAGTTATTGGTTCTGCAGTGAGGTGCGGTTGTCTGTATGACTAGGACCTGTATATTTAAATTAATAACAAATCTTCAGATGAAATGTTGGCTTATTTCTGTTGTTACGTTAACGTGATCTGGAGTATTATCAAGGGCAGATTTTGTTTATTTTAACTAAAGGTATATGTATAAGAGTTAAAGTGTTTGTAATGGATTAAAGCTGTTTGAATGGCTGCACATTTAATATTTTAAAAATCATGAACAAAAGATTCTTTAACTGTTGACTTATTTTTATTCTAACATTAGGGTGATCTGGGATATTGGTAAAGGCAGCTTATGTTTGTTCCAGCTAGAATTAATATGTATAGAGTACTGATTTATGTTAGCAATGTAGGGCTTTAACATTTAGAGATATGGTACATGTCTTATTGTGTGGTAGTATATTACATTGACACCATTGTGGTTAGGATGTAAGGTGAAGGGGGTGAGTCATTGGGAGGGGGGGGTTTTGGGGAGCCGGTGTAGGATTTATTGGGTGGTTACTTGTTTTGAACTAGTAGATCTTCAAAGTTCTGAAGGAAGAATTTGTTTCTTAGTTCAGTTTGATCATTGAGTAGGTTGTCAGGTGCTGTATTTGTGTAGACAAATATTTCAATTTCTTCAAGAAGGTCAAGTATTGTGCCTTTGTTGGCAAGGTGTAGTATTCGGAGATTCTGTTCTATGTTGTTTGCAGAATGATTGTGTTGGGCAAGATGTGAGGCAAAGCTGGACTTGTTCAGGTTGTTAAGACGGAGTGCATCCATGTGTTCTTTAAATCTTGTTGTGAAGCTTCTACCAGTTTGTCCAATGTAGAAGCTTGGACATGAGTTGCAAGTGAGCTTGTATACACCTGACTTTTGATATTTTTGTATAGTGGTTTTGGTGCTGTGTATGATTTTATTTTGTACTTTGTTGTTGGTGAAGAAACTTATTTTTATGTTGTATGTCTTGAAGAGGTTGGCAATTTGGTGAGAAATCTTCCCTAGGAAAGGCAGGCTAACAAATGTGGTTTTCTTGTTTGTGGGTGGTTGTTCAGCAGTTGGTTGATTTAGTTTTGCTGTATGGATCAGTTTATCTATTATTGCAGGGTTGTACCCATTGGTGGAGGCAATTGATTTAATAATTTCTGTTTCTTTTTGTCTTTCATTTGTGTCCATTGGGATTTTCAGCATGCGATTAACCATTGTTCTGAAGAATGCTTTTTTATGTTGGTCTGGATGGCAAGAGGATTTGTGTATGGTAACATTGGTGGTTGTTGGCTTTCTGAAAATTTGGAATTTATGCTTCTGATTTTTATTTGAGATTGTTAGATCAAGATAGTTAATACCTTCTGGTGTTTCATGTTCTACTGTGAATTGGATTTTATTGTGTATTTTATTAAGTTCTTTGGCTAGATTATCTATTTCTTCTGTTGCTCCATTGAACAGAATGAGTGTGTCATCAACATAGCGTTTGTAATAAAGCAGCTTATCTTTTAGTTGTGTTTGGGACCTGAAAAAGTTATTTTCAAGGTTATTGATGTATATGTCTGCTAGCAGGCCTGCAAGACTACTACCCATTGCCAGTCCATCTTCCTGAATGTAAAACTTGTTGTTGAACAGGAAGTAGTTGTGTGACAATACGAGTTCTAGGATCTCTATGAGTTCATAGATTTCTGCTCTCCCCATTGTCCCATGTTTCAGTAAGTTATTTCTTATTAAACTAATTGTTTCCTTGACGGGTATGTTTGTATATAGGTTTACTATGTCAAGAGATGCAAATCTGTTGATACCACGCCAGGTAATTAGAACAATGCGCGAATTTCGGCAATGTAAACTTAAACTAACGAAAACAATCCTTGCAATAAGATTTAACAAAAAATGTCTCTCAGAAAACGTGACTCCAAATTATATCAGAATAAAAGTAACGAGTCAAAGTATGTCAGCCAAGATAGCAAAAGCACGATGTGAAATTATTTGGTTAAAAACTGAAATCAGGTCTCTTTACAAAAAGAAAGATCTGCTCAATTCAAAGCTGTATAGTATGCACTTAGAACTTAGCCATAAACTTGTTGCTCATGTCTTCATGGTCTTCCTAGATTATGTCAATATATATGTAAACAAAGAACGTATTATCATCTCACATAGACATGAGAAAAAGATAAATACTCTAATTTCAAAGAATGCAGTTAGTTCCCCCAGTATCTCTTCTGAAATGGAACATAAGTTTTTTGATAAAGTGATAAATACTACAGAAATATGCTTCAGTAGTAATGAATTAAAGCTGTTAAACAAAGGCCTTAAGCACAACATTGCCCCCTCACTAAATAAAAGCAACATTAAAGACCTCATAGTTAACACAAAAATTGCATGTACAGCAGCTAAACTAAAACACAATGAACAAAATGCTGTAGCTCATAAGGCAAACAACATCATTATGAGAAACATTCACCAGAACAAAATGTACAATAAGTTGAATACTGAACATAAGATATTATGTGACATAAATAAGAAACTTTCAGTTGAAAATGCCCTCATTGTCAGAGCAGACAAAGGTAACACAGCTGTTGTCATGTATGAATCAGACTATATTAGCAAAACTTGTGAATTCTTCAGAAAGAATAATATAAAGGAAATAGCACATGACCCTACTCCCAAATTCCATGATAAAATTAAAAAGTTACTTAAAAACTGCAAATTCTTGTTGACACCATTAGAAGCAAAGCACTGTATAGTGATGAACCCTTCAGCACCAAAACTGAGATCACAGCCTAAGATCCACAAACCAGAATGTCCGATACGTCCCATTGTGAACTCTATCAATAGCCCAAGCTATATAATCACCAAAAAACTTAATGATATTATCCGCAAGGCATATGTATTTGAAAATAACTACTCCATTAAAAACAGTTATGAGCTCATCAATAGTATAAAAGATATCCTCATTCCAGTCACAGCTAAATTTGCATCTCTTGACATAGTAAACCTATATACAAACATACCCGTCAAGGAAACAATTAGTTTAATAAGAAATAACTTACTGAAACATGGGACAATGGGGAGAGCAGAAATCTATGAACTCATAGAGATCCTAGAACTCGTATTGTCACACAACTACTTCCTGTTCAACAACAAGTTTTACATTCAGGAAGATGGACTGGCAATGGGTAGTAGTCTTGCAGGCCTGCTAGCAGACATATACATCAATAACCTTGAAAATAACTTTTTCAGGTCCCAAACACAACTAAAAGATAAGCTGCTTTATTACAAACGCTATGTTGATGACACACTCATTCTGTTCAATGGAGCAACAGAAGAAATAGATAATCTAGCCAAAGAACTTAATAAAATACACAATAAAATCCAATTCACAGTAGAACATGAAACACCAGAAGGTATTAACTATCTTGATCTAACAATCTCAAATAAAAATCAGAAGCATAAATTCCAAATTTTCAGAAAGCCAACAACCACCAATGTTACCATACACAAATCCTCTTGCCATCCAGACCAACATAAAAAAGCATTCTTCAGAACAATGGTTAATCGCATGCTGAAAATCCCAATGGACACAAATGAAAGACAAAAAGAAACAGAAATTATTAAATCAATTGCCTCCACCAATGGGTACAACCCTGCAATAATAGATAAACTGATCCATACAGCAAAACTAAATCAACCAACTGCTGAACAACCACCCACAAACAAGAAAACCACATTTGTTAGCCTGCCTTTCCTAGGGAAGATTTCTCACCAAATTGCCAACCTCTTCAAGACATACAACATAAAAATAAGTTTCTTCACCAACAACAAAGTACAAAATAAAATCATACACAGCACCAAAACCACTATACAAAAATATCAAAAGTCAGGTGTATACAAGCTCACTTGCAACTCATGTCCAAGCTTCTACATTGGACAAACTGGTAGAAGCTTCACAACAAGATTTAAAGAACACATGGATGCACTCCGTCTTAACAACCTGAACAAGTCCAGCTTTGCCTCACATCTTGCCCAACACAATCATTCTGCAAACAACATAGAACAGAATCTCCGAATACTACACCTTGCCAACAAAGGCACAATACTTGACCTTCTTGAAGAAATTGAAATATTTGTCTACACAAATACAGCACCTGACAACCTACTCAATGATCAAACTGAACTAAGAAACAAATTCTTCCTTCAGAACTTTGAAGATCTACTAGTTCAAAACAAGTAACCACCCAATAAATCCTACACCGGCTCCCCAAAACCCCCCCCTCCCAATGACTCACCCCCTTCACCTTACATCCTAACCACAATGGTGTCAATGTAATATACTACCACACAATAAGACATGTACCATATCTCTAAATGTTAAAGCCCTACATTGCTAACATAAATCAGTACTCTATACATATTAATTCTAGCTGGAACAAACATAAGCTGCCTTTACCAATATCCCAGATCACCCTAATGTTAGAATAAAAATAAGTCAACAGTTAAAGAATCTTTTGTTCATGATTTTTAAAATATTAAATGTGCAGCCATTCAAACAGCTTTAATCCATTACAAACACTTTAACTCTTATACATATACCTTTAGTTAAAATAAACAAAATCTGCCCTTGATAATACTCCAGATCACGTTAACGTAACAACAGAAATAAGCCAACATTTCATCTGAAGATTTGTTATTAATTTAAATATACAGGTCCTAGTCATACAGACAACCGCACCTCACTGCAGAACCAATAACTCTGTATTAGTGTTTCCTAGGGAGTCATGTAAAAAAAAAAAAAAAAAAAAAAAAAAAAAAAAAAAAAAAAAAAAAAAAAAAAAAAAAAAAAAAAAGCCTGTAACATACAAATAGAAATAACATAACAGATCACCTGAAATTTATTCTTGTACTAGTTTATTATTATTTTCTCTAGTGCTCTCATGTTATCAACATTCTAATGGAAAAACTTGCCCTTATATCGACTTTAACACATGTAAAGAACAACAAATTACATCTCTGTACAAAATAGGCTTATGCCATATCTCTCTGTCAAGATCTTTGGTATAAGCAACAGTTGTAAAGCGTATGCTGGATGCTGGTAAAGTGTCACTGTTAAAGTGTGAACTAATATAGTTCGTGTGAAAGTGTTCTGGACATCAAAATGGAGGTAGAGAGATACGAAAAAAGCCGCCTATACTGTCGCAGTAAGTAAAAACTAAATTTACATCGATATCGAAAGATAAGGTATAGTCATGGCGATACATTGAAGTGACCCATCTCTCTGCCATAGAACCAGCACCCAGCATTATGCTAGTACCAGTAATGATGTAACTTCCCGGATTCTGCCGAAATCATCTGAAGATGAACCTGAAAGGGTTCGAAAACCGGTTAATGTAATAAAGCATTATTAATGAAAAAGTGACTGGTTGCAGTTGTGTATAATTTATTTACATTATTATTTGTTTGGTAAGCAGGTGCGTGTATGCAGCGATCATCAAGCACTTAAGTTTTCTACTAACTTATAGGTTGTTCCACAATCGGCTTGCAAAGTGGACTCTGTTCTTACAAGCATACGATTTTTAAATTATACATGTGAACGGTGAAGGCAACGTAATTGCTGATGCCTTATCACAATTACCTCACGGTTTACCCGAATTCGAGGAATTGGTAAAACAGAATAATGAGTTTAGGATTATGCTTATAAAGGACACTGAGAATAGAAAATATTTTTTGTAGATGTGTAATATGGCTAAACTGCAAGAGGAGTATCGGCGGTGGAAAAAAGTAAGGTTTCAGTTAAGCAACAATTTACACATACCTGTGCGGCAGCACTACCAACTGTATCACGATTGTTATTTTATAGGAAAAACCCTGACAGCGATTTGTGGTCTGTTTGGATTCCCAAAGCGTGTGAAGAGAATTTAATTTGGCACATAGATTTCACTTGGGGACACTGCAGTGACCGTAAGTGCTGTAAGAAGTTAAATGTTTGCTGCTATTTTCCTAATATGCTCAAACACGCCCAGAAAGTTTTGAAAACTTGTATTGTTTGCCAGAAGGCTAAGCCTTCCAACAGGAACTGTGAAACAGTACTACATCCTATACTGCCAAATTTGTATTGGTGTTACAGGACCCCTGCCCTCTGCTCGAGGTGGTGTTAAGTCAACCTTATGCCCCAAAATTTATGGCAGCTAAGTCTATCATCAAACGTGTGCTACATGACTACTTTCCCTCTGTTGGGAAACCTCAAGTGATTTTATCTGACAATGCAGCTAATTTTACCTGCCAGGCTTAGAAACAATTTTTAAGGGAGCAGCAGATTCAGCAAATTTTGATATGAAAGTATAGCCTGCAATCTAATCCCATTGAAAGAATTTTCTTATATTTACAATATTTTACTCAACATAGGTGGGAAATATTTTATGTGTGATGAGAGCTATGAGGTGATAGAGGGCACGATGATTATTAATACAGGTGCATACTAGTGCAGTGAAGAAGCAAACAACTTGAGACATGTACAGTACACTGACACACACTCATTTCAAATGCAATTATCAATCTCTGTCAATAAATTATTTTAACACTGTGTAACTGTTTGTCTAAACCAAGTAAAGAAACTTCAGATTTCATAAACATTTCTCTGTTAGTGCTTTGTGTATTATACGAAACTGTCATAATTTTCTAGGCATCTGTACCACCAGTGAAGATGGTTCATAGACATATCCAAACCAGCGAAATTAAAATTATTAATATTTATTCAGTCTGAAAGCGAAATCTAAATTATTACATATGTAGCGTCATGTCTGTGTACATCAAGTTTTTGTGATAGTGAGTCATCCAAAGTCTGTTTGCTTTTGGAATCAGATATTTTATGCATATAATGGTAATACAATTAATGTTTTAAATCATTGTGAAGCGAGGTTCGTATAATTCAGTCACTTAGTCAGTATTTTTTGATACCTCTGGTAGTTTTATATTCACACAAGGATACTGTAAGTTAGGGAACTGAAAGAGATAGGACCTGGCTAAACCGAAAGAACCAGAGTTTGCTGAGAGCTTCAGAGGGAGCATTAGGGAACGATTGACGAGAATGAGGGAAAGGAATACACAGATGAAGAAAGGACAGCTTTGTGAGAAAAAAATAGTGAAGGCAGCAGAGGATCATGTACATTAAAAGACAAGGGCTAGAAGAAATCATTGGATCACACAAGAGAGAATGAATTTAATTTATGAAAGGAGAAAATATAGAAAAGCAGTAAATGAAGCAGGTGAAAGAGAATAGAAACATCTAAAAAATGAGATTGGCAGGAAGTGCAAAATGGCTATGCAGGAATGGCTAGAGGACAAATGTAAGAATTTAGAGTGTGTATCACTAGGGGAATGATAGACAACATCTAGTGGAAAATTAAAGATACCATTGGAGAAAAGAGAACCACATATATGAATACCAAGAGCTCATATGGAAAGCAATCCTAAGCAAAGAAGGGGAAGCAAATGGATGGAAGGAGTACATACAGGGTCTATACAAGGGAGATGTACCTGAGGGCAGTATTATGAAAATGGAAGAGGATGTAGATGAAGATAAGATGGGAGGTATGATACTGAGTGAAGAATTTGGCAGAGCACTGAAAGACCTAAGTCGAAGCAAAGCCCTGGGCGTAGACAACGATCTGTTAGAACTGCTGATAGCCTTGGGAGAGACAGACATGACAAAACTCTTCCATTTGGTGAGCTAGATGTGTGAGACAGGCGAAATACTCTCAGACTTCAGGAAGAATAAAATAATTCCAATCCCAAAGAAATCAGTTGCTGACAAGTGTGAAAATTACCAAACTATTAGTTTAATTAGTCATGGTTGCAAAATACTAACACAAATTCTTTACAAAAGAATGGAATAACTGGTAGAAGCCGATTTCAGGGGAGATCAATTTGGATTCTGGACAAATGTAGGAACTCGTGAGGCAATACTGCCACTGCAACTTCTCATAGGAGATAGGTTACGAAAAGGCAAACCTACATTTATAGGATCTGTAGAGTTAGAGAAACCTTTTGACAATGTTGACTAGAATACTCTCTTTCAAATTTTAAATGTAGAAAGGGCATACTTACAGAAGCTTTTGAAATGTGGTGTTACAGAAAATGCTGACGATTAGATGGAAAGATCACGTAACTAATGAAGAGGCACTGAAATGAACTGAGGTGAAAAGAAATTTGTGGTACAACATGATGAGAAAAGGAATCGTTTGGTAGGACACATTCTGAGACATCAGGAGATCACCAATTTAGCACCGGAGGGAAGTGTGGGGGGTACAAATTGTAAAGGGAGACGAAGAGATGAATACAGTAAGTAGATTCAGAAGGATGTAGGTTGCCGTAGTTACTCAGAGATGAAGAGGTTTGTACAGGATAGAGTAGAATGGAGAGGTGAATCAAACCAGTCTTCAGACTGAAGACCACAACAACATACTGTTAGTGACCATTATAGTTTCTACAGAGATTAATACAAAGAAGAAAATTTTAACACAAGGAAGTGTAGCGTGTAAGCAATTGTTTTTGCTTACAATGGTTCCTAATTTGTGAAGGATGAAACTACTTTTAACAGCTTTCTATATACCTGCTGAGCATGTGCCCAACACGCTAATTTGAGATTAAGGTGTATGACTAGCCACCTGACAGAGCATACTTATTACCTCCATCTACGAGTTCGTGACGGAAAACGTAAATAGCAACAGCTTAAATGTTATTTGAAATATAGAGGTTCGTTTGAGCAGTTACCAGAATGCGCCAGACAACAGGCTTACTGCGCATGCGCAGCTACGATGACGTAGGCAGCCCGTGCTTGATGCTTGCTCTGCTCATACGCTTTTCGTCGTATTTCTGGTGGGGCATCACGTGACCATGTGTAGCCGTGCCGCCCGTGCGGCATGTTGTTGAGAGGACATACTGAATTGTACTTACAGCAATCATATCCCACACAGATAAAGGATGCAAATAAGGAAGCAGTTCTTGGCCTTTGAATCATTTCAAAATTAGACTCCACAGCTCGAAGTACCATAAAATTTTTGACAGATTTTTTTTTAATTCGTGCTCTGCAATGTTGTTATGTAGCATTTCCAACACGTTTACATCTACACATCACTGCAAAAAGCTACTAGGATGGAATACAAATTACTTGCAACAAAAAAGAGAGAGTTTCTTGTGTAGCTTACACCGGAATGAAGGACAATAAATTTCATGACTATTTCAAAATGTGAAAAAATTAACATGGTTGTCTATGAGGCAAAGAAACCGTACAACTGACAGTTTATATTCTACTCTAGGAATAAATATGAAGCCATGTGGGGAGTTAGAACGATAAAACATGGTATGCTGCCAGTCTAAAATTTAGCATAGAATGGCATTCTATAAATTTAAGACGTAAACACAAATTAAGAAATAACTTCAGGCCCAGAGGAAGTCCGAGACAAGTGCCTTGTGATCGAAAAACACTTTCACAGAAGGCAGATCTATAAAATTCTGCTACAGCTGTCATTATATTTGAAACAAAATATTTAGTTCAAAACCACTGACCAAATTTGCCTACCTGCTAAGAGCTTCAAGTCAATGTTTACGTATATAGCATTAAGAGATCTTACAGTGTCATACAAGGAACAGGACATCAGAGACTACTCCAACAGCATCGGAATTCCATAAACCATACTAAATGCTTCATTCCGCTCTAATTGCACATTTCTATGTCCAGATGCACACGGAAGTTCCTGATATTCAGCTTTTCATGTGGTTCTTGTGATACAAATTTTCTTGGAGGTCCAGTACTGTATTCTCATATTTGGTTCATTATTATGGTATAACGTCATTCGTCCCAGAAAATGAAAATTTGCACTTTAAATTGAACGAGGTTGAAAGTAGCCAATAGTGCGGAATGAAACACTTCGTTTCGTTTCAAATATACTAACTGCGGAAAAAAAATTAACTGAAGCAAATTTCTCTATAAAACAGACAGAAATAGCTTCATTAAGACATTAATGGTTGATTACTAATAACCTGGAAATAATATAAAATCAGAAAATTGAAACTACTAACTTATTTTGGTCTTTCATGGTTATGAGAATGTATATTTATTCACTTGATGGCTCCCAGCCACAGAAATCTGTTTTGTTTTCATGTGACGTGGGAGCTGTAAACGAAGACACGGCCACGGGTCACGTGAGGAAGGACCCCCCCACTATAACTCAGCTTGCTCTGCGCATGCGCGAATCTGGCAGCTTGGGCGTGCCAGGAAAATTTTTCCGGGTAGCTTCTGGCTACTTGCTGCTACTGCTCGTACACCAAACAGCCACGCTCCAAGTAGCCAGAAGCGGGAGGAAGGCGCTGCTCATACGCGAATTCAGCTCTGCGCATGCGCACGAGCCCACTGGCAACTGCTCATACGAGGTTCGTTTGAGTAGTTACCAGAAAGCGCCAGACAACAGGCTGTACTGCGCATGCGCAGCTACGATGACGTAGGCAGCCCATGCTTGGTGCTTGCTCTGCTCATACGCTTTTCGTCGTATTTCTGGTGGGGCATCACGTGACCATGTGTCGCCGTGCCGCCCGTGTGGCATGTTGTTGAGAGGACAACTGAGTTGTACTTAGAGCAATTGTTTTATCATATACCACACAGATAAAGGACGCAAATAAGGAAGCAGTTCTTGGCAAAATATCATTTCAAAATTAGACTCCACAGCTCGAAGTACCATAAAATTTTGCTAAGGGGTGACTGACAGATTTATTTTTTTTTTTTTTTTAATTCGTACTCTCCAATATTGTTATGCAGCATTTCCAACAGGTTTACATCTACACAGCACTGCAAAAAGCTACTGGTATGGAATACAAGTTACTTGCAACAAAAAAAGAGACAGTTTCTTGTGTAGCTTATACCGGAATAAAGGACAAGAAATTTCATGACTATTTCAAAATGTGAAAAAATTACCATGGATGTCTGCGAGGCAAAAAAACTCTACAACTGACAGTTTATATTCTACCCTAGGAATAAATATGAAGCCATGTGGGGAGTTAGAACGATAAAACATGGTATGCTGCCAGTCTAAAATTTAGCATAGAATGGCATTCTATAAATTTAAGACGTAAACACAAATTAAGAAATAACTTCAGGCCCAGAGGAAGTACTAGACAAGTGCCTTGTGATCGAAAAACACTTTAACAGAAGGCAGATCTATAAAATTCTGCTACAGCTGTCATTATATTTGAAACAAAATATTTAGTTCAAAACTGACCAAATTTGCCTACTTAGCTTCAAGTCAATGTTTACGTATGTTCGTACGTATATAGCATTAAGAGATCTTACAGTGTCATAAAAGGAACAGGACATCAGAGACTACTCCAGCAGCATCGAAAATTCATAAACCATTCTAAAATGCTTCATTCCGCTCTAATTGCACATTTCTATTTCCAGATGGACTCTGAAGTACCTGATATTCAGCTTTTCATGTGGTTCTCGTGATACCAATTTTCTTGGAGATCCCGTACAGTATTCTCATGTTTGGTTCTTTATTATGGTATAACGTCATTCGTCCCAGAAAATGAAAATTTGCACTTTAAACTGAACGAGGTTGAAAGTAGCTAATAGCGCGGAATGAAACACTTCGTTTCAAATAAACTAACTGCCTCAGCGGAAAAAAATTAACTGAAGCAAATTTCTCTATAAAACAGACAGAAATAGCTTCATTAAGACATTAATGGTTGATTGCTAATAATGTGGAAATAATATAAAATCAGAAAATTGAAACTACTAACTTATTTTGGTCTTTCATTGTTATGAGAAAGTATATTAATTCACTTGATGGCTACCGGCCACAGAAATCTGTTTTGTTTTCATTTGACGTGGGAGCTGTAAACGAAGAGACGAAACATATACGTGGCTACGGGTCACGTGGGGAAGGACCCCCCACTATAACTCAGCTTGCTCTGCGCATGCGCGAATCTGGCAGCTTGGGCGCGCCAGGAAAATTTTTCCGGGTAGCTTCTGGCTACTTGCTGCTACTGCTCATACACCAAACAGCCACGCTCCAAGTAGCCAGAAGCGGGAGGAAGGCACTGCTCATACACGAATTCGGCTCTGCGCATGCGCACGAGCCCGCTGGCAACTGCTCATACGAAGCTACGAACCTCTAGATGTCACGTGAAAAACAATTAAGAGTACTTGTTATATCTACTTCCTTTCTCACCTTAAATATGGGGTTATCTTGTGGGGTAAATTGGTAGCAGCTGAACGTGTTTTCACAACACAGAGAAGGCCGATAGAACCATAAAGGATGTAAACATAGAAACGCCTGTAAGTCCCTATTTAAGAGTTTAGGTACTCTACCTCTACCGTGTATTTGAATCATGGAGACTAGTTTTTTTAAAATTAATGAAATGGGCAAAAAATAACAGACTATTTAAACAGTGACAACCATCGCCATAACAATGTTTTTTGTTGTTGTCTTCAGTTCGAAGACTATTTTGATGCAGCTCCCCACACTACCTTATCCCGTGCAGTGCTCTTCACCTCCGAATAACTGCCGTAACCTATACAATTTTGAACTATTTTCATCTTTTTAACAACTTAAACTTATAAAAAGATATTAATTTCCGGTAGCAAAAATAAAGAAACAAAAAATAACAAAGCAAGTAAACGAAATGAGAATAAGCAAGCTACATGGAAGTAGACAACCTTAGCACACGTCTTAGCAGCTACTCTCAGAACGGTAAACAGGCACAATCAGGTGTTTTCTGGAGCTAGTTGAGTATGGTCACGTGATGTCTATTTCGTGTCCAAAGCGACAGCGCAGCCAAGTGTTTTACTGGCGCGAGACATTTCCATCCAATTTGGACTTACATCTTTGGTAGTTTTATGAATACTCATTGGACTTTCGCGCGCGAAAATACAGTCGTCTGCTTTGAAGAGAGCGATGTGTGAAAGTTGTGTAAGGTTGTGTGGTATTTAATGTTGCAGTGATCTTACTGTCACATTATTTACTACTATAGAGTGTTTGACAGTTAGACCAGGTACTATCGATTTGCTTTCAGGCCTTGATATTTAAAGATTAAATAGCGAGCTGATTCCAATTATGTGATATTGTACCTTCATTTTCACGCAACGTATGATAGCGTAACACCAGCGACATATATTTTTGAGACAATAGTGCTAATGTATACCCTCATTTTCGTAATTCAGCTTAAGCAGTGCATAAAATAACCAAATAAATTTGTGTTAGGTTTTCTTTGTTATGCTGTTAAATGATTCTGCCTTAATATTTTAACCGGGCGAGGTGGCGCAGTGGTTAGCACACTGGATTCGCATGCGAATATGTATGCGGAGCGAGGTGGCGCAGTGGTTAGCATTTCGGATTCACGTGCTAGAGGACAATTAAAGTCCTCGTGTGCACATCCAGATTCAGGTTTACCGTGGTTTCCGTAAATGACTCCAGGTTAATTTCAGGATCGCTCCTTTGAAAAAGACATGGCCGCTTTCCTTCTCGATCCTGTGTAATCCTGGCTTGTGTTACACCTCGAGTAACCGCGCTGTCAATCTTACTATCTCCTTTTTGAATATTGTAAACGGAGAGATACATGTAGAAGTATACTGTTTTACCACAAATGTCGCATGGTGTGATGTGTATGACGGTGGCGATGTATCTCTGCTGCTAGTTACAGAAACGATGACTTGTGGTTACATACATATGTTATTATTGTTACAACTTGTTTTCAAATATTGCCCATTTGATCAAATGATGGTAGTTTCTTACAAGCTTGAAGGGCGGAAAATTTATTAATGAAGTTATGTACCATACACGTCCCAAATGCCAACTGTAAAGTTATTTTAACAGTGTAGTTGGAAATGATATGTACTGAATACATCCTTGTTATGGAATTGTTATGTTAAACAGACAATTTTGATAATATAATACAGAGTTATTAGTTAATGTTCCAACTATCCATTTTTTTTTAATTATGTGATTTGTGCACTTTTCTACTCCTATCAGAGTCCTTGCTGATGATAGGCTAGAACTCAGTATTTGGATCTGCACCTTTTATGAGTAATGTTCTCCAAACTGAGTCATTTGAGTGGCTCATTGTTACTTCAGATTCCATCAACCAATGCTTATTTTCTGTGGTTCCAAATTCATACAGCATTTCATACAGTGGTATAGAATTAACCCAATGGAAGAAAAGAGAACAACTTTCCTTCTTCTAGCATTTAAGCATTAGGCAGTTTTTTGTTGGGATATCCACCTTTCCCTCAGTTATACTTCACTACCTCTCATTGTAGGTTTTTATCTTGTGATATGGCTACTCATCTTTTTAATGTGTTCATACTGTTTTGCGTCCTGTACTTGGCTTAATTGTAATATTTGGGCCGAACTTCAGTTCTGCAGTGGAGTGATTGTTGACAGCTGAAGGTCGCTGGTTTATTTAGTGAGAATGTGAATATTGGAACAAATACATGCACACAAAATCTGACCGAGCGAGGTGGCGCAGTGGTTAGCACACTAGACTCGCATTCGGGAGGACGATGGTTCAATCCCGTCTCCAGCCATCCTGATTTAGGTTTTCCGTGATTTCCATAAATCGCTTCAGGCAAATGCCGGGATGGTTCCTTTGAAAGGGCACGGCCGATTTCCTTCTCAATCCTTCCCTAACCCAAGCATGAGCTCCGTCTCTAATGACCTCGTTGTTGACGGGACGTTAAACACTAACCACCACCACCACCACAAAATCTGTGGGTAGGACAACGAGAAAGATCTATGGGGAAACAAAATTGAGGTTCTGTGTATGGTGGTTTTTACTTGTGTATGTGACTATCCTATAGATGATCATAACAAAATGCGAAGTATGACATTAGATTTCAAGAAGTGCTGAACTTGTATCTGGTACAAAGATAACTCAAAAATAAAGTTCCTAGTTAATTCGTTTATGTATTCATTCAGTGTCCTGTGGTTCCCCTTATGAAGGAGAATCTTGAGGGTCATAAAACAAAAATATATGGCTGAAGTTACATATTGGACCCATATGAAATCGTGGTTGTGGTGACAGACTGATTTCTAATGCAGCCCAAGGTTGGAAGGTGACAGTTTGATTGCAAGTCGCTGAAGCCAACAAATGTGGAAGCAGAAGATATGGTTGTGGTAACTAATTGACTGGTAGCAAATCCTAATGTTTAAGTGCCAACTGTTAGAATCTCCATTAATATGAAAAGCCTGCAAAAATTCATGTGGAAATGCTGAAGCATTGACATTGCCATTGACTGTAGACAGTCAAAATGACAGAAACAAGTATTTCATCTACATCCATTATTTTCACTGTTATCCTAAACATGCATCCATCTCAAACAGACAACACCAATCTCATAATGGAAAATACATTCAAAATAATGGTAAAACAAATATGAGAGATACCTATGGAAACTTGGGGGCTTTAGGTAGAACACTCTCTCCATTACATATGAACCAAATCCAAATATCCATTGACCCCACATTACATAAATACTAAAGAATCAATGTATATACTGAACTCCATTGTACCAACTAATGTGAAGCAGGAGCTTTGGGGAGGGGGGGGGGGGGGGGGGAGATACATTTCTGCTAGTTCACGAATTCACACAACCTAAAATGAACACAATACACACTGATGGCGAATAAACAGTGCACACAAACCAAATTTTATGACTATATAAACATATATCTTGTATCGCTAACTTCAGTTAGCCATTACTGAAAAAATGAAGTCAACAATACCCACGAAGCTCGCATCAGTACATTTGTAATATGAATGAAAACTAAATAAACACATTTTAACAACATATAAATCAAGAAACTTCGTTGTACAAAAAATATTGACCACAAGATAATACCACCATTCAGTAAATAAATAAAGAGCCACAAAAATAAATAAATAAAACATTTACTCCATCTACTTTCCTCCAAAGAACTGCACATCTCCCACACTTGAAAATCCCTCTCAATACCCATATGCCTACTAAAAAACACCAATAAAACTAAAATTAAGTTTTAAAAATTGAAATAATCTTTTCAGGATAAGCCAAACTAACTTAAAACTTCCTCCCTTGGCTCCTCTCCCAAATCCCTCCCAAACAGTGGTACAGAAAACTGCACCATTACCCCAAATTCCAAACTACAATCACAAAACTCACATCTTATAATGTACCCTCCCCTCCTCAGCTCAACAAACTAACTTTGGTCTATAAATTTTCCCCATAAGTTTTAAGAAACTGTGAGAAGAAATTGCACATCAAATACTTCTGTCATCAATATTCTTCTACATTAGTGTGCAAGGCAGAAGACTGCCTTTTTCTCCCTCCCAAAAAAACAATAATTTAACTGCCCCCAATTTCCCTCTTATGTTAGTGCAAACCACAGTTTCATCATTTTTAAATTCCAGTTTATGTTTAACAGTCATATTTTATCCTCAAATCTCTATAGGAAACAAAAATTTCAAAATAACAGTTGACCCCTACCTTAACAAACCCAAAAGCATCCACAGGAGACTGTGACTGGTATGTGATGCAGCAACCCTCACCATTTTGATTCCTGTCCCACAATGGTTTCTCTTAATATAGTGTACTAAGGCACCATATTATTGCTTAAAATTAATGGTATATGTTGTAGCAACCATTATCGACGACTGTTGAAGTTCAAAGCCATATCCAGTGTATTAGCCCACAAAACAACCTTTTCAAAATCGCAACAAAACCACTTCACTGACATCAAAACTCAACATTAGAGTGTGCCACCCCAAGCAACACATCTGCTAAAAAGCTGTCTCTTCTCACATCTTATATTGACAATACACTGGCTGCTGTGCAAATTATTCTTATAGCATTGTATCACCCTTGTAATCTGTGTCTGTTTCCTCTTACTTTTGCATCATATTGTTATCACCTTCCCTTTCAAATGGGAAGAAAGTCAGCCGTGATTCAATCTTTACTTTGGTGCTTGTCTAGATTTTAGCTACAGGATAATTATCATCAGGGCACATGTGTCTCACTTCATATGCGCTGGCGATTGCTATCTTGTAACTGAAATCGAGGTCTGCAATAAAGTGCAGATTGAATCACAACTGATTGCTGACTTCCTCTTTGAATTAAATAGGTCACTGTCCACAAAGGTTCCAATGAAATCCAACCTGAAGCAGTTTCCTTTCTTCATATAGCAATTTCAGATGTTCCTTCCCTCGTACAACCTTTCCTTCTTGGCTTAGTACTGGCTTGTCAATTGAGTGCTTGATAGCTGTACAGCTGTTTCTCTTTTCTCCAAACTGAGTGGGTTTGTGCAGTGATAAGCACACTGGACTCGCATCTCACATTCCGGAGGACGACTCTTCAAACCCATGTCTGGCTGTACTGATTTAGGTTCTCCATAGTTTCCCTAAATCGATTAAGGCAAATGCCAGGATGGTTCCTTCGAAAGGAAATGGCCGCTTTCCTTCTTCAGTTTCCTCTAATCGAAGGTTGTGCTCCATCTCTACTGACCTAGTTGTCGACAGGATGTTAAACACTTATTGTGGACTACTTATCAGATTCAGTTTTGGATATCTATATTCCAGTTTGTATTTCAGTTGCTTCATATGTGTTTCCACTTTCCATAAATTAAATTTAATATCTCCTGTATTGTCCAAGAGCTGCTGTTGAGCCTTTTTCTTTTTATGTGGTTTTTCCTGTGCTGTCTTTACTATTTCATCTCTCATAGATGCTCATTCCTCTTCTGTTACATTCCTTTCCCTGTTTCAGTTAGTTGCTGCCTAATACTGAAACACTCAGCCGTCTCTGATTGTTGCAACTTATCCAGATCTCATCTCCTTAATTTCTTACCTTTTACTAACTTGTTTGCTATCTGGTTTTTTCAATTTTTCTCAAAATACCACTATGTATTCTATATGAAACTTTGTGGTATCTCCATATCTCTCTTGCTCCTGTAAGATCTTTTGTCACGTTCCTGAAACCAAGGGTTTGTAATGATTATGTAGTGTACTGTATCAAATTGTAAAAAGTAACTCCCCCCCTTTTTTTCCCCCATTATGTGTTACACTGTTTTTCTCTCTCTTTGTGCTATCAGGTTCAGCTCTCCATCACAATTAAATATGTCTCTCACAAACTGAGTAATTTCTTGTGTATCTTCATACATTAATTCAGTCTCTTCACATCTGTGAAACTAGTAGGCATGCATACTTTTACTTCTATTTGCGTTTGTCACTTTGTGTTTATTTTGATTCTGATAACCCGTTCACTACAGTGTTTATAGTAATGAATGCATGTTTTGCCTTTCTTGTTCTGTGATTGTGTTCCCTGCCAGACAAGATATTTACTGTGTGTGAGTAAATATTGGCTGTTATTATAAGTCTAGTAATGACAGCAGTGAGGCAGGACTGTTACACTGCTAACCATTAATGAGCTAATACTGTTTGCGTTTGCTAGGATATTTTAGGTTGGTGCATAAGCTTGTAGCGTTTTTGTTTTGTGTGTTGGTATTCTGGTTGCTAAGGGCTTATTTAGCAATTGTCATTTTTTATTTGTAATTCACTGTTGCTATTTGAGTTTACATGTTGTCATTTGGAGATACTGAGAGGAGCTGTGGATGCTAGAAAATGGAGTCCTGAGTGGAGAAATTGGAACATTTCTGACCTGTTGTTCTGTTTGAGTTCAATAAAGAGGTGACAGCTATGGAGGCAGCCAGAAATATTTACAGTTTATAGGCGTAATGCGATTGGGCAGAGCACAGCGAGAAAATGGTTTTCTTGTTTTAGGAAGGATTGTTTTGACATTACTCTTCACGTTCAGAAGACCTTCAGTGTTTGTTGAAGATAATTAGTATAGTCAAGAAGTAGCAAATGTGATGAACTGTGATCATTCCACCATCATACAATATTTTTATGCAATGAGAAAGGTTCAAAAATCAGGTGCAGCAGTACCACATGTTCCAAGCCAAACACACAGAAATTGTGGGTGGCCAAATGTACAACTCTGCTTGCTTGTCATCAGATGACTCATGAATAACACCGACCATTCCTATCCTGTATTGTTACTGGTGACGAGAAATGATGTCTTAATGCTAATATAAGGAAAAGAAAACGATTGTTGAGTCCAAACAAAGCAGCAACTCCCATACAAAGACCTGCAAACATCCACAAAAGATAATGTAATGCATCTGGTGGAACAGTGATGGTGTGGTGTACTACAAATTGTTCCCCGAGGCGAACCATCACTGCTGACATTTATTGTCAACAATTGAGATGTCTTGCAGACACAATCCAAGAACTGTGACCAGGAAGGCTGTGAGAAGTGATGCTACTCCATGATAACGCCTGCCTGCATCCTACTAGACGGAGAAAAAAACACTATACACAAGTTGGGTTGGGAAGTCATTCCACACCCACCTTATTCCTTGATCTTGTACCCTCAGATTTCACCTTTTCACTTTCTGTCAAACAACCTTCAAGGAAGTTCCCTTCTAGATGAAGCGATCCAAACATGACTCGACGAGCTCTTCGCCTCAAAACCGTGTGATTTCTACAGTCGTGGAATTGAAAAGTCACCCCAACATTGACAAGACTGTTGTAAATAGTGAAGCAGAATGTATTATTGGTGATTGAAGTCTGTGTTATGTGCATGAAAAATGCTATGAGCTTACATAGTAGGTAGGAGTAGTAACACCATCTATATCTTGTTTGTATGTAAAGATTATGCTGTGGGTTTCTCATTTAGAAATCACATTTGGATATTAGAAATCACATTTGGATGTTGCTTTGTTTGGGAGAAGATTGTGCCTCATGTGAGGAGGATAAACATCTATCAGCATATGTCAGAAATACACAATGACAGGATTATTTTCTGCTGAGACCACAGTTTATCATTCCACAATTTTGGTGCTCACATTGTGGGTCCCATGACTGTCATTCAGATCTGGAATTGATGTATTTCTAACGCCATACTAGTACTTATGAGCAACATCAATTTTTGCTTGTTCATTTAATATTGAACAGCCATACACATATCTTGAGTTAGGAGGTAGTTTTGTTTGTCACACCTCATCTTTCCAGATGTGTCTCAGTTCCGAAAAGCGTCACATTGCATTTATCCCTCTCATATGGCAAAGCATTTGGTGTGGTGGAATGGGATGCCATTGGGTATGCACCACATTTACCTCGGATTTGCATAGCCATTAATTTGGACAGCCAGTGATAACATTTGTAATGTGATGATGATGCACCTGTAGCTGTCACTCGAGCTTAATTTGTCTTTGTCTTACTCAACATACAGCTGTTGAGGCTGTGAGAGGTAGCAGCTGTGTGTACTAAATTTCACTGCATAGCCCTGAATACCTGATATTACATTCATGTGTTCTTAATAGTGTACTGTATATATACAATAGGAAAAAATTATGTTATTTGGTGTCCTTTCTGCAGCTGCAATTTTAATAGCCAGCCCCATTTTAAGGAGAAGCAGATTTTGCACAACTGAGAGTACATTTCAGGAAGTGTGTCAGTGAATAATGGAACTCTGCAGGAAGAGAGAGAGAGAGAGAGAGAGAGACCAACCAACCGACTGTCCATCAGTGATTGCAGTTCTTCATGACAACTCTAAACTTGTGTAGAATATAGTTCAGGCAGCCATGTTAAAGCTTGGGAGTCAGTCAGATAATTATTCAGGGGGCTTGGTGACCTCGGGGTTCCTGAGACGAAGACTGGTCAGAGCTCCCAGTTCTCTGTCACTATAAGCTCTGGGCATGATTCAGCAACCACCAAGTTGTGTGTCACAGGGAATGGAGGTCTTGGCTTTACTGTCCGGATCGTGAGATTTGTAAAAACCTGTATTAAAAAAACCTCAGTCTTGAGGTTTGCTGCACTCTGATGAGATGCATGGTTGTTGAGGTGGAACAGTTGCTAGCTGGAAACCTCTGGGGATCCTGCCACGCCTCAGATGTTCGTGGGACTTAAATGGATCCTCTGAAATTTGCTTTTCCTCCACCCAGCAGAAAGGATGTGCCGCTGGAAGGTACCCCATCTAACAAGAGGGCTCGTGTAACGAGTCCTGATTGACAAGTTCATTCGAAAAGTACAGTATTTAGTAACAGAGTACATGCTGGTCCTCGGAATGTGTTTTTAGTAGTGAAATGGAAGGAGGGTACTTTTGAAAAGGTTTCGCCCTTCTATGTACAAAAGGGTTTGGAGGGGATCTGTGGCTCCATATAATCAGTGAAGCATTTGCGCTATGGGACACTGTTTGTGGAAACTTCCAATTCCCAGCAAGCCACTAACCTACAAACAGCTAAGTAGCTCCGAGAGTATGTAATAGACACTGAACTGCACACCACCTTGAATTATAGCAAAGGCATTGTGATGTTCAGGGATCTCATCGAGATTCCCAAGGAGGAACTGCAACGTGAGTAGGCTCCAGGAGGTGTAGTAGACATTTAAAACATCATGAAGAGGATAGATGGGGGTCCTATCAAATCTGATTCTTTTATCCTGACATTCAGTAGCACAAAACTTCCTGAGCATGTTAAGGCTGGCTTTCTTCACCTTGGCATGCGCCTTATATCCCAAACCAAATGCGCTGCTTCAAAAGCCAGTGACGTGTGGCAACTGTGGTAAGGCCACTCATGAAAGAGTTGGTCGCTCGTCTCCTGCCAAATGTATCAACTGCTCTACCCTGTTTGGAGTAGGGACTGTGAAGGTTCTTTGTAGAGGAATGCAAAGCACAAGGTGAGGCCGAAAAGATATTTAAGTCCATGCGGCCTCCCACATTTGCCACATCTTTTGCTTCAATTCTTCAGAAGCCTATTCCAAAAGCTGATGCCTCTACTCAAACGGAGGTGGCGAGTGTCAATGCACTTGCAAGGCAGCAAGTGTTTCAGAGCCTGTAGTGTCCACTAGAACAGCAGGCAACAAGGATGAGTCCATGGCACCTCCAAAGGCTGAGGCTGTTCAAAAGTCCAGCGCCGCAGCCATTACCTCTCCTACTCCAGCTCCAGCAAACCCCTCGAAACAGCGAGAAGCTACTGTAAAGCAGCAACAGCAGATGAAATCGAGTAGTAAACCGTCGGACCATGTTGATATGATTCTACCTGATGATTCTGCTGACTCTTCCTGGAGCTGATGGAGTATGTAGTATGTGTGGGGCAATCATCTCGCCCCATGACCGAACCTCCACCCTCTGCAGTCTCCCCACCCCTGCGTAGAGACAGGACGAAGGTGCTACCTCCTTGATAGATGGCTCCCATACTTCTGTGGAACTTGCAAGGTTTCAGGATGCATGTGGAGGAACTTCGCCTACTATTTCAGAGTAGACCACTGTGTCTGTGTCTCCAGGAGACTAATTTCACAGTCATACACCCGTGAGCTACAAGGGTATGTACTCCACAAGAAGGACGACCCAAGTGAGAGAGCCCCCCTGCGGGTTCGGGGGTAAGAATAGGCCCGCGGTATTCCTGCCTGTCGTAAGAGGCGATTAAAAGGAGTCTCAAACGTTTCGGCCTTCTGTGATGGTCCCCTCTTGGGTTTGACCTATTTTTTTTTCCAAATTTCCGTTGTTAGTGCGTGCCATTTGGGGAAGGACACCTTACGTGGTGTTTTTCTATTGGTCCATCATGCTCCACCATCTTGCATGTTACCTATTGTCGTGTGGGGAGGGACTACGCCCAACATCTTCTGGGTTGTCTCCTTCTCGCCTTCTGCGCACTCTTCTTCTTAGCGCCCACGACAACTGTGGACCCTTTCAACACCTAAAATCCAGCACGGTAGCCAGTCCGTTGTGGTGGGGTCGTCATGTACCCTCTTGGTGGTAGCCCCCTGACCACGCAGGGATCGCACTACAGATGCCAGAGCTGTTTCCTCCCCATGCATGCCAAGGAGTATGTGCCCATCTTGTCTGGGGCACGGGAACTCCGGGCAATGGGATATCGGCCAGGTACCCGTTGCTTTGGCTGGGTGGCGCCCTTGGGGAGAGCCTTCGTTCGGAGTAGGTGGCATCTGGGCGGATGTGGCGCAATGAAGCGCAATAAATCACACCAAGCTGGTGGTCGCACGGCCACCAGCGTCTCTAAGCGTGGTAGAGTCGACTTTGATGCTGCACAATATGACCCTCAGACGTTCTCCTCGTTGGCTGCGCCATGGGAGGGACGCCGATCTAGTGCCAAGCGGGAGCCTTACGTACCGCAATACCTTGTCTGCAGCAGGACTGATGGTGACTCCTTTCTTATGACGAAGCCTCTGTTTTTTGTGGAACACCTGGAGGATAAGTTTGGGGAAGTGGCGGGGTTGTCAAAAATGAGGAATGGGTCCATCCTCCTCAAGACGTCCTCCCCAGCCCAGTCACGAGCGTTGCTCTTGTGTGATAAGCTGGGTGACGTCCCTGTTACCGTCACTCCCCACAGTAGCTTAAATATGGTCCAGGGGATTATTTACCATCGTGACCTCTTGTTGCAATCCGATCACGAGCTGAGAGCCGACTTGGAACGACGTGGTGTGCATTTTGTCCGTCGTGTACATAGAGGACCCAAGACAAACAGGGTGGCCACCGGTGCCTTTATCTTGGCCTTCGAGGGTGATGTCTTGCCCGAGAAGGTCAAGGTGATGGTTTACCGTTGCGACGTCAAGCCATAGGTGCCTCCCCCGATGCGGTGCTTCCAGTGCTGGAAGTTTGGGCATATGTCCTCCCGTTGCCCATCCAGCGCTACATGTCGAGATTGCGGACGCCCCTCTCATCCTGATTCTCCATGTGCACCTCCGCCTGTATGTGTCAACTGTGGGGAGCACCACTCTCCATGCTCGCCGGATTGCCCCGTTCTTCATAAGGTGCGGAAGATAATGGAATTTAAGACCCTGGACCGGTTTACTTATCGAGAGGCTAAACAGAAATATGAAAGGTTGTATCCTGCTTCCATTCGAACATCTTATGCTGCAGCCACGTTATCTTCGCCCACACGAGCGACGGTTGTCGCCTCATCTGTGCCGCCTTCAGTGGGCCCATGTGGCCGTGTATCTCTGTCTGCCCCCCTCGTGCCTGGGGGCAAGCCTTCCTCTGTTGCCCCCTTAGCAGTTGGGGGCAAACCCTCTTCTGTCGCTCCCCCCACGCTTACTTCGGGAGTGAAATCTGCTCCACAACCGGGAGGCTCGATCCCTCCCCCTCCTTCTCCGCCGGCATTACCTCCGCCGGTTCCTCTCTCGCGGAAGGGGTCCCTCGGGGCTCTCCCTTCCTCCGTTTCTTCTCCTACCCAGCCGGATGTCAGCCAGTGGCTGAAGGTTCCGCCACCTGCTGGTCGTAGGGCTTCTGCGTCGTCGTCAGCCTCCGAGGCTCCTTCAGAGAAGCTCTCCCAGCCCTCTCACCCTAAGGGCCGACGTGAGAAGAAGGAACGGCATGTGTCCAAGAAGAAGGACGTTCCGGCGGTTTCAGCACCGCTTGCTGTACCTAGTCCTGGCTCCGGGGATGAGGTGGAGATCCTCGCCTCTGCCGCGGATCTCGCCCTCACGGAACCCTTGGGGGCCTCTCCTATGGACTCAGCTGACTCTCCCCCGGTGGCGGCAGTTGGCTCTGAGGCGCTGTCTGCCTCTTAGTCGCATTCACGCCCTCCCAGTCCCTTCCTGCTTCCATTCTCCAATGGAACTGCGGTGGTTATTTCCGCCACCTGCCTGAGCTCCGGATGCTTCTGAGTGATTCCCCTGTTCTCTGCATTGCTCTGCAGGAAACTTGGTTTCCGGCACTGCGGACCCCCGCCCTTCGCGGTTATCGGGGATACTATAAGAACCGCGCTGCCTGTCAACGAGCGTCAGGTGGGGTTTGTCTTTTTGTTCACCACTCTGTCTGTAGCTTGCCAGTACCCCTTCAGACGCCTTTAGAGACAGTCGCTGTCAGGGTTGAGCTCTCGCCGGCTATTACTGTTTGCTCTGTTTACATTCCTCCGGATGGGGAGCTCCCCCGACATGTCTTGGCTGCACTGCTGGCTCAACTTCCGCCACCTTTGCTGCTTCTAGGCGATTTCAATGCCCACAACCCTCTATGGGGTGGGACTGTCTCCGATGACCGCGGTCGGGCCGTGGAGCATGTGTTGGCTCAGCTCGACCTTAGCCTCTTGAATACCGGTGCTCCCACACATTTCAGTGTGACCCATGGCTCTTTCTCGGCCATCGATCTCTCTCTTTGCAGCCCCGGACTTGTCCCATCCCTCCACTGGCGAGTGCATCCTGACCTCTGTGGTAGTGACCATTTTCCCATCTATTTGTCACTGCCCCAGTGTCATTCTTCTGGGCGCCTGCCCCGCTGGGCTCTCCACAGGGCTGACTGGCCGGCTTTTACTTCTGCTGCAA
Source organism: Schistocerca piceifrons (assembly GCF_021461385.2). NCBI lineage: Eukaryota > Metazoa > Arthropoda > Insecta > Orthoptera > Acrididae > Schistocerca > Schistocerca piceifrons. The sequence goes on from NC_060140.1 coordinate 192,739,153, forward strand.
CCGTTGAGTCTCCCCCCCCAAGGTGACATTGACGGGGTGGTCCGTGTCTTAACCACATCCATCATTTCGGCAGCCGAGGCTGCCATCCCCCGCTCTTCTGGACTCCCTTGGAGGAAGGCTGTACCCTGGTGGTCGCCGGAGATTGCTGAGGCTATTCGCGACTGTCGGCGGGCTCTCCAGCATCATAGGTGGCACCTGTCTCTGGAGACTCTCATCGCCTTTAAGAGGCTCCGTGCCTTGGCCCGCCGTCTTATTGCACAGCGTAAGCAGGAGTGCTGGAAGCGGTATGTCTCCTCCTTGGGCTCCTGTGTCTCCCCCTCGCTCGTGTGGTCCCGGATCCGGCGGATTTATGGATACCAGACCCCTATGGGTGTACCTGGGCTCTCCTTGGACGGCGCTGTCTGCACGGACGATGCCGCCATTGCTGAACAGCTTGCCGCGCACTTTGCGACGAGCTCGGCGACTGCATCTTATCCCCCCGCCTTTCGCTCTCTAAAGGAGCGAGCCGAGCGGACGCAGTTCTCATTTCACACGCGTCGTTCTGAAAAATACAATGCTCCTTTCAGCGAGAGGGAATTCCTCGCTGCCCTCGCCGATTGCCCTGATACAGCACCAGGACCGGACTGCATCCACGCGAAGATGCTGAAGCATCTCTCCCGGGACTGCCAGAGACACATTCTCGCGGTATTTAACCGCATTTGGAGCGAAGGCATGTTCCCGTCGCAATGGCGAGAGGGTGTTATTGTCCCCATCTTGAAGCCCGGTGCGGACCCACTGGCGGTGGACAGCTATCGTCCCATTACCCTCACCACCGTTTTGTGCAAATTGCTCGAACGTATGGTGGGGCGGCATTTGTGTTGGGTCCTTGAGTCGCGCGGTCTCCTCGCTCCATCCCAGGGTGGCTTCCGTTGGGGCCGGTCTGCCACGGACAATTTGGTGCGGCTGGAATCTGCTATTCGTACGGCCTTTGCCCGACGTCAGCATCTCGTTGCTGTATTTTTCGATCTGCAGAAGGCGTATGACACCACATGGAGGCATCACATCCTCGCCACGTTGTATGAGTGGGGTCTTCGTGGTCGGCTCCCGGCTTTTCTTCAAACCTTTCTATTGCACCGCTCTTTCCGGGTGCAAGTCGGTGCCGCCTCTAGTTCTTCTTATACACAGGAAAATGGGGTCCCGCAGGGCTCGGTGTTGAGTGTGTCCTTATTTCTAGTGGCCATTAATGGTCTGGCTGCAGCCGTGGGGTCGTCGGTGTCTCCTTCTTTGTATGCCGATGACTTCTGCATCTCATTTAGCTCCACGACTACGGGAGTCGCCGAACGCAGGCTGCAGGTAGCCGTTCGGAAGGCAGCATCATGGGCTCTGACTCACGGTTTTCAGTTCTCTGCAGCCAAGACTCGAGTTATGCACTTCTGCAGGCGTCGGACGGTCCACCCTCATCCTGTACTTTACCTCGACGGCCACCTGCTTGAAGTGGTGGACACTTGCCGCTTCTTGGGACTCGTGTTTGATGCCCGGCTCACATGGGTTCCTCATATTACTCAGCTGAAGCAAAAATGCTGGCGGTACCTCAATGCCCTCCGCTGCCTTAGCCACACGTCTTGGGGTGCGGATTGCTGCACGCTGCTGCAATTGTACAGAGCCCTTGTGCAGTCTCGGCTTGATTATGGGAGCCTGGCCTATGGGTCTGCATCACCCTCAGTGTTGAAGTTGTTAGACCCCATACACCACTGTGGGGTCCGGCTTGCAACTGGCGCTTTTCGTACGAGCCCCGTGGATAGTCTACTGGTGGAGGCCGGGGTTCCCCCGCTGCGGATTCGCCGCCATCGACTGCTCGCCGACTATGCTGTCCACGTGCATTGCTCGCCAGGCCATCCCAGTCGTCGCCTGCTTTTCCCTGCCATGGTCCTCCATCTGCCCGAATGGCGACCTAGGTCTGGGCTTTCCGTTGCTGTCCGCGTTCAGTCCCTGCTGTCGGAATTGGGTTCATTCCCTCTTCCGCCTCCCTTCCGGGTCCGTGCACCTACGCCTCCCTGGTGTTTGTCCCGGCTGTCCGTCCGTCTGGACTTGGCACAGGGACCCAAGGACTCGGTTCCACCTGTGGCCCTCCGTCGCCGTTTTCTTGCGCTCCTCGCCTCATTTTCGGACTGTGAGACTGTCTACACTGATGGTTCCCTGGTTGATGGTCGCACTGCCTACTCTTTTGCTCATGCTGCCCATGTTGAGCAGCGCTCCTTGCCGGCTGGCTGCAGTATTTTTACTGCAGAGCTGGTGGCCATATTGCGCGCTCTTGAGCATATGCGTTTCTGCTCAGGTAGGTCCATCATGATCTGCAGTGACTCCCTGAGCAGCCTTCAGGCCATCGACCGCTGCTATCCCTCCTCTCCTCTGGTGTCCTCCATTCAGGAATCTGTTTCCGCCATTGCCCGTTCTGGTCGTTCGGTGGTCTTGGTTTGGACGCCCGGTCATGTTGGCATCCCAGGGAACGAACGTGTAGACAGGCTGGCCAAAGGGGCGATCGACGCCCCGGCTTTGGAGATCGGTCTTACGGCTCGCGACCAGCAGCTGGTGTTGCGCCGTAAGTTGATTGGGATGTGGGCTGCTGAGTGGCGTGGCATGACAGCCCCGAATAAACTGCGGGCTGTCAAGGGGACGACCGATGTGTGGCGTTCCTCCCTGCGGGCTTCTCGCAGGGACTCGGTAGTCCTGTGTCGGCTGCGCATCGGCCATTTTGCTGGAGTGTCCTCGACTGCGCACACTCCGGCAATCTTTTAATCTCCCGGGCACTTTGGCTTTGGTTTTATCCGACGATGTCTCCATGGCTGACAATGTTTTACATTTTATCCGTAGTAGTCCTTTTTATGGTTCGATTTAGGGAGGTCCTGCGCCTTTCCCTTTCTGTGTCTTTTGTCCTTGTGTCTGTTGCTGTTCTGATGTGCCGTCAGATGGTTGACTCTTTCCCTTTTTTTTTTTTCTCGTGGTCAGTCAACCAGTCTCCGGCCATCCTCCTTTCTTCTGTTTCTTTCTGTCTGGTGTTCCTCTGTCCTGTTCTTGTCTGTAGTGTTTGTTGCTGCATTTGTGTTCTTTTAGCGCCTGGGGGGACGTCTCCCCCCCCCCCCCCCCCTTTGGTTTTTACCTGCTCCGTAGATTTTCAGCTCGCCTGATTTTGGAATGGGGGACTGATGACCTTCGCTGTTTAGTCCCCCTTAAACATCCCAACAACCACCACCACCAAGTGAGAGAGAGCTAGAGGATGTATTTTTGTCAGTACCGACTACCACTCCTCGCCTCACTCACAACGAATTTACAAGCAGTTGCTATATCAGTGCTTGTGCGTCATTCATTCACAGTATGTTCCCTTTGCCTGCTGCCACGTGATACTCTCAGTGAAGAGGCTCTAAACGGCCTTACGCAGCTCCCCCACCCCATCACCCTCTGTGGTGATTTTAATGCACACAATGTGCTTTGGGGTTCTGCAACTACCTGTCCCAGGGGTGGAGCGATTGAGAGGCTTCTCGTGTCGACATGTGCATATTTGCTAAGTACGGGAAAAGCACGTACTTCTGCGTTGCAACTGGGTCATTCTGTGCCATCGATCACTCACTTTGATTTCCAGCTCTTGCTTCCCCTGCACAATGGGAAGTGGTCAATGACTTGCACTCACTTCCCAGTTTGGATTCACATGCCAGATAGTGGAACCAGAAAGGAAACCACCACGATGGGTGCTCAGTAGAGCAGACTGGAAACTTCATGGACAGCTAGCACAGTTTGAACATTGTGTCAATGTTGTGGAATGGGTGGATCATATTACCAAAGTGATCCACCATGCCGCTGAAGCATCCATTCCACACCCCACGGGACTACTGAAGAGGCAGCCTGTCCCTTGTTGGATGACAAATGGGGCTCTGCAATCAGGACTAGGCATGCGGTTCTGCGTAGGTTCAAGTGCCGATCAACTGCCAGAGAACCTTGCAGCCTTTTGGGTGGCGAGGGTGAAATGTCACCGTATTCTTCGATAGAGCAAGAAGAGGTTGTGGTAGGTAACAGTTCCTGAACACCATTAATTGTTCTACAAAGTGTTCTGTTGTATGGGAGACCATCAGGAGAATTTCTGGGAGAAGAGGGAGGTGCCCCATGACTGCTGTAATGGGGAACAGCACACTCCAAACCAATCCATGAGACATTGCCCATACTATGGTTGCCTATTTTGCCACAGTTACTGCAACAGCCAGACAGGATGCAGGTTTCCAGCGCCTTAGAGCAACTATTGAGAGGTCCAGTTTGGACTACTGTTCACCGCTGATGAAGATTACAACTGCCCATTTTCCATGTGGGAGATGGATTCTGCATTGTCTGTGGCTCATGACGCCCCCTGGTCACAACCAATCCATTACAGTATGCTGTGGCCCATCACAAGACGAAACAAAGATATCCTCCTTGCACTTCTTTTTAATGTCATATAGGAGTCAGGTCACTTTCCCGACTCCTGGCGTGAGGCAATTGTAATTCCTCTTTTAAAATCTGGGAAAGATCGTACATTCCCGAGTAGTTACTGTAGTGTTGCCCTCACAAGCTGCATGGGAAAGGCCTTGGATTGGATGGTCAACTACTGCCTTGTCTGGATCTTAGAATCAAGGCAGTTCCTTAGTTGCTTTCAGTATGGGCTCAGGAGGTACCACTGCATCTTTGATGACCTGGCCCTCCTGGAAGTGGCTGTACAACAGGCTTTCCAGCACTGGCGTCATCTTTTAGATATATTTTTTGATGTCAAGAAGGCCTACGATACAACTTGGAGGCATCTTATCAATGCCCAGCTTCAAGAATGGGGTTTTCATGGTTGTCCTCCCATTTTTATTCAGTCCTTTCTCTCGCCACAATATTTTTGATACCAAGTCGATGATGTCCTGTCTGATCACTTTCAGCACAAAAACTGTGTCCCTCTAGTTAGTGTTTAAAGTGTTACTGTCTTTGTCATAACTATTAATAGCATTACTTCAGTTGTGAAAAGTCCTGTCCAGTGTTATTTGTTTGTGGATGACTTCTCTCTGATTTGCTAAAGATGTTGGACATGGTGCACTGTGAAGGGGTTCGATTGGCCACTGGAGCATTCAGGACAAGCCCCATATGAAGCCTGTGTACAGAGGCTGGTGAACTGCCACTTTATATCAGATGACGGCTACTCATGCTGTGCCAGATATATTAAACATTATACACACCGGCATACCATACCGTTGCCCAGCCTCCAATGGAAAGGCTTTTCGTAACGGGCAACGAGGCTCTCTGGGATTCACATACAGTATTGACTTTTAGAGATGAGTGTGGCCGGTCTTCATGTTTTACATTGCAGTTGGAGCAGATTTCCACCTTGGCTCCTCCAGAGGGCAGGACTAATTTTAGACTTATCAATTTTAAGAAAGATAGTACACCAGTTTTTACATTTCAGTCTCTGTTTTTTAATATTTTAGATAAGCATCACGGTTTCACAGTAGTGTACACTGATGGCTCCAAACAAGGGAAGTTCCTTGGCTGCTCTGTCATGTTCCCCGACCATGTCACCAGGATTCCCCTTCATGATGAGTATATTGTTCCCCTTCATGATAAGTATATTATTTTCTCGGCGGCATTCCACATGTGATCCTGAAGGCACTGGAGCTGATGCGTGATATTTGGGGCAAAAGGTTTCTCGTTTGCTCCAATTCTGTTAGTGCCTTACAATTGTTACAAAATCTATACCCAGCTGAGAAGTTGGACCAGCTGATATGTGACAAACTGTACTTGCTCCAACAGCAGGGACAGCTGGTGCCATTCTGCTGGGTGCCAGGTCATGCTGAGACACGAGGAAATGAACAGGCTAATCGGGCTGCCAAGGAGGCATGCAGAGGACAGGATGCAGCACAATGCCCTATTCCCTTGCAGGCTATCATTTCTGCACTACACGGGATGTTCATGCAGTAGTGGGATGAGTAATGGCGGACAGTAATGGACAATCGGCTGTGGCTGGTGAAGTTCCTCCTGCCAGTTGCGCAGGTAGGATGAAGTTACCCTCCCATGCCTTTGCATAGGGCATTGCCCTTGTATACATGGTTTTTTACTACGGTGCGAGGATCCCCCATTTTGTGATGCTCGGGGCGTACCGATCTCTCTGTGCCATATGTTAACAGAGTGCATTTTATATCAAGACACAAGGGCAGAAGCAGACATTGGTGGGGATCTGCCCTCTATTTTACCTGATGACAATATGAGTGTGACTAAGGTTTTAAAGTTCTGTAACATGTCTGGTGTTGCAGAGAGGCTGGCTCCTCCTTAATAATTTTTGCGGTCAGCCAGCCACATCCATATGCTATACTGTTTTAGCTCCTTATATCACTTTCTTGGTGTGTAGTTAATCTGTTAATATTGATGTGATACTTCATTCCATGCTTGGTGGGCACACACATAGTTGTCCAACTTTTGTTACCTTTATTTTACATGCTGTTTTATACTCCTGTTTATTGTATTTTACCAACACTTGTCTCAAGTTGTTTTCGCATGGGCACTGAAGACCTTGCTGTCGGGGCACCCACACCAACATATCCATCCATCCATCTGTCCAATCATCTATCTATCCTTCCATCCATGTTCATTGTGGAAACTTACAGGAAGAGAGACAGTATATGACTGGTTATGGAATCTGTCTCTTTGACAGTAGCATGTTGCTGCAGAATTTAGACGCACTGCTCTTAGTGACATTACTAATAGAGATGGGTTTACGAGGAGGAGTTCTGAGATATAGGTTTCTCAAAATGGTGTCAACAGACAATCCAATTATTTGATGAGGCTTTTATAGCTGATGCACTGTACTTCCATCATGTCCACACGTCTCAACACTCAGGCTGTGGTAACTTGGAAATAGTTCATACGTGCAGCCATTTAAGATCTGCACAGAAGCTCTCTGCCTTCTATCTATCCCATATCAAAGATGGAGTAACCTTTCCAGTTTTCATCATGCTTAGATATCCACTATCTGCTGTTACTAATTCTATATTCATTCAGTCATTACAGTATGAACATTTGGTGTCTGCATATTCCCACATGTGTTAAACAGCTTTCAAATAAAATATCTGTAGTGCAGTAGCTTGTATTTCTCAAAAGTTCTGTTTAGTAAAATACGTTATTTAACAGAAAATGGATTAAGACTCTATATCCTTCAAATAATGGAAGAAGTAAAGGTACATGATATACGGGGAAGAACGGATTTGTAAGGGGAGTGAACAGAGAAAGTCAAAGACAACAGAGAGAAGCATAAATGTAGAATGAGTGAAGTAAGGGTCACGGGGACAAAGTGGAGACAGGTGTGAGCCAGGGACTAGTAGAGATTAAGGCCAGGTACTGTGAGATCACTGTCGCATGTACACAATTCGGAAAAGCTAGTGTTGGTGGTGGAGATGATCCTGATGTCGCCACATGTTAAGCAGCAACTGATGTAGAGTGTGTTGTGCTTAGAAGCATGTTCTGCCACTGAATGGTCAATCTGCTGTTGACCACAGCTTAGTGGTGGCTATTCATTCAGGTGGACAGTCGGCTGATTGTCATCCCAACATAAAATATTGTGCAAAAGCTACAGCATAGCTGATATATTCCATGACTGCTTTATTAAAGAATTTTTGGGCCTGCAGCCTTTCATCATTTACTACACTGGGCACCAGCCAGTCATCTTCATTTGAGCTGTTGAGAACTGGAGAAGACTTCTGCCGTCCTGCAATTTATTTATGTATTGTGGTATTCTGTACATGTGTTAAGATCATGGTGATAGGCTGACCACTCTACAAAACAGGCAGCACCTTTGCTGGTGGAATTGCGTAACTCAGCTGTCTTCAGGATGGTTGCTCATGGTGGCCATCAGTGTACTCTGTTGCCTGTAAGGCATGACTGTTTTCACCAGTGACCCTGTTCCTGACTGCATAGGATATGCCTGCGATGGAATTGAAATTAGATGTGCTGGGAAGGGTGCATAGGAAAAGTGCTGCACCTGGGTCTTTCAAAAGGATGAGAATGCTGTAACAAAGGTTGGGAGTAGATGGGGCTTAAGGAGTTCTCATTTCACCATTCCAAGTGTATCCTCATTTGTATCAAAGTGAACAATCATTCATCTGTTGTAACTTCTTGTGGATTGAATGCACTGTAAACTACTGAAATTGAATTTCGGCAGAGCAATTGCTGCCGGTAAGTAATAGCTAGAAATAGTAAATTCGAACATCCTTGATTGTTCCATCATGGGCATATTTTATCTATAGTGTCTGTATAAACGTATCCATTGGAATTTCGCGTGTGAAAATACAGTTGTCTCTGTCATAGTAGTATTGGGTCATATACAAGTTTGTGATGTTTTATGTGGTTGTGGTTATTTTAATGTGAGGAAATTTGTTATTGTAGGATATTTGACAGCTGAATCTGGTGCTGTCTGTTTGCTCCATGCCCTGTGTATTCAAAGCTTCAAAAGCAAGCTGACTCCAGTTATTGTTATTTGGATAACCTTATTTCCTTGTAACATCTGGTAGCATAACAGTATCAATAGATATTTTAGACACACTAATGCTAATGTGCACCTTCCATTTTAGAATTTAGTTTAATAGCTCCATAAAATAACAAAAAATATGTGCATAAGTTTGTTGTGTTATGAGGTTTAATTATTCTGCTTTATCATTTAAACCAACCAGGGTGGTCAGATAGTTAAAATATTGGACTCGCATTCAGGACAGTGCTGGTTCAAGTTCTCATCAGACTTTCCAGATTTATATTTTCAGTGATTTCCTTAAATTGCTCCAGGCAAGTGCCAGAATGATTCCTTTGAAAAAATCTTGGCCAAGTAATTTCCCAGTCTTTTTGTAATCCAGGCTTGTGCCTCATTTTAAATGACCATGCTCTCGATCTTCCTTCCTGCTCTTTGAAATTTAAAATTGAGAAATAGATTGTTCAGTTACACCATTTTCTTACACCTGTAGTTGCCTGTGACTTAATCATTCTTCTAGTTATAAAAATATTGGCTTGTGGTTACTCACATCTTCTATTCTAGTAGCAGCTTGTTTTCAGATATCGTCCATTTGATCAAATGATTGTAGTTACCTAAAGGTGTTAGTCATGGAAAATTTATTAATGAAATTCAGTATGTAAATTGAAAAATATTGTGCATTAATAGTTGCCAGCTGAAGAAAGATAAGCAAGAAGACTACTGCTTCCATCCTATCCCACACACGACTCAGCCATCAACTTAAAAGTTATTTTAGCAATGTAGCCTGAAATAATGTTTACTGAATGCATTTTAGTTGTGATGAAATTGATAAGCTGAAGTGACTATTTTGGTAGTATACTGTCCAGTCACATTAATGTGACTACCTATCAAAAGCCTGAATAACTACATTTTGTAGTGTGGACCGCTGCAAGACATACAGGAAGAGAGTCAGTGATGTTCTGGAAAGTACCAACAGGGATGCAGAGGCATGCCGACTCCAGCGCCGTGGCCAGCTGTGCTGGGTTTCTCAGTTTGGAATCGATGGCATGAACACTCCGATCAAAGTGGTCCCACACATTCTCACTTGGGTTTCAATCTGGGGAGTTTAGTGGCAAGCGGAGAACAGCAAAATCTTCTCAGTGCTCTGTATCATATACATACATCGCTCGCTATCTAACACGTTGCATTGTCGTGTAGGTAGATGTCATTATGCCGAGAAAAAACAGTCAGTAGAGGTGGACATGTTCTCCAAAGTAAGTGCATACTTGTGTTGATCCATTGTGCCTTCCATAATGACACGATCACCCGGGAAATGCCGTGAAAACACTCCCCGGGCCATAATGCTCCCTCCTCCAGCCAGGACCCATCTGATGATTATTGTTTTCAGAAGTTTCATACCGTACATGCCAAAGGCCATCTGTCCAATGAAGCATAAAACATGATTCATTTGAAGAAGCCACACAGTGGATGTCCAGTTGCAGAATTGGCATGCAAATTCCAGCCTTTGTTGCCAATGAACAGCAGTCAGTATGGGTGCATGAACCAGGCGCCTGCTACAGAGCCCCAAACACAGCAGCAGCGAACGAGGTGGCGCAGTGGTTAGACACTGGACTCGCATTCGGGAGGACGACGGTTGAATCCCGCGTCCGGCCATCCTGATTTAGGTTTTCTGTGATTTTCCTAAATCACTCCAGGCAAATGCCGGGATGGTTCCTTTCAAAGGGCACAACCGACTTCCTTCCCCGTCCTTCCATAATCCAATGAGACCGATGACCTCGCTGTCTGGTCTCCTTCCCCAAACAACCCAACCCCAACCCAAACACAGCAACGGTCACTGAACAGTCGTTGAGGAGACACTGTTGGTACCCCCTTGGTTCATCTGGATGGTCAGTTGCACAACAGTTGCATGTCTATTTGCCTGTATGCAATTCTGCTGCTGCTGTTACCCTCTGCCATCTATGGCCTGTAGTGAACCGCAGTTGCATCGGCACCGGTTTTGGATACTGTCATTTTGCCATGCACAGTATACTTTATCTGTGGCGGCACATGAACAGTTTACAAACTTAACTGTTTTGGTAATGCTTCCACCCTTGACGTGAAAGGCAATTACATGCCTTTTGGATGTCAGGTAAATCACTCCTCTTGTGCATTATGATGAAGGCTATATTGTTTTCCCCGTCCCCTGACACACTTTATGTAATCTCCATTGCTAGTGCTGCCACCTGCCATCTGTGAGTGGTTTTTGCACATTGACATTGAACATATGTGGTGGCCATATTAATGAGACTGGACTGTGTGTAGTACAGTATTCTTAGTTATTTGTCAACCATTATTTTTAAAGAAACCGTGATATGTGTACTTTTCTACTCCTATCAGAACTGTTGCTAATGGTGATGTGTATGTCAGATTATGCTGTGTTAGAGCCCCAGCCTCTCTATTTGGATCTATACCTCTTTCCAGCCCCTGTGTCACCACCAGTGCAAGTGACCGTAAACTGTGTTCTGCCTCTGTCATGTAGGGTAGAAAAGTGGCAGTGAGGACATTCTCACAGCCCACCTATTAACTGTGAGGCATAGATACTGAGTTTCTCAAGTTGTGCAACAGCAAGAAGTCAGTGGAAATTCCAACTGTAACAGCAGGAATTTCTGTTACAACTATTGTGAGATCAACAATGCCATCGTGGCTCCCTGCCATCAAGGAAGTAAATATGCGGCCGCGGTGTGTGAGCAGCACAAACAATGCGCTGCAAGTCACCTTGGCGTACAATAATATTTTGGGTAAACATGCCTCTTCTCTTGCTCTGTCCATTTCGAATCTAGCCACTGATGACGACCGACCAATAGCGTTAGCAGGCATTTCAACTAATACCACTTCTCCAGCATAAATGTGGAATAGTGCCTTTCTATCCAATGACGATGGTGTGCCAATGGTATCCATAGGAAATGAGCTACCAACGGCCCTTCCTCTGCATCAGAGCGGGAATATTAGCCTATGACTATGGCCCACCAGTGGTAGCCATACAAATTTTAAACAATACTATCACTTCTCCAGCACGAACGCTAGAAAACTCACCCTTTATAAGTGGACACGACACTCGTCTCGGACAGTGTTCTAGCAGTATTGGACACCGAAAGATCCTGAGGAAGATCCCAGCAGAGGGGTCGAAACATCGAACATTTTAGAAGAAACATGATGCGGCCTAATAACCCAGAAGATTTTGACTTCAGTCTAGAACTAGCTGGCTGTGTTTTATTTTTAAATAACACATTGATTTTTCAGCTCTTTCTCACAATTTCCTCTTTCTTTATTGTCACACCTGTCTCGATCCCCCAGTTCCAAAGATATCTTTCTCTTCTCTGTCACTCACTTAAATTAATACTAAAATATAAATCACAAACTAAACTCTAAACAACGGCACTCATGACAGTTTCAAATTAAACTGAACTGGTGGCCAAGTGACCAGCTGTTACAATGAATGACGGTATTTTCTTTGAATGTGAATTTTGGATGAGTATCATTGATTGTCGACATGGGCTACTCCTATGACAGTGCTAGTGGCATCTCCCATCGCAAAACTTATTTCTGAGGAATGAGAATTTCTGTAGTCAAGCTGTAGTTTTGTTCAAAGATTGTTGGGAAGGCAGGACACTGAATAAAATTAATAATGGTCACCGTGTACAAAGTATCATTACTAAAACAAAATGTCTCGTGTTTCCATTTCAGTGTGAGTTAAATTTGCATTCTCTTTTCAAGAGTTGTGAATAAAATGATTTTTTAAAACAGTAATAGCTTACAAGACACCTTTAAAATCCATTGCCCTAGGTGGCTGCATAGTCTAACTAGGCCTAAATAAGCCTCTGTGCCACCATAGATTGTAAAATGCACCTCTGATATCTGTTTTTTCTACTATGCAGAGTGCTTGGTTTATTGTGTTGTCAATTTATTTGTTTTTCTGAAATCCAGATCGCTGGTAGCTAAGTCCCATTAGCTCCCCATGTGACTATAGTTTGTCACACAGAAGGTGTTCCTGGACTTAAGCAAGTGTGTTCAGTAAAGAAATTGACCAGTATAACTCTTGATTGATTGAATCTTTAACTGTGGCTTTCTTGAGGATCACAGTGTTCGCTATTTTCCATGTTCCAGGTATTCTTCCCAGATGCAGTGCCTTATTTAGGGTTTTGATTAGAAAGGGGATAATGAGTGATGCGGACTGTTGTAGGACTTCCATGGGGACACCATCAGGCCCTGGGGCTAACCTCTCATTTAAAACGGCAAGTGACAGTTTCATTTCTGTAGTCAAGCTGTAGTTTTGTTCAAAGATTGATGTGCATCTGTAGATCTTTTTTTTTTTTTTTTTTTCCATCATCATCAGGCCGTAGTTTTTGCAGTAAGTATTCTGCAGTGCCTCTCCAAGCGTATGTTCACATGCCATCATTTTGTTGCAGCGTTGCCAAGATTGACGGGGTTTGTTTTTTCCATTAAAGCTTTGCAAGGTAATCTCCACATGTTTAGCATCTGTTTTGTTTTCTTAGGTTTGTGAGTTTGTGTGACCACGGAATTTTTGAGTTTTTTTCTGTTTATTGTTTGTGTTTGGTGTTGCTGTCTTCTGTGCTGTCTGTATCAGTTCAGTCGGTGTATGGATTTGTAGTCCGTGCTTTCTGTTAAGTTTCACAGAGGATAATATTATATGATTTCTCGCAATCTATCCCAGACTGCTTTATGGAGCAAGAGTCTTCTTTTAAAAACATCATCTGCTAAGTTGCCTGAATGGATTTTTATTGTGATTACATTATGGTCATTTTGTCAACACTAGAGTTTCCTATTTGTGTCAAGGCTTTGTTATTTATTACAGGGATATCTTTTGTTTTGCTATCCTGTGATTCCCTGTTAAGAATGTGTAGATTTTATTCAGGTAGGGTAGTGTTTACTATTCTTCCTCCATTGTGAGTTGTGTTGGAGTGCCGTAACACTTATTTTGTGTGAATGTCTGTGCTTAATAAAAAGCTTTTGTGCCTTGCATATTGTGCAATGTTACTAATGTGATGTACATATGATTGTATATTGAAGTATTGTGCATAGTAAGAGATTATGATCCAGTTGGTATGTTCCCATATGATTCCTACTGTTACCATGTACTTGCCACAATGTTGACTTATTTTGGTTACTTCAAATTTTTTATGCAGTACTACTGTGACAGCCATCGGTATTTGGTAACCCTTAATTGCTATTGTTCCCAAAGGAGGTTGCTAGCACCTGAAGGAGTCGCACACACTCCCACAATGTTTCAGATACCTCATCCAAGGCATTTCCAGTTGTGTTAATTATTTAGATGACTTACTAATTACCCGGGCCACATGGGAGCAGCACTTGCAAAATCTACAGATGTGAGCAGCTCATAGCCTGTGGTTTGCATTATTGCCCTGACAGTTGTAGTTTCTGGAGCCAAATGTAAACCACCCAAGATGTATATTAAGTAAAGAAGGGGCTCACGCCAACACAAGAGCATATGGATTCAATCAGTAACTTAGAAGTTTACAAGAACCTCAGATAGCTACAGTCATTCCTGGGCAAAGTTAATACTTATGCAAAATTCATTCCAACACAGTCCAGACGTCCTAGCTGCTTAATCAGTTGATTAAAAAAGGAGTTAAATTTGGGTGGTCAGATGTGTGTCACAAAGCCTTCTTGCAACTTAAAAAGAGCCTTAGGTCGGCCATTTCTTTAGTAACATTCAGTCTGGCAAACACTTGCCACTGAAGTCTGATTGTTTCATTCATAGATTGCTGTTCCACAAATCCCACTGGCATAGAACAGGCGACTGCATTGGAATCTAAAACATTAAATGCAGCTGCTGGGAGGAAGTCATTTTAACTAGGCTGCATATTGGGCACTGCCTTTTTAGCCATCGTCATTTGATAAGTGGTGCCACCCCACCGCTTTGTACACATTGCACCCAAGTTTTAACTGTCCGCCACATCCTGATGGAATGCCCATTTTTTAGCCATTTACGTTCCCGCTTGGGTTTGCCGTCTGAGTTATCGGCGATTTTAGCAAATGACACACGGGCTGTCGACAGTGTTTTATTACATTATCTGCCAAAGCAATATGGCGAAGGCCATTTAATTTTTAGTTTTGGACCTCCATTTCTGTATGCCTTCATGTTCTACAGTTTTGACTTGGACGCGTGTGACACCAGTTGTTTTTTGCGCCCTAAAGCAAAACAAAACCAAAAATTAAACACAATGCAGTGAAATTACTTACAAATAGAGGAAGATGCATTAGGTATCACATATGGTGTCAAGAAGTGTCACGTATATCTCTACAGTACTGAGTTTCACCTGATCACTAATCATCATTCGGTAACCCTACTCACAAGGAGCTGTAGTGACCCCCTCCACCTTAGCAGTGAAGTGGGCGTGGCTTATGCAGCCACACTCAGGACAAGTCCACTCAACAGCCTGTCTGCCTTGTAGGCATCAGCGGGGGTTTCCGTGATCAGTGATGGGAGCCCATGGAGGTGGAACCACTACCACCTTCTATGTCATTTCTGGCTCACACCAATGCTCGAGGGGGAGATACTCTCACTGAGCAATTAGCAGAGACTGAGCATTCTCAAACTGAGATACCCATGGAAGCCTAACTATTGTCCTAATCTGAACCATGGCCAGCACTCCCTCCACTGTGGGTATGAACTAGCAGTTCCTCAAAAATAGTCGATCAGCCAGCATACCTAGACAGTGTCGATATTCAGCCCAGCTGATCATCACCAGAAAATATTGCTTGAACCTTTGACAGGGGTTATAGCACTCTGTCTCCCCTTCTTTGATGGGTCGACAAGGGCTGGGCCATTTCTAGCCCCTACCTGCCGATTAAAATACATGGAGGGGGAGAGCAGAGAAGTATCAGACAGTGATTCAGATTCCCCACCCAGTCCAGGTATTGATATGGAGGGAAAGTGAGAGATATTTGGGCTTCTTACCAAGGCTGCAGCCTGCGCCAATGGAGTGCACCCTCACGGGCATGTCACATGGATGCATACACTGACATGAAAGTGTCTGTACGTACCCATGGCCCCGTGTCTGTCTGGCAGTTTTCACTATTCTCTGAGGCCTTCGATACTTTCCAGTAACAGTGTAACGAACTTTACCTGTAATAATGAATTAAGGATGGGTCTGCTTGTTTGAAAGTATACAAATAATTGTTTTTCTCTAACACAAAGAGGTGGAACCATCCTTTATTCGTTGTTATTTTTTGAAAGCACAGGAACTGATCTCAAAACTCCAATAGTATAGACCTTGCCTGTGCTGACATTTTTTCAATTGAGATAACTCCTTGGAATGTTTTGCATACGCGCACTTACAACGACTTTCCTGTCGCTGTACTCTGGACTTTGCTTCTGGTTAGCTGTTGACTTCTTGAGCTCTCTCATTCATTGACCACAGGAAGGGCTCTTTGTTCTATCGGTCTCCATGTGACTAGTGCAAGTGATCATAAAATGTATTCTACCTATGCTTAGGAGGATAGAAAACTAACTCCCTCTCTATCAGTGACATTAAAATCTGATTAAAACCCCCACGCAATTATCAGTTCATTGATGTAATGAAATACCTTTCTTTTTCTTCCAGGTGGTCTACACTGTGGCTAAAGAGTGTGGTGCTGAAGAAGAAATAAAACATTAGGTGCACAGTCTTGTGTATAGGTGACAGTAGAGGGTACTTTTGCACATAGTTGCAACACGGAAAGACACCTTTTGTATTTATATTGAAACATTTTACAGTGGTAAAATGCAGAACAGCATGTCACCTGTCTTGTCAGGAACAAAATATAAACTTTTTAATAGTCCCCACTCTAATCAAAGAAGGCACTCTCATCTAAAGAATGACAGCAGTGTTAAATACAGTGAAAACATGGAAAGGACCAGAGACAGAAGGAAGTGCAAGACTCGTTTATTTGATGAGTCACTTGACAAGTTAAAACCAGAAGAAATTTCCAAGCTAATTAATAGGGAAGATGATGTTTCTTCAGAAAAGAACTCATTAGATTGTAATCAAATAGACCGTTCTTGTCCTAATGTAAATGAGACGTTATCTCCATCTAGAAAAAATACTCCTCGTTCTTGTAAGAAACGTAAGTGTATTTGTTGCATCACAGAAGAAGGAACTCCTTATAAAGCTGAGATAGAAGAGAGAACAGTTTCTGAACCAAATAATTCCTCAGTTTTGGAGGTCACTGGAGCTATGTTTTATTCTTCTCCAACAAAAATTAATGTTAGAATGAATGAGAGAAGCCCCTCCATAAAATATAATTACCATAATGGGGACAGTTCAAAATCTGTTTCTAGTTCTGTTAATATGAAATCAAAGCGTGTAAAAAATAATATTGAGCTAAAGAAATGGAAGTATGCAGAAGATTCAAATGAAAATGAAGAGGTGAAAGTACAGAAAGATTTCCAAGAATTCAGTTGTGCTGAATTAAAAGACATGCGAATCTCTCAGAAAATATCAGATGGGTCACCGAAATCTTCATCCAAAAGTCAACGACTGAAAAAAAGAAGAACCACTACTCATCGTGACCCCAGTTCAGATATAGAAAACTCTGACAACACAGGGGAAGCAATGAAGGAAAATATTACTGTTGGAAAAGTAAGTGCTTCAATAAAGACGAGAGTTATTACTAATATTAGATAATCTTACTAATCATCTTCCTCAAATATTCTCATGCTGTGCTTGGCTGCTCAGAGAACATTCTTGACACAAGGATTGGTAAAAATCATGGGAGATTTCTGATTTTCTTTGTTCACTTAGTGACACTGTAGAGCCATGTACTGCCAGAACCATAACAGTACATATATTGGGTCTGTCTTGTTGTAGACAGTATCACAACTGAAACTGAGTTCATTGCAACTGATTCATCTACATAGTTTCTGGGGAGGACATCCACAACTTAGAGACATTGTGAATAACAACAAAATAACTCTCAACACTCAATAACCATTCAAATTATCATAAAAATTATAACAATTAAAGTCCAGAATGATTAGGTGTTTCCAGAAGCCACATAGCTGTATAAAGGTGCTTTATTTGCAAATATAGGTTTTATGTCAGTATACATGCATCTTCAGGTCTAAATCTGCCAAGAATACAAACCACTGTGTGAAATTTTATGAAATGGGGGAAATACAGAACTATAGATATTTTTGGCCATTCAACAAAAAACAATGACAAGTACACCCAGTGGTTATATTTTCATAATGTAGAGGGACATTTATGGAGTCCCAGCATTTGGGAAGTTCTACATCCTAAGAGTCAAATCACATTGTCATACTAAAATTGGGTAGATACAAAAGATGTTTGTCAAACATATACAAAGAATTATCGCTCAGTGAGCCAGGTGTAGAAAAAAGTGGGGAAGAAACTAATAATGACCTGGGGGCCAGTAATGTGAACTGGGATAAAATGTCTAAAAAATAACTAGTGTCTAGGGAAAGTACTATTTGCACATGGCAAGATCTCATCTAAAAATTAATACTATTGTGTGAGTTTTCTAGTTTAAAACTTTGATAATTCTGGCCTGAGATGAGATTAATGGTAACCAAATGGTTCACAACTTTCTTAATTTGATAACTGTTCATAACAAGCTCACTTAACTACTTGGCTTGAAATTACCCACAAAGTCATGAGATACCTCCTAAAATCATGGCAGAGCTCCTTTTGCCCGGCGTAATGCAGCAACGCGACATGGCATGGACTCAACAAGTCACTGGATATCCCCTGCAGAAATATTGAGCCATGCTACCTCTATAGCTGTCCATAATTGCTAAAGTGTTGCTAGTGCAGGATTTTGTGCACGAACTGACCTCTCGATTATGTACCACAAGTGTTTCATGGGAGTCATGTTGGCTGATATGGATGCACAAACCATTCGCTCAGACTGTGCAGAATGATCTTCAAACAATTGCAGTTGTGGCCTGGTGGCATGGCTCATTGTCATCAATAAAAGTTCCATTGTTTTTTTGGGAACATGAAGTCCATGAATGGTTGCAAATGGTTTCGAAGTAGCTGAAGATAACAGTTTCCTGTCAATGATCAGCTCATTTCACATAAACACAGCCCACACCATTATGGAGCCACCACCAACTTGCACAGTGCCTTGTTGGGAACTTGGGTCCATGGCTCCATGTGATCTGCCCTACACTCGAAATGGGCTGTCAGCACTTACCAACTGAAATTGGACCTTATCTGACCAGGCCACAGTTTTCCAGTTGTCTAGGCTCCAATTGATGTGGTCACAAGCCAAGGAGAGGCACTGGAGTGGATTTCGTGCTGTTAGAAAAGGCACTTGCATCGGTCGTCTACTGCCATAGCCATATTTTGCCACACTGTCCTAATGGATACATTTGTCATACATCCCACATTGATTTATGTGGCTATTCCATGCAGTGTTGCTTGTCTGTTACCACTGACAACTTAAGACAAATACTGCTGCTCTTGGTCATAAAGTGAAAGCTGTCGGCTAGTGTGTCATCCGTGGTGAGAGGTAAGGCCTGAAATCTGGTATTCTCGGCAGAATTGCAGAATACTGAATTCTTTAACTGATTCCAAAATGGAATGTCCCATGCGTCTAGCTCCAACTACCATTCCACATTCAGAGTATGTTAATTCCTGTCATGTGGCTATAATCATGTTGGAAACTGCTTCATGTGAATCAACCGAGTACAAATGATAACTCTGCAATGCACTGTCCTTTTCTACCATGTTTACGTGGTACTGGCACTGCCATCTGTATGTGTGCATATCACTATCCTGTGACTTTTGTCACCTTGGTGCACAGCAAGCAAATTACTTACCAGCAAACATAGCATGTCTAAAATGTTCCATCAGTGTAGTGATCCATGGATTATATATATGTAGTTCTGATTAGTATCTTGCCCAATATGCTGATATACCTTCATAGACAGGAACTAGCATACAAAATTAGTCCACTGACATATACTGCTGGCCATTTAATCTGTTAAATATCCTGACCCATCCTTATGCCACACTTACCTCCGACCCCTTGCCACCTACTATATCAATATGGGAAATGTAAATGCAAGACCTGCCCTGTGCATCCCCACCCAGCACAATTTATTCCAGTCCCATATCAGGTAGACCCTACACACATACAGAATTCTAAATTATGTAGATAGGAATTGTCATTACAGCACTTCCTTCCATTGCTCAACCATCATGACCTCAATCTCAGTCAGCCCTAATTGCACACCAGCTCCATCTCTGTCATCATGCTTCCGAATTCTCTCTCATAATATTCACTCCTTCTGTGTGACTTGCCACTTCCTGTGGTCTCTCCCTCCCAGTTCTAATACTTTGTGATCCATGTATAAAAGTAATAGAAACTGTCACCAATTTGTGATAGATTGTCAGTGTGTGGGGTGTTAGGTTACTTTTAATACAGGTCATCATTTATGAAGTGAAGTGCCAATTCTTGCAAAGAAGAAAACCAAAGTTCACACATAATTTGCCTTTCTTCTTAGTCATTTCATGCATAATACAAATTGCCTCAGTTCTCCATCATTTGGATGGTCATAGTACATTTCACCTTCTAATGTATTAATACTGTTTTAGTAATGCCTGGACCCATACAGTCTACATTTTCCTCCCATTGTCTCCCGTTTTCCTTTACTTTTCAATTTAGGTTATATAGACCTAAATTCTCCCTTATATCCTCATTTCTTTCATTATCTTCATACCATGTATGGAAGTAAATTTAATTTTGGATCCATGTCATGCTTATATTCACATGTGATGCTGCATCCTAAATATTTAAAATGTATAAAACGTATATCATATTATCAAAGATTATTTTTGGTCTTATTGGTTGTATGCTCTGAAATGCTATCACTTTCGTTTTATCTACAGGCAATCTTAGATAGTAATTTGAGGGTATCCGCTGCAACTGGTGGACGTTATCTGAAGTTTATCTTCATTCTTTGCAATCAAGAGTTACCTCATCTCCGTATAAAATGCACATGTTTAGTATTACAATCTAAAAATACTCCTTTTTTTCTTCAACATTTTCCATTTACTGATCACTTCATCTACGGATATATTGAAGAGTGTTGGAGAAATATAGTACCCTCTTATCCCTTTGTCTTCATCTTCTTTGTGATTATAGTTCCCATTTCTACAACAGTTTTGGGGCTTGTGTATTGACTTTTAATAGTGTTTATGAGACAAGACAGATAACATTATTCAGCCATTGATTCTGTAGCACTTCCTGTAACTGTTATAATTAATGAGTCATTCTAAATGTTAAAACAATGTTTACTGTGCTCTGTTTATTTTTTTAAATTTTTCCTCTCTCTCTCTCTCTCTCTCTCTCTCTCTCTCTCTCTCTCTCTCTCTCTCTCTCTCTCTCTCTCTCTCTCTCTCTCCCCCCCCCCCTCGCCCTGAGTACATTACACTACCGTAAAGTAAGACTTAACAAAACTATCTGCCTGTAGTAGATCCGTTCATAGTTGTAAAAAAATGTTATATATGTCTGCTGAAAGAAATGAGAAAGAGAAAGCTCCATTTGTTTTGTGTATGAGAGTCCATTGCTAAGATCACTTTGAAGTACGATGTTTTGTTCTAATAACAGTTTGCAGGATATGTAGTTTTATATATAATGCACTGTTTTGTTGAACACATTGTACACAAGTAAATCTGTGGTCGATGTTCATAATGTGCTGCTGTGTGAACTGCCAAATTTCTTGTATTTGTTTTTCCATTTCCACTCTTTTTGATCTTTTGATGATGTATAGTGATGGCAAAACTTAATAGTGCTTTCTGTGTATGTTTTGAGAATATTATGGAAATCTGTCCTTTGTATGTCAGAAGCCACCGAAGAAACGCCGTCAGTCAACACAGGTGCAAGAAAATCTGGTATGCAGTGATGTGTCATCTCCAAGCTGTACTCTTAAGCTTGCTATGAGTCGGCTACATGTTTCCTCAGTTCCCAGAAGACTGCCCTGCCGGGAAACAGAATTTGATAATATTTATCGATTTGTGAAGAGCAGACTCAGTGATGGAGTTGGTGGGTATGTCACACTGCAGCCTAAATTTGTAGCTATTGAAACAAGGATGTTACATTTCAGCTTTCTACACTTTTATTTCGGTTTCATTTCTTGAAAATACACCTACCATTTACCAAACAAATTATTTAAAAACACATTGTTACTTGAAGACAGGATTTCAAGAAGCATTATTAAAATATTCTATTTGAGTATACACTGTAACTAAAAACTGAAAATGGAATTATTTTCATACTCCTGGGAAGGAAACAGATACTTATGCCAAGTATAGCTAAAGATATAAAAAGAAATTAAATTGAGGTGCAATGCACTGGAGAAATACCATATGTAATATGAGAATAAAGCAGAAAGCTATCGACCATCTTAAAAGAAAAAAGGCCTCCAGGCAAGTTAGGGAGGTTCAGACCCTACCGCCCACTGGCTTTGACAAGCTTTAAGAAACTAGCTGTGAGAACCACTTGTAAGTAATTAGTGTGAAAGAGTTTGTCATTAAAGGTCTGTTTTTTTTAAAAAAAAGGGATGAAGGGCCATGAATACAAGACCTGTATTGGGTCATATGGAATCATTAAAATCCTCAAAAATAAAGACTTATATTTATACACATCAGGCACACAGCTTAATAGTTCTCAAGAAATGAAAGCTTTAGTGAGTTTTATCGTTAAGCGCTTGAGAACAAAAGCCCGTGCAAACGAGGCTGGTGGCCATGTGCTATGAGCCTTGCATTCAGGTCACATTCAACGTCTTCATTTCTAGGCTCAAATTGTGTTTATTACTGTTTGGCGAGAGACTGAAACTGTCACGAAATTTCTCTTTAGGAATATATTGAAAGCTGCCATAATTTTTTAAATTTTATTGATAAAATGAACTTTATTGTGAACAAGGGGAAAAAGTGATCATCATGTGTGAATATGAACTTTGATAACGTATGTTTAATCCTTGGTGCTGATTGCATGTTTTTATGTGGAATAAGTTTTCCTAAGAAAAAAACATACTATATTTTGTGACAAAAATACAGAAAATAACACAAATACAGAAAGTGTCTGTGACATGTACAGTAGCCTCAGACTGCTTGGCTCTTGCTCTTATTACCAGTGTTTTATCCTCAAATATATCTGCAAAGATATGAAACACCAGTTCTTGCATGCTTCAGACATAAAACAAAATTTCAGTATTTTCAAGTGCTTGTAAACCATTACATGTGATCTGTAACAGATCCTAAACCATGACATTTGACTTCTATTATTTAAAAAAAGTGAAGTGCAATAACCTAAATTCTTTCACATTATTTATTGTTATAGAATTATGCACCAGAATATAAAACTCTATTCAAAACCCTAAACAAGGACACACAATTTTTATGGGAATTATTTTGTTACTTCTGATGTTATTGTTATAAAACCCCTTAGAGAGTTTATGTGAAGATATTTTAATAGTGAACTAATTAATTATTTAATTAATTAAGCAATGAAATAGAAGTAGCTGTACAATGGAGAGTTCTTTATTTCATTCTGAAACTATACATTACCCAAGAGATAATTAATGTGCTCTAGCATATTTAAGGTATACAGGTGCATGTAGCTTTCTGCTTGACTTTTTTTCTGTACTACTGTTATGTCATGAAGTCTTTGCATATGCTGTTTACAGTCCTAGTGTCATACTGTCATGTCATAACCACATCCAATTCCAAATCCAACATCAGGGTCCTAAATGAAATGCAACACATAGCACTGAAAACACATTTATTACGAATACAGCCAGAAGAAACTGGCTCCCTGTACAGAGAGTGAAGCTAGTTCTACAAACATTGAATATTCCAGAATGATGGGGTTTATACAAACATCAAATGTTCCAGAATATACATACATTACAAACATAATAATTCAAGGACCTTACAGAAATTATAAATACTAACAAGCCTGTGTTGGTGATCATGTTTGATCCATTAAAGAGAGAGAGAGAGAGAGAGAGAGAGAGAGAGAGAGAGAGGGAGGGGGGGGTCTCTGCAGGACATTTTGAAAGTAGTCTTACAGTATAAGTTTATCTCTGTTGGTGTGCTGCACACAGATGAGTAATTTTTCCAAAGTTTGTATCACTGAACATTTATTGCAGCCTCACAACAGAAAAGACAAGCTCCACAAAAGATAATAGTAGCAGAAAATGATTGTCCTTGATCTAGTATGAAAGTGGCAAAATCAAAAGTATATTGTGACCCGGGCCATGACGTAATCGCTGCTGCACGACTACATTGTAGCACTGGGGCCCAGGGAGAGTGCTGGTGGATTTTGGGTGGCACAGCAGAACAATGCAGCAAAATGGTGCCAAGTGGCTTGGAATCGAGCGGCAACTGCAACTGGCTAATGG
This sequence comes from Schistocerca piceifrons, assembly GCF_021461385.2. Taxonomy (NCBI): domain Eukaryota; kingdom Metazoa; phylum Arthropoda; class Insecta; order Orthoptera; family Acrididae; genus Schistocerca; species Schistocerca piceifrons. The sequence goes on from NC_060140.1 coordinate 192,763,074, forward strand.
AGATTGCGTTACAGCTTAAGTATGTCATGGCGGAGGGATATTCACAGGCTTTTATTAAGCGCATGGCACGCAGATGCAAGGCAGCCCCTGATAGCTGTGCCACCGTTGTTGCTGCAGATACTGTCTGTGGATGATGGTAGCAGCCCCCGAAGGTGCTTGCTAGTGTTGAGCCTCTTAACAGTAGCACTGAATCTAAACATGGAATGTACTGGCAAGAAGCATAACTGAGTCTGAAGGAGGAGCACTTGTTGAGATAAGGAGCAGCAACCCGCTGGGCACAGGAGTCATGACAGAAAGAGACCCCCCCTGTGGGTCCGGGGTTTAGAATGGGCCCGAGGTAGTCCAGCCTGTCGTAAGAGGCAACTGAAAGGATTCTCACACGTTTTGGCCTTTATGTGATGCTCCCCTGTAGTGTTTGACCACTGTCCTTCAAAATTTTCCTGAAGGGCAAGCCAGCTGGGGAAAGTCGCCCTACATGGTGCATAGTGTCCGTCATGCGTTGAGACCTCTTGCAACCTTCGTCGAGGTGGATCTGCACTTCCGCTCATTCTCCAGCTGTTGGGCGAGGTCACCCTCCTGGGGGTGTTTCCCTCCATCATCTGTGCAGTATCGCTTTCTGCACTGTCGACATAATGGACTTCTTAGCTTGTTTGCACCTTATATCCAGCATGGTAGGCAGTCCGTTGTGGTGGGGCTGCCATGTACCCTGTTGATTGTAGCCCCCTGACCACACAGGGATTGCTCTGCTGATGCCCGCGCCATTAACTCCCCACGTATGCCAAGGAGTAGATGCCCGTCACCCTGTGGCATCAGGACTTCCGGCAATGGCTATCCTGCCAGGTGGCCTTTGCTGCGGCTGGGTAGCACCCATGGGGAGGGCCCCTGGTCGGAGTGGGTGGCATCAGGGCAGATGACACACCATGAAGCTTAGTACACCATCTCTTGCTGGTGGTCAAACACCAGCAGTCTTTAAGCGGTCAAGGTCTAACTTCAACGCTAAGAAATATGACCCCACATCGTTCCTCCCTGGCCGCACCATGGGAAGAATGCCAGGCTAAGGATGGCAGCATAGCTTATTCACCCCGGTACCTGGTATGTACAAGAGTTGATGAGGAATCTTTGTTGTCAATGAAATCTCAGTTTTTGTGGAGCATTTAGAGGACAAGTTTGGGGAGGTGGAGGGCTTGCCCAAAATGTGGTCAGGGTCAGTCGTGATCAAAACAGCATTCTCTGCCCAGCCATCGGCACTATTCGCTTGTGACAAGCTGGGGGATTTTCTGTTTCCATCACGCCCCATAATAGCTTAAATATGGTCCAGGATATCATATTTCACAGGAACCTTCTTTTGCAGTCTGATGAGCTGCGTTTCAATTTAAAGTGGCAAGGTGTCCATTTCGTCCGGCGCGTTCACCGGGGTCCGTGGGGTAATCAGGTTGTTACCTGTGCCTTCACCTTGGCCTTCAAGGGTGACACATTATCTGAGAAGGTCAAGGTGATGGTCTACCATTGTGACGTAAAGCCATATGTCTCCCTCCCTCGATGCGGTTGTTTAAGTGCTGGAAGGTCGGCCATATGTCTTCCCACTGTACTGCCAGCATCAGCTGTCAGGATTGTGGACATCCTTCACATCCCAATACTCCGTGTGCTCCACCTCCCATCTGTGTCAACTGCAGAGAGCACCATTCGCCTTGCTCACCAGACTGCAGATTCTTCAGAAAGAAGGAAAAATAACAGAATACGAGACATGGAATACAAGACCCTGGAACAACTGACCTACACAGAGGCTAAGAGAAAATATGAGAGGCTACATCGTCTGCATATGACGTCAACCTACGCCGCCGCTATGACAACAGTTCTACCATCTTCTGTTCTGCCGCATACAGTTGGCTCTCAGAGCCATCAGACTCCATCTGCCCCCTTGATGGTGGGGGGCACTTCCCTCCAGGTTACTCCTGCACAACGTACTTCAGGAGCAGCCCCCCCCCCCCCCCCCCGCCTCCCAACCATTAGAGAAGTGCAAGTCGTCTTCAGCTCCTCTCACCAGGAGGGGATCCCTTGGGACACTCCCTTCCCAGGTTCCTACCAGTGGAAAGCTGACAACCTCCAGTGGCTGAAGCAACCACAGGTAGCTGGTCATAGGGCTTCAGGGTCCTCCTCAGTCCCTGAGATTGAATCAGTGAAGCCCTCCCAGCCAGACAAACCTAAGGAGCAGTGAGAGAAACCCAAAAAGAAAAGGACCCCCAAGAACCAAGGCACTGTGGTGGCACCCACACCACCACTACCTACAAGCACTGTGTCTGAGGATGAGGTGGAGATTCTGGCATCCATTGAGGACCTAGATCTCGCTGGGCCGTCAGCCACAATGGATGTCGATCGCACAGGTACTGATCTGGTGGCAACAGGTGACCCTGAGGCGTAGACTGCCTCATTGAGTGTTTCATGCCTTCCCAGTCTCACGATCACATAATCCTCCAGTGGAATTGCGGCCGTTTTTTCCACCACCTGGCTGAGCTACAGCAACTGTTAAGCTTTACACCTGTTTTCTGCATTGCCCTCCAGGACCCCTGCCCTCTGCAGCTATAAGGGATATTATAGGAGCTGTAGTGACTATAATAGTGTGTCAGGTGGAGTTTGCATCTATGTCCTGAACTCAGTATGTAGTGAACCTGTGTCCCTTCAGACCCTCTTGAAGCTGTGGCTGTCAGGATAAGGACGACACAGGAAATAACTGTCTGCAATGTGTATCTTCCTCCAGATGGTGCAGTACCCCTCCCATATTGGGTGCACAGATTGATCAACTCTCTAAACCTTTCCTAATTTTGGGAGATTTTAACGCACATAACCCCTTGTTGAGTGGCGCCATGCTTACTGGCCAAGGTAGGAGGAGCAAAAATTTATGGTCACAACTCGACCTCTGCCTCTTAAATACAGGTGCCCCAACACATTTCAGTGTGGCACATGGCACATATTTAGCCATTGATCTCTCGGTTTGCAGTCCTGGCCTTCTCCCATCTATCCACTGGAGAGCACATGACGACCTGTCACTCCCCCAGCGTCATGCCCACGGACACCTACCCAGATGGGTTTTAAACAAGGCAGACTGGGAAGCCTTCACCTCTGCTGTCACTGCCGAATCTCCCTCACATGGTGCCATCGATGTTGGTGTTGAGCAGGTCACTGCAACGATCGATTCTGCGGTGGAAAATGCGATCTCTCCTTCTTTAGTGTGCCCCCGGCGAAAGACAGTCCCTGAGTCACTGAGGCAATTAAAGAGCATCAGCGAGCTCTGCAGCATCGTAAGCGGCACTCTTCCCTAGAGCACCTAATAGCCTTGAAGCTGCTCCATGTCCGTGTTTGCCAGCTTATAAAACGACGGAATCAGGGGTGTTGGGAGAGGTATGTGTCAACCATTGGGTGCCAAACGTCACCTTCCCAAGTCTGGACGAAGATCAGATGTCTTTTTGGGTACCAGACCCCAACAGGTGTCCCTGGCATTAATATCAATGGCGTGTTATCTACCGACGCAAATATGATTGCTGAGCATTATGCTCGAGCCTCTGAGTTGGAGAACTACCCCCAGTCTTTTCCACCCTCAAACGGCGGATGGTAAGGAAAGTCCTCTTGTTCGCTACACACCACAGTGAACCCTATAACACCCCATTTATAGAGTGAGAGCTCCTCAGCGCTCTTGCACATTGCCCCGACACAGCTCCTGGACCAGATGACTAAACATCTCTCGTCTGACTACAAGCGACATCTTCTCGTCATGTTCAACTAGATCTGATGCGATGGCGTCTTTCTATCACAATGGTGGGAGAGCACCCTCATTCCGGTGCCCTAACCCGGTCAAAACCTTCTTGATGTGGATAGCTACTGTCCCATCAGCCTCACCAACTTTATTTGCAAGTTGCTGGAATGTTTGGTGTGTCAGAATTTGGGTTGGGTCCTGGAGTCACGTGGCCTACTAGTTCGGTGTCAGAGCAACTTCCGCCAGGATCAATCTACCACTGATAATCTTGTGTCCCTCGAGTCTGCATCCAAGTAGCATTTTCCAGATGCCAACATCTGATTGCCGTCTTTTTTTTACTTACATAAAGCATATGACATGACCTTGCGACATCATATCCTCGCCACATTGTATGAGTGGGGTCTCCGGGGCCCACTCCCGATTTTTATCCAAAACTTCCTGTTGCTCCGTACTTTCCATGTCCAAGTTGGTGCCTCCCATAGTCCCCCCCCCCCCCCCCCCCCCCCCCCCCGTATTCAGGAGAATGGCGTTCCACAGGGCTCCGTATTGAGTGTGTCTCTATTTTTAATGGCTATGTTTAGTAACAGCTGTGGGGCCGTCGGTCGCACCTTCTCTGTATGCGGATGACTTCTGTATTTTGTACTGCTCCTCCAGTACTGACATTGCTGAGCAGCACCTACAGGGAGCCATTCACAAGGCGCAGTTTTGGGCTCCAGTCCAGTTTTCAGCCACGAAGTCGTGTCATGCATTTCTGTTGGCGTCGCACTGTTCATCCAGAACCAGAACTTTACCTTAATGATGATCCACTCACTGTAGTAGAGACATATCAATTCTTAGGAATGGTTTTCGATGCCCGATCGACTTGGCTACCTCACCTTTGTCAGCTTAAGCGGAAGTGCTGTCAGCACCTCAATACCCTCTGCTGGCTGAGCGACACCGACTGGGGTGCAGATCGCTCTATGCTGCTGCAGCTTTACAGAGCCCTTGTTCAATCCCATCTTGACTATGGGAGTCTGGTTTATGGTTCATCTGTGCCTCAGCATTGCATTTACTCGACCCAGTGCACCACTGTGGCGTTTGCCTAGCAACAGGAGCTTGTAGAACAAGTCCAGTGACCAGTGTATTGGTGGAGGCCAGAGTCCCTCCATTGATGGTTAGGCATGCACAACTGCTCGCCAGTTATGTTGCACACATTCGTAGTTCTTCTGCGCATCCGAATTACTGTCTCCTTTTCCCAACCATGGCGGTTCATCTCTCGCATCAGCGGCCCAGGTCAGGGCTTAAGATTGCGGTTTGCATCCGGTCCCGTCTGTCTGAAGTGGAGTCCTTCCGATTACCACCTCTCCTGGAGATCCATTCACGTACACCTCCATGGTGTACACCTAGGCCGCAGATTCTTCTGGACCTTTCACATGGCACTAAGGACGCCGTTAACCCTGCAGCTCTCCACTATCACTTCCTCTCAATTCTCGACATGCTTTGTGTATGTTCATGGAGGACATAGTGAACACCACTCCTTGCCAGATGGCTGTAGTATTTTCACTGCAGAGCTGGTGGCCATATCTCATGCTCTTGAACACAGCCGCTCATGCCCTGGCAAGTCATTTATCCTGTGTACTCATTCCTTGAGCAGCCTACAAGCTATCGACCAGTGCTACCCTCACCATCCTTTGGTAGCGTCCATTCAGGAGTCCATCTATGTCCTGGAACAGTCCCGTCATTCAGTGGTGTTTGTGTGGACCCCAGGACACGTTGGAATCCCAGGCAACGGACTTCCCAACAGGCTAGTCAAACAGGCTACATGGATACCACTTGTGGAGGTGGGCATCTTCAAAACTGACCTGTGTTCTGTCTTACGCCACACGGTTTTTCGGCTTTGGGAGATGGAATGGCATAACAGTATGCACAACAAACTGTGTGTCATTAAGGAGACTACGAATGTGCGGAAGCTTTCCATGTGGTCCTCTCACAGGGAATCAGTTGTCCTCTGCTGGCTCCACATTGGCCATACGTGGCTAACACATGGTTGCCTCCTCCGTCACAAGGACCCAGCTAGGTGTCACTGTGGCTCACAAATGACGGTCGTCCACCTCTTGCTGGACTGCCCACTTTTAGCTGCTCTGCGGCGGACTTTTAACTTTCCCAGCACCCTATCTTTGGTGTTGGGTGACAATGCCTTGACAGGAGCTTTAGTTTTACGTTTTATTCATGAGGGTGCGTTTTATCATTTGAGCTAAGTTTTAACTCATGTCCTTCAGGGTGCATTTTATCATTTGAGCTAAGTTTTAGGTCATGTCCTTCGTATTCTCATGGTAATCTGCTCTCTTGTTTTGATCTCTTCTAAATGTTTCTTGTGTCTCTCTAGTTTTCTTGCCTGATTTTGTCCATTTTAGTGTTTGTTGCCCTTCTGTCATTCTTATGGTTTTCTCCTTTCTTCCAGCTGTTTTTTGTACGTCTCAGTTATTTTACTCCCACCCTTGTGGAATTATGATAGTACTTGGAGGTGTCTCAACCTGGAGCATCTTCATTTCCCATTTTTATTCAGTCCTTCCTCTCAGCACGTTATTTTAGATACCGACTAGGTGATGTCCTGTCTGATCGCTTTGAGCAGGGGAACAGTCCCCCTCATGGCAGCGTTTTAAGCGTGACTGCCTATGCTGTAGCTATTAATAGCATTACGTCCATAGTGAAAAGTCCTGTCCAGTGCTCCTTGTTTGTGGATGCTTTCTCTGTGTGTTCCTCTTCTTCAAGCCTCGCAACGACAACACATCAGTTGCAACTTACTCTTATACATTTGGGTGAATGGGTGCAGAAGAGTGGTTTTAAGTTTTCCACTGTGTGTTCTTTTTCACTTTTCTCGTTCAGTTTTAACCTTTCCTGAATTGAGGATGAGGGACACTGTCCTTACTTTTAAAGACACAGTGAGATTTCTAGGACTCATTTTTGACTCAAAGTTTACGTGATTACCTCATCTTAGAGACCTGAAAAAATGGTCACATAAGGCTTTAAGTATTTTAAAATGTCTTAGCCACAGTACACGGGAAGCAGACAGGACTTGTCTGCTGCAGTTTTACTGGGCATTTGTGCAATCTCGGCTCAATTATGGGTGCATGGTGTATGGGTCTGCAAGACCTTCTACTTTAGATGTTGGACGTTGTACAGCATGAAGGAATTAGGTTGGCCACTGGGGCATTCAGGACAAGCCCCATACCTAGACTCTGTGCAGAGGCTAGTTAACCAACACTTCATATGTAGCAACGGCTACTTACGGTGAGCCAGGCATATAAAACTATGTCCACACCATACACAAGTGCATACCATACCGTTGCTCAGCTTCCTCTGGCATAGTTTTTTCATAACCGGCAACGATCAACGAGGTCCTATGGAATTCGCGCACAGGATTGCATTTCTAAGATGGATATGGCTGGTATTAATGTTTTACGTTGAGGTTGGAGCAGATTTCCACCTTGGCTCCACCAGAAACCCAGACTTGTTTTGGATTTGACTAATTTTAAGAAAGATAGTATGCCAGATTTTACATTCCATTCTCTATTTTTTAACATTTTAGATATGCATCACGATTTTACTGTCGTGTACACCAATGGCTCCAAACGAGGGAATTTCCTTGTCTGTTCTGTGGTGTTCCCTGATCAACAGGATTTGCCTGCCTGTTGCATATGCCATTTTCACTGCAGAGACCCACGCGATCCTGAAGGCACTGGAGCAGATGAATCGTATTCGGGGCAATCGGTTTCTCATCTTCCCCGATTCCCTTAATGCCTTACAATCGTTGCAGAATCTGTACCCAGCTGAGGAGTTGGTCCAGCTGATATATGACCAACTGTGCTTGCTCCAGTGGCAGGGTAAGCAGGTGTCATTCTGCTGGGTGCCAGGTCATGTCGGAATATGGGGCAGTGAACAGGCCGATCGGGCTGCCAAGGAGGCCTGCAGAGAGCAGGATGTGGTGCAGTGTCCTATTCCCTTGCTGTCTGTCATTTCTGCACTCCACAGGAAGTGCATGCAGTTGTGGGAGGAAGAATGGCTGGTGGTGACGGCCAATAAGCTGCAATTGGTGTAGTCAACAACTCAGCCGTGGCGCTCCTCCTGCCAGTTGCTCAGGCGGGATGAAATGACCCTCACGCATCTTCAGATCAGGCACTGTCCTCTCACACATAGCTTTTTATTAGGGCGGGAGGATCCCCCATTTTGTGATGCTTGTTGTGTGCACATCTCTGTCCGCCACATTTTAATGGAATGCATTTTATACTGTGATGCAAGGGCAGAAGCAAAAATTGGTGGGGATCTGCCCTCTATTTTAGCTGATGATGAGACAAGTGTATCTAGGGTTTTAAATTTTTGCAATGTGTCTGGAATCTGGCCTAAACTTTTAGGCTGAAGGTCTTAGTGCATTGCAGAGTGGCTGGCTCCTCCCTTTTTTTCCTTGCAGTCAACCAGCCAGTTCCATCTGTTTTAGCTCCTTCTACCACTCTCTTCCTGTGTGGTCCATGTTTTGTTGCTGATACCCTGCTTCATCCCATGCTTTAGTGTGGGTATGCATGTAGTTTTCCAACCTTTGTTACCTGTGATATATGTTCTGTTTTATCTTCCTGTTCTGGGTATTTTCTTGACACCTATCTGGATCTGGTTTTGCGCGGGCACTGAAAACCTTGCCATTGTGCGACCATACAAACTGCTCCATCCACATGGTGCGGAGAGAAGCTACTTCTGTGGGAACCAGCCTGGCGTTTGTAGCAATGGGGCAGGCCATATCAGAGACAGGGTGGCTAGCTGCAGTGGAGACCAAACCAGGAGAACAGGAGGCAGCCAGCATGGTGATTTTGGCAAAGGAAGATGCAGAAAGGAAACAACTGAAAGAGCGGAAAAGAGGTGAGAGATGGTGGCTGAAGGGGGAGGCCAGTGGCAACAGGTAGGGTGTCGCCGTGGCATGTATGTGGAGCACGATAATGAGGCAGTGTGGAAAGATGCAAAAAATGTTAGGTGTGAGGAGCAGGAGGAGAAATGAGTGCCAAAAGAGTAGGCCACAACCTCCGTGAAGGAGGCTGGCCATGTCTGCATCTCAGAGGCAAAAGAGCAGGAGGTCGGGAGCAGCTTTGGGCTGCAGCCAGAAGGGCAGCAGCTGGCGGACCATTGCCGAGAGGCTCGGTGGCCGGGCCAGTAGTGTTGGCCAGGCATTTATGCATTTTAAAGTTTAGTTGATAAGCGGCACTTATAAAAAAAATTTTAAGCTGATACTTTGTATTGGAAAAGGTGTTTTGCAACACTACTTCTTCACGGTTGGGTAACCAAGTTGAAAAAGCTGCTTGAGAGTTAGGGGAGAGTTATTAGTGGAAATAAATTGGACTGTAAACACAACTTTTACATTTTTAATAAGAACTATTCATGGAGTAGTACATAATAAAAATAAAAGAAAATGACAAGTTTAAAAGTATTTTTTGAAAAAAAAAGTATAGTCTATGTTAAGTAGCTAGCCTGTAGGTAGTATTTTTACTTATACTAGTGTAAAAAAAATTAAAAAGTTGTTCTCAATCACTATCCAAACTCGAGCACTATTTTCAAATTATGAGGGCACTTGAAATACAGGGCGTTTCAAAAAGAAAGAGCAGATTTCAAACATTTATTTCTCAAAAACTACAAATGATAGAAACACAATTCAAACGTTTCTTGTCAGAGAAAGGTTCAAAGTTTTTCAATGGTCCGCGCAGAAGTTCCATGCAAATCCGCAGTGGCGCTGGCGTTTGTTTGTAGGAAAATGGCGACGACACCACAGGAACGATCATTTTGTGTGCTGCAATTTGCAAAGTTAGAGTCCATTGTTGGTGTGCAACGTGCATTCCGCCGTCAATTCAACAAACAGCCGCCTCGTCATAAGCAAATTTATGAGTGGCATCACAGATTCGTAGAAGATGGTTGCATCTGCAAGCGAAAAAGCACGGGTCGTCCACGCACATCGGATGAAAATGTCGAGCGTGTCCGTGCAGCTTACGAAAGGAGCCCTAGAAAATCCACGGCACGGGCAAGTCACGAACTAAACATGTCTAAAACAACGGTATGGCGCGTTCTGAGTAACCGTCTGCACATGAAGCCGTACAAACTGCAGTTATTGCAAGCATTGCGTCCTGACGACCACAACAAAAGGTTCGAATTTTCAACTGCAATTCTACAGGACATGGAAGAGGACAATTTTGCCGAACGATTAATTTTTTCAGATGAATCAACGTTTCACATTTCTGGTAAAGTTAATCGGCATAACGTACGAATTTGGGCGAGTGAAACTCCGAGGGACGTTATTCAACATGAAAGAGACTCACCAAAGGTTAACATCTTTTGTGCAATTTCGGTAAACAAAGTTTATGGACCTTTCTTTTTCATGGAGAAAACTATCACAGGAACCATTTACCTGGACATGTTAGAAAACTGGCTATTTCCTCAACTTCAGGAAGATTCAAATCACTTCATCTTCATGCAAGATGGCGCCCCACCACACTTCTCTGAACCTGTACGACGGTACCTAAATAACACCATTCCAGGACGGTGGATTGGAAGAGCAGGAGCACAAGATCAATGTCATCGTCTGTGGCCTCCCAGGTCACCAGACCTTACTCCCTGCGATTTTTATTTGTGGGGGTACATAAAGGACTGTGTTTATGTCCCACCTATGCCCGCTACTCTTCAAGAGGTACGACATCGAATTGTTGCGGCCGTGAATTCGGTAACTAAAGACCAGTTGCGTCGTGTGTGGCAAGAAATGAGATACCGGTTTGATATTTGTCGTGTAACAAATGGTGCTCATATTGAGGTACAGTTTTGATATTTGTTGTGTAACATTTGGTACTCATATTGAGTGAAGGACCGTTGGAATTGTGTTTCTATCATTTGTAGTTTTTGAGAAATAAATGTTTGAAATCTGCTCTTTCTTTTTGAAACGCCCTGTACTTTCCCATGTGCTTTTCCATTTTGTTAGAACATTACTGTTTATATTCCTTAAAACAATATTTACAAGATATTCCTTTCTTTTTTCTTAACCGTCTTGCATTTGTTCAATAACCTATTGTCTACAATGCCGTAAATAACACAGAGACAAGGTTATGTTGCTTCTCATTCAGCCACATAGGCATGAATGACTGTCAGATGACCAGACCATTGTTGCCAATTCCAGTTAACTAAGTAAACACAAAAGGCTGCGGCTAAAAGCTATATGTGACTGTCTTTTAATTGTGCCTGTCTGCAACTTGACATGTCATCTTTATTGGAATTAGTAATTTGTCTTTTCCCACATTGTTGAAATTTTGACCTACTACATATTTGCAGTGATAGTTGTAGCACTAATATATACTTAGGGTAACTGGAATGAGAGTAAAAAAAGTTTATCCCTAATGATTTCAGTTAGGGATGTGTCATGTACCGATTCTGATTCCACAATTCCAAGAATTGTGGATTCTCTAGCAATCGACTAGTATCAGAATCGAATGATTCCAGCATCTTGGGCATTGATTCTTTGTTATTAAATCTTTTTTATGTTAGTGTTCCCATTTTATCTTCACAGCAGTGTAGTCATACAAAAGTATATAAAGAAAGGAGCAGAATACAAAACTATAGTCAGTCTAAAATGTTGTTACATGTGACGATAAACTTTTTGTTTTCCCACTGACAATAGTTTAACATTTAAGAATACATTTATCATCAAGAAATACATGCCAGCTGTTTAATACATTCTGTAATTTTTTTTATCAATAATCATTCTTCAATAATATTCAGAGATTTGGCACAGAGTATAAAGTGTGTTAAATTACAAAGACACAACCTGAGGACAAAGTTTTTTATGCCGACTTATCACTGCGCAGCTCTTAAATGCTGTGTGTGTGTGTGTGTGTGTGTGTGTGTGTGTGTGTGTGTGTGTGTGTGTGTGTGTGTGTGTGTGTGTGTGTGTGTGGGGGGGGGGGGGGGGGGGGGGCGGGGGCGGGTGTGTGCGGGTGGGTGGGGGGGGGGGGGGGGTCCTGGGAGTAGAAGGGAAACAAGTAAAATAAAGAGGTCATTATAAATGATAAACAGCTGTCAGCAACACACTCCCTTCCTTTGTACAGCAAGCTGGAATGCTAGGTTAAAAAAAATTTCCTTTCCCTTCTCTTAGTTATAAAGGCAAGTGTAAACATTTACTAACTTTCAATATGGGGAGTATCATCCCTTTCTCCGGTTTTTTAAATTTTAAATTATACATTCTAGCAGTAAAAACATTAAAAAGTACTTTTTTATAATTGCCTGGATTTTGGGCATTTAAAACTGGTTTGGGCAATTTCCCATTTGTAAATGTCCTGCCTACCAGGCGTTTGCCCATTCCACATCACTAAATAACACCAGAGCTGGTGGCAGGTGTACTGGTGGCATTGGGGTCGGCAGGGTGGAGGTGGCGTTGACTGGATAGTGATGTATCGACATCACGAGGACCAGTACTAACTCCTTTGATAGCTGCCTGACCATCTCTCTTGCACCTTGTTTTAATTGGTTTTTGATGTGGTTAACCCCTTTTTCTGCTTCACATTATTTTCTGTTTTAGGGATAGTACTCTAATGAATAGTTGATGTTGTTATCCTTTTTAACTCTTTGACTGTAATAAAGTGAAAGCTCCAAAACTAGTCGCAATGAATGTAGATGTCACTTGGCAATGGCAACTAAGCTGAGACAGGCCTGTCATGTAAAATATTGAATAGATTACCTTATTGCAGCTAGTTTTGGAGGCCTTATTTTCCCTATGTCCTATAATGATATATACCAGTGCTTGATTTAAAGAAAGAAGGTTCCGATACTGTGAGCTTTTTGTGTATGGGGGGGAAGAGGTGCTTTTGAAATGTAGGATTCTTAAAACATTATTTTAATGCTTTTCTGCAATCTTAAAATTGTGAATACAATATTTGTACTGGTAAAAAAATAAAATTCTGTTGTACCACATCTCAAAATTTAATAGCATAGATAAAAAAATCAACTCACCAAGCAGTGAAGAACACACACATTAAAGAAAGTTATAATTTGGCAAGCCTTAGGAGCCAGTGGCCCCTTCTTCCACCAGAAGGGTTGAAGGGGAAGAAAGAAGAGTGAAGAAAAAGGAGTACAGTCCCCAACAGTCAGTCTTTTTCCTAGACCTCTCCAGTCCTTCACCCATCTTCCTTCTCCTTCGACCCTTCTGCCTGAAGGAGTCATTGGCTCTGAAAGCTTGCCTAATTTCAACCTTCTTTCATGTGTGTGTTCCACTGCTGCTTGGTAAGTAGATTTTTTTATCTATCCTATTACATTGCGTCGTCAAAAATTGATTGTTTTCATTGTTACATCTCAAAATTTGATGTTCTGATTCTTTTCTTCAGAGGTTCTGGTACAGAGTACTGGTGCGTACTGCCATAGATCAAGCACTGCTGTAAACTGCACTGCAGGCCCAGCAGAATGTGAAATCTTGATGGCTATAATCAGTCGGGGATGGAATAGCTGTGGGAGGGACAGGCACTCACCTGGCCCCAGCCATTTCTCTAACCTTGTTTTATTATTAATGGTCCAATTGATGTCAGTTAAATTCTTCTTACTTCTACTATTACATTTCTCCCTGGTAGGAGGCATTTTTTATTCTGTAACTGCCTTAAACAGACTGACAGGGGCTTGGATGTGGGTGGCGTTTCTCTTGCCATGGGCTAGTCCTGAAAGCTCCTCATCTTCTCTGACTTACATTCTGGTGTGACCTGTATACTTTTACCTCTCTTGAAATCATTATTCAGGTCTGTCATCAATATTGCTTTCAGTGACTAGATTTTACCACTCCTACATACCGTCATAATCCAATCAAATTTCTTGTGGACATCACTAAGTCCAAACGAACCACTTCTTGACCAATGGGCTGCTGTGACCTCTTTGGCCAGTCCCTTAAATTCCAACCAACCAACTAACTAGGCAAATTTTTCGCTTTACTGTCAGTGGGTACAGGAAAAAGTGGTTTTCTTTTGACCAGCTTCTTGCTATGTTATGCCAAATTTGGTTTTAATTTCTGACAGTCTATTAACTTTGCAACCATAAACTGTTGAAAGTTCAAAAGAAAGCATTATCATAACTTCAGAGTTCTCTTCTGAGACGTTATACCACTGACCCATCAACACTTCATTATTGTTTGAAAACAGCTGTCCGGAATCTAAATTTGAACATGGAAAACCACACTGCCTTCAGCACACCACAAGACATTTGACAGTATTAGTATATCCTGCTTCCTTTTTTCACTAAATTAGGAAGGGATTTGTACCTTTTCAGAATATCTTGCCTTTCCTGGTGCAGCCCAGTGTGTTTGTTCCCTTCACCTTGTGGAATCTTAAATTAAATTTGTTGTTTTGTGAGAATTGTCAGTCTCTGCTGCGTGTAGGTAATAGTCAGAGGCACTGAACATACCTATGTTTAGTGCTATCAAAGCGCAATTGTTCCACTGCTTCTAGTGATGAAATGTATGAACAATTATTGTGCATTACTGACTGTCCCCCCCCCCCCCCCCCCCAATGAACCATGGACCTTGCCGTTGGTGGGGAGGCTTGCGTGCCTCAGCGATACAGATAGCCGTACCGTAGGTGCAACCACAACGGGGGGGTATCTGTTGAGAGGCCAGACAAACATGTGGTTCCTGAAGAGGGGCAGCAGCCTTTTCAGTAGTTGCAAGGGCAACAGTCTGGATGATTGACTGATCTGGCCTTGTAACAATAACCAAAGCGGCCTTGCTGTGCTGGTACTGCGAATGGCTGAAAGCAAGGGGAAACTACAGCCGTAATTTTTCCCGAGGACATGCAGCTTTACTATATGATTAAATGATGATGGCATCCTCTTGGGTAAAATATTCCGGAGTTAAAATAGTCCCCCATTCGGATCTCCGGGCGGGGACTACTCAAGAGGATGTCGTTATCAGGAGAAAGAAAACTGGCGTTCTACGGATCGGAGCGTGGAATGTCAGATCCCTAAATCGGGCAGGTAGGTTAGAAAATTTAAAAAGGGAAATGGATAGGTTAAAGTTAGATATAGTGGGAATTAGTGAAGTTCGGTGGCAGGAGGAACAAGACCTCTGGTCAGGTGAATACAGGATTATAAATACAGAATCAAATAGGGGTAATGCAGGAGTAGGTTTAATAATGAATAGGAAAATAGGAATGCGGGTAAGGTACTACAAACAGCATAGTGAACGCATTATTGTGGCCAAGATAGGTATGAAGCCCACACCTACTACAGTAGTACAAGTTTATATGCCAACTAGCTCTGCAGATGACGAAGAAATTGATGAAATGTATGATGAAATAAAAGAAATTATTCAGATAGTGAAGGGAGACGAAAATTTAATAGTCATGGGTGACTGGAATTCGTCAGTAGGAAAAGGGAGAGAAGGAAACGTAGTAGGTGAATATGGATTGGGGCTAAGAAATGAAAGAGGAAGCCGCCTGGTAGAATTTTGCACAGAGCACAACTTAATCATAGCTAACACTTGGTTTAAGAATCATGATAGAAGGTTGTATACGTGGAAGAACCCTGGAGATACTGGTAGGTATCAGATAGATTATATAATGGTAAGACAGAGATTTAGGAACCAGGTTTTAAATTGTAAGACATTTCCAGGGGCAGATGTGGGCTCTGACCACAATCTATTGGTTATGACCTGTAGATTAAAACTGAAGAAACTGCAAGAAGGTGGGAATTTAAGGAGATGGGACCTGGATAAACTGAAAGAACCAGAGGTTATACAGAGTTTCATGGAGAGCATAAGGGAACAATTGACAGGAATGGGGGAAAGAAATACAGTAGAAGAAGAATGGGTAGCTCTGAGGGATGAAGTAGTGAAGGCAGCAGAGGATCAAGTAGGTAGAAAGACGAGGGCTAGTAGAAATCCTTGGGTAACAGAAGAAATATTGAATTTAATTGATGAAAGGAGAAAATATAAAAAATGCAGTAAATGAAGCAGGCAAAAAGGAATACAAACGTCTCAAAAATGAGATCGACAGGAAGTGCAAAATGGCTAAGCAGGGATGGCTAGAGAACAAATGTAAGGATGTAGAGGCTTATCTCACTAGGGGTAAGATAGATACTGCCTACAGGAAAATTAAAGAGACCTTTGGAGATAAGAGAACCACTTGTATGAACATCAAGAGCTCAGATGGAAACCCAGCTCTAAGCAAAGAAGAGAAAGCAGAAAGGTGGAAGGAGTATATAGAGGGTCTATGCAAGGGCGATGCACTTGAGAACAATATTATGGAAATGGAAGAGGATGTAGATGAAGATGAAATGGGAGATACGATACTGCGTGAAGAGTTTGACAGAGCACTGAAAGACCTGAGTCTAAACAAGGCCCCCGGAGTAGACAACATTTCATTGGAACTACTGACGGCCTTGGGAGAGCCAGTCCTGACAAAACTCTACCATCTGGTGAGCAAGATGTATGAAACAGGCGAAATACCCTCAGACTTCAAGAAGAATATAATAATTCCAATCCCAAAGAAAGCAGGTGTTGACAGATGTGAAAATTACCGAACAATCAGTTTAATAAGCCACAGCTGCAAAATACTAACACGAATTCTTTACAGACGAATGGAAAAACTAGTAGAAGCCAACCTCGGGGAAGATCAGTTTGGATTCCGTAGAAATACTGGAACACGTGAGGCAATACTGACCTTACAACTTATCTTAGAAGAAAGATTAAGGAAAGGCAAACCTATGTTTCTAGCATTTGTAGACTTAGAGAAAGCTTTTGACAATGTTGACTGGAATACTGTCTTTCAAATTCTAAAGGTGGCAGGGGTAAAAAACGGGAGCGAATGGCTATTTACAATTTGTACAGAAACCAGATGGCAGTTATAAGAGTCGAGGGACATGAAAGGGAAGCAGTTGTTGGGAAGGGAGTAAGACAGGGTTGTATCCTCTCCCCGATGTTATTCAATCTGTATATTGAGCAAGCAGTAAAGGAAACAAAAAAAAAAAAATTCGGAGTAGATATTAAAATCCATGGAGAAGAAATAAAAACGTTGAGGTTTGCCGATGACATCGTAATTCTGTCAGAGACAGCAAAGGACTTGGAAGAGCAGTTGAACGGAATGGATGGTGTCTTGAAGAGAGGATATAAGATGAACATCAACAAAAACAAAACGAGGATAATGGAATGTAGTCGAATTAAGTTGGGTGATGCTGAGGGAATTAGATTAGGAAATGAGACACTTAAAGTGGTAAAGGAGTTTTGCTATTTGGGGAGCAAAATAACTGATGATGGTCGAAGTAGAGAAGATATAAAATGTAGACTGGCAATGGCAAGGAAAGCGTTTCTGAAGAAGAGAAATTTGTTAACATCGAGTATAGATTTAAGTGTCAGGAAATCGTTTCTGAAAGTATTTGTATGGAGTGTAGCCATGTATGGAAGTGAAACATGGACGATAAATAGTTTGGACAAGAAGAGAATAGAAGCTTTCGAAATGTGGTGCTACAGAAGAATGCTGAAGATTAGATGGGTAGATCACATAACTAATGAGGAGGTATTGAACAGAATTGGGGAGAAGAGGAGTTTGTGGCACAACTTGACGAGAAGAAGGGACCGGTTGGTAGGACATGTTCTGAGGCATCAAGGGATCACAAATTTAGCATTGGAGGGCAGCGAGGAGGGTAAAAATCATAGAGGGAGACCAAGAGATGAATACACTAAGCAGATTCAGAAGAATGTAGGTTGCAGTAGGTACTGGGAGATGAAGAAACTTGCACAGGGTAGGGTAGCATGGAGAGCTGCATCAAACCAGTCTCAGGACTGAAGACTACAACAACAACAACAACAACAACAACACTGACTGTGTCAATACATTGCAGCCAAGCCACACAAAGAAATGGGAAGGGTCAGGGGGGATGGTGGGAGGGGGGTGGGGGGTGGAGAGAGAGAGAGAGAGAGAGAGAGAGAGAGAGAGAGAGAATCAGACATCAAACAAATCAAATTCCCACAATTCCGTACAATAATATATTAAAATCTTGGTTTCTGAACAGTTTGCTGGTTTAATCATCAAAATTTCTTTTTTATTATTATTTTTTTAATGAGGCAATCTTAAATTTTAACTAGGAATGTGGGTAATGCTTTTATCCTATGATGTCAGATTTCCCAGTATTTTTGTGCAACACATTGTACCTAGAACAACGTTGTTTGGGGAGGTCTTGCAATGCATCAACTGTTGTATAGAACGTGGCTCAGATTAGTTTGCAAGGTAATCAGACGACACGTTGAGTAATGTGTTTGCATGACTAAAGTGACGTATTTCATGTTTTTCATATCTATACTTATGCACTACGAAAATATGTAGTTCATATGATGCACCACATTAAAGATGTCATAAAAGGCATAATTTTTTTGTGTGTTAGGTTAAACAAAAGTGTCGGGAAAAGCCAACGGAGCCAACTAAAACTGTTACTCAAATGGAGATTGTTGAAAGTACGATATTTTCGTTTGATGTCACATCTGGAGCCATAGTTCTTTGTGTGGAGAATCAGCTGTTGTTTAAAGATTTACTCGGTTCTCAGCATTGAAAGAAAAATGGTCAAAATCTAGTTTCAGCATTCAGTAATTTTCAGTTACCACTGTTAATAAACTGCCACACCAGATTTATGACATTTTTACATGCAAACATGGGAAAATGACGAATTTCATGAGATTTTGCAAAATGCTGATTTTGCATTATGCTGGTAAAACAATCAAGTTTGATGTTATATTTTGCTTTATCATTTATACAAAATTGCCCTGTCCCTAACAGTAAGTTCTGAATGATCTTTTCAGGAGTTATCCCCAGTAGGTTTTAGATTCACTTTCAACAGTTTATCAGATTTTCCATACAAGCTCTGGTGCCTGGGATCTTAATCAAAATGTGTGGTTTGTAATATGCGAACCTATAGAAAACTGACACTTCTGGTTTGTAGTGATCACTTGTGAAACATATCTCACCTGTTTACAAAGTCTTAATAACATGGCAGCTTGTGCAGCTACTGTATGGTTCTGTTAATATAACCACTACCCTTCTCGTTAACTACCTGAAGTTTCCCCAAATCTTGCTCCCTTCCTGAAATGTTGACTATCTGTTTTTTATGCTTTTATTTTCCCCGTCTTATTGCACAATATGTACAAATGTATATTTGTCACCATTTCAGTCATAGATACATCTCCCAAACATCAGTGCATCCAGGGACAGAAACTGACTGACACAGGCTTGGCTCTCCACTTCCACATTGCTTAGCTCCAGCTTAAGTTCCTCTTCTTTGTTCTGCAGCTTCATTACTTTTCATTTTTATGTTTACCTTCTATGCTGTGCCTACTGTACTTGCTCTTGTTGGTGGTTTTTGAGCAACTTTCTCGTATCTTCAGGAGCTTTACAGCCATTTTTAACCTATTTAATATCTGTGTATTCTTCCTATGAAATAAGTGTATTAATAATTTACAGATTTGATGTCAGTTTGTTCTTTAAATTTTTTTCCTTATGACAGTGCCAGTTTTCTTGAAATGGGCTTATATTTCACTTAATTTTTCCTTCCTGTTATTTCATATAATTAAAATGGTAAACAGTGTCCATATCTATTGGAATATGCCAATTTAAAAACTATGTTGCAGATATGTCAACCACAATGATAAGAACATCAAAAAAGAATTAAAATCAATCTATATTTTTCTTTTCAGGTGTATGTACATCAGCGGTGTCCCAGGTACGGGCAAAACAGCAACTGTACGCTCTGTGATGAGAGAGCTACAAATGGAAGCTCAACGAAGCAAACTTACAAACTTTAAGGCAAGTTGTGATAAAGTCTCCAGTTGTTAATTTATTGTAGTTTATCAAACTATGTATCAAGAATTCGTTGTCTTCATTCCATTCAGTTACATTTGAAGTTTCTTGTGATAATTACCTGAAACAGGGAAGTACATCTACAGCTACATGGCTATTCTGCAAATCACACACAAGTGCCTTGCAGAGGATTCATCAAACCACCTTCACACTAGTTCTTTATTATTCCACTCTTGAACAGCGTGTGGAAAAAATAAACACCTTCAGCTTTCCATGCAAGTTCTGATTTCCCTTATTGTATTATGATGATTGCTTTCTTCCTATGTAAGTAGACGTCTACAAAATATTTTCACATTTGCAGGAGAAAATAGGTGATTGAAATGTCTTAAAGATCCCGCAGGAACAAGAAACTCCTTTGTTTTAGTAATGTCCACCCCAAATCTTGTATCATTACTGGGACACACTCTCACCTATTTCTGGATGATACAAAATGTGCTGACCTTCTTTGAATTTTCTCGGTGTACTCCGTTAATCCTATCTAGTAAAAATCACACACTGTGCAGCAGTACTCCAAAAGAGGAGAGACAAGCGTAGTGCAGACAGTTGCTTTTGGAGATCTGTTGCATCCCCTAAGTCTTCTGATGGAACGACTGGGTAAAACATTTTATGTTAAGTCTGTTTTGAAGTAAGGAAACTTACTATGTTTATTATTTTGCTGATAAGTTTTCAGTGTTTGATTAGAAGTGAATTATTGAAAGATGACAGATACTGAAAGATACTGAATTGGATTTTCTCTTCCTAGATTTCCTTGTTGCTGTTTTTGTTAATTGCAATCAGATAAATGAAGGGGGAGGATGGATGGGTCTTCTCACAACAACAACAGAATAGTAGATACCTGTGTCATTATCATATTTTCCCCAAGTTGACTTACTTTGTTCAGCCACAGTTGTATTTCAATCTGCAAGTGAATAGCACAAGTTTAGGCATCATTTTACTCATGTCAGTGATCACAGTTGTTGCTATAAAGATATTAGTGGTACTGTGTATGGCCTACAGTTGCAGCCAATATGTTGCTGGTTGTAGTGGTGGGATGATGCAATCTTTTCTCTATCCTCCCCCCGTCCTTCGCCTCTGCCTGCACTCCCCTTCCCCCAACTTGCAAGTTTTAATATGAGGTCACAATGTAATACATGAATAATTCCTGAGGTAATATCTTCTGCCCTACATATTTCAGTACTTATGGTTTCAAAACAGGTTGTTAAAAAGAAGTGTTCATTATTCTCAGATATGACTCATGAAATCAAGTGAGACTGAGATAATTAGGTTTCTGCATACTCTATGGGTAATAACTTGTCATTGTTTATTAACTTGTGTTCTGTTAGATGAAGGGGAAAACTCTTCCTTCTCCTTTTCTAGATGAATATGTAACCATAGATAAAGGCCATCCTATAGTGGGAGATGACACTAAATTAAAACTGATAATTTTGAGATAAATGAACTTCAGAGTTTCATTTTGTATGAAAAATTTGGTTTTGTTTTAAATGAGAGTCTGATACTTTTATTACATTATACATGTGGTTAGATGCATTTTAATTAACTATTTACGATACCTCACAAATGATTCTCTTATCTGTTTCTTACAGGCAAAATCATCACTGTTAGTGAAACGTAAAAAAGGGTCTTACATAGTGATTTTTTTTATGGAAACATATTGAATTGCTTGTTTTGTAATTGTATTTACTTACACATATATAATACCAATTACTGTGTTTCTGATAAGTTAAAAAAAAGATCCTAACAATTTCATAATGCCGGAAGTCATTCATTCTCAGGAAACTGAATGTGTGCACAAGTACAGTATAATTCCACTTTTATGTTCCCGGAATTAAGGTTTACCTGCTGTCTACTGCATTTTTTATCGCTCCTGTCCAGTTTGCTATGTCCACAATCTTAGTTCACACCCAGTTTTGCATCAACATGTTTTTTTATTTTCCCACGATCTACGCTATATGAAAAAATGTTTGTGGAGAGAAAACTGGCGTAAAATTATGCTGGCATGACATTGGCCACCAAATAGTGTTTGTAAACATGATGTGGTTAAGTTTCTTAACACGAGGGTGCTCTGCTCGGAGGATATGGAGTGGAGGATGTGTAAAAGTTGGAGCAATTCGTGCAGTATCTCCTGCCACTGCCAAGCTCTACTCAGCATGGTGGCTGATGGGAGTAACTAGCTCCCCATTTACATGGTGCTCCCAAAATCAGATTTTGTAAACCAATTTCCCATTAATGCTTCTGGGTGGTCAAGGTTTGTTCGAATAAAGATATCATGACCTATCATAACCATTTCCAAACAGTCTCTACTGTGCGTGTGTAATTTTGTGATTGTTATGATCGTTGCCACACCTTTGTTGAATCATATTTATTGTGTTTTTTCGTGTGGCCACTTGGAGCGTTAATGTACATCTTCACTCCCTTTGCGTTGCTGTAATATTTCTGGTTTAAGCATGGTGCCAATTGTGTATTTTTTCATGGGCGACAAAACATGAATTTATTCTCATTGTCAGGTGCAGTATTTACACATGTTACGCAAACAAACAATGTACACCATAGTTTGCATGTGTTGAGGGGTTTATATGCATAATTGAGGAGGCACAGTACCTGATGACCTCAAAAAGACAAATACATTGCAAGAGACTATAAAGAGACTATAGAACAACACATATACAAATGCCACACAAAATACTTGTGTAAATATTTGCCATTGACAATGTGAAAAAATTCTCGAAGCGTATCGAGCTAAGCATGAAAACATACACAACTACAGCAGTGTTTCATTATTTAAGTAACAAATGATGGTTGCAAGCTTGCCAAAAACATCGATTATGACATATGAGATTGAGTTAAACCTTTCTATTTCCCAGACAGTCATCAGTTACCATTACATCAGCGATTTTTACCTTATAATAAACAAGTCCTTGAGAAGTATTTTGATGCCTATTATGTAATACAGTGCGAAAATGAAAGGGGCCATCCTATATGTAACTTTCACAGCATAAAACGTTATTTCCCACATTTGACATTTTCCTGCATTTTACAACATTTTTATGAAAAGTGTAAAAGTGGGGTTGTACTGTATTTTCAGATATCATCTTGCACTTCACTGAAGACTCAGGAACTCCCTGGCAGCTGAATTCTCACTTATGAATATTGATAGCCAGTCTTCTGTGCTGTAAACATGGATATATATTGACATTTTGCATTGAATTGATCACTACTGATTCATGAAATTATGAGGCAGAATTTCCGGCCAGTACCTACCTGTGTTCAGGAGGCAAAATTCTTAGTACTCCTTATAAACTTATATGATAGTACAAGACACCAGTTGAGCTTTCAGAATTAATAGTTTCTTGCTCAGGGAGGAGAGAGGTACAGGTTGGTTAAGGTTAAAAAGGAAGGACACATCACTCAGCTCTCTGGATGAGAGGAACCCATCGTTTTAGCTTGAAATTGATTAAATGGAAGGACAGGTAGTATGGAAGGTAGTATAAATCAACAAAAATGATCAGCTTTTGAAAATATAATGTAACTGGATACATAAAAAATCTACTCACCAAGCAGTGGCAG
This sequence comes from Schistocerca piceifrons, assembly GCF_021461385.2. Classification (NCBI taxonomy): domain Eukaryota; kingdom Metazoa; phylum Arthropoda; class Insecta; order Orthoptera; family Acrididae; genus Schistocerca; species Schistocerca piceifrons. Next base: position 192,786,255 of record NC_060140.1, read on the forward strand.
GAGAACTCACGTATAAAGGTATTACAGTTTGCAATCTTTCGGAGCCAGTGGCTCCCTCTGCTTGAAGGGGAAGAAAGAGGGCTTAAGCAAAAGAAATGGTGAGGTTCAGGAAAAGGGGTAGAGCTAGGAAAAGACACCCAGAACCAAGGGTCAGGGGAAACTTACTGGACGGGATAAAAAAAGAGAGACTGGTTGTTGGGGACTGCACTAGATGAGATTTGAAAACATGAGAGCTTAATGGTGGAAGACATGGTAATACTACTTGTAATTTCTTGGAATCTCTAAATACATTTTCCCAACCAAATTTCACATGATCCTAATCCAAATCCCATGCCACTTTTCTTAACATTGATCTCATTGTCACTGAAGGTCAGCTACACACTTGCCGGCCTAGTGGCTGTGTGGTTCTAGGTGCTGCAGTCTGGAACCGCGAGACCGTTCCATTCCTCATACTACCTCTTCTTCACGTCGCGTTTCCGTCCCCTGGTGGAACGAGGCTTGTAGGGACGCTATCCGTGCTCGACGACGTGCTTTACGCACCTTTCGCCGCCATCCTACGTTGGCGAATTGTATTGAATACAAACGACTCCGAGCGCAATGCCGTAGAGTCATCAAAGACAGCAAAAAAGCTTGTTGGGCCTCTTTCACCAGCTCCTTTAACAGTTTTACTCGCTCTTCCATCGTTTGGAGTGGCCTGCGCCGGCTGTCGGGCATTAAGGCCCACTCCTCGGTACCTGGCCTGACCTCAGGTAATGAGGTCCTTGTTGATCCTGTGGCTGTCTCCAACGCCTTTGGCCGCTTTTTCGCGGAGGTTTCAAGCTCCGCCCATTACCACCCTGCCTTCCTTCCCAGGAAAGAGGCAGAAGAGGCTCGGCGACCTTCCTTCCACTCGCTGAATCTGGAAACTTATAATGCCCCCTTTACTATGCGGGAACTCGAACGTGCGCTTGCACTGTCCCGATCCTCTGCTCCGGGGCCAGATGCCATTCACGTTCAGATGCTGGCACACCTTTCTCCGGCGGGCAAAAGCTTCCTTCTTCGTACCTACAATCGCGTGTGGACCGAAGGTCAGGTCCCCATGCATTGGCGTGACGCCGTCGTTGTTCCTATACCCAAACCCGGGAAGGATAGACACCTTCCTTCTAGTTACCGCCCCATTTCTCTTACAAGCTGTGTCTGTAAGGTGATGGAGCGCATGGTTAATGCTCGGTTAGTCTGGATTCTTGAATCTCGACGACTACTTACTAATGTCCAATGCGGCTTTTGTCGCCGCCGCTCCGCTGTTGACCACCTTGTGACCTTGTCGACATTCATCATGAACAACTTTTTGCGAAGGCGCCAAACGGTAGCCGTGTTCTTCGACTTGGAGAAGGCTTATGATACCTGTTGGAGAGGAGGTATCCTCCGCATTATGCACAGGTGGGGCCTACGCGGTCGCCTGCCCCTTTTTATTGATTCCTTTTTAACGGATCGAAAGTTTAGGGTACTTGTGGGTTCCGTATTGTCCGACGTCTTCCTCCAGGAGAGCGGAGTGCCTCAGGGCTCCGTCTTGAGCGTAGCCCTTTTTGCCATCGCGATCAATCCAATTATGGATTGTATTCCACCTAATGTCTCAGGCTCTTTCTTTGTCGATGACTTCGCGATCTACTGCAGTGCCCAGAGAACATGCCTCCTGGATCGCTGCCTTCAGCGTTGTCTAGACAGCCTCTACTCATGGAGCATGGCAAATGGCTTCCAGTTCTCTGAAGAGAAGACGGTTTGTATCAACTTTTGGCGCTATAAAGCGTTCCTTCCGCCATCCTTACATCTCGGTCCCGTTGTTCTCCCATTCGTGGAAACAACTAAGTTTCTAGGGCTCACGTTGGACAGGAAACTGTCTTGGTCTCCACATGTCTCTTATTTGGCGGCCCGTTGTACACGTTCCCTTAATGTCCTCAGAGTTCTTAGCGGTTCATCTTGGGGAGCGGATCGCACTGTCCTGCTTCGCTTGTATCGGTCCATTGTCCGATCGAAGCTGGATTATGGGAGCTTCGTCTACTCGTCCGCTCGGCCATCCCTCTTACGCCGGCTCAACTCCATCCACCATCGGGGGATACGTCTTGCGACCGGAGCCTTCTACACTAGTCCTGTGGAGAGTCTTTATGCTGAAGCTGCCGAATTACCATTGACCTACCGGCGCGACGTACTGCTGTGTCGGTATGCCTGCCGGCTGTTGTCTATGCCTGACCACCCCTCTTACCAGTCCTTCTTCGCCGATTCTCTCGACCGTCAGTACGGGTTGTATGTGTCTGCCCTGCTGCCTCCCGGAGTCCGCTTCCGTCGCCTGCTTCGACAATTGGATTTTGCCCTCCCATCACCTTCAGAGAGGGTGAGAGCCCGACACCACCTTGGCTCCAGGCTCCGGTTCATATTTATCTCGACCTCAGCTCACTCCCGAAGGAGGGTACTCCGGCTGCAGTGTATTGCTCACGGTTTGTCGAACTTCGTGCTCGACTTGCCGGTCACACCTTTATTTACACCGATGGCTCCAAAACTGACGATGGTGTTGGCTGTGCCTTTGTCGTCGGGGCCGCCACCTTTAAATACCGGCTCCTCGACCAATGTTCGAGCTTTACGGCCGAGCTTTTTGCTCTCCATCAGGCCGTTCAGTATGCACGCCGCCACCGCCATTCATCGTATGTCCTTTGCTCTGACTCACTCAGTGCTCTTCAGAGCCTTGGAGCTCCCTATCCGGTCCATCCCTTGATTCAACGGATACAGCAGTCCCTCCATTCTTTCGCTGATAATGGTGGTTCTGTCAGCTTTCTGTGGGTTCCCGGACATGTAGGAGTGCCTGGGAATGAGGCTGCGGATGCTGCAGCCAAGGCTGCAGTCCTCCTGCCTCGGCCAGCCTCCCATTGTGTCCCGTCATCTGACGTTCGTGGGGATGTATGTAAGAGGCTTGTGTCGTTGTGGTGGGATGCTTGGTCATCCCTCCAAGGAAACAAGCTCCGGGCAGTAAAACAGCTCCCAACTGCTTGGACAACCTCCTCCCGACCATCTCGGCGAGAGGAGGTCCTTCTGACCAGGTTGCGGATTGGGCATTGCCGGTTTAGCCACTGCTACCTGCTCTCCGGTGACCCAGCCCGCAGTGCCCTTGTGGTCAGGCATTAACAGTGCGCCATGTTTTATTGTCATGTCCCCGTTTTAGTCAATTTCGTGTTGTCCTGTCTCTGCCATCTACTTTACCGGATGTTTTAGCTGATGACGCTCGAGCAGCTGCTCGTATTCTGCGTTTTATAACTTTAACTGGCTTGTCCAAAGACATCTAACCTTTTTTACTTATTTTATCTCCATCTTTGTCTGGTCCTTCTGGTGTCCCCCCCCCCCCCCCCCAATCCCCTTGAGTTTTACTAGATTCCATGTGCTCTAACAACAGTGACTGGGCGCTAATGACCTCAGCAGTTGAGCGCCCTTAAACCCCACACACACACACACACACACACACACACACACACACACACACACACACACACACAAAAAAAAAAAAAAAAAAAAAAAAAAAAAAAAAAAAAAAAAAGGCGAGACCACTACGGTCGCAGGTTCGAATCCTGCCTCAGGCATGGATGTGTGTGATGTCCTTAGGTTAGTTAGGTTTAACTAGTTCTAAGTTCTAGGGGACTAATGACCTCAGAAGTTGAGTCCCATAGTGCTCAGGGCCATTTGAACCATTTGAGCTACACACTTCTGTTCATATTAACCCTACTAACAAACAACAGTAATTAGATTTTGACAGTTGCCATCACTTCCATGTCAAGTATTCCCTTCCATACAGCCTTATCATTCAAGGCAAACAAATTTGTTCAGATGCGCATTGCTTACAGCAACACGCCACTGTTCTCACTTCAGCCTTCACTGGGCATCATGACACCACCAGCAGATTTTCCAGCAGGCCATCACATCCAATCCTAGTACTGATTATTCTTAAAATCATGCCCTGAATTGAGGTCCATTCTGTCTGGCATGGTATCCACAACACCTAGTACAGTTTTTTGGTCGCTTTTCCAATCTCCACAATATCCTCATCAGATCCCTTGCCTATTCTGCACCATCTTCCTATCCTGTGGTTCCTATCCCTGTGACCAGTCCTGCTGTAAAACTTGTCCTATCCACCCACCTACCACCAACTATACCAGTTCTGTATCTGGCAAAACATGTACTGTCAAGTGGAGAGCCAACTGTGAAATGATAAGTCATATATTAGCTGTTATGTAAACACTGTTCGACCTTTTATATTGACATGACTGCAATCAAACTTTCAGTTAGGATGAATTGGCACAGGCAGAGTGTGTGTACTGGCAACACACAATATCCTGTTGTGGAGCATACTCTACAACATGACAATCGTGACCTCAGTGCGTGTTTCATCACATAGTCATCTGTATTCTTTCTCCTATCTTCACCCCCTTTTAGTTTTCTATACCTTACATTTTCTGACCTATCTATTTTTTGCCACCCACCTCAGCTCTGTCACATACAATTATCTTAGCTTTCCGCTCCTATTAACTCAAGCACCGTGTTTAGCTTTAATCTCTGTCGTGAATATCACCCTGTCTTCCACCTTTAAACTCTCAGGTTTTCAACTCTCATCTAGTGCAGTCCCCAACAGTCAATCTTCCTTTCTCATCCTGTCTGGTAAGTCTCCCGTGACCCGGGGTTCTGGGCGACTTTTCTGAACTCTACCCCTTTTCCTAAACCTCACCAGTCCTTTTCCTTCACCCCTTATCCTTCCTCTTCAATCTTTGTGCCAGAAGAAGCTGCCACTGGCTCCAAAAGCTTGCAAACTTTAATACATATATATGTGTCTTCTCCTTCCATCGCATGGTGAGTAATTTTTTATCTATTCAATTACATTAGAAGTTGGTTTATGTTTCTTAGATTACATCTCTTCCCTTCTTGAAGACATACTTTCTCACTGCTTTCTGATATGCATGAGGACCGGAACTGCAGCCGATACACAGCAGTTCTTACTCTGAGGTCTGAGTGACATGTCCTTCCTTTTTAACCTTTCCCAGCCTATATACCTCTTGCCCCCTCCACAAGGAACTAATAGTTCTGAAAGCTTGAATAGTTTCTTGTGCTTTATATGTGTCTATTGGCAGTACTAAGAATTTCATCTCTTTCAGCTAAGTGCAGGCCAAAAATTCTCTCTCATTTTGTAGTTTCATAGGGTGAATTTTACTTAATGAATGCACGTTTTCTAAGTACTTGCATTTGATGACCTGAAAGCACAGTCAGTATAAATATAGCTAGTAAGTGCTGATTGCAGCTCTGACCCTCACACACATTAGGATACAGTGAGACCTCAAGAATGTGTTCGAGAAGGGAAGAGAATCAGTTTAACTAATGTGTCACCCCTCCTTCCATTCAGTTATTTCAAAGCTGAACAGTAAGTAGAATTTCTTTTGTGAATCATATTTATACATGTATTGGCCAATTGTAGGTGCATAATCTTTTGCCATAGTAAAAGTTGGCTCACATATGAAAATGATATTTGCAGTACAGATTCCAAATAAGAAGCTGCTGTTATGAAACTGTAACTGATTTTTTGTCTTCTGCTTTATAAAGATTTTCTTTTCTTTTGTGGTGTTCATAATGTTTCTTCTAAAGCAGTAACTTATCATTGTTTGATGCAATTTGATGTTTTACTACTCAAACTACACTGGTTCTTTATAGATTCATAAAATATATAGTAATCTTTTTAGCAATTTCCCCTGTATTCTATTTGCAAAGCAGTTTGTTTCCTTGCATTTTCACATATTTGGTTGGGCAAGCTGTACATTGTTGCAGTGTTGGGCCAACTTTCAACGTACGAACATTCGATTTTTTCAACAATGTGATTCTGCTACTGCAAAAGATTTAATACTTCTTTTAATGCCCTCAGTGAATTATAGTTTTGGTTTGTTAGCAAAGGGATATTTTCTTCTGCGATCCTCACCATCAAAACTGCCACACTTGCCTTTAAGGGTAAAAAATCAACCTTAACTTGTCAGTAATATGAAGAGTTTTTAGGAAAATTCCTAACAACTCTAAATATGTTTCCTTCTTTTCCAAAGAAATAACGTTTGGAATCTTGACAGTGCTTACCATGGTTCACAGAAATTATTCTTGCTGAAGTACTTCTCTTGCAGAGACTATAACATTTCTGTCTGTGATCATCATCTAGTTTCCAAGCCGCATGGAGTGGCCGCGCGTTTAGAGGCACCATGTCACTGACTGTGCGGCCCCTCCCGCCAGAGGTTCGAGTCCTCCCTCGCACATGGGTGTTCGTATTGTTCTTAGCATAAGTTAGTTTAAGTATTGTGTAAGTGTAGGGACCGATGACTACAGCAGTTTGGTCCCTTAGGAATTCACACACATTTTTCTAGCTTCCAAAATGTGCAGCAGATTTGCTGTCTGTTTTCTCAGGAAAATGTTTGGTGTATTTAAAAAGCTGCACTTGCAGTTCAAATGTTTTGAACAATTTACATCATGTGGTTTTTTATTTTCTGTAGTAATCGTGGTTTATTATTTTTTTTTTTTCTACATTTTGGTTCCAATTGATGATATTACTTCCATCTGTTTCCTTTAATTTGTGGTGCTTGTGCTGAAGTACCAGATTCATCTGCAACAAAAGAATCATTGTGATTTCATCAGATTTATAGTGTCTGAGTGCTCGAGAAACACAGAGGTGTGACAAAGTAATTACCGTCGGCTCAGTTTCCATTGTAGTGGATAACCATCTGCATGTCCTTATAAACCTACAATCCGTTTCACATATTCATCTGGAGATATTTTGCTTATTTCGTGTGGAAAAGAAATGTATGTTTTGTGCATAAGCATACCATTTTTTAATTAATATTCTTGAATATTCAGGATCTGTTTGCTACATGCTCACAAAAGAATAGTTTAATGCATATAGTATGGAAAGTTCTGGCAGGATGTTGCTACTTTAGGCTAAAAGAATCATATTTTGTACACTTTTCAGTGACTGTGAAGTATTCTGTTCATTGCACCCTAAAACATTTTCTGCCTGGAAGTACCTTTAACAGTCCATAATACCTTTATATGTGTGTTCACAACTTCTGCATTATTTCTGAATGATAAAACCACTTTAAATATCCACCATAGGCAGCGCTGATTGGAGGCCCAAGCGGTGCTTGTTGTACCAAGCTGAGAGGGCTGCCGTAGTGTGAACCTTTTACACAGAGAGTGACATAATTTACAGGAAAAACAACTAGTTTCCATGTGTCGTAGATGTAGATTTATTTTTAAAGGTTTTACCAAGAGCCCAAAGAGTGGCAGGTGGGAAGGGAAAGGAGGGGGGAGGGGGCATCAAATGATGTGTCACTTGTTCACTTGTATGGAAAAAATCAAAAGAGTGGGTGGGTGGGGGGGGGGGGATGTTCTCAAATCGGCCATTACCATAGGCTATCAAATTCTTTCTACAAGGTGACTATTGCATTGTGTGCTGTACTACATTACTGGCCGATGTTGGCTAGCAGTTATTTTCAAATGCTTTTGCATTGATGATGTGTGTGTTATATTTAAAAACTGTCTAGTGCTATGCAGGATCTCTCTCTCTCTCTCTCTCTCTCTCTCTCTCTGTGTGTGTGTGTGTGTGTGTGTGTGTGTGTGTGTGTGTGTGTGTGTGTGTGTGTGTACAAATCTGTTTCCACATAGCACTAAATAGTTTTTAAGTATGACACATGTCATCAATAAAATGCATTTGAAAGTGGCCACAGGCCAAATCTGGCTAGTAATGTAATATGATACATGATGCAATAAAATTCATATACTTAAAATGATTTTATTGTAACATATTTTACAAACTGGTTGAGTAAGCACTGACACGTTTAATTCTTCAGCATTTTGAAATTTTATTACATAGCTATTTTAGTCCAGTACCGAAATATAACCTCCAACTTATTGTGTAATGCTATTTACTAATTTTGCTATGATCTGGTTGTCTGTGTGGAATTATTAACTTGCCAGAAATTACATCAATGTTTTGTTGCTTCCTTTATATCCTAATACAAGGTGGCACTGTCAGTTGAGTATTTCATTATTATAAGTACTATACATCAAAATCACTGCTCAGCACTCTAGACAACAGTACTGCCAATTAATAAATACTTAATTATTATTTAATAGAATTGAAATTTGCATGTTGTACACTGACACTTATCTCCTAGTTTACAGAACAAAGTTAACTGCTTGGAGACACAAAGCACAAAATACAGTTAATTCTTTTTCTGTGGCATTATTTTGAAAATATGAAAGATATGGTGAGCCCTAGGATGTAGTGAATATTCCCTGTAGACAATGATCTATAGTTTATATCTCATATCTCATAATTCAGTTTTTCCATTTTTGACTTTTCCCAATGTGACCATGCTCTGTCAGAAAAAATCTATCAGACTTATTGCAATATGGGTTGAAGGGAAAGAAATAGGGGCAGATGAAAAGGACTAGTGAGGTTTAGGAAATGGGGAGAGTTTGGAAAAGCCATCCAGAACCCCAGGTCAGGGGAGACTTGTTTCTTTTTCTGAAAGAAAATCATTAAAATAGTATTAAAGCAATTTTAAAGCTACACCTATGAAATCTGATATTTGACTTTAGTTATAAATTTTTTTAAAAATGTGTGTTTCACTGGTTTGGGAAATTCAACTCCTAAGAGGGTGAAATGGGGCCTGACTCATTTCACTGACTCATCATCACCCAGCCCAAACCACTAAGGATAGAAACTTGAAAATTTACAGAAGTTGTTGATCTTATACTGTAGGAATCATTTAAGAAGAAACTTTTTGAAATTCTACTCCTTCGGGAGTGTAATAGGGGATGAAAAGCTAGTTGGAAATATGTTGCTCTTAGGGCAATTTTGAAGGTAGAAATAAGAAAATCGGTATTTGCTTTCTCAGTCAGAAATTTAAAAAAATACGTATTCATCATTTTTGGAAATTCAACCTTTAACGGACTATAATAGTGGGAGAAACAGGGTGAATATGAAAATAGTAATGCAGGTAAGCTACTATGAACAGTATAGTGAATGCATTATCGTCATGAGGATAGACACAAAGCCCATGCCTGCCACAGTAGTACAAGTTTATATACCAGCTAGCTCCGCAGGTAATAGAGAGATTGAAGAAATGAATGATTAGATAAGAGAAATTATTTTGAATAAAGAAGACGAAAATTTGTGATGGGGGACTGGAATTCGATAGTAGCAAAGGAAAGAGAAGAAAAAGGAGTAGGTGAATATATAGACTGGGAGAAAGGAATGAAAAAGGAAGCCACCTGGTAGAATTTTGCACAGAGCATAATCTGATCATTGCTAGCACTTGATTTAAGAATAATACAAGAATGTTGCATACTTGGAAGAGATTTGGAGACATTGGAAGATTTCAGATTGATTATATAATCGCTAGAGCTTTAGGAACCAGATTTTAAACTGTAAGACATTTCCAGGAGCAGGTGTGCACTCTGACCACAATTTATTGGTTACAAACTGTAGATTAAAACAGAAGAAATTAGAAAAAGGTAGGAAATTAAGGAGATGGGACCTGGATAAATTGAATGGACCAGAGGTTGTTGAAAGTTTCAGAAGGATCATTAGGCAACAGTTGACTAGAACAGGTAGAAGATAAGCAGTAGAAGACAAATGGGTGGCTTTACATGATGAAATAATAAAGGCAGCAGAGGATGAAATAGGTAAAAAGACAAGGCCTAGTAGAAATCCTTGGATAACACAAAAGATAATGAATTTATTTGACGAAAGGAGAAAATTTTAAAAATGCAGCAAATTAAGCAGGCGAATGGGAATACACAGCTTTAAAAAATGATATTGTCAGGTAGTGCAAAATGACTAAGCAGGAATTGCTAGAGGACAGATATAAGGATTTAGAAGCATATTTCACTAGGGGAAAGATACGAGGATGGTTTCAAAAGTTATTGGAATGGAATAGGAAAAAAAGTACTTACATCAGAGAAACTTCTTTGATTTTTCAATGTAGTCTCCTTGTAGATTAATGCACTTGATCCAACGATGTTCCAGTGCCTTGATCCCATCTCGCAAATGAGTTTCCTCCAGGCCTGCAAAATAATTGTCAACTCCAGCTATCAGTTCTTCATTTGAAGTGAATCTTCGTCCACCAAGAAAAAGTTTCAGTTTTGGGAAGAGATGGAAGTCTGACAGAGCCATATCAGGTGAATAAGGCGAGTGTGGCAACAATTCATACCTTAGTTCATGTAATTTTGCCATGGCGACGGCAGGTGTGCGAGCACGCATTGTCTTGATGGAAGATGACTTTCTTCCTTGCTAATCCTGGCCTTTTGTCACGTATCTTTTGTTGCAATTTGTTCAGGAGGTTAGCATAGTATTCTCCAGTAATTGTTTGCCCAGTGGGGAGATAATCTACAAAGAGATCCACCTTCGCATCCCAGAACACTGATGCCATGACCTTTCCTGCCGAAGGAATTGTCTTTGCTTTCTTTGGTGGCAGAGAATCAGCATGTTGTTTCCACTGCTTTGACTGTTGTTTTGTCTCTGGGGTATAGTAGTGCACCCAAGCTTCATCCATGGTCACAAACCAGCTCAAAAAATTTTGTTCGTTTTTCCTAAAAGGGGCCAAACATTGTTCTGATATGTCCATTCTCATGCGTTTTCGACCCAGCATCAGGAGTTGTGGCACCCATCTTGCAGATAATTTTTTCATTTCTAATTCTTCAGTTAAAATGTGATATACCCTTTCAGATGACATCTGGCAAGCTTGAGAAATTTCATGCACTTTGAACCGGAGATCCTCCATGACCATTTCGTGCACTTTTGCAATGATTTCTGGAGTAGTGACACATCTTATCTGACCATTGTGGGATCATTATCTGAGCTCTCCCAACCAAATTTAAATTCATTCGTCCACTTGCCAACAGTTGAATATGAAGGAGCAGAGTCCCGCAGTGTATTCTGGAAATTGGCTTGAATGTCCTTTGCTTTCATACCATTCTTTACAAAGTACTTAATCACTTTTTTTTTTCTTTACAAAGCACTATGTGGGAACAACAGAGCCACATCACTGCCACAGCTCTCTTCCAAGAGCACTGTCATGGCACGTGTTTACAGGCAACAGTCCAATGAATATCACATGAACAACTCATTGCAATAGTGCTGACCTCTCATGGTGATTCTGAGAACTTTTGAAACCACCCTTGTAGATATATTCTAAAGGAAAATTAAAAGGGCCTTTGAGTAAGAGAGGAGCAGCTGTATGAATATCAAGAGCTCAGACAGAAAACTGGACCTAAGCAAAGAAGGGAAAGCTGAAAGATGGGAGGAGTATATAGAGGGTCTATACAAGGGAGATGAACTTAAAGGCAATGTTATAGAAAGGAAAGTGGACACAGTTGAAGATGAGGTGGGAGATATGATACTGCTAGAAGAATTTTACAGAGCACTGAAAGATCTAAGTCAAAACAAGGCCCCAGGGGTAGATGATATTCTGTCAGAACTACCGGTAGCCTTGGGAGAGCCAGCCATGACAAAACTCTTTCCTCTGTTGTGTAAGATGCATGAAACAGGTGAAGTACCCTCAGGCTTCAAGAAGAATGTCGTAATTCCATTTCCAAAGAAATTAGCTGCTGACAGGAGTGAAAATTACTGAAGTGTCAGTTTAATAAGTCATGGTTGCAAAATGCTAACACGAATTCTTTACAGTAGAATGGAAAAGTGGTGGAACCTGACCTCAGAGGAGGTCAGTTTGGATTCCAGAAAAATGTAGGAACACACGAAGCAATACTAACCCTACCACTTACCTTAGAAGATAGGTTACGGAAAGACAAACTTATGTTTATAGCATTTGTAGACTGGGAGAAAGCTTTTGGCAATCTTGACTGGATACCCTCTTTGAAATTCTGAAGGGAGCAGGGGTACAACACACAGAGAAAAACGCCATGTACAACTTGTACAGAAACCAGACAGCAATTATAAGAGTCGAGGGGCATGAAAGGGAAGCAATTGTTGAGAATGGACTGAGACAGGGTTGCAGCCTGTCACTGATGTTATTTAATGTATACATTGAGCAAGCAGTAAAGGAAACAAAAAAATATATGTGTTGTTGTTGTTGTTATGGTCTTCAGTCCTGAGACTGGCTTGATGCAGCTCTCCATGCTACTCTATCCTGTGCAAGCTTCATCTCCCAGTACCTACTGCAACCTACATCCTTCTGAATCTGCTTAGTGTATTCATCTCTTGGTCTCCCTTTACGATTTTTTTCCCTCCACGCTGCCCTCCAATACTAAATTGGTGATCCCTTGATACCTCAGAACATGTCCTACCAACCCATCCCTTCTTCTGGTCAAGTTGTGCCACAAAATTCTCTTCTCCTCAATCCTATTCAATACTTCCTCATTAGTTATGTGATCTACCCATCTAATCTTCAGCATTCTTCTGTAGCACCACATTTCAAAAGCTTCTATTCTCTTCTTGTCCAAACTATTTATCGTCCATGTTTCACTTCCATACATGGCTACACTCCATACAAATACTTTCAGAAACGACTTCCTGACACTTAAATCTATACTCGATGTTAACAAATTTCTCTTCTTCAGAAATGCTTTCCTTGCCATTGCCAGTCTAAATTTTATATCCTCTCTACTTCGACCATCATCAGTTATTTTGCTCCCCAAATAGCAAAACTCCTTTACTACTTTAAGTGTCTCATTTCCTAATCTAATTCCCTCAGCATCACCCAACTTAATTCGACTACATTCCATTATCCTCATTTTGCTTTTGTTGATGTTCATCTTATATCCTCCTTTCAAGACACTGTCCATTCCATTCAGCTGCTCTTCCAGGTCCTTTGCTGTCTCTGACAGAATTGCAATATCATCGGCGAACCTCAAAGTTTTTATTTTTCTCCATGGATTTTAATACCTACTCCGAATTTTTCTTTTGTTTCCTTTACTGCTTGCCCAATATACAGATTGAATAACATCGGGGAGAGGCTACAACCCTGTGTTACTCCCTTCCCAACAACTGCTTCCCTTTCATGTCCCTCGACTCTTATAACTGCCATCTGGTTTCTGTACAAATTGTAAATAGCCATTCGCTCCCTGTATTTTACCCCTGCCACCTTTAGAATTTGAAAGAGAGTATTCCAGTCAACATTGTCAAAAGCTTTCTCTAAGTCTACAAATGCTAAAAACGTAGGTTTGCCTTTCTTTAATCTTTCTTCTAAGATAAGTCGCAAGGTCAGTATTGCCTCACGTGTTCCAGTATTTCTACAGAATACAAACTGATCTTCCCCGAGGTCGGCTTCTACTAGTTTTTCCATTCGTCTGTAAAGAATTCGTGCTAGTATTTTGCAGCTGTGGCTTAATAAACTGATTGTCCGGTAATTTTCACATCTGTCAACACCTGCTTCCATAAGGATTGGAATTATTATGTTCTTCTTGAAGTCTAAGGGTATTTCGCCTGTTTCATACATCTTGCTCACCAGATGGTAGAGTTTTGTCAGGACTGGCTCTCCCAAGGCTGTCAGTAGTTCCAATGGAATGTTGTCTACTCCGTGGGCCTTGTTTCGACTCAGGTCTTTCAGTGCTCTGTCAAACTCTTCACGCAGTATCGTGTCTCCCATTTCATCTTCATCTACATCCTCTTCCATTTCCATAATACTGTCCTCAAGTACATCACCCTTGTATAGACCCTCTATATACTCCTTCCACCTTTCTGCTTTCCCTTCTTTGCTTAGAACTGGGTTTCCATCTGAGCTCTTGATGATGTTCATACAAGTGGTTCTCTTATCTGCAAAGGTCTCTTTAATTTTCCTGTAGGCAGTATCTATCTTACCCCTAGTGAGATATGTCTCTACATCCTTACATTTGTCCTCTAGCCATCCCTGCTTAGCCATTTTGCACTTCCTGTCAATCTCATTTCTGAGACATTTGTATTCCTTTTTGCCTGCTTCATTTACTGCATTTTTATATTTTCTCCTTTCATCAATTAAATTCAATATTTCTTCTGTTACCCAAGGATTTCTACTAGCCCTCGTCTTTTTACCTACTTGATCCTCTGCTGCCTTTACTACTTCATCCCTCAAAGCTACCCATTCTTCTTCTACTGTATTTCTTTCCCCCATTCATGTCAATTGTGTTCCTTATGCTCTCCCTGAAACTCTGTACAACCTCTGGTTCTTTCAGTTTATCCAGGTCCCATCTCCTTAAATTCCCACCTTTTTGCAGTTTCTTCAGCTTTAATCTACAGGTCATAACCAATAGATTGTGGTCAGAGTCCACATCTGCCCCTGGAAATGTCTTACAATTTAAAACCTGGTTCCTAAATCTCTGTCTTACCATTATATAATCTATCTGATACCTACCAGTATCTCCAGGGTTCTTCCATGTATACAACCTTCTTTCATGATTCTTAAACCAAGTGTTAGCTATGATTAAGTTGTGCTCTGTGCAAAATTCTACCAGGCGGCTTCCTCTTTCATTTCTTAGCCCCAATCCATATTCACCTACTACGTTTCCTTCTCTCCCTTTTCCTACTACCGAATTCCAGTCACCCATGACTATTAAATTTTCGTCACCCTTCACTATCTGAATAATTTCTTTTATTTCATCATACATTTCTTCAATTTCTTCGTAATCTGCAGAGCTAGTTGGCATATAAACTTGTACTACTGTAGTAGGCGTGGGCTTCGTATCTATCTTGGCCACAATAATATATGTAGTAGGCATTAAAGGTGAGGGAGGAGAAATAAAAACTTTAAGGTTTGCCAATGACATTGTAGTTCTGTCAGAGACAGCAAAGAACTTGGAAGAGCAGTTGAATGGAATGGACAGTGTCTTGAAAGAATGATATAAGATGAACATCAACGAAAGCAGAACGAGGATAATGGAATGTAGTCAAATTAAATAGAGAATTAGAAAATGCATTGAAACCTTGTTTTAAAATATTTCCTGACATTAATGCTACTGCCAATGTTAAGTGGGCTATTTCCTTGATTAACTTTTTGTGCCAAGATTGAAAAATCAAACTTGGAACCGTAAAGTGTACATGGTCCACAAAACAAAATCGGTTTGTGTTTAACTGATACTGTAATGTATTTGGAATCTGATGATGTGTTACGTTAATACACCAGAGCTTGCAGTTCTTTCAATGCAAATGACAAGTGCATTGCTAGTGGTGGGACTGATGAGGGGGAAAAAAACTAATAAACGTACTGTTTATGAAATAATGGTTACTTCTTAATCGTGTTTTGAGTATTTCCTAGGCTTTCCTAAGTTACATTTTATATTGCATTTAAGAGTTTGTTTCCTCAGGAATACATGGACTGATTGCTCTTGATAAACAGAAGTTACCATAATTTCATTTTACTTGTTTTCCCAAGACAGTGTTCACTATTTTGCAGATATTTGCACTTTCGATTGTTTTGCTTGTTGCATAATTGCTAGGCATTGTAAAAGGATAGCAGTATGATGCAGCCGTTAAGTTTTTATACAAATCTATGGTGTAGTTGCAGACTGGAACTGTACTGTTCTCTAGGTTCAAAGGCTGCTAAGTAAAGCTAATAGCTGCAGTGGTATATTATGAATGCTGGTCACTGGCAGCAGGGAATTACCAGTCTCTCAAAAATGTGTATTGGCTTAGAATCTTAAACTTTTGTAGTAGGGAAACAGCACATTGACAGCCATTAAAACCTAGTCATTGTTTCACTTTTCCTCATGTTTTTCTGTCCTCTCTGGCCCCCATTCCCTCCTCTGTTGATTTGTCATTGTCTTCTACTTCCTCCTTGTGAAAGCTGAGTACTATCTTAAAACATTTATAAGTTTTACTTGCTTAATAGAAAATAGTTCTTTTCCTTGAGAAGTGTAATTTCCAGTGCCTTATTGCTGCAGTTAATTGTGGATTCATAGAGTGATTAGAACGACAATAATGTGGTGTATTTTGATAAATTGTGTGATGTCACACATTTGTTGTTTTTTGTTGTATTGACATGAGGTAATTTTCTTGCAGTTCATTGAAATAAACGGACTTCAGCTAACAGAACCAAGACAGGCATATGTTAGAATTTTAAAAGAGCTGGGTGGTGAGAAAGTGACCACACAAACAGCTCAAGAGATACTTGAAAAGAAATTTACAAAACCAAGCAAGAAAGACTTGCCAACAGTTCTTTTAGTTGATGAGGTAAGAAAATGATATGATGTTTTACTGTATGTCATAGGTATTTACTTCATAGAATATCTCTTAGTCCAACTGTGGTTCACTAGCCTAGATATTTAAAAAATTTCATGTAATATTGTTTAGGTGTTCCTGCTTTATGTTTGTTATCAAGAAAACTTAAGTACATGATGGTCTAGCATAAGAATTAATGTCTGCAACATTCTTTGGCTAAAGGGATAATTCTGCTTTCATTTTTAATTCTGTTTCATACTGATGCATTGATTACTACAGCCATATAGCAGGTTATGCTAAATTTGTTTCTCTCTCATTAAGTAACGAAAAGTACATTTTGAGGGTTAATTTGGGAGTAAAAGAATTGTTGAATGTTATCTTCTGTAACTTTTCTTTCTACGATGGTGACTTTGGAATCTGTGTGTAATTAACACATCAGAAGTGTTTGGAAATTTGTAATTTTGGTATTTTTAGTAAATTTAAAGGTGCTGTCATTGGGTAGAGAAAAATTACAAAGAACTATTACTTTCAAGAATTCTGAGTATATACATTATTCTTTGGAAGCACATTATTCTCAGACAGCTCCATGAATGGATGTTTTGTAACACCTAATAATCTATCTATAGTTCCTTCTTTGTTGTAGATTTTTGTTTTATACTTAGTTATAAAATTCTGATGGACAATTATGTGCAAGAGAATGGTGTCCCTCAAGACTGCTATGTTTCAGATGTGACTGTCTTTATTCTATTAATGCTGTTAGATCCTTTACAGCTCTTGTTCTAGACAATTTTTCTTCACTGCTCCACTTTTGGCTTTTCGGCAAGAGTGACTCAAGAATTGCACCTTATAAGAGAGAGACTGGTTTACTAGTGTATTATTATTTTTGGTTTTAATGTGTGTTTAAAAAGTAGTGCATTCATTTCAAATATATGGTTGTGTATCCAGTTGAGGGGTGCTGTTCTGACATTTTTTTTTAAAAAAAAAAGATTTGTTGATGTATTTTGCCTGATAATAAATTATTCTGGTTATAACATCTAAAGCCTGATTTACTCTAGAACACAAGCAAACACAACAGCGAACAAGACTGCTCCTATACAGAAATGGCAGGCGAGTGCAAGGGAATGGCATTTGGTTCTCTTGGTCACTCTTGTTCCCACAGTGTTTGTATGCTTCGATATTCATTCTATCATTTTCTGTTGTGTTCCTTCCAGTACAAACCCATGTTCACAGGTACACGGGAATTGTGATGAACACTAGCAAATTGTTCTGATAATGCTCACACACCTTTGTTCACTCTCATTTGTCTCAGTGCAAAGGTGTAAAGGATCTAAAAGCATGTCGCAGGTTCGAATCCTGCCTCAGGCATGGATGTGTGTGATGTCCTTAGGTTAGTTAGGTTTAATTAGTCCAAGTTCTAGGCAACTGATGACCTCAGAAGTTAAGTCGCATAGTGCTCAGAGCCATCTAAAAGCATGAGCTGGCAAGACACCAGTCAACCTTAACAGCAAGAATTATGTGACTCTCCTAACTTGCTCTGACTTTCTGCAGTGCTTGTATCCAGCAGAAAATAATGTTTACCTTTATGTTGAAAGCTTCTTTTATATAATTTTTCTGAAGCATTCATTGATGTAATTTACAGAAGCTGGTTAGCAAGCCTGACACTAAGAAATAAGTAATAGAGAAAGCTTCATTGACATCATCTGTGATAACGTAAAGTGAGGGAAAAGGAATGTTGCTTAGGATGCCATAATAAAAATGAGTTTTCTTTGATATAATGCCATACTAGAGCAAAGTAATAAGTTCTTTGATGCATAGATGGTGCTTTGATGCAAATGACAATTTGTTTTTGTATTGGTACACATTCCATTAAAAGATAAATGTCAATGTGCATCTAGGTCACACTAAATGGCAGGTAACTTAGGGAGCTTAGCACTTATTTGCTAGGTACAAGCCTGGTGAACATGGGTTTCCTGAGCTTTGAACTTGGGAATGTCACCAGTCCTCTTTTACCATAAGCTCTGAAGATGCTCCACTGACCACCATGCAACTTCGTGGTGGAATGTTGTGTATCATGTGGAATGGGTAACTTAGCTTAACCACCCAGAACATAAGGATGATAAGAAGCTCTATTAAAAAACTCATTCTCAAGGTGTGCTGCACGTTGATGAGCTGCATGGCTGTAGAAGAGGAACATCAGTTAGCAGGCAACCTCTGGGGAATCTTCTGTTCTTCAGTTGTATAAGGCTTACCCAGGCAAGTGGGGCTTTGTCTGGGTGGACCTTTGTTTCCCTAGCTGCTCATGTATCCCAGAACCACCTCTGCCCCCTCTGCAAGATACTGATACTGTGTAACCCTACTACATTCATCACACCTCTGAAATTTAATCCCTTGTTCCTCAGCACCTGGAAGAGCATTCCAGACACCATCTCTGTAAGTTATCCAACCTGCTGACATCCTACTGCTACCTTGGAACACCACTATCCAACTCTTGTCCTACCCACAGTGTTGGGCCTCATCAACTCCTCATACCACCCAGATCCTGCATAGCAGACCTTTTCAACTTTCCACGTCCCCAAAACTCTATAACACTCCAAATCCAGAACCTAAACAATCCAGGAACACTGATGTTAACCTTTCTACCAAACTCCTCAGACCGACAGAAGTTTCAGACCTCTCCAAAGGTCTTACCTTTAGCTTTACACCAAAATTTAACCATGTTGGACTTGTCAAAGACCTACATCCCTCCTCCCGAACCCTGGAATGGAAACACTTCTTCACCACCAATGTCCCCAACCAAAGCCAATCTAATGCCAACATTGAATCCTGCCTTTCCCAGTTCATATCACCATCCAACCGTGATCCCCTGTCCCACCCAGCCACCCCCAGGTCGCCTTCCAGGAATTTCTTACCACCAACTTGGCCTCACCATCCTTCCACAGGCCTCTTTTCTAAGAACACCAACCTTACAGCAGAGGAAAGAACAGCCATAAATGTCTCAAAAAGATCCTGATATAATCATCCTACTTGCTGACAGTGGCTTCACCACTTTTGTGTTGAGTTGCAATCACTACCTGGTGGAAGGAATGTGTCAGTTGTCTGACTCTGATCAGAGTGATTCCCTCCCAGTAGTCCAACGTAACCTCCAATCCCTGCTTAAAGCCTTACCCCCTTCCCAGTAACTCTCCCCCAAATTCATTTCTCTCTTCACCCCACACACCATGCTCCCAAAATTCGCAACCTAACAATTCTGAATGCCCCATTGTAGCTGGTTGTTGTGCTCCCAATGAAAGGATCTCAGTCCTCATTGACCAAAACCTCCAACCAATAGCTCATAATCTAGCCTTCCACGTCAAAGGTACCAACCACTTCTTCAGTGACTCTCCACCATCCACCCTTTACCTCCTGGTTCCTTACTGGCCACTGTTATTGCCAATTTCCTATACACCAACATCCCTCATGCCCATGGTCTTGCTGCTGTCAAACAGTATCTTTCCCAGTGTCCTTCAGACTCCAAACCCACTACCTCATTCCTCATACACCTAACCAACGTGATTATAACGCATAATTACTTCTCCTTTGAAGTGAAGGTGTGTAAGCAAATCTGCAGCACAGCCGTGGGCAACTGTCTGACATCGCCCTATGCCAACCTGTTTACGGGCCATCTAGGGGAAACCTCCCAAAACTTCAGACTCCTGGTCTGGTTCAGGTTCATTGATGATATCTTTTTGATCTGGATTTAGTGCCAATATAATTTATCCTTATTCCTTCACCACCTCACCTTCTCTCCCATCCACATCACCTGGTTCTCCTCAACCCAGCCTGCCACCTTCCTGGATGTTGACCACCTCCTGTCTGGTGGTTCCATCAACATCTCTATCCACATTACACCCACCAACCACCAATAATACCTACATTTTGACAGCTACTATCCCTTCCACACCAAAAAATCCCTTCCATAGAGACTGGTCATTCAGGGACAGTGTACCTACAGTGACGAGAACTCCCTTGCCCATTATGCGGGAAGTCTCACTAAGGGCTTCGGGGACAGGCGCTATACCCTGTACAGAGTCTGCAAATAGAGTTCCTGTGCCATTTCCCCCTCACACTCATAGCCCTCCCATCACCCCAAGAGCCAGTTACAAATGAGTGCCCCCTTTGTTACGCAGTACCACCCCTGACTGGAACAGCTGAACCATGTCCTTTGTCAGGGCTTTATCTATTGCCATGCTTAGAAATGAGGGACATGCTTTCCACCCCTCCTGAAGTGGTGTTCCATTGCCCACCCAACCTTAACAACATCCTAGTCCATCCTTATGTCACTCCCAATCTCAACACCTTACCATAGGGATCGCATGCCTGTGGAAGACCCAGGTGCAAGACCTGCCCCGTCCACCATCTCTTTCAGTAGTGTCACAGGTATATCTTAGCCCATCAAATGGTGGGCCACCTGTGAAATTAGCCATGTTGTGTACAAACTGAGTTGCAACCTTTGCACAGCTTTTTATGTTGGTATGATTGCCTACCAGGTGGCCACCAAGATGAACAGCCACTACTAAACTGTGTCCAAGAGCAAAGTAGGTCACACTGAGCCACACAGCAGAACATAACATGCTTGATTTCAGTGGCTGCTTCGCAACATGGACCATCTGGATCCTTCCTTCCACTTTTCTGTACTGCACAGGTGGGAGTTATCCTTACAACACATTCTCCACTCCCAAAATTATCATGGCCTCAGCGCACAGTGACCTACTGTACTCCACACCCTTCGCTCAACAGTTCCCACCCCCTCTGTCCTATCACCAACTTGCTTTTCACGTCCCCTCAATCTCATTGTGAGCCACCCTCTGCCAATGTACCTGCCTGTCCTTTCCCCTTCTCTGCTCCTCTCCTCTCCCCTCCTCCCTCCTCCCGCCTCCCGCCTCTCCCCTCTTAAGTGCCTTTTTTTATTCTCATATTCAGAACTTTGCCCTCCATATAACAAGCTGAAAATTAAGTTAGTTAGGAAAGATCATTAATAGTGAGATATTATAGAACGATGCGCATGTGTGGCAGTTAGTAGCCAATGTAAAATGGGGAAGGAGAAGAGGTCTCGAATTGCCTCTTCTTTCATCATCGCAATCTCTTAATCATGTTAATAAATTTGCCTGCAGAATTTCTGATTTCTTGCCAAGACTATATTACTTCTCTTCATACAGTTGGACATGCTCTGTACCCGGAGACAGGATGTTATCTACAATATGTTGGAATGGCCTTCTGTAACTGGTTGTCGCCTCATAGTAATTACCATAGCCAATACCATGGATCTGCCAGAGAGACTTCTCATGGGTCGAGTTACTAGCCGCCTGGTGAGTCAGCAATGAAAAGTTATTATTTTTCTTTTACAATAAACTTGTGAGGCGAATCATCTTCTTCTTCTTCTTCTTCTTCTTCTTCTTCTTCTTCTTCTTCTTTTTTTTTTTTTTTTTTTTTTTTTTTTTTTTTTTTTTTTTTTTTTTTTTTTTTTTTCCCTCAGTATAAAAGTTAACAACCACTCATTGTTAAGTATCTTATTTTGAAGAATTTTAGTATTTGACAAAAGTTCTTCCACAGTTTTGTGAGTGTTGTTGTTAATAGGTTTGTGCTTATTGATGAATCTGCATAATTAGTTACTGAAATTGTTGTGTGTCAGCTTTTACCCATCTGTCTTTATGTGTAGGTTATTTGATTTGTTCATTGTGTATAATTCTTCTCAGCCATGTTCTTTGCTTATTAATTACATATAGCAAATGTTGACTGAAATGTAATTGTAGACGTGTGTTCTGGAGCATTAAGAAAATAAAGTTCTTCAGGTGGGGGAATTTTCTGTTCTATATTCTCACATGATCTGTTGGTCAATAAGTTAGCAGGAACATTACACTGTGAATTAAAATATAAAGTGTACTATGTATTGTGAAAATGTAGCTAAAATGTTAGTGTAATTATAGTATTCATTTTCATTGAAATTCAATATCTATTGTCATTAAATGTGTGCCTTTGCCATACGTTATTAACTGTGAATAGTAGTACATTGCAATGCCGTGAGTTTGTTGGCCCAATTATTACTTCTCAAGCATGAATATGAAGTGTGTATATTGTAGTTAAAATGTGTCCTCCAGAACAAATACTTACTAAGAGGCCTGCTGTCTTGAGATGAATGTCCCACATAACACTGTGACCTCTGTGTAGGCCCAGCATGGTGAATGTGCATATGCATTACAGTGTCTGTGGTATTTTACCCAGCAACCTCACTTGAAGCTTACCTCTCAGCTGCTGAGGGAGTTGGTGCAGTGGTAAGACTCTCACCTTGCTTTCAGACGGACAGCATCTCAAATCCACATCCATCCATTCAGATTTGGGTTTTCCATGATTCCCTTGAATCAGACTAAGAAAGGAAAAGGACAAGCTGGTTTGCTTCCCCATTCTGTCCCTCATTGAATCTTGCGCTGATGCTTTAATGACCTCAACGTTGACAGGAGGTCAACCCCTAATATTCTTTTTTTCCTAGCTATTGTAGATCTTAAAGTAGAGAATATAGTGATGCAGCTGACGATATTCATAGAGCAATGCTCTTAGTTTGTTTGCAGATGATGCAGTCATTTGCCATTTGTAAAGTCATCAGAAAATCAAAACCAGTTGCAAATTGATTAGACAAGATATCTGTATGGTGTGAAAAGTGGCAATTGACTCTAAATGATGACAAGTGTGAAGTCATCCATGCGAGTACTAGAAGAAATCCGCCAAATTTTGGTTACACGATGAAGCGCACAAATCTGAAGGCTGTAAATTCAAGTAAATACATAGGGATTACAATTACATATAACTTAAATTGCAACAATCACATAAATAATGTTGTGGGTAAAGCAAACCAAACACTGTGATTTATTGGCAGAACACTTAGGAGGAGGAACAGATCTACTAAAGAGAATGCTTACACTACACTTGTCTGCCCTCTTTCGGAGTATTACGGTGCTGCGTGGAATCCGCATCAAAGGGGACTAGCGGAGGACATTGAAAAAGTTCAAAGAAGGGCAGCTCCTGTATTATCATGAAATAGGGGAGAGAGTGCCATGGACATGATAGGTGAACTGGGTTGCCAATCATTAAAACGAAAGTGTTCTTCACTGTGGCAGGATCTTGTCGTGAAATTTCAATTGCCAACTTTCTCCTCTGATTACGAAAATATTCTATTGGTGCTGCAACTGTGCGATGAACAATGTGGCTAAATTACAGTTTTAAGATGGGTTATGATAATGAAACAGAAAGAATTATAGCTCATGAATTGTCTCTTGTTCTCTAAGCTCCCATATGCATTTCGCACAAATAATGTCCAGTACACAAAACAATAAAGGAAGATGTGAAGCAATTGTTACATGCTAAGCAGAATGCCTCCCCGGAATTCAGTAAATCTGGCTTTGCTATCATCTATTGGGGCCAGCACAAACATTCGTCATATAAACGTTCTGTTTGTAGTCAATAAATTTGAATTGTATGTATATAAAGTGCTGTGAGTTGCTGACTAAAAGACCAACACACTCACACGAAATGTTTCTGTGAATAAAAAGGTTTATTTTTTACTTTCACGTGAAAAAGTATTGTACCAACAAAATCAGATTTAGACACCAAGGGCTTAAACTTTGCAATAGTGTTCATGAACGCACAATTAATTTTTTAAATAGATCGCAAAAGGAAGGGCGATATTAAGAAACTAGTGATGCGACCGAAACACAAGTCCCCGCTATCGCACTTATCAATAAATCACAAATCTAGTTGACTGAGTGGATCCAACACCATGAAATAAAATCAAAGTCCACAAGTGTGGTTCAACACAAAACTAGTTCAACTTCCTCTCACCATAGAAATATTCTAAGTTCACCTAACGAATCTTGGCAAAAGTTCAAATAACTGTCTGAGTATATCCACAGAAACAGTCAAATCCACAAAAGCAGGAAAATGCAAGAAATGTTCCAAGCAACCTCTAAAACATCTTAAGTCTTGAAGTAAACTCGGCAAATTTCTACAAGTTAAGTGTACTGGCAACGTGTATAGCTGAAAAATTCAAAATCGCATGAAACTTGGTGGAAAATTAAAAGTCAAAAACTCAATACTCAGAAAAATTACACCATACGCGCACTGCAACTTCTGAGCTGCAATCTGACACTAATCTTATCTCAACAAGACTTGAGATCACACAATCCCAGTCCAACATGGCTGCCGCCTGTTTAAGCCCTTGGTGTCCTACTGTGTGAGTCAAGCAAGACGCTTAATGTAATTTAAATACAAAAATCACCATTTCAACATTTTATACACATATAATATATGAATTTATATGTAAATTTTCATAATGTTCATTACTAATCTCCATTAGTGTACTGCCGCTACTTTTATTTACTTAATTTTTATTTAGTGAAAAAATAAATTTAAAAAGCTGGGCATCATAATCATAATTCTGTTATGTTGAGGAGATAGAGCTCGACAAGACAATCCTACAAATACCTGTACATTATTTGTTGCAATCGCATGTAACTGAAATACAATTTTCAAAATTTTGTACATTATCATAATTATTCAAATGTCTCTAACGTAAAAAGTGTTTATGGTAAAGGTGGTGCATCTCAACAGTCACCATTGGCAAAATTTTCCCTTTAAAGTGAACCTGCTGGCTCTCCTGTACTTTCATTGGTTCTGTCTTTATTAATCTTTGTAGTTTTATTCTACATGGCAGTGGATGTGCACTGGATCTGCGAGTTGCCTCCATTACCAAGTTTTAACAGCCAGAATTTCCCCAAGCTGCCAACAGCTATGTAATCACATTCTGCTAGCCCACGTCCTCACTCTGACCTGGGACTGTCAAGCACTCGGCAGTTCACTGTAGGTTACCCTGTCCTTCACAGATGGTACATACCTTGTTATAGCTCGACTGGTCATCGCCAAATGGGTGGTACGCTCACAGTGCCCACATACGTAGGGAGGAATGATCATCATAATAAAATATGAGAAATCGCAAGCCATTCGAGAGTGGAACGCTAGGGATATAGCTTGAAGATGGTTTGAAGAATCCTCTGCCAGGCACTTGATTGTGAATTGCAGAGTAATATAATGTAGATGTAGACATGTAGATGTAGATAAATGACATGCTGTGATGTGTTGATGCATCCCAGGTGGGCTGTCAGTTTGCTGTAGGACAGCAGGAGCCTGTGTCATTGGAAAACTTATCATTGTAATAGTAAACAGTGCGTGGCAATTACCTTACCAGCTATAGTCATGGAAGGAAGTAACACTGCCAAGCTAAAAATAAGACATTACCCACTGACATGCATTTTCCTCCTCTAGCAAATAGATTAGTCAGTATATAGAACTAGTGCAATACTACTATCGGTTCAATACACTGTGTAGAAGCATTTTATTTCCTGACAGGAAGGCAATCCACAGCTTATATACACTCCTGGAAATTGAAATAAGAACACCGTGAATTCATTGTCCCAGGAAGGGGAAACTTTATTGACACATTCCTGGGGTCAGATACATCACATGATCACACTGACAGAACCACAGGCACATAGACACAGGCAACAGAGCATGCACAATGTCGGCACTAGTACAGTGTATATCCACCTTTCGCAGCAATGCAGGCTGCTATTCTCCCATGGAGACGATCATAGAGATGCTGGATGTAGTCCTGTGGAACGGCTTGCCATGCCATTTCCACCTGGCGCCTCAGTTGGACCAGCGTTCGTGCTGGACGTGCAGACCGCGTGAGACGACACTTCATCCAGTCCCAAACATGCTCAATGGGGGACAGATCCGGAGATCTTGCTGGCCAGGGTAGTTGACTTACACCTTCTAGAGCACGTTGGGTGGCA
This sequence comes from Schistocerca piceifrons, assembly GCF_021461385.2. Taxonomy (NCBI): domain Eukaryota; kingdom Metazoa; phylum Arthropoda; class Insecta; order Orthoptera; family Acrididae; genus Schistocerca; species Schistocerca piceifrons. Next base: position 192,812,325 of record NC_060140.1, read on the forward strand.
CGGGATACATGCGGACGTGCATTGTCCTGTTGGAACAGCAAGTTCCCTTGCCGGTCTAGGAATGGTAGAACGATGGGTTCGATGACGGTTTGGATGTACCGTGCACTATTCAGTGTCCCCTCGACGATCACCAGTGGTGTACGGCCAGTGTAGGAGATCGCTCCCCACACCATGATGCCGGGTGTTGGCCCTGTGTGCCTCGGTCGTATGCAGTCCTGATTGTGGCGCTCACCTGCACGGCGCCAAACACGCATACGACCATCACTGGCACCAAGGCAGAAGCGACTCTCATCGCTGAAGACGACACGTCTCCATTCGTCCCTCCATTCACGCCTGTCGCGACACCACTGGAGGCGGGCTGCACGATGTTGGGGCGTGAGCGGAAGACGGCCTAACGGTGTGCGGGACCGTAGCCCAGCTTGATGGAGACGGTTGCGAATGGTCCTCGCCGATACCCCAGGAGCAACAGTGTCCCTAATTTGCTGGGAAGTGGCGGTGCGGTCCCCTACGGCACTGCGTAGGATCCTACGGTCTTGGCGTGCATCCGTGCGTCGCTGCGGTCCGGTCCCAGGTCGACGGGCACGTGCACCTTCAGCCGACCACTGGCGACAACATCGATGTACTGTGGAGACCTCACGCCCCACGTGTTGATCAATTCGGCGGTACGTCCACCCGGCCTCCCGCATGCCCACTATACGCCCTCGCTCAAAGTCCGTCAACTGCACATACGGTTCACGTCCACGCTGTCGCGGCATGCTACCAGTGTTAAAGACTGCGATGGAGCTCCGTATGCCACGGCAAACTGGCTGACACTGACGGCGGCGGTGCACAAATGCTGCGCAGCTAGCGCCATTCGACGGCCAACACCGCGGTTCCTGGTGTGTCCGCTGTGCCGTGCGTGTGATCATTGCTTGTACAGCCCTCTCGCAGTGTCCGGAGCAAGTATGGTGGGTCTGACACACCGGTATCAATGTGTTCTTTTTTCCATTTCCAGGAGTGTATTTAAGAAAATAATGAGGCACATGTAACACACATATAAAAAATTTATTAAATCCCAGGCGTTCCCTTATTGTGCTCTTAGAGAAGTTCAGTAACCATACTTCTCTGGGAAAAGTGCTGTATGACAATATGCTTTTAGGTTTATCCAGCTAATCCTTATTTCATTTAGTAGTACATTATGTAAAGACAATTTTAGTTTTACTTAATTAAAAGGACACCCACCTGCCCCCTCCCTTCACACACAAACACACACACACACACACACACACACACACACTTATTCTTCTTCATTTCGGTCAACTATTGACCATGTCAATTCAGCTGTCTCTCTTTTTGTGAGCTTTAGTTACTGCACAGTGCTCCTTCAGTCAATTCCAGTGTTCTTTTCTCTCTTGGGTACACATTTTCTCTGTATTCAGCTTCGCTTTTTTCTGGAAACCTATGTGTATTCATAATTATTCCTTAATGCTCCTACATTTCCATAGGACTAATTTCCAGTTTTTGTAAATCTTTTTGACTTCTGTGAGCCATGACGCTTTGGTTTTCTTATCTTGAAAGTATGCTAGTATCCTTTTAGTTGTCCTTCCTGGGCTCATTCGTGTCACATAGCTGTTAAAAGCAGTCTTTCTTTTCTGAATTGTATCACTTACCTTCTCCACGTGTTCATGATTGTGATGCCTTCTTCTGCACTATCTCGTAACTTTGATGGAACCCAAAATCTTCCTTTTTTGCCTTAAGTTTCTCCAGTGGATATTTCTTGTTCACTGTAAAAGTCTCTATCACTTATAGGGCTTTTGGTGTAATAACATTGCAGTATTGTCTAATTTTGTTGTATAAGATTATATATCTCTTATTAGGGATGCCTTTAGTTAGTTGATAGGCCGTTTTCATTTTTTTAATGCATGATACGAAGGCTTCTTTCTCTGATAGGTTAGGCTCTATCCATTCATATCGGTATTTAAAATTTTGTGCATGCTTAATTTTTCCTTTTCTGAGCTCCAGTTCTTGTGGTGCTGATTTTATGTTTATCATGAAGTACATCTCCTCAAAGGAGATTTGAAGCCCACTCTGCTGTACTGCCAATGTTTTTATTTCATTAAGCTGTTTTGCTGCCATATCTGTGGAGCCTGAGAAGATCACTAGCTCGTATGCAAAGGCTAGACAGTCGATTGTAAGATCCATGTATTGCATTTAGACAAAAATAGGAAAACACTGTAAGAAATTCACACTTGAACATAAATGCAGACGATAGTAAAGCTTTCAGATTGTGCTGTTGTATTTGAACATGAACGGCAACTGTGCAGTGCCCTCAATACATTACAAGTGTCAGTTGTGGTCAAAAAGTGTTCTGTGCAGTTGCAAGTGCATTATGTCAGAGCTAAGTGAATTCAAACATGGGCAAAATGTTGGTGCTTCTATGGTGGGTGCTTCCATAACCAAGGGAGCTGAAGTGTCCAATGTTTCAAAAGGCACCATGTCCAAGATTTATATGGTGCACATGGAGAGCAGAAAACCATCATCCTCTAAGTTCCAATAGGACAAAAGTGTATGTTGAATGATCATGATGGATGGTCATTGAAGAGGATTGTGACAGAAAGTAAGAGGATGTAAACTACAAAAGTCATTTCAGAACTGAATGTTGCACGCGCAAACCTGGTCAATACCAAAACAACATGGAGCTCTATAAGAAGAGAATTGCGGGCAAACTCAATTCCAAAACCACTCATCAGTGATGCAAATTCCCATATCAGGAAAACATGGTGCCAAAAAAACCTGGACTGGCAAGTTTACATCCCAAGAGTGAAACACAACATAGAGTTGGTGATGATTTGGGCAACCATATCATGGGCCCCATTGTTACTCTGCAAGGTCATATTACTGTCAAAAGTTCTGTGACTATTTTGGCTGATAAAGTCCATCACATGGTATATTGTTTGGTGGTGCTCTGTTCCAAAATGACAGGGCACTTGTTCACACAGCTTGCATCTTCTAGGGCTGGTTTTATGGCCACAAGGATGAATTGTTGCATCTTCCCGGGACACCAGTCAGTCCTCTGTCATCTGCTTTTGAGAGAATTGTGCATGATTGCTATCCACCTCCAATACTGTTATCTGAACTTCCCACTATTTTGCAGTAGAAATTATATAAGATTCCCTTGAAAATCATACAGGACCCGTATTTGCCAATTCTGAGATGACTAGAAGCTGTCGTGAATTCCAACAGGTTTTCTGTACCATATTAGATTTGGTAATGTGTTGTGCTTGTGGTGTTTCCATATTTTTGTCCAACCCCTGTACTTGCTACCTACTAGCCATTACCTCATTTTCTGTCTCTGAATTGTTCATTCCTTTATGCCATTCTCAGATGACCTTTTCTAAAACACACTGGAAGAGCAGTGGTGATTGTTTGTCTCCTCGTCTCATTCTTGTCCTGATTTCAAAGACACTAGACACATTTCCTCTGAACTTTACTTTGGATATGGTATTGGTTAGGGTATGTTGAATTATCACTTTTGTCTTGTTATCTAAGCTAAATGCTTCAAGGCTTTGAAATAGTGTGGTACTATCAACTGAATCGTATTTCTTCCTGAAATTGATAAAGTCTATCACAACTTCCCTCGTCCTGAGTTTCAGATATTAAAAGATAGACATCAGATTCATAATTTGCCTGTATTCCCCCAGCTGTGCATTGATTTGTTGTTCTGTCCAATCCTGTAGAGCTAAGAGGGGTGCTTCAGTAGTTGTTTGTATCTGTCCTGTTCCCTTATGTAGTAGAGAAATTACAACAGAGGCATTTCCATGTGGCAATTTTTTTGCTTTATGAAATCTCTTGAATAATTGCAACAAGTTTATGGATTGCCTTATCCCCCCACATGATTCCATAGTTCAGCTGTCATCTGATCTTCACCCATTGTCTTGGCCTTTAGTGTTTGGGTGATCTTGGTTTCTTCCTTCATCGGTGAAGACAAATCTGGATGGATGTTTATATTGTTTTCAGAAATGAATGCAGTCTCTGGAGCCTCACAGTTGAGGAAACATTCAAAATGGACTTGTTAAAATCTGGCAGTTATCTTCGTCACTGTGGGTTAATTTCCCTTTGGAATCTTTCAACTGCAAACCTGGGTGGCTGTGTTTGTCCAAATTGCACTTGAAGATCTTGTAGAAGATATTATTATTATTAGTATTAGTATTGATGTCTGCAGCAGTTTATTGATAGATAATTGCAATTTAGATTCACTTACTAACTGCAACGAAGCTCCTGTTTTAAACTTTTTTATTAACTGGAGGAAAATGTAAAAGGTGGGAAATTCCTTTTTAGGTACATGCTTTATAAAACACCAGTAAGCCATTTTATTAATTGCACTGGCATTTAGTTGGGCATCAGTAGTCTTACTTAAATTTGACATATGAACACATTTGTAGATTTTTCTCCAAAGATCCAAAATTGTCCTCTGTTTTAATATCTAATGGTGAAGTTTTTTTATGATTTAGATTTCATAAGTACAGTGGAAAGTTTTTCTGTCCACATCCGCAGCAGAAATAAGTTTCTTCATCTTCACCGCAGCATTTAAATCAGCAATGCAAGATGCTCCACTATTATCGTCACTATCACTATGGTCACTTCCCTTTTCCTTGCATATGAGAATAGATCAAATCTTCAACCGTCATAATTTCAGTAGTCAAAATATGCTCGTCATTATAGAGGAAATATTGCACTGGCTGTTCCAACCGCAGCTTTTCCCTTTATGAAGTGATGATACTTTAATAACAGACTATCTTTGCTACACACATTTGGTAGGCTGAATACATTTCCTCAACTTGTTTTGAAAAACCTAGCCTTCTTTAACAGGGTGACTAGCTCATCTGTGTTTTTGGTAAGTGATCAGTCAGCCCCATATTCTTGTGAATCTATTTTAGTTTTCCTCTTGTGTTATTTAGATTTACTTAAGTTTTAGGACATCTGGGTGATTTTAACGCTATCTTCATGATATGAGCTGGTGTGATTGTGAAGGTGATCATTGGTGATATTGGATGTGATTTTTCTTGGATTGCTTTTTACCTGTTTGTCCACATTTTTTTTCCATTTTAACCACATTTGTTTCTAGTAATTTTGTATGGGTGCTGATGACCTCATCATTGAGCACCCCAACCCACAAACAAGTATACATATACTATGAATCTTCTATAGTGTGTTTTAAAAAGGATGGGTAATGTCCAAATTAAAGGGTTGCAACTTGCTGAATCAGTTTAGTGGCAAGAACTCTTAACTTCCCATTTCATAAGTTCACACATTTTGGGTGTGCCGGACAGCAATCAACAAATTATAGAATTTTTCTGTTGCATGCTCCCATTTTTGCCCCTAGGCTGTGCTTGTATTTTTCAAAGAGTTCTGGCATCATCCATTGTCTATGATTGACACTGTAGTTTATAGGCAATTTCTACATTTTTAAAATAATGTGGTTTCTTTGATTCGCCAGTCAACTTTTCAGAGCCATCACCATTGGTGCTAAAGCTTCAATAACATAAGAGACCGTGGTTTCTCATGCAGCTACTATTCTGTTGTTATGATAATTCAAATTCAGTATTTTAAATGTACTGCTCATAACTAAGTTTGCAAATGATCTAGGTGTCTTGCTGCTAACATTTAGGGAACACTATTAAATTCTGCCTTGCATTACTCACAGAGACTCAAATAATTTCTTATACTGTGATAGTCTTCCAGATATGAATGAACGAATCACTGAATTATTGCAGATAACTACAGAAAGACATTAATTTGAATATTATAAATTGAACCAGTTTTTCTGTGTTCTTCAATTATTTTCAATCAGTTAACAGTTCAGTTTCTGTAATATTCATTTCATGATTGATTTTGTTTGTGTATTAGCGCAGTGAGTATGATACAAAGATGTAGACACCTTTGATCATCATGTCTTGGCTGACACTAATGTTATTTATGTTACTCTTGTGATTTATTTATATTTTAAGGGCTTGACAAGACTCACGTTCCAACCGTACACCTACAAGCAATTAGAAGAAATTGTTAAGGCACGGCTTTTTGGTGTGGATGCATTTGATGCAGATGCTGTTCAGTTTGTTGCCAGGTAAGCCATTTACATGTTGCAAAGCAGTAGCTTGTGTTTTTTTTTTTTTTTTTTTTCAAAAATACAGAGGGGTATTTGATGTGAAAATGATTATTTGGGAAGTTCAACAGCAATATGGAAATGACAGATTGCTACTCATCATATAAAGGAGTTGTTGAATCACAGGCAGGCACAATGAAAAAGACTGCTTAAGTGTTTTCTACTGCAGGAGGAGGATTTTGTCTGAAAGCTTTAGTATTTTAGCAGTATTTTTCATTGTACTTGCTGTGACTTGACGCCTTCTCTAGAGGCTGTATAGCAATTTATTATTTCTGTATTGTTGTTATTCCAACCTGGATTGTATTATGATTTGGAAAGTTCAGTGTGGAGAAAGTGTATTAGCTTTTATTTAGTGCACAAAGCTTGTGTGGAGACCTTAGATATCAGGTGCAAAGAGGAATTTTAAAAGAAAAGATTGATTTTCTTTTGAGTTAGAGGTAAGCTGTCATATAATAGAAGGCTGTATCTTCAAATGACAAGAACAATATTGATAACACCACAGCAGAAGTGTAGTAAAGCTTATGATTCCCATACTGACAAAAGTATTAGTGTTAGAAGTAATAATAGTAACAATTTAGAAACAAAAATAGTAGAATTGTGTTGGAAAAGTGAAAATAACATTGGAAATTTGGTATTTTATCGAATATCACGATCCCCCACATAACTGGCTGAGGAACAAGTGCCTTTTCTGAAGGTATTTGTATGTAGCTTTGTACGAAAGTGAAACATGGATGATAAGTAGTTCAGACAAGAAGAAAATAGAAGCTTCTGTGATGTAGTGCTACAGTATAATGGTGAAGATTAGATGGCTGGGTTGAGTAACTAATTATGTGGTACTGAATCAAATTGGAGAAAAATGAAATTTATGCCACAGCTTGACTTAAAGAAGGGATCATTTGTAAGACTACAACCTGAGGTAGTGTGAAGAGGTGCATCAAATCAGCCAATTGGACCAATAACATCTTTTACAACTGAGTATTATTCTGCTGCACCTAGTATCTTTTTGTAATTACTCTTCTTCTATTGTTGAGTTGTCATTTGTCCTGTTTACCATTAACAAAAGTTTCTGAAATTTTCAAAAATTGTCATATTGCTTTCTTTTTCAGTTTAACATGTTGATTGAATCTATTTTAGTAATACAGCATCTTATTCATAATGACTTTATGGTTCAAAGGAAAGTGAATTTATGCAATAGAAAAAAGTCTCGTATGGTTACATGGTGTCAATTCTTATGTTTTGTTTGAGATGAGTGAAAGTACTTCTAGTTGAAGGTGTAAAAATGTTGATTACTAGCAGTGTTTTATGCATGTGTTAAAGTAGGCAGAATCAATATGGCCATCCACTGTACTCTTTCAGGAAAGTGGCTTCAGTATCTGGTGATGCAAGGAGGGCATTAAACATATGTCGAAGAGCAACTGAGATTGCTGAATCTGATATTCTGCTGACAACATGTACAAATAGCCCAAGAAAGAATAGTTCTATGGTAACTATGAAACACATTGACAAAGCACTGCAAGAGATGTTTTCTTCACCCGTTGTTCAAATAATAAAGTAAGTAACAATAAATTTAGTAACTAGTAGACAAATCATACATATTGACACTAACTCATTTAGGATGTAAAGTTCTTGTACAATGTAAATAACTCAGGAGTAAAGGAAACACTGGGACAGTAAAAGAGTCGTTAAGTCATTGACAGGCTTACAAACAAGACCAGAAACTTTGCTAGCTTTCAGACAAATTCTTTTTTGAGCTAGAATATGCATACATACTTTCTTTGGTAATGTCTCAGACAGATATTGGTTTCATCATAAATTCCAGATAAGAATGACTTTATCAGAAGCAAAATAAACATTTCAGCCAAGAATACAGTAATTCTTTTGAAGACAATAAACAAGTTTTTAACTTACCTTTGCTACAGAATACAAGCCAAGATCTGTTACTGAGCATTCCTATTCAGTTTTGATGAATTCCACATGCTCATGCCCCAAAGCCTAACTACGTCAAAATTCCAAACAAAAATAAACATCTCAAGGATTGTTTTGCCACAACACTCAGTTATATTAAGAAAACCAAGAAATGCAATTCATATCCATGTACACATGGCTGTAACTCAAGTCATCGAAGGAGAGTTGCTTCTCACGGATATCTTCAACAGATTGAAGTCACTAATTTTTCTACTTTTGGAAAATAATTGGTAATAGCCTCAATGTGTGTACATAACATTTTTGTATTTTCGGGGGTCTAACGATTATGATTGGTCCAAAACAGTTCTTGCATCATAACCGTTGACCTTCATTTCTTTGAAATTGAAAGTCTGATGACATAAACTCATTTTCAGTAGTTACTTTATAGTAGCCTGTGAGTAGTTTGATGAGGATCAGCGAAGTCGTTGGGTCACTGGGTCAATCCTCCTCTTATTAGTAGAACAAGGAGTAGTAAGGAGCAGTCCTGGTTGCCAATCAGTCAGAGGATACTGATGGAATATACATCAGCAAATGATTCCTTCACTTCATCTGGGGTGACATGACAAACCTTGTTTATTGTTCCTATTAATGATGATTTTCTCTTGTAGCTTCTTAGTTTGTTGAAAAGAGAGAATGTTTTTTATCTACTGTCATTTTCTTCCTTAGTTTAGGAATGGTTCTATAAGGTACAGGGTAACGTACTCTCTTCATGGCTTATTTTTCAGATGTGTGTTCACCTTACCAAGGTATGCCTCCCCAAGATTGCTCACATCTCTTTTGTACTTGTCTGGCCACCACGGGTCCCCAGTCCTTGCAGTGGTACTTTCCTGTACATGCTGTAAATCTGTGTTTCTACTATTCTTTTTTTGTCTCTACCTTTCCATTGTGTGGTCATTTTGGTGCTGATTGTGTCTGGATCTTGTTTGCGTTGTGGACACTCATATTTTACGTTCCGGCCTTCTACACCTATTCATTATTAAATTATGTGGTCCCCTTGTTGGATGTGATCTGATACTTCTTTTCTAAATTTCACGGAAGTGCGGACTGTGCAAGGAAAATTTGACAACATGGAGTATTGGCACTTTTGTTCCTTTCTTTCTCTGCACACTTCTTTTTTGCAACAGTACTAGGCCCAAAACGCAACACAGTAGCCATTCTGTTGTGGGGACTCGTCAAGTACTTGCACGGTGGTAGTCCCATGACCATGCAGGAATCACACTGTTGGTGCCTGAACTAGTCAAGGAGCATGTGACTGCTCCAGGCAGCGGTTTACTGGCCAGGTAACAGTTCTTGTGGCACTTGTGGGGAGAGGCCCCTTTCAGAGTGGGGGACACCATGGCGGAAGATTCACACATGAAGCGAATTAAACTTTCTTCCAGTGGTGGCTGTTCCCAAAATGTTCACTTCCGTGGCTATGCCATGAGTGGAACATAGGACTCAGAGACAAGGCGAGGAATACTCCACCCAATACTTGGGTTGTTCTAGGACATTGAGCATCTCGAGGACAGGTTTGGGGAAGTGGCAGCGATTTCAAAAATGAAAAGTTGCTCCATTCTGCTTAAAATAGCCTCCCCTAGTGAGTCACAGACACTGCTTGCCTCTGACATGCTGAGTGATACTCCTGTCACTGTAACCCCCATAAAAGTCCTAATATGGTACAGGATATCATTTTCCTTTGAGATCCCCTTTTACAGGCTGAAGACTAGTTGCACACTAATTTGGGGCAACGATATGTGCATTATGTCGGCTGTTTCCAGCGGGGACCAGAAGACAACAGAGTGAATACTAGAGCCTTCATCTTGGCCTTTGAATGTGACTTATTGCCTGAGAAGGCCGAGGTGACAGTGTACTGCTGTGATGTCAAGCTGTATATTCGTCATCCCCTGCAGTGCTACAACAACGCGTGATTTGGGCAAATGTTTTCGCGTTGCAACACCAGTCTAGCCTTTGGATTGTGGCAGTCAGTTGCAAACGAATGCTCCTTGTGCCCCTCCTCCCACCTGTCGGCTGTGGGGAGCACCATTCCCTCTGTTCACCAGACTGCATCATTTTCAAATTTGAAAAGAAAATCCAGGAATATGAGACCCTTGACTGCCTCACATATCAAGAGGCCAAGAAAAAATACAATCATCTACACCCTACTTGTATGGCAATGAAGTACGATACTGCTACAATGACTTCGTCCACCATAGTGGCTGTGCCATCATCTTCTGTGTCTTTTATGTGGGGCCCTCGGAGCCGTCCAACTACACCCACTCCTCTGGTGGTTGGAGGTGCACCTGTTACTACTTTCCCCAAACCCTCTTTGAGAGTGTCAGTCATATAGCCATGTTGGTACCTCGAATCTCCGGGTCTTTTGTGTTTGTCCCAGGGCAGTTTTTGCCAACAACTGCTGGTCAACCATGCAATATACATTCACTGCTCATCTGAGCATCCAGACTACTGTTTCCTTTCGTGCAATACACATTCACTGCTCATCTGAGCATCTGAACTACTGTTTCTTTTTCCTGGTAGGGAGATCTACCTCCCACAACAGAGACTAAGGTGTGGAGCCATAATCACAGTACGTATACAGAGTCCTTGCTCTGAACTCCATCTTTCCCCATTTTCGCCTCTTGTCATGGAGACATTACAGGTGCCTCCATAGTGTGTGCCCCAACCTCAGATCTGCCTCGACAGCTTCTTCGGACCAAAAGACTCAACAGACCTTATGGTTTTTCATCGTCTATTCTTGTATGACATTGATGCATTTCCAGTTTCAGACGTGGTGTACATTAACAGCTCTATGGTCAATGACGAACCAGTTGTATCTACACACATGCTGGATGCAATGAACTGTGCTCCCTGCTGAACAGATGCAGTGTGTTCACTGCAGAATCGGTGGCCATTGCTCAAACCCTCAATCACCTTCATTCTTGTACTAGTGAGTCGTTCTTAATCAGCAGTGACTCCTTGAGTAGTCGTCAGGCTGTAGATTGGTGCTACCCTCGACACCCATCGGTTGTGACTATCCAGAATCTCATGTATGATCTCCAACATGCTGGACAGTTGGCCATCTTTGTCTGGACCCCTGCACGCATTGAGATCTCAGGGAATGAACATACTGATTGGTTAACCAAGTTGGCTAGCAGGATGCCCACTTCGGAGATGGGGTACCAGAACTGGACCTTTGGTTGACTGTGCCGACAGTTGTTGGAGACTTGGAATGTGGATTAGTGTGCCCTGGTTTCTCTGAATAAACTGCAAACTATAAAGGAGACCAAGACCGTATAGCAACGTGGTAGTCTTCCCTTCATGCTTCACACAAGCAATCTACTGTCCTTTGTATGGCAGAATTGGTGTTGGTCACACTTGGCTGACCTGTGCCCACATCCTCTTGACTTGAGGATGCAGCCAACTGCCATGTGTAGCCCGTCTCATAGTGGCCCACATTCTACTGGACTGCCCTAATTTGGCCACCATATGGTGAAACCTTAAACTTGCAGACCAAGCGAGGTGGCGCAGTGGTTAGCACACTGGACTCGCATTCGGGAGGACGACGGTTCAATCCCGTCTCCGGCCATCCTGATTTAGGTTTTCCGTGATTTCCCTAAATCGTTTCAGGCAAATGCCGGGATGGTTCCTTTGAAAGGGCACGACCGATTTCCTTCCCAATCCTTCCATAACCCGAGCTTGCGCTCCGTCTCTAATGACCTCGTTGTCGACGGGACGTTAAACATTAACAACCACCACCACCACCACCACCTTAAACTTGCTGACAACCTTTTATATTTTACCCATGAAATCGGTTTTCACTTCTTTCTGTGACCTAGGACACAGTAGCCTCGTTGGTTGATTGAGGGACTGGAGGGATGGGTGCCCCATCGCCTGCTCTGAACCGATGGCCCCATTGCCATCCTTGCTTGGTGGTGCAGCCTGGCTCCTGCCCTTCCCAAATTTTTAATTCTTCTTATTCTTTTACATCTGCCGTTGGCTGACAGACTCGTCATCATTGTTCTCTTTCCTCAGATTTTATCTTGTCCTTGTAGCTAGTTTTTCCGAGGTAACGGAGTGTGTAGAAGCACTGATCAGATGCAGAGGGTCTCTCTCCTCTTGCATAGTGTGTAGTGGGGACCTGCAGCTGCTTTCTGGGTGAGGCAACTCTTCCATGCTCATCATTTTACCCCTCTTTCACTCTTACTTGCTTCTACCTCTTGGCTTTTTTGAGTCTGTTACAATCGAGTCCATTGGTATTTGTCTTTTGTGCACTTCCTCTCTGCGTACTCTTCCCAGCTTGACTTACAAAGGATTAAGGGACCGATGACCTAGTAGTTTGGTTTCTTCAACCCCATCCATCCATCCATCCATCCATCCATCCTTCCTTCCATATTTAATCAGGTATGGATACATGTTGCACACATACTCTATCTCTACACCAGCACCAACACAGAATTTGAAGTATATTTGGCTGATAACCTGCATGTAAATTTGCTGAACATGTACCATTTTTTCCATAAGAGTAACAGTCATGAATGGTTACGCTACCTTCAAGGTAATAACTAAGAAAGCAATTTCCAACAAACGTCTTCCAAACTTCACACACACAAGTGAACTTATTTGCAGCTAGCTGTTCATTTAGATTTGTTTTTCACCCAAACAGAAGAATCGTAAAAGTTCCTGAAATCATTTTTTATGAATTTAGGCTTCTAAGTCCATGACCAAAGAGAGATAATCCATTTAAGTGCCTTTTGTAGGAATGACCCTGTTGGCATATATGATGACAACCTTTTTTTTCGAATCACGTCACACTACAAAGGCCAATCTCTATTCTTTAGTTCTATTTGAGCATTTGACTCTTTGCCTTTTTCATAAGTTGTGCTATCAACTCATCCAAAAGGACTAAGAACAAAGTCATTAACATTTTTGGCAGGATCCTCTTCACTCTTTTGGATTGTTCACAGACGACTTGGTCTATTCCAAATGACAACAATCAAGAGTTGGAAGTTAGGCATGCTGTTTCATTTGTAACTAGCAGTTATGCTCAAATGCTCGACTGAACCTGTTTGCACGCGTGGTGTGTGTCCAGAATTGCATCTGTAAATACATCATTCTGTAACAAGATTTGTTCATTCACACATTCTTTGTCATCACTAGTCTCTGGCACCAGATCACTGTCATTATGTGAACACTCTATTTCTGATTAAACTCTGAATTCACAAACACAAGAATTGTGACTACCCTGGTGCGTAGTATGTCATACCTTGCTTCTGAGCTAACGCCCATGTCCAACACGAGATATGAAAATAGTTCAATAGTCACCACCAAAAACTTCTCCAAGTCCAAAAGTGTTGTGCTGAGTAGGACCTGTCCCCAGAAGTGTGACGTTAAAGGCAGACAGGATGGCAGCAGCGGTGGGGAGGTTGGAGATGAACATCAATCTTCAGCAGTGTTCGACTTCTTGTTGTGGTCCAAAGGTCGGCTGATGGTAGTGCAGACTCGTGGGAATTTAAATGCTGCGGCTTGCAGACAGTCAGCTGTTGACACTTTCAGAGGCCATGCCACAGTACATACCATGGTAAACCATGTGGAGTATTGGCTTAGTGGGGATTGGGCTAATGGAATTTCTCCTCAGATCACTGACAAAGGTCATTCATAGTAGTGCAGAACAGTGATTTAGCACTGAACACATTGCGACCATATTCATCAGGAGTCCATGCTTTCTTGTCATGGCATCACCCCAAATACAGTCTTTTTTCTTGTGGTGTTAGCAGCAGTCTGTGCATGTGACAGTAATTCCCTAGTCCAGTTGCTGCAGTGATGCAGAATGACAAAGAATGTTGCAGGGAGTCTATTGTTCATGGATGGCGTTGCAGGGAGTCTATTGATCTGGGATGGCAGGGGCCACATGTTAAGGAGTTGCAATACTCTTTGTGCAGATGTTTTGTATGTTGCAGAAACCACAGTAATTAGAGCGCCAATGAAGGTGTATGACAACGAGAAACAAGAACTCAATATTCTAAGAAAATTCCCTGATGCTGTTCTCCCAAATGGAATTTCTGTGACAACATACAAAAGAATTCTGTGAAAACACAGACAATATCACAGTAATTTAGGAAAAGACACCTACAGGTCTCTGAACATCTGTGTGGGATGGATGAAAACAGACTAAGAACATTTTGAACATCATTAATGCAAGTAAATTAGAGACCAGTTGGATGAAAGAAACACGCAAAGACATGGAATGACAGACAATCTCAAAAGAAGAAATTAAGAACAGAAAACAATTCAAAAATAAAGTGAGAAACAAGAAAAGTGAACAAGTGTCAAGAAAAGACACAGCAGGGAAAAAATGGTCAGAAGAAAGGAAGAAAAAGTGCAGTGAATAAATGAAGACTTTTGACAAGGAAATAAAAAAGGAAAAGGAAGTGAAGGTGTGAGTGGCTCAAGTTCACCTAAAGGATAATAATAGAAAATAATACATATAACAGGGTTGGCACAAGTTTTGGAAATCAGGGAATTTCAAACACGTCAGGGAAATTTGAAAAAAAAAGAAAAGAAAAAACAGAACACTGGAAAAATTTAGTTTTTGTTTCAGCAAATGAAATGGTTTGTTTACTGAGATGTCATGCATCATCACTGGCTCCATGCCCAAGGCAAGATTCAAACCTGCGACCATAGTGGTCCGCGGTTCCAGACCTACTCCCTCATTCTTATTGCTTCTTCCCTTTCTGCCACTTCTCTCAGCTTTCAGTCAGTCCTGCCACTACTTCTTGCTGTTAGCCTAGCAGCTGCCGACAAGAGGCAGGGAGGCGTGAGGAGAGGTTTGTTTGGATCTGATTCTGAGACTTTTGAGGCAGCAGCCAGAGACAGCGATCATGTGGACATGTACTGTGTCTGAGTGATTGTGTGAATGTGTGTGTGCTCTTGTGTTCTGACAAGGGCTATGGCCAAAACTTTAGTTGTGAGAGTGTGATTGCCTTTTCTATGTGCCTGTGTGCAGCTCAGTGATCATCTGCATGGTGACTTGCTAATTATTCTCATTAGTATTCACTTTCAGAGTATTCACGCTTGTTATCTGGTGTATGGATTGATCACTGCGTTCTCATTTCGTTGATATGGTGTCTGTGGCATGTAGATAGCTGGCCACACCAGTGGACTTCCATGACGGGCCAAAAACCACATGTCATTTCTGTGGGTATCTCAAACAGATTGGACCTGCCAATGTGAAGCCCATCATTTCCCACTAAAGTGCAGGCCCTGCCTGTGATTTAGTCTCACTGATCTGCCTGCAGGTCAGGTCTGTTTGTTTGTGGTGTAATGCAGTAGATTTTTGTGGACGGTCTCACCACAACAACATTGTACAGCGCAGCATTTTATAGACATTTTATTTATTCTATTACATTTTGGCACTTTGAAAGTAGTTTATATATTAGAAAATACGGTTGATAAGAGGAAGAAAATAGTGGCAGTCGTTGGTAGTTTGTACACTATGTACTCACATATTTCATGAAAGAAAAATCACACAATACCTGTAAAATAATAGACAAAACACAGTGGGCAATAACCGACAATAACAATGATAGTGGAACCAACATTTTATTGGCAGTCACCTATAGGCTGGTTTACACAACTCTTCCCTGCCTTATACACTTCTTTCAAAAGGCCTACTTTTTTCTGAGGTTATTTCTGAAATCAGTGAAGGCATTTTAAATCTGTCTTGTGATTCCAATGAAATACGTGTTTTTGTCACCAAATGTGTTTCGTTTTATTGAAATAAAATAACATCTGTGGTCTTAATGAAACACATTAACATTTGACTTGCTTTATCCTTCTAAGAACAGTTCATTGCAAAAGATGTTGATGTTGCAAGGTTCGCAAGCGAGCTTCTGTAAAGTTTGGAAGGTAGAAGACGAGGTACTGGCAGAAGTAAAGCTGTGAGGATGGGGCGTGAGTCGTGCTTGGGTAGCTCAGATGGTAGAGCACCTGCCCGCAAAGGGCAAAGGTCCCGAGTTCGAGTCTCAGTCTGGCACACAGTTTTAATCTGCCAGGAAGTTTCATATCAGCGCACACTCTGCTGCAGGGTGAAAATCTCATTATGTTGATGTTAGTACTTATGATATTTGCTCACATGTTTAGAAATACAGAAGTCCTTGCATTTTTTGTCAACTTATGTCTTTACTTGCACTTGAGATCTCATAATTTGTCACCCTAGGGGGCCAACAACTCTTTGGTGGGTACGTGTGTGGTGAGCATGGGTCCCTGAGCTATTGCAGCCTTTATTCTTTTCTGGCCTGCTTTCTCCTCCTCCTCCTCCTCCTCCTCCTCCTCCTCCTCCTTCCCTGTCCTCCTTCCTTTCCCTTTGTCTCTCCATTCCTTCTCTTGGTGTTCTTCTTTATGTCGGCCTGGGTGTCCTCATGACTTTGCTTTGTCTTGCGGTTTTGGTTGGTTGCTTTTCCTCCTCCTTTTTGGCTTTCCTTTTTTTGTCCCCCCTCAGGCATTTGACCTCCATCTTCAAATCTGAAATCTGTAGAGCGAGCCAGATGGGTAAAAACTCCCTCCCTAGCATCTTTGGCATGGATATTCTCACTATTTAATCCATTTTCAACCATGTGTATACCCAACTCCCTATTTAAACTAATGAAATACCTTTCCTCAACATCATCATCAATACCATTAACATCATTATCAACTTTATCAACAACATCATTATCATTACACATATTCAGGTCATACACATTCAAATTATTCCCCAAAATATTATTTCCCCTTTCTAAAGTTACCAGATCCCTTTCACCAACATTTTCATTCTCACAGCATGCATTCTCTCTTTCATTCACACACATCTCTGAACTACTACAAATTACATCATCTGACAAAGTGTTGTTCTTTTCTGCCCAAGTGTAAAACTCTGTTAAATCAAATGAATCACAATTACTTTTATCTACTGTATGTTCTTGTGTACTGAAAATTTTATCTTTATCAATATTATTTTCCTCTTGAAATTTTTTCAATAAGTAACAACTAATAACCTCATGTGATAGCTTAGGTTTGGAACTGTCATGTTTGGGTTTATGATAGTCACATCCATTGGTCCTTTCATCATGCTCACCTTCTGCCTCAACCTTGTGGACCTTCAAGGGGACGTCTACTCGTTTTTTATTTCCGGTTCCTGTTTGAACTGCTGATTGTGGCTCTGCCAATGTCTCTGATCAACATTTCTGATCCCATTCCTATGCCAAACATTACCTGATTGTTGGTAGTTTCTATTGTACTGACCTCTATCAAAATTTCTGTGATTTTGATCCCTAAAGTGTTCTCTATTTTGTTGATTATTAACGCGAAAATGTTGTTCTTGTTTTGGATAAAAATTATGGTCCTTCTTTTCAAAATTGTTATATCCCCCTGAATTTTGACTGACGACATGATAATTGTTTTGTTCCCTTTTTTGAAAGTTGTCATTTCCCCAATTTTGACCATTACCTTTCTGAGTAAACCCACTGTGTGTTCGTGTTGTTACCCTATCCAACTTTTCAATATAATTGAGAAACTGCTCTACATTACTATCAGGACAATGAACTAAACTCAACTGCATTGCTGATGGCAATCTTCTCTTTAAGGTATCAATTTTGATCAAGTCATCCAAAGGTTTTGTTAAATGAATAAGTTTTTGAAGTTCACTTTTGCAAGATTGTTTCATGCTCCCACCTGATTCTCTATAGTTTTGCCCATTCAAAAATTCACTTTTGATTCTAGTTTGTTTAAGATCATCCCAAAATTTTTCCAGAAATTTTGATTCAAATTCTGAAAAGGTCATCCCCAAAGTTACAATCTGGTTTGCCCAAGTCAAAGCTTCCCCTTCCAAGAATTTTTTCACAAATTTAATTTTTATTTCATCTGGTGAGTGAGGTAAAAAACAATCCTTACAATACTGCATAAAATCAACGGGATGTAAGGGTCCATCTACCGAAAAGTGCTTCACTGGAATATTAGATACAAGATTGCATGTGTTGACATTGTAATTTTTGCTTTGAAATTCAATGTCAAAACTTTCAATTTTTTCGCCAAGTTCTTTGACAGATTTTTTGTTTTCTAAATCATTGCATTCTACTTTTTCTTCTAGAGTAACCAAACGATTGTCAGTTTTTTGTTCTACATTTTTTGCTAAAACTTTTGTATTCTCATCCAAATTTTTAATTTCCCCTTTTATCTCATTAAAATCAATTAAATTTCTTTCCCTATCTACCAGTAACTCATTTTTTACAGTATTAATTTCACCGCTCAATTTAGCATCAATTTCATTTACTTTTGCTTCCACAGATTCAATTTTTTCGTCAACACTGCCAACTCTGTTCGAAAGCTCACCCACTTGGGTATTGACTGCTTGGACTTGCAACAAAATGTTATCAATTTTTTTCATCCCAGTAAGTCTTATTGTCGTCAACTGATTGTTTAATTTCTTTCGTGAAATTTACAAGAAAACTTTTTAAATCGTATTGATCGGTTCTTTCTGTTTCATTTGACCTGCCCTGATGTTCGAAGTCTATTAAATTACTACTTTCTACTTTAGGCACAATACTCTCGAAAATCTCATAAGTCATTGTGAAGAACAAAAATTTATACACAACAATACAAAACAAGATAAAAATATTGTTTTAACAAAATACAAGGGTTTCGTGACTTATCTGGAACACTCTTCTACTGTTGCAAAACCACGTTTTCCAACCATGTGATTGTTGACCAAAATTCTTGAAGTATTTTCTTCTGTCGAAAATTATATTTTTTGCCAAAACATTTCTTCTCCAAAACTTTTACTTCCTGATGAACACAAACACTGTAACACACATTCTGAAGAAACTGGTATTAACACACAAAAATTTTCTTTCTCGTAGCACTGTTGAAGATCTCATGAACACAATATCCCGGCTACAGTCCCCAGTTGAAATATGGCTTCCCGGCTAAGACACAAGTTGAAAATATGGTCATTATTTTCTATTTACTTAAATTTGCCATATTTCGTGACAGTACCTTTTCCGTTAGACGTTTGCGAGGCGATATTAGTCTTGGCTTCAGTTGTCTAAGTATGATTCCACAATGCATCGTTGTCGGCTGCAGAAAAGACGTGGTTCAACGTGTTTCTCTCATTTTGGTGTTTCAAATACAGTTTCTTCAAATGTAGTTTCTTCTTTTTAGTTAATACAAAAATAATAGTAACATAATTCAAAATTATTTATGACTGCGACCTTCACATTGTTCTTCCGTCAACACACACCAAGAGTTAGCTGCCGACTGACTATAGTCAAAGATGACTCCAACGTCAAAGATATTTTACACAATTCACAAGTTTCCACTTGTAATCAGTCTCTTTGCTATTCTTCGATACATTTTCTAATAGTAATCAATATGCTTTTACTCTCAAAAACAGAAGTAAATTAACATATAATAAGACAAATTATAATAAATTCTGACAAAAATATAAGAAAACATTTACAATTCGGTATCTACAAATACGGTAAAAAAATAACATCTCCCAGATCCATTACAATGTCCAGAAAGACCCTAAGATACTTTCATTGTGGCATTTGAGAGGGATACCCTGCCTGAGAAGGTCAAGGTAATGGTGTACAGATGTGATACGAAACTGTACATTCCACCTCCAATGTGTTGCTTCCATTGCCTCGAATTTGGCCACATGTCCTTGTGATGTGATGCCACTCCCATCTGTGGTGGGCCGCCCTCTTCATGTGGGGAGCCCTTGCACCCCACCCTCTAACTGTGTAAACTGCTCTGGCCTCCATTCTCCCCACTCACCAGTGTACATGAAGGAAAAAAGAATTCAGGAAATAAAGACCGTTGACCATCTCAGCTACTTTGAAGCCCGGAAGAAATTTGATAGACTTCACCCTGTAAGTCTCTCTTCTACCTATGCCTTAGTTACACCTTCCCCTCCTTACCCCTCTCCCTTACCAACATCTTGCCCCCTTCCGTTTCCCTCCAGGAGCTCCTCCTCCTCCTCCTCCTCCTCCTCCTCCTCCTCCTCCTCCTTGGCCAGGGAAAACGTCCTCTTCTCTGGCTTCTGCTAGGAATGAGGCTCCATCTCGGAACACCCCTCCCCGCATTCTCAGGACAGGAAGCTTGCATCCTCGGGCTAGAGGAGAAACCCACGCTCTGAGGGCCCCAAAGCCCCACTCACTCTCTGTCCAATCCTGACATCACTGCCACCTATTCCCTTACTGATAACACCTCCTCCCTCTGTCTGAGGGAAAAGAAGAAACGGCACAAGTCGAAGAACGAGGCTTCTCCAGCTACCCGGAGGCTTTGCCCCTCCACCTCATCCCAAGTCGGACCCAGTTTTTATAGATGTCACTCCATCCGCATTTTTGAAGACCACCGACCAAATGACTTGACCTCCCCTCGGCTTTTTTATGTCTCACCTGGACTCTCACCACATGATAATCCAATGGAATTGCAATGGATATTATTGTCACCTCCCAGAATAACAATGCCTTGTTTCCTCCTACTTTTTGTTCTGGTCTTTTCTTCAAGAAACTCACTTTTGTGATGACCACTCTCTAAAGTTTTGTGTTATTGAGCATTCTGTCGGAACCGTGCCGGCCCCAGGATAGCTTCTGGAGGGGGTCTGGACCCTTCTTCATACCAACCTGGAAGCGATAGCGGTTAGAGTGCAGATGAGTTCGCCAATCACCATTTGCAATGTCTACCTCCCTCCAAGTAGGCCACTTACTTATATTGAACTGTCTGCCTTAATACAGCAACTCTCACCTCTGTATCTCCTCCTTGGGGACTTCAATGCACACCACCCCTGTGGGTAAGTGCCACTTCGTTTAGGTATGGTTCTTCCACATGACCAATTTACTAAAGACTTTGTTTTGTGTCTTCTCAATGACAGTTCCCCTACCCCCTTCAGTGCTCAAATGGCTCTGAGCACTATGGTATTTAACATCTGAGGTCATCAGTCCCCTAGAACTTAGAACTACTTAAACCTAACTAACCTAAAGACATCATACACATCCATGCCCAAGGCAAGATTCAAACCTGCAACCATAGTGGTCCGCGGTTCCAGACTGAAGTGCCTAGAACCGCTTGGCCACACCGGCCGTCTCCTTCAGTGCTGCTCATGGAAGCATTACTGCTCTCAATTTCACAGTCTCCCCCCCCCCCCCCCCCCCCCTGCTCTTGTGGCTTGCCAACATGGTCACTCCGTGATGATCTTTGTGACAGTGACCACTTTCCAGTGATTCTGTCATTTCCCGCGGCTGCCAGGCCCTTACAGGCCACCATGTTGGGCATTCTGCAGGGCCAATTGGCCTTTATATATATGTATGCTATGCACTTCGACACCTCTCTCTCAAACTGCATTGATGCGGTCGTGCACGGTATTTCTGCCATTATTCTTCATGCTGCTGGCACTGCTGTTCCCCTATCCACAGAGGTCCCCCTCATCGTCGGCCAGTACCATGGTGGACCAAGGACGTAGCAGTCGCTGTCCTAGACTGCCGACGGGCACTGCAACAATTTAAATCACACCCTTCACAGACCAACCTCCTCACTTTTAAGTATCTCTGTGCTAAGGCTCGTTACCTTATTAAGTGGAGTAAAAAGGAATGCTGGGAGTGCTGTGTGTCCTCCCTGGGGACATGCAGCTCTTCATTGCATGTTTGGTCCAAGCTCTGTAGCCTTTTGGGCCACCAGTGACAGTCAACTGTCAAGGGGCTTATCTTCCAAGGTGCTCTGTCTGTCTACTGATCCGTTGGTCCTTGAAGAACACCTTGCGACACAGTTTGTGATAGCATCGGCATCCTCTTCCTATCCTGCCACCTTTCTCCGGCAGAAACACAGAGTGGAACAGACCCCCCTTCTGTTTCCACCCTCAGCAAGCTGAATCTTATAATGAACCCTTCTCCGAATGGGAATTCTTGCAGGCTCTTACCTCTTCACAACATGGTCACAGGCCCAGATTCCATCCACAACTAGATGATCCAGCTCTTGGATATTATACAGAGGTAATATCTACTCAGGGTCTTCAACCACATTTGGCTCATGGGTGCCTTCCCCTCACAGTGGCGAGACAGTGTAGTTGTCCCTGTCCTTAAGCTTGGGAAGAACCCAACGTTTGTTGACAGCTACTGCCTAATTAGCCTGATGAATGTACTTTGTAAACTGCTTGAGAGGAGGGTTAGCGCCCGAGTATGCTGGGTACTCGAATCTCGGGGCCTTTTGTCCTCGTATCAGTGTGACTTCCGGGAAGGATGATCTCCAGCTGACCATTTACTCAGATTTGAAACTGCAATCCAGCTGGCTTTTACTAACTGCCAGCACCTTGTCACAATCATCTTGCGTTTTAGTTACCTCCATGACTGGGCCTTTTGCGGCTCCTTTCCAATGTTTATTTGCAACTTTTTATCCCACCGGCTCTTCTGGGTTCCAGTTGGCACTTCACTCAGCATTCCACGGATTCAGGAGAATGGTAACCCACAGGATTGTGTATTAAGTGTTACACTCTTCCTCATAGCCAGCAATGGGATTGTAACCTCTGTTGGCCCTCAGGCTACCGCGGCATTTTATGTCGGCGATTTTTGCATCTGGTGCAGCTCCCACTTGGTAGCGCCTACTGAGTGCCGGCTCCAAGGCACCATCCGATGGACCTCTGCGTGGGCTGTCTCCCATGATTTCCAGTTTTCTCCTTCCAAAATGTGGATTATGCATTTTCGTTGTCATTTCATAGCACACCTTGATTCAGAGCTTTATTTAGATGACCAGCTCCTAGATGTTACAGCACAGTCCCATTTCTGGAGCTTTCTCTTCTTCTTCTTCTTCTTCTTCTTCCTCTCTCTCTCTCTCTCTCTCTCTCTCTCTCTCTCTCTTTTATGAAAAGCTGATGTGGCTGCCTCATATTCGCCGCCTGGAGACTTCATGCACACGGAAGCTTAATGCTCTCCGCCTCCTGGCCCACACATCTTGGGGTGCTGACCATGCTATTCTTCTCCATCTTTACAGTGCTCAGGTCTTGTCCAGACTAGATTATGGAAGTCAGGTTTATGATTCAGTGGCTCCTTCCACTCTGGAAATACTTGATCCTGTTCACCATTGTGGGGTGTGTCTGGCTATTGGTGTCTTTCGCACTAGTCCCATTGACAGTCTCCTCACAGAAGTGGGGATTCCTCCCTCTACAAATATGACATCTGGTGCGCTACTGCTCTCAGTAATAAACTCCGCACAATCAAGAAGACTGCTGCACTTTGGTAACCTTCCTTCCGCTCCTCTCAGAAGGAGTCCACTGCTGCGCTTTGGTGTTCTTCCTTCCACTCCTCTTGGAAGGAGTCCACTGCTTTATGCCATCCACACATTGGTCATGCCAGGCTCATCTATTGTGTCCTGTGTAATGAACCACCACCACAATATGGTTGTGGAACCAGACTGACGATATCCCACATATTGGCAGAAAGTGCCCTTCATGCTAAGTATAGACTTCCTTAATTTTAATATTAGCAGACAATCCACAGATGGTTGAACTGGTCCTCAGTTTCCTCTGTGAAAGTGGTTATTTCCAGATATAAGGTTTTGCTTTACTCCTGGAGCAGAAGCAGGGTGGTTGTGGTTGGGGCCTCTCTTCACATTTTCTGTCTGGGACTCCATGACCAACCCCCCCTTGGAAAGGTCACTCTTTTTTTCCCGTTTTTAGATTTGGTCTAACCTTTTATGCCTTTTACTGTGTGTGTTTTAACTTCCATGTTTTATAGTTTGACTCTCCTGCCTGGATCCCTCCATTTTTAGCTGACCCTCTTTCTTCTGTGAGTAAGTTTGGAATCGTGAGATTGACGATCTCGCCATTTGGCCCCATAAATCCTTTCAATTAATCAATCAATCATTCAAGCTCAAAATTTGCCAGGGAAAAATGCTAAAATGTGTCTGCAAATCAGGGAAATATCAAGGAAATTCACTTGGGGAGCTTATGGCAACCCTGATACAATGAGCAGATTTAGTGACACATTTTCAGTCATTTTCCGTTCAGTCCAGTTATGTTTCCCGGAGACATTATTGCTATTAACCCTGTATGATTTGATAGCAGCTGTTTGAGACTTGACACTGGTCGGATACGCTACTTAATCAACCAGAAATTGCTGCGTGTTATATCGTTTACTTGACATAGGTAATGAATGAACTTTCAAAAGTTATCCAGAAATAAATACAGCTTTAGCAAATATCGAAATTCACAATTAGGATAGAGAGAATAGTTGTCACCAGACAGCTTTAGCAAAGAGTAATAATAGACAAAAACTAGTCTCCAGTTATCTGGATCACAGTTCACTAAAGCGACTTGTCTCAGTGAACTGTACTGACATCTCTAGTAATCAGGTTCCTCACACTGTCTGATGGGCCCGTCACAGTTTGAACATTTGTGGCTGACAGTTGACATATGAAGCAGTACTCACTATTACAACAGTACAGCATAATGGAAATGGTTGTTGTTGTTGTTGTTGTTGTTGTTGTGGTCTTCAGTCCTGAGACTGGTTTGATGCAGCTCTCCATGCTACTCTATCCTGTGCAAGCTTTTTCATCTCCCAGTACCTACTGCAACCTACATCCTTCTGAATCTGCTTAGTGTATTCATCTCTTGGTCTCCTCCTACGAATTTTACCCTCCACGCTGCCCTCCAATACTAAATTGGTGATCCCTTGATGCCTCAGAACATGTCCTACCAACCGATCCCTTCTTCTGGTCAAGTTGTGCAACAAACTTCTCTTCTCCCCAATCCTATTCAATACTTCCTCATTAGTTATGTGACCTACCCATCTAATCTTCAGCATTCTTCTGTAGCACCACATTTCGAAAGCTTCTATTCTCTTCTTGTCCAAACTATTTATCGTCCATGTTTCACTTCCATACATGGCTACACTCCATACGAATACTTTCAGAAATGACTTCCTGACACTTAAATCAATACTGGATGTTAACAAATTTCTCTTCTTCAGAAACGCTTTCCTTGCCATTGCCAGCCTACATTTTATATCCTCTCTACTTCGACCATCATCAGTTATTTTGCTCCCCAAATAGCAAAACTCCTTTACTACTTTAAGTGTCTCATTTCCTAATCTAATTCCCTCAGCATCAACCGACTTAATTAGACTACATTCCATTATCCTTGTTTTGCTTTTGTTGATGTTCATCTTATATCCTCCTTTCAAGACACTGTCCATTCCATTCAACTGCCCTTCCAAGTCCTTTGCTGTCTCTGACAGAATTACAATGTCATCGGCGAACCTCAAACTTTTTATTTCTTCTCCATGAATTTTAATCGAGACAATTTGACATAAACTAAAATGCTTGTTTCTTATGACTTGGACAAGACTGAAAATCTCCTCTGTAGGTATCAACATGGAGTCTGAAAATGCCAATTTTTCGAAACCCAGCTCACTCTATTCATCCACAAAACCTGTAAGGCAGTAGTTACTGAGCTTTTGTGCGGTTGTATTGCCTGTCATTCTTAACGGAGAATTATCTTAAAGTGTAAAAGTAACTTTGGGTGTACCCAAAAGGAGTGGTGTGGAACCCATGCTGTTCACAATATAAACTGACATAGTGGATACATTTGTGCAGCTTTTCACTGTCAGTGTTGTTGCATATAGCAAGGTGCACTGTTAGAAAATTTTAGCGAAATCAGGACGACACGCAAAGGTGTACGCTTGATGCAGGGATTGACAATTGATCCTCAACAGAAACATGCTGTATGTAAATATGCAGAAAGTCATGCTATTGTTTTGATTATGTGATTGCCAGTCAGTTTGTCTTCATTTATCAGGAAAGGGTGTAAATGATAGTGATAAACACTATAATCTGACTTGTGGATTATAGATGTAGAATTCACTGGAAGGGGAAGTACTGATTAGTGAATCATCCTTCCTATTGCTTTCAGCAAGAAAATGTGTTTGTGTGTTGGGAATGCCTGAAGCAGCTTACGGGCTCTATACCCCTCTTCTCACACTTAAAACTGGAGGTGGCTCAGTAGTAGTATAATTATGTTTTATACTGTCCTATTGGTACTGGTGTCATGTGCACGTAGTCTATCACCACCCTCTTGTAGCCCAAAGCTGATATATTAATTTTGAAGTAAATTAATAATTTAGGTGGATGGTCACATTTTCACAGCACTTGCATGGTGAAATAGTGACACAACTACAGAGAGAGGTGGCAAAGATAGAATTTGAATAAACAGTTTTCATAATACTTGTCTTTTATTCTTCTTTGTTGTTGTAAGTTGTAGGCTTGTAGCCCTTCTAAAATGTAACTTTTTATGTTGGTCTAGAGGATGCTTGGCTTCATTCTATTAAATAATATGAACACTGGTGGACTTTCTGGTGTCAAACACACATATTTTCAGTCATAACATTTCACAATACAAATAAACATCAACCACAATGCTAACACAACTTGTACTCTATCTTCGCACCTCAGACTTGTACTATTAACTACTCAAAGATAAAGATTTAACTGCAACAACATGTAGCAAAGAAAACACTATCATAATATATATATATATTATTGATCTATTTGTGCAAAATCATCTTTGGAACATACATTTCATAAATAAAATACAGGTAATTGTTTGTCATTGCTTTTATTTTTGAAAAATCCATAAACATCATCATAATTACATTAAGAGTTTATATACGTTGACATTTATACATGTTTGTATAGCTTTGTGGTAGTGGATTTCTTGGTTTTGAGTCTTCAACTTGGGAATTGGTCATTTCATATGATCCAAGATTGGTTAGTTCATTTATTTCGCCATAACCAGTTTTATTACTGTAGGCACAATGATTGTGGCAACACTGAACATCTGCAAATTATTTGGGTGGAAGAATGAGGGAGGAAGAAGAAGATTCTGGCTGCAGGAAGTTACGGAGTCATGTGGGGCAAGACAGAGGTAGGGAAGTATTGGGCACTGCTGCAACTAAGAGCCATCTTCCTCCAACCTCTGTTAGAAAAGTAGCAGAACTTAGCATCATTTTGTCGTCTTTAAAGTGGGGTTTCCCCTTACCAATTAATCGTCTGTGGGTGAGTGGTTGATTCTCTTCAGTTTTTGTTTGCTAGTTTTGTCTGTGTTATTTGGTGACTATAGAGAATAACTTTTGCCTCTGTCAGTAAGTGGTTTCTATGCCATTGAATATTGTACTGTGTCTGTGGTTTCTTGTAGAACAGATAAACCAATGCAGATTTTCTCTCCTATCATGTTAAAATATGCAAGTGCTGAATTCTCCTGTACAATTCATGAATTGGGTGGATCTATTACATGACAAAATGAGAGATTGATATGGTAATTAGTTTCTATCTTGCTGCAGGTATAGTCACATTTAGTAAAGCTGTTCTCACATGGGATGAGATAGCTAAAGTCAGAAGACAGGAAATCCAGTCTGATGAGATACAGCGTCACATGTACATTTTGTTTATGAAAGTGGACACAAGTAATATTTCTACGTTAGCTGTATTAAAATGCACATTTTCTCCCTTGTCCATACGTTAATCATGTTGTTCTGTTTAGTACATAAATGAAAACTTCAATCAGAGTGTATGCACCCTGGGCTAAATGAGAAATCTGGAACTTTTTTTTCATTCAGGAGAAAACCAGGGAAAAACCAGAAATTTGTTAGAATTCTGGTAATTTTCATTGTTTTAGTTTTCTGTTAAATTTTTGTAATTTTGATTGATAAAAACTCATACTCAAACAAAGAATTTTACTTAAACCTGTTACTGCAAAATAATACTTGAGCAATAAAACATAAATGAGAGAAAAACACCAAAAATGAAATGTAAACTGTAATGAAAATGTGCCATTTACAACAAAACGCATTGCGCAGCAAGCGTCTGCTGACAGCAAAATTTGTCAAAGGCTTTAGGACAAAAACTATGTAATCCTGCATAACAACAAACTGCTTTCAATGAGTGTGACGTCACAGCTGTTTACATTAGTTTCATTTGTACATTTACCAGTGGTGTCATGCATATGTGCAGAGCTGAAGTCTCTTATGAACAGTGCGTTCTCCTGCTTCTAGCTATGTGAACTGAGGTGTTGGCTATTTGAGCAGTAGCAGCAAGCAACCAGATGCTAGCCAGAAACATTTACTGGTGCACCCAAGCTCTCATAGTCATGCATGTACAGAGCAGACTGAGTTGTGATGGGGAAATTCTCTTTTAGAAAAATTTCAGGTCCAGAAGATCAGCAATTTATGGCATTATTTAAAATTTTGCTGGAACATTTGTGTTTGATACACCTTCAAGTGTAATACATGCATGTATAGGATTGCTTAACTTTGCTTGTAACTATACTATATGTATGTTAATTTGAACCATTAATTTATTCCCATATGTATATTTGTGCTGCTAAACAGTGATGTTGCTATTGCGATCTTGATTTAATTGCTTCGGAAACTAATGTGCTCTATTTGATGGAATTCATATTTATACTTTCGTAATAAGAAAATATGCCATGTGTATGTTACTGCACATCAGAGATCTCTTGCAAATGCCCCTCCCCCCTGCCCTCTTAAGTGTCAGGAAGTTCTACACAGGTGTATAAAACCTTTACCATTCAATTGATGGATAGGTTTCACAGCTCTGTGGGAAAGTGCACTGTCTCTTAACATGGAAAATGTGGATTATTATTATTATTATTATTTTTCCCACCCAGGAAAAATGTATTTTTAACCAGGAAATTTGGAAACTTTCTTCTTGTCTGCTTATACACCCTGTTCAATCTCCATGAACGTGTTTTAAGATGATAAGGAAAGTCCCATGTCCAATCAGTAAGGGCGTCAGCATACAAAACTTCACAAAATTGGACAAACTCAAGAGCCAGCACACTTGTATTTATGTAACATTGAGTATTATAGAAAGTATTTCTGTTCATTTAGTAATGAAATTCCACAACATTTAAAAAAATATGAAGATAAAAAAATTAGGACACTGCAAAAGGTGAATCTGCTATACATTGTTTTCATCACTGGGGGCCTTTACTAACTCCGCTGTGCTGAATTTTGAAGTGTATCAAACGTAGTTTTGTTACAGTGTGTTCCACTCCATGTATAATCATTCACCCGGATCAAACATGTGCCAACTTTTACCGTAAAAATATATTGTAGTCACTGTTTTTGAAGTTAATCACTGTAGTGGACTTGTGACTTCTTCGCGTTTTGTAATGGATGGGTCCTGAAAGCTCCAATGTATTCAAGCTAGTAAACTTACGTAATCAGTTTTGTGATAGCTCTTCTGTATTATAATCATGACATTTCTACTGTACAGCCTCATGTATGACTGTGGGTGAACAGGTCGTTCTCAACCGATTTGATATTACAGAATGACAGTTCTTATGTTTAATCCCCAGTCGTTCCAGTGTTGATGTTATCACTGCTGCCTTTGCTCGATGATGTCCAAGGCACTGCCAAGGTGCAACACCCAAGCATAAATAGGCCTGCTCAGCAGGTGGAGATGCACACACGCCATTGTGTGTTGTCGATGTTTTAAGCTGGCGTCTTTTGCACCCAGTCTGCACATACAGCAAACCAAAGCATAAACAGTGAGATGTTCCACACTTAACCCCCACCTAAAAAACATTCCTGGTTTCTGAAAACATATTTAATCAGCCTGAGTGGTTAGAAGTGGAACATGTTGTTCCACAAAATTGACTTGTTTCACCTCAGCTTCTACACCAAATTACCTAATGTTATGATCTTCTGAAGGCTTTAATTGCTAATATGTTATTAATGGATATTTAATTATAATAAATACTAAAAAGTATGATGTTTTTTGATGGATCTTCAAAATGCTGTTTCCTTATAATGGGATACTTTCATAACAGGTAAGTTATGACATGAAAATAACTAAATACAAAAATTCTTCAACCACTAATGTGACATTTCTTGTCATGTTATTACAGCAAATCACACCAATAATAATTTTCAAGAGTGCCCCATTTATGGACTTAAAGCAAAAACGAAAAATACAATGTGGTGTTTTCACATTTCTGCTTGTGATGTAGAGCATATTTTTGCCTTCCATTGATTCAGCCTTTTGTAGCATACCTTATTTTGTGCTTCACACAATATAATGGGTGCTCATTGTGAAATAACAAGAAGTGACATCATGATACTCTTACAGCTCCATGTCACCATTAGCTAACTTCTCATATGTGAAAATGGGTTACCATTGCAATAATTAGTTTTTAAACATCTAATTTATAAGTAAAATAAGCAGACAAAATGTATTAAACTATATTTTTATAGACTGATCTCAGCTTTTATCTTAGGTTGATGTTTCTCTGTCTGAAGTATAAACAATTGAATTTTTTTTCATTGTATGGTACCTCTTTTCCTTTCAGAAATCTTAGTGTGATGGAGCAGTTATTATTAAAATCTGTGGCCGCTGTTGTGCAGGACACAGGCATTGAAAAATGCACCTTCAAGAAAGTGTATACCTATTTGAGAACACTCTCCACATTTGATGGTAAGTCAGAATGACGTGATCACCAAATTAAAACGTGCAACTAGTAGTTACAAAATATCACAAATTCCAGGGTCCATCCAGTCCTTTGTTTGGACTTTTTGTATATCAATACCAATGTGGCATTTGAAAAGGAGAAAAGCCAAGCACAAACAATGCATTGCCTCTGTTTAAATCACACCCACTTTTGTCAGTAATATTGTGTCTTTTCTGTGGCCTGCTGACTCATATTTATTTTTTATGTTACAGTAAAGTCTCAACAAGTTTACCATAAGTCTGAGCCTCATAATAATAATAATAATAATAATACAGGGTATCAATCATCCATTCATTTCCCTCACTTGCTCATAGTGCAATACCTGTTGAACCACTCTTCCCCCTTAGTTGTGTTTGTGTCAGTGACACTACACATATACTTCTCCAGGTTTTTAAGTGTTTACACGAGCAATCCTTTCATTGGAAGTGGTATTTTAGGTGTTTGTCATAGTCATTACAGCACAACATTGTTTTGTTTTATTTTTTTTTTTGTTTGTACCCCTTCTAAAAATGAGTGCTGCAATGGAGAAAATGAAATTTGTGTCTTTGAATGTTAAATTAGAAGGATTGAAACAAGTTGACAAAGGAGAAACGATAAGAAAAACTTGCTCTCAAATACAGGGCAACAATGTCACTGTTGTTGACTAGCGAAGAAACTGACTTAGATTGGTACTGTTTTCTTCAAAGAAATGCTCTGTAAGCTCTCTTAGCCAAAATAAAAATACTGTAAATAATTAAGAGTTTGCAAAAACAAGTAAGGCATTTTTAATTTGGCATATGCAACAAAGACAGAAGGGGACTCTGATTTGTAGCCCAGTCTCGCAGGAGGAACCTTTGGTGTGTGTGTGTGTGTGTGTGTGTGTGTGTGTGTTTTATTTTTAAGGGAGATGACGGTTTTGCCACTAATGTGGGTTGGCTCGACAGGTGAAAGAAGAGGTATAGAATGTGTCAAATATATGCGGAAACAGATGCTCTGGTGACTGAGGCCATTTTGGCAAGTATTGTATAGTTTTTAAAAAATCATAACTGAAGAAAATTTATCTAATGAACAAATTTACAACTGTGTCAAAACTGTTTTAAACTTCAAAATGTTGCTGGCAAAAATGCTTGCTTCTCATGAAGAAAAAAGTGCTCCTGGGCACAAAAAAGTAAAGAGCAGCTCACAGTTATGGAAGCATCAAATGCAACAGGAAACAAAAAAATAACACTGGAATGAGATTTTCACACTGCAGCAGAGTGTGCGCTGATATGAAACTTCCTGGCAGATTAAAACTGTGTGCCGGACCGAGACTTGAACTCGGGAGTTTGAGTCTCGGTCCGGCACACAGTTTTAATCTGCCAGGAAGTTTCAAAAAAATTACACTGTTTGTGATGGGTAAGTCTGACAAGCCAAGAACATTCCAAGAATGTCACCATGGCAGCTCTTCCGCTTATCTACATGCATCAAAATAATACCTGGATGAATCAGAAAAACTTTAAAAATTGGTTTTTGAACTTATTTGTACCAGAGTGCAAAACTGTTTTAAAGAGAAAGGACTGTCATGAAAAGCTATTTTGACAATGGATGATGCATTCTCACCTGCAAGTGTGGAAGAACTGTAGTGTGACAGAATCCACATCTTGTTTCTCCCATCAAACATTACCAGTTTGATTCAGCAAATGGATGAGGGTATTGTAGAATGCCTGAAGAAAAAGTGTCATGAACGATTGCTACAATCAGTTTTGTATTTGGAAGATAATGAAAGCATTGCAGGACCTTTAAAGAAATTGACTGTAAAGGACATTCTATATTGGATCAGTGAGTCTTGGAGCAAGATAATCAGATACAATTTCTAAGTCATGGAGAAAAATTCTACAGGAAAGTAGGCCCAACACAGAAATGGAAAGTTTGACAATGAGGGTGATCACAGATTCTGTGATTCAATGAGAAGACTCTTCTATAATTGACATGATGAGGCCAAAACTGTACCAATGATGGGTCACTCCTAAGGCTGCGCTGCACGTGAGGCCACATGCGCTATGTGGAACAGCAGCTTGAGATGACACCAACCACAGGAAAATGTTGCAGATTCACCAAGCAAAAGACACTCCTCCATTATTGCATGAAGTAAATTGTTACCAGACTTACGTTATAACCTTTATTTTGCCAATGTAGACACCTACATAAACACTATTCCTTACAGCATCATTTTGTTTCTTTTTCCCTCATAAATTTAAAGTCCATGTTTTCAGTAGTTTGAAGTGGTTCCATTCATCTCAAACTATTGTGACTCAGCTGTACTTTTTTTGTATATCAGATTTAATGCATTCAAATAAGTTTCATGAAAATATTTCCATTAGTTAGTTGACAAAAATATATCTTTTACTTTCTTTGTATCAGTGGGTAATACGTCGCTTTAGCGTAACTTTCAAGAAAGAAGTATCCTGAGTAACACACACACACACACACACACACACACACACACACGCACGCTTCCAAGTGATAGAAACATGCCTGTCCTTAGATATTATGGTAAGTCAGATTGTAATCTAATCTAATCTAATTGCGTCATTTAGGATGGATTCTTAAGTATTTCTCATCGAAGTAACTATCTTAAATTGTGTAACTGGGAGAGGTAGAGCTCATCCATTAGCATTGTAGTGATAACAGATCTCAAGGATAATGCTGTCCTCAATGCTGCGGTAACTTCGCTGGGCATGGTCCTATAGTTGGAAGTTGTATATGCTCGCCTTCCTCTGACATTTGAAATGACATATCCAGCAAGTTACTGGGGGGATTGTACAGAGGTGTCCAAAATTAAAGCAACAAACCAAAATTTTGTAAGGTTGCATTTATTTTGCCACAAAACAGTATAATCAGGTGATAGTAAGGTAGAAACAATATAAAGAATACAGAACGTAAGCAACTGCAGTATACTTAACAGTAGACAAAAATGTTCTTCATTTTTTCCAACTTAACAGATTTACACACACATTCCGACAAGTGGTTAATGCACTCATTATGGCATGTGAACTCTGGCAGCAATACAAGACTGACAAATTACTGGGCATGCTCTGAATGAAGTCATCAATCTCATGTTGAGGCAATAACTCCCATTCTTCTTGCAGCGCTGCTTGCAAGTCTTGGAGAGTGGGTGGTGGATGCTGACGTGATGCAACCTGTGTCCCTAGTGCATCCCAATGTACTCTATGGGATTCAAATTTGGGAAGAGCAGGCCATGCCATGTGTGCAATATCTTACATTCCCAAGAAAACATCAACCACGTGTGCTATATGAGGTTGAGCATTATCGTTCAGCAATGCAAAATCTGGACCCACAGCACCTTACAACAGCCGCACATGAGGTTCCAAGAGCTCGTCACATTAGCTGACAGCAGTTAAACCTTGCCTATTTAACCATACAGTTTCATGAAGAGGTGTTTGAGTGGTTAACATAATCCGTGCCCACACCATTAAGGATCATCCTCAAATCAGTCTCTTTCCACAATGGTTGGGTCCCTAAATAGTGTTCCACATTCCCTCCAGATGTAAATCTGTCGAGAATCATTGTACGGACCAACAGACCAAATCAGGGCTCATCTGTGAAAAGAACATTGGCCCACTGTCGGACTGTCCAGGTGGCATGTTGATGGCTCCACTCTAGATGTTCCCTTCTGTGAAGATGCACCAGAGGGACACATTCAGCAGGTCTGTAACAACAAAGGTCACTCTGCTAAAGCCTACTGTACACCATTTGCCTTGCTACAACATGTCCAGTGGATGCTGCGAGGTCAGATGCCAGTTGCCATGCAGTACTAAGGTGGTACCGTCGTACCCTTACTGCCAAATAATGGTTCTCTCTTTCTGATGTTACACATGGTCAGCCCTGCCCCAGTCTTCAGTATACAGTTTCGATCTCTCTAAACTGTTGCCACATCTGAAAAAACAACAGAACCAATCACATTAAGCCACCGGGCCACATCAGTTTGCGACTTTCCTGCTTCCATTTTTCCCATGGCCTTCCACTGCAGAGCACCTGGTAGGCATCTTCTCTGTGCAATACTGCCCTGTCTGTGACTGTGTACGCAGCAATTGTGGATGTGGGACTACCCAGCAAACACTATCCCGTTTGATAGATGCCCCAACGTCATCGTTGGTGTGGTTGTCTGGTGACCAGAATACCATCGTTTGTGCAGGACAGGATTGCAGTTTGTATGATTATATTGTGAATTAGACACAGGACAGAGATAGTGGTTTGTTGCTTTAGTTTTGGAGACCGGTGTAGTTTAACATGAACTCTAAATGATGTTTTTCACATCAGCAAATCATTGCCAGAGGCAAAAGAAGTTTTATCTGACTGAAAGAATCATAGAACTGATAGAGGACTCAGTCCAGAACTTTGGTTTTTAGTCTGGCTCCTACCCACTGAACTACATACCATGCAAAATAAAATGATGAGGCCATGTCAAGTGAGCGAATAGTATTAATATTTCTGTTCATTTGTTAACCTTTAATATGGCTTAAGACAAGTGTTTCACTTGCTTTTGACTGTTATCACAGTGTGCCTCAAAAAATGCATATAAAATGGATGAATTGTGATCAGTCTGTTGATCTCTCGCTGTGGACAGTTTTTAACTTCAGAATATATTGACGATAAAATAATAATAATAATAATAATAATATCACTTATTTCATTTAGACACACTGTCCTGTGGCAATTAGAGTTTATTTGTATTATGAACTATCCTCATATTTTTCAAGAAATGATTAAGCAGAATTGCAGATCATTTTACTGGGGATAGTAGAATGAGGATTTGATGTACATGCACGTCATGCTTACATTTTTCCAATGAAATAGATCCAGAATATTTTTATTATGTTTCTGACATCCTATGCATTTGATGTATACGCAGTGTTGAGGAATTTGGCACTGAGGTTCATTTGATAAATTTTTATTTAAGGGGAACAGGACTCAAAAGGCTATTGGACCAACTTGATTAGGTTTCTCATGGTTTCTGTAAATAACTTCAGGTGAATACTGGAATGCATAATACAATAAAATGAACATTGATTCTCTCCTATTCTCTATTCTTCAATTTTTCAATTTAGTTAGCATTCCATAGAGGCAGAGTTCAGAGTGAATGGTTCACCCATCTCATATTTTCCAATCAATTCCTTCTTCCATTTCAGCCTATATTTATGATTATAACTGAAAGTTTGAGCTACATTTACTTTCTATACCATAATATGTGCTATTCACACCGGTTATCTGAACTAGACTGAATAGTAACCATTAGTAGTGAGTCCCTTTGTGCTACAATGACCAAGTGATAATTGCTTATGATAGCCTTCTCCACTAAAGTCAAACGATGCGGATCTCAGCAATTATGGTAGTATGTAACAACGCTGAAATGTCTACAAAAAAGCAGAAACATAACAAACAATGCTTGAAACCTACACACACTGAGCAAAGCCATAACCTAATAATCATTCCATATCTTAATGGTTTATCATGCAAAATGAGCCATGGGACATGAAACTGACTAATCTTATCTGTCGGTTACCTAAATTTCTGCTGTTTCAAGTTGCAGTTGTCTGTTAATTCAACCTGCTGTAATGTACCTATGTGTAACATCTCAATATATATAATCTAACAGTTCAGATTGTATACTTATTCAATATTTTTCTCTAGTGGATAAATCATGACTGGAAAGATTGTAATTAGAAAATGTTCAGGTGTTACTCTAATTGCAGAGAGAAGAGGTGAAAAATGTGAGATTCATATAGTGGGACTAAGAAAACCTATAATGACGCAGCTAAACTGTAGCTTGTGAAATTAATTTTAAGAAAAAAACAAAGATCCTTATGTTCAAGTCATTTGGAGTGTTCTGCCCACTTATCAATCAGAAGAATGTTCTCAGTAAAAAAAAACTGAAACAAAGAAGCAGCATATTCTTGTAGATGAAATTGTATGCTGACTTTACAAGATAAAATTACAGTGACAGAAAATAAAAGAAAAATAGAAATTAAAAAGTTGTGATGCTATAGAGAAGTAATTAACAGGACACGGTGACATGAAGAAGCTACTGACAGAGAAGCTGCCACAAATACCTTGAAAATGCATTCTTGTGATGAAAGTAACTGTAAAAACAGCGAAAAGATGGATGGAGGGTTGCTATAACGAGAAGCAGCTCACAGCAGGATGACTGGCAAAATATGAAATTGTGTCACTTAAGATACGAGAAATGACCTTTGATGCCATAAAAAAATAGTCCTTGGATAAATGTGGTTCACAGATTAAATACAGCATTCTCTCTAAAGAAGCATTCATGAAAATAAAAGTTTTTGGCTTTCAATAACTTATTACTTCCAAATGATAAAAAATTTATGTTGTACACTTCTCTCTCGCAAACTTTTTAGAAAGTTGCAAGCATTACATAGATCTATAAACGGACAGTGTTTATCTCATTTTCTGAAAATGACATTGAAGTGGTAAAAAGGTAGTAAAAAACAGAACATGATAAACCTGCATAATGTTTTGATACTTTATCTATATTAGTAAACTGCTAACAACACCCAGTTGTAGTTGCAGGTTGCCTAGCTAACGATAACCAAAACCAACAAAAATTTGATTTTCAGTATATCATATAATTTCTGACTGATTTTAAAAATTTAAAATGGTGCCATAATCTGCATATTAAGAAGTACATTCTTACATTAAAGGCTTAACAGTATAAGTAAAGTACTAAAATTAGAAACTGTATGTATGTACTGAGAAAATGTAATTCATGATGCACTGAGAAAATGTGACTCATGACGCACCCCTACAAAAACGCGCGCACGCACGTACACACACACACACACACACACACACACACACACACACACACACACACACAATAAACAAGTTTGTCGCTGCTGCATTTTCAGTGTTACTGCAGTAAAATGTCAGTATCAGACCTGACAATTTACTACCAGTGCTGTTCACAGCACATTTTGTGCAGCATTCTCATATACCACTGAACATACCTGCAAAATTGTATCATTGTACGGCACATATTTCTGGAGATATGATGTCATAAAATGGGGTGTCCATGCATAACTTCAAATATTTAACACATTAATTCATTTGCAAAGTAATCGGATGTTTGAAGCTGTTTTGTACATTGCAGTTCACCTCTTTAAAGAATCCTGGATGGGTTATGGGTTAAATACTAAGTCATCTGTTTACCATGTTGTATTTGTTACTAACCTAAAGTGTGTATTTTGTTTCCACTTATTTACTTAAAACTGCCCTATTGTGTGGGTATATAAACATACCTATAATGAGGAAAAGCTAACTGAATTTGGTGCATAGTGGTTTTAATTTATTTTCATTTATCTCAGTCTCTGTGGAAGGAACTGTTCTGCTTTATATCAGACTCATTATTTATTCGGTACTTCTGTAGTTTTCCCAGTTTTTAATGTGTAACCTTACTTTCTTAACAGGAGAAACAACTCTATTTGTAATTTACTTTCTTAGGCATTTCTTGTCACTTATAGCTTTTTTCACATCTGTAAAATATTTGTGCATGTGAAAAATTCCAGTAGCCCCATGGCATGTGATCCACGTTAAGCCATAAGTTCTCTTATAACTGGTTGAAGACAATTCAAAGGGCAGAGGAAGGAAAGGGCACATCACATCTGACAAGATGATGCCTATATTCAAGCTGGTATACGATGATCTCTGACAACTGCAGTGCGTTAGGTGCGGCAGCATCGCATGCGTACGTCAGACTATCACATAATACAATTTTGTAATTGTCACGATAGCAACATCTCAGTGTTGCCAGAGTTCCATGTAAGTGTTTCTTGTTTTCAATCAGTGTTAAGCACATATTGCTAAAGAGGTTTGCGTATGTTTATTACACAGATTGTGTAACTGAGTTTCTTGTCATTTATTGAAATAAGGGCTTCTCGTAGTGCAGGAAAGACTAGTTTGGAATAGGCTTTGTGCTCTAAGATCCATCATGCTGATTTATATTCAGATTACTACTTTGAAGGAATAGGGCAATGGTTCGTCCTTTGATAGCAGCCAGTAACATAATTGACAGAGCAACGAAAGCTCGAATTGCAGTACAGTCACATGCCTTTGAGCAACGTTGGAACCATTTGCACCTTGTCAGTAAGAGTGGTCTGCCTCATTGAGTGATTGTATTCTCACCGAGATAAGGCAGTTGCATTGTTACCTTTGTCTTAGTATCAACGATTCTTCATTCACTAGACCTAAATTTACAGTACTTATATTTGCATCAGTGCTGTGCAACTTTATTTAATAATACTTGTGCAGATGTCAAATAGGTTACAACGCAGTAAAAAGTTTGTACGTATAGTGAATATGCTTTCCAAACAGAGCAAAAATGGCAAAACGCAAGCATGTGATGTTGACAATCCACCAAAAACTGGACATCATAGGAAGAACGGAAAAAGGTGAGAACCGAAACAATATTATGAGTGAATGTAATATTGCATCTTCAACTATATATGACATTGAAAAACGAAGATAACAGCTAGAAAAATTTGTGTCACAATCTGCTTGAGTTAAAAGTCTAGATGTCAGTCAAACCCTAAAAAACCGAAATTAGAAAGTCTAGACGAAGTTTTGTATAAGTGGTTCAGTACTAAAAAAGCAGAAGGAAAGCCAATAACAGAACCTATGTTAACTGAAAGCCCAATTTTTTTCACGAGGAATTAAATCTCGCCTACAGTAGTTTTTTTTTTTGTTCTCAGAAGGGTGGCTCGTAATTTTAAAATTTGTAATGACATCCATAAACTACTCTGAAGAGCCAAAGAAATTGGTATACCTGCCTAATATCATGTACAGCTCTCGCGAGCATGCGGAAGTGCCGCAACACGATGTGGCATGGACTCGACTAATGTCTGAAGTAGTGCTAGAGGGAATTGAATCTTGCAGGGCTGTCCATAAATCTGTAAGAGTTTGAGGGGGTGGAGATCCCTTCTGCACAGCAGGTTGCAAGGCATCCTAGATATGCTCAATAATGATCATGTCTGGGAGTTTGGTGTCCAGCAGAAGTGTTTAAACTCAGAAGAGTGCTCCTGGAACCACTCTGTAGCAATTCTGGATTTGTGGAGTGTCGCATTGTCCTGCTAGAATTCTCCAAGTCCATCGGAATGCACAATGGATATTAACAGATGCAGGTGATCAGACAGGATGCTTATGTATATGTCACCTGTCAAAGTCGTATCTAGACATATCGGGGGTCCCATATCACTCCAACTGCACATGCCCCACACAGGGCCTCCACCAGCTTGAACAGTCCCCTGCTGACATGCAGGGTCCATGGGTTCATGAGATTGTCTCCATACATCCATCTGCACGATAAAATTTGAAACGAGACTTGTCCAACCAGGCAACATGTTTCCAGTCATCAACAGTCCAATGTCAGAGCAGTCATCAAGGGTACACAAGTGGGCCTTCGGCTTTGAAAGCCCACATTGATGTTTCATTGAATGGTTCACATGCTGTTACTTATCGACCAGCCCCGCATTGAAATCTGCAGCAATTTGTGGAAAGGTTTCATTTCTGTTACGTTTAATGAATCTCTGTAGTTGTTGTTGATACCGTTCTTGCAGGATCTTTTTCCAGCCACAGCAGGATCTTTTTCCAGCCACAGCGATGTCAGAGATTCCAACATTTAATCGGATTCCGATATTCACGGCACACCCGTGAAATGGTCGTACAGGAAAATCCCCACTTCATTGCTACCTCGGAGATGCTGTGTCCGATCGCTCATGCGCCGACTATAACACCCATTCAGACTCACTTAAATCTTGATAACATGCCATTGTAGCACAGCAAACAATTTAACAACTGCACCAGGCACTCATTGTCTTATATAGGCATTGCTGACTGTAGCGCCATAATCTGCCTGTTTACATATATCTGTATTTGAGTACACATACCTATACCAGTTTCTTTGGCACTTCAGTGTATATCTTTCTGGCGAAACAAAGTCAATTGATAAGACTGCTGCAGATGAGTGCAATACAGTATTTCAAAAACTTGTTGATGGGCATAAGTTGTCTCCACACCAAATTTGCAGCATTGATGAGACTGGCCTGTTATGGCGGCATTTGCCTAGTTCAACCCTAATGTGACCTGAGGAGTCCAGAAACGAATAACGACAGAATAAATGTCTCAGTGTGTGGAAATGCTCCGGACAGCCATAAACTGTAGAAAGCATTTACTTTATACTGTTTTTCAAGTACAACCTTAATCTCCTTCAAAGTACTCTCCATTAGCATTAATGCACTTGGCCAAACATTCATTCCACTGTTGGAAGCACCTTTTAAATTCATTCTCTTTGATACCTGCTGGCACCTTCATGACAAAGTTTCTCTTCATCCTTTGGAACAGGAAGAAAACCAAGGGTGTTAAATCTGGTGGACGGGGCACGTGGGGGCAAAGTAGTCATCTTCGTTGAGGCTAAAAACTGGCGAGCACTTGAGAGCTGTGTATTCATTGATCAGATCAGAAATTTTGCTGATTCTGTCCGCGCTTCGAGCAGTTGAAGGGTGACTGGAATGGGACTAATCTTCAGTGACCATTTCTCCCTTTTTAAACCAAGAAAATCATTCTTACACTTGATTTTACTAAGAGCATGTTCTTTGTAACCTGTTTGCATCAAAACAACAGTTTCTGCTGTATTCTTGCCAAGTAAATGACAAAATTTCACTGCCGCACACTGTTTGTAAGAAAATATCCTCTTTCTCATGCCATGTCTGCACTGTATGTGCATTCGGAGGACCGCCAGAGAAACCACACCTGTCAGGTGACACTGCATGGCGAAATAACTCTTGGAGAGGTCCTGCAACATTATTCTGGCAGTGCAACCCGGTACTACAAGTACGGGATGTGCATCATTACAATTCCAATTTGTTTTGGGTCCCCCTTCATATGCCAGTTATTTACAATGTACGCACTGATGCCTGGGTAAAAGCAGAGTTGTTTGGACTGTTTGTTTCACTACTTTGTTACAGCTGTGAAAAAATAAATAAATAATTAAATAAAAATTTGAAAGATAGGCTGACCTACAAATTATAAGACCGTTCTCATCATTGACAGTTGCCAAACTCACCCTCCAGAATCGAAGTGTCTGTCAGGAAATTTTTTTCACCTATGTTCCTGCCAAGGTAACGTCACTAATCGACCCATGGACTGAGGGGTCATACAAAATTTCAAGTGCTGAGCAGAGAAATGTTTGTACAATGATTGCTAAGCTCGGACTGCAGTGCCAGAGTGTTTCTACACAATTTTAACATTGAAGACACTCTTTTCTTGGCTGTCGTTGCTTGGGCCTCTGTGAAAATTACAACATCATGCAGGGTCTGGAGGAAAATGTGGCTCAAAGTGGTCGAAGGTGCAGAGGTGGAAAGCAATGTAAATGATGAGGAGTCGACAGCTCATCACTCTGAAATTGTACGAGTGATAAATTCTGTGTCCAGGAATGAACTGCAGAGTGCATTGTCAACAGAAGAAGTTGATAAATGGATCGACATTGACAGAATTTAGCTATGGAAGAAGATCTGAGAGATGATATGATATTATGAAGTGTTTTAAACCCATAGGCAGCACCAGAAACTGAAAATGATGAAGAAGAAACACCTACAATTTGCATCTCTTGGGCTGAGGCTTCAGAAGAATTAAACACTTTTGTGAAATTCACAGAGAGTAGCCAACAACACAATGCTCCTGAAGTCATGAATCCACAGATCATACAAAATAATTTATATCAGAAGAGAGGTAAATCCAAGAAACACAGTAGCATTTCTACAAAGTTCCAGAGGCCTCAAGAGAAAATTTCAGATAAACTATTGGTAGTAGTTGCCCCTACATACTCCACACCTTCAAAGATGTCAGATATGCGTGTTATTCCTAAAGATAGCAATTACAATTACATTGTTCCAAATTCTTGATTACAATTTTCATTAACCCCCAGGGAGCTCATGGTTCTTTCGTTAGTGTGTGTGTGTGGCGCCCCCAGAGCTCTGAGCT
Organism: Schistocerca piceifrons; assembly: GCF_021461385.2. Lineage (NCBI taxonomy): Eukaryota > Metazoa > Arthropoda > Insecta > Orthoptera > Acrididae > Schistocerca > Schistocerca piceifrons. The sequence goes on from NC_060140.1 coordinate 192,854,993, forward strand.
ATTGCAGCCCATTCATCCTTCATGGGCAAAATTTCCTTCCCAATGGCCCTCCCCTCCTGCCTCGCTCCTTCCCCGCTGCCCCTCCTTCTCCTCTCGGTGTTTTTACTTATTGCCTATCCACCTGGCTTCCTGCATTCCTTGCAGTTTTGTTCCCCTTGCCTTTTTTCTTTCATCCTTCCTTTTTGGTACTTTTGGTCCCCCTTTGGGGTTGGACTTCCCCTTCTAAATTTTCTCTCCATAGTGTGAACCATTTGGGGAAGAACTTCCTCTCTCACATGTACAGCATAGATTCCTCTACCCCTTCCTTCCCCCCTCCACCTCACTAGGTTACCAGCACGTGTAGCCAGTCCAAGTGGTGGGGCTGTTACATACCCATCTGACTGAGCCCCCTGACAAAACAAGGATCACACTTCTGGTACCTGAGCTGTTGCCTCCCCAGTTATGCCTAGTACTGGTTGCTTGTCGTCCGAGAGTATAAGAACTAGTGGCAATGGCCACCATTCCAGATGGCCCGTGCTGTGGCTGGGTGGCACCCATGAGGAGAGCCCGATTGGAGTAGGTTTTATCAGGGCAGATGCTTTGTATATAAAGTGTACCAAGCTCCAAGAAATGTGGCCATTCTTCTATGGCTGTCTCTTCAGTTTGGTAATGGATCAGTGAATGCTGCTTCTTATGACTCTGCAGACTTCCTTCCCTGGCTACGCACTGGGAGGGGGCCAGACTCTCTGGCTTGGGGTGAAACTCTTTCCCCAATACCTGATCTGTACTAGGATGGACAGGGACGCACTCACCACCACAAAGCTGTTAGTTTTTGTGGAGGCAAGTTTGGCGAAGTGTAGTCTCTCAGTAAGATGCAGTCGGCTTCCCTGTTGATCAAAAATTTTGCTGGCCAATTTGCAGCTCTTTGTACCTGTGATCATCTTGCCGATGTCCCGGTATATGTCTCACCAGTCTTTAAACGTGGTCCAGAGAGTCATTTTTCATAGGAACCTCATCTTCAAACTAATGAGGAACTACAGGCCAATCTGGAATGACGGGGCGTTCATTTTGCCTGGCGTGTGCAGAAAGGTCGCAAGGACAATAGCAGTGGCCTTTATTCTGGCTTTTGAGGGAGATACCCTCCCAGAGGAGGTCAAGCTTATATGTTATCAGTGTGATGTGAAGCCATATGTCCCACCACCCATGAGGTACTTTCAGTGCTTGCGTTTCGGGCACGTCTTGCCAATGCACAGCAGACCTTCTGTGTGGTGACTGTGGACACCCACTCCATGAAGAGAGACTCTGTGTTCCACCACCTGTGTGTGTTAATTGTCATGACCATCACTCTCCCTGCATACTAGATTGCTCGGCTTATGAGAAAGAAAAGAAGATACTTTCAGTATTAGTCTCTGGATCGCTTATCTTACACTGAGGCTTGTCACAAATTTGACCAATTTCATCCTATATCGATGACTTTTATTTTTGCCTCTGGTACATCCTTACCCCGTACTCTCTCTCCCTTATTCCTGTCCCAATCCCCTCTCCTCTCGCCCTCCCCTGTGGCTCCCATCTCCTTTCCTCCAGGTGCCGCCCCCCCCCCCCCTCCCCCACCCAGCCAAAGTAGTGCCCCCCTTCTTTGCGTCAGCCAGCGATAGGGCCCCTTACTGGGACCCATTCCCCCAGCGTCTCCCAAGCCAGAGACCTGGAGACCTGCTACCACAAATCGGTTACAGGACACACAGTCTGTGCGCCCCAAGGTCACCTGCTCTCTTTTGGTTTTGGGTTTTGCAGAACCCTGCTTTCTCTGTGTGCCCTACCCTTCTCAACTCAAGAAGAAGAAAAATAAAAAATAAAAGTCCCAGGACAGCAATGCCCCCCAACACACCACCTCTGCCAGTGCCCCCAGAGGTGCCATCCCCCCTCGCAACATGAGCCTGATCTCATATTTATGGATGTCATCCCGTCCTCATTGGTGACAGATGGTGACCCAGCGGCGTCATTGGCTCCAGCCCATTCAGTTGCAGTCCCTTACTGCCTTCAATCCTTTTGTGGGTTCTGTGCTTTGTCTGAACCGGGTCAGCCATTTGAGGGCATTCGATGGCATCTGCACATTGGTCCCTGTGATAGTACATGGATCGCACTGCGTACCCCATTGGAAGCAGTTGCCACCCAGGTCCCCTTGGACTCTGCGGTCACAGTTTGTAGCCAGTCTCCCTCCTGACGGACCACCTACATCTGCTGCTCTAAGTGCCCTCCTTCAGCAACTCCCCCTTCCCTTCCTTCTCCTTGGGGATTTTAAAGCCCATTACCCTTTGTGGAGCAGTGTTTTCTCATGTAGCCAGGGGATCATCTTTGACCAATTTCTTGCCAACCATGACCTGTGTCGTCTTATGGTGGTTCCCCTACTAATTTTAGTGCCGCATATGGCTCATTCGGGTCCTTGAATCTCGGGACCTTTTATCTCCTGACCAGTGTGGATTTTGGAAAAGACAGTCTCCAATTAATCATTTGCTTTGGTTTGAAACCACAGTTCAGCTGGCTATTTCTCAGCACTGCCATCTCGGAGCTTTTTTCAATTCTTGTAAGGCCTATGACACAGCTTGGTACCATCACATCCTCTTTACACTCTACAAGTGGGGTCTATGCGCCCCCCCCCCCCCCCCCTCTCGATTTTTATTTTCCAGTTCCTGTCCCACAAGTCATTCAGAGTTCATGTTGGCACTGTTTCTTAGCTCTCCGGGGACCCTGCATGGCTCTGTATTAAATTCCCTTTTTCTCATGGACTTGTGCCCTCTGCTGGACTGTTGGTCACCTCTCCTCCCTATGTGGGTGATTTCTGTATTTGGGCTAGCTCCCACTTGGTGGCCTCTGTGAAATGGGAACGCCAGGGTACCATCCAGTACTCTTTCATTTGCAAACTCTCGCACAGTTTTTGATTCCCTCCCCATAAGTCAAGAGTGGTGCATTTCTGTTGCTGTACTACGGTGTATCCTAATCTGGAGCTTTACCATGATGCCCAATGTCTTGACTGATCCTCCCCAGTTCTGTTCCTTGTCTTTTCTTTTTGAAAACAAGCTTACTTGGTTACCCCATATCCAACATCTGAAGGTTGGCTGTTTTCACAAACTCGATGTTCTTTGCTTCCTTGCCCACACCTCTTGGGGTGCAGATCGTTCAACCCTTCTCTGCCTTTACTAGGCATTAGTTCTGTCTTCTTGGGCTATGATTGTCAAGTTTATGGTTAAGCTGCCCCTTCCACCCTGCTGCTCTTAGACCCAGTTCACCATCATGGTATCCATTTAGCCACGGGTGCCTTTTGCACTAGCATTGTCGACAGTCTTGACACTGGAACTCCTCTCCCTTCGATTTGGCGGTCCCAGCGCCTGGTTTGCTGTGCCATCACTATTCACTCTTTCCCTGTTCACCCCTTCTATTCTATTCTTTTCGCAGATTCGGGCCATCATCCACCCGCTGCCTGCCCTTGAGCGGGTTTATCACTTGGGCTCCACTTCACTACATTCCACTGTGACTTCCATCTCCCCTCCTTGTCCCCTTCCCCACATTATCTCCCAACCACACCCCCTTTGGTTAGTTCCTTGGCCCCGGATTCGGATGGACCTCTTCCAGCGTCTGAAATCCTCCACTGCTCCAATGGTGTTCCATTGTTTGTTCCAAACATTCTTACAGGAATTTCACGATACCATAGTTTTTTACACTGATGGCTCTTCTGTTGGGATGGAACACCATCTCTTGTCTGCCATGTGTCAGGTGTTTACTTTGGAATTGATGGCCATGTATTGGCCCTCTGCTTCATGAAACAGTCCTCACTAACCCGAGTTTCATTATGTATGGACTCAGTGAGTGGCCTTCAGACTATTGTTCAGAGTTTTTCACACCTCCCCTTGGTCTCTGCCATCTATGACTTTCTTGCTGATCTTGGTGATGCTGGTTGATCAGTTGATTTTCATTGGGTTCCTGTCCACATACGTATCCCAGGTATTGAACTTGTTGATCGTCTGACTGGGGGGAAGGCCGCCTACCCCAGTTCTCGATGATCCCTCCAGGGGCAGATTTGCCGCTGTACATCAAATCTCTTTTTGCTCAATCATGTGGTAACTCTGGCGAACTACCTCCACCCCACCCCGTCTAATAAACATCACACCCTTAAGGAGTCTCCCGCCATGTGGTGTTCTTTCCTCTGTCTCTCCCAGCGGCAGTCTATCATCCTCTCCTGTCTTTGCATTGGCCATATAGATATTTTACTCTACAGTGAGTGCCTCCCCCCCTCCCTCTTTGTAGGTTCAGGGTTCCATTCATGGTGATCCATATTTTGCTGGACTGCCCCCACCTTTTGGCCCCTTGCAGTAAATGTACCCTCCTACAATTATCACGATACAATGGGGCCAACACCAGGGAAAGAAGATGGTAGCAGACGATCTTCGCATGGTTGTGTCTGTCCTTGGCTTTCTTTGCGAAAGTGTCTTGTCCTATCAGGGAATAAGTTCTTGAATGTTCCTCTGGAATTTTAGTCCCTCTGTTAGTGTGGGCATTGGTTATGGAGATCCTGACTTTGCCTCCATACCATCCAGGTCCCTGCCTTTTCCTATATTTTGTCTGGTCTGATGTGCTGTCTTGTTTCCACTTTTCGTGTGTCTTCTTTTCCTGGTGTTGGCCCCATTGTATTGTGATAATGGTATGGTGTTGGTGTCAGGACAGGTCGATGGTGGTGCTGATACCCCATCATCCGTAGCGTTTCTGGGGCACCCTTGCTCTCCCCATTTCCATCCAACCCCTCCTGTTCTTTCCTCTTCCTGCTGCCCTGATGTCGACTTTCCTTCCTCATTTTTACATTAGCCATTCTCCTTGACTGGACTGTGCTGTTTGTGTTATTCCTCCCTTGATTTCTGCCATCCTACATCATGGGACCAATGACCTCGCAGCTTGGCCCCTCTCCCAAATCAACCAACCATCATTAATTAGCTTGTTCTTGATATTTTCAAATCAGTGGCACTTATTTATTTTGTTTCTGGTGTACAAAAAATTTTTTGTTTATTGAACTTTTCTAACACTTTGAGCCTTAAAACTAGTTTAATAAGCAGTACAACAATCTGCTATTAATTGAATTTTGTGTACAGAAAAGTAATACATACTTCTAATTTTTTGATACTTTAATGTCACTTGTTGTGTTTAATAAATAAAATTTACATGTTTTGGATGTTAAAACTGTAGGTTTTGCTTATATCCCTTTTCTTAAACCAGGTTTTTAAAAATGACGATAATTCAGCATCGACAGATCCCCGAGCATGCCAGATAGTTGAGGTCTGGTTGTGTATGCATATTACAGCAGGAAAGAGTACACTACATATAAAATCTTGATAGTTTCACTGTCAGAAAGTAATTTGTTTACTACGGGCAGTGCGACAAGCCTTTCTATTGTTTTAAGAAAAATTGGCATCAATTCAGAGAATATAATATGGATGGATGAAACATGGGTTTCCATGCATGTGCAAGATCAGACTAATGGACAGACAACACATCACATAACAATGAGTGTGCCTAAAGGGAAGGGTGGATGACTTATTATTGATCAAGAGGTCTCTAATTGGGATTCTATGCCTGGTACTAAGTTCTTTTTTCAGTAAAAAGAAAATAAATAAAAAACTAGATTACCATGAAGAAGTGACTTAGGATCCATTTAAGGAAAGGTTCATTACTCACTTCGTACCATATCTCAGTTCGAATAGTGTTTTTGTAATATATAATGCTCCATACTGTTTTGTTTTTGTTAAATAAGACCCAACTTGTTCACAAAGGAGGAGAAAATTTTGGGTTGGTTGAAGGAAAACAGTAAAGATACAAACCACAGAAAACACCATATGCAATTGATTCAGTAACACAGAACATGGGCTGCTTCAATGATACTGAACTTATCTGGTATTAAATTGAAGGACATGTCACAGAATGAAATAAAACATTTTCACTCTGGGACATGGAGAGACGAGAACGAGGCAGTCACACAAATAACCCAAGATAAAGGAAGAAGATTGGGAACCAATGTGGAATGAGATCAAGAGATCAAATGAAGAAGGAGGCATCAGAGAAAAATCAGTACCGAATATAGTAGTTTCTGAGATGATGAATACAACGGTGAAGATAGTGATGTCAGTAGTTGTAACAAAAATGCCAAACTGATTAAGACAATTGTGATGTTGACATTCTCTCATCGTTGGTTATTTCATATGTACCTTTCATGGTCTTGTGAATGTAAAAAGAAGGTTGTGTGTGTGTGTGTGTGTGTGTGTGTGTGTGTGTGTGTGTGTGTGAGAGAGAGAGAGAGAGAGAGAGAGAGAGAGAGAGAGAGAGAGAGCGCGCCATTGTTTTGACACCACCATCACGTGAACAGTATTTCCCCTATGTATTTCTCTTTTTTGCAGTATCATTCCCAGTTCTCAGAAGTAAAAGATTGGGAGTGTATACAGAATTCCTTATATTTGTGGCATATGAACTTCACTGATTTATTGCTCTCTCCAAAATGCCTTTAGATTGCGCTAATACTATGGCATTTAGAGTGCAATTAGAAGACAAAAAGTGGACGAAACTGGGGCCTTCACTTTGAGCAAACAAGCCAACAGCATAAGACTTCTTGACAGGTTTACTGATACGAACGAATATTAAGATAAAAGTTGTTGTGGGGGGAAAAGTATATGTTGCAGACACTCAACCGTTCACACTCTAATATCAAACATTGGAGAGTTTCTGCAAATTGTTTCTTATTGTAAGGTGCGTTATAAATTGCAGTAACACAGCAGACAACTATTGCTACCTCACTCAGTTCTGTGAGCTATAAGTAAAGGCTCAAAAGTCTTAAGAATGCTCACACACGTGTAATCCATAGTGCCCTGTACAAGATACCATCAGCTTCCGTGGTCATTATTGCACAAGACATCAGAGAAACAATCACTTTGCCAGTCGCAGGCGGCACAGACCTTTAATACAGGCAGTTGAGACTGAAAGCTGGCAACACCACTGCTAGCTTTCAGGATATTCTTATGCTCATTTGACAATAATGAAGAATTTCAGTGAAGTTTGAGGACAGATTTACCTTACTGTACATAGGTGATAAAGCCAGTCATTCAGTTTACATAAGCCTTTTTCTCCCTGACGCAATATTAAGTTCATTTGTGTGTTCATTTTTCACAGTAGCTGTTATATGAAGTATTATATTGCTTTTCTTGTCCTAAGGGTATTGCGAACCAAAAAATATTTTCCGTAATGCATTTCACTTAACTGGTAAAGCATCCACAGTATTGAGTGGTGTTAACTACTCCTTTTTACGTGTTGTGATGCCAAGTGTTTTCAATTTTTTTTTCCCTCCAATATTGGCAGCGGTTGAAGTTAAAATCTTGTTCATAGTATGCCTATGTCTGGAAAAGCAAAATAAAACTGGGCATATTATATTGGTCCCATGTACTAAGCAGCCATTGTTCATGTCTCTGTTTTAATTTACTTTTCTTTACTTTAGGATCGTCAAATTAATTCTGAACAGATATTTCTTTCCACACCCTTGTTACAGATACAGCTACAGAACAGGGAGTCGGGGATCATTCTTTCTAGGAACATACACTTGATGACTCCATTTTTACTCAGATAGAATGTTGCCTGCCATTACAATAGAACAATAACTTCAGTATTTCTTGTCTTTTGTTTTCAGGGATATCAGTGCCCTCCAGCACGAAGACTTTATCAATTATAGCCAAACTGGGGTGTTATGGTCTTCTACTGACAGAACACTCGAGAGCAGATATTTTTCAGTCAGTTATGTTGAATATCAACTCAGATGACTTGCATTTTGCTCTTCAGACCAATTCTTAATATACCAGTTGAATATAAATTGGCTATTGATATTATAAAAAAGAAAATGGAAGGCTCTGTTGTAAATTTGCTGTGAAATTTTATTTTTTGATAACATTAGTTTTACTGTTTTATATCATTTATTACTGTGCTAAAATAAAATTGCATTTTGCTGGAGATATCCTAGCAATTATATTAATCTGGGTATGTCATTCTGTAGTCATTTACTTTTATCCTTGATGTCCTTACTGCCAGCATAATGCCTTCCTTTGATTGTTTTATTTATGTTTGACGTAAGAAAAATGTTATTAAATCATGCAGCCAGGAAAGATGGTCCAACACTGTTATTTATTTACTGACAAAACATCCCTCACAGATTGGGTCTTATGAGCTAACGGAAGTGACATACACTTTAAGCAAAAGTGTAAGCACTGGTAATCCACATGGAACCACGTCAACTCAGAAGCACTTTCCAAATCAGAGATTGGTAGGAACAGTGTCCGGGAGAAACACATGTATGTCAGCAACACCCCCAGCACTGAAATGAAATGACCCTAGGAACCTGGCAAGTACCATGTGAAAGAGTACATTGAACCACTGTGAAGAAATTCAACCTTGCATTGTTCACCTGTAAAGAATGCTGGCAGACCTACAGGTATGCGTTCGCCATGTGTAGACATATGAGGTGATTACCCTGACAGGTGTAAACTACATCTTGCATTTTGAGAGTGTTGTTTTGTAGGTTTCCTCACTGTGTGCAACTATTTTAGCGATTTTGTCCACATTCGCTTCTTTTCAAACATGTCAGGGCACTGATAACCTCACTGCTGAGCGTCCATAAAGTCAAAACCCATCAAACCCATCCATGCACATGTGCACACCCTGCTCTCCCCCCCTCCTCCCTCACACACACACACACACACACACACACACACACACCTCGCAGTTTAGCAATCACTGTTATGTACCAACAATAAAGCAGTTCATCCATTTATGTGACTTCTACGTGTATAGTGTTCAATGGGCTGTACCTGTGTCCAAGATAATCACTTTGATGGGAAAGATACTAATGTGCAATAGTACTTTTGTACATTAGTGTGAAATGTTTGTTCTGGGTGCACGTTGTCGCTATTATCATCTAGCACTAAATCGGTAAAGCAAGTTCAAGCTTGTAAAATGTCCCTAACAAGAGAAATAGACCAGGGTTTTGTTTTACAAACAAAGCAGCTATATAGAAGACGTAATGAATTGTGGTTATTTGTATCCCTCCAGAGAAGTGATGTGTATCCCTGGTATACTGACGAATGATACTCGTGAATGAAAACTATAGAGTAAGTAAGAGCACACAGATATTGTGCAGGGTCATTATTTTTCTTTGTGAGTGGAGAGTCATGCTGAGGGTCGATACGTGTCTTCAAGGTGAGACAGTGATCGCAGTAACTTCACAGGTGGGAATACCTGCTCGGATGCAAAAAGTATAACTTCTGGTGATTCATGACTTGCTTTGAAGAGGTACAGAAGTTCTAAGAGGATATATGTAGAAACTTTTGATAATGAAGTATACCCTGCGTCAGAAATTAAATGAAACATTTTTTCATAAAATAAAGGAAAGGCTACCACTCAGCTATAGCAGATGGACATGTGGACCACAGATTTAAGATACAGATATGGGTGTCTGTGTGGGTTGTATGTGTGAATGTGGCACGAGCTGGAAAGCTAGTACGAATACTGTTTTATGTTGTGTGTTTCTTTCCTCCACACATCAGTCTGCTATTGGTTAGTTTTTGTCTTTTCTTTATTTTATGTGTTGTTCCATCCAGGAATTACCTTTATTGTTATGAAAGGTTCTTTCAATATTCACTCAATGTTTTGTGTATGGGCTGTACAATTGAATATTAGTATAGACAAGAGGTTTTCTTATAATTTTTGTGATGCTGTATTCTTGAAGAGTCAGATAGATGGGCTGTGAATTCAGCATTGATTTCTTGTGTTATTTAATGGAACTTTAAAATTGTTGTATAGCTCCTCTATACAGTAATATAAGTGCAATTGGCTACAAGTCCAGCACAGCAGTACAAGATGTCACGGTAAAGAGCATTAAACAATGTTGAAGAAACAAAATTAAATAATACAACATCCAAATCCAAAGGAACATCTCTTTTGCAGTGCCTAGTGTACAACACCATCAACTTATTGTTGGAAGTGTAAAAACTCAGACTGCATGAGAAATTTATGGATACCACAAAGAGTGGTTTAAAAAAAGCAGCATAGATAAAAAGTAATAAGAATGATTATTTAACAAAAATATTCAAGGAGAATAAACTATTTTGCATGAAGAATTGTCATGAAATTGTACTTTTGCTCATAGCAACCAGGTAAATACCCAACTGACAAAAGAAAGTGCACATGCACTGAAAGGCATATATTGTGAAGAAATGTGTTGCTATTTGCATACTATTAAGGTTTCTGGCATTATAACCAAGAAAATTTTTTCTTAAAGGAATCAAAACCAAAGCTCAATGGCCACGTGCTTTGATGGATGATGACTGACTGTGATGAGTAAGTGGCACCTACACGTCATCACAGAATTAAGTTAGTGCATTGAAGTCAAGATTCTGATAACTGTGTGTTGCACTGCAGAGTGGTGTGCCTTTCCTTACTCCAGAAAAACTTTTATATTATTTTCTTATAGTTTTTATGTCTTACCTAATACTGTGTGGTAAGAGTCAACAGAGTTGATGTTTTTTTTTTTTTTTTTTTTTTTTTTTTTTTTTTTTTTTTTTTTTTGTAGTGATTCCTTAAACAAGTGTTAGTAATTGTCACGTATTATAGAAGTGCTCAAGTATCACTACTTTCACTGTATGGTACTATTAACAAGAAAAATTGAAGAAATCTTATGAGCTCTTTCTAATCTAAATGGTAAAGCGGGACAATTAAATATTGATATAAATGGTAAATTAGGTACAACAAATGATAAGATAGGACAAACCAATCTTGACTTAAATGCCCAAAGTATTAGGTTTGAAAAATGTCTTGCTGAGGCAAATGCTACTGTTGGACTATTACCTATTGTACTAAATACTAAATTAGAGATAACAAATAATAAAAATAGACAAACAAGCAAATAAATTAGAAGAACATACTGTTGAATCATGTAAGGAAAAACTGGAATAATCATAAGATATTAGAGTTAAAAATGCTAAATATACAAGGCAAATTATGTTCTGAGATAATTAAGCAGTGCGGTCTAATGAGAAATAAGGCAAAAACAATTTGGAGAAGTAAAGACAAATGTAAATCAAATTACAGAATTTACTGAACAGGAATTTAGCAAAGTAAGTAAACAAATTTCAGACACTACTGCAATGTTTAATGTTATAGAACAAAGTAAAGATTCAGATGAAGTACCATCACAGGTTTCACTTTCACAACACTGGAAGAACTAAGAAGTGATTCCACTGAACCAACAGTTCAGGAAAAGACTGGGTCATCTGTCAGTATACTTCATTTGTCAGCTGAGCTGGGAAAACAGATGTGGAAATTCAAAAACTTTGTGAAGAGCTATTCAGAACTAAAGAACAGGTTCAAAAACTTATGACATGCTATTCAGAACTAAGGAACACCTTAAAATAAACAAACTAATGGGAGTTGTAGGGTTCCCATATAAATATTGGAATAATTTTGTTTGGAATTTGTGACAAGTTTAAACAAAAAATTCCCAAAATTTAAACCAGAAGGAGATATTCATCCTATATTTTTTTAGAATATTTTAAAAACTTACCTAAGTGTTCAGATGACCTGGAAAAGGTAGATTTTGTTCTGAGCTATCTCGAAGGAGATACTGTCGATTGAGGAACGGCTCAACCAGAAGAACTTACTTCATAGAATGACTTAAAACAAAAATTTAAAAAACAAATACTGGTCATCTAGCACTCAAGAAAAGTTGGCTGTTGAGTTATTGAACCTTTATTATTATAACAACAGTTATATATAATGAATATAATAGAGGGAAACATTCTACGTGGGAAAAATATATCTAAAAACAAAGATGATGTGACTTACCATACGAAAGTGCTGGAAGGTCGATAGATACACAAACATACACACAAAATTCAAGCTTTCGCAACAAACAGTTGCTTCATCAGGAAAGAGTGAAGGAGAGGGAAAGATGAAAGGATGTGGGCTTTAAGGGAGAGGGTAAGGAGTCATTCTAATCCCGGAAGCGGAAAGACTTACCTTAGGGGGAAAAAAGGACAGGTATACACTCGCGCTCGCGCGCGCGCACACACACACACACACACACACACACACACACACACAAGCAGACATTTGTAAAGGCAAAGACTTTGGGCAGAGATGTCAGTCGAGGCGGAAGTACAGAGGCAAAGATGTTGAAAGACAGGTGAGGTATGAGTGGCGGCAAATTGAAATTAGCGGAGATTGAGGCCTGGCGGATAATGAGAAGAGAGGATATACTGAAGGGCACGTTCACATCTCCAGAGTTCTGACAGGTTGGTGTTAGTGGGAAGTATCCAGATAACCCGGACGGTGTAACACTGTGCCAAGATGTGCTGGCCGTGCACCAAGGCATGTTTAGCCACAGGGTGATCCTCATTACCAACAAACACTGTCTGCCTGTGTCCATTCATGCGAATGGACAGTTTGTTGCTGGTCATTCCCACATAGAAAGCTTCACAGTGTAGGCAGGTCAGTTGGTAAATCATGTGGGTGCTTTGACACATGGCTCTGCCTTTGATCGTGTACACCTTCCGGGTTACAGGACTGGAGTAGGTGGTGGTGGGAGGGTGCATGGGACAGGTTTTACACTGGGGGCGGTTACAAGGGTAGGGAAGGTGGTTTGGGGATTTCATAGGGATGAACTAAGAGGTTACAAAGGTTAGGTGGACGGCGGAAAGACACTCTTGATGGAGTGGGGAGCATTTCATGAAGGATGGATCTCATTTCAGGGCAGGATTTGAGGAAGTCGTATCCCTGCTGGAGACTTCCTCAAATCCTGCCCTGAAATGAGATCCATCCTTCATGAAATCCTCCCCACTCCACCAAGAGTGTCTTTCCGCCGTCCACCTAACCTTTGTAACCTCTTAGTTCATCCCTATGAAATCGCCAAACCACCTTCCCTACCCTCTGGCTCCTACCCTTGTAACCGCCCCCAGTGTAAAACCTGTCCCATGCACCCTCCCACCACCACCTACGCCAGTCCTGTAACCTGGAAGGTGTACACGATCAAAGGCAGAGCCACGTGTCAAAGCACCCACGTGATTTACCAACTGACCTGCCTACACTGTGAAGCTTTCTATGTGGGAATGACTAGCAACAAACTGTCCATTCGCATGAATGGACACAGGCAGACTGTGTTTGTTGGTAATGAGGATCACCCTGTGGCTAAACATGCCTTGGTGCACGGCCAGCACATCTTGGCGCAGTGTTACACCGTCCGGGTTATCTGGATACTTCCCACTAACACCAACCTGTCAGAACTCTGGAGATGGGAACGTGCCCTTCAGTATATCCTCTCTTCTCATTATCTGCCAGGCCTCAATCTCCGCTAATTTCAATTTGCCGCCACTCATACCTCACCTGTCTTTCAACAACATCTTTGCCTCTGTACTTCCGCCTCGACTGACATCTCTGCCCAAAGTCTTTGCCCTTACAAATGTCTGCTTGTGGCTGTGTATGTGTGGATGGATATATGTGTGTGTGTGTGTGTGTGTGTGTGTGTGTGTGTGCGCGAGTGTATATCTGTCCTTTTTTCCCCCTAAGGTAAGTCTTTCCGCTCCCGGGATTAGAATGACTCCTTACCCTCTCCCTTAAAACCCACATCCTTTCGTCTTTCCCTCTCCTTCCCTCTTTCCTGATGAAGCAACCGTTTGTTGCGAAAGCTTGAATTTTGTGTGTATGTTTGTGTTTGTTTGTGTGTCTATCGACCTGCCAGCACTTTCGTTTGGTAAGTTATATACAGGGTGATTCAAAAAGAATACCACAAATTTAGGAATTTAAAACTCTGCTACAACAAAAGGCAGAGCTAAGCACTATCTGTCGGCGAATTAAGGGAACTATAAAGTTTCATTTAGTTGTACATTTGTTCGCTTGAGGCGCTGAACGTCAATTACCCGAGGCGATGGATCGGCCGCCAGGCAGCCCGTGACAGAGCACTTCATCACTGGCCTCCAAGAAGCCCTGATCTTACCCCCTGCGATTTTTTCTTAAGGGGGATATGTTAAGGATATGATGTTTCGGCCACCTCTCCCAGCCACCATTGATGATTTGAAACGAGAAATAACAGCAGCTATCCAAACTGTTACGCCTGATATGCTACAGAGAGTGTGGAACGAGTTGGAGTATCGGGTTGATATTGCTCGAGTGTCTGGAGGGGGCCATATTGAACATCTCTGAACTTGTTTTTGAGTGAAAAAAAACCTTTTTAAATACTCTTTGTAATGATGTATAACAGAAGGTTATATTATGTTTCTTTCATTAAATACACATTTTTAAAGTTGTGGTATTCTTTTTGAATCACCCTGTATAATGACATTTACAAGGGCAAAAAGAACGATGGCATCATGGTTGGAAAAATGTAAATGAATTTTTAATTTTTATAGAAGCAAATAAGTTAAACAAGAAAAGAAATAAAGACCGAGGAGACTATGCTCAAGAAGAGAACCATGATTTAGATAATAATAGTGAAGATCTATATCTTCCTTGATTTCAACGTAAAAATGGGACTAAATACTGCAAAGTTAGTTAACAATAGTAGAATGAATAACTAACTTTGTGACAGGAGTCAAACAATTCAAGAAATAAGAGCAGTGAATATCTGAATAGCCCGACATACAGCCCTTTTCCACTCCAACTGTCAGAAAACTGCATTTTCTGGAGCAGAGGCCAAGCCTCATAACAATTAGTGGAACTTTAGGCCTGCATATAGAAAAAAAAGTGGCACTCACATATCCGGTATCTACTTCGGACTGGTTACTGGAGGAAGAGAAGATGGAATCTGAAAAAGAGCAGGTAAGATCTATTTTATCTGGTGAAATTTTAAGAATAAAGGTGGATATTCATTTAGATTTTGATAGTGAAATAACTTTGAATGTTGCAGATTTGGCTAGCAGCAGTATGAAAAAATTTACATGTCCTGTGCTACCAGTAGTGAAAAATGTGTTGTTGGAATTCCTGGAAATAAAGATGGAGGAAAGGGGAAGCACGAATAGTTTTCAGTCATCAAATATACTGTCTACCGAACAATGCTTTCAGACAGAACAAAAGTTTCTAAGTAACATTTTGGGAGATACGTATTAAAAATTTTAGGCCATATTATAGGAATTGCTGTAATGTAACTTGGTCCCTGCTATCAATCAAGGATGGTCCTGAACCTAAGAATATGAAACAGTTATGATAATTTTTAGGTTTAGCTAGTTTATATAATAGCTTTACAAAAGGGCAAGCCGTGAATGATCCAAGATTGTTAAGCTTATGAAACAAAAGGCGAAATAAATGTGGGAGGATGGTGCAGTGAAACCTTTAGCAAGCACTACTAGGAGCTAAAATTGTCTGTCATCCCAAAATGAACCAAGAGTTTAAATTGGTCACGGACACTTTGGAACAGGGTCATGGGTGCGAATTGTCCCAAGGAGAATGGGATCCAGAGTGAGGTGAACATCAAGCAATACCTTTTGCAAATCATAGTCACAGTAAACAAAAGTTGAATCATTTCACAACAGAGAAAGAACTTATCTCTATTGTTAGGAATCAAGAAGAATTTCAGACTCGTGGGGTTCTAAAATACTGATGTATAGAGACCATCAAATTTTAGCATTCTTAATGGAAAGGGGTTACTACATAGTAGATGAATGAGACAGTATTATTTTTATTGGAATTCAAATTTGAAATTAATTACAAAGGTTCACAAAATGTTCCCTGAGGCACAATTTTGTTTACCATAAGGTATGACTGGTGAATTTATAACTGAAGGACCTGGAGTCACATTTAGAATAAATTTCATGCTCATATGTTATTACAATAAAAATATGATAGTTGCTTGGAAAATAAGAGGAGGACTGAGATCTGACTAATATTTTGGTCCTGTTGTTATATATTGGGACCAAGGAATCTTGTCTCAGAAAGACAAAACCAAACATATTATGGGAAGAGAATTTATTTTGAAGAGTAGAACAACAATCAAAGCACTGGAGAGTATAAATTCCTTAAATACCAATTAAAGATCTTGTGCGGTTCATACACAAAGGTTATCGACAATTCAGATCATATAGGTGTATTACACACACAATTAAATTCTACTATTCTAAAAATTGTATTACAAAATGTATCCAATAATACCTAAAGAATCAGATGATTTAACAGCAGCAAATCAGACTGAGCCTTTACCAAAAGGTAGAGGAGGAATGGCTTACATTTTTGTAGCAACAGCGTGTTGGTCTAAATAAGTTAAATTGCATCTAATTAAGGTAGCAAATATTGCCACAGCAATAAACTGCTTAAAAGATTACTTTACAATGTTGTAAAATGTAGATGATTACTTGCTGACAGTGGTTTGCAATTCTTTGTCAATTTTAAGGAATTTATAGCTTGGGAACAAGAACATAATGTTACAAATGTATAAAAACCACCCATAATCAAATTCTTCTGATACTACCTGGGTACCATTAATACCTGAATGAGTTCTAGTTTAACTACTAGTGCACCTGCTTAGCGCGCCCGGGTTCGATTCCCAGCCGGGTTGGGGCTTTTCTCCAATCGTGGACTGGGTGTCGTGTCGTCTTCTTCTTCTTCTCATCATCACAAACACGCAAGTCATCCAATGCGGCGTCTCCAGAAATAGGACTTGCGACTTAGCAGCTGAACTTCCCTGGACAGTGCCTCCCAGCCATCAGTGCCACACGATCATTTCATTTTTTTCATTTAACTACAGGAATTTTGCCATTAGAGGTGTTAAAGTGGAAATTTGTAGGAGAACCCTTTTCAAAATTATTCAAATGGCCAGAAAATATAATTCAGCAAAGGGATATTTCTTGTTGATCGGTCAAGTGGAAAGGATGAAGGACTATATAAATTTTATATGATTAAAAGATTTGTAATTTAAAAGACAGATATCGAGGAATTCTCAGTCTATGAATCTGTAGTTATGCCTTCAAGTTCCTGAGTCATCTGTTGTTTTTCTGTCATTTTTGTTATCTTGTACAATGGTCCTACCCACTTATGTTTTTGTTTATAGCTTCTGTGAGTATCAATATGTACCTTCAAAATCTTTCATTTATACTTTAACTTAAAGATACATGTTTAATAGTAACTGTGACTTCGCTACGTTTGGTAATGCTTGCTAAAATGAGAAACACTTATGTCTGCGTAATGATAAAAAGTCAAGAGCATTTCTTAGAAGGAAATGTGTTATCCACACTGATTGAAATAAATCGTGAGGCCTTCCTTTTCTCCACTGCAGCTTCAATTCCAATTTTGAACATAGCCAAGATTACTCTTTCTCCTTGAAGAATGCCTCACATTGACAAGTGAAATTATGTCATATAACATAGATACTGAAGTAACAATTTTATAACAAGTAACTTAATGGTAGGGACTGCTGTCTAGAATGATACAGATGAGTATTGGAAGACTATCTAGAAGAATACAAATGCTTATTTAGGGGACTAAGATAAGTTTAAAAAATGCAAACAGATGGTTTAATTTTTCTTTTGCAAGGTAGCTGTGAGTTTTAAGATAGAAGATGTACAGGCACATTATTATGCCTATACTTTAGTTACTACAAATATTGGGATATTTATCACAATAAAACGACATGTACAAAAGTAAAGGCACATTCTTTCAATTATTAGAGAGTTGTCATTGTTTTATCTTGGCCACCTTCATAGAAGTGATGAGGTTCGCAAATGGGAAGCACATTACTCTCCCCATATGATAATTGTTATTAACTTTATAAAGTATCAACAATTAGAAATATATAACTAACATACAATAACTTCAAAATGGTACAAATTTTACACATGGAATAGGGCAAGTAGACATATTTACGGCAGGATCATGAATCTAAATGGGTGGGAGTGGGTGATATTTGGTGACACGTACCACCCCAGAGAACTGATTTCTACCCCTACATCTTATGGATGAATGATACTTGCAAATGAAAACCATAAAATAAGGTATCGAAAGTAAGAGTACAGATATTGTGCAGGATTATTATTTTTATTTGCAAGTGCCAATTCATGCCGAAGAATGACAAGCATCTTCAAGATGGGGCAGGAATCACAGCAACTTAAGGACCGAAAATAGCTGCTCAGATGCAAAACTGTAAGTTCTAGGAATCACTGACCTGCCTTGAAGAGGTGCAAAAGCTCTAAGAGGATATATGTAGAAACTTTTGGCAATGAAGTTTACCCTGAAGTTTCTTTCAATATTCATTTGCTGGTCCACATCTGGATTCAAAGACTGAACATTCCTATCGGCAAGAGGTCTTAACTTGTATGAAAATATATGCTATAAGAGTTAATAAATGGTCTACAAATTCAAGGCGGACTTCTTATGTTACTTAATGCAAGATTAAAATTGTCATATACAGGAATTGGACAAAAATATGGCAACATCGCAGCAAGGGCTTGCTTGAACATAAATGCAGATGCTATCTAAGCTTGCAGGTTTCACTGTTGTATTTGACCACGAACAGCATCTCTGCACTGTCCTCAATATATTATAAGTGTCAGTTGATGTCAGAGCAGTGTCCTGTGTAGTTGTGACTTCATTATGTCGGCGCAAAGTGAATTTGAATGTGGAAAAATAGCTTGTGCTCATATGGTGTGTGTTGCTGTAACCACGGTAGTTAAAGTGATGGTGTTTCAAGAGACACTGTATCAAAGATTTATACTGCATACATGAAATAAGGAAAAAAATCATCCCCTAAGTCACAACATGGACGAAAGTGTGTGTTGAGCGATCGTGATGGACAGTTATTGAAGAGAGTTGTGATGAAAAGCAGGACGACAAAAGTTGTGAAAGTCACTGCAGAACTGAATATCATTCTCATGAACCCTGTCAGCTTCAAAGCAATGTGAAGAAACCACCATAATCAAGAACTTGCAGGGTGACCTGAAATTCCAAAACCACTCATCAAAGATGCAAAGTGCCCATAGTGAGAAAATGTGGTGCTGAAGCCTTAACACCTTGACACTGTAGCAATGGAAGCTCATTTGGGCAGATGAGTTTTGTTTCACACTGTTTCCAACTACTGGTTGAGTTTATGTCCCAAGAACAAAACATCGTGGGGTTTGGTGATGGCATGGACAGCCAAAATTGTGATATTCCATGGATCCCATGGCTACTGTGCAAGATTGCATTACTGACAAGAATTATATGACTATTTTGGCTGATCAGGACCATCCCATGGTACAACATATGTTCCCCTATGGTGATGCTGCGTGCCATGATGATAGGGCTCCTGTTCACATAGCTCGCATCATCCAAGACCAGTTTTGTGAACACAAGGATGAATTGACCTGTCTCCCTTGTGCACCACAATCACCATGTCTCAATATTATTGAGCCTCTGTGACCTACTTTGGAGAGCAGTGTGCATAATCTCTATCCACCTCCATCATCATTACCAGATCTTGCCACTGTTTTTCAGGATGAATAGCACTTGATTCTCATCAAAACCACACAGATCCTGCATCTGTCTATTCTGAGATAAATGGAAGCAGTTTTGAACTCCAACAGTTTTCCTACGCCATGTTAGGCAATGTAATGTGTTGTGTTTGTGATGTTTTCATATTTTTGTCCACCTCCCGTTGTTTCTGCAACAGCAGCATAAATGCAGGTGGATAAGAGTCTGATACATTCATACAAGATGCCACAGTAAAGAGCATAAAAAGATAATGAAGAAAAGACATTAAATTATACAATGTCCACTGGAACACACCAGAATGTTAAAATTGATAGAATTGGCATTCTAAGAATGACATGCAGGTGTCCTCAGTGAACTGTTTCATCAGTCGTATTTGTTATTCAAAATGGAACAGCAGGCACTGTTGCAGCTACAGTATTCTTTTGTTGCAGAGCCTACAAAATATTATTTTCAAGACTGTACGAGTAGTAATTTCTCTTGTAAATGTTAATAATTTCTCATCTTTGTGTAGTTTGTTTTTACTAGGATAATTTGGGGCATGCTCTTGCGGACTGAGAGTTAATATCATGCTATTCCACATCGTCTTACATCATTCTACCATCATACAACCATGAAACGAACTTGCAGAAATAAGGAATACTAACAGCCATAAAAAGTATATTAATTATGCAACTACTAAGTGGTGCACAAAATGTGTTACCATTTTGTTTTTGAATATAAATTTTATTGTCAATACAATCTGAAGAGCCATCCATGGAGATTTGTTCTAACTCAGCACATGCTCAATATGTCCACCATTTCATTTCCTAACTTCCTTCAGACAGACACCGAAGTTACTGGTTACCCTACGGCACATGCCTTCCGTAATTTCACTGCAAGCTTGAAGAATAAGTCTTCTGAGCTCCATTAAATCACATGGATGTTTCGGGAAAATTTTTTCATTTAGGTACCCCCAAAGAAAAAAGTCACATGGATTGAGGTCTGGAATATTGGGGGGCCAATTTTGTCCATCATTGAAGCGACCTGGAAACCTGAGTGAAATGATCCGCAAGTCGAAATGCTCGTGTAAAAACTCCAACACAGTGTTTGCAGTATGTGGCCTTGCTCCATCTTGCATCAATCACTGCGTGTTGAAGGGCAAGGCAGTAGCAAGAAGCTGTGGAATAAAGCTATTGCGAAGCATGCTCAAATAACACTCGCTGTTCACAGTTTCTTCAAAGAAAAAGGGTCCAATAAGTCCGTGACTAGAAATTGCTGCCCACGCTGTAATCCTCAGAGCATAATGTTGTCGTTCATGAAGCACTTGTGGGTTTTCAGTGGCCCAAAAGCATACATTTTGTTTGTTAACCACACCGTCTAAATGAAAATGTGCCTCATCTGAAAACCAAACGTTGTTGAGAGTTTCTTCCCTATCCGCCTACTGAGCAAACAGTAGTCTCTGCTGCTTGTGTTCTTCACTGAGCTTCTGGGCACAGGTCATCTTGTACGGGTACATATGGAGGTCACTTTTAAGAATGCGTTGAACAAAGCGTCAGGATATTCCCAGTTGCGCTGCTGCCTTTCTACACGATTTCCCGGGACTTCTCTGTACAGCAACTCGTACTGCTTCAATATTCTCCGGCGAACAAACAGGCTTAGGCCGAGGTCACTTCGCTTCCAATACTGTTCCTTCCTGTACAAATCTATTGTACAACCTGTGGATGGTCTTCTTGCAAGGGACCCATCGTGTGTTAAACTGTTGTCAAAAACGCC
Source organism: Schistocerca piceifrons (assembly GCF_021461385.2). Lineage (NCBI taxonomy): Eukaryota > Metazoa > Arthropoda > Insecta > Orthoptera > Acrididae > Schistocerca > Schistocerca piceifrons. The sequence goes on from NC_060140.1 coordinate 192,876,239, forward strand.
TCAGAGTCACAACAAGGCTTTTTGTGTCACGAAAAAGGAACACAATTGCCGATCATTGCTGTGTTGTCAGTCTTCCATTGTCAGCCATTGCTGCTTACTAGTCTCCTAGTGGCAGTATTGTGAATTACACATCATTTCGTAACTCATTTGTTTTTCCAAGCTCTGCTGGTACTGCTGTAGAGATCCCAGCGGGATATCTAATGTGCATCGTAAATTGTGAAAGAAACAATTGGTAACACATTTTGTGCGCCACCCTGTAGTTTCGACACAACATTAGCCACAGTCCCACAAACACTTCAGTGATGGATCATTATTTTATTTATTATTTTGAGCTTTTCCTCATTACAGAGGCTTATCTCCAATGTAATAATCTACTCAGAAATTACTATACAAAGAATAAACGTTCTTAAACTATATTTTCAAAATATACCCCCAGGTGTTTCAATCTTTTGTGTCCTCTTCCTCTGCGCCCATTCTCCTCATTGTGTGCTGTATATTTTGGAGCCAAGTATTCATAGGTCGTCGTCTTCTTCTTCTCCTCCTCCCCTCCGGTTCCCACTCCAGTATCAATTTTGGTATTCTGGCTTCCTCCATTCGTCGTAGATGCCTGTACCACTGTAATTTCTTCCTATCCATTACATCATATATTCTTTCTTTTATTTCCATTCTCCTTATTATTTCAGTGTTCCTTATTATTTCAGTGTTCCTTATTATTTCAGTGTTCCTTATCTTCTCTTTCCTGGAGAGTCTTGCCGACCTTCTCCAGAAGTCCATCTTTAGAGCTTGTAATTTTTTAATGTCCTTCAGGTTAATTGTCCAGGTCTCCATTCCAGACAGAACCACACTCTCTAATATAGATTTGTATATTAATTTTCTAGTTCTGCTCATTACATTCCTGCTCCACAAGACTGAGTTAAGCATCCCAATGTCTTTCCGTCTGCTACTTATTCCTTTACTGATTTCTGACTGATTTTCCCTCAGTTTCTAAAATGGATCCCCAATAACAGAAAGTGTTTATCTTTATGATTTTCTTTCCTTCAATGTATAGCTCATCTGAATCATTAGTCAAGTGTTCTGTTTTTTTGGTAATTAATCTTCAAACCCCCAAGTTTTGTATGCTACTGCTAGTTGATTGCACGTATAGTTAGCATCCTCCCCATCTTGTGCTATGACTACTTGATCATCAGCAAACAATAAATGATGTAGGTAAACTCCATCTCTTATTTTGAATCCCATACTATGGCATTTACAAAACCATGTTCTAAGGCTAATATCTATATAGGTTTTTAATAATGATGGTGACATGGGGCAGCCCTGTAAAAGGCCTTTGCTTGTTCTAAATTTCTATGAAAGTTTATTACCAACTTTCACTTGGCAGATGTTATCTTTATACATCTGTTGTATAATTTTACTCAAGGAAGGGTTTTTGTTTGCCATATGTAGTGCTCTCCAAAGTAATTTTCTTGGAACAGTATCATAAGCTTTTCTAGATCTATGAAAATTAATCCTATATTTTTTTTATTTTTCCCTATGTTTCTCCAAAATCTGCCGTAATGTGAAAATGTGGTCTACACATGATCTCCCAGCTGTTAAACCACATTGTTCTTCTTGGGTTATAAATTTTTTTTCCAGTTGTTTTTAAATACTTTCATAAAAATTCTCATGAATGTGTTTGTAACACAAATTCCTCAATAGTTTGATCAAATTTTGCGATCCCCTTTCTTAAATACGGTATTAATGTAACCTAGCTTCATCTCGGGTATTGAATCTCCATGTATCATTTTCTTGAAGAGCTGTGTTATCAGTTTCACAATTTTGTCAGCACCATATTTCAGACACTCCAGATCGATATTGCCTGGTGCAGGTGATTTACCATTTTTTCCTGTTCTCAATGCCTGAAGTACTTCACTTTCTAAAATCTGGATCTCATCATCTTCATGTCCATTTTCTTCCACTGTTCCTTCTTCTAGATGTTCTTTTCTGTCCTCATTTAATAATTTTTGGAAATACTCTTCTCTGGAGATTGGTTTTGCTTTTTGTAGCCTGTCAAAGTCCTTTTAATAGTGACCATGCTTCTTTTGCTCTCCCAAACCCAAATTTGCTATTAAGCTTGGCACATGTTCTTTCCTGTGCCTTATTTTTTGCCATCCGTATTTGATCTTGTTTCTTCTGATTTATCTTTCAACCACTGAAGGAATGCATATCGTTTTTCTTTAACGAGGACCTCTATTTCCTCTGACCACCACTCTGCTGCACCGTTGTGGTTGCTATCTTTTTTACCCAACAGCTCTGTTGCTATGATTTTCACATTAGTTTTTATATAGTCACATATATTCTCTGTACTTCCTTCAAATGATTCAACCAGTTTCCTTCCCATCCTGGCTGCAAAGAGTGTTCTGATACTTCCGTCTTGTAGACTGTCAATATTAAAAGGTAAATTTTCATCTTTCTCAGTCTGGTTCATTTTATTTGTTACTTGTATCATTCCTTGCATTCTTCCATGGCCAAAAAGATTTCATTTTTACTAGATAGTGGTCTGATCCACACTGGGCTCCTCTGTAAGATCTGACGTGTACTGCCTTGAAACTACTTGTTTGCCTAATGATAATATAATCTATTATAGAACGAAGTTCTTTAGTGTTCTGTTGCCAAGTATATTTACGAATGTCCTTGTGTTTGAAAAATGTGTTGGTAATTTTTAGATCAAATTGTTCACAAGTTGCAATCAATCATTCCCCATTGTCATTATATTCATCCTCTTCATGTTTTCCTACTATTCTACAGGATTATCTAATTCCTACCCTTTCATTCATGTCTCCCATGATCTATCAGTTCCTTTCTTCTTGGGGTGGCCCAGAATGTATCTTCCTCCTTATCTTTTGTGTCATTCATGGGTGCATATACGCCAATAATCACAATTTCCCTAGCACATAATGTCATTTCAACAGTTATAATACGTTGATTGATGAATGTCCAATTTGTGATTCTTTCTTTCATGATTTTTTTCCCATGATTTCTTTACCATAATGGAGATACCTGCTTTGGTTCTTACTGCTTTTGATACCCCACTCCAGATATGTACATAATTATCCAGTTCTTCTTCTTCTTGGCTTTTCTTCTTTGTTTCAGAGAGTACGACAACATCCATGTTGAACATCTGAAGTTCTGCAGGTAGTAAATTTATTTTAGTTGAAATACCTTGCACATTCCAGCATCCAAACATTATTTTCCGTTTCTCACTGCCAGTTCCTCGTCCAAAGTTCCAATTATTAGATTTTTTAGCATTTTTAGCAACCCCTACCTGGAGGACCAGGTAATTTTTACTCATTGTTTTCTTCCTTTAGCCTTTGATAAGCTTATATCATACTACAAGGCAGCAGTTGATTGTTTTGGTCCACCCCGGGTATTTTATTTCCCCATTACCCACCATATCCGATGAGCATTCCCCTATCCACCACCTGGGGAGGCGCCCGATGAGAGACCAGCAAACTCCACACGGAATGGACCATCTAAAACATAAAAATGAAATGAAGTGGTCTTGTCGAAGATAAAATTAAGTCCCATTACTACACAAGAAGAATAGAGCTAAAATGTTTTATTATATAATTTCCAGTAAGACAGGGGAAACTACTTATTGTGATGTTACAGGCTTGGCAATGTGCAGTGACTGATACCTATCTCATATTGTCAGACAGACATTGCATTCACAGAGAAGCTCCATTCTACATACGCAGTCCTATAGGGATAGTGAGGAAATCATTTTAACTGTATAGTTTGAAATATCTGTTGTTCAGAATACTTCTCAGAAATGATTTAACAGTTTTTAGCATAGCTATAGGTTCTCAGTACATCTGTTACTTGAGGGCATTTTGTGGACCTTGTATTACAGCATCACATATGCCACTGCAAGACTATTTCACTCCCATAAGTACTGAAAGAAGGTGATACAACTATTCATGGCTCAAATCAGAATTAGTTCTAATCACATTGAGATCGGAACTATTTACTGCTTCAATAAAAAGATGACTTGGCAGATTTTTTAGTAGTGTTATGTAGACGTATATTCAAAGTAATGCTGTAAACTTTTCTAAAAAATTGCAGCACTTCTTCTTTGTCTTCGTTTTTAACCATGTTTAGTCTCATCCAGGTATCAAATCACAAAGAAACAAATTCTGCGGGCCATTAGTTAATGTAATTTTGAATAGGCTTCATAAATAATTCAGTTAAAGTTCTCAAAATCAATGTTGAAGTGTGCGGGAACTGTGCTGCTGCCCAAAGAGCATATTTTCTTGAGATGAAGGTCTGATGCCATTTCACTTAATCTTGTTCCTATTAAACAGGAAGCACAAGAATGTCAAACAAATGGAAAGGAACTGACTACCTTCTGTTTTCACCAGAATCTTTTGATACATAAATCTACAGCCATCTTTTGAATATGCAAGAGTAAAATGTCCTTGTTCACAATACTGTGTTCTATACAAAAATGATTTTGTGTTTAGTAGTATATAAGTCTCTCTTGTTTTCTAAGAGTAGATTTTGCGTTTAGTAGGATATAAGTATCTTTTGTTTTCTAAGAGTAACAAACTGTAGAAGAGTACTAAAAGATGTGATGATTATCAGTGAATTTAAAGTAAGAGGAATACTATTAGATTTGACATGGAAATCAGAAAGAACAAATTAAGAGCAGTGAAATACATGATTTGTAAAGGGGAGAGAGAAACTATTGACACTGTGCAAATACATTAGACTAAAACATTTTACTGACATTAAACTTGCAGCGACTCTTAAGTAATCGTCATTTCCTCATGGGGAAAGTCCTTTTGCTTCCCTATGAAACAACTGCTACATATCTACTCTTTGTTTAGAGAAAAAAATAAAGCTGTTCTCATCCTGAAGGTGGTTTTCAACACGAAATTGCTTTATTAGACCTCTGTTATTTTCTTCCCTTCTGACCTTAGGCTTTGGTTATAGTGGAGTGGCATGGCACAACCAGAGCAGCAATGGCAAAACAAACCATTATTGTTCAGTGCATGTGATTACAGGGGCACTGGCAAGCAAAGTGTTTCTGAGCAAAACAAACTTGTGTTTCTCAGAGTGGCAACCAGGGCATTCGAGTTATCCCAGCTGCGGTCAGGCAGTGCCTGCGACATTTGGCTGTTGCTGCAGGTAGCAGCGTCGGTACTGTTGCTGGTGGTTGTGTTTCTTTTGTTGTATTGTTGAGAAAATGGTACCAGTGGAAGCTTTCATAGCAGTTGTTTTTACTTGTCATCCTATATGGTAGCACCGAAACAACTATCTTCACAACTGATTCATTTTGGACAAGTTATTTGATGAAGCGGCAGCAGAATTACAGACTACAGGTACAGTAAACATTTCAATAATCTCTTATTTATTTCATTGTGTTAAAACAAGGGGCAATTAAAAAGTTGAACCAGCAAAGCTGAGAAACACATGAAAAACATGTTTTATAAGGGGACAAAAAGTTTTCAAAACTGACTGATTTGGGCAGCTTCATTTGAAGGTCTGTTAAGGTTTCATCCTGTCTGATATATGTCTCACATATAACGCTCTATGTCTACTGTATGTTGCTCGTCATCACTCAGGCATCCTTGTAGGTCAATGACAGTGTTGTGAAGAACATGTACATTTCACAATATCGTCAGCAAATTCTGGTGAAGTTTCTATTGACTTCAAAAATATGTTCCACTTAGCACTCATTCCAAAAGCATAATTTATTAATTGTCATGTTCTGAAAAACATTTGTTGAGATATTTATCCCATGGGCCTAACCCATTGAGTGTAATATTTGAAAAATGCCTCAACGATGGATATGACTAATCTCCAAAGAATATGAAAGGCAATCCAACTGATGTATTTAGTAGTGGAGAGTCTGGTGGTATATTAAGCTCTCCTTCTTGGAAAATACAGTAGAAGAATAAAATCTATCACCTTCCCATATCCTCCAACATCAGTTGTAATGAATTTCCCCTGAGGATCTGGAACTGCTTGTAGTAAGATTGAATGAACTGTTTTATAACTATAAAACATTGTACCAGAATTTTCTGGACATTTTAGACAAATGTATCTCCTGCCAACGTCACCGATTGCAGCTGGAAAGTTCTGTATGTTATATAAGTCATTTACAATATTGTTGAATGACTGGAGAAAATCCCACAACACTTTGGTAAATGACTCCCCATACTTACAATGGTTGTGAAACCTTTTGTGAATGTCTGACCCATGTCTTGAAAACTATTTCTGATTTCAAGGGACCTGTAACAATTCTTGTTTCGTGAGCTATTGATGGCCCTTAGAAAAGACATTTTTTCATTGGATAAATCTGTAGTGACTTGAATATCAGTTAAATATGGAAGTTTTACCGATTAATCATGTGGCAAAACACTCTCCTCTTTGTGTGCTATCATTTGTCAAAATCATGTTTTGATATCTCAAACCACTTATGATACCTGAGTAATGTTGCAAATATTTCATCCTGGCTTTTTTGCTGGTGCGGGGGTTCAGAGAGAGATGAGATAGTGAGAGAGATAGGTGATTGATAGTGATATCATTTTAAGTTTAAAGAATAATTCAGGATGTTAGCTACATTTCCTATGCACCACCAAACGCAAATTCATAGCAACCTCTGTTTTTCAATACAAACTTTTCAAAATTCTTGCTTACTTAATTTTGAAATATCAAAATAACTAAGTCCATTAACAAAATGATAGGCTTCACATGATGAAGCTGACTAGTAAAGCTATGAGATGTGCAAGAATCAGATTTTTTCATCAAGTAGTTTCTATAAAATCGTTTTAGAAAGACTGCAGATCAGCCAGTGTGCGTGTTTGCTGTCCACGCAGTCAAGCCAGTTGCTGCCCCACCCCTGCCCCACTGCATCTGGGCACGAAGCAGCAATGTGGCAGCTGCCAGACATGCAGCTCCAATCTACACTGTTGCACCGCTCCACTATAATGTGGGACTTAGAATTGACTTACCTGTTCAATGTAGGCACTGTACCACAATGCAACTTGGCATTTTTCACACTAACAATACACAGAAAAAATTCCAGGATCAACTGAGATCTGGCTCTTTTCTACTGGAGCACATTGCTTATTTGAGAAAATGCCATTTTATGTGACACAGAAAGTTTACAACAACACACAATGCAGAAGTTCGAAGCACACTAAATGATAACTCTGCATCCACTGGCTGCCTCTGGTCTCACCTGCTGTTTGCTCCAGCTATCCTCTCTCTTACACCTGCAAAACTCTGAGATAGATATCTGTATGATATCTACATGATAGATACCATCTTCATATAGATAAGGCTTACCAGACATTGATCTTCTTCAGTGCAGACGCACTCACATTGCTCAAACTCTTACAGGAATAGGTAGATTGACTGCCGCAAGTAATGAGTATAATGGGCAGGGGCTCTACAAATGTAGTGTGTGGACAGTAAGCTGGAAATATGGGTCTCATAGGGAGTGTGCCAGAGGTAAGTCCCCGCAGTCGCACTATCCTCTGTGTCCTCGATGGCTCAATCAGATAGAGCGTCTGCCATGTAAGCAGGAGATCCCAGGTTTGAGCCCAGGGGTCGGGGCACACATTTTCAACTGTTCCTGTTGATATTTATCAATGCCTGTAAGTAGCTAATGGTCAGGATTTCATTGTAATTTCATTCTTCAAGAGCTGCATGATCACCAATAGTATATGTTCTTTCGGGCATGTCCGAAAGAACAGGTACCATCTTCATATACTAACATTCATGTTGGAGGCACTATGGTAGTTAATGCCACCACTATTAAGTAGGCTTCTCTTCTCTACATGCCCTAGTCATTGCAAAACTCTAGTATTTTACTGTTTAGTTATTTTCAAGTGATCTTTGTAACCTAAATCAATAAAGGTTTGAACTGGATTGTGTCGTTATTGGCAAGAGTCTGTAATGTAATTTTCATCTGAGTGAAATATTGTTGGATTCAGTGATTCGTGTGATGAACTAACTGTAATGAATCACCAGAGTGTAATTGTCTTTGTGTTAGTGCCGTCTAAAATATGATGATGTGTACATCTTTGAGCAAACACCATCTCGCACTCATTTGAACTTTCAGTTTGGAGGTAACCAAGATTGTTGCTACCAAGAATGAGACCAGGAAATTGAGGTCAGTTTTGCACATGTGATGCCCTATGATTTCAGAGCACTTCGGAGAAATATCTAGGAAAGTGCAAATTTTATTATTTGAAATATGTCATGAAGCAGACACCAACCAGTACATGGAGAAAACTTTAACCAATGGGGGAGCAGGACTGCCTGACATCACAACTGGTGCTATTTTGGACAATAGCCAGTGAGGAAACAGCAGGGTGGCCTTTTAGGATGTAAGCAAAGCAACGACAAGGTAGAATTACGAGAAGGTGCAGTGAGCTGACAGCAAATTCCAATAGCGGCAGCACTTAAGTGTGAAAATAATCTGTAGATAAAGTATTTTTGTTATTTAAATGTGACTGTTTGCCAAAGTGAGTGACAAGGAAGAAGGTAACATTGCTTCTGAAAATTATAAACAAGTGATAAACATTAAGAAAGAGCCCTGTGATGAAGATGTGATTAAAGATAGGAAAGAAGAACTAAAATGTATGACTGAATATAAAGCAGTCATTAAAAGTTCATTGGATGATGGCACCGGAGTAAAATTAGAGGAATCTTCTTTTTATGTTGCTACCACTAGCCATATTATAGATTAAATGTGAAGGTTTCATATACTGAATACTGTGATGACAAGGTAGATTGCCTTAATATGAATCTCGTCTTGTGTGGAACCATATGGTGAGACACATCCTCTTGATTTCATTAAAGAATTTAATAACTAACCTGGAAATTGAGGTGATGAAATGTCTTGTGTGTGAGGTCTTTTAGGAAGGTGATTCCTATAGTTGGGCAGCTTAAGTTACAGAATCATATAAGTCATGGGAAGAGTTGAAAAAATTATTTTTGAACGAGTATTGGTCTAGACATGAACAGCAGAGAATTGTGAGCGAATTTTGGGGTGACGATAAGTATGATTTGAGAAGGGGTACTATCGAAGATTTTTTCAATAGTGGATTAATAAACTTAAACATCTGGACAAAGAACTGTGTAGTGAACCTGTAATTATGGAATTAGAAAATAAACTTCATAGAGTTAGAGAGTTTCTTTTGCCCACCCCTAGAAATAATATTAATATTTTTTTCACTATGAAGGAAAGGGGAAGAGAATGAAATCAGCGTCTGAGGAGAGTAAAAGTAATTTTGGCCATGGAAGCTAAAAAAGAAGGGACTATCAAGTTAAAAGTGTGAGAAGAACAGGTCCTAGGTGAAATAGCAATAAATGCAGGGATAATTGGGGATCAAATGGGCATATAAAAATAGAGAACAGCTGATTAACCAATGAACACAGTGACAGTAATAGTGATCCAAATACCAGTTCGGATTATAATGAAAGTAGTGAAGAATTTAATAGTAATGATCAAGAGGAGAAAGAACAGATATTTGAATTTGTCTATGATAGTGAGGACAATATGAAAAGCAAAGAGAAGATAAATGTTGTGAGTGAGCAGAGTAATGGTGAGAAATAATTAAGAGATAATGAAGATGTAAATAGGGGAAGAGTGTCATACCATTTGTCAAATTAATGTAGCTGAAAATAAATTTGTTGATCAAGATGATTTGTTACATGAAGAAGACACTATGGTGAGTAGTAATGATGTAGGGCATCCTGTAATTACAGCTTATATTCAGGGAGTACCAGTTGAGAGTTTACTGAACAGTGGCAGTGAATTAAATGATGGTTCCCAGGTATTTTTTGAATCAGTTAAAGATAGAGGAGGAGTAGTGATAATGCATGTTTCAGGAATCGGAATTACAGGTGCTACTCGAGAAATATCTAAAAGTATTATGCAGAAAATGTTATTTATGGGATATGGATTATGCGTCAGGGGTATGGGTTATAGATTATTGGCAACATGTTATAGGTTATGTAATTTTTTGCTGATACTTGACCTTAGCATAAACGTTATTTTGGGCAGAGAGTTTTTGTTTAAGTGGAATGTGAACATTGATTTTGATAGCGGACAATTTAGTTTTATGTGCAGTGAAAACATATGAAATAGTATTTTTGGAAATTATTGGATACTAAGATGCACTTACTGAGATACTTAACCACAGGAAGTGAAGAAGTAGGAGTAATATGATTAGTACTCATAGTACACATAAGGTAACTGATGGCATTGTTGAAGAAGAGGGGATGTTTTTCATTAAGTTGATGAAAGTAAATAAAAATGTGAATGAAGTGTCCAAATCTACCTTCAGTACAAGGTCAAATGATGTTCATAATTTGGTTACTGAAAGTATTCAGCACAAACCCGTCAGTGAATTATATAATAATAGTTTTCTAGAGTGAAATTTTCATTCTGGAGCGGGGTGTGTGCTGATGTGAAACTTAGTGCCAGATTAAAACTGTTGCTGGGCTGAGACTTGCAACCTTTGCCTTTCATGGACATATGCTCTACCAACTGAGCTAACCACGCATAACTCGTGACCTGTCCTCACAGATTTTCTTCCACCAGTACCTCATCTCCAACCTTCACAGAAGCTCTCCTGCGAAACTTGCAAGACTAACACTCCTGCAAGAAAGCATATTGCAGATATGTGGCTTAGCCACAGCTTGGAGGTTGTTTCCACAGTGAAATTTTCACTCTGCATCAGAATGTGCTTTGATATGAAACTTCCTGACAGATTAAAACTATGAGCTGGACTGAGACTAGAACTTGGGACCTTTGCCTTTTGCAGGCAAGTTCTCTACCAACTGAGCTACCAAAGTATCTGGCACACAGTTTTAATCTGTCAGGAAGTTAGTGCACACTCTGTCACTATGGGAACATGGAAACATCCCCCAGGCTATGGCTAAGCCATTTCTTCGCAATATCCTATCTTCCAGGAGTGCTAGTCTTGCAGGTTTTGCAGGAGAGCTTCTGTGAAGGTTGGAAGGTAAGGGATGAGGAGCTGGCAGAAGTAAATCTGTGAGGACGGGTCATGCATTATGCTTGGTAGGCTCAGTCAGTAGAGCACTTGGCTGGGAAGAGCAAAGGTTCCGAGTTCAAGTCTTGGTCCAGCACACATCTTTAATCTGCCAGAAAGTTCAATAGTTTTCTGTGCAGAGCTTGGATAGATGCTGGAGACTGACCATTTAACTGCTCAATGTGAAAAAATTTGCAGTTTTATGCCAAAGAGTTTATCATCATTGATGGAAGGAAATGTGCAGGCAATTTTTTGAATCATGTAAAAGTGAGGTGCGAATGGCTGAAAATGTAACTGTATTTTTTGTTAACTTGCGTGATGATGATGAGGAAATGACACAATTTCAGAGACTTTACTTGTCTCATACGATAAGGTTTTACATGTATAGATTGAAGCAATGAGTGAAAATCTGTACTAAGGACAGGAATCGAACCCGAGTCTCCTGCTTACTAGGAAGGTGCATTAGCCACTAAACCACCTTGGCACAGTGGTTCAACCAACTGCACGGATTACATTGGCACGCCTCCCTCCTCTACCCAAAGAGTAATATTCAATATAAATGTACAGACAGTAATTTTTAGTGTATTTGTAATGTTCATTGCTTTTTTGTTTGCTCGGGATTGAACATTCAGAATTTTTCTTGTGTTTTGCACTAATCTGGTAACTGTTTTGAAAAGTAAGGGTGAAAATACACCCCATGTTGCGGAAACAGATGATGGGGTAGAGGCTCAGTTTAAGGGTGAATCCACCAGTAGGTGGTGGTCCACTGTTCTGTAATGAATACACTACATAGCACGTAATGCCTCCCAAGCGAGGTGATTTCATTCTTCCCCTTCCCTGAATCACTCAACCTTTTCTACTATCTTGTCAACAGCTTGTAAAGGAGTAGTAATTGTCTTCTGCTTTGCTCAGCTTTTATGTGTAACAGTTTCTTATTTCAGGAATTGGTTTTTTGAGTGTTGTTAAATGAAACATAGTAACACAAAAGGATGAAAGCCTGTTCGACATATAAGTTTTGTTTAACTATGTTATGCATTGTCTGGTTTTGTTTTCAAGTATAATAATAAGGAGAGTTTTGTGTCAGTAATAACAAATTTCTATCAGCCAGAAAGTACTGTAAATGTTGAACAGAACAGATGTCAGTAGTATTTACAAACAACATTAAAGGTCCAAAGTAACTAGTAGGCATAGAGTCTACAATAAGAGTTTACATAGCAGCAGAAAGAGAGAAAAACTTAATTATATTACATGTATCAGTACTGTTTGTGGAAAAAGTCCATCTTAAGTTGAAACCTGTCATATTATGACTCTTCAGACTTTAGTACGAAAAACAAAGTGAATATAGTTGCCTATCATATTAATGTTTATGGAACAATGAAAAGGGCTGTATCTGTGTTGCACTTCAGGCCTCCATTCAGAATAATGTATTGACATAAGGAAAGGTAATTTATATTATAGAAAGAAGAGTTTGGCTTGTAATATTATAGTTTGTTACTGTGGACTGCAGTACTTTAGAGTCCGTTTCTGGTACATTAAGCAAAGAAGGTGTGTGTGTGTGTGTGTGTGTGTTGTTCATTGAAATAGTAATGAGTGATAATACAAAGATATATAATGGAATAAGTGGAGTATAGGGGGTGAAGAAGTAAAAATGAGAAATAAGCAGGCAACGTGGGTACCACAGTCTGCACTAGCTTAATTTTTGTGGATGTACTCTTCTAGTTAACTTGATTGGTAAAGAAAGAATTTGATGAGAACAACAGAGATGAGTAAATGGTATAATATTAAACTTGTTGAGACAGATATGTTATTTGTTATGGTGAAACTTCTGGACTGTCAGAGGAAACATTTAGCATTATGTATGTAACTTACAGCACTTCTGAGAGGGAATGAACTGAAATATTAAAATATTGATAAAGTGCTGAATGTACATGATTGCATATTTAGGTTTTCATGCTGTGCAAATTTGTTGTTTGTAGTAGTGTTGCTGATTTCTCAAATAATGATGTGCTAGAGAAAAATGTTTTGCTAATTAGTTAACTGCAATAAATGAAAAGTATCATGGATATTCTGACAGGATTTAACACAGGTATGATAGTAATTTTGATAAATGTTAAGTAACATTTTGAAAATTTGACTTTTGGGTTCAATAAAGGAAGTAGGATTCTTTAACAAAAGGTACACAGTGGTATGAAGTAGATTTCATTCACTTTTCTGTATTGTAAGGAACTCATCATCTGGTCAATGATAAATGGTGAGTGAAAGGGTATATATGTACATCAAGCATGTGACCAAGAAGTCCCCATTTTCTATAAATCACAATAATATTAGTTCTTATAGTAAAATCCAACCTAGCTGAATTTTAAAGCATTATGTTGTTTTCAGAATAATGGTCTGTTCCTATGCCAGTCTTTATAAGACCATCTCGGACCTAAAATAGAGCTCACAGTTTGACAGCTTATGAGTAACATCTGTGTCGGAGGCACTCTTGTTGCTGACTTACACCACTATTATGTAAGGCTGTCTTCTGTATGTGCACTGGCTAGTGTGAAATTCCATACTTTAATGTTTAATTATTTTCAAGTGACCTCTGTGACCTAAATTAATGAAGATTTGAGCTGAACTGTGTGTAATGCAATTTTCATTGAAGTGAACTACTTTTAGACTTGGTGGTTTGTGCAGTGGAATCACTTAAATTGACCACTAGAGTGTAGTTGTTATTAAAAGAATCTGTACTAAGTGCGAACTGTGATATTTTCAGGTAATTAGGAACACTGTTTTTGTGTCACAGTTAATCATCAATGGACTATTAGTGCTAAACATTTTGGGGATATTGCTTGGATAGTTGCACTAATAATTTGTTCATAGGGTTGAAAACTGGTCACCCTAATTTGTAACTAACTTCTGAAGGGAAAAAAGTGTGTTAATGGTATCTAAAATATGGTGAAGTGAATTTCTTTAAACAAACACCATTCCACACAGATTTAAACTTTCAACTTCAAGGCTATCATGACCATGATTGATTGTGGAAAAGAATGAGACTGCAAAATTCAGATCAGTTTCATCACATGTGAACATTATCTATCGACAAACACTATGGTGAATCTATGGACCAAAATTTCTGGAGAAATGGTTCCCCATTAGATAAAATAATGAGTTTAGGACTCAACAGCAGATTGTTGAAAATCTTTAGGACTATTTTATAGCTTTAAAGCAGCAGAATAAGACAGCACTTAATGAAAACTACCATTCTTAGCCAACTGAAGTGTGTGATACCTTCTTTCGACGTTTATGTGAACCTTAATTAACTGGACATATATTACAATGATATTAGTCGACTGTATTGACGAATATCAGTAATCTGCAATATGTCTAATCACTAACTGAAAATATGTAAAAACCACTGTAAACAAATGTCACAACCAGTATTTCCAAAGTTCGTATGTAGAAAGTAATAGTAATTATTATTCAGTAATCATAAAGACACAGGATTCATATTAGTATCAAAATCAACCCTGTATTACTGTTTAAAAGTTTTTAATGAAACATGGTCATAATGATCATGATATTTCAGCACGTTAACTAATTTAACAATGTTTTAACATATAATAGAACCAAATTTTGTAACCTGCTTTGGAAAACTAATCAAATTTGAACTGTAAACTTTAAAAAATCTGTTTAAAATAATGCATATTCTTATATTTTGATTGTTAAGCATGAATAAGGACTTGCAGCAGTAGCCATGATATGGCTAGTATTGTCCACTTGTAGATCAATATTACATCATCTTTGTGATATAATAAATAAGGTTTTGAAGCAGTTAACTGTTTTGGCCACATCACTTTGATTTGATTAACTTGAGGAGTAGCTTCTGACGTACAAAGAGCCCAGACTTTCTCACAACTGGAGATAATGCAGCCAAGAGGTACTCACCCATTTCAACTTCACTGAAAATCAAGAAGTTAAAAAAACAGTGTGGTTTTAATTTGGTGGACTGAGCTGGGATACACTGAAAGTCATCAGGGCAGTCTTCTTAACGATTTCTATGTTTTGAGCACATGGGCACAGATTATATGTACCTGGCACACCAATGCCTAAGTGCTTCTCTGGTTATTACCACACGAGTTCGGTTCCAGCCACCCCTAGCAGTGGGGATTGAGGCTTTGACAATGCCAGGCACTCATGCTGGTGAACCATCAGAAAAATCATCAAACAAATGTTGGCCAAAGAACACGAGACAGAAGCCAACAGCCAACTTGTCAACATGTGGCCATGGAAGCCTTAATACTTTTGTACTATGCCTCCAAGGGGGGGAGATTTTCTGATGTAGTGAAGCCTTGAGTACCAATGGAAGAAGAAAGCACAATATGATGTCCTCTCTCACATTTATGCCATGCAGGCAGGATGAAGGGACGACACCAAAGTTCTTGAAATGTAAGTGCCTTATCACCACCGCCCAAGCATATCGTATCTATGGCAGAATGGAATGAGCTTTTCTTCTTGAATCAATTCATTCAATGTGGAGATACTTGGCATCTGTTTTCACAGTATGAATTTCTTGCTAAATTTTGTCTATGTTGGGAATAACTGTATTTTTGTGCTGACACCTTGTAGTAGTTCATTGTTTTTCATCCTTGGTTTTCTTTAGTCTGTATGACCAGAAAGGTTCCCTAATAGTTAAAGGGGTCTTTGCATGGCTGCTTTTTTCATCTATCATATCCAACTGTGTGTTGATGGTATCATTTAAGCGTCTACAATAACATCTCAGTGTTGCACAACATTTCAGATGACTGTGGTTTGCTTTCAGTACTAACTGCAGCCTTTTCCACTTTGTGGTTGAAAAATAGCAGCAGTGCTGCCAGCTCTCAGATATCTTCTCTTATCATACAGAGTATCATTACCATGCCACAAACAACCTGCATACAACTAACATTCTTAAAATGACAATTATGGCATTATAAATATAAAAAAATTAGAATATGCCTTCCTGGGCTTCTCTAGAAGCAACAAAAAATAAAAGGGCAGGCGTCACATCATGTATCTATTTCCATTGATTATTTGATTATCAGTGCTCTATCAACATTGTCACTTGCAGATTCCTAATTCACTGTCTTTATTTATTACAGTTATTTTTTCATGGCATTCCACAGTCTCTCAACAAAGTGCTATAGTGGTATGTTACTACAACTCCATTTATAACCATATTGGTCACATTATGTAGGACCTTGTTGTCAACAGAGATAAGCATCTTTACTAATTCTAGGGGTGCTGCACTAATGCCTTCCCAAGAAGCATTATCACACATCTTTTTCTCAGATTTTATTGAATTACAACCACTTCTCTGAAATGCATATTACAATTTAATAAAGCATTTTTTTCAGTCCTGCTTGACTATGACTGTGGTCTGTTAACAAAATACCACAGGAAGCTGAACATTGTCCACCACCAAGGCATAAGGTTGCTAACAGGTTTTCACAAGGAGTAGTCCCATTCCCAATGTATGATGAAAGCCTCTTTCTATATGTTTTAAAACACATGTTTACTGTATTTCAGCTGGATGCATCATTTTTAGTTTTTTCACTACTGGACTAAACAAGGGGGGCTACTGGATGTTCTGTCATTTTTCCTAGCTTCACCTGTTTGAATTTACAGTTTTTGGTGTGAAGATGGAAGCACTGTGGCAGGCAATGGAACAGTTGAGCAGTGACTGAAGGGGTAAGTCTCTTACATAGGCCTACTCAATTTTTGCTGAGTGCATTACAGACAATCACACATATACATCCAGAAGAGAGAATTGTCCAGGATGTTCTCAACCATTTACAACAAAAATGGAAAGCAGACTCATTGTGTTGTGTGGCAGGGCACGTGAGAGGCAACAGACAAAAATGAGCTGATATAGTGGCCGAAGAGAAAAGGCACAGAGATCACTGTTGTAAAAAATACCCTCCACTTGCATGCAATTGCCTCACTTTTAAAGAGGAAGGTCATTTTTCAGGCTACTAAACAACAGATGAAGAGTCATAAAACAAACTGTCCAGCTTTAGAGGACACCTTCAATCCTAGATAACATCCTCCCAGCTTCTCACTTTAATAAGATTCTGAACAGAGTACTGCTTCCCTAACACATGACTGCAAGAGCATCTACCAGTTTGCTGTGCTTGTAGCATACAAGGTTCACCTCTTGCTTTTACAAATGTTCCACCAGATGTTTCACTGAGACATATGACGCAACTATTGTTTTAAAATATTTTATTGTTAAAACAATGGCAGCTCAGAAGCTGCCTTAGTGGTTTGTGCACATTGAGCTTTTAATGAAACAGTGTTAATAAAGAAATGGAAATTTCATGTGAAGGCTTTCATTGGTCAATGCTTTTACGATATTTATGCAGATGAAACTTAACAGCAAGTCTCAGATCACTGTATTCAACTCCTGGTCATTAATCTCCTTCACAAAAGGAGATGACTCTCTTCAGTACAATAAAGACTTTATTCGTTCTTGACTGGTTTCCCCAGAATATGAGCCATATATCATAAGTGAATGGAAATATCCAAAGTACGCAGATTTGATGGTTCCCAAGTCACAAACAGATAAAACTGAGTGAATGGCAAACCTGCTGAATTCAGTCTTTTACATAGGTTGATGATGTGAAGTGAATAGTTTGTTAATGTGTAATCCCAAGAATTTGGAAGACTCAACTCACAATATTTCTTTGCCACTACATTTGATTTCAATATTTTCCAGTTTTTTGTTTCCTGTTCGAAACTGAATGAATTGAGTCTTGTTAACATTGAGAGACAGGCCATTAGAAGTGAACCAGTCTAGAGCTTCTTTGAATATAGTAGTTGCAGAATTGACTGCAGTGTGGTACTACTTCTATTATAATAGTTCTGTTGTCTGCAAGTAGGGAGCCATAATGCTCAACCCTCATAAATGGAATTTAATGATCTACACAGTCAAATGCTTTACACAGATCACAAAATATTCCAACTGGTAACATTTTATTGTTCATGGATTCAAGGAGATAGTTGATAAATGAGAAAATGGATTCTTTTGGAATCCAAACTATTTTTTATTAAGAATTCTATGTTTATTGAGATGATCCATGATTCTCTTGAACATAAGTTTCTCGAGGATTTTAGAAAGATTTGTTAGCAACGAAACTGGCTGGTTTTTGGTAATTTCAGCTTTATCACCTTTTTGAGCAGTTGCTTAAGAATTGCATATTTGAGTCTATTGGAGACATATCCTGATTTATAGGCTCATTAAATATGTGACAGAGAACTTCAAGAATGAATTTGCAGCAGTGCTTCAGTATTTTCATTGATATATTATTAACTCCAATGGAATTTTTATTTTTCATTTGGCTTACTTTCTCAGTCTCTTCAGTTGTAATATAATCTGTATGTAACCTGATTAATTTTGTTCTGTATTGCTTTTTGAGGAAGGTTCACGGCTTCAAGTACAGACCCTAGCAACCAATTTGATCTGCCGCTGTCAAAAAATGATTGCTGAAGATATTGGCAACTGTATCACCTTCAGTTTCCATGCTTCTATTATGACCCACTTCAATACTGTCTGTATCTTCTGAAATTTTTCCTGTCTTGACCATGTTCCAAATAGTTTTTATTTTATTATTTGAGCTGTCAATTTCAGATTTGATATATACTGTCTTGGATTTTTTAATTACGTTGTTTAGGGAGCTACAGTATAGTTTGTAGTGCTCCAAATGCTGAGGTTTGTTATAGTTTCTGAGTGAAACATAAAGCTTTCTCTTTGTTTTACATGATGCTTTGATTACCTTAATGAGCCATTGTTGACTGTAATCGCTCACTTTTTGAAATTCTCTTAGGAAATACAGCTTCAAAAAGGGCAACAAATTCATTCAAGAATAGGTTAAATTTATTCACATTTTTAGCCTTATACACTGTGTCTAATTTTAACAGCTACAAATGTCTGCTGAAGGTTTTTAAATTTTCACCATTGGTTGGCCTAAACAATGTATTAATAAAATTACTCTTGTTAGCAGGGCTTACTCATGCATTTTAAATATCTGCCCACCATGGTCAGGAAGGCCATTTAAGATTTGTGTTACACATATGTTATCAATTCTGTTACTATCTACAAAGATATTGTCAATCAGACTAGTGCAGTCCTTTATCACTCCTGTGGGAAAGTCAACAACTGCCCTCACATTAAAAGAGCTCATTAAATTCACAAAATCTGTTCTATCATTATTACCAGTAAGCAAATTCACATTAAAGTCACCGAGCATGATAGATTCTTTGGTTTTTAAGAACAGGCAAGTTAAAAGTAGTTCTACTTGCTTGAGGAATATACTAAGAGTATTAACATGGACTTCAATGCAACAAGCCTCAAAATGTTGAGCAACACAATAATTTCTTACAGCTATAGACTTGTGCACTACATTATTTCTTGCATATATTATTACTCTACCCTCATCCACTGAATTCCTATTATAACAAGCTGCTATGTTATACTTATATAGTTGTATCATCTCAGTCCTTTTCTTCAAATAACCTTCAGTAAAACATGATATATGGGCATTGTTTAGTGCATTGCTGCCAAAATGCAGACAGACAACTGGTCCATCTTGTTTCTTAAACCACAGGTGAAAAATACAAAGTTTGTCATTTCCTGAACTCTTTGTTTTAAATTGCAGGTAGAAATTGTAGGATGTGTACCTGCAGGTTTCTGATTGAAGTTAGTCCAGGAACTGAGGCCAGGTACAAAAAATCCTGAAGAGTTGTGCATTTCCTGGTTCTTGTGCTTCTTCTGTTTGCCTCTGTTACTGCTGATGATGGAGACACATCAGGTTGTGAGGGCTCTTGCACTGCTGAAGATGTGGGAGGACGGATACTGAAGAAGGGTCTTGAGCCACTGATGGAAGGTCAACAACAGATGAAGTTTCTGACACTGCTGCTAATGAATGCTAGGGTACAGTAGTTATAGGTTTGATAGCTCTGTTTTGAGATTCCATGATTACTGCTGCTGCACCTGAAGTTTGTGGTAGTGATCCTGTTGGTTCTTCCATTGTTTGCACAGGTATGGTTGGGTCTTCTAAACTTACCACTGCTGCCACGGGAATTTGGGATGTTTTTTTTACATTACTTGTTGACAGAACAGCTTTCATTATTTTAGCACCCATGGCTTGTTGTTTTGGTGCAGACCATGAGTTGTAAAATGCTCTCTTACAGAGCTATCAGTTGATATGAAAGTGGCATTGGGAAATGATTTACAAATTTTTTGTAGTTTCCTGTTGGGGTGATCATGATTTCAATATGAACATTTTTTTCTATTAAATCATCCACCCATGGAGCAGACAGAACAAAGAAGATTATGTAAGAGTTATGTTGAAGTTCGTCTTTCAAAACCCCAATTGTCTGCCTACTTTCATTACAGTAAATGTCGAGTGTACCTCCTACCACAATACACTTGCTTCAAGATTGTAAGGTTCTTTCACATTTTTTTAGAATTCTTCAATATTGAGTGTTTTAATACTGATTTAATGTCCTGCAAGTAATTTTCTATTACTGAAACTTATTTTCTAAATGCTCCTACCACACATTCTTCCAAACCAGAATAAAGTTTCGTGTTCACAATTTTCTGTCAGTACAGTCTGTTAAACAACATTCACAAGAGAGATTTGTTGTATTTAAATTTGCAAAACAAAATAGGTGAGCCCACAAATGTATCACTGTGCACATTCAAACATCTTTTATCACTCTTTTTTAACACACTATACAGTTTAAGTTAATTAGATTCAGAAGTTTAACAGAGCGATTTATTACTATGTCTATGCATGACGCCATCTTGAAACTACAGCACATAATTTCATAAGACAACAGGATGTGAATAGGCAAAATGAGCAAGCAGCCTAGCCTTCAATTCAATTCAATTCATTAGCGTCCTTGTAGTACATCATCAAAATGACATAGGACTTGTCAATAAACATTACAATTTAAAATTCATGTACATGAAAATTTATAATTGAATTTACTTGTCACTTAGACATCACAATTTTAATAGAACTATAAGAACATTAACATAAAAATACACAAGTAGGTTAACAACGTACAAAAAAAAAAAGGCTAGTGATTCTCACATCAAAGATTATTTCCATTCTTACATTAACACTGTTTTACACTTTCATAGAAAGAGCAAGTATTTAAATGTGAGCAATTACACATATTTATTATGTCAGGGAAATATTAACTGCGTTTTTATTGTCAATGATTCATAAACTCTTCAATACTGTAAAAACTATTGCTCAATAACATGTTTTTTAATTCTCTTTTAAATATGTGCAGTTTTGATATTATCTTTAGTTCTTTGGGGAGAGCACTGTAGAGGAGTTTGGGTTGGTATAGTACACTTTTGTGATACATAGCTGTTTTATGAATTTCTCTGTGGAAATCATACCTATTCCTTGTTTCGTAGTTGTGAAATTCTCTGTTTAATGTAGAAAACTCCTCGTGTTCTTTTAAGAAACATATATATATATATATATGTATATATATATATATATATATATAATGGAAGGAAACATTCCACGTGGGAAAAATTATATATATATATATATATATATATATATATATATATATATATATATATATATATAAAAATTATATAAAAATTATATATAAAAACAAAGATGAGGTGACTTACCGAACAAAAGCGCTGGCAGGTCGATAGACCTGTGTCTATCGACCTGCCAGCGCTTTTGTTCGGTAAGTCACCTCATCTTTGTTTTTATATATATATATATATATATATATATATATATATATATAAAACAAAGATGAGGTGACTTACCGAACAAAAGCGCTGGCAGGTCGATAGACACACATAATTTTTCCCACGTGGAATGTTTCCTTCCATTATATATATATATATATATATATATATATATATATATATATATATATATATATATATATATATATATAACTTGGTAGGTCATTGATAAATATTAAAAACAGTAATGGCCCTAATACAGATCCCTGGGGTACTCTGTACAAAACTCTCTCGAATATATATAAAAGGATGGTAGTGTCATGATTTTTAATTCTTTGAAAGCATGTCTACAAGAGTCTCTATATCCTATACCTTTTATTATTCTGACTGCCTTCTTTTGTAGTCTAAATGAATGTTTTGTTAGACTGTTGTTCCCCGAAAACTGTACACCATATCTTAATAAACTGTGCATGATGAGAAATAAACACATCACACTGTTTTAATATTACATGAGCTTTTAAGCATTTTAAGTTTATAACATGTTTTACATAATTTTTTGTTCAATGATATTACATGCTTTTCCCATCTTAAGTGTTCATCAAACCATACTCCCAAGAATTTAGTGTACGATGCTTGTTCAATCTTACACTTACCCAGTTCTACTGTAAGGTTAGTTTTTATTTTATTTGTAATATGTCTGAAGTTGATCCACGTTGTTTTTTTGGCATTCACAATAAGTCTGTTTTCATTAAACCATGTGTCTGCTTCGTCTGTTGCTAATGTGACTTTTTCCTGTAAGTCAGCTTCACTATTTGCTTCAACAAACAAACTTGTATCGTCAGCAAACAGTATTGCCCCTGCTTCAGATAGTTGACTTGGTAGGTCATTGATAAATATTAAAAACAGTAATGGCCCTAATACAGATCCCTGGGGTACTCTGAACAAAACTCTCTCGAATCTTGATGAATATGTCCTATTTGCATGGCTTATCTCCACCTTCTAATACCTGTCCGACAGATATGATTCAAACCATTTGTGGGCAACTCCATGTATCCCAAAGGCATGTAACTTCCTAAGCAGTAACTTATGGTCGATGACATCAAAGGCCTTTGATAAGTCTAAAAACAATCCACAATTTAATTCCTTTCTATTTATGGAATTTAGAACAAGTTGCAAAAAATTGAAGATAGCTGTTTCAGTTGATTTATATTTACAGAAACCATTTTGCGCATTAACTAATATTCTATTCTTAATAAGAAATTTGTATAGTCTATGATACATTATCCTTTCTATTATTTTTGAGAAACCTGATAACATTGATAAAGGCCTAAAGTTACTAACATCATATTTATAATCATTCTTGTAAAGTGGCTTTATAGTTGACATTTTAAGTTTTGATGGGAACACCCCTGTCTTAAAAGATTCATTTATAATTTCAGTGAGATGTGAGACTATGTTTCTTGCACTTTGCTTAATGACTTTGTCAGGAATCCCATGACACCCATATGACATTTTATTTTTTAACTTATTTATAGCATTTAGTACCTCTGGTTCAGTTACTGGATAAAGGAACATTGTCATGTCATTGATGGGGATTTTTACCTTGCTATTGGAATTGCATTTAGTTTTAATTAAATTTATGGCTATATTTGTAAAATGTTTGTTAAATATGTTGGCAATCTGAAGTGGGTCCTTAACAGTTTTACCCCAACTCTTAATGACAAAGCTGTTATCTTTTCTTTTGTGTCTACCTATATTTTTATTTATTACCTCCCAAGTTGACTTCATTTTGTTGTTACCTTCCTCAATATATGAATCATTATCAAGCTTCTTAGCTGCAATTATTATTTTCTTGTACAGGCTTTTATAACATTTCACCTGTGCTTTCAGTGCTACATTCTTCCTGGCTGATTTATTTAACTTTCTGAGAGTGTCTGATGA
The DNA here is from genome assembly GCF_021461385.2 of Schistocerca piceifrons. NCBI lineage: Eukaryota > Metazoa > Arthropoda > Insecta > Orthoptera > Acrididae > Schistocerca > Schistocerca piceifrons. Next base: position 192,899,984 of record NC_060140.1, read on the forward strand.
CTTTCTAATCCCCTGTGTAACCCATGTTTTGGTTTTATGTTTAGTTTTGACTCTTTTTTTATAGGAAAGGCAACATCGAAGCAGTGTTTGTAGCTTTCAAGGAATGAGTCAAACTCTGTGTTGACATCACCACTTGATGATTCACTACCCCTGTCGTTATTTTCCAGAATGTAATTAAAAATTCTTATGCTGTCATCATTTATAAATCTCCTTTCTTTGTAATTGTTATTGATAACAGGGTCCTTGTAAGATGTGACATTTAAACTCAATTTGATACCCTTGTGATCCGAGAAACCAGTGTCAATTACTTTAGTGTTATATTCACATTTGTCCTCGTTTATAAATACTTGATGTATTATAGTTTCAGACATATTTCCGCATCTGGTAACCTCATTTGCCATCATATTATGACACAAAAACAGATTGCACAGTTGCTGTTGTTTACTACAATCATTCTTAAAGTTAACATTAAAATCACCAAGAACAATTACATTATGTTTAAGTTCATTCAGTAGTCCCTCAAGGTTTTCCATAAAAATAGCAAAGTTGCCCAATGGTGATCAGTATAAACACACAATAGTAATTTTTAATTTGGTTAGCTCATATATCAGATCAACACAAGAGTTTATTGTAAGGGCAAAACACGCTAAATCTACCCATAGTGATAATTAAGGAAATTACTTATAAATTTATATATGTTCATGTATATTTGAAGAAAAACAGCTACTTTGAAAGAAGCCATTATTGCTCCTCTTCTACTATTTAGCTGCTGTTTTTATTTAATACTTCAAATACAGTATTTATGAAGCTTTAGATAGAACACTATAAATTGCCAATAGCCTGGAAAGGCAAAACTTGTTTAATATAAGCAAAAGACTTACCTGGGAATTCCATCCCAGAGTTCAAATATTCAGATAAACCATAGCAGGATTGGTTGACTGTCTCAGGATTTTCAATTAATTCATTCATTTACACAACATGTTCCATAAATGAATGCAGAAAGCATTCAGAAAAGTGAAATGAGCTGTTATACATTAACAGGCAAAGTAACCACTGCTGTCCACATCTATAAAGTATGCTAACAACAAATCATGACTGGTGCTAATGTACTCACGCACAATGAGAATTATTTCCAGTTTACTTTACATATGTAACAAAAAGGAAAATTCTCTTGAGAAAACTATAAAATCATGAGGCACAAATGCTGGCCAGTAATTACCTACAAGAGAAATGTCAGTACTATCAATAGACACAACACGTGGGGCTGTCTCATCCCAGGCTCTGAGTGACCTGCTTTTCCTGTTAAATCTTCACCAATCCACCCTCTCCTCTGCAAGAAAAGAACTATTAATTCTCAAAGCTAGGATAGTGTACGCATTTTTATATGTGTCTATTGGCAGTACTGATGTTCCTTCTGAAGATAAGTACTGGCCAGCCACTCTGTCTCATAATTTTACTTCACAAAAAAAAAAAAAAAAAAAAAAAGAGCAACTGCTCTTTCTCCTGTTCCACTCAGCTACTGTTTTTATCAAATACTTCAAACCAAGTATTTATCTAACTTTTACACAGATCACAACCAGCAGTCTATACATTGGTACAGTCAAGATCTAATACAAATATTAATATAATAAGGAAAGCTCTGGCAGAGCATAAATACTTTAGGAGTAAGGGGGATTACACACCGACCAGCAGAAGCAGCGAGTCATTGACAGGCCCAATGGGCATTGTGCGTCCAGCCAGAACAATGTAAGGACACAGAGGTGTGTGTGTGTGTGTGTGTGTGTGTGTGTGTGTACTTCAGCTTGATGAAGGATTTTTACCAAAAGCTAGCAAGTTTTCTTTCTGTGTGTGTGTGTGTGTGTGTGTGTGTGTGTGTGTGTGTGTGTGTGTGTGTGTGTGTGCGCTCCAGCTTGATGAAGGATTTTTACCAAAAGCTAGCAAGTTTTCTTTCTCTTTTGTGAGTGCCTGTTCACGACTCAACACGTCTCATATTTAGCGAGTGGTCTCCTTTACTCCTAAATTATTTATAAAACAAATATTAATAATAAAAATATTAGATGGATATGTTGCTATTCATCACATAGAGAAAGCACTGAGTGGCAGACAGGCTCATTTAAAAGTCGTCTGACATGAATATTAGACTTACATGGACATTACATCCCTAAGTCCAGATATTGTGATAATTTGGCTAGAGATATTCTTTTAGTTTGTTTTTTAATATTTTAGGATTTTTAAATTCCTGCCTAATGTCTACAAGCAACCTGTTACAGACTTTTGAATCAGAGTAGAAAATTTTCTTGTAAACCCTCGAGAGGTTGGCACAGCCTAATGAAAATTAATTTGCTCCTAGTTTTGGATCATTAATTGCACAATCCATTTTAATTTTGCTATTATTATCAACCAGAAGTACCTACATGTATTGGCACAGTGTAGCAATAGCCTGGACTGCATCCCAATACCTATATTCACTTATGTGTTTGGTAATCATGAACCCTGCCTCATGTGACTGTAATAGAAATCATCATAGCTATGAGACAAGAGAGAAAGTAAGCATTATCAACTTAAGAACCTGACAGTGATGCAAATAGGTGCCAAATGAGATCTCCATTCCACAGTGGAGTGTGTGCTGATATGAAACTTCCTGGCAGATTAAAACTGTGTGCCAAATGGTCTGGCACCAAAATTTTTAACTATCTCCCAGAACAGATAAGATGTTAAAGAGAAAATGAATCTCTATTTAAAACTAAACTAAAGAAATAGGAGAATTTTATGCATTAAAAGGGGGACTTGTATTTAGAAGGAACTGAATAATTGCCTATGATAAATTGTTCAGTTGTAGTAGATGATTTACTCTATTTCTTATCAGATGGTTGTATTTTATAAAGGTGCAACACTTTTATTTTTGTGATGAACTATCCTGAACACTTATCTTCTAAAATCTTCTGTACATGTTCTTCAGATAACTGCTTGTGGATATGTATTTTTGCTCTTTTCCAAACTAAAAAATATAAAAATGTAGTACTGCTGTCTGTTTTTATAAATATTTAAAGAAGTCACATGGTACATTTCACTTATCTAGTGTTTTTAAGTTCTTTAAAAAACAAAGATCAGCAATGTAAATCATGATTGTTTTATAACTATCTTTGTGTTTGATTCTTCCACATCTAATCTCATGTAACATGCTCATGATTTGAGATCAACAGAATGTGAAGTAAATAAATAAAACCTAGCCATCCTGGTTTAGGTTTCCTGTGGATTCCATAAATTACTGCAGACAAACATTGGAATGGATCATACTGTAAGACCACAGTGAACTACCTACCCACCCTTGTCAGATTATACATGTAAGTATTTAAATGCTTGTACAGGGTATCTCAAAAGAAAGTTTATAATTGATGTGTAAAAATAAAATAGAGGCTAAAGTCTATTTACAAAGATCTTCCTTTATTATTGAAATGTACAGTTTAGGAATTTACTTCTTCATTCAAATGCAACCCAGCATGCCTACGGCACTCATTTAAACAATGAACAAAATTTTGTATGACAGCTTGGCATGTAGACTATCGGATGGCTACCAATTTGCTACGGGTATTTTCTTTCAATTACTACAGAGAAGTCAGATTATTGAGATACACTTTAGATTTGTCATATCCTCATAACAAAAAAAAAATTCATGGGGCTCAAAGCTGCTGCAAGGGGGCCAGTTTATATCACCCCTCCTGGAGATCAATCTCCTACGGGAAAATTTCACAAACTCGCAGTATAGATGCATTGGACATATGGGCTGTGGCTCCATCTTGCTGAAATCATGTTCTTTGTTTATAGCCAGGAAAGTTTTGTAATTCAGGCACCAAAAAGTCATTTAACATCATCACATAACATTCAGAATTCACTGTAACTGCACAACCACTCTTTTCCTCAAAAAAGTACAGGTCAATTATTCCTTGAGCTGGCATCAAAGGCCATACAGTAACTTTTGATGAATGAAGGGATTTGTCATGCTTCTGCTTAGGATTTGTTGCACTCCATTTGTGGCAATTTTGCTCATTGACATGACAATTCAGATCAGCCTCGTCACAAAACAAGATGATGTCCAATAAAGGGCAATCTGTCACATCATTAAAGAACTGCAGCCTATGTTTGGCATCCTGAGGCTTTAATTCTTGCAGCAATTGGATTTTGTAAGGATGTAGTTTAAAGCCTTTTTGCAGAGTTCGGTGCAGTGGTGACCTATGCACATTTAAAGAACTTGAACACTTATGAATGGAGAGGTTAGGATCGTCACGAACAGATTGATTTACCCTCTCCACAGATTCACCTGTTCTTGATGACCTTTGTCACCCAGATTTCAGTTTGGCCAATGTTGAGCTGGTCTCCTCAAATGTTTTGATCCATTTGTTGATAAGGAGATCACTTCTCCTGGTACACTTTATACAATTCATAATCACTGCGAAATTTCCCCTGTGTTACAGTCTACATCTACATTGATACTCCGCAAGTCATCGTACAGTGCATGGCAGAGAGTACATGTACCACTACTTGTCATCTCGTTTCCTGTTCCACTCGCAAACAGAGTGAGGGAAAAATGACTATCTATGTGTCTCAGTATGAGCCCTAATTTCTTGTATCCTATCCTTGTGGTCCCTACATGCAATGTACGGTGGTGACAGTGGAATCATATGGCAGTCAGTGTCAAATGCCGGTTCTCTAAATTTTCTCAATAGGGTGAGAAGAACGTCACCTTCTCTCCAGGGATCCCCATTTGAGTTCCCAAAGCATCTCCGTAACACTTATGTGTTGTTCGAACCTACCAGTAACAAATCTAGCAGCCTGCCTTGGAATTGCTTCAATATAATACTTAAATTAGACCTGGTACACATCCCAAACATTCAAGCAGTACTCAAGAATAGGTCGCACCAGCAACCTAAGGTCTCCTTTACAGGTGAACCACTCTTTCCTAAAATTCTGCCAATAAACCAAAGTTGACCATTTGCCTTCCCTACCACAGTTCTGTGCTTGTTCCATCTCATATTGTTTTGCAGTGTTGTGCCTGTGTCACGCAGGATACTATTAATATTGTATCCAAACATTACAGGTTTGATCTTCCTACTCATCCGCATTAACTTAAGTCTTTCCACATTTAGGGCAAGCTGCTACTCACCACATTAACTGGAAATTTTGTCTCAGTCATCTTGCATCTTCCTACAGTCACTCAACTTCAACACCTTACTGAGCACCACGGCATCATCAGCAAACAATCGCAAATTGCTCCCCACCCTGTCTGCCAAATCATTTATGTATAAAGAGAACAGCAGTAGCCTTATCACACTTCCTTGAGGCACACCTGATGGCACCCTTCTCTCTGATGAACACTCACCAACGAGGACAACATAGTGGGTTCAGTTGTTGTTATGGTCTTCAGTCCAGGGATTGGTGTGATGCAGCTCTCCATGCTACTGTATCCTGTGCAAGCTTCTTCATCTACCAGTACCTACTGCAACCTACATCCTTCTGAATCTGCTTAATGTATTCATATCTTGGTCTCCCTTTACGATTTTTACCCTCCACGCTGCCCTCCAATACTAAATTGGTGATCCCTTGATGCCTCAGAACATGTCCTACCAACCGATCCCTTCTTCTAGTCAAGTTGTGCCACAAATTTCTCTTCTCCCCAATTCTATTCAACAACTCCTCATTAGTTATGTGATCTACCCATCTAATCTTCAGCATTCTTCTGTAACACCACATTTCGAAAGCTTTTATTCTCTTCTTGTCCAAACTATTTATCGTCCATGTTTCACTTCCATACATGGCTACACTCCATAAAAATACTTTCAGGAATGACTTCCTGACACTTAAATCTATACTCGATGTTAACAAATTTCTCTTCTTCTGAAACGCTTTCCTTGCCATTGCCAATCTACATTTTACATCCTCTATACTTCAATCATCAAATAGCAAAATTCATTTACTACAAGGTCCGGCAGAAAAACCTCCCCTTTAAGGAAAGCTAATAAAAATAAAACCAAATAAGGTAGAACAATTTTATTTATACTAAATAAAAGTACATATTATGCCATTTTAGAAAATACTCTTATGGTCTTACTTTTTAAATAAAACATCCCTTAAATGGCTTCCTGCACTGTCGACACACTGTTTGAGTCTTTCCCTGAAGTTATTCATTACTCTTTGAGTCATTTCAGGTGGAATAGCTTCAACCTCTTGTGTAATTGCTTCTTTCAGGGCTCGTAAAGATTGTGGATGTTGTTCATAAACTTTTGCTTTTAAATAGCCCCAAAGAAAGAAATCACAGGGCGTTAAGTCCGGCGATCGTGGGGGCCAGCCAATGTCTCCACGCAACGAGATCACATGTCCAGGAAACATTTCCTTCACCAATGCCAGTGACTGCCGCGCTGTGTGGGCAGTAGCACCATCTTGCTGGAACCACACGTTCTCTATTTCACCAAAAAGCTCCCTTAGTTGCGGTTGGAGAAAGTCGCGGAGCATGGCACAATAGCGTTCACTGTTGACGGTTAAATTCCTGTCATTTTCTTCGAAAAAGTAAGGACCGATCACTCCGGAATTGTAAACAGCACACCATACTGTTACTTTAGGGCTATGAAGTGGTCGTTGATGAAGTTCTTGGGGATTGTGTTCACACCAGTACCTGCAATTTTGGCTGTTCACTGTTCCGGCAAGGTGAAAGTGTGCTTCATCAGAAAAAATCACAATATCGTTGGGACGAATGTTCCGAAGAAGGTCTTGGCACAAACTTACACGGACACCACAGTCTCGTTCACTCAGTTCCTGCGTAGTTACAATTTTGTAAGGATAATTTTAAGATCTCGATGCAAGATTCTTCTCACACTTCGATCAGATATCCGTAATGCTGCCGCATGCTTTTTAGCGGATCGTCGAGGAGATTGTTGAACTGAAGCTCTAACTGCATCAACATTTCCGGGGCCTGTTGCAGGCCGTGGTCGTCCAGGTGGTTTCCTTTTTAATGCGGAACCTGTCTCACGAAAGTTAGCAACCCAAGAATAAATTGTTTTCTTATCGGGAACAGGGTCCCGTCGTCCGAGCACAAAGTGAACGCGAAAAGCACGTTGAGTATTAATAGGCGATTCGCCATTTTGAATAAAATCTTCCACTACGAAGGCACGATGTTCACCAGACCACGCCATGGCGTACACTGAAAACGGTACGTAGGCAGCTACTTAACGACGCGCCCCCCACCACTCTGCTCCTTCTACTGTCCGCTGCACGTTACTTTGTAATCGGGGAGTTTTTTATGCCGGACCCTGTACTTTAAGTGTCTCATTTTGTAATCTAATTCCCTCTGCATCACCTGACTTAATTCAACTACATTCCATTATCCTCATTTTGCTTTTTTTAAATTTTCATCTTATCTCTTCCTTTCAAGACACTGTCCATTCCGTTCAACTGTTTTCCAGGTCCTTTGCTGTCTCTGACAGAATTACAATGTCATCAGCGAACCTCAAAGCTTTCATTTCTTCTCCATGGATTTTAATTCCTACTCTGAATTTTTCTTTTGTTTCCTTTACTGCTTGCTCAATATACAGATTGAATAACATCGGGGATAGGCTACAACCCTGTCTCACTCCCTTCCCAACCACTGCTTCCCTTTCATGCCTCTTGACTTATTTAACTGCCACCTGGTTTCTTTACAAATTGTAAATACCCTTTCACTCCCCTGTATTTTACCCCTGCCTCCTTCAGAATTTTGAAGAGAGTATTCCAGTCAACTTTGTCAAAAGCTTACTCTAAACCTACAAATGCTAGAAACGTAGGTTTGCCTTTTCTTAATCTATCTTCTAAGATAAGTCAGGGTTGCCTCATGTGTTCCAACATTTCTACGGAATCCAAATTGATCTTCCCTGAGGTCGGCTTCTACCAGTTTTTCCCTTCATCTGTAAAGAATTTGTGTTAGTATTTTGCAGCCGTGACTTATTAAACTGATAGTTTGGTAATTTTCACATCTGTCAACACCTGCTTTCTTTAGGATTGGAATTATTATGTTCTTCTTGAAGTCTGAGGGTATTTTGTCTGTCTCATACATCCTGCTCATTAGATGGTAGAGTTTCGTCAGGGCTGGCTCTCCCAAGGCTGTCAGTAGTTCTAATGGAATGTTGTCCACTCCTGGGGCATGTTTCAACTTAGATCTTTCAGTGCTCTGTCAAACTCTTCATGCAGTATCATAGCTCCCATTTCATCTTCCTCTGCGTCCTCTTTCATTTCCATAATATTGTCCTCAAGTACATCGCCCTTGTATAAACCCTCTATATATTCCTTCCACCTATCTGTTTTCCCTTCTTTGCTTAGAACTGGTTTTACATCTGAGCTCTTGATATTAATACAAGTGGTTCTCTTTTCTCCAAAGGTCTCTTTAATTTTCCTGTAGGCAATATCTATCTTACCCCTAGTGAGATATGTCTCTACATCCTTATATTTGTTCTCTAGCCATCCCTGCTTAGCCATTTTGCACTTCCTGTCAATCTCAGTTTTGAGACATTTGTATTCCTTTTTGCCTGCTTCACTTACTGCATTTTTAATATTTTCTCCTTTCATCAATTAAATCCAATATATCTTCTGTTACCCAAGGATTTCTACTAGCCATCGTCTTTTCACCTACTTGATCCTCTGCTGCCTTCACTATTTCATCCCTCAAAGTTACCCATTTTTCTTCTACTATATCTCTTTCTCCCATTCCTGTCAATCGTTCCCAAATGCTCTCCCTGAAACTCTCTACAACCTCTGGTTCTGTCGATTTATCCAGTCCCTTCCCCTCAAATACCCACCTTTTTGCAGTTTCTTCAGTTTTAATCTACAGTTCACAACCAACAGATTGTGGTCAGAGTTCACATCTGCTCCCGGAATAGTCTTACAATTTAAAACCTGCTTCGTAAATCTCTGTCTTACCGTTATATAATCTATGTGAAACCTTCCAGTATCTCCAGGCCTCTTCCATGTATGCAACCTTCTTTCATGATTCTTGAACCAAGTGTTAGCTATGATTAAGTTATGCTCTGTGCAAATTTCTACCAGGCGGCTTCCTCTTTCATTTCTTAGCCCCAGTCCATATTCACCTGCTACGTTTCCTTCTCTTCCTTTTCCTACTGTCGAATTCCAGTCACCCATGACTATTAAATTTTCGTCTCCCTTCACTACCTGAATAATTTCTTTTATCTCATCATACATTTCATCAATTTCTTTATCATCTGCAGAGCTAGTTGGCATATAAACTTGTACTACTGTAGTTGGCGTGGGCTTCGTGTCTATCTTGGCCACAATAATGCGTTCACTATGCTGTTTGTAGAAGCTTACCCGCACTCCTATTTTTTTTTTTTTTAAATCCATTACTAAACCAACTCCTGCATTACTCCTATTTGATTTTGTATTTATAACCCTGTATTCACCTGACTAGAAGTCTTGTTCCTCCTGCCACCGAACTTCACTAATTCCCACTATACTTAACTTTAACCTATCCATTTCACTTTTTAAATTTTCTAACCTACCTAACCAATTAAGGGGAGCCGAAATGATCCATCTCCTCCATGTTAAATTTAGCAAATAGAAGGAACATTTTTTTTAAAACCATTAAACAAATTGCTCTGAAATTTGGACTACATGTTCAGTGAATATTTCTCTACAAAGTTATAACCTCATGTTAAGAAATATTTATTGGTTTCTGTTTTACAATTTTTTTTAAACAGGTGCTTATTTTTTTCTCTAAAATTTTGAACTTTTTCTTCTATAACTCTTGAATTATACAATACTTTTTTACATTTTCTTATAAAAATGAAGGAAAAGAAGTAAACAATATTGTGTATAAATTTCATTAATATCCTGTTAGCAGTTTTTGAGAAAATGTTCCTCAAAGGTGAAAATTTTAAAGTTACGCGAAATGGCTTCCAAAGATTTTTAATACATTCCAGCCCCATATGATGGACTATCAGCACCCTCTTCTTTTTCCAGTGTTAGTTTCCTTTTCACTGGTCTTTCCTTCCCTTTTGCTGCATGTTGTAGGCTTTTGTCTCTTCTTCCTGCACCTCAGTCTTTCTTCATCAATTAGGTGCATTGTGGAAATGGTGTTGTGTCCTGGTTGGAAACCTAAACGTTTCAGCACATCACATTTGATAATGCTTCCCTCATTGTATGTTGCCCTGCACCACACACTACAAAATGCAATGTTTTTATCTGTACAAACACTCTTTTGGGAATCCTAATCCAAATTAAATTATTTACAATTTTATTTGGATGTTATGTTTTCCCATGTAAACACTTTTCCAATAAACGTGGCTGTGATAAATCTCTGAATATGGGCTTAATTATATCAATTACAGCATTTGGCAAACTGTTTTATGGGCATATTCCTTTTCTGATTGGTACTTACACCATGAGTCATCACCTGTGGGGCAAAGTGTATGTTGTGGGTGTTCATTTGTTGATGCAGTATGAAAAAAGAATGCCCATACTGCTCTCCTCCTATGCTCAATGCTTCTTGTATTTTGCCTAATTGCACACCAATAATACCTCTCCAATCCATCAATTGCTTCATCTGTCAATGTTCCTCTTAATTCAAGGGTCTGATCATCACTAAACTTCTGGGATCCTAATATCTGCTTTAGTTTGCGCAAGCGAGCCCCCATGCACTTCTGCACATGTCCAATGCACTCCTGTTTTTTAATGTAAATTTTATTGCCATAAGGTTTGTGCTCCTCTACAGTTTTATATCCCTTAGGCTCACCATCTCCTATATAGTTAGTGTATCGTACATTATACCACTCCTGTGATCTGGAAAAAATTGCTTTCACTCCCTCTACTTCCATCGCTCCACTCGTGCCATGAAAATTTGCTTCACAACATTCGCCATGTTCGTCCTTGGTATTGCCCCTACATCTACAATGTTTTGAGAGAATAGCAACATCAATTACTTTACGACTGTCTCCACTGGTAGCTGTCACAACTCCATTTAGAGATTTTTGACCTCTATGTTGCCATGATATATCTAAAGCAACAGTTAAATCTCTACAATTCCCATTATCTGTCACAGCTTCTTCAACTGCTTTCTTCATTGTTGCTTGGGCAATATCTTCAGCAGATTCCACCAATTCATTATAAAATCCAAACTTGGTTGGTGGTTTTGGCAAGTTCATAATTCCACGTAACATTCTCCCCACAGCACTGCCCTTGCCAATGCAACGCAAGCCATACACTAGCCTAACATTTATATCATACACCTTCTTTCCACTATTACCACTATGAGGAATACTGTTAGAATTAGAAACCGAAACTTCTGCAGCACATTTGTTACACTTCAATAACATTTTACATGCCAAACCAAAGTGTGAAGTTATTTTCAATTCCAGTCCTCTTTCTTTGCAAACTTGGCATAATACATTATGTTTCAAAATATTAGAGAGCAAGGAAATGTTAATTATTTCATTCACATCATTACTGTCACTTTCATAGTTTTCAAATTTTCCTTTACTGTCACAAAGTTTCTTGCTGGAAAACGTTCTATGACATTCATTTGGAGTGGTTGGTGAAGCAGTCTGAGCAGCATCTCTCTTCAAAACAACAAAATATTTCTTCTTCCACTCATTGTGCCTTTTCTTAAACACTCAGTTGCTGAAATGGGGCATATTGATATCCACAAACCAAATACAGAAAACAGGTACGAGCAAAAGTTGTCAAATACTCAAAATTGAACAGCTAAACAACACAAAGCAAACTTCACAAGTCAGCACACATGTATAGTGTTTATGTTTACCTTACAACATTGGAAAACAAAACACTGTCTAATTCCACAAAAATACCCTGCTTGCAGCCAGCAACCAGTGCTGTCAGAGGTGACACATCAAGTCGCTACAACCTTGCTTTTAGCCGTTTGCAGTAACAGCACAGCAAGGCCGTTTTGGTTAGTATTACAAGGCCAGATCAGTCAATCATCCAGACTGTTGCCCCTGCAACTACTGAAAAGGCTGCTGCCCCTCTTCAGTAACCACACGTTTGTCTGGCCTCTCAACAGATACCCCTTCGTTGTGGTTGCACCTATGGTACAGCTATCTGTATCACTGAGGAAGAAGTCTTTGAGTAACTCACATACTGCATCTGTGAACTTATTCCACATGCTTGTATCTTCATTAATAGCCGGCAATGGGGCACTGTGTCAAATCTTTTCCTGAAATCTAGAAATATAGAATCTGCCTGTTGCCCTTCATCCATTGTTCGCAGTATATCATGTGAGAAAAGGGCAAGCCGAGTTTCACAGGAGTACTACTTTCTAGAACCATGTTGATTCATGGACATAAGCTTCTCAGTCTCAAAAAAGTTTATTGTATTTGAACTGAGAATATGTTCAAGGATTCTGCAGCAAACAGAAGCTAGGGTCCATTCTTTTACCCTTCTTATATACTGGAGTCACCTGTGCTTTTTTCCAGTCACTTGGGACTTTGTGCTGGGCAAGAGATTCATGATAAATTCATGCTAGTTAAGGGGCCAATGCTGTAGCGTACTCTTGTAAAATCGAACTGGGATTCCATCAGGATCTGGTGATTTATTTGCTTTCAAATCTTGCAGTTGTTTCTCTACACCAGGTACAGTTGCTACTATGTCGTCCATACAGGAGTCTGTCTGATGGTCAAATGACAGTATGTTTGTACAGTTCTCCTGTGTGAATGATTTCTTGGATGTGAAATTTAAAACTTTGGCTTTTGGTTTGCTATTTTCAACTGCCACACCAGACTGGTCAACAAGGGACTGAACTGAAGCCTCAGACTCACTCAGAGAATTTACATAAGACCACAATTTTCTCAGTTTCTCTGCCAGACCTTTTGCTAAGTTGTGATGGCGGTAGTTGTTGTATTCTTCGCATAGGCTATATATCTCTTCACAGACGCATGAATGTGCTAATCTTTGCTTGTGATCATTTGTGGGTACCCTTTTGAAATGAAAGTGCTACAGCCTCTGCTTTCTCAGCATCTGCCAATTTTTGTTATTAAACCAAGGTGGGTCTTTTCCATCCTTTATCCACTTACTAGGTGCATAAGTCTCCAGACCACAATTTACCATCTGCTTAAACTTTGCCCATAATTTCTCTACATCCATCTTACTGGGACTAAGTGATGCTAATTCACTGTCTAAGTGAGATGCTAGTAACTGCTTGTCTGCTCTATATAGCAGAAACACTCTCCTAGCCTTCTTGACTGACTTAGAAAGTTTCATTATCATAGTTACTATAATGACATCGTGATTCCTGAGCCCCATTTCTACACTGACATTATCAATAAGGTCCGGCCTATTTGTAGCTACAAGGTCTACGATATTTCCATTGGATATGAGCTGCTGAGCTAGCTGCTCGAGACAATTTTCCAAAAATGTGTTCAAAAGTATTTCACTTAACTGTCTGTCTGTACCCTCTGCAATGAATCCATAGATATCCCAGTATATACTCTGCAGATTAAAGTTGCCTCAAACTAGTATGCACGATCAGGGTATTTACACAGTATTGACCATAGACCTTCTTTGAATGACTCTAGAACTTTCACAGCAGAATCAGGTGGCTGGTAAAAACATCCAACAATTAACTTGGTTTCACTTACACCTGTTATACATAACCAGATGACTTCACTGTCACACTCAACTTCAGCCTCAATAGAGAGAATATTTTTGTCAACTGCAGTGAACACTACCCCTCCTATGGCCTCTAATCTGTCTTTCTGATATACACTTCATGACTTGCTAAAAATCTCCAAGCTTTCCACTTCGGGTTTCAGCCAGCTCTCAGTCCCAAGAACCATACGAGTGTGAGAACTGTCCTGGAGGGCAGTAAATTCATAAACTCTATTACAAATACTTTTATGGTTAACTGATAAAATTGTAGGTGTTGAAGTGTCTTTATACTGAACGCCTTTTTACTTCCCTTGCTGCATATAGACTGGCAGGTATTCATCAGAGAACCTCAAACTAATGCCTATCCTAAAAAACCCTCATGTGCACTCCACAAGTATGCCGCTACCAGAGTAGATGCTTCCTTGGTGTAGTGGATCTCTGACTTATCAATGGGAGTCCTGCAAATCCCCATACAAAAACATAGGTTGGAAATCTGCAGCCAAGACCATCACAGAGGTGATGAAGCCTTTAGTTGAGACCCACCAATTGGCTCCAAACCAAAAGTCCCCAATCAACTCTGGAAACAATGCTGCAAATTGCGAGCTCTGGTTGCACCCTGCATGCAACGCCAGCAATTTTCACCACCACCACCTGTGCGAATTGAAGACCGTCTCAGAACCCACGTGATAGACACTGTTGGTGCCAACGTGAGCTACAACATGCAGACGACGGCACCCTGCATGCTCGATAGCACAGGCAAGGCAGTCACCATATTTGTAGGCACTGGCTGTGGCTTCAGCTCCCATGGTTCCATCCATGGTGAACTGCCGTCACAGAGCTGAACTGTGGTCCATGGACAGCGTTCTGGACGGCGCTCCAAGTGTACAGCCTCATGGTAATACAGCTGCAAAACTGATACAAGTTACTTTAGTATGAAATGGCTAGGTATTTACATGCTTTTGGGTTGCACTTTCTTGGGCTCTGCTGTGTCTTGGAGCACATATGCTGAACACTTCAGTGGCTGCCGATGTGGAAAGGCTTCCACCTTCTTACGCTTAGGTACTGCTGTGTCAAGTGGTCTCACACCTCAACAGGTCAGCTCACCTCACAATGTTGTGACAGCTGTGTTGTATTTTGTAAGGCACAATATGGGCACTTGCCTGCACCTGGTGTTGCTGCAGTCCACTTCTTGCTATGCACGTTTCTGAACAAATATGGTCGGTGCACTACAGCTACTACTATCACATTGTTATGTTCATACTGGGCATATCTAAAAATTCTTCTAATGAATGAAATAGGTTGGCTAACAAGAAGTTGTGTAACATTTTCCTTAAATAATTTGACTGACATGCACAGGGTGAGCTTAGACAATTTGTTATACATTTCGATTGCCACATATACAGGGCTGTTGTTAGCTTTTGCTAGTCAGAGGAATACAGGATCTTACATAGGTGTCCGCAAGGGGGGGGGGGGAGGGGGGGGGAGCAAGAGAGGGCCATTTGCCGCCTCCTGAGATCCAGAAACAGGCTTTTTATTTATTGCTCCACTATCATGAATTTCTAGCAACAACTGCTGTTCTACTAAACTGCAAATTACAAAACCATTCTCTTTTCTCCATAAATTGAGGCCATCCACTAAATACTCTTGCCATTACTCTTCATCTGAATTACAAGAATTTCATTTACCTTTTTGCTTTATAGCCAAATGAATTGCTGTTTTGAAGTGACCAAATGGTTTTTATGATTTCACTAACAGATGATTTGGCAAAATTGATATCTGGTGGTGAAGTGTGCAATGTTGCCTTAAATAATTACAATAGATCTGCTTTCAATATGCCATTTTTTGTCACTGTGTTTTCAGTGGCTGTTAGGAAAAACTAACTGGATTCATTAGCCAGTGCTAATGCTAATTAGTTGTCTTACTGCTAATGACACCAGGGGGCTGACTATCTCTTCGTCTGGTTTTTACATTGTTTCAGAGCAATGTGACAGAAAAGGTAATATCCCAAATAAAACAAAATAGCCTTGAAATGAGATGAATATGAATTCAAGATTTCCTATATTAATTGGATATTTGCTAGGATACATCACATCAATAAATTTGACAGCTACTGACCCTCAATGTTGTGTTTGCATATTTAGAAAATTTTAAACATTTCAGAAGAAAACTAATTTTAAATGGAAATATTTATTGTTTATCTACTGTTATGTGTAAAAGTTTCCCTATCTCTAACTAAACTCTTTCACCCTTCTGATGATTCAAAGTGTTTGCAATAACCTCTTTGTTCGCCATATTATTATAAGCCATGGAATTAGACACACCTACCTAGTATCACTGAGAAACCCCTTTTGCTCTGAAAATAGCATTGATGCACAGAATTATGAATTCAATGAGATACCAAAAGTATTAGGGATTCATGTTGATGCTTGGTCACTCAACTCCTGACCACAAATCACATCTCATTTCATGGCATCTCAGATATTATCAGCATGTTTGAAGTCAATTGATATAAGCACCCCTATGACTGTGGAGTGTTTCTCAAACTATTGTAGTACAATTGAGAAGTGTGAGAGTACAGGTTGCCTATAACCCACAAAAAAGATCAATCAATCAATCAATATGTGTCCTTCGTTATTTGTTGGTGAGGGACGATAATAAGCACACCACAGGTCCCATTTCATCCTGTGTAAATGTTCACCACTTGAGATTACTTCAACCACATGCCTCAACTGTGCCTATTGGCAAGCGCAGTGGATTGCCTCAACTAATTTTCATTTTTTATCCGTCCATTTATATTTTCAAAAATGGATTATCTTCGTTGATATACATACAACGCACACCATGAAAGATGACTGGTGCTTCTCTTCATTCTATCATGCCGAGTACGGCGGATGGACTCTTATTCTAGAGTGAGGCAGCTTAAGGTTTTACGTGATTGTGATTTTTACTGGTTCCGTAAAATACATTTCATGCAGTTATCTATTTCCAATACTTTTTGTACTTGTAATACCGGTCACGTCACTTTGCTTACATCTAGACAATATACATATAGCAGCACGGCCTATTTCTTTCCGTATCCTTCTCCAGTCCGATCTTGTCATCGGAACATCGACACCCAACCTTCCATAATTCTGTCCTAAGATGACACATGCTAAAATAAAGAGCTGTGAGTTTTTCCCCAGCTTCAAAAATTGTTTGTATAAAAAAATAAAAAAGTGTAGAGATGATGTGCTCGATAGCATTCGGCTGAAATTTAACAAGCTACATTGAAAATTTTGTCAACTGCTACCTTCTACAAAAAATGATTAAGACCAATAAGGTACAATGAAATGAAATATTGTTCTTGACATTCCGTTGGTGTTGAGCTCGTTGGAGACGACATACTGTAGTGGATCACTTTTGGCAAAATGTGGATGAAGCATCTTGAAAATTCGTTGCTGTTACATCTAAATTTTCCCATTGACACACACCATAAGAAAGCAAATATACTATCAGCCAAGTCAAGATTAGAATTCTACTACGTACAAATAACTTACGATCTTCTGTGATATGGCTGCAGGAAATCACGCCTCTTAGGCTACACAAAAACTTATGCTCCCATGGTCCGCCTAACACGAGTATTCGCAGACATTATAGAGTTCCTTTACTATTCAACAGAACAGTGTGATCATATCTACTCCAACATAGTGGTATTTAGCCGTTTGCCTAAAGGTGGAGATCGTGCGAGTCCTGATCCTGACTGCGATTATCTATTTTTAAGCTGTTTGAAGCACTTGATATGATCAGTAATACGGTTACTTTGCAGACAATAAAACATTTGGAACAAGAGGCGGTATTCAATTACCTTCAGAGGGCTGCAGAAACATTTATCGTTCTAAAGTGTGTAATACCCAGCAATGAATTGTTGCCCAATGTGCTCTCGCACTGACATACCCCACCAACACGTTTGTTGGGAGAGGATGCTTACATTAATGATGTGCTATTACCTCTCTTTGGAAAATGACTATATCACTGTACAAAAAATGAAAAAATTATTAATAAATAATAATAATAATAATAATAATATTTACGGGTAAAATTAATCTATTGACCCTTACGGAAAGTCTTACGGAGCTGGAAGACTGCCTGACGACATATATAGAATCACCGTAGTTTGTTTGTAGAGATCCGCAGTCTTCCAAAAGACGTGTAGAAAATTGTAGTTTTAGTAACAGCTATCTGGACTTCAATACAATCGCCTTGTAAAATAATAAGAGTTCAACATAGAGGGCTAATTTATTCTTTCATTGTGTTGTTACTGAGTTCCTGTACTTACAATCAATCATCAGCGTTGAAACTACCACAAATTTTATGGCAATGCACAGGTAATTTTTTGTTACGATACATATTTCATAGAGTTATGAAAGAATGAAAACATAAGCCACATCTCGTAACAGTATGCATACTACCAATATATATTTATTCATAGTAGGTGCGCCTCTTACTCGTATTACGTGGGCCTAGGCGTGTTAGTAATGACGTCAGTCTACAGCTGTATTGTAGATGTCATTGCATTTCAACATTTGAAGAGAATCGTGAGATTCATGTATTTGTGGTTTATTTTCAAATGCCTTTATATCTAGGACTTACAGGGACGAGGTTTTGTAGTACAGACTAAGAAAATGCTGTTTCACATAAAATGTGTGTCGTGTGGTAGTTCGGATGTATTGCTGTCGTCAGTAGCAACTCGTCAACTGTTACGCCATAAATATGCAGTGTAGCGAGCTAATAATTCTCTTTCGTCAAATGTTTGCAATCAAAGACCTTTTGCGAAGCGTCACACTGCATCAGCGGATGAAATGGTCCTTGAAATAATAGCCGTTTTGGTTAGTTTGCAGGCTTTATCTAGCTTCAGCTGAAGTGCCCTGAGAGCTTTATCGTTTGTTTAGTTTCAAAAAATGTGTGAAAATAACGTTGATATTTAAAGGCAGAAGGAGGCATTGGTAGCTGTGCAGTCTGACAATATCACCTTATGAAAGTTCGAAAGTGGTGTTCATAACCCAAGTAGTATTCTCAGATTCTCCTTGGGTATATTTACGTTTTTATTCTGTGCCGGTGAACGCCATATTGACTGCACTGGAAAACAGAGTGGTAGCACGTGGGATAGGATACCAAATACGCCGTTTGCTCTGGACGTACACATATCTGCCTTGAATATTGGATCGAAATTGATGACTGTCATAAGAAATTGTTGAGTGCAAGCTGAACTATTGAGCAAGGTAATAAGATTCCCTACGACGATTTTGTTTTGTTACATTAGTTCATGTTTAAGCGTCATCTGTTGCATTAAAGTCGAAATAATTAGGAAACGTTTTCCCAGGAAGTTCCCTGTGTTAATGTCATTTAAGTATACTTGTGTGGCTCTTAGTATTGTTAGTCTGGTGAACGTATTTGTCGGTCTGTAGAGCTTCAATGGGTTGTCTTACCTGATGTGGCGTCTGTTGCTTTGCTACGTCACATGCCAAAGCTTTCGTCAACATTGACGTTTATCTGTTCCGATGTCATTCCATTATGATTTTTCGAGATTAATAAATACGTAATTTCATTGTAGAGTGTTAAAGTGATACAGAATATGAGTAAATGATTTGGGAGAGTAGTGCTTGTTTATTATCGCATATGGCAGTTTCTGCTTGCGACGTGGTGTGGTGGGTGATAACCTTACCTTAAAAAAATTCGATAACCAAGAGAAGAATAAATATGCTGTACGCGTCGAAATGAATGTGGTCTTGCTCGAATGTACTAGGCATGCAACACAGAATTTTGTAACATTAGTACGTAGCTAACTTAGAAAGAACAGAGCGCGAACCCTTTAAAGAGTATCCAAAAAAACCAAGACAGTTTTCTTTTTGTTCCATTAGCTTTTATTTCCGGCATTTGTATTTCCGTTGCAGATCTTTGCAGCAGTTAAATCTACGTTCATTTGTTGTCAAATGTGTATTTTGCTACCGTTGTCATAAAAATAATAAAAACATGAAAGCACTATTTCACATATTACTTGCGCGAGAGAATGTGGCATCGGAACACACACACACACACACACACACACACACACACACACACACTATCCTACCCCATAAAGTGTGTGATATTTATGTTCAGGAAAATCTTGTTAGTTGCGCAATGTAGTATCGTAGGGAGTAGTGGGTCGCAAGTTGTCAGTAATAGAACTTTGATTTTCCAGTGACATTATGGCATGTAATGTCATTGTGTGTGGGAAACTGCAGATATTGAACAAAATCGGATCGGTGATGACTTAAGACTCTCAACATCTGTTGACATTTCAGAGGATATCAGAATTAGTTATAAACAGGAAGATGTGTGGAGCAATTAATATTGCAGTATTTTATACAGAGCCGCAACATATTGATTTAGGTGAAAAAATGGAAGATAATTTTCTTAATGTTATACTTTTAATAATCAGTAACACAGAGGACCTACATGAGCAGCTCAGGAATTGGTTGAGTCGGTTATTCCTGTGTAGGGCCTAATTAGATTTGTGTGTAGTTGCAGAATTACTTGTAAAGAATGGCTGGTGTATGTAATAGATAGATAATTTTCTGGTATGCTGCTAGGTTCTTAATCACTGTAGTAAAATTTAATCAAGAACCTGTCTGGGGTAAACTAAAGTATAAGAAGGTAAACCAACAAATATACCACAAGATCTTTGACACCATAGACCTATTTTGCTGGGGAATAAGTATGCCAGAGTTGTAAATTTGATCTTAGCTTGACAAATGTTTTGGTTGAGATAGCTCAGCAGTGTGTGCCAAAGCATAAATTTAAAACATACTGATAATGGAAAAAAATTATTGCTGTGAAGAAACATTCTTTTCTAACATACCAGACATAACATGTAAATAAACTTATAGACACTGCTACAGCAGAGTGTTTGTGTTCTTGTTAGCCCTTAACACCTTCACCTCAGAGTTCCGAGTTATCGATTAAAACTTATGATCAGTATAAAATAAAAGTTTGGATTGTTAGACACACAAATTTTCACCTTCATCCCTCAATCTTATCTTCTTCCTGATAATCCACCTGTATGCAGAGTTCTTGAAAATGGTACGTGCTTGGTTTCCTGCAGTTTAAGCAACAGTCCACGTGGTCAGTAGTCTGTCGCATGAGTATGTAATCCAAGCAGTTCTTCTGCACCTGGATATTCACCATGCAAAGTATTTTTGGATGTATTGTGTACTCAGAAAGACAAAAGCTTTAGAGCAATTAGACTGTACCCAAGTGTGTGAATTATGGCTTTGACACACAGTTTACTGATCTACAGCCACATAGTTTAGGACTATTACAAATTATTATGAGGGTACCATCGTAGTGGTTAATATTTATGGTGTAGGTTAATCATAGTTTTGATACTTGTTTCAGTTCTGTTAATAAAGATGATTTGTGGTCAGGGATCTGTATTACAGCTAATGACATATTTCAGAATAATGAACTCAAAACTGCTAATTGGTTAGAATTCACTCCACAAAACAAGTTTTGGTACATCTTGAAACACTGTCTAGTGCCATAATATCTGTTATTATCAAGCCAAAATATGAGGCGGAATTAACATTCTGGAACAACATATAATGATCTTACACTGGTTGAACCCAGTCATAAACATATCAGTGGTATCAATGGAATGTCACTCTTTAAAGGCAATGTCAGTGGATATAGAACTCGAATGTAACAGTGGCAATCATAGAAAGACACATGGCTTGACTGATATAATGCAGAAAATACATGGTGGCCCATGGAAATTAATATGTTTTCATATGGTTGTTGTGAGATGTAGCCTATATTTATACCAATATAACTTATAGATAACTGTTCTATACACTTTGCAGTAAAAGTTATAGTGGGGCCCGACTTGCAATTTTCATAATTTATGTGGGATATATGTAGAAGGGGTGAGCAGAAACTAAGGTTTCAAAGCCTGTAGTGAAACGTACCTTTTATTTCACTCAACCGAGACAGCCAACTTATAATACATACATTAGGTTATTTCTCATCTTATTGTCCGTATAGGTTAGGCATGTCACTTCATGGGATGAGTTTGAATATAGCCTCCTGGTAAATATCCTGTCCGTGCTCGTTCTGTCATGTTGTCACAAAGTGTTTCACCACCTCATCTGAAGCTAATCATCAGCCTCCTAGGTGGTCCTTCAAGTGAGGAAAAAATGGGAAAGTTGCTTTGAGCAAGGTCTGGACTGTAAGGAGGATGGTACGTGATGTATCGTTAAACTGCTTCAACAGCGTAGTGGTTTTCTTGGCCGTATGAGGTCACATGTCGTTGTGAAAAAAGATGATGCCCTCAGTGAGAAGTCCTGGCCATTTCCTCCCGATTGCTTCACACAGTTGTGTCGAGGTCTCGCAGTATCGGTCTGTGGTTACTGTCTGTCTGCCTTCCTTCCAAAAACTCCATCAGTATGACACCTGCACTGTCCCAAAACATTGTGGTCATAAACTTTCCGGCAGATGGTGTCACCTTAAACTCCCTTGTCTTTGGAGAGGAGGGGTGTTTGCACTCCATTGATGACCACTTACTGCTGGGGTTGTAATGGTGGATCATGTTTCATCACCTGTGATGTCATGAGGAAAACTACTCCCTTTTGTGGTGAACAATTGCAAAAGTTGCAGACTTGGCCCCCTCATATGCTTCTCCTTGTGTTGGTTGGACAGATTTTGTGGAACCCATCAGTAACAAACTCCAAATATTGCAGACTATCGTGAACAGTGTGATGAATATTTCCAAATGACTTTCCCAATTCTACTGCCATGTGCTGTAATGAGATCCTCCAGTTATCCTGAATCAGCTCCTCCATGTGAGGTGTGTTCAAATCAGTTGATGTGCTGGGTCAGCCACTGTGAACCTCCTTGATGACATTTTCTGTATCAGGCACAGACTTAGACACCCTTCTGCAAAATGCTGATGAGAACTTAGTATCTCTGTAAACCCCTACCAGCTGCTTGACAGTTTCCGCTGCAGTTACATGTTTAGCTCACAGAAATCGAATAACTGAGCGGATTTCTTTGCAAAACCATATTTCCAAATGAGTCGTCATTTGTGCATCCTTTCAAGTAGCACTGTAGGTGTTGGCTGAAACTCTGCAAAGTTGCCAGAGCATGTATCAGAATTACTGCACACTACTAATTCCTCCGTAACAGATGAATCTCCAGGAATATTGGCCTTCTAACTCTAGTTCGTGATCACCCCTTGTATATAATATTCATCAAAATACTCATCGGAGACTTGGCCATTATGTAATGAACGTCTTCTGAATTTACCGCGCAGTTTCAATTTTTGTAATGAAAAGTGCATTAAATATAGCAACGTGCATTTAAATGTGTCATGATTATAAACACTAGGCTACGCTACAGGTCAGTCTGTTACCATAATCTTTATTTGGCTTTGACATTTGTTTGCTTTGCCATCTATCAACCAAATGATCACCTTTCTGCCTAACCTAGTCCTCGGGCTCTGCTCCAGTTCGTCACTGCAACCAAGATTTTGGGGGCAGGGTGTTAGAGGTGGGGTGTCCAATATGACACAGTAATCCACACTGCCATTAGAGAAAAGCCAAAAACAAGTTTATATTTAAAAATTACAATGCACAAATGGTTTGGTGATGCATGGTTAAAGCTTCTCATTAGGTTCTCAGTCATTTCTTGAGGAACAACTGCTCTCTCTCTCTTTCTAGATTGCAGCTTTCAACTCGTCAGAGTTGTCGAGTTTCCATCGGGGGAGGGGGGAGGGGGGAGTGAAAAACTAATTGTTCTTGAGATGACAAAAAAAATCAGAATCTGAAAGATCAGGTGATCATGCTAGATGTAGGATATCGTCGAATTGTGAGAGTAATCAATGTGGGAAGTGGCACCTCAGTGTAGTCATTGAACTACGGGCTCTATGGGCTGTAGTCATATCTTGCTGAAACCCTATTGTATTAAGACAGTGATGTCCCTGCAACTGTGCAATGAAGAAATTATTTAATCATAGCAGCATACCACTTGGAATTGACACTCACCAGCCAGCTATTTTTGACTTAAAAAAATCTGGCCTAACAGTTCCATTGGACTTGAATAGCACACTAGACGATGACAATCCAGGGCTGAGTTGGGGTTTGTGCCTGAGTGTTAGCCGAGGTGCAGAAATTGCACGTACTCACTTTATCTCCCGACTGTAACTGTTGAGCCACTTGCAGCTTCTTTGAGGAATTTGTAACGTTCTGAAATTGTGATGGGCGGATTGCTATGGGGTTTGGTGCAGGGCTGCACAAACTAGCCTGATATTTTCCGGCATTCAAACTGTCATTTGAGATCCCTTATGCTTCACATTGGTTACAGAACCTATCTCACACCTTGTTTCCTCCTGTATGGAACATGAAAATGGCGGTCTCTTACAGGGCTCACTGCACGCAGTACAGCTGTAACGCTAAGCACCTGCTCTGGTTTATATTCCATACTGAACTGAATGGCATATTATATGGGTTTGATAAGATGTGGTAGATGGTATGATCACATCTCCATCTTAGCAATGTGACCAACTGAAAAATGTACTGTTTACTATGGCCACCATTGTAGTTGCAAGTTTCAGTGGAGGTTGTTTATGTTGTCTGTGATTATCTTTCAATCTTAGGTGAGAAACATGGGAAGCTGATGATATGAAAGAGTTGGCTAACAATGTTAAGTGCAGATAATAAAAAGAACGAAAAAATAGTTTGATTTCTGTTAGTAGAAAATATACTGTACTTCAGCGCACACACATCAAAAGTTGATCATTAATATTACAATTTAGTGTAATTTTATAGTATGCCACACACAAGCAGTTGTGTATAATAGCACCATCTACACTGATTCTGTGATTAAAACATATAGCAAGTAAGAAAGAGCAGCAGTGTAAATAAAGACATCTATACAAAACACGGCAGAACTGTAGGTAATGTAGTATAATTAATGGAAAACAATGCTGTTCAGAAAAGTGAAGTACAAAATAAAACTTATAATCAAATAGACTTGTGCTTCCCAATGTATTGTTTGTTGCTCGATTAGATGTCCAGGTGGTTGTTTGTAGACTAGATGTAACAGGACATATGTTCATGAACTTTTGCGCACGAAATTGCTTCTAGTGTAAATACTGTCTTGACAGAAATTGTCTCATATTCTATCCCCTCACTATTATCAACTTTCATTTTATAAATCTTGTGATATGTTGCTCAATTAGTGGTGATGAGACATTTTTCTGTTTAGTTACGTAAATAGTTTGTGACATGCCCTCTCATCTTCCCTTACCCCATCCTTGTGCAGCTGAATCCCTCGTACTGAGATTTTATTCTCCATTGAGAGACGGTAGAACTTCTTACTTCATTCATTCCGCAGAAGTAGACATTTTATGTAGAAATTGTGATAGTTCTGCTGCTCTGGAATTTCTCAAGTGGTAAGCCTCCAAATTGAAATGTGAAATTATGGCACGTTTCATTAATTTTTACTTTGTTGTAACACACATTTGTTGAAACAACTCAGTAGGTGTGGAATGAAAAAGGTTAGTCTAATGAGCTTCTTTTATAACATTAATACCCCTTTATTTACCCAACTCGAGTAAACTGAAATTAGTTAATACCAAAAGCTTTGGTTCAGTTATGTAACATTTCAGCCTAGCATTCTGACTTGTTTAAGCAGCTCTGTCAAGTCAGTAGAACATGTTCTTCACCTGTCTATGTGCCACACCTCCCAGTCTGCTACACCATCCTCTCTGTTTCAAATGACAGTAAAAACTCATTTCTTATATCTTAGTGCCATGAGATGATTAATCTAAACAACTCAAAGCAATGAGTAAAAAATATTAGTAAAATGTTGAGCAGGAAATTTGTTTGTCAAATATTGCTCTGTAAAGGAAAGATAGGCCTATATACAGGGCATTCCATTCAAACCTCGTTGATTTCAAGGACCCAGGAGAGAAAACCACTGTAGATACAACAGTGAAAAATGCACCACATTGTAGAGCATCTCAAAGAATTTATATTCCCATGTCAGAAGTGCCAAGTATCGTTGGCAGAGTGCAACATGGTCGCATGATGTGAAAATGGCAACTCCACAGCAGTGTGCGCAAGCAGTAGTGTGGTTTGCAGAAATAAATCGCCGATTACTGTACAAAGAAATTGTCATCGTGTGTATGAATGTGATCCATCTGATGTGAAAACAATTAAGGAATGGTATAGGAAGTTTCTGGCAACAGGACATGTTCTGAAACATTCTGGCAGTGCACATTACAGAATTTCAGAAAAGACAGTGGAGGACGTCAGGCAAACGTTTCTCAGAAGCCCACGTAAGTCAGTTCGTCAAGCGTCTAGGCAACTTGATGTACCTCAATCAACACTGCATCGTGTAGTTCACCAGCGTCTTCATATGTGTGCTTACAAAGTGCAAATTCTGCAACATCTGACGCTGACAACAATTTGCTGCGGATATGCTGCAATGTGTTGATATGAATGCCAGCTTCCTGAAAAGATGTTTATTCTCAGATGAGGCAACCTTTCATCTATCAGGAAGGGTTGATAGGCATAATGTTTAGATTTGGGATTCGCAAAATATGTACATTGTCATTAAACGTGTTTGTGATAGCCCTAAACTAAATGTCTGGCGCAGGCTAATGCACGACAGGATTGTTGGACCGTTCTTCTTTGCGAAACAAACAGTGAATGGGTCAGTGTATCTGGGCATGTTGGAGCTATCTGTGTACCCTCAGATACAAGACTTGCAAGCCTACGTCATTTTTCAACAAGGTGCAGGTCCGCCACATTGGTCAACGGCTGTTAGCAAGTTCCTGGATGGGAAATTTCCCAGTCATTGGACCGGATGGGGAGGACCCATTGCCTGGCCACCATTTTCACCTAACATTACGACGCTTGATTTCATGTGGGGACTCATGAAGCCCGCGTGTATGCGACCAAAATGGACGGTATTCCTACGTTGCGACATTGTATCACTAATGCAATTGCAACAGTAACAGAGGAAATGTTACAAAGAACTTTACAATAAATTGAATCTAGACGAGATATTCTTCGGGCTACAAATGGTTCACATGTAGAGGTGTGTTGATGATAAATCAATAATTTCTTTGAGATGATCTACTATGTGGTGCATTTTTCATTGTCGCATCTACTGTGGTTTCTTTCCGTGGATCTTTGAAATCAGGGAGGTTTGAGAGGGACACTCTGCATTTTTATTTGTAATATATGAATTATTCTCGTTTGGTAAGTTACAGCATCTTTGTTTTTATATATATATTTCCCACATGGAATGTTTCCCTCTATTATATTCACATAAAACTTACAAAATAGGATATGATTGGGTGACAATAAGGCAGGAACTCGGCCACAGCTTTATCAGTGTAACCACCCCAGTGTTCTTCTTACCTACTTCGGGAAACCATGAAAAATCCAAGTCAGTATGGCCAAAAGGGTTACGAACCACACCCCTCCCAAGTGCAAGTCCAGTGTAGTGAAACTTCCTAACCACCTTGCTTGGTATATGATTTCGAAAGAAAATCACATCTACCTAGTCTACAAGAGGCTTACATCATACACAAAAAATATAATCAGTGATGTATCAAAAAATTAAACTTTGTATGTTTACATTTTTCAAGTTAAATGTAACTAACACTTGCCAGCACCATATCTGTCTCAACTGTTCTTGCAACTGATTCCCTTCTCTGAAGAGGTGAGTCACACTGTATTTGAACAGTGAAACAAGAAACCAACAGGTGAAACATTCCTATGCAGACACACACACTCTTGGCATGTATGATAGGCCTACATATGTTAACAGATTTAAAAGTACTCAACAACAAACAAGGACCTACTATGTCTGTATCACACCACAGAAATATTTCTCAGCAAGAAACATATTTACCTGTGCTCCAAAACATGTTTCCTTTTCCAACTTCTTTGTTATTTTTCAGTGCATTATTGATATTGACACCAAAGTGACTCACATGTTTTTGAATACAAGTGTTCTTACTCATTCTGCATGGAGTGGCCCACAGCTGTAATTGCTATTAGTTTGCTGGTCTTAGAAGTTCAGGTCTTCTTTGCAATACACATTTGCATATCTATAAGAAGGGTACTGCAAAGTGTTTACAACTTTTTAAATAAGAACTTGCAGTGAGCTATTGTAGAGTTATGTGACAATGGAATGAGTTCTGCTTCGATGCATTGCCACATATACTGCTACAGAGGAAAGCTTATAAGATTCACTTGTTTATTCAACTGTAGCAGTTACCACTGTGTGGTATATTGCAAACCTAAGTAAGAGTACAGAGATAACATGTATATTGTAGTACAAACTGTGATGCTGATCATTATCCATTGTACTTGATAATTAATAGTGACAGAGGCTTCACCATGAGGCCAGGCACATGGAGAGAGGCATGATGCTCTGCTGTGACCCCTGGTGGTCACTTGGCATCAGATGAGTGGTTCTGCTGTGGACACCAGCTGACACACATGTCACTGTGTTGAAAATGTGGTTTTTGAGACACTCAAAGAATTAAAATATTGTACCCTGATGCATTGAAATTATTTCCACTTGTAAATACAAAATATATCAGATTTAGAAGAAATACCTCAAGTGCTTAGTTGCATTTCTTTCAAATCTGAGAATTGGGCAGAAAGCTTACCATATTGTGCAAATACTATTCTTTACAAATCTAATTTTCTTTTGTTGCAGCATTTGCAACTGATCCACGTAAGCTTGTCAGGCCAGTACTGGTTAATGGCTTCCTCCAGACTTTCGTAGACCTATGTAATGTGTGCGAAATTAAAGTATTTCTTTAAATACTGCAAAGAATGCCCTCAGTCTTTATCTTTTCATCCATTCATGATGTCAGAAAGGTAGTAGTTGACAGAAAGTCATTGGGCAAAATGGAAGTGATATGTAGTGTCCCCCAAGGAAGTGTTATGTATTCTCTGCTTTTCTTAATCTGTGTATGATTTAGGAGACAATCTGAGTATCCCTCATAGATTATTTTGTAGATTATGCCATTTTTATCACCTCATAAAATCATTAGACAATAAAAACAATTGCAAAATGATTTACACAAGATATCTATATGCTGCAAAAAATAATGAACAGTGTGAAGTCATCTGAATGAGTATTAAAAGGAATCTGCTACGTTTTTGTTGCACAGTAAATCATGCAAAACTAAAGGTGTAAATTCAACTAAATACGTAAGAATTACAATCATGAATAACGGAACTGAAAGATCACATAGATAATGTTCTTGGGGGAAGAACCAAAGACTACAGTTTATTGACACAACACTAAAGAGACTGCCTACTCTGTCTGTCCTCTTCAGGAGTATTGCTGTGTGGTGTGGGATCAACATAAGATAGGACTGACACTGGGCATCAAGAAAGTTCAAAGAAGGGCAGCTCATGTTGTATTACTGTGAAATAGGGGGAGAGGGTCATGGATATGATATGCAAATTGGGGTGACAGTCATTAAAACAAGCGTTTTTCATTGTGGCAGGATCTTTTCCCAAAATTTCGATCTCCCACTTTCCCCTCTGACTAAAAAAATATTTTGTTGGCATCTACCTACATAGGGAGGAATGGTCATTGAATAAAATAAGAGTAATCAGGGCTCATACAGAAAGATTTAAGTGTTCATTTTTCTCGTGGACTGTTAGAGTGTGGAACTATAAAGACACAGTTTGAAGGTGATTTGATTAACTCTCTCCCAGCACTTCGTTCCGAATTGCAGAGCAATTGTGTAAATGTAAATTTGGTTATATGGCCTCCCCATTTCCATTTTATTTTCTTACAGTCAAATCTAGTCTCTGAGATTTGTTTTCCTCTGTCTGCTGGCAATGCCCCACACACCTCTCTTCATAGTTTAATAAACCACTCTCTTTGAATGGTTTCAGAATTGAAAATCCATGTCTCAGTTATGAGTTAAAATGTGTAATATATGCGATTATAAATATGCAGTGTGAAAGATTGGAACTTAGTTTTGAAAACTAACTTAGTTTACAAGAACCACTCCAGGCCACTTTTTCACTGTTCACTTTACTTGTTTTCCTGTCTTCCATTCATTGTTTTATATGGTCTAACCACAAAAAAGCTTTGACTCTATGTAAACCTCCTTCCAAGTATTATACTCCTTGACCTGTCACAGACTCATCAAAAAGTTCTCCTGTCAACTTTTTGTTGGTCCACCTAGCTATATTAAACTGTTGGGGTAGTAGTTAGCATGGATCCTCTTTGAACTCATTTGTTTTGGATGTCTTCTCCAGCTTTTTGAAGTTCTGAAAGTAATGGTGTGATGGGCCCTATTTTACACTACTGGCCATTAAAATTGCTACACAAAGAAGATGACATGCTACAGACGCGAAATTTAACCGACAGGAAGAAGATGCTGTTATATGCAAATGATTAGGTTTTCAGAGCATTCATACAAGGTTGGCGCCAGTGGCGACACCTACAACGTGCTGACATGAGGAACGTTTCCAACCGATTTCTCATACACAAACAGCAGATGACCGGCGTTGCATGGTGAAACATTGTTGTGAAGCCTCGTGTAAGGAAGAGAAATGGCTAGCATCACGATTCCGACTTTGATAAAGGTCGGATTGTAGCCTATCGCGATTGCGGTTAATCGTATCGCGACATTGCTGCTCGTATGGGTCGAGATCCAATGACTGTAGGCAGAATATGGAATCGGTGGGTGCAGTAGGGTAATACGGAACACCGTGCTGGATCCCAACGGCCTCGTATCACTATCACTCGAGATGACAGGCATCTTATCCGCATGGCTGTAACGGATCGTGCAGCCACATCTCGAATCCTGCGTCACCAGATGGGCACGTTTGCAAGACAACCATCTGCATGAACAGTTGGACTACGTTTGCAGCAGCATGGACTATCAGCTCGGAGACCATGGCTGCGGTTACCCTTGACGCTGCGCCTGCGATGGTGTACTCAACGACGAACCTGGGTGCACGAATGGCAAAATGTCATTTTTTCGGATGAATCCAGGTTCCGTTTACAGCATCATGGTGGTTGCATCCGTGTTTGGCGTCATCGCGGTGAACGCACGTTGGAAGCGTGTATTCGTCATCGCCATACTGGAGTATCACCCGGCGTGATGGTATGGGGTGCCATTGGTTACACGTCTCGGTCACCTCTTGTTCGCATTGACGGCACTTTGAACAGTGGACGTTTCATTTCAGATGTGTTAACGACCCATGGTTCTACCCTTCATTCGATCCCTGCGAATCCCTACGTTTCAGCAGGATAATGCACGACCGCATATTGTAGGTCCTGTACGGGCCTTTCTGGATACAGAAAATGTTCGGCTGCTGCCCTGGCCAGCACACTCTCCAGATCTCTCAGCAATTGAAAACGTCTGGTCAATGGTGGCCGAGCAACTGGTTCGCCACAATACGCCAGTCACTACTCTTGATGAACTGTGGTATCGTGTTGAAGCTTCATGGGTAGCTGTATCTGTACACGCCATCCAAACTCTGTTTGACTCAATGCCCAGGCGTATCAAGGCCGTTATTACGACCAGAGGTGGTTGTTCCGGGTACTGATTTCTCAGGATCTATGCACCCAAATTGCGTGAAAATGTAATCACATGTCAGTTCTAGTATAATATATTTGTCCAATGAATACCCGTTTATCATCTGCATTTCTTCTTGGTGTAGCAATTTTAATGCCCAGTAGTGTAAGTTCCTTCAACACATCTTCATCCTTTTTATATCCCATTTGATGTACCCAGCTATTCGTCCAAAGAATTTCATTTCACGGGCTGTTAGTCTTTATGCACAGTTTGCTGTTATTGCCAGGCTTCACAGTCAAAGCACATCACAGGTCTCTCTAAGGTCTTATAAAGGTTTATTCTGGTGTGCTTTTTTGTTAGGGAAGGTTTCATTACATTAATAATATATTTTTTATACGTTGTGTCATTTTCAGCTATGTTTCTTCCAGTCAGTGTGACAGAAAATGCCTCTCTCTTTAAAGACAGAGCAGTTTTTATGCACTACTGTATTGTTGAATCAGTGACAAGCTACTCTCGACACGAAGGAACAAACAAGAAAGACTTGAAAAAGTCAGTTCCACAACCTTTCGAAAACATATCATTCTTACTGAGGCTACTTACAGAGTACAGGCAATATTTCTGTCACCATTAGAAGAACCCACTATGTTTCCTTTTAACTATATTTCACAGGGCTGTAGAAAATTTTTGTTCTACCTGCTTGCATAAATTTCAGCGACTGAACAGTTGAAACAATAGTTTGACAGTTTCGTATACGTGCTTAAAGAATTACAAAATGCACTTCCTATTAAATACAGATCATGTACAGCGCAGTTTTCTCCCTATCCACAAATTGAAAAGATCGTCAGTAGGAATGGACAGGACCATTGATGTCAGCGTGGAAATGGGTTGTTTTCGCAACTAATTATGATACACCCGGTATAGGAGTCTTATAGCAGGGGCTCCAGAGCAGAGGCTTGTGTCGCCTGGGCTTTAAACCAGCCTTGTGTGTTGTTACATAGTTTAACGACAGGAAGAGGTCGAAGATAACTGACAGGTCCGGTAGGGTGGACGTCAAATCCCCGTCCAGCTGTACTGATTTAGGCTGTCTGTGGTTTCTCCAAATAACTTGGAGACGAACGCCGGAATAGTTTTTAAGTGGGAGCAAGGCGGGCTCTTTGCCCCCCAACCTTGTCTAACTTGTGCTACGGTTCTAAACCACGGCGTTGCCGGGATGTTAATCACTACCCTTACTGATTTCGGTTATGGGACATCCATTATTCGGCTCCGCATGATGGGTTTGAATATGAATCAATGGCTTGGGCGATTGCACTGGACTCGGGGATCACTTGCTTACCGCGATGGTAGTCTTTCGATATGGGAAAAATTGCAGGCAATGAAAGTTCATATGTGCAATCACAGACAAACACTACAAAGACAAGTTTCGTATTTGGCGAACGACTGAAGACTCGTGATTCGCGTACCAGCGTAGTGTGTATTCCGATTACATGGACGGCTGTTCATAATATCGTACACGAAAGCCATGATGTCAGAAAATTTTATAAACAGTAGGTATCACACCGCCTAAATAAGAAAGAGAGCCGCGCGGTTAGAGGCGCCATGTCACGAATCGGACGGCCACTCCCGCCGGAGGTTAGAGTCCTCCCTCGGGTGTTGTCCTTA